>NC_141556.1:3984569-5391236 GCF_036417535.1 Chlamydotis macqueenii | reverse complement strand
TATATTCCTCTGCTGAATCGAGTGAAGGCATTCCAACTAAGTCAGAGGAACTCGAATGATTCCTACTTGCTCAGTAGCTTATCTGAGGTTAGTGGAACTATGCTGATTCTCATTAGCTGAGAACTTAGCTCAGTATTTTATTTTTGAACGTGTCTTACGGAATTACGAATTCCATTCCAGCCAAGCTGATACATTGTGCTCACAGCTGCAGGAGCTGAGCAATTAAATTGATAATATTTGATGATAGTGTATGTATGTGTGTGGGGGGAACACATTCAATTTTGTTTGGCTCCTGAAACAAAGTCTCTGATTTTTGCAAGGTTGCACTTCTGTCTCTCCATGTGCAATTGAGCCTGTCTTTCCCTTCCAAAGGGAGTGCCTGCATGCTGGAATTAAAATTTGCTCACGACTATCAGGCAGCAATCTATGACCGATTTGTTCTCACAATCTTCAAGGAAGGTACAGAAGAATCGACATCAGAACAAGTTTCTCTTTCCATATGCATCAATCTGCAAAGGCTGTTCTGTAGGTCAACAGGTAGCTCACTCTGTGCAACGAGTTTTCGCCATCTTCACGCAGAACACCTGAACAAACCACTGGGAGGAGGTACATTTCTTAGGTGGACACATCTCCCATGAGAACTGGACTGTGAGTAACATCTTTATTTCCCAGACCCCTAAACAAAAAAAAAACAGAGAAAAAATTCCTTTTGTCGGTTACTGGCCTAGGCTAGATTTGGACCAGCAATATCAAGGTAGAAGTACCTCATTAAAAGGCTCTTTGTTTCCTTTGCCTCTTGTGCATTCCCGATTAAAGACAAGAAGAAAGCAGCCAACCGTCTGCCTTGGATCCTGAGCCAAAAGCGTTTGAGTCAATGAAAACACTTCCTATTGATGCCATAGCCTCCAAAATGTACTGCCAGTGAGGTAGTACGACATTTGTGTGGACTGCGCTTTACTCATTGTTAACCTGAGCTGTGTATATTTACAGATGGAATAAAACATATACAGAAAAAAAAATGTTCTTCTTTCCTATATATTTTTGCAGTTTCTAATGTAGTCATGACAGTGGAATTTGAACATTGCAGTAATATTAAAGATAAATCATAATTGCACTCGTAATGCGTAGTTCAGCTGAGGAGTTTTCTATCTGCAATGATCAGCATTGTTTTCCATCATACAAAATAATTGTAATTTGCATTACTTCGCATTTATTATTAGCAATAATAAGAGCTTAATTTTATCAGTGCCTGGGATAGCAAACAGGTCAACAGTCTTTTAAAATGAATATACAAAATATTCATTGGTATCCATTTACTGCTGACCTGCAGATGTTTCTGGGCTGAAATGCTCCAGCATAAGAGCCACACAAGACAGGGGGAAAGAAAAGGTGCTAAACTGATCCTGAAATTATTGGTGCTAGCCTTAAATTTAAAATATATATGTGTGTGCATATATATGTATATAGTTAGTCATTATTCATATTGAGTTCATAATACAGCAGAGAGTTTTAATCAAAATAGGTTGAGTTTTTAGGGGAAGTAACAAAGCTTTGGTTAAATTTGGGATTTTGTTGTTGTTGCCCTTTTTCTCAAAAAAAACATAAACAATCACCCAACAAAACAGCAAATTGTGGTACGGGCAAATAGACCAAAGGAAGAAACTTTGTTATATAACACGAAGAACCTGTGGTAACCATCCCCAGTGTGTCTTGTTTGCTGTGACTTACAGCTTTGCTTAAGCATTTTAAAGATTCTTGCAGGTCTTTTTCAAGCTGCCAGCTCTAGCCTAGGAATTATGGTAATGTGCCACTTCTGAGCCCTCGGCAGGATTTGCAACAGAGAAATCACATCAGCCTATGCTGATTAACAATTCCATTCCATCCAGAGATTTATATAAAAAAACTATCTTACATTTTGCTTTTTAATAAGAACGATCGCTATCTCAAATTGAGTCCCAGCAAATTTTAATAAAGGCCCAAGGTTGAGTGGCATTTTGCATGCTGATTTAGCTGTGATTGCTTGCTTTTGATGAGCACCAGCCGGGCATGTATAGCTTTCCTCAGAGCAGGTTTAAAGACCAGTAGTAAGGAAAAGGATAAAAATAAAAACTTCCAACTGAAATTCGAGGTCTTTTCTCTCTATGATTGATTACTGAATAAATACCTACACATATCTCTGCATTCAACCCACAAGTAATATTCCCTACAGCAAAACAGCTGTTTTAATGGCTTTTAATATACTCTCCTGTCAAAATATGTTAAGTTTGAAGGCTGCAATTATTAAAAAAAAAAATGATAGGATCAATCTATTTATCTATCTATCTTTGTGACAAGTCCTCAGTTTAATCAGCATGCGGAGTCGAATAAACGGATGCTTTTATTCTGGCAGTTTTGTATTTATATGAGGGTCCCTGTTTAGCGCGTTCCTTGCCATTGTTTTGGATAGCACCATCAGTGCTCCGAATAATGGTAGCATATAGGTACGGTAAGGTTTCAGGTTCTGCCATTATGCAGCAGAGACTGTCTCTATCAGTGGGTTATTAAAAAAGAAGAATAAATTTTCAGCTTATAAGCTTTTGTAGGAACTCTTTGTGTTTTCAGTAAAAATATGCATTGGAAATATTAATTTGGGGAAAATTGTCTTTTCTGAAGATGCAAGGGAAAAAAAGGCCATTGCACAAAATAGTTGAAGTCAACACTTGGCAGCAGCGTGTGTGTATGTGTGTGTATGTGTGTGTGTGCATTATGAAAGCAGCAACGCCATAAAAGTGATCAGGTAAAGCATTCCATTTGTTTTGTTTCAGCTTTTATGGTTCTTCTTTTTCATCCCTCTCAATAAATTGTATTTCAACTTCTCTCATTAAAATAGTAACCCTTTCTTGCTCCAACTTGGGGAACAACAGAGGCAAAAAAAAGCCTTTCATATATGAACCATCCATCATCATTAGAAATAATGATCCTCCCACACAGTAACTAGTGCAATGTATGTGAAGGAACAACTAATTCCCACCCAGTTCCCTTTGCCTCTTTCTCTTTGAAGGATTGCAAATGATAATTTAAAGAAACAGTGTGTGAAAGATGCCTTCAGTCACAGGAAAGCTATTTCCATCTTGTAAACTGGGAAATCACTGTAGGTAAGACAAAAAGGATCCTGTATGATCTCTGTGGAGACATGGCCCTGTTTTCTAGATTAATGTCCCATGTTGCTTTAGCGCATGCAGGCAACCATTTCTTACAATTTTTTTTTTTTGTTTCATAGGAAGAAACAGCAGGAAAGATACAAAAGTAATGACCAGTCCCGTGAGAGGTAATTCCCAGTAAACTGCCTTTAACCTGCCCAGTGTACTGCTGCAGCCCCTTCATTAGGCGGATCTCACTCAGCAATTAAAATCTAAAGGGAATGAGCCGGCAATAAGAGCTGAGCTGCTCGCTGATGGCCTCAAAGCTAAGTCTTGTCTAAGGTCTCAAATCACTTAAGCATATACTTAAACCCAATACATAAACCTATATACCCAAGCCCAAGCATATGCTGAAGGCCATATGCCATTTTAAGTAAATAAGCATAAGTTCAGGTCAATATTTGCTCCACATGATCAAGGCCCTACATTAAGGCACCTTCATAGCTTCTTTCTGTGGTTTGTGAACAGAAGAGCATATACCAGAGCGGAATTCTGGTGTTAGGTGAGATCAAAACCTCACTGGTGGTGCCCACCTCTCCATCAAGAGGCCTCATGCAGGCTGCCCTTCCCGAAGGGCCTCAATACTTGCTGATGACACCTGACAGAAAGGGCTTGGGGGAATTTCAACATCCAAAAAAATCACAATCCCCAAGCCCCTCCTTCCACCATCTAACCCTGGAGGTGCCTGGGCTCGTCGGGTACCTTCTGACTCGACTTAGGCAGCCCCACTCTGATCCGGCACGGCGAGGCTGAGTGGCACCGGAGTCCCCTGCGGGGCCCAATCCTGGAGGTATGCTGGGAACACGCCTACCTCTCGCTCGCAGGATCACACCCTTCAAGAATGCAGTCATAGTTGCTTTCTTCTTCTAAATGCAGCTGGCGGAGGAGGAGACAGAAGTGCCAGAGCCCTCCACTCCTCTAATGACCTCAGGATTAAAGCGCTCGGTTAGGAAGTGGGACAGTGGGCTCTGGGCCCTCCTCAGCCCCAGGGGTTCAGAGTTTCCATTTCTCATAAAACCATCTTAAATCCCAAGTCATCAGGTGAGGGTGAGAAGCAGGGCATGGGGAGGAGGGGAGGAGAAAGCATTTATTTCCTCATTCAAGCTATGCTGATGAGTAGAGAGAAAGAAATGAAAGAGCCGTGGTACCCCAAGGTGACTTGCAAGTAGAGCATGAGTCCATGCCCTAGTGATTAAAAAGAAGGTTGGTTTAAGTTTCAGTCTCCACTTTTTTGCTGCATGAGTATTTTGCGCTACAGAGCTCCAGACTGAGATTTGAAGGATCTAGAGGATATAAATCCGTAGAAGACACTTTATTCATTAAATGCCTGCCTGACTCACTCCCAAAATTGCCAGTCCCCCTTCCCAAATCCAAGTCTCATACTCCATCTAGATAAACAGGCATCACACTGAAAAGAAAAGGGGAAATGCCCCAGAACCCTATCATCCTTTTCTCCTCACAAAGGGTCGTGGGAATCTCTTCGCCTTTCCTGCACAGTCGTACAGCTTGACCAAGGAATGCAGAAATGGTTTCTCCACCCAGCGTCACCTACAGTCTTGTGGTTGGGGTACTCCCATGGCAATTGGGAAATGTAGGTTTGAACCTCCCAGGCAGAGGCAAACAGAGAACTTGTCTTGCTTTTCTTGGGCAAGTGGTTTTAACCACTGGACTACAACAGAAATGGTGAGAGGCTCCTCCTTTTCCTTTGGTGACTGCATTTTTTGATGGGAGCAAAACGAAGCTGGCTTTGCTCAGTCCTTTGAAGACCTACTCAGGAGAAGCCTGGGGCCTACTTGTCCCAGCCATAATTTCCTACAGCACTGATTTTGGCACTTCCACTTTATATTTTCTTTCTTGACCACTTACTGCTCAGTATGGGGCTTTGGGATGACTTTTCTAAGGCATTATATACTCTTCACATACTGATCCGAGGTCCTAACACTAGGTTTGGGGTCCATTCTGGGCACATGTGCCCAGGAATTAGGTATTGCCATGAGTTGTCCATTTGCAACAGGCATTAAATGCCCTGTTTGAGGTCCAGTGTTAGGACCTTCTGCAAAACTTTCTCAGCTGGTGAATTACTCAGAGTTGTCTACTTTCTTCTCCAGGTCACCTTTCAAAAGAAAGTTCACAGAGCTAAAACCAAGTAGAGTAAGAGTAGGGCCTCTTCCAGCAAGATACCTCAACCCACGTGGATGACTTCAGCCCGCTCCAAGAACTGCTATGAATGTAGTGCCTCCTATCCTGGTCTGGATCAGGCCTTAAGGACAGAGATGAAACTTCAATAAAGGTTTTTATGAAGGAAGGAGGGATAACATACCACAACAGAGATGCCATTTCAAAAAATTTAATGACTTAAGGCAGATATTCAGAAACCATTGAGATGACTGTGGGATGGCCTGGATTCCCAAAACACTCTAAACTCTGGCATGGACCCAGTTGGGCAATTCAACATGTGCTTCCTTTATGGCATATAACTAGGTTCAGTGGGACCACTCCTGCTTGTAGTCAAGAGTGGGCTTAATTGCACAGCTGGATGCAATCCAAAATGTATAAATGTATAATAGGGCATAATAGCTGGCATCAGAGGTAGTAGAAAAGTGAAAATTCTTACCTGCCAGCATTTTTTACGATAGTAATACCAGCTTGTGACTTGTCCCAGATGTTTACGTAAGGTAGAAAAGTGTCCTGAAATGCAAGTAAATATGCAGGTGAGAAATTAATTGATATAGTTTTCTTCATCTGAGGGCAAAATACACTTCTGGTATCACTATATCACTCTGTCTTACTGCTGTAATGTGCCATGGGAGAATAAGCCACCACTTTCCATTTCTTGTCTTTTGAAGTTAATTTCCGATCCTAACAGTAAATCAGAGTTGTGTAATCTTGCTGATACATTATAGGGCAATGAAAATTTAATTTTTAGTAAGATCTGTACTTTAAAAAAAATACTTGCAAAAATGAAGAAAGCCGTGTTCAATCAAAATTGGAGCTTTGACATACGATGGCTAAGTTTAGAATGAAAAGTAACATCAAAGAGATGTCTTTTAGTTTAATTTCAAATAGCACATGCCACCTTGGAAGGGATAAATTCTGGAACATTTCTGTAAAATCTAGAAAATGCCACTTAAGCCTAAGGAAATCTAAATAATAAGCAAAATATAACGCTCGCTGGCAAGAGAACACAAGGACGTCAAACTCTGCGTGTGGTCTTTTTAAGAAGAGTAGCACATATACACATAAGTAATAGTCACAAGATTATGCTCAAGGTATGCAATCGAAGGATGTTGTCTAAAAATCCATGTGTGTATCTCTTGAACAGATTCCCAGAAATATTTTCGTATTTGACCAATACCTCCTGTCATGTACCATACAGGCAATTTAAGTATCTTTTGAGCTGTATGGTAAGAAAATAGGAAGAGTCATCCAGCAATTGGTGAAATGTGCATGGAAAATGATTCCTCAGTTGTGAAAAGCATAAAGTATTTCCACACCTAAGTGACTCGCTTCACACTGATGGCCACTTATGCATTTTTCTGCAGGACCTGGCCTATATGTTTTGTGAAATATATAGGTCCTGTCTGCAAAGTGAGCATGAGGAGAAATTCAACTGGATAATTCTTAAAATTCATGCAGGAGAGTTGATGGGCCTGAAAACAAATGAAGATTGTGAATGCCATTTTGCACACAACAAATGTGACATTGTGCCTACTTCCCAAGAATCAATTAAGGTCAACAGTCTGCTTTCATGGATGTTAATTCTGATTCAAAACACTTTCCAAGAGAAAAAAAACACCCAGCCCACTTCCCTTCGGTGTGACCACTGCTTTTACGACACCACTTTCACGGTAGCATGAACCCTTTCCTGTCATTTTTCAGGCTGAGGACAGCAGCAGCCCTCAGGCAGGAACACATGCAAAGTCACATGCCACCCTGAAGCATCCAGATCACGATTCAAAAAAAAAAAAAAAAACATATCAAGCAGTAATTGGAAACTGGGCCCATTTGGCTTCAATACTTATTTCAACTGGAAAATCTGCCTCATGTTGAGCTGAGCAGCAGCATCAGAGAGACACTGAAAGTCCCCTCTGGAAGAATTATCCACTAAACAGATAAAAACTAACGTCTGTGACAAACGACAACCTTTTGTCAGATCAGCACATTCTAAAGACCACATATTTTTCTCAGACTAGGCCGCAGTTCCTATTTGCGCTTTCACACCATTGCTTTGAGACCTGATAAGATGCTATCAACGGGCCCTCTAAGTACTGGAGAACCACTTTAAGGGGAATCACTGGGGCAATTACCATAAGCAGTGAAAGATATGGTATTTATTGATGGGAGATTAATATTGGCCACAATGCAATTGATTTTTTCCCTGCAGCTTTATTCTCAAGTTCTTACAATGTTTTGTGGCCTGCTGTGGTCTTTCAGGTTTCTTTCTCTTTTAGATACGAGTTTATTTTTAACTATTATTCTAATTGGCTGGAGTTCTTCCAAGAGTCTCCAATTTACTCTTAGCATGTTTGATATAAATTGCCTTAATTTAATTAATAAGAGGAATGGTGAGTTGAAGAAGCTGGGAAGCAGGATCTTCATGTTACCAGGTTTTGACATAAATATCCTACATGTAGTAAGGCAGATCTTTTCCATCTAAGGCTTGTTCTGAAAGTGCCACAAAGCTAAGAGCTAGACCTAATTAAAGGACTTAGATATATACAAGCTAAGTGCTGTAATGCCTGCATTTTAGGTGCTTGAGACTGAGAAAGAAATCCAAAACCTGGAGCTTGGTTTCTCCACTCTAATTGTGGAGGTGAAACACTTCTGACTGAAAACAGGTCAGCCAAAAAAAAACCTGACTCACTGAGAAGTTTTAAGCTTTCCTGTAGAAATGTGGAGCATGATGTGGAAATACAAGGAGGCAGGAGGAAGGGAAGACACAATTTTCCAGCAAATTTATTCCCCTAAGTTCTTTCAAAGGCTGCAAGAAGCCCAAACTTGGATTTTTTTTCAATGGCCAGATGCACATGGAGTTCAGTACAGTGTCAGGTAGCTGCCAGGTAGTTGGAGCAATGATCTATGACATAGGCAAAGGGTTTTGCCCTCCCTCAACAAGAGAAGATGCTATGTGTCCCTCCTTCTTTAGCCCCACATGAGGTGATGTCCAGCAAGGGATACTGAAGGGCCACTTGGACCTGTTCTTGGACCTGATGAGCACCAGAAGTCATGTGACAGGGGTGTGCCCTCAGCAGGGGCTGAAGATCTAGTCTTTGGATGTAGACATCTGCAGTGGCACTTAGACATCTACGCCCTTTTTGGTCTTACTAAATCTCTGGAAATGCTGCTTTTACTTGCTCCTGGGCAGTTATAAATAAAAATCAGGTAGATCTTCAAGGATGAAATTACAAAAAGCAAATAACTGAAGTGCGATGATTTTTGAATGACCTCGTATTTAAATGTCTGTGCCAAGAAGCAGACCTGGTTTTCACTGCATGATGCTCAGTATATCTTAAAATAAAAACTTTGTGAGATGCCTTTAGCCAAAAAAACAAAAGCATTTTTATTTATTAGATCTAGAAAGCATAAATTTAAATACTAAAACCTAAAACCAAAATATTTAAGCAACTGATGTCATCTACCTGGACTTGTGCAAAGCATTTCACACTATCCTGCACGACATTCTTCTCTCTAAACTGGAGAGACATGGATTTGATAGATGAACCACTTGGCAGATAAGGAATTGGCTGGATGACCACACTCAAAGAGTTGTGGTCAACGGCTCGATGTCCAAGTGGAGACCGGTGACAAATGGCTTTCCTCAGGGGTTGGTATTGGGACTGGCCCTGTTTAACATCTTAGTCAGCAACATGGAGGGTGGGATAGAGTGAACTCTCAGCAAGTTCACCGACGACACCAACCTGTGTGGTGTGGCTGACACACTGGAGGGAAGGGATGCCATCCAGAGGGACCTGGACAGGCTGGAGAGGTGGGCCTGTGCAAACCTTATGGAGTTCAACCAGGCCAAGTGCAAGGTCCTGCATGTGGGTCAGGGCAATCCCAGGCACAAGCAGGGCAGAGAATGGACTGAGAGCAGCTTTGATAAGAAGGACTTGGGGGTACTAGTGGACAAGAAGCTCAACATGAGCCGGCAATGTGCACAGGCAGCCCAGAAAGCCAACTGCATCCTGGGCTGCATCAAAAGAAGTGTGGTCAGCAGGTCGGAGGAGGTGATTCTGCCCCTCTACTCCGCTCTTGTGATTGTGTGACTGTGTCCAGCTCTGGAAGTGCCAACGTAAGAAGGATGTGCATCTGTTGGAGCCAGTTCAGAGGAGAGCCATGAAAATGATCAGAGGGCTGGAGCACCTCTCCTGTGAAGACAGGCTGAGAGATCTGTGGCTGTTCAGCCTGGAGAAGAGAAGGTTCCAGGGAGACCTTATAGAACCTAAGGGGGGCTTACAAGAAAGATGACCAGAAACATTTTAGCAGAGCCTGCTGTGATAGGACAAGGGGTAATGGTTTTAAAATAGGAGGTAAATTCAGACTAGATACAAGGAATAAATTTTTTACGCTGAGGGTGGTGGAACACTGGAACAGGTTGCCCAGAGAGGCGGTGGATGCCCCATCCCTGGAAACATTCAAGGCCAGGTTGGACGGGGCTCTGAGCAACCTGATCTGGTTGGAGATGTCCCTGCTCCTTGCATGGGGGTTGGACTACATGGCCTTTAAAAGTCCCTTCCAACCCAAACCATTCTTTGATCCTATGATTCTATATTTTTGTTTAATTATTTGAAAAAGTGTCCTTTTTTATTTTAGCACCTTTTAACTCTCCTGTCTAACAAACACTGAGGTATAAAATGTCTTGCTAAATGCACCTTGTAACAGACAAGCCCACGAGATTTGAGAGATTCAATAAAATGAAGGAAGATGTTTTTTGACCTTAAATAAAAAGATTTTTTAAAATACAAATCTTAAAGTTCTTTTAAAATAAAAAGATGTATTTTCAGACTCACTTTAGAATTAATTAGAATCAAAATCAGGTAAAAAACAATTTGTTTTCTCTTCTTTTTTTTTTTTTTTTTTTTTGCCTTTAAGTGTTTCTTCAGTTCTGCTTGTCTTTGAAAAATGCAAAACATTCTGTTGCCTGCCAAAAAGCCCCTTGTGGCAAGCACAATGCCTTTGCTGGCCAACATGCGGACGTATAACTTCCCAACCTTGCATTCTTTCCACACACAAAATTCCCATTAATTTCAGTAGGAGTTCTGCACAAAAGGACAGAGTTTTTGGGTTAATGCAAGACTAGAAAGGGGAGAAAGTGCTTACTGTACTGAGAACATGCATCTGAATTGGTTTTATCACAGCTGGCAGGGCAGTAAAAGAAGTTTATGCGCAATAAACAGCTCTTGTGGTTAGAGTGACGTTGTTCATTCCTAGTCTAGAATTTGGAAGGAGTTATTATTTAATAAAGTTTAATTTGATGAAGAGAATATTTTTAACGCCCTAAACTGCACTCTATGAAGATGACTGATAGGCCCAGCCCACTCACAGAAAGAAATGCAATTAATTGGTTTAATGAACTCACCACATTAATTAGCTAATGTCTGTGCAGTTTCAGAATGCTATTGAATGGGCAAATCCTGGAGAAGTTGTACTCTGGACTATTTCCCCCTAAGGTCCTTTTGCTCCTCTCCAGCTGTAGCAAGCGGTTACCAAAACGGCCATGCAGGAGAGACATAACGTTCCCCTTATGTGCAGAGATTGGAGCAGGAGAGATCAGCTCCATCCCAGGTTACGTGGAGCATCCAGTCCCATAAGCAAGAGGGGAAATGAGTGGGAGAGAGGCTAATGGTCAAAAAAAAATTATATTTCTTGCCCATAAAATAAACAGTATTGTTCTGCATGTTGCAGACCACGGTGTACGTGAGAGCACTGGAACATAAGAGCCCAAATGTGGGTTTTCCAACCACTCAGCTTCCTCTTGGCCAGGTCTGCTCCTGCCAGGATGCACCAAGGGACACACACCAGGATATTTAATTGCACAAAGTGACTCAGTGTGGCCAGTGGTGTCAACCCAGGTCTCAGTGTGTGCTCAGCTCTGGTTTTCAGGACAGGACCCTTTTGTAGGTGCACTCAGAGCTGCACAGGATGGACCTCAGCTCAGCCCTGGCCCCGGCCCCACACGGAGCGGACAGGGCTGGATGGCAAAGTGACCCACGCTTCCATGACTTGCATCTTCCCATGGAGGGAAAAGCAGGCTGAAAATGGTATGGGCACAAATGCTGAGCTGAAAAAGTGCAAGACAGGAGTTAAATCAGTGGCTGCAATGAGCAAGGAGACAGAGTTAACAAGTCTACCTTTTCCCCACCAGCTCCTGCCTCATCCCTGAAGTGCAGGAGCTGGGAATGGTTAAAAAAACCCTGGCAAAAATGGCACTAATGACATTTATGACCAGCTGCGATGAGGGCTACGTTAGCTAATGTCTCCTGCAGGTTGTCTGAAGGTCATCTGATAAGCAGGTGCCATAAAACATATTTTAGTTCACTTCCTTTTTTAATCTCCCTGGTGCAAAGTATATTTAGAAGAGGGAAACCCCACAGAAGCAGGACACTAATATGTGACACAACTCTGCAGCCTCTCGATATCCTACAATTTTATCAGACGATCAAAGAGGAAGCAGTGAGATGGGAGATGGAAGTCCTGCTCATTCACCTCATTTGGCTGCCTTGTAGTGGGAGTTTTGCTTGTGTGAAGACTGACGGATCAAGGGGAAGAAAAAAAAAAATAGAAAGGACACGCTTGGTGTTAAAGGGAAGCCTGTTTATGCCTATAAGTAAGAAAGCTTGCTCAAGAATAAGTTAACTCTTGCTAGAGGATTATACCTGTAATGCTGGCAATTCTGGCCTCTGCATGAGCTGTAATATCTACTTGCATTACCTCACAGGGTGTTATGGGCCTTAATTAATTAATGTTTGTAAAGCGCTTTGAAATCCTCGGATGAAAGGCACTATAGAAGTGCAAAGCAGTTATTAATATTAATATTGCATAAGTGGCTTGGCTCCCTTCGCACTGCAGAGCGCACCAACTCCTGCAAGGGCTGCAGCCCTGAATCAGCAGTCTTCATACCAGTGGGCAGGAGCCTCCCTTCTGCCTCCTCCTCCCACCTCTTCCTTTAGGACTTCCACAGCCTCTTCTCCATAAGCCCCCAACAGCCCTCTTATGCTTTCCCTCACACAAGCAGTACAAGAAGTGAGACCAGCACTTTTCATCCCATCGCTCCAAGCTGGTGGTTTTCTGGGAGGGAGGCTGCAGACTGAGCAGACCTTGGAGCAATTAAAAATCTCTACATTTGGGAAGTGGAACTTTATGGTTCTGTTTTTTCCCTTGAATACAAGACATCTGAAGTCCCACTTCTGCAATACTGAGTAGAACTTGGTCAAGCTTTGGTGTATTTTATAACCTTTGATATAAAATTGAGATCACTTTCAATTTTAGTCATAAGCAGAGAACAGGCAAGCACCTCAGCAATGCTGTTGCCACTCCAGATTTTTTCAGGTCTTCAAAGAAAAAAAAATGTATTAAAATACACAGGTTCTTTCCAAAAGGGTTCTTTTTCTGGTGAAAATTTCCCACTCAAAAGCCATAACCGTCAGTGTAAACTGAGAGTCCTCCACCTCTCACAGGAAACCTTAATGTGCTGGAAGAACGAATCCACATAATAAACTGCATGCATATTTTTGCTAGTTAGATTCTAGTTTGGTGAGTAGAAAGGCTGCGCTGGTGAATAACAACTACACAGGAAATTAAAAAGAAGGTAGTTGTCACTTTATATACAAAGTCCATTAAACCATCACAGGATGAGCCAATTCAGAGACGAAGGTGTAGCTCTAGGATGAATTTGGTCAGTACAAATTCTGCCTAATTTGTCTCTAAATATTATCTCTGTGATGAACTCTGAATAATAATGATAGTAAAATAATAGTAAATAATAATGATAATATCAATAATATCAAACATACCGTAGGGAATCCCACTCATGTTAACACATGCAGTTCTAGAAGGTCATTTTTAACTTAGATGTGTAGATAAAAACGTGTTGGTGTGAACAATTTTTTTTTCTAAATCATTTCTTATTAATTACAGAAAAACAGACATTTGGTCATCAGAACTAAACAGTTTTTCCAGCGATGCACCAACCAGATCACAACCCAGCTCCCTCTGCAGTAGCTGTACCGGCTGCGTATATCATTAGCACTAGTTTGAACTTGTTTATGTCCGTGAAGTAACATATAAGTTAAAAACAAATCAGGCTTATGCACTTCAGTGAAACTCTCATTGACTTTGAAGGAAGTTTTATCTGCGTACAGAAGGCGAGCTCAACTCAGAAATGAAAACAATACCCTGCCATTTCCACGTATCAGCCTTCACAAAGGAGGCAGGGAGAGCTTCCCAAGCTCCTTACAAAAGAGTATAACATTTGCAGAGATTAGGAACTGCTGAAGGCAGCTTCAAATCTCAGTTTGCTACACGCTTTTCTCTAGTCTTGCTGTAAGTCAAAAAAAAAAAAAAGGTGCATCATCTCACGGAGCGCAGTCGCTGGAGCGACGGATATGGTGCACAGGACGCTTTACCAAAAGGAGAACGATTCTGCCCAGCCGCAAAGGGAATTTTAATGCCCGGTGAGCGCAGCCCAGCCCAGGAGTCGGGGCACCTGGGTTTCTTTGTTGGCTCTGCCGCGAACTTCTTGCGTGGCCTTGGGCAAGCTATGCAACCTTGAAAGCCTGTTCACCCCCCCCCCCCCCGCCAAAATAAGGATGATTATGGGAATTAGAAGGCAATTCATTAATGCATTAATTAACAGGCGGCAGGATGTTAGAGACGGAGCTGTTCTGATTCACCTTGGCAGCCAGACAACTCCAGTCCTATCAGCACCACTGCAGGGGCTCCCCTCCCCAGCGAGACCCCAGGAGCAGGGCAGAGGGAGAGCACCAGCGAGGCAAGAAGGGAATTCGGTCTCAGCAACTTAGAGTCGCCCTTTTTTTTCTCATGCAGAGGGAACTGGGAAAAGGACGCGGATCTCCATTTTTTTTGCAAAAAGCCTGTCCCACGAGGCCGCTTGGGTTGAGATTTATTTTTGTTGCCATTTAAATTAAGTGTATAGGCAATCCTGAGGCTGTCTGGACCAGATCCAGCGTGTGCAAGCACCATGTTTGGAACAGGGTGGGAACTCTGTTTGCGTTCAGACACAGAGGAAGCACTTTAAGCTGTGTGTCTATATGACAGATGCCAGGGACCAATACTGGAAGGTGCTGAGCGTGCACTGGCTGGCGGGGGATATCATTGCTCTCTATAAATACATTGCAGGGAGGGGAAGGTGGGCAAGCGCCACGGAGGGAAACGAGCTATTTAAGCAAAAGGACAATGTTGGCACAAGAACAAACTGGCCATAAGGCTGGAAATTCAACGATTTCTAAACATCAGAGGAGTGAAGTTCAGGAAAAGCCTTCCGGGGGGAGGAGACAGGGCAAAAATACTAATTGAAAGGCACTGGCAGTAGGGTAACGGCTGTGACCCAAGAGTCGGTTGCTGGCAAGAGCAGGGTGTGGTGGATTTCAGGGCAGAAGCTGACCCTTCCAGGAACAACTGGGAAGGGCCCTGCAGAGCTGGGCTTTGCATTCACCACAACACCACCAAAGTCAAGAGAGTTTTCTTTGAGTTTACAGTAGACTGGAAGTGGGCAGGATTTGGCTTGGCATGCTTGAAGCCCTTTATCCATACAATATTTGCTTACTCTGACAATTGTTTTGCTGCCACTGCTCAAGGGTCTTCCTGAGAAAGGCAATAAACGCCAAGCTAAATGGAAACCGTGAGAAATATTGTCATTGGGAAATGTGGCCAAACCCTTTTTTTCTTTCTGACGGCAAAGCTTCAGTCTGTTCTTATTTACCAGAGGACTCAAATATGAGCTAAGCCGCTGGTGTTTTGTCCTGCGCTTTGCTGTGGAAGAACAGGTTGTGATATCACAAGGTCTTTCTGTACTGGGAAGACCACACTGAAGGAGTGATGTGAAGACCAGGTTCTTCCTCTCCAGGTACAAATAGCCACAAGAAGGGGCCTAGGCGTGAAGGCAGAATAGCAATAGTAATACTAGAGCAAGAAATACAAACTCCAATAATTCATTTGTTATAATTTCTTGAGGGGATGCTCCTTTCAGAGAAGTGCAGTCATCACTGGAAGGTAAAGGTGCTCAGCACACCCTCAGGACGTATCCCTCAACAAATCAGGAAGATCAGTAGGAATCTGCTAGAATCGAAGTGGATCCCTTCCATTTGAATAAAAAGGTGACAGGTAGAGCTGCTAATCATTTCAGTGATAGCCAACTGGCTGGCACCACAAATCAACCTTCCATAATAATTCGAGTCTCAACACAAGCATTTGTAGAGAAGACATAAAAGCAACAGTTGTTTGCAATTCATTTTACACGCCAGTGCCACTCACAGAGGTTTCTTCTGGGGCTGTTCTCCCTTCAACAAAAAATGTTCCAGAGCAATAGCTCCCACTGGTTTTCCAGTCAAGACTGAAATGATTCCATCGGTGACGGTACACTGCCCTGTACGTGGAGTCGAGCAATGTGAAATTGCTGTGCACTGCCTCCTCCTCCCAGCCACGTTTATAATGCTTGTTAGGAAAGCCAGCTGCTGGGACTGCTGTCAGTCAGTCTGTTATTGGTGTCTCTCTTGAATTGCCTTGGCTTGTGTTTCCTACCCAGGCACCCAAGGGCAAGGCTATGGGGTTCACTCGTATTCAGCCATTATTATTATTGTTGTTATTATTATTGTTATTCTTTACTAATATTAATTATGCAGCATGTGGTAGTGCCTAGGAGCCCCAAACCATGGCCCAGAACCGCAGTGCACCCAGCCCTTTACATGCACTGAACAAGATGATGTTCCCTGCTCCAGAAAGCACATGAGCTTGTCGTGGAATAACAGAGGGAAGAATTTGCTACCTAAAGGCGAAATTCACCAGGGCATGAAAAAATCCACCTCCCTTTAAACACATCTCTACCTCCTGAAACACATCTGTGCAAGCTACAGCAGAATTCGTACCCTTAAAGGGCAGAGACAGCATAAAGACAGAGCATGGAGGTGAGGGTTGGGTTTTCCTTTCTTATGTTGTCAACAATTTTATTTTATTTGGTTCAGGACAGAAGAATTGGGTTTGTTTTCCAAATTAGAAGTGTTATTACTAGTCATAGAATCACAGAACGGTTAGGATTGGAAGGGACCTTCAAAGGTCATCTAGTCCAACCCCCCTGCAAGGAGCAGGGACATCTTCGACTAGATCAGGTTGCTCAGAGCCTCATCCAACCTGGCCTTGAACATTTCCAGGGATGTCGTATGAAACCTTGGCCTCAGACAAAACCAAAGACAGCATGCTTCCAGCCCCACCCTTGTGGGGAAATACTTTCAAAGTCACACTGCTCAAAGATCTAGAAAATTTTTTCAAAACCCAGAGTTTTCTTACTTTGTAATATTTTTGCAACATCCTTCTTAACACAGTGTGAAGATAAGCTCTCAAAGTAGCTTCTGTATTGCTTAAAAACCTAAGGTGTACAATTAGTTTGGATTAATGTATTTAATGATTTTCTTAGGATTGAATCCTGACTCTGCAGCAGACCTGCTGCATAAACTCGCCGAGTTACTTCATTTGCCTGCAATACTAAAACTTGTCCTGCAATATAACAACAGGTCACTTTAAAATTTACCTTAAATATTAATTTAATTATTACTTTAAGACGCAAGTGCCAGACATTTCAAGTCAGAGGAAGTCTGTATATAAATGCCTCGAGGCCTAGGAAGCTTTCAGCCCTAAAGACTGCGGGTCACTGGAAAGGTGCTTTGGCACCTCTTAATGAAGGGAGTGTGTGTTTTTACACCTTGCAGTGGTTTAAAGATTGCTTTTCTGCCTCTCTGGTGTGTAACTGAACATGTTTTCATGTAAAAATTGAACTTTTCTGCTGCTTTTAGAAAGCGTTTTGAGAATTACAGATTAAGAATATGATTCGAATTTTCAGATTATTTAGAAATAAATAGCAACCCATTCTAAAAATGTCCTTGAAAGAGTGCACTTTATTTGGAGTGCAGATGAAGCCCACTGTTTCTGGCACTACCACTCACATGCTTAAAATCTGGCAACAGCTCATACATTGCAAAGAAGAGGGTCAGCTACCGAAAAACCTCAGAGTAGTTGACCAGATTGGACTGATTTCCAGGTATCAGGCTGTAGGTGAGGGTATTTTGTATTTGCCATAAAGACTTTACAGAGTAATCAACAGCAACAACAGCAAAATCAAAAATGAGCAAACCTTTGAGCAAAGAATCTTGGCTATTTTCCTTCCTTTTAAATGGATAAAAGCGATTGTGAGTGAAAGGCTGTTTTAACGTAATCCCCTCTTCCATTTTTAGTTCCGTCGAGCAATAAACACCTTTGGTTACAGGAATAATTAGTAAATAATGATAACAACAAATGGGAGGGGGATATCCACTTACCTTACATGTAGAATGAAGTATCATGATGAGTACATTGTAATAACAATAATAATAATATCATTATTATAATAACATCTACTTTTTTTACCCAGAATCCCAGTAAAGGGCCTAGTACTAAGTAAATCTCATGTTTAAACAGAGAAGTTAGTCTCCTTTGGATCCCCATGTAGTCAAGAGAGTGAGAAAGGCTTTATCTAGGAGAGGAAATTACTGTCTGCTTCAAATCATCCCTCCTGAAGGACCTTAGATTCCTCAAGTGTCAACAGCATTTTCAAAGTAAAGAGAATAGATATTCATTCACAGCTGGAAAAGACAAAGTGCAGCAGGGCAAGGGGGTGTGCCTTTTTTCCCAGTCCCAGGGACACTAACACCCTGCCTGTTGGGTACCACTGCATCTGAAGGCACAGATGTCTTCTTCTGATAAATTCATCATGTTGGCAGCAGTAAGCCCAAGTCCCTCTCCCCACAGACATTAACTTCTGCTGTAATGGGAGTTCTTGGGTGTTCTTAGAAGTCCAGCACAGAATTTCCCAGCCAAGAAAGCTATCAGTGCATTAGCATGACCTAATTCTGCCCACATTTCATTCTGTGTAGTCACCTCAGTGAAAAAAAAAATCAGTGTAGGTGGTCTTAGTTCCCCCTTACACATACCATGCTTGAGTTTTTTGGAAGCAAAAAAAGCAGCCCGGCACAGTGGAACAGTCACACTACCAAAATTTAGGTGTCTGTCTGACCTGCCTAGTCTCTACACCCAGTGTCTAGCCAACAGAGAGAGAGGCTTCTCTAAAAATTATTTCTAAACTGAACCGTCCCAGAGAAAATTACTTGTTGCAATGTTTATAGACAGAGCCTTAGGAGACCAGCTAGGCAACTTATGAAGCTTAGCTGAGTGCTTAGAGTTATGAGCCTCTATGAGAAGGAAGCATGTGTTTAGAGGAAGGATTCCCTCACATTCAAAGAATTAATCCAAGACCTGCATGGAGGCTGTTTCGTACCCCAAAATAATTCAATGGCCAAAAATCATGTGTTTCTCTAGGGGTAGAATTCTACAATCTGAGAATCTTCTAATCAAATGAGCACATACCAAAACTGAAAGGGTGTCTGGAAAGGCCAAAAAGGAGAAAAAAAAAAAACTAAGCCAAAAAACAAGGAATGCACTGAAATCCAAACCACAGAAACCTCAAAGAGGGAACTAATAGCCACAACATCACCCAAATTCCAGTTGCATCTCATTAGAGCTTTCCTACACAAGGGCATGCAGGAAAGTGAAGGCAAGTGAGCTAACAGGTGTGAAGTCAGTGCCCATAAATTAGAGCACATGTACATGTTCTCATTTAGGGTTAAAATGCCTTTAGTGCTTAATGTGGAGAGGAGGATTAAGCTACAGCAATGTAAGGGGACTTTATTCCTTAATGAGAGCATCCCCACAAGGGCTGGTGGACATTGACTTTACACCTTTGCTCATTCACCTTCCTGAGGGCCCCCACAAACACACGGCCTGGGAACACTTGACTTCAAAGGGTCAAGCAAGGGGGGAGCTAAGATGCCACTGATGTGGGAGTCAGGGTTGGGCCCATGCTGGACCCTAGAGCTGGTTTACTTTGCACATTGCAAGCCTGGCTATAGGAAGGAGTTTCTTCTCAAATGTGGCCCAGTGGCAACGTACACCCAGCTGCATACTTACTTAACAAAACATGCTGGGTTTTGCATAATCCAAAGTGATTCCTCTGGTGCACCATAGTGAAGCTGATATGGCTGCTCTGGGTTTTCTTTCTGACTATTGCAGTCTTCTGTTTCTCATAATGTAGTCACCTCTGTCCAGACAGATAAGGTCATGCTCCTGAGAAGATCCATGAAGATCTGGCTTTCCATCTTTCTCGTCTTGCTTTTCTTTCATTCCATTCCCAAGTAATTGTGGAAAAAGGTGGCTAATCTTTAGTGTACTATGGGTCTGGACCAGCTTTGGGTAAGAGCAGTGCGTGCTGGTAAAAACCTGAAAAGTTTGTTAGGGGAAGGAGTACACAAAATGACTGGCAGACACAAGGACTGAATTTGATGACCCAAAAATTCCTTTCCAGTCCCATCTGTTTAACCTTGCAGGAAAGATGTGCACCCTGAAAGTATATGGTTGGTTACAATGCATGAAAAACACGAACACTAAGGCCCATTCACTCAGCAATAAGAACAGTTTGTGTTTCTCCTCCATTTCCATGACATGCATAATCTAACCTTAACCTGAGCCACAACAGTGAGTGGCCTCTTGTAGCTTGGCCCAAAATGCATCTCTCCTCATATCCCAGGTGAAGAAATTGAGGCTCACAGCAAGAAAAAAGAGCAGGGCAAAGCTGTCACAAAAATCTGCAACAGAGATGGGAGAAAATCCTGTTTTGTTTACTTTTCTGTGCCCACTATTGAACTATCTTGTTCCTATCACAACAAATCACACAAACAAGTCTTTTGCCAGGCTGGCTTCCAGCTCCCCACTGCGGCTTTGCTCAAAACCCAGCGTGACGTGTCCCACCTTTGCTAAAGCAAATAAGGAAATTAACTGTGAGAAGGATGGGGCTGCAGTGGCAGCTGTGGCACAGAGAACAGGGGTAACGGCTTTAACCACACCAGGAACTGAGATGCAGTTCCCCATCATCAGAGCTGGTCGCAGCCAGGAAGGTACGTGCCTCTCGGCTGCCGTTTGCTGCCCGCTGGCACTCGGTGCGTCCCGGCCGCAGCAGGGGTGGGAACTGCAGCTCTCGTGCCTTGCACCATAGCACAAGACAAACCGGGACCTCCCGCAGATCAAACACACGCCGATCCCTTCTTTCGCTGCAGAGCAACCACAGCTACGTCCTTCGGCTGTACTAAGAAAGATTTCAGTTTTACCACACGTGTCTAGGGCTGCTGGAGAAAGGAAGATAAACCTTTCTGCCCAGGCAAGTGCTCCATCGAGCTCTGTCTGCATTGCCATCGCAGCTGTGTCATGAGCAGGAGGGTTTTGAAAGGTGGCTTTGCTGTAAGAAAGGTGGCACTCTTGTCGTGGTTACCTCACACAAGTCTCATTTTGTCTCCTTGAAAACAAAGTTTGCTGACACGAAAGGGTAAAAGCAGTTTTCTTTAGCTAATGGTGCTATAGGCATGAAGAAACACAGCTGGGATTTGCAATCTACCCAACGGCTTTTTTGTTTGCTGGATTGGGAACCCAGCTCCACCCCGTATCCCAAAGTGCCCACCTGCAGCACCTGAATTGCAAAAAGACCATCCCCACTACCTCCATGAATCGGCAGAGGCAGAGGAAGTCCTTCAGCCCCCTCAATGCCTGCATGAATTCCAGGATGCTACTTGCTCTCTCCTCAACTCTACTGGAAGTCAACAGTCCTTCCTTGTGTGCTTAAATTTTGCTGAAATTCATCTCTGCTGGATGAGACTTGAGCTCTTCTACCTGTTTTCAAGGCCCTGCAGTGACATCAGCTAAGGAACAGCACAGTTTCATTCCAGTGACAGCCTGGCTTCTTCTAGGGGAATATTCATCAGGGTAAATACCCATCTTCACTTTTTTTCTCACCAGGTCATGCTGATAAACAGCAGCAACCAGAACATAACAGGCCACCAAGGACAAAGCACAACATAAAATAGTTCCTGCAAAAAGGAGAGTACGGGCAACATAACTGTTGACCAACTATACAATAATACCTATAAATGCAATAACTTTTTTTTTTTCACATCAGGCTACCGTATATACGTCTTTGCATATAGTACAACATCAGAAACAATGCTGAAAAAGACAAACCGTGGGGTCACCCACGGTGCTGGCATCACTGAGTTTTGAACCTCAGTCATCTCTGTGTCTGGGAGGTCCCATTGCCGCTTGAGACTAGTAGTCATTTACTCCATTTATGCAGAGAGCCAGGGGGAAGAGCTGTAGAGCCCCCCACCACCATGGACATCATCAGCAGGTTTTCCTGCTGGTAGAGTGGGAAGTCCAACATCCTGTGCTGCCAGCTCAGGGTGGCAACACCACGCTTTTGAGTCCCAAGTTTAATGACAGGGGAACCTAGAGTCTGCAAACCCTTGCAGCAGAGAGCAAGCATTGTACATAACTCACCTCCAGTTCTCCAGAGACAGAAATGAGGCACAAATGGGCTATGCTGGTGCCAAGAATGTCCAAAATGACATCTAGTAAAAGCAATTGAAAAGATTGCAGAGAATTTCTGTAATGATCCATTAACATTTTTATGACGAAATGTAGGTGTAACAGGTCCAAACCATCTCCTCTCACCTCCTTAGTGTGGCAGCGGCCGTAACACCTGCGGACGCAATACCACATACGGCAACGTGCCGCCTCTGCCAAAAGACACGAAACTGTGTTGATTGAAATATGAAAATAACTGCACCTTGAGCGGATCTGGGTTAAAATGAGGAAATTGCACCTTTCAGTCTTCTTGCATGGAGAATATTTGCAACAGGGGGAGGGAAAAACACATGTGGAAGTTCACAGCCTCCTGATGAGCTCCATTCAGTCAGGAAGTCAGCTACATTGGCCATGTGATGGCTGACATCCCAAACCCAAGGCAGTATTGGTGAGGGGCAGAAAAGAGAAAAGTTTAGGTCTCTGAGTCTTTCAATTAGTTAAAAACAAGTTCCTAGACTCAGTGTGTGGGTAACTTGTTGAGAAGCACTACCCTGGGATATAAAATAAGTTGTCCCATATGGTTTGAAGGTCTACTGTGGCCACAAGAGTCTGTGGCTGAGGCTTTGCCTCCTATGAGGAGGGAAAATGAGAAAGATGGCACAGATTTGGGTATGAGGCCCACTTGTGGGAATGCTGAATGCCTGGCTGGGAGTTGAAGAGATGTGATGCTTCACCCAGCCTGGAGGGAATGAAAAGGGCGGTGGGGGGAGAGAAGGAGGAGAGCTTATATAAGCAAAGATCCCTTTCTGTTTCCTTTCAGTTTCATTGCAATTAAGGCTCCTAATTGAAACCAGTTTTACCCAAGGTTTACTGTGGTGGTTGTTTTCTTTCTCTGCTGTTAAATGCAGGTGTTCCACGTAGCAGGAAGTTGGCACGAAGGGGTAAATTTCCAAAGCGCTGCCTGTACCATTCATAAATTAATGCCTGAAGAAATCAGCCTTGTGACGAGCCCAGCTGTGCAAGGGAGGTTGTCTGGGAGAGGAGGACAGGGGAGAGAGGAAAAAGGGGTGGGGAAAGGAAGTTTGTCACAGCCGATGGATGGAGGCTCTGTGGTGAAGGTATGAGGAATGAAAGTCATGCAGGATCAGCCTTGATCTGCTGCAGCGTATGACAGCCTTGGTCCAATCTGCTGGATTTCCATGGGAGCAGTCTTAAACCCCATCATGTTGCATTGGATCTCTGCAGAGCAGAGCTGGCCCAGATGAAGGAGGACCTCCAGGGAGCTGTTTACCAGCCTGGAAGTGGGCTGCAACTCTGTACACGCTGCTTTGCTGATGTGGAGTGAGTGAAACATGAACCAAAGCAATATTAAAATCATAGTGCACCTACAGAGCCGTAGGTGTGTGCGTGATGCTTTGCAGACAAATAAAATTCTGAAGAAAAATATATACATATTTTACCAAAAATAAAATACCTTCACAGAGGCCTGCATTTGCAGAGAGAGAAGCTCCTGGAATCAGATTTTACATGTGAACTTGACTGCCATTGCAGACTCTTTTCCCTCATCTTCCTCAATATCTGAAATATAGTTTAATAGTGCTTATGGGTGGAGAAAATACAGATACATTTATGGAGAGTGAACTTGGCAAACCCCTTACATAGCTGCTGGGGGTTACACAGTGGCTGAGAGAGAATAGCTGTTCCCAGCTCAGGAGAGGATGTGATAGTGATTTCGGATGTTATCATGCAGTACAGTGAGCCCAGGTCCATGTAACATCCTCCTCCAATTTTGACATTTTTTTACTTCTGGAGGAAAGTAGGAAAAAAAAATTAGCCTTTGAGCTTGTGAAGAAGCTTTAGAGCAGGGACACAAGGTGTGGGGAGCTTTTTGGTACTGTATTTCTGGATGCTCAAAAATCAGTCCTGTGGATGCAAAAGGGCTCTGGGCTAGTGATATAAAAAAAGCTCCTAATGCAGAAGTCAGCTCGGTGCTCAGGGCTCCGTCCTGCTCTGGGGCTTGCATTTCCCTGTAGAACCTTGGCCTGGAGAAAACACGGGTGTTGCAGATTCAGGTGGCTCTGCCACAAAGCCAGGGTCCAGTCTTCGTCTCAGACAGACCGATGGGTGCCCGTCTCAGCCAGTAGATCCAAGTACCCCTCCTTGAGAGACAGAGAAAAGCACCAAAGCAAAAAAAAAAAAATGAACACTTTTGCTAGGAAATAGGTCGGTGAGCTTTGGTTTTTAACCGCAAGGGAGATGATTTTCCTATCGCATCACGGCTCTCTGCCCTGCACCCGCTCCAGCAGCTGCTCACCGAGTAGGGGCAGCCCTGATTACCCGTGCCAACCTGAGCACTGAATTATGCAGCAGCACACAACCTCGTCTGGTTACGTACGAATTAGCCCCTGCTCGGTTGCACACTCAGTGGCAAGCTAATGTGATAAAAATATGTTTATATCACACAATTAAGCTGTGTATCTGTCAGGTGCTGTTTTCGGAGGAGCGGAGCGATGTCACGGGGTTAACCACCAACGGAAGCTGAAGCTTCAACAGCCTTTATTAGCTCAGCAAGTACTCCTAACCACACTCTTCCTAGTTGCAGAAGAGGCATCTTCTTTCATGAGCCTCCTCTTGGGCTGTGGAGGTGATATTTACCAAATAAAAACTGTTGCTGCACCTGTGTAGTTCTCATGTGGCTTTCACTACCTCCCAGGTTAACCCGTTCTTCTTGGAGGCTCTTTTAGGAAGCATCCTTGCCTTTCGTTTGGGTTTACAAGTGCAGAGCCTTTCTGTTGGCACCTTGGCTTGCTCCTCCATCTTTTTGAGCAAGGCACTTGGCCGGTCAGGGGATGAGAGGTGCACAGGGCAGTGGGTGGGTGGGAGACGGAGTGGGAATGCCTCCAGATCTGGGCAGAGTTTCTCAGCTGCCTTGGCTGTGGTACGGTGAGGCGTGCACATAAGAAAGGCCTTGGAGGGGTGAGAATGTTTCTTTGGTATTATCACCCCACATAGGTCTGAGCACTGCTGGGGTAAAAATCAACCTCCTGTTAGGCATGTGTGAAGATGGGGAGGTGAGGGAAGTGTGGGGTTGAGGGGAGGGAGTGTCTTGGGAGTGTCTTACAAATTCATAAAGATGTTAAGTAAACAACTTTGTGATTTCCCACATATCCTTAGGGGCAGTACCCACCCTTATCTGCACCCAGGTCCCTCACTCCTCATTCCTGCTTTGGTGCTGCTTGTGGAAGAAGAGGCATGGGACAGACTGGTTTGGTTTTTTTTCAAGCAGAGTCCAAATGACTGTCTGGTTAGCGTTACACCAGCCCTGGAAGCTGTATGGGCACAGCCAGAGTTAGCAGAGGGAGGAGAAGAAGAGAGGACAAGAGTCCATTTTCACGTAGTGCAGCACTTCACCCAAGAATCATGCCTCTATCAAGATCCATAATGTCCACTTAAACAGGAGTGGTAAATAAGCTCCATGTGAAATTCTATAAGTGGTCCTGTGCTGCTGGTCTCCAGAGAGACATCCCACAGGCCAAGGCTCCCATATCCAAGGTTTTGTTGAGAACATACCTTCAAGTATACTTGAACCTTGTTGAACCTTGTTCTCAACCTTTCGTTGAGAACATACCTACCTCTTCTGAGTGTAGGGTGCTGTCAGGTGTTATACCCCAGCTGCAGTAAAGCCTCTCCCACTGCTGTGATTTCTTACATGTATGCTTCATACATATCAGACCAGCCCTACCAGCAGCACCCAGCAGGTGAAAATACACAGCAGGACAGAAGCTGCGGTGTTAAGTCTCCAGAGGTGGGAGTGACAGACCTTTGCTGGTACCTTACCCAAGTCCAATGAGCAGCCAGAGAAATTCATATAAAACACTCAAAAAGAGGAAATCCATCTCTGCAGACTTTGAGATTACATTAAGGACAACATGAGATTTTACCAAGGAGCAATTCTGTATTCTCTTTTATTTGCTTTCTGATCCAGAGCATTTAGGGAGCTATGTCATTAAACTCACCTTCACCACTCTGAGAGATGAACACAAGCTTTTTAAATAAAAACAGCTTTTCTTCAGGAGTCATAGAAGCTGGTGCTCTGGAAAGGCCTCCTGTGACATTCAGGGAACTGAATGAGAGGTGCAGGATACTTTCTTGGCAGAAATGACCATCAAGGAGGAAACGGACAGCCTGGATGCTGCCCCAGGCTGGTCTGATCCATTCCTAGAGGCCATCAAGGATAAATAAAGGCAGAAGTGTTTCCTGCAGGCAGTTCTCCCCTTTCCCCATAGTGGGTCTGAAGTCATTGCTGGATTAATGTTATAGTAAGAGAGGGCAGGACTCTTAAATCGGTTTATAGTTCCTGTTTTCCTTCACCAGGTGACTAATTAGTCCCAGATGGGGCTAGTTACATTTCCCCAGGTGGGAAAGGTGCCACACAGGAAATCTTGTGGCAAAACCCTGTTCTGCAGAACAGCACTCAGCTGACTTACTGTGGGCAGATCCTCTCTCTTCTCATCGTGTCCTACCTCCTTCACCTTCCCACTTTGGTAATACCTGGACCATGAAAGCCTGTTCTTCTTACTTCTTCAGCCCTGAGTTACTCCACAAACCTAAGCCTCAGTGTTCAGTGAACAAAAACTCCTGTGAACAATAAATAAAAACTAAAAAGAAAATATTTAATCTTGTCATTCAAGACTGTGTCCTATGGCCAAGAGGGCCTAAAGATGTGAGACTTAAGGTTTCTCTTTGTAAGGCAGACCTCGGAAAAAAATGCTGCACTACTTTGGGAAGCAAAGGGTGCTAACAAGTTATTGGAGAAAAAGACATATGGCCAGATGCTATTCCCTCAGGTCCCTGAGGGTAGGTGTTACCAAGCGAGGTGTGACAGTACTCCAGCACTCCAAGACTATAAACAGAACCTTAAGCAACTCATTTAAGACAAATCATTTTAGAAATGAAATGTTTACTTGCTCATCCACATAAAACCCCCACTTTTAATTGTCTATCTCATTCTGTGAAGGCACACTGAAAATCTACCAACATTATAAATAGAACTGCTCAGTTAACAACAGCTTTGATGTCTAAAATGAAGTCCACATTGCTACTCCCTCTGTCTACCTGTCTGGTTTTTTGAGATTGTCTCTGTTTAGACCAGCATTCCTGGGCTGGTAGTGAGATAGATGTAAATGAGCTATGATGAAAGTTTAGCTATTTTTCATTGGAGGGAGTTTCTTAAACAAAAAAAAAAAAAAAATAGAAAGGTTTTCTATCTCCTGAATATCCCAAAGTAGAGAAATAAGTCAGGGGAAAGGTCAAGCCCTTCCTGTTTCCCTCTGAAAAGCAAATTGAGTCTTTTCATCATGATCCCCATTTTCAAGTGCCACAGAACTTGAATACAGTCCTAATAATCTCCAAACTTGCTACTGAGGTGCCTAATTTGGGTACTGTAGGCACTTTACAGTGCTGATGGTTCAGAGTGTGGAGATCAGGGTAACGCAAATCATTCATTGGTTTCTTGTCCTGAGGTATATAGACACTTATAGAAGGTGGTCTGAATATGACACTCGGAGCCTCTGTCTTTGCTAAACATCTCATCCCCTAAAAACTGAGACTCCTTTAAGGATATTCTGAACCTGAGGTATCCAGATTTCATGTCAAAAACCTTATTGTGCCCTATTGAAAACCTAGCCCTGGGCTGACAGGTGGGATGTGAGGGATACTGGAAAGAATTGGCTGTGCAAGCTATCTGAGAAAGAGCCCACCCACATCTTGCCTGACTTAGACAAGTACCATCCATCCCTCATGCTCATAATTCCTGAAGTTGCTTCCAAAATGCAATGTGTGGGACCTGAAAAACACCTATCATGGAGGGGGTCTGAGCACAGATAAACTCCTAGACTTGTTGCCAGTACACTGGAAGGCTAATTAAATGAATATGGCTTTCAGGAACTTCCAAGCTAAACAATTTGCCAAGGAACTCATACTTGCTAAAAATTGGAAGTGTTTTGCCTCTATTGGCTCTATGTTCAGGCATCACAGGATGGTTAGTTCTACCAATAATTCATGTACCTGCATGTTTTAATGACAACTGAAATACCCTGGCATTTCTGGCTAGCATGTGTGCTATGATCTACGAGCCTACACTCCCTCTACCTTCACTTTGAACTGAACTGCTTTATTAAGCAACCCCACTACCCACCACTATCTAACATGCCAAGACCTGCGAAGTTTTCTTGTACAGTGCTGCCTTTGAATCCCTTCCAAGACCCAACCAGTAGCACCAGTATTCACTGTAGGATGATACCCAGAGCCAATCAACTAAAACTTCCTTTGGGAATATGAGGAAACCCAAGGAGCCTGTTTTTTTTTTTTATAAAAGCCAATGAGAATCAATTGACACACATGCTGCAATCATTAGGACAAGGAGCTAGAAACGAGCATATCTGCAATAAAAATCTCTTTACACCTACCTACTTGCCTAGAAGAGAATGTTGCCTGTTCTAGAGAAGCAGAACGGGACACTCTGTAAAGAGAAATATAGCAGAAATGGGTTCCTCTGCCTTACCTGTATATTAAGGTGCTTCAGAAACCTATTTCTAAGGACTTTTTCCTGATATTTACTCCTTTAAAGTTAATGTGTGTATCTTACCCACTGTTACAAAGTGGGTAAGATATAGATCCTTAGATACCCACAGGGCCAGATCCATGAGTGAGCTCATGCATTTCAAATGGTATTAAATATTCACGTAGGAATTTGGAATAAGATTTAGTTCACAGATTAAGATATTCAAATTCAGGCATTTAAGTGTTGACCTGTGAAGTCCCACTGTGGTTGGTGGGGATCTAGCAATGTTGTCAGTGGCTTCTAAAT
The DNA here is from genome assembly GCF_036417535.1 of Chlamydotis macqueenii. Lineage (NCBI taxonomy): Eukaryota > Metazoa > Chordata > Aves > Otidiformes > Otididae > Chlamydotis > Chlamydotis macqueenii. The sequence continues at coordinate 5,362,520 of NC_141556.1, read as the reverse complement.
ATTTACTCAGCACACGTTAAAGCAGATGCTTTTTATTGGCCCACCGATCAGATTTGTTGATGGTCGTGACTATACTTTACTATACTCTAGGAGCTTCATCCAGTTGGCCACATAACAACACCTGGTACCTAGAATGAAACCCTGGAGTATCCGTAATATTTGCAACAGACTGTCAGTAATGATTCAGGATTTATGGAAGACTTGTGGTCTTCTGAGCAGCATCAAGAGGCAAGACAACTTGGCTTAGAGTACCTCAAAGGACACTCAGCACATATATATGGAAAGTGAACAGTGCAGAGGAGGCAAAACTGTTTGGCAACAGGGGACAGAAAGTGTCTACTGTTGAGTCATTTTGTGCCATTCGCCCCCAGGGTCATCATCTATTTATTGTCACAGACATGTCCTTTGAGTGTAACCTTTTGACTCTCAGGCCTCTGGTTAGTATATTGGTTACACAGCCCTCTTGTACCTAACTACTGTTTAGATGAAAAAGAAGGACATGGGCCTGTTGGAGCAAGTTCAGAGGAGGGCAGGAAAGACAATCAGAGGGCCGGAGCACCTCTCCTATGAGGACAGGCTGAGAGAGTTGGGGCTGTTCAGCCTGGAGAAGAGGAGGCTCCAGGGAGACCTTATAGCAGCCTTCCATTACCTAAAGGGGGCCTACAAGAAAGACGGGGACAAACTTTTTAGCAGGGCCTGTTGCGATAGGATGAGGGGTAATTATTTTAAAATAGAGGGAGTCACTCAGACTGGATATCAGGAAAAAAAAAATTAAGCTGAGGGTGGTGGAACACTGGAACAGATTGCGCAGAGTGGTGATAGATGCCACATCCCTGGGAACATTCAAGGCCAGGTTGGAAGAGGCTCTGAGCAACCTGATCTGGTTGGAGATGTCCCTGCTTCTTGCAGGGGGGTTGGACTAGATGGCCTTTAAAGGTCCCTTCCAACCCTGCGATTGTATGAAACATAACAGAAAGAAAAGAAGAAAAAAATCTTAAAAAATTTTTAAAAATCAACTGTCAATCTACATGCCTATCAATCTCATCTAATGTCCTCTCATGTTGGGATGAAAGGGCCAGGACATCTTTGCTTCTTCTGACCACCAAACAAACGTTCTTTATGCTTTTGTTTGCACATATCTATTTATTTATACTACAGCACTTCATAGCAAACTGAAAGAGTTCCTGACCAAAGTATGCACAATATTTTTTAGTTTGGTCTCTGTGAATAGCTCCCAGAAATGTCTGGACAGAGACAGAGAAAGTTTGGAACAGCACCTACTGTTTCTGTTTTGCTGGATCCTAGCAAACAGAAAACAGGATGCAGAATTGGCAAGAGTCAGCAAAGGAGGATCTCTAGTTGTGTTTTAGCATCTACTGAATTTGCCATGAGATGTCTTCTTTCCAGCTCCTGTTTCCTTTAACCTGCTGGTTTTCCTAGAAAAAGCCAAGTATGTGCACCATGCTGTGCCCTGGAGCCCTGATTCCCAGGTGCCAACATTAGGGACTGGCCCTCTGGCCCCCATCTCCAGGCTTCTTTCCTGTGCAAGTAAATGCACAGAGGTTTTGGTGCATAACTGAGTCTCCCCATGATTTGGGATTGTAATGGCATGCATCCAGCCCCAAGAGCCCAGAATTTCTCCTGAGTTCAGTAGTTTAACTTCATACCTATATAATCAGAAAGAAAAAAAAAAAATCCCAGGAACAAGGTCTCACTTAATGAATTAACATACAGCTGTCTCCTTCCAGCCAACACCCTCAAGCCACTGCAATCTAATTCTCTTCATGTCCCACACTGGTGGATTTAGACCAGCAGATCTGCTCCAGTAGGTGTGAGGGAGGCAGGGAGCAGGCAAAGGGTTTTATTGCTTTAACTATTCCAAGATAATTAAGCAGGGCAACTTTTGGGTGTAACCAAGGACTAAGCCCGCTTTTATTGCTCTGACAGAGTAAAGAGGCCATAAAAGGCGCTTAAATTACCATCACCCTCAACAGTGAAATTCGGAGTCAGTCCAAAAGAAATTCTATTCATTTCAAACTCACTGACTTCAGTGGAGTGGAGATTTAGCCCCCAATTTCACAGCCTTGGAGAATACAACCCTATCAAAACAAGACTCTTTAGTAAGCCATTACAGTAACCTTTGAAGCAAAACGCAGAGAGGGGACACTCAGACAAATGTCTGGAGGTGGCTGCAGTGCTGGCAATGAAGCTTGCTGGTGTCTGCAGAGAGCAGAGACATCTGAACAGCACTGGTTGTACAGGGAGGTGGTCTCCTTTCTCCCATCCTGAGCACTAGCATCTTCTCAGATTGCTGTTTTTGGTGCACCTTTATGAACTGTGCCCTTCTTCTCCGCTCAGACCTTCCAGTGGGATTTGCAGATGCTCAGCTTCAGCCGGCTCATCTCTTAGGCTGCAAGTTTGCTTACAGAGTCTAGTCCCTGCAGTTACTCGAGCAAGGATAGACTGTATCACTGAATCTTCAGCATTTCCTTTATCTGTTATTTAAAATGGTAAGGCTTACCAGGGAGATGAATACGGGAACGGAGGAGTTGAAAGCTTTTATATCAGTCCTCTGCAAACAAAGTTAATGTGTCTTCCTTGTGCGCAAAGATTAACTGTGATTAAGTGCTCCAATATGAAAAACGAAGACAGAAAAATAGAAAAGTGTTGCAGTGCTTAGCCATCCTTCTTAAAATAACTACTATTGTGTAAGGCTTAAAAGGCATTTGCTAAAGATTTTGTGAAGAATTAAGCTTATTTGTTATTCTTTTAAGATAGAAACAAGAGTAAAGGAAAGCTGTTAGTCAACATTGTCTTAGAAGATAAAGGTTTCTAGATAAGAGCATATATGGGTCAATAGAAGCTTCAGTAAATATCTTTCTTGATTGACAGGTCTCTCGAGATTTTTTTTAGCTGGTTTAATGTCACCTTCTTTCTGTTTCTTTTCCTTTTTTTTTTTAAACACTCTTGCAGTAAGATTAGCTGATGGGGACAAGGAAGTTGTGTCACATTTATATTTGACCAACGGTGACACCAGGAAAACAGCGAGAAGCAACCTAAGGGATGGTCTTTGCACCATGTCATCCTAACTCATACATCTTATCAAGAAGTCCAATTAAATGAATGAGACAGAGTCAGCCCAGACTCTTATTTCAGATTATGAGTGTCTCCAGGAAGGGAGACTTTTCTCTGATTTAACTAAACTAATTTAAAATCAACCCTCAGAGCACGGGAAGAAAACAGCTGTAGACTGCAAACCCTGAGCCTTAGAGTCACTCAGGGAACTGGGCATCGGTGCTTTAAGCTGTTTGTCTGCAAGGTGTAGCTGTCAGGTGTTAAAAATCGCAAGCCTACCTAGAAGTCCTAAGGCAAAACATAAAATTCAAAGATCTTTTAATTTGCCGTCTGTGGCTAGGGTTATTTTTTTTTCCAGTTTCCACACAGCCACAGAGATTAAAAACAACTTACACTGAAGAGGGAAAAAAAAAAAAAAAAGAAGAGATTCTCAGATGATAAGCTCATTCCAGCAGCTGAGTATTTATAAGGGATTCAAAACAAAATAGGCTGAGCCAGGGTGTAGATGTGTTTGTCCCCCTGGAAATAACACCTCACTCAGCAAAGATGCCCTTTGACTTCAGTGTGGCTATCTGAGGAGTCAAGCGTTGTTCAAAGTGCTGATGCACACCACCCCTGAAATGCATCCAGCTGTGTGAGAAATAAGCTGAGACCACAGTGCAGCATCCCTTGAATCTAAGTCTTAAAAGATAGCCACCCCGAGAAGAGATTCCTGCGTTGAACAGTGAAAAAATAAATAGCTCTGCTTTGCATTAGGAGTCTGGAGCATTTGAAGCTTTCGATGCTGCTGTAAGAGGTACGAGAGAGCATGCAGACAGATAGGAGGGAAGGGAGGCACAGAGGTTTGCCTGCATTGGAAAAGCTAAGCCTGTTTAGCTTCACTGAATGACCAGTAAAAATCTTTTTTTTCTTATGGACAGACCGAGACAGGAGTAAATATGTTCTGAATTTTGTTGGCAAGCTACCCCACCAAATTAAGGCTTTTATAATGAACCTTAGTCTAGTTACAGAGTGTCTATACCAGGGACATGCAATAGCTTTCAGCTGTGTCCCTGGGGCATGTTGGACATGGCAGAGCTGGGTGTGTTAGCCAAAGAGATGCCCACATGTCTGGAAGTTGCCTCCAGCTCCAGCTGCGCTTAGGAGCTGGCTCCCAGTCTGGATCCCAGCAGGCACCTTGCTGTGCCTCTGGCCTGGCTGAGAATCCCATGGTTTGTCACCTCTCAGCAAACAGGGAAAGGAGTAGGTCCTCTCCTTGGTTAAGGTTACTTACTCTGCAGAGCTTAAGTGCTGCCTTTGGCTCTCACCATCCCACTCTGATGGTGATCAGGTGATGGTTGAGAAATGCTGAAAACTACCTCAAGAACCAGCAGGATGAAGCCCTTCACCCATTAAAGGGGTGTAGGAGCTGGGTGGGTGCTTCCAATGCCTTGTTCTGGACAAGCAGAGTGGTGTGAACCTCCTAGAAACATCATCCTTCCCACTTACCCTCATGGAGTCCCACAGATCCTCTTTCTGGGACCATCATAACCCTGACACGAGTGGAGAGAGAGCTACAGCAGAAAGCTGCCCTGGGAGATGTACTACCTGGGCAGCAGAGAAGGAAAGGAGATTCCTCCCAGGCAAACCAAAACAAACACATTGACTGATAAAAGCCTTTGAAATACACTGTTTAGTGAGGAGAAACCTGGGGAGAAAAGATGTTTGATGATGTCGTAGTCAACACTTCCAGAAAAATTTTAATGTATTTCAACTCATGCAATTTTCAAAGGGTGTTAGTGTGAAGTGCATGGAAGAAATTCACGTATTAAACTTCCCCACACACACCCCACTGCTGGTGCTGACTACAGCTAGCTCATATGATTTGAAGCTTGATTTATCCTCAGTGCAAAGACCTGCTTAAAATTCAGTAACGCATTTATTTATTTTCAGACACAACCTATTTCCCTAGCCTACAGACTGCCTGAGAGGCAACAGATAGTTCTGCCTTGAAATGTGGTATGGCAAAAGCCGGCCTGATTTTGGCCTGTCTCAATATTGTGATCACTGTTGTGGAGTAAAAGTCCTTCTTTGGCAAGCTACAGGGACACTGTGTGGATTATCACATGCATTCCCAGGACCCTCACATCTATGTTGAGTAGGAGGGGTGCAGAGAAGAGCAGTATGAGTTTTTAGGGCTGGCAAAAGCCGTAAAAACCGTGAGCGGTTCGGTGAAGAAATTACTAACCTGTTAGCCAGCCTCACCCAGTCTGCAAATGCCTGAAAGGTGTGAACACTGCAGAGAAGAGGGAATTGGCATAGGGTAGGAGAAGAAATCAGTACAGACAATACGTGAGGAGCTATCTTGAAGGTCACAATCCAGATCTAGTTGTCTCTTAGAGGAGACAATGGAGATAATCTACCCAAGTATGCTCATTGTGTGGTATGAGAGACCAAGACAGAGGAAACTGAAAAAAAAGCAACCAAGGTAGAAAAGGAAAATGAAAATGTTTGGTTTAATGCTTATATTTTACACAGTAAGAGCAACTTGGCAGTGCATAGGTGACGAAACTGTTTCTTCGTGCCCAGTAACAGAGGATGTGCAATTCACCACATTGACAAGGTGATTCAGAGTTTCAGCTCAAGCTTTGGCAGCTCACAGCTTGGTCCTCCAGAGATTACCACATCAGGCACCCTTCCCCAAGGTGGTCAGTCTTGCCATACATCACAACATAGACCTTGAACACATTGAGGAGGACAAACAACTAAAATTACCCTATCTAGATAGTTGGAAGGAAAGTAACAGAAGACCAATTTAAAATTTTTCTGGGCTAAAACTTGGTAGATGAGTACTTCTTTCACGCAACTGCTCCAGGTTTTCATCCTGAGATACTGTGTAGATCCAGACAAGGCCTGGCTAAGTGCAGAGTTGAACAGAAAACCAGTAAACAAAAGGTCTCCACCTCTGAACTCCCACTTCCCTTCCTCCTCTGCCATTAATAGCAAGTGTCTTATTTCAAAGTATGCCACTAGAAAATCTCTTTTTAATTTGTGGTCTTTATCCCCCTCCATTTCTTTTTATTTTTAATTCTGGAAGTTACTACCACTTGTTGACAGGACCTCATTGTTTGCTTCTTTCTGCTGTTTGTTTTCCACTTTGCTTTGTGCGTGTGGGAGGATGGCGGAGGATGGAAGTGAACGTGCTCATCATCAACAAACGCAGGGCAGGCGGAGGTCAGCCGGCATCAAACTCAGTGCCTGGTATGGAGCTGCATAGGCAAGAGCCAGCATAAAACCAGCATGGTAAGGGGAAAGAGAGCAATGTAATTTTTTGTTTGGGTTTGGTTTTCTTTGGTCAATCTCCATGCCAAAAAAAAAAGTTAGTTCATGTGGGTTTTCAAACTACTGGAGACCTAGAATGCTGAGGTGTGTTTAGGAGGTTTGAGTTTGTATGTGTGACATACATGTCATTAAGAAAAATAATAACCCTGGGCAGGGAGGGTTGGAGAGGTTGGGGAAGGGGGGAAAGTAGAAGAGGAGAAAAGCTGCTAAGCTAAGAAAGGGTGAGGTAATGATAACATAATTTCCTAAACAGGCTACTAATTAACCACAAATCTGGAGCTTAGTACTGTGAATGGACTCCATCATAACACAAGAATTGCTCTGTAACCTGAAAAAGGAAAAAAAAAATTAAAAAAGCAGCAGCACATTTTTCACTGACAGTGCTAGCCAAAGAAAGTAAGTGCATTTTATAGGGTTTTTTTTTTCTTTTCTTTTCTTTTTTTTTTTTTCTCCCCCACACTCATAAGTAACAGGCCAAAACTTCTTGTGCACACAGGAGACAGGGCATGGGCATTTTTTGGTGTGAAGTAAAACATGAGAGGATGCGACTAAAGAATAGAGGAAATTCCCTTTTGGTGCTGTTCTGGCAAAGCCCAGAGATGAACAGTGCCTAAATCAGCCTGTCTCAAAATTTTGCTCATGCATCTGAATAAGGAGGAGGAAAGCCAGACACCAGCACCTTCCCTTGCCTGACTCCCCCCAGCTATGAGTGGCCTGCGATACTCAGGTTCCCTGGGATCAGCCTGAAAGCTCTCATGAGCTGAACAGTGACAGGGGTTAGAGCTGCAGCTCCTGTGGTCATGGCCCCTTTCTCCCATGCCAGCAAGATATCTACACAAAATATTCCTTCAGTGGGAATAGCTGTGTAAGAGGCAGGGCAGGAAAGAGATAACTTATTATTCAGTTAGCAGGCATTGCCCATAGCCTGTTTTCATCAGCAGAGGAAGAGATCCAGTCTTCATCCTGCCCCCCACACTAAGTCCAGATGCAAAAAGGCATCTTTCTAAGGAATTACAATAAAAGAAGTCCAAACTCTCAGGCATAATAAGGTGCAGTGCAGCACAGCTGCAGTGCAAAGCAATGATGTGATACAAAGCAGCCGGCAGCTCAGTCAAGTTAAAGAGCATCGAAGGAAGAGTTGGGTGGCCAAATATTTTGAGAAACTCACATGAAGCTTTAGGTACTGACTTACAATAGGTCATGTGCATTTTGGGAGACGACAAGAGAGGAGGGAATGTCCCCCTCAACAGGTCAGAAAAGGTAGAGAAAAATAGGCCAGCTAAAATTTTATCTTTTAATGCTGGACCCCGTATATTAGCAGTACAGTATTGGCTGCTTCTGGCAACAGAGGTGTTGAGCCAAGAGAGAAGATAAAATCTTGAGACAGGAACATGACACTGGTAGTGCCTCCAGTTGATGGGGAGACAAGTTGCTTCGGAGGCTACAGAAAAACTAGCCAGTATCCTAGCCAGGAGCCAAGGAAAGCACTGTTCGGGGAGATGGAGGGTTGAGAAATGTCAGGCCTTGGTGTTTTGGATACACAGGGAAAGAAGAAGCCCCAACGTCTGTGAAGAAGTCTGACCCCCTCTCTCTTCGTAGCGTTATCACATCATGCATTGGGCTCATCCCCGTGCTCAATCTGCTCACCATCTCTTTCTCCCAAAGCACTGCTGAGGAGAAAAGTCACACAGTTAGGCTGAGAGCACAAGAGCTTTGGCTGTAAAGGAAAGGAGGTGGAGGCTAATGAGGACCTCAAGCCCCCTTCTTTCCTCTCTCCTTGTAAACCCACACCTGTGCATCCCGACTGTGCTCACAGCCAAGATTTTGACTGGAACCTTTCTCATGTATGAGTGAAAGAGCTCGCCTGGATGGCATATTTGGAAATGCACAGATGAAATCAGCCTTATGCAGGGAAAAGCCACTGGCATTAGTGCAATTGAGCGTGAGCTAATAAACCCTGCCAATCTTCACAGCTAAGATATTTCCTCCCCATCACTCAGCACCAGCTCAGAGCTGCAAATGAGAGGGCACGGCTCCTGGCTCCAGCTCAACCTCCGCTTCCCAAATGCTACATCCTCCCTCTGAGAGGTAAGCTATCACATGCACTGCCTCTCAGCATCCATTTCAAACTGCTGCTCGTGCCACACTCTTCATACGTTCAACATGAGCAAAACGAGAGATCACAGCTCACGAGGTGACTGTTAGAGCACAAGGCTCGAGGAAGATGGAGCGTGCAGCAGACTTACAGAATCGAGAGAAAACAGGCTTGGTTTCTCTTTTTCACTTTCTACTTGGGTGAGTAGTGGAAAGAAAAGTGTTTCCATCCAGCAGGCCTCGTGAGTGTCCTCTGTGACCTTTAGCATATCCATCGTGGTTGTTTGTAGTGAGATCCTCAGCTGGTGTAAATAGTCATAGCTCCTCTTGACAAAATGACCTTCTCTTCTACCACAGCTTCCACCCCCAGGCTCCACTTTGTCAGACTCTCCCACCACCACTGCTTTCTGTAGCTGACTGCAGCCTGACCCTTTCTCAGTCACATCTGTAGAGCTCCTTTATTTATTCCTGTAACTCTGATTTAGTGTTTTGGTGTGGCTCTTATTTTTTTGTTTGGCATTTTTTTTAAGGTGAATTAAATATTTATTGTGGTGCTTCTGCTGTTCTTCTTGCATTTCTTAAATCTGAAAAGCAAAATGAAAAAAATTATCACAAACAGAAGCTTCAGACATGTCCCCATGTCATAGGAGAGCAGAAGAGGACTAGCTTGCAGCTCAGCCAAGGGTTTCACTGAAAACAAGGGTGGGATTCCTGGCTCTGGAAAATATTGAACTATTTTGTGTCAGCTTTGGAGTGTTCTTACCCAGAACGGATCCTACCAAGCCTCATACACCACATATGAGCTTAATTTCTTTGCCCCCTGATCCATCTTCCACTCTGGATGATAGACATCTCATTTGTTATCATCCTGGCCATCTTTCTTCTGCCCCAGGACCAGATTCTGTTCGACACAACCCATGGGCATATCTAGTCCTGTCTTGTCTAGAGGATTCTGGAGCACAGCAGAGGCTTCAGCTTGTGCTGGAAACCTCCTTCCAATGTGGCAGGGATCCAGAGGCACATCCACCACCGACAGCCATTTCCATCACATGCACAGTGTTCTTCTGTGAGTCAGGAAACATGCGTGGATTGGTGATTAGAGAATTGTTCTGGGGTATGAGAAACCTGAGCTCAAACCTATGTTTGATGGGTGACATATGTGCTCTTGCTATAGGCAGACATCCCCGAAACCCTGCTAGGCAGAAGCCTGATGTATCTGTCTCCTTATAAAAGGCAGAGAAGCACTTGAGTCCTTTCAAGGGTCTGGATTAATTTTCAGAAATGGTTTAGGTGTTTAGGAACTACTGGGGTTAAACAAGTAAAACGAAAAGTGCTTTCATTTTAATGTGTCTTTTGAAAAAGAAAGATCAAAATGATTTCTCCTGAAAGCTTTTCTTTTAAATTTTGAAATAGGAAATTCAACCAAACCATCTCATTTGCCTTTTTATTGGGTTTGGAGTTTTTGATTGTTTGGTTTTTTTTTTTGTTTTGTTTTGTTTTTCCTAAACATGTATTTGAATGAATAGTGTTTCCCGAAGAAACTTCAAGTCAGAAATTTCTTACTGGCTCTTATTCAAATTCAGAGTTGAAACTGTCACAGGGGTGTATGAAGTTCTCTGTAGAGAAGACATGACACAAAGAAATGGATAGACTTACTCAAGGAAGATGCTAACTCTCGTTCCTTTGACGTCGGATGGTTTAGGCAAGAGACAGGATAGGTCATGTTTGAAGAAACTTTCCTTGACTGACTGAAGACTCTTCCTACTCTACTGAAAGAGTACAGCACTTCAGCAAAACCCATGATTCTTTCAAACATATAGTTTCCCCTGATAACAGTGAGGGAAAAAAAAAAGAAGTTTCATACTTGGATGGGATTTGCACCAAAATCAGTTTCAAATAAGCAGCAAACCAATAAATTTGATAGCAGAGCCATATCATGGCTATATGGGGTCAGCAAAACCAGCTTTTGGAACAAAGGCCTGAAAAAATTGTTTGCCACTACAATTCAGGAGATGAAATACAGCAGAGTTTTCTCATTCCCTCTTGAGCTTGTGAAAGAATTAGAATGCCACTGATGCTGCTAAAAGCCACAGGCATCTCCCCCATTGCCGGTTAAATAGCAGGAGGCTGCCGTGGGGCCACCCAGCCCTTCAGTCACACCTCATTCACAGGATCTCCTTTCAGCAGGACTGTCCTCACTCTTGCTTTTCGCACCCACTGCCGAGCAGTCCTGCAGCTCCCCTGATACTTACCATGTGGCCTCATTCACACTCTCCACATCACGATACTACATCATTCCTAGGGCCAGCAAACGATCCTGCTTTTGTGGGATGATGAAATTTCTTGTCATCAGGAGCTGCTTGACTCTTTCTCTTCCTCAAGAAAGGGAAAGAGAAGAGGAAAGAAACTGTTTCATACAGCATCTCGCTTCATTTGGGGGCGACGGAGCAGATCAACAAGGCTCTCCAGTACTCATATCCAGTTTTTCTCTGTTTTTTTCAGCCTTCTGGCTTTAGTAAGACCTACTCAAACACAGCACAACCCTCCTTAACACAGTAGGACCTAAAATCATAGTTTTTCTCTGATGGAGAAAGTATGCTCAGTTCAGTCAGGTCTTGCATTTTAATTAGCATCTCTAATGGCAAAATAATATGAGAATAACCCCAGTAAGTGCTTTGCCTCTGGCATCTGGAGATAATACTGACATTTCAGGTGTTCCCTAGTCTGTATCCATTTATTATTATTTTTTTGTCCTACAGTATCAGCTACAGGTCCTTAAACCTGATTGATAGACAATATCCTGATAAATAAGCATGATAACAGAAGTTCATTCCCCTGAAGAGGGTATGGTCACTGGTAGATATCTCACTGCCTACATTTAAGGAAGCTAATGGGCAGAGGATGAGTCAGTGAAGGAAGTTCTGAGGGAACTTTTCTCTCTGCAGACTTTGCAGGGAGCCCAGGCCTCCAACTTTGGGATCAACGCTGGATGGCAGCGGGTCCTGTTCTCAAAGAAAAGACCACTCTGTTCCATACTGTTATATAGCTTGGAAAAAAAATCTCTTATTTTCTCAGCTTTTCAGAGCAGGACCTACCTTTGAGCCGGTTTGGACAACACTGAGCACAGCAGAGTTTTGGCCACCAGTTTGGACCATAGGAGACACATGGAAAGCACCAGTAATAACCAGTCATCCTCTGCTGCCCTGAAAGCACTACTGGGATATTTAAAATATATTGAGGCTTTTTCTTGGGGCTGATGTGTGTAAGAACCACTTTACAAGGCATTTCAGCCTTTTGAACCTGAAGGTATTTCTAAGTTTACCTTTCCATGGAGTGTGTTACTGCTGGAAATCAAACCTGCACTAAGGTTAATTGTGGATATGCAACTGTCATGAAATAACAAAGCAGGAAAAAAATCATATAAGGATTTAAAACATCTGTCAATGTTAACAGAGTCATTTTCCTATGCACATAAAATTCCAGTATTTAAAGTGGGCCTACAGGAAAGGTGGAGAGGGACTCTTCATCAGAGAGCGTAGTGATAGGATGGGGGGTAATGACTTTAAACTGAAAGAAGGCATATTTACACTAGATATTAAGGAGAAATTCTTTACTGTGAGGGTGGTGAGGCACTGGAACAGGTTGCCCAGAGAAGCTGTGGATGCCCCATCCCTGGAAGTGTTCAAGGCCAGGGTGGATGGTGCTCTGAGCAACCTGGACCAGTGGAAGGTGTCCCTGCCCAGGGCAGGGGGTTGGAACTGCGTGATCTTTAAGGTCCCTTCCAACCCAAACCATTCTATGGTTCTGTGATTCTATGATTATTACAGTTTTGTTTTATGATACGGTAGCACTGGTGACAAGACCTAGGTATCCTGCTGGAAAAATAAAAATAAGAGGGGGAAAAAAATGAAAAAAAAAACAATGCCTACCCACACGCTTTAAGCAGTTGCAAAAAAAAGCTTTGCTTCACTGGCTTAGGCCAATCCTCCTTGCCAGTAAACTAGGCAGGACTGTGGTTTAACAGTTTTGCAGATGCTGTGAGGTAAAGAGAAAAAGCAAGTGGTTCCTAAGGTGTTCACGCTCATGGCCTTGTCGCTCTCTGTCTCTTTTTTTCTGATTTGTTAACTGGAGCCTTCAGTGTAAGGACAAAGAAGTACCAGAGTGAAGATGATTTATCAGTACCTGTGCATTTAGATTGCAAGGAATGAAGTGGAGGGAGTATAAAATAAAATTACATGAAGTGAGAGTGAAAAACAATCCAAGTGGGGTGGTCTGTTTAAAACCACCTTGCTATGCAGTTTGGGCTCATGGGTATCAGAGAGGTCAACGAGTATTTCCTAACTCCCTGGCAGCGCTGAGTTATGCTCCTAAAGTGCAGTTTCTGATGGATTTGTCCACCGAAATCGCAGGTTTCTGAAGACCTGCTGAGTGCTGGCTGACTGTTAGCTAAGCACACTGCTTTCTTTGAAGGTGCCAAACTGCACTAAAAGTAGTTAAAGACACAGGAAATGTTTCCTTTTTCCATTTAGGCAATTGTAGTCCTTGCCCCAGGGAAGTTATATGAGCATTATTAGGAGGGACCCAGACCCACACTGTAGGAGGAAAGCAAAATAGCCCTGGAGCTGGTGAAGTGTCCTACCTCCCAGTTCAGCCAGGCTCTCCCTGTAATCTGTCAGCTGTCCACCGCCTGCCATGGACCGGCATCATTAGGTACATGAAAGGGGAAAACAAACATGCACAAACCCCAAGAAAACAAAGCAAACAGGATTCATGGTCTAGCGGTTAAAAGGCAAATGCTGAGGAGTCAGGAGAGCTGGCTTCTCTCTCAGGCTGTGGCACTGTAAGGTTCTTTGGTTAGCATCTCCTCCCCATGCCTCAGTTTGCCAGCTACAAAAAGGGGATGATTACCCTTCCCTATATACATTAGGAGGGCTCCAAAGCACCCGCAGTGTAAGCAGAGTTACAGGTTATTCCAGCTTTGGTAACCTGGGAAAAAATCAAAGCTGATTTATACACTCGAATCTTTGCTGGCACTGACAAACTGGTAGAGACAGTCCTGTCAAGTATCATATTTTGAACATAAGGTTTATACCATTCATTCTTGTCACTACTTTTTTTCCATGCAAGGGGAGATATGCATTGCATATGCTGATATCACCTGTGCCTGTGAGTCAGTATGCCAAAATGAATAAAGCATTTCAGCCTCCGAGGCCGAGAAAGGCCACAAGCAGAGCATCTGATGGGTTTGCTGCCAGTGAGACCCCAGGGCAGAGGTCAGCTGGAAGGTGTGTTCACAGCTTCATCTTCCCACTACAGTTTTTCCTTGGTTTTGTCCCCTGTCACTAAATCTGACATGATGCCAGTTCACACAATGAAGATACCATCCCACCATGGTAACAGCAATGTACACAAATTAAGGCACCCTTGAAACGGCAGAAGAAGGGACACCACCTCTGGCACATCTCTGTTGGTTGGACTTGGGTTTTTTGGTTGTGTCATTTTTGCTCATGTCCTCTAACCAAGAGAGCTAAACCAGCAACATTTGTCAAAGATCTAATGTAAGCGTGGTGTCTGTACAAGTTAATTTGTCAACAGGGCTGTAACAGTCACACACCACCCTATTCCTACCTGTGACAAAACCAGCAGCACCAGCAAACATTCAATTTCTCCTTCAACTGTATTGTGAATTATAGCCCTAAACCTTAGCTGTTTACACCTCCCTGAACCTTTGGCCCCCCTGGAGCATTTCATAGAATAGTTAGGATTGGAAAGGATCTTTAAAGTCCAACCCACCCCCTGCAAGGACCAGGAACATCTCCAACCTGATCAGGTTGCTCAGAGCCCTGTCCAACCTGGCCTTGAATGTTTCCAAGGTTGGGGCTTCCACCACGTCTCTGGGCAACCTGTTCCAGTGTTTCACCACCCTAATTGAAAAAAAAAAAAAATTCCTGATGTCTAGTCTAAATCTACCTCCTTCTGGTTTAAAACCATTACCCCTTGTCCTATCGCAACAGGCCCTGCTAAAAAGTTTGTCCCTGTCTTTCTTATAAGCCTTCTTTAAGTATTGAAAGGCTGCAACAAAGTCTTCCTGGAGCCTCCTCTGGGGCTGAACAACCCCAACTCTCTCAGCCTCATTAAGAACAAGGATCTAAGTTCAAGGTAAAAAGGCTTCTTTACAGAGATGTCTCCCTTTGGTGTGTTGTTAAGGTCTGACCAAAACATTTCTCTCTTGACCACCACTAAACTGAGAATTGTGCACTTGCATAAATTTTATCACAAGAGGCATGCGCCTTCTGTGGAAAAAAAGGATTTCTTTTTTGTCAAGAACCTGAAAACCTTCAAGTTTCTCCCACAAATTCTGAAAATTTTCCACCTGAAAACCAAAACTTTTGGTTTTCAGCCTTTTTCCCCTTTTTATCAACAGAAACACTTTTTTGATAGAAGACATGGCAATAGAAAAAAAAATACTTCCTGAGAAAATTCAATCACATGTATAACAACGGGAGCTGCAGGGCACTAATAATGTATAATACATATAATGGGGTATTATTGTCTGTCTTTATTCAAGTGTTTAGGATCTTGACTGCCTGAGGCAAAGGTCCAAATAGCCACTGGAAAAAGCTGGTTTTTCTTTACATGCTTACTGAGAAGACAGGTGTACCTAGTTTTATCCCATCTAACAAACAGCATGAGCTTGACTTCATTGCCCACAGCTGGGTGTGAAGTGCCACTTGAGATGCCCTGTGTCATGTTTGCCAGTCTCTGGGGATGGCTCAGATACCAGGGTTTCTCAAGAAGCGCATGCATATGTGAAGGCAACAAGAGTGAGCCCTGGGTTTAATCAAGGTGTTAGGCGTGTGCATGACTTCAGCTCCTGCTGCAAGTAACAGAGAAACTGTTACTTCTGTTCATTACAGAGTGTGTCTTGGGTGACTAGGAATATATTTCATCTCACTAAACTTTAGACATCTAATAGGCAGGGTTCTTGTCTAGAGTCCCCTTACAGCCACCGGAGAGACAGGCGTATCATTGAACACAACTACCTTAGAAATCCTTATTAGGATGACGGGACACACTTTATGGAGAGAGTCAAGACAGCTAGCTTCAGTTGTCATGAACTACAGAATCACTGTTTGGGTTTAAAAAAAAAGTCTGGAGATCACTTGATCCAGCCCCTCACTCAAAGCAAAGCTGTCCTTGAAGTTAGATGAAATGGTTTAGGGTCTCATCTGGTTGAGTTTTGTATCTTTCCAAGGATGGAGACTTCACAAACCCTATGGGCCTCTCTTTCACTATTTGATCACCCTCAAGGTGAAAAAAAAAAATGTCCATAATATCTTGTTAGAACTCTGCTGACTGTTGCCTTAATCTTGTTGCTATGCCCTTCTGAGAAGAGTCTGATCCAGTTTTCTCTACATGCCTCCATAAGATAGCTGCAGCACCTTGTGTCATAAGATATCTTGAATCTTCTCTTCGTAACACCGAGCCAAGCCAGGACCTTCAGCCCTTCTGTAATGCCATGTGCTCCCATCCCCAGCCACCCTGGTGATCTTCTACTGGGCTTGTTCCAGTAGGTCAATCAAATATTTGATATTTAATGTTAGAGGTTGTAAATTCCCTTCCACTCGTCCTCTTGGTGTATAACCCAGAAGTCCTAGATACTCTGGGCAGTTCCTACACTCACATTGGATGAACGTAGACTTTAATGATGAATGAGCTTCCAAATAAGAGTTTCATTCAGAATAGCAACTGCGCTTTAATTTACACTCTACTTCACAGCATTTCTTTTATGAACTCTGTGTAGACAAAGGCACTGAAAGTCTCCTAAAAAAGCTTATTTCCACTGTAGGTACCATAGAATTTGTGACCATTCATGAGTGAAAGCCTCTAAGGGAATATGTAGGTAGGGTTGCTCCGTGTGATTGATAACTGTTAAGCTTCAGAAATCTTTGGAGCAAAGTCTTCATAGAGGTCACTGTAATTCTTAAAATATGATCTCTCCTGCTATTGGTAACAGTCCAGTGCTATGTAGATTTGAGGACAGAGGGAAGCATTGCTAAAAATGTTTCTGAGAAGTCTGAATGGCATGATTTTTTCACAGAAAAGGAGATGGAAATAAACAAGCAGTGGTATAAACAGATAGATCACTTCGCATGGAAAGTGGAAGTAGAGGACCGTAAAAAAAAAAGCAGGCTTGGTAATTATATAGTCATTTTACTGCCAGTAAAAAATGGGAAGGGAGAAAAATTTTTAAAAGATGCCTTCACTAGAATGAAAAACTGTGTCTACTTGCCCACCTAAAGGGTAATAATAGCCATTCTGGGAGTGCTAAACTCTTTGAACTGTGTCTAAGTACCACTTCTGTTTATTTTAAGGAAGGAAACTGTCAGGTTCTGTTTGTTCATAGTGAGCCATCCACAATGTGCCCAATGCATTCAGGACTAGTAAAATAGTGGTACATCAAGTATAGGAAACAAGAGGTTTATCATGGGATTAGTCTTACAGAGATAAAAGTAATCACAGAGTTGCTCAGGACTTCTTGTTTGCTGTGAAACTTGACTACAGGAGGTGATGGGTCTTTTCTTTTACAGCTCTTTCTGGTTGAGGAGGGAGGGAAGTGGGGTTAAAATAAAAACCGCTCATCTCTCCCTTATTTTGTTCTTCCTCATCATTTGGTACTTTGCAAAGGGACAACTTTTTTTAAGGGATCATGTTTCTACCTTGCAACAAATCCCAGTCATGATTTTTATGGGCTAACTGCATTCCTGAGCAGGTCATGAACTTTGAGCTGGTTTATTTCTATTCCTGATTTTGATTTTAATTTAAAAAAAAAAAAAAGTAAAAGAAAAGTGAACTGATGAAACTAAGATTATGCTTTTACTTGCAGTGCATATGTTACAAGGCTAGTCATTTACCGTTTCAGGGAACCATGTGCTTTATAAACCAACTGGCTCAGCCTATTTGCTCATCCTCTTGTGCCAGGGTTCCTTCATTTCTGGCACCAAGAACATAAAAAAAAAACAAAAAAAAACAAAAAAAAACCCTGGTTTTGGAGCAGTTTAACCTTTAACACACAGTGGCAAACTCTCTCAGGGATACCATCCCCAAGACAGATCATTCTTCCACAGTTCATTTGTACCTTTTTGTTTGAACTGCCGCCTTGTAGACTGGACATGTGCACAACTCTGGGGAAATGATGCCTTATAGCATGTAGGTGGATCTCCAGCCAGTGCTTGACATTTGCATGAAGCTTTGGACTATCCAGGCACCTAGGTGAGTGGTGGGATATGTCTATTCTTACTTCATGCATGTACCTACATGTGAACTAGCTATACAAGACATTTTAAAGCCAGTAGAAAAAAAATGAAGACACAAGAGTGGGAATTAAGCTGACCTGCCTTGAGCCACTTCCCTGACCCATGAATGAAGCATGGGTCTGGAGAGTTGAGCTCTTATAGCTTCTGTTCAGTCACCAGCATGAAGTGGTGGTTGAGACAAGTCTCTATCACTTCTCTTTTCATACATGGAAAGAGGATGCTCCAGTACTTACTAAGAGCACTCTGATACAGGATACTCACTATAGTGAAATTCTGAAACAAAATCTTTCATCCAAAATGGAGACAATGGGGAAAAGAAAAAGAAAAAGAAAAGGAAATAAAAAAAGAAAGCATTTTTATTATTTGTACTGGTAAATGTCAGAGTGCCATTTAGTTCTAGTGATGCTTACCAGAAAAGTGACTGGGACTTCCCCTGTTTTGCATTGGTTCTTTCAACTGTAAAATCTCCTGATCAGGACCTGCTTATTTAATGATTTTTTTTTGGTGAGTCCTGAATGCCTGATCACAGCAAGCACAGGGATACCACAGAACACAGTGGTAACAAAATTACATACATTTCAATGTGTTACATGTTGGATGAATGCATCTCATCTAAGCTGAGATGACTACAGCATAGGTGCCTACCTCCAAATTAATGTCTAGGATACCATTATGGCTTGAGAAGATCTAGTCATTACAGTCATTGGAGGAAAACATCTGATTTCTCCACTTTTGAAGGAGGTAAATCCAAGCCTAGTTGCTACAACCATGTTTAGTTTTTTTCCATTTAATAGCAAGAAATCCAACATGATTTGCTCCAGTGTGGATACCTACTTCATAGCTGAGCGCTTTTGGTCAGGTACCTCCCAAGTTTAGTCACATAGGGTAGCAAGGGACTGTATGGTCCACCCATTCTTGTCTCCACATCCTTTGGATAACTTCCAGAACTACTGCTCAGAGTGAATTTCAAAGCAGCGGTGGGAGAGGTATGAAAAAAGAAGTTAAGCTTGTGGCTCTGCTCACCCCAAGATCTGATGAAGTGAGTGGAACTGGTGTGGATGAGGACAGGGGTAAATGCCTTGAATAAATGAGAGCAGTAGCTCATCTCTCTCTGCAGAAGAAACTTAGAGGAAACAGGATGTTCCAACAAAATTCTGCTAAATATTGACCTAGATACATAACAAGAAAAACTGTGGCCTCAATAACTTGTCCATACTCAGAGACCTGGGAAAGGCCCTTCAGGAGAAAGATTTTTTGTCCTAACACATAGGAGTTCTTTGCCTGATAATAAATGCTTTCTAACACTTGTGCAAAACCAAAACAAAGCAGGGCTAAGCTCTCCCATAAATCACTACAAGTCAGCTGTATCCTTCCAATTCTGTGAACACAAGGAGAAAAAAAATGTAAAAGATGTAATGTTGACAAAACAATGAGTTAAAGATGTAATACAGCATAAAACAAAAAATTCAAAGCCAATTTGCTATTTAGATGTTCAGATCACAACATGAAAAGAATGGGGTTTTTTATTTCAGACATTAATATTATTAAATAATAAGTTCTTGCAATCTTCTCATCTCTATCAAAGACAGATGAGATAGGGAAGACAGACAATTCAACAAGCCTCACAACTCGGGTGTCTTTTTCTCCCCATAAACTCTCTTTCCAAAAGGATGCAACACTTGCATGACTGATAGTACAGCTAGCCCTACAGCTCTCCATTTTGAGATAAATACAAAGTTTACTTTGAGAAAATCTTCTCAAAATTACAAAATGCTAACTATATCATGCCAGCCAGCAGACTTTTTAAACTCTGCTTTGTGCTGCAATGGAAAACAGATGCTGAGAAAAAAAAAAGAAAGGAATTATTTTTTAAAACCTGTTCTGCAATTTTTTTTTGCATTGACTTCCTTGCTTTTCTCCCTACCCAAGGGCATGATGAGGTGAATAAATTTCCAGAAAGTAGTAGAAGTGTTGGAAAAGCATTTGTACTGCAGTCTGTCTTGCCATACTCCAAATCAGCAAGTTCAGACTTTTCCAGCATTGTCTAAAACAAAACTCTACTTGTAATTCATATTTCATGAAAATCACATGAAAAGAAACTAGGTGGCCAAAGGTCGGGTCCTGTATCTTATGGATGGATGAACAAAACCCCATCAAGTAATTTACAGTATGAACTCCCAGTCCCTTTTCAGTACTGGGAAAAAGGCCACTGTACCAGTTCCATCACACGTTTCCAGCAAGGTACCTTGCCACAGGCATAGTCTGCTCTCATCCTCTCCATTAGTGCTTTCTCTTGATTTTAACCCTCACCATTTTTCCTTCTTATTGTCAAAAGGCTGCTTTGCTCCTGGCTGACAGACAACGGACATATCCTTCCAGTATCACATACAAAATCAGATTTTTTGTCTATTCCTCTACCACAAAGGCTTGTGAGCGCAGGTCACCAGGTTCCTCACCAACTTGTTCCTAAAAGCCACTGCTCTTTCAGCCCCCTGAGAGCACTGAGGAAGCCATTTGGGGTGAAATTTAGATGGAAATATTTGTGTTAAGTGGATTTAAGTTAAATTATGGATTATTTCCAGCCAAACATTCAACATATTCAGGTCATGCGTGTCTGCTTCAGGAATTCAACTGTTCTGTAAGCAGAGGGGAACCAGGAGAGGGAACAAAAAAAAAAAATCAACCCATCTGATGAATCAAAAGCCAAAGACAGGCCTAGTCCTTCCCTTTGGAGTCCTGAAAGAGAATAAAGGGAAAGTCTGAGACTTCCTGCCTTTGTAATGAGTTTACTAATTAAATGTTAATTGTGGGCCTCAACTGACCAACATTTAAATGAAGCCTTGGAGCCAGGAATTGGGCTATTGTGGTCAAATTGTTTATATGGACAGGAAAATGGCTTTCTAAACATCAGATTCCTGCACTCTGGCCAAGCTCTGGAGGAAGCTCCACGTGCGGCACTCCTGGGGATCGCGCCCAAGGCCTACTCCCGTGAACCTGCCCCGTCCTCCCCCAGCAAGTGATCACATGCGCTCCTGGATGCCTCTGGCTTCCTCCTATTTCCTACAACAGAGTGGCTTTGACAAGGACCTGAAAAGTGAATGTCCCTGCCGGTCATCACTGGGCCGGCTGAGTAGGCAAGCAATGCCAGTGTTACCAAGGGGTGCACTTCTCTAACGCAGACAGAAGGTCCCCCACCTCATATGCCGTGGGTGGTGATTAGAGGATATTTGTGCCTCATACTGAGATTAGAAGTGGTTTGTGGCAGGAACTCTCCTTTTTTTTTGTCTGTGTTTAGTATATAAAGTAGCAGTATGGGATTGTGCCTCAAAGCTGGTGCTCACAGTCCCAATTACTGTCAAATGAAAAAATACAAAAGCCCTTCACATTTTAACACTTCCTTCCTTTCTTTACTCTACTTGATAGTCTCCACATATTCAGACTTGTTGCTGAAACATGTTACAGTCTGGGCTCTGATGCATCCTCTATAGTTTGGGCTGAGTTCATACCTTTGGAACATTCAGCAGGGACTTGAACCTAGGAGTCCAACTGGTTTCCTCATTCCTTCACCTTCCTTTTCATCTTAATTTCCTCTAACATCTTGAAGAGCCTTTTTCACACCCATCATTCACATCACCTGTATGGGTACAATTCAGCCCTTGACAAACTTGGATCAGTTGTTCAGTGCCTGTTGTTCCTTCTGGCTTTGCTTCACTACACATCTCAAAGTCAAACACAAAACATGCTAAGCATCCTATTGGTGTCTGTCTTCAGTTTCAGAACCACATGCCAGGTAGTTTTTGAAGAATTCATGTTTTAGTCAGCCTGTGTGATCTTGCATTTCTCTAAATGCATTTCAGTACAGTAGCACAATATGCTGAGGCAAAAATTATTTTAGGGTGCCAGAAGCCTGGGAGTTATGTTCTGTTTCCCACATATCCATTTCTCCCCTGAAGGTTTCAACTATGCTGATCAAAATCGACCACGCCAACTTAGGCTTGATAATTACGGTTAAGACCCATCCCCACCAATGCTAATAAACTTGGTCTGGTAAATTCTAGTTGGACTTTCATCCTTCTGCTGAGCTTCCCCTTTCATTTGTGTGTTTAAGTCATATCTTGTATTGTTGGTAGTTTAGATTTGAAAATGTATTTGACCATTATATCTTGAGGATGAGGAAAAAAATACTCACCTGATTTACCAATTAGCCTTCTATTTTACTTTAGAAATTGATGTCAGGGAAGTGAAGTGATAGCCTAAGCCATGCTGAAAGGTTCTATTAGTTTTGGGGTAGCTACAGTGTTAAGCAATTCCAGCTTACCTGGGAAAGGTCAGATGAGTCCCAGCGATAAGGTTCACAGCTGAATGTAGTGCATTATTGTGGAACAGCTTCAAGCTGTATTAGCCAATAGTGACTTAAACTAGTAAACTGGGTTCCCATCAAGTCCAAATTGAGCTCTCGTACCAGAGGGTCCCATGGGTTTCAAATACTGAGAACTGCAGCAAAACCAACCCTTCTGTTGTCGCTCCCTTTCAAAAGAAAACAAAAATTCAGGCTTTGATTTTGTTTTGGTTTTTATTCTAATTTAACAGTGAAGATTAGGAACTTCTGTATCCATGGGGTATGAGGAAGCAAAATGCCTCCACATTGTCCCTGCTCCTTGGAAATGCCAAGAGGCCAAAGTATAGCAGAAAGCATGATGAGAAGCCTCTAGAGTCCCTCAGCTTAGGGATTTGTTTCTGCATCAGTGGCGTAGTGGGTAGTACCACACCCTGAACTCTTCTTTTATAAAACCATCTTGTTATCATCAAATAAAATCATAACCTACTTCAAGCAGTTTCTCTTGGTTATTTTGCTCAGGTATATTCCAGTTTTACGTGAAGATGCTCTCAGAAGTGTTTACTGTAATATGATCCGGCCATAGTGCTGGCCAAATTCTCTGCCAGGATCAATCAATACAGCATTACTAATGCCAAGGAAGTAATTTACTGGGATTACTGGTTGTCTGCTCTCTTCTATTTCAGGAAACTTCTCTTCTATTAAAGAAGCTGTTTCCTATTTCCTCCCTGTTTGAGAGTAACATTCATTTCAGTGCAGTTACTTCTGACTAAGCTTTCGGAACTGCACCAGATGAAGCGAACTGTATGTATTCCTACATACCCATTTTTTTTTTTCAGAGGAAATGGTTTATGGTTTTTCTTAAATGGTGGCTTTCATAGTCATGCATGTTTGTAACAGCACAGGAGCATGGGGCGGCTAAGAGGAATTATTGCCATCACTGTACATGTGAGCCACTGACCTACTGGGATCTAAACTCATCCCAACAAATTTTGGGCACTAAGATGAAGAATCTGAGAGAGGTACATATAGTCAGCTCACACTTTGCCTGTCATGAAAGGGGTGGGTGGAGGTGGCAGTGTCTTAATCAGCTGTGGTTAGAGCTGCAAAATCCTCTGTTGGAGTCTTTAGTGGCAGCTGTGTGGTGGGGATGGGTGAAGAGGAAGCACAAACTGCAGCAACAGCTCTTAGTTTGTTCTTATTCTTATTCAATGACTGTTCCTTTAAATTGTTGTTGTTGTTTATAATTTGCCTTTTTTTTTTTTTTTAAGAGTGGAGAAAGAGAGATAAAATGCACATCAAAAAATGTCCACTTAATATTTCTGAATCCAGTAGATAGGATTTGGCTGCTTTATGAGTAAGTATACATACCATGGTTGCTTGGAACGTGATTCTCCTTGTGCTAGGGACATGTAAGTCTTATTTTTCATATGTAAGCCTACCCATAAACTCAGTGCAAAACTCTGGGAAAGGTACATGGCAAGGAAGAATGGCTGCTCTAGCATTTAATGGGTTACCTTATCCAGTTTCCAGACTAAGGACTTGGGCCAGGTGTCATGCACCTTGGTCTGGTGAATTATTTCCATTAATTTATTGCACTTAACTGAGTTACCTAAGCAGGGCTGTAGCCACCCTCAGATGTTCTGCCCACTCCTGGGACCCATGCATTTCTGTCTTATGTCTCCATAAAGTTACTGCTGGGATCTGTAACCAGGTAGAAGTTGTGCCAAAGGAGTGACATCTCTTGCATACTGAAAGGACATTTAATTTGCCTTTCCTGTCTGCAGGTTGCCTGTGCAGAGCTGAGTGTGAGTGGAGTGAGAAAAATTAGTTCTCAGAAACGTGGTGGTGGGAGAAGTCTCACACATCAGGCAAAGGAGACCACAAGTCAAAGGTGACTCCTACTCAGTTAATAGTGGCATGTTCAAGCTTCTTCCAAGAGAATCAGGGGCAAAGGGAGACCTCAGAATAGCCACAAGGCCTATGGCTGTGTGAAAGCTATCTCAGATAAGGAGGCAGAAGACGTGAAGTTACCACTAAGCACCGCACTGGAGCACAACTGTCAGACTGGGGTAAATCCATGGCCACAAGCATTACCCATTCCCTGGAGAGAGGAAGGGAAGGTGGGATTCAGTAAATGCCTGCTCAAAAAGCACAGATCCCAGACACCTAGGCTACAGGAATGCTACAAAGCCTCAAAACAGCCACTCTGTCCACAACACAGCTGAGCTGTTTAAGTTTCCCCTAGCTGAGGATGCCTCTTACCCACTCTGATACACCAGCACCAGCCTAAATGATGTTCTGCAACCTCAAATGCTTCTCTTACTGCCTCTCAATATAGCTAAGCTCAGAGACTCAAGGATACTGAAAGCAGCTAACCCTGCTGGCCCTGTGTCACTCATACATGAAGTTCAATACTAATTGGTATTTTCACAGATCCAATCCCAAGTGTCTTACAGCCACTGTGACATTAGGAGATTCCAGCCTCATTTCCCAGATAGGGAGATGAGGCACAGGGAGATGGAAGGTGGTGGCATAGTCCCATGTTACCTGGCGCAGTAGCAGGAGCACAACTGCATCAAGGTACTGCTTGTGGCAGGGCACGGAGACCTCTGGGGAGCAGGAGCATTTGCCTGCTTCATGTTTTTTTACAGCCAATGGCATAGCTTGGCACCCACTTGGGTACCTCTGCATGCCTCTGCCTTGGCTTGAGAAGATATCCTGCTAAAGAAGAGTATCAAAGCAAACCCCACGTCAATCTCCCCTAATAATTTCCTAGCAGAGCTCACAGCCATTTCCAACTAAGATCACTAAATCAAACACAATTGCAAGTAAGTAAACAGTTGTCACAGGACCCTTAATGTCAGGGGAAGGAGGCATTGGCAGGCGGCCAAAGAGATGCTGCCTCAGTAGCAGGAACTTTCCCTCCAGCAAGTGTGACCCTAACCCTGAAGCATTTTACCTCGGTTGGTAGACACATGAAGTCATATTCACACTGCCCATCACGAGGGCCTCATTTAAGTATCTCACCTCTAAGGTCAAGAGACTGATGAGCAATTCAGGCCACCTACCACCAGAGCTGTCAGACACTTTTTTCTCTTAGTCAGTGGAAAAAAATAGTCACATCTCAGTCAAACAGGCTATCGGTTATTATAAAGAAGGCCTCCAGCCTAAGGCGTCCTACACATGGCCCATGGATATTACCTGCCTGGGCCAGACCCCAACCCATCCAGCTCAGTGTCCCTCTCCAGCCAAATCTCAAGCCAGAAGATGAGGATTTAGTCTGGAGAAGAGGAGGCTGAGGGGAGATCTCATTGCTCACTACAACTGCCTGAAAGGAGGTTGTAGGGAGGAAGGTATTGGTCTCTTCTCCCAAATAACTTGTGATAGGACAAAAGGAAATGGCCTCACGTTGCAGCAGGGGACATTTAGGTTTGATATTAGGAAACACTTCTTTACTGAAAGAATGATCAGGCACTGGTACAGGCTGCCCAGTGAAGTGGTGGAGTCATCCCCTGGAGATGTTCAAAGAACGTGTAGATGCGACACTTCAGGACATGGTTTAGCAGGAATAGTGGTGTTAGGTTGATAGTTGGACTTGATGTCTCTTCCAACCTTAAGATTCTATGACTCGATGTTTCTATGACACAATGAGAAAGAAATAAAAAGCTTCACAGCAGCTATCAGTTAAATATTCTGTGGCTCCCACCTTGCTTCCCTTCTTAGTGAAAGATGGAAAAAATAATTCTGTATTAAATCTTTTTGATACACAAAAGAACAAGTTTAGACTCCTCAAATGATTTGGGGAAACTCTGGTTACTATTGGCAAATCATTCTAGTCAGGAAAAAAAAATAAAAAACAGGGAAAAGAAAAAATAAATTTATGCTTTTTTTTTTACTTTTTTTTTGATAGTGAGTGTGAAGTGACCCAGAAAATTGATTATTTGCTCTAATATAGAGCTGTGATCCTCTCTAACAGCTGGAGTTTAGCTTAAGCCCTGAAGTACAAGGTTTAATATGCCTTATTGTCTTTAATTATGGTTTGTATTTTTATCCTTGGGATCTGTATAAATAACCAATCCTTTTTTTTACTACAGTTTCCTTAGGGGACGAAGTACCTGAGATGACACTGTCTGTGCCTTTGTATCTCTCTACCTGTTCCACAGTGAGAACTTCTGAGTCTAGACCAATTTTAACAATATTTGATAGAGAAACAGACATACCAAGTTATTAAGTCCTGAAAAGCTTGGTTATAAGTAGAACAATCAAAGCCTGAAAGTAGAACAGAGTCATCACTGAGTGAATTATGCCAGGAAAGCTGCACAGAAGGAAAATTTCATAAAGGTCCAAATATGACAAAGAGTTGATCAACATTTGCACTTTATAATATATTAGATAATATGTCTGGGAAACTAAATCCACAGGGTCTTCTTTTGCTTTGTTTAGGCCAAGATATTTATTTTATAAACTTGTTAAACTATGTGCCTAGCAATTTTTAGTAGCAAGTCGCTCCCCAGATTAGTTGCATGTTGATGGTACAAGCATGATCACACAGACATTTCAGACTCTTTCTTTCTCAGCCCAGTTAGACAGCATGTGGCTGACAGTAAAGGATCGAGACTTTTCTGGATAGATCTGAAAAAACTCAGAGATTTTTAGAACTGAATATGGTTCAGCAGAAGTCATTTCCATTGAATGAGTTTGATGTATACAGACAAAAAAAAACTTCTGCAGTATTCAGAAGATGGAAGAATCAGGCAGATTGAAGAATTTATGGAAAGATGCACTTATATTGCATGTTCATTTGAAATCTGGTCCATACTTCGCACATTTTCTTGAATGCCTTCACTCGTTTTGCACCTACTTCCTATGTTGGTTCCAGTTGCACCCATTATGTTACTGTCCTCCTGCCTTCTTGTTAGCTTGCTCTCTATCTGTATTTTAAAACACAATGCACACATTTAGTAGGTACATGAGTAGCCTCAACAGAAGTTAGTTTAAACAACACACATTTGCATTGGAGGTCTCCCTTCCAAATACCTACCAGGCCCAGTGCTGCTTGGTTTATATGAATTAATGGCATCACTGCCTAAGGTGCAGAAGCTCTGAGAACTAATCTGCTGCACTGTAATGATGCAGTTCTTATTACACTATGATGATTAAGGCCGTAAGTTGAAAAAAAATTGCTTAAGTGCACATTAAACATATGCTTAAGCCTTAATGGTGATAATAATAATGATGCTTCCAGTTGTACAGCTGTGAAATAGGGGAGAGAAACCTGGATTACCTACTGGAATCACATATTTTTATCCTAAAATACAGTGCAATAAAAGATGAGATAAGATGAGATGAAATGAGATGAGATGAGATGAAATAGATTTATACCAGCTTCCCTAGTACTAAGTTTTCAGTAGTAACCACAGGACAGCGGTTTTTAATTCTTATATTTTAAAGCTATTATTAAAAAGTAAACCATTTGATTTGACTGCCTATTCCATCTCCTCCAGTTAGGCCTGTATCTAGCCAGTAACTTGTGCTGGACTAACACATCCCTCCCTGGAAGGTGACTCAATTTAAATTAAGTAGCATGCATCAGGAAATGGAAACTTCATCATTCCTTTCTGTAGTTTCTTAATCAGACTCATTGTTAAAAAGATATGTGCCTTATTTCTAAGATGAACACGTCTAGCTTTCATATCCATGATTCTCGTTATCTGCTTTCTGACAGATTAAACTGCCCTTTCGTATCTTGCGTTTTCTCTATTATGCTGTGTAATCAAAGCATTTCTCAGTCTTCTTTCATACAGGCTAAATAAATCAAGTTCTTCATTTCTTACACCATCAGGCATTTTCCCCAAGCCTCTAATCCTTTCAGTGCCTTCTCTTCTGTGCCCCCTCCACGTCGACAACACCCAACTCAAAATAAGAGTCTCATACCACATGCACAAACCTCCTCATCTGGGGAAGATCTGAACTCCTGACCTACTGTAAGGGACTCTTCCTAAAGGTTCTGGCTTAGCTTAACTCTTTTTTTTTTTCAGATAAGCTTTGAAAACTCAGGTAATATGGATGGATAGCAGAGTAAGAAGGCAATGACATGAGCAACTATGTCAGCAGATGTGAAGGCGTTAAAAGCATTTTCAGGGGGATAGCAGCAGCCTTGTACCTCAGGTACAGCCAGAACGTTCCATCTGACCATGCCATCAGCCGGCGCCATCAGGGCAGCTCGCCTGAGGAAAACTTGGGCTGGCCAGTTATTGTAAATTACATCAGGCTAATTAAGCTTTGATTTACAGATGTCATTTTACATAGTCATTTTATACTTGGTAGAATGTGGTTTGATTACCCCTTACTGTTGCCTTATCTTTAATAGCTACAAATGCTATTAGCAGTTGTGCAGCAACTTATTCATTTTTAACAATATAACAATAAAGCCTATACCACGGTTAACCATGCAGGAAATGTCACTTGCAAATTATCATTTCCAATTATTCAGTATTCATTTAAGGGACACGGTTATCAGTCCAGTTACAATTCTTTTCTTTATGTGACCTTACATTTAATAGCTAAATATTTCTTTTCATCTTTCTTTTATTTTTTCCTTCCTTTTCTGTTTTCTTCTTTTCTCTTTTCTTTCTCTTTTGTTTACTTCTCTTCTTCTTTTGTCTTCTCTTCACTCTGCAGAATCAGAAATTGTGTGCTTGTTTCTTAGAAAGATTTCATTGTCTTGTGCCTCTTGTCTAAAGGGCGTTGTGTAGCAACATCACAGAAATGGCCTAATCAAGTTCAGTGAGAGGAAGCTGATGTGCATTTAGGAAAGGCTGAAAAGCTTATTTCTGTGCTGTTTGAGATTCCAGTGATTGACTTAACCATCTAAAGATGACTGGCAAATAAACCAAGGGGTTTTTTTTAGAAGAGGAAGGGAAAAAAAAATCCAAGAAATCAAGTTTTTGGGACAGTGCTGTATTAATCAGTCTGAAAACTCTAAGAGGCCCAGTGGTTATCCAAGCTGTCCAGGGCGGCAGAACTGTCTGAGAAAACCTTTGCTGTTAAGAACTGCCTCCAGTGATCTTCTTTCCCCATGGTACCTGACTCCTCTGCCTGGAAGGAGTCCTGAGCAGCTGCAGGAGAGACACAACTCCTTCTCTTCCATCTGTACTAATTCAGGAGTGCCCCATCTTAACCATTCTATGATTCTATGATCTTGGTCCCTATTCCCCAAGGTTTCCGCCACCACTCTCAAATTTGTCTGTGATTAATTTGGTAGCACATCTCTACCCAGCAGAGCTGTAAGGTATCTAGGTCACTTTTCTAGGAGGAATAAAACCAGGCTTGCTCAGGGCTGAACTGTGAGCTTTTGCTTCCTAAATGACTGTTCAAACCAGTGGGCTATTAAGCAAGGGAGATAATACACCACTGGTTGGGTTTTCAAAGCAAAGGAGCTAAAACAGCATTTTGTAAGGACTCTCATCCTATTAGAATATTTTGGGCAAACTCTGAGAACACCCACATGGTCAGAAAACCAAAGTCCTTCTCCATCTATCCCGGGATCCCAACAGGGATTAGGCAAAGGCCAACTCTTCCACTGCTAAATTAAGTGGTTAAGAAGAAATGGGATATTTACTCTCTGGAATTGCCTACCTTCCTTCATCAACTATAGAGGGAGCCCAAACTGACTTAGACCAAATACGTAAATGCATATAAGTAGATAAGATACATCCCCCCTTTTGAGTCTCAGTTCCCTATTTATAAAATGAGAATACTAAGATTACTTCCTTCCGTCACAGGGTTATTATTAAGATAAACCTAACTGAGAGTCTATTTTGTATCCTCAGGACAAGGTTAGAGAGTGTCCAGAACCAGCATTGCCCTGGACGAGTAAGAGAAGCAAAAGAGGGAATTCCTTCTTTGTTTTGTGTTTAACCCACCAATTTTGCTGTCCTCTCTTCAATCCCAGCTTGTTCGTTGTAGCCAATGACCACAGATGCAGCAGAGCTGGAACAGCCTCTTCTCCCTCCCTTCCCGCTGATGGATTTGAGGTCATTCCTTGCCTCAGTAACAACTGGAGGAGTGTCTCCTTATCTACACAAGGAAGAGCCAGGGAGGACCTTGTTTGGGTGCCCAGGGAGATTAAGATTAAGCAGATCTACAGGACAAGCTCCCATGAACCTGCAGAGATCTAGGAGAAGGAAGGGCAGCTCAGGCTTACACAAGACCAGACCCAAGGTAGGGTGTGCAGCAACAGATGTTGTTAACCCGTCAGCAAAGAGTTTCAGGTCCCTCCACGCTTTCTCAGGAAGTTTTGTATACACATAAGCTCATTAGCTCATTTGTGGTCACGGAGTTTGAAACGATTATTCCACAAACAGACCAATAGAAAGCAGAAATAGACTGAATGCATATTTTTCAGTTTGTGGTCTCCCCTGGGTTTAAATAAAAAGAGAGATTTAACAAAATGAATGACAACATTACACCTGAGGACGATTAGGAAACAAGATAAGCCACCCCTGCGTTTATCTTTGACAGCCATTACAACATAACGTAGCCAATATATAGTTCAATCAGTTCTGATGACACTTTCTTTCTCTTTTTATGATAAGAACCGTTAGGTTTAAATCCTGCCAAGTAAAACCAGCCTCGATATTGGCGGCAGTGATAAGAGTAACTCTGCCTTTGGGCTAATAATAGTTGATACACCTATCACTCATGAAGCTTTTTGCAAATGTTAATGAATTTGATTATCATTTTCTTCTAATTTACAAAGAGATTTATTGAGGTGTTCAGGCAACTAAATGTGCCACTAGGCACTAATGGATTTTTAAAAGGTCCTTTGGGTGCTTAACTGCCACAGAGAGTCAAGAGAGCACTTGAACCCACATACAGATCCTGCTAGGCAGCTGCCACCTAAACACTGGGTGATTCATTTCTTGTGTACTACTGCAGCACCCAGCCCAAGGTAGCGATGTGCCTCACGCTGTCTGAAAACCCAGGAGCTTGTAGTCTGAGTACAGAACAGGAGGTAAATGGGAAACAGGACTGACAAGACAGCTTTGGTCAGCACAAAACGCTGTGTCTGCTCGACAACAGACCGGTTGTCAAGCTCTCTGCTGTCAATCCTTGTGCAATTAGCTCTACATCACTTAGTGTGGAATTAATTTCACATAGCTTAGGCTGCTAAAACTACTGCTGCTACATCAGAGGTTAAAGTCAAATTAAGTTATTTCACCAGTGACTCATTCCCACTTTTGTCCTGACTTTTCAGTTCGCTCGGGGGCTGGGGAGAAGAACAGCAGTACTCCTTAATGAACAGTGTATTAGATTTAAAAAGCCACAAATTGCATTGCTGTCCTTAAACCCACATGATTTCAGGCTCCCCCAAGCATCAGCATTAGCACTACCGAGCTGCTGAGGTCTTTTGAGGTGCCCATTTCTTTTTGCAAGCTTCCCATGGCTGCAGTCAAGGAGCTTAGACTAGATGCCCAACTTCCAGGGATGTAAGAATAACTTTTATTCCTAGACAGCAAATTAGGAAAAAAAACTAACGCAACAACTCGCTCTTTTTCTGACAAATCAGACACAGAAGGACTGATGGGGAAACTGTAATTTGGCTTGTGTAGTCACACTTACACCTCACTAAGTGTTCCTCAGATAATCAGATAATCATAATCATAATCTTGTTCTAGTCCATTAATGCATCGTTTCAGGAGATTGCCAGGATGTTTACTGGCTAGCTAAAGCTAGGAAGGGGTTTTTTTTTGCCAAAGAGTATGGCAAGAAGCTTATCTGTTCAGTTACTTTGAATTCAGAGGTAATTTGCCATTCTCATTGCTATGTATCAAGAGAAGAGGCAAATACAGAAGCTGTCATTTATTCCTCTAATGGAATTAAAAATGAATGTAGTCCAGAGCAGTAATCAATGCCTTGTTCATAGTGATGGATTATGACTTAGCTAAACAATGTGACGTTTAATTGTCTGCAAATGTAATTTCCAAAAGTCTCCCATGTACTGCACAGTTAACATCTCTCTCTGAGCCCTCCTTAGGCAGATGCAGCTTTTAATCCAAAATCATTATTCTGTGCCAATTTGACACCAGCAAGAAGGTGCTGCAGTGCCATATGTGGACACTCAGCTGCTCCTTCAGATCTCATTCATGAGGAACGTGGTCGTGTGTCTTAAGTATATGGAGGAAGTGGAAACTGAGCTATTTGACAGCGATGGAAGAAGGGAGGATGGCCCCACACACTTCATCTGGCGTTGTGAACCTGTACATGAAGTAAGAGCTTTGTGTAAGCGCATAGACAGGTGCTTGAATCCCACAGAGATGTTAAGATAGATATCAACACCATATCCTTCCACAGGATGCTTTTTAGATGGCAAACCTCATCCAGTAAGGCCTCACCCACCTACGTGGAGGCAGCCCTGATTGTCTCACGGTAAGTATGGAAATCCAGCACTGAACAAGGCATTGCAAGTAGGTTTTCTCTTAAACTAAATAAATGTCCAAATATTTAGCCCTTTTGTTTTGTGAGTTAAGCAATGGACTTTTACTTGAATCCATGGAAAAATAGCCCAAGATCTTCCATCAGATCATAAGCATGGTGTCAATATTCCAGATTTGTCCCAGTCAAACTGAGAAGACTAATAATCCTAACTAGACAAGCTCATCTCTGTAGCAGACTTCTCATGTTCAGGCACCAGTGCATACCAGGTCTATGGTTGAACTCGATGATCTTAAAAGACCTTAAAAGTCTTTTCTAACGTAAATGATCCTCTGATTTTATTGCTTCATGAAGTATGGTTCAGCTTTACATGCACTACTTAACAGAGGCAGGAAGATAAAAACTGTGGCTTACTGGCTGATTGACATCTGCAGAGGTATGGGCTTTGATCAAGGCTTTCAGCATGGTTTGGACATTGGTTACACATCTCTCACAACATGTGAATTCTCTGGTATCTTATAATGTTGAGCTTATACTTATACAGACAGTCTTGTGGGATTTTTCTCCCCTACCTGACTGTTTATCTTCAGGAAGCTGGTATAGATGTGCTAGTTCTGAGACACTCGGAGAAATTTTATTTTAAAAAAGCTGGTGTTGAGGAGAGAGGGGGGAAAGGGGTACAGATGGGCACATAGGCAAAGTGGATGCCTTAAACTTCATTTCTGCAAGAGAAAAAAAATAGTAGCAAGGATTTAAAAAGAGACTCTGACAAAATTTGGGAGTATCTATTGTCTTACAAGACACAGGTCTTCAAGCTTTTTTTTCATTATATTTGAAGAAAGGGAGGGAGGCACTAACCTTTAAAATAGAGTTTCAGACCTACTGAGAAAGATGTGTGAGATGTGGTAAAATTAGTTCACCAAAATGGTGCTGGTCATTCCACCTCCCTCTGAGCAGGCAACAGCAAAAGCTGTTGTGATATCTGCCACCTCACCAGTGGCCTCAGTCAGGTGCTAATCTCAGTGCGCAGTAAATGCTGTTTATGTATCAAAGAGTCACTGAGAAGGAACTTGGTTTCTCTTCTTTTGTATACTCCTAGTTCATTCTTTACATCCATTTCTAGATGGATATTTGCAGTCCTAGAAAGTCTCCAAAATAAGGAACACAGGTCACCTGCCTTGTAGGGGATGGAATCTGGCCTTTTTCAGATGATCTTCATCTTAAAGCTGGAATGTCTGAGATGCTTCTGCCAGTAAAAATTAATGTAGTCTTCCTTTCTGGGCTTGGCCAGTGAAGGATAACCCTGGAGTCTTGGCAACTGGTCATTCCACGTGTGTTAGCATAGCTGGTTGAAGAAAGCAAGTTCTTTTGGTATTTTTCTTTCTTTTACTATTTGTATGGATCGACAACTAGACACCATAAAGTATTCTGTACTAGCCACATACAAAAGCAGAGGAAGCCCCAAAAAAGCAAAAACATTTTCAAAAGTAAAGGTAAAAGAGAAGGGAAAGGAGAATTTATTTTGTGCCATGTGGTAGAGCTGGGGAAGGCAATACAAAAACCCAGACTAACAAAGTTATCAAAGCCTCCATTTGCTCTTTTAGTTTTGTAGGTACCACTGTATGGCTCCAGAAACTAGTTCAGGTATCAAGAATTGAAGTCAGACCTTGCAGACCTCTGTCCAGTGCCTTTGCCCAAAAACCAGTACACCTCCTCACTATTCCTCCTAAAGTGCCCATCACAGAGCACGAGACATTTTGGAAATTAAAAAAAATATGTATATAGCCGTGAAAACCAAGTTATTACATTCTTACAAATTGCAGCTATTTCTTCCTTTTGTCATTCACAGTGCTTGGTGGAGGAGCACCAAGGTCTGTTTAAGCAAGAAGAAAGACTTTGGAAAGACATAGGATGGTTAAAAAGCCACCAGTTTGGAAATTAAGGAAAGAAATAACTGCTGCTAGATCAAGATTTCTACTGCCTGTCTTGGAAGACTAAGAGCCAATCAATACCAATAGGTACAGTTAAGAGATCCCTTCACTACACACACTCCCCTCAGAATTTCAATATTTTATCCCAGGTAGCTTTATGGCACCATTCCTAAATTAGATAAATACAAGGCAGAGATAATTCAAGCCCAATGTTTCAGTCAGGATTATCAACTTTATTATTTCAGAAAATAGTTATTTCATCTCATCAATATTTAAAAAAAAAATTAATTGCAATTCCTTCTGTCAGATATTGTTGCCATATTTAAAACATTTCTACTTTAGTCAAGGATTAGATTATAAATCAAAACAGACAGGTCGAATCAATGAAGTCAAAATGAAATTGTCAATTCCACTTATCGTATGCATCATTTCAGAATTTTGGCTGTGCAGGTGTTTTTTCATTTCCCTAGCAATGGGAGACAGAAAAAAAAAAAAATCATCATTTGGAATCCCCCATGGTACAATAATCCTGACTTCCCATTCCAATTGCTCTACTTTTGTACAATTTTCAGCTCAGATTTCCATCAGCTGAACTCTTGTTTTCACAGATAAGGACGGTGACTTTCCTAGCTATTTGAGATAGTTCTAGAAAAACAATTATTTAGAATACTTTTAACTCTTTAAAGCTACATTCAGGCTTTTTACCAACATGTAAGTTCCATCTCTGAATTCACATCTACCTCATAGCCTTGAGTAAACCTCATTCGATAATGGATAGGAAGACCATGAGGCAAGGCTGCTGATACAGCGCATAAAAGAATTGGTGAACACAGCTAATCTGTGTTTATTAATTTTTTATCAGGTCCTTTCCTCTACCCATTCTGAGCAAAGAACATAAGTATGTATTAAAATGGAAGCAGATTAGCAGATTCACTGGACTCTGGGAGTCTACACTCCTACTTAAGGTTGATCATGAGTCTAAAATTAAAGATAATCGAATCCAGTCAGATTTGTAAAAGTTTTTAAATGCCTGAAGATGCAAATAGTGTAACCTCTGAACTCTTATTTTAAGTGCATCTTTTCTTTCATTACTTTCTAACATGAGTGCAGAGAAGACTGACTCAGCCAAATCTCTTCATAGCTGCACATAGCACAGAGGTAGATAACACAGCTGAATTAATTTCAGTGCCACAGCTGGGGTGGTCTCACTCCTCCCTCCCTTCCTCCTCCTTCTCCTCTACCTACGTCCTTCCACCACTGCCACCAGCTCGAATGGTATCTCAGTCCCTTTCTGAGCCAGATCAGGTCTCACAACTGGCAGAATGAACATGGCAAAAAGGCCAAGTTGTTTTCTGCCAGATTACAGAATAGCAGTAGCTCAGCAAAGGGTCCAGCTCATTTCAGTAAGTGAAGGGGCTGGATTTTTTTTTATGGTGCCCGGGAATGGGAGGGAGGAAGCAAAGGGAGAGAAGGAAAGAGGGAATGTAATCACTGCTTCCACTAGCGTTGAGTTGTTAGATCAGCGAAGAATAACACTACACCACACGAAAAGCAATGTAATTGTCACTCACACCCTGGTTTCAGAGTAAAACTCAATGTGAAGAAGCTTTGTCTTTTGACAAAAATAACCACAGAGTTCAAAAGGGTATCTTCTAATGTTTTTAGAAGATGGTGCTGAATAATAGATGTGGCTTCGTGTTTGAAACGTTGCCTGTTTAAACACGATATGACCACAATCTTGTTTTTGCACTTGTAATTCAGTTAGAGAAAGCAACACTGAGAAAAATAAATCTGGAAAAGTTCATTAATGGCTATGTAAACAACAAATGCTTGTTTCATGCAGCCATTTGCATGCCTCTTTTGCAAACACTCAGTGAGTATGACATGCAATACCAAGTGAGCTATTACTGCAAGGCCCGGATATTTCTAGATGGATATTTTGTCAGTGCTTTCTGGGAATTTGCAACCAGGGTCAGCAAGCTATACATCAACAATAAATCAACATTTGCATATGATGCTTCATGCGTTTTGACACACTAAACACTGTCTATAAATGGATGGGAAAAAATAATATTTTATTCCAACTAATTACTGAGCTATTATACTACTTAATATAACAAAGTATGCTGCAGGTAAGTCATAATTTGATTTTGAAAGCTGTATAACAAAAGTTTTCTAGCACTTTTCCTCATCCTCCAAAAGAATTTCAGAATTACAGAAGAGATCTCACTTTTTCTGTCCTCAGTGCATGCTGATTCATGTTTTCACAAGATGAGAACTGAGAGGCTTGTTAAACATTTTCCAGGCTTTCAGGTTTACTTTTTGTATTTATTATTTTATGTTTGCCACTTTTTACAGTTTCAAGGACGACTACCCAAGCCTGTTGAACTGTGCATCTATACAGTTAGTAGAGTGCAGCTTGTTGCAGCTCCTAGAAGCCTTGGCGCAGGACATGATGACAGTCGTGAGGCCGAGCACACCTGTCCCCTCTGCAGCTGCAGCTGGTTGTCTTCTTTGGGTTTACATCTGTCATTTTTAAAAAATCAGTCATAGGGACTTTAAAAAAAAATATGCAAGATCTTGAGCTGGTGCAACCCAGTAGTGCTTCAATTACTCTTGTAGATTTCTTTATAAGTGTAACAAATCCACTCTTTAAAAAATAATAGAAAATCCTACTCCATAAGGCAGAAAAATTCCTTCTTTAGGATGCAACAAAGATGGCCTTCATTTGTGTCTGACCTGAGCAGGGATTTTGATCTGCCTTCTGAAACCGAGTTTCAGATGCAAAGCTTCCAGATGAAGCTGTGCCAAAGCGAAAGAGGAGGGGTTACGTTTTTCAGGCAGGGAAATTTACTTCTTAATGTTCAATCCATGTATACTTCTTGAACAATGGTTTTACTTTTTTCCCCCTCTGGCAATTGAATCATGTTGTACTGTAAATTATGTGCTACGGTGCAACCTTCCCCCTTCCTTAGGAAAGAGAAAAAGGAAAAATACAAACCTCTCCCATAGCTGGCTTTGCTGATATTATCAGCTATTGACTGCATCAGCACAGGTCTACATTAGACACTTGTCAAAATCCCTGCCAAGAGAAAGTTTTCATTTTCATTAATTTATTTTTAGTAGAACAGCTGGGAAACCCAACGGACCTGGAGTTTGGAGTAGAAAGCCGCTTTTTCAAAACACACATCAGGTTCCCCCTGCCTACAACTGAAACCTCTCCCTGGGATCTTATTTTGACCAGACTGGACAAGAACAGCCCTTTTCTTCTCACGATGTTGGGACTCTGCCCAGTTCTAAACAAAAAGGCCCAGTTAACATCAGTGGTTAATTTAGCTGTCACACCGACCA
Source organism: Chlamydotis macqueenii (assembly GCF_036417535.1). Lineage (NCBI taxonomy): Eukaryota > Metazoa > Chordata > Aves > Otidiformes > Otididae > Chlamydotis > Chlamydotis macqueenii. The sequence continues at coordinate 5,324,655 of NC_141556.1, read as the reverse complement.
TGGTGGCACGGGTGACGGGAGTGGTGGACAGTCCAGGTCACCTCCTGCCAGGGGTTTTTGCAATGTCATTAAGAGAACTAGCCATTGGTCTTGAGTTAACCACCATGTGGTTCCTCTCAGTTGCTGCATTCTAGGATAAGGTAACAACACAGGATCCCTCTGTACTCAGTGGAGGACATGGCAGCCCTGAAAGGTTAGTCAGTTTACCTCTTTCCGTTGTTTCATTTAGGATGGTGTAATAATCCTGGGGATGTTCTTGTTGCTCCCCATTGATGTAGAGAGAGGATCTGGACACCTAGCGTGACCTAAACTTCAACCTGGGAAGAGGGAATCACTCTAAAGTATGACTTGATGTTGTTGTCCTTGTGATAGTGTCAAGCGATTGTGGCAAAATCATCATTTTGCTCTGCAATAGTGAATGAAAACGGATGCTTAAAAGTGATACAAAAGGCATTGCTCCTCAGGTACTCTATTTGGGCTAAGAACATTTCGCTTACTAGGCCAGTGAAAACTTAAAAACATGTTAGCCTGGCTTCCTACCGCTTATGTGAGTTCTCCAGTGTCTAATATCATCGTGGAGTTTAGACCAATACCTTTCTCTTCGGGGTAGTGTCTCAGTGAGAACAGTGATTTGTTAAACCCTTTTTTCCGATTTTGTAGGCATGTAATATCTTTGAGGTAGTATTCCTCTTATCTCTTCCTTTTCCTCAGTTTAATTTAAATTAGCAGGTTAATAAATGACTGACTCACTGACAGTGAAAAGGAATGATTTGTGTTTTCTTATGAAACGACTTATTATTAAAAAGAACCAATAACAAGGACGAAATAACAGGAGATAAACACAGTTTGCTAAGTGAAATCCTTCAGACATGCCAACTTGATTTACAAACTGGTTTGCAGTTTACAGGCTGCTTTGCAGTTCTTCATCCTCTCTTCTCCCCTCCCCAGGACCCAAAATCCCAGATGCAGTTGGCCAGGTAGCTGTTAGCCATGTATACTCCTTGCATCTCACAGCAGTGCAGAAACCATGTGCTGTCTGTGACAGGGAAAGAAGTCCCATGGCAGGAGCAATAAGCCAATCAATGACTCTCATATGCAGAAGAATATCTTCATCTGTCAAAATTTTTGTCAATACTGATGGAAACTGCCAATAATTATCATAGGACCTCCCAGGAGCATTCAGAGATCTGGAAGAAGATTTCCATACCTCATCCATACATAGGTCTTATCCACACAGAATAGCTGAAATTAGTTAAATTTGATTAATTAAAATAGACAGACTTCAGAGCAGCCATGTAGCCCTTCCCAAGATAATCTAAATCAACCTGAGAATTAGTGTTGTTAAATTTTCCATACCAAGCTGGGGGGAAAAAAAAATAAAATTTCTGTTTTGTGAGGTGCTGAGCACTATTTGTGAAGTGTTTTAAATCTTCTGATCTTGTCAGGTTTTTCAGAAACACTTTCCATTTCCATTCAGAAAACTGGCCCATCAGAAAATACTCTTCAGAAGTCGTTTGAAACTTTTTCTCTGGAGCAAATCAAATCACTACAAGCTTCACATAAAGTTTTAAGTGTTCAGGTAGGACCTGACAGCACTTGGTTTTATATGTGCTTAATTAGACTATTAAAAGTCCTGTGGGTAGACAAAACTTTATTTTTTCAGAATCTCTGCAGCAATTAATTGTATCTACAGTGTCAATGCCTCCATATGATGAAGTTATTAAAAAAAAAAAAAAAACTTTTAGTGAAATTACTGGGAAAAGTGTTTTTAATGCAAGTATTCATTCAGTGCTGCAATAATAAAAGATTCAAATAAATCCAAGTGAAACATTAAGTAGAACATTGTGTATATGTAGGAGGGATGCCCCTGGGGAGCACACTGCGGTTATGCAGCATTCAAATAGACAGGACGCTAAACACACACACACGAAAGTGCAAAGTTAAAATATTGTAAAGACCTTGCCACAAACCTGTCAGAAATCAGGGAACTTCAGAGTAATGATAATTCAGTAGAGGCCTGATTCTCCTCTCAGTCATGCTCTCTTCACATCAATATCATGCATTTGACATCTCTAGCTTTACTACCAATTCACACCAGTTTAGGAAGAACCAGGTTCTGCACTATTAACTGTTGATGTCCTGCTACTTAACTGTGACCTCAGGGCTGTGATTACCATCTAAGAAGCATTTTCATTTCAAGTCCTTGTTTTGATTAGACTAATATTTAGAGAGAAAAAAGACTGCATGTGCACAATCTTTGATGCTGTCCTTCAGTCCTTGAACATTTAATATGTCAGCAGAAATTCTCAGTAGAGTTTGGACTAGTTTTAAAACGTTCCTTTCTCCTTAGAGGCCTGCATTAGTGAAGCTGAAGGCACCTAGACATGGGTACACAGAACCAGGAATCTCTGTGTGGAAGTTTTGTAGCTACACAAAAATGATGCACTGCCCAAACTAATATGTCTTGCTTCTCAGCATATGCCTTCAACAGATCTTATTAGCTTGGGCAAAGCTCCATCTTAACATGATTTCTGGCTTCCAGTTCAGAGCTGGCCTACCTCCAGCCAGCTTGGAGTGTATGCAAAATGAGCTTCATCCATTTGTGCCCATCTATGTCAATGTGCCCTAACTGAGAAGCTTTGAGCTAAGCCATTCTAACTGTCAAAGATCTTTGGAAACAGAAAGGTTTTTTTTTTCTCCCTGAGAAAAATCAAAATTGCTTCCATGTGTAAGGGTGACTTGTGGTTTGTGATGAAGAGGTTCTGTCAAACTAATGGCCAACCAGTGATTAAAAGCCACTTTCCATTTACTGTACCGAGAGCTAGTGTAAAGTAGCAGCTGGCTTTTTTTAGTATGTTACAAATTTAAGAACCTTTTTTTTTCCATTATTACAAAATGCTGAATTCTGAAAAAAAGACATCTATGGTTTATGTAGTTCTAAAAGTAGAAACTATTACTTGTAGTCATGAGATATTTATTACTAATTCTGGAGGGACCCTTTGTGAACAAGTGGCTCTCATTCAGGAGCTGGAGCTCTACACCTGCTGTCAAGCAAGGCTTTTGGAGGAAGAAATGCTAGGGAGAACAGATTAAAAGAAAGAACTTCTTAATGAACATGATGGGTGTTCCTAGAAGCTGTTGTGCTCTTCCTGTTCTTAAGGTGGAATTTTTCAAAATAATTTTTAGTAGAACTCATCTTACCTCACTTTAGTCATCTAGAAGATAGAAATGGGATTCAGCTCCAGACAGAGACACCCAAATTTACATGCCTGTATGTAGATGTTTAGATGTGAATTTTGGGCTTAATTCAGTTGCTCAAACATAGATGCTCACTATAATTCTAGAAGTTTTAGGCTACTCAAGCCATCTATACATCTAGTAGAAATGACACAACCTATGGGAAGTGCATGCTGTTCTGAAGAGGTGCTCGAAAACAAACAAATTAAAAAAAAATACCATATGACACTTCAAAGAGTACTAGGTACAAAACTGGGGGCAATTGAATTGAAACACACGTAAATTCACTGTAGTAAATGGAGAGCACAGATCTGATTCTGTTGCCTAAACATAAACATCCAGTGTCACCTGAGATGATCTAATATATCAATGATTTCTATGTGGCAAGTGTGACACAGTGCTTGCAGCCAGAGTATCTGCTGGAGATGAGGCCAGATCCACCAAAATAGCTCAGACAGCAATAAACACCAACTAATCTGCAAACCTAGAGGTATGCAGCTGACAAAATTTGTCTACAGCATGATTAAAATGAAATATAGGTTCCACATACTGCCTTTACTACATCTCATTTCCTCTTAAGAGATATAAAGCACCTTCCTCGCATGTAGAGTTCCAAAAGTTCAGTCTCTAACTGACTCCTGCCCTAGACGTCCCAAATAAATTATTTACTCTGGCTTCTATTAAAGTCATGAAGTGAGACAGTGGGTGATTGACCCCATTTATCTTGGACTTCTGCCTTAGGATGGGATGAATCCATCTCCAGAGGTGCCTATGTCTCCCCATTGAACAGAGTAAGCCTATCCAACCAGATTAAATGCATTGTCTGTCTTTTAGATGACTGAATAGGACTAGAGGTAATGGTTTTAAAACAGAGGGAGGTAGATTTAGATGAGATATTAGGAAAAAAATTTTTACACTGAGGGTTGTAGAGCACTGGAACAGGTTGCCCAGAGAGGTGGTGGATGCTTCATTCCCGGAAACGTTCAAGGTCAGGTTGGACCGGGGCTCTGAGCAACCTGATCTAGTCGGGGATGTCTCTGCTCCTTGCAGGGGGTTGGACTACACGACCTTTGAAGGTCCCTTCCAACCCTAACCATTCTGTGATTCTATGAATAGCCCACTCTGTCCATTCTCTTCTCTTTACTTTCACTAGTATCAGTGTTTACTAACTTAGTGGAAGAACAGTCCCAATCTGAGCATTTCTGGGAAACCCACTTCTAATATCTTGGAGTTCACTAATATGAATCCTTTCCCTCATCCAAGCAACTTGTGGCTCAGAGACTTCTTGAGCCAGAAATGTATCTTTGTAATCCACAGTCCTAGGTGGTCCTTTCTTTCACAGATTTGTGCAATTCCTTATCTAATCTATGTAAAATTCTTAGTATCCACACAATTCACAGCAGCAAGGAATTTCACTGCTCAGTGACACAGCAAAAGAGAAACCTCATCCTTTTGTACACTTTTAACTTGTCATCTACCAATTTCACAAGGATCTCAATTAAAGACCCTTTGAAAGCGTAGCCCAACTGCATGCTAGTTTAATACAGAATTGCTCTATTAAGTCTAGCCAAAGTCTGCTGGGTAACTTTGTCAAAGTTGTCATTGTTGGTGTTGAACCTGAGCATTCAGTGCAGAAGGAAGACCAATTTCTCATTGTTTCTACTTGGACCCTCACAGAGAAAAGGATTCACTTCATATTCAAAGAAATTCAACGAAATATACGAGTGACTCATACCAGATGCAGCAAAGTTGTAATGATTTGCATTATGAATCAAGCTCTATGGCTTTACTCCAGCTCAGATTCATGTGATTTTTCTTTCATTCCATAAAATGTGGTCAGAAACCTCATATAAGCAAGTGCTGTTGTGATGCCTGAAATGGGAGAAAGTTAAAGGAGAAATAAGAGAAAGAGAAACAAGATTGCTTTATTAAAAAAATTCTCTCTGAGACTTACTGAACTTATGTGATTTCTAATGAAACTTTCACCTTAGTGTGCCTGTGCTCCTTATAAGGCACTCTGAATATGTGCATGTGTACATAAAATCACTTCTCTCAGCTCTATCTTTATGCAGAGACAGGAAGGATGGTTTTGTGGTTGAGAGAGTGATGCGGGACTCGAGAGATCTGGGTATTATTCCTACACACTTCCTCTGTGATTTTGGGCAAGTCGCATAGGTCCCGATCCTGAAAACACCAATGCACGTACTTAACTTTGTTGTCGTAAGTGGTGTCAGTGAACAGGCCAGATTAGACATGTGGAAAAGCGTAGGCAGCAAAGAGGCTTTGATGTTTCCATACTTCAGTTATCCTCCTGTGAAATGGGGTTGTAAATTAATCCACCTCTCGCTATCCTATTGATTCAACTTCTAAGCTCTTTCCAAAGCCCAGTCCCTTTACTGTGTGCATTTGCACAATGAAGACATCATCTCAGCTGGGCCTTGTAGGACTTCATAAGATGGTCATCAGAGGTCCATTATATTTGTACTGCTCTTCTGCCTTCTGTGCTCTGGTTCTCACGCACAGCTCTATGCTCTCTGTCTCGTCCAACTTTTCTACTTTTGGTGTTTCTCTCTACCAGGAGCAGAGATGACTCAGGACATGCATAGTGCAAGGCAAATATTTCCTAGACATCCAACAAGGATCCAACAAGGAATTGTGCACCTTTTCTTTCAGTATTCAGCACTAAGTAGACAAGGTTACATGTCTATTTGTTTTGGTTTTCCTTTTAATCATTACTTAAATGGCTGCAACAGTGTATGCCTGATGTTTAGTTTAGAAAGTACATTACATCAGTGGTTGTTTTTCCAGTCTTGCATTCCTCTAAATGTCCTTTTAGCCCTTTCCTTGTCTGATCTTTTGTAAGCAAGCTTGGAAAGAGGAAACGTTTGAGTTACATTACAAGCTGTTCAGTCTGGCTGGGAAGCAGAGCTATTGTCACTCAGCATGGTTTACTCACTTAGACTTCCTCTACGAACCAACAAATATTTGGCAGTGACTCCAGAGCTGGGTTAATTGTTAATAATTCGTGGCCTCCCTGTATATGTCATCTGGATAATTACTGCAGTCTGCCAAGATGGAAAAAAAAGGGCAACAGCTAACAGGATAAGTCCAGAAAATAAAATTCTGGTCAAATGGAGGCCTTGTTTTTGGCCATATTCTGGCTACTTTGTTTTGTGATGCTGGATGCACGCAATCAGGAAGTTCATGAATTCTCCCATCAGGGGAGACCCTCAGGTGGCCATAGCCACCTGAAGCAATTCTCACTATTTCCATAGACAGGGTTGAAAGCAGAGCCAGTGGTGCCCAGTTGCTGTCAGCAACTGGTTCATCTCACACTGCAGCTCTTCTACATGATGGTAGAAGATGGGAGTGTGTAACTGCCCTTGGATCAGGCAGCACAAAACCTGCTTCTCTTTATGCTCCTTCTTGTTGATATTTCAACTACTCTGTCACCCTGCTTGGGTTCTCCACTGGGAGATTTCCAAACACAGGAATCCATGGTGCTAGATTTCAAAATGTGACAATCAGTCCAGTGGCAACAAGACTGAGAGTGAAAGCCTACACCCATTAACATCAAAGGAAAAACTCCCATTAACCTCAGTGGGAGGGTATCCCATCCACTTATTTTTCCCAGAACTGCATTTTCTACTTTACACAAATCAGTCAAGTCCATTCATAAGAAATGAAGCAGCAGAATAAGAAGTGTCTCATAATTTCAGTGAAGCTTTTTTTAACATAATCAAACAGATGATGTGTCCATATACTGATACTCAAGCCCAAATAGAGACTTTCTGTAAGTAAGCTGGAGCACCTCTTCTATGAGGACAGGCTGAGAGAGTTGGGGCTGTTCAGCCTGGAGAAGAGGAGGCTCTGGGAAGACCTGATAGCAGCCTTCCAGTACCTCAAGGGGGCCTACAAGAAAGATGGGGAGAGGCTGTTCAGTAGGGCCTGTTGTGACAGGATGAGGTGTAACGGTTTTAAAATAGAGGGGGTAGATTTAGATTAGATATTAGCAAAAAAATTTTTACAATGCGAGTTGTAGAACACAGGCCCAGGTTGCCAGAGAGGTGGTGGATGCCTCGTCCCTGGAAACGTTCAAGGCCAGGTTGGATGAGGCTCTGAGCAACCCGATCTGGTCGGGGATGTCCCTGCTCCTTGCAGGGGGGTTGGACTAGATGACCTTTGAAGGTCCCTTCCAACCCTAACCATTCTATGATTCTAATATTTGCATAACAATGCCAATATCAGTAGCAGATGTGGTCACTGGCACTATCATTTGGTAGATTACTCAGTAAACATGAAATAATTGCAAAGTTATTTCAGGTTTCATTTAGAGACACTCTAAATGAGACATCCTGGCTATGTATTTTGCAGCAATAACAACAAAATGTAGTCACCTCTGAAGAAGAGCACATCAGCTTTTCTAAGAGCACCAAACAACACTGCACAGCTCTGTTTTCCACCCTGTGATACTCATTGCCACGTTTTCCACCATCCAACTTTTTTCAGTAAAGGAGATCAGCACTTTAATTCTGATTGAAACATCAGGGGAAAAAATACACAGACAAAATGCTTATATCTGAACTGGAATAGAAACTAAGCCCTGGCAATAATAGACTGTCCAACTAATTGCAAGGTTTCTTGTACTTTTTTCAGGCAAAGTTACACACAAAAAAAAAAAACCACTATTAAGTAAAAATAAGATACCTTGCAGCTCCCTAGCCTCCAGTAAGCAAGGATCTCAAATCTCTTTATAAACATTAGAAGCATGAATTAATTTAGACGGCCAACAGCCCTGAAAAGGAGGTACTATTAATCCTTCTTAATGTATAGGTAAAGTGAGGCATCGAGTGATGAAATGAGTTAGTCACTAAGTGAATCAGTAGCTGATCCAAAAATAAATAATTTTAAGTAGCTTTGAACTTTAAAATAAACAAGCTGGAAAAGAGAAGGTATGGGATGGCAGGGGGTGGAAATGAAAGGACAAAGGATAGTAGGAAATCATAGTAACTTGTACTGTATGAAGGCAGCACCTCTTAAAGCACCTAAATAACTAATACATCATCACTAAAAATTTCTTTCCCCAACTTTAAGGGATTTTGGGAGCTGGGGAAGATAGTTCAAATTACATCTGCTACATCTGTTTTTAAATGAACATGTTTCTTCTAAGCTTTCAGTAGAGATAACTTCAAAGGGAAAAGCAGAGGGAAAAAACCTCTCCTGGAATACTTTTAGAGAGAGAACCAAGGCAAAATGTAGGGGAGAAGCTGAATGTGCTGTCATCTCTTGTAGGTTGCCTTCATCGTTTAGTGAAGTAGCCTAAGGAGAAGCTGCGTGTGCTTTCATGCCAGTTTAGCTCGCCTCAAGGACTGTGCTGTGAGCATCAGCTTTTGAGGAATTAACTCAGGCTTCGCCTCTTGCTGATATATAAAGTACCCATCCTCCTCTTCTGCCTGTGATGGGGCAGAAGTAGTGTGCCTGACTTCCTAGACCACATCCACCACTCATAGGAAATGTAAAGTCCCTATTTCAAAAACTAATTTTACCCTCTCCAGGAGGAAAGGCAGAGGAGGAGATTAGCTCTAGCAGCTCAGTGATAGATTCATGCATGCAGCCTGCTTGGAGAAGGAGGCAGTAACTCTGGAACTGATTAAGAAGTGACATTTATGGGTTTTGGAGGAAATCACATCCACTTTAGCAAGACCACACAGACGATGACCAGGAGAGGGGCGCTTGACTAGTGTTTAACTGGGTTAGTAAAGGATTCCTTAAAGAAGTAGTTTCCCCCATCGAAACTACTGTTTGCATCAATCTTTCAGGCCTCCCAAAGATGTTGTATTAGCAGACTCGAGTCATCGTGCTCCCTCCTCACCTCGGAACAAACAGCACAAACAGCATGGGTTTCAACTTCCCAGCCTGACCCATCCCAGCCACCCCACCCTGCAAACTGCCTCCTTCTTCAACTGAGACAACAACGAGCTCTCTGCTCTGGTTTCATTCTCAGGTTAGCTGTTGTGATGAAGAACAAGAGGCGTTTTCACATAGGCAGGTGCAGAGAGACCGAAGTTTCCCAGCCTGGGCTCAGAGCTGGCACCAGTTCAGGCTGTAAGTTTTGTTGGCTCGTCCGCGATATGGTGCTGACTGCACAACACCTCAGGCTCAGTGTTTCCCCCTCATCTTGGAGCAGGGCAAGCTGAGCTTATGTGGTTGGTGGCTGATGGGGATCTGGGCTCCCTGAGACGTATTCCAGGAGAGGAGCCAGGAGTGGTACAGCCTGCAGATACCACACTGTTCTCACTCCTCAAGAAATGGCATCTAGAGAGAAGGAAAGGTCTGAAACCACCTTTGGTCCTGCTCATCCATCCCAGCGATGAACAGGAGACATCATACAATTGGGTAAGAAGAAAGCCTGAAAGGAAAGGTTTGAGGAACACAGACTTGATCAGGGCTGCCTGTGCCCACTTCAGCAGAGGAACACAGATGACACAGACCCTCCCTCCTCGACTGACTGGCTGCTGTGTACAGGATGTTTTGTTCTTTTCCTTTCCTGTTTTCTCTTCTTTGTGGGCCAGTGTTTTTGTTTTGTTTCTTTTCTCCTTTTCTCTTTCCAAACCACAGCTCAGGCCAACAAAAATTATTTCCTTTTTTTTTTATTATTTTTAAACTTTACTTCTAGGGCGAGCTACAGAGCACGCTTTCTAGGAAAAAGAAAGATTTTTGCTCCTCATTTCTTTGTCTCCTCCACTCACCATCTGAGAGTGGTGCTGTGTGTGATCCCTGAATGTGATCCAACAGCATAGATACAGAATGGAAGATACTTTAGACCAGACATTGTTTTTTGCACTCTGCACAGCTGATGCAAACCTACTTCTGTGTTGAGATGTTGGATGAGGCTCTGAGCAACCTGATCTGGTTAAAGATGTCCCTGCTCCTTCCAGGGGGATTGGACTAGATGACCTTTAAAGGTCCCTTCCAACTCTAACTGTTCTATGATTCTATGTGAGAGCAGGCCTGATGGTACCAGCTCCATCACTACACTCTCCTTGGCCACCTCGCTGGCTGCAGATTGGGCACAAAGGACGTAGCTACGTAGAAGTTACGGCCCCAGCTTGAAGCTGACGGTGACATCATTCTCTACTTACACCTCTTTCATCCCAACTGCCTTGAGTCCACACTGGGACACAAAGCAGACTCCAAGCATCACCCTTCACAGTGCTCTGAGGTGGCCTGTTAGATCCAGACCCATCCCACTCAACTTTTGTCATTTGTCTGAGCACCTACCTCTGTCGTTCAACCAGACCCCTCTTTCATGCACTTATGGTTAGATAGATTAGGACCTAGGTTTATGGCCCAGATTATAGGCAAGCAGTGAGCGTGATCTGAGAGTGGGTTTTGACACAGCTCCACTAACCCACTTGACACATGCTCACAATTTCCTCCATCTGAGAGCAAGGCACTGCTGAAAATCTGCAAAACACATCAAAGCAACATGTGGATTATCAGTAATTCTTGGTTTGTTTGTCCAGCGTCCATAGGTCAGTACAAAGTAGACAAGTGGGACAAGTGGTGTCTTGGATGGTTGTGTATTTTCTGACCCGCAGTAGAGTTAGGACCACAGAAATGACATCTGTGCCTCCATCACACAGAGGTGGTGTGGCCACTCCAGGCACTAAAAAATACTTGAAACAGCCTCTCAAGCTGTACCCAAAACAAAGACAGCTACAGGAGCAGGCACCGACAGACACTCAGAGCAGCAGAGAGCAAAACTTGGGTACGGAGACAGGAGCCCGTCCCTCCCTCCACACGTGCTGGCTGCAGCTTTCTAAAGAACTGTGGCATTTTGGTAGTAGCTACCTCTCCCCTGAGAAACTGGTGGAAGCCCTATTTATCTCAGTTTGCACCAGTTCTTCAGATCTGAAAAGTGGCCACTCCCACTGCCCTCCCAAGGGTGGCCAGAGAAGGAAAGAGACATCTTGCCTCACCCCTTCCATCTCCTCGCTCCCTGTCTCGCATGGCAGTATTATGCATCCTGTTCTCATCATCCCATTTCATATTAATGAATGAAACAATCTCCTAGAACAATGGGCCTCCACGATATCTTGACCACCTGGTGTTTTTTATTAGCTTTGCAGCCAGTACCTTTTTTCCACCCCATAAAATAATTAGTCAATCCACGACTGTATGTCTGGCTTTTTACACTGCCACTGAAAGAGGGAGGGGGGAAGGCAGCTATTCACCAGCAAGTGTTTACGACCTGCTTCGCCCCTGATGCCGTCACAAATGCCACCAGATGAACCCAATCCTACGCATCCCTTTCACCTTCAAAGCCTACCTCTGCCTTTCTGTGCTCAGGTTTCTGCAAAGCACGCGTCGCACATAGGGATGAGCTACACGCACCGCTCCGGGCCGTCAACGCAAAAGTCATTCTAAACAGTTCAGGCGTAACCATGAGCACAAAAGCCCAGTCAAAGTGCGAAGATCAGCAGTATTTTTCAAGCCTGTTTTGAAGGTGCTTTTGAGCCTTCCCATCGCTACTCGGAGGCTGCTGCCTATCCCCATGACCACAAGATATTAGCTCCAGCAGCTTTTTCAGCGGCTCGGCTTTGCCACAGCTTCCTGCTTTTGAGCGTACCCTCTGCGCTCGGCTGGAGCTCTGCCAGCCCCAGCTTTCGCTCAGGCTTGGTTCAATCTAGTACAAGCTGGAGGGCAGAGGGTGGCGGGGCAGGGCGGGGGGGTTGGCTTTTTGTATTGGAAAAAAAAAAAAGTCCAAATGCTGCACCTGAAGACTATAGAAGAACTGCTGTTTCCGATGAAATCTCCTTGCTCCTGTTTTAGAGAGAGTTCACAGACCTCCACGCACGCATAACTCTTGAAAATGTGCTCCTCATTATCAACAGCTTGTTTCAGGAGCTGCTACATTCCCCTCTCCCTCAATACATTGTCTAAATCCTTGCTCATTTACACCAAAAGTGAATTTAGTTTGAAAGGAGAAGAGGTGGGTAGGCTCTGAAGGAGTATCCACAATTATTTTTGTAATACATTTAACTAATTAGCAGTGCTGATCTACTTGGCATCCGAAGTGAAGGTGAGCCCTTGAGCTAGGTCTACAGTTAGGGCTTGCCTTCACTGCTGAAAAAGCTGGGTTTGGGGTTTTTTCTTAACCTCAGAATGACTGAGGTGCCTGAGTTATCCTGAGGTAAATCTATAATAAAGAGAAAGCATTTTATTTTGACTGGGGTGAATTTGCTGAGGTCAGTCCTTCCTCGTTGAACCCCATCTCACCATGAGTTTGCCTTGAGGCAAAACTCAAGGACCTTCTTTCCCTGTATTTTTGTGCTGATTAGCAAGCTAAAGCACTTTAGCTGTGCATTAACATGTTTTACTTAATACAAATTTCAAATCCTGAGGACACCGAGAAGTGCTTTACCTTAGGGAGAGAATCAACAGTTACGCAGCGCCTGACCTAAAACTTCATGACTATGTTAAAATAACAAATACAGAAATATTCCTAAAAACCCCAGGACTAGACATGTCTTCACAACATCTCCCTCAGTGGCAGCATGGGCACAGTAGAAGGAGAGAGAAATGGATTTTTTCCAGCACTGGCCTGTTTTGTGACCCTGGGCAATAGTTTCCCCATTAACTTCCCCTCCTTGCTGTCTTTATCCCTACAGCTGAAAGCCCTCTGGAGCAAAGACAATGTCTCATCTCAGGCAGAACCTTCAGCAAGGCTTCTCATGCCATTGCAGGGGAGAAAACTACCCAACCGGATGGTTGGGTAACTGAAGTACGGTGCAAATCAGTGTCCTCGTGTCACATCCACACCTACGGTGATGGTTTGACATGCATTAGGGACTTAACTCGTTCGCCCCTGTTGACCTGTAAGTGAGTGCAAAGCCAAGCTTCTAACATTGACTTTTGTTCTACGTATGTGACCAAAGTGGGAGTGAGGAACGTATTCCACCTTCTTTATTTTGCAAAGGTCTTGCTGATTTCCTCTACAACAGAGAGTGTTTTGGCTGCTGAGTTTTATGTAGGATCTATGCTATTGAAATAAGTTCTAGGGTTTTTTTTTATTTTTTTTTCTAGATAGACATTTTCTCAAATTTTGTCACAAGGAAAGCAATAAAATAAGGACAGAATTAAAAATGGCCAAGATTAAACAATAGTTTTGCTAAGAAACTGTGCTCTTGCAGTTATTGCTTGAAAGGAAAGTGTCTCAGCTGCATTTGTCACTCCCTGTTATCTCTCCCCATCAACATCTATGAAAGTAGTTTATTGATAGAGAAGAAAACACGAAAATTTGAGCGAATACTGAGGAATACTCACCAAAGAAAATGCAAGACTTTCTTAGTACTGAATGTTTTAGAAGTAATGCTTGCACCAGGAGGCCAGGTCCAAATTTGATCTCTAACAATTGTAATACTGCTCTCAAAATTTCAGTTAGGGATTGCAGTTATATCAATATATTAAGTGCATTACATCATAACAGCTTATATTTCTGCATCCATGGCCACTGCCCATACGTTTAGTTTGCTATGTCTTTGTCCACACAAGAGGGCTACTGCTTTTAAACATACGAGTTTAAACATACATATTTGCATGGAGTGGGCCTGGGCAAACCTCATGAAGTTCAACCAGGCCAAGTGCAAGGTCCTGCACCTGGGTCAGGGCGATCCCAGGCACAAATACAGGCTGGGCGGAGAATGGATCGAGAGCAGCCCTGAGGAGAAGGACTTGGGAGTGACGGTGGATAAGAGGCTCAACATGAGCCAACAATGAGCCCTTGCAGCCCAGAAAGCCAACCACATCCTGGGCCGCACCGAAAGGAGTCTGGCCAGCAGATTCAGGAAGGTGATTCTGCCCCTCTACTCTGCTCTGGTGAGACCCGACCTGCAGTACTGTTTCCAGCTCTGAAGCCCCCAACATAAGAAGGAAATGAACCTGCTGGAGTGAGTCCAGAGGGGGCCATGAAGATGATAAGAGGGCTGGAGCACCTCTCCTGTGAGCACCTCTCCTGTGAGCACAGGCTGAGAGAGTTGGGGCTCTTCAGCCTGGAGAAGAGGAGGCTCCAGGGAGACTTTATAGCGGTCTTCCAGTACAAGGGGGCCTACAGGAAAGTCGGGGAAAAACACTGCAGTGAGGCCTGTTGTGATAGGACAAGGGGTAATGGTTTTAAAATAGAGGGAGGTAGATTCAGATTAGATATTAGGAAAAAATTTCTACAATCAGGGTGGTGGAACGCTGGCACAGGTTGCCCAGAGATGTGGTGGATGCCCCATCCCTGGAAACATTCAAGGACAGGTTGGACAGGGCTCTGAGGCCTGAAGATGTCCCTGCTCCTTGCAGGGGAGTTGGACTAGATGATCTTTAAAGGGCCCTTCCAACCCTAACTATTCTATGATTCTAAAAATAGAAGTATTTGTATCAAAAAGCCTTCAAGGTTGATCATCCCCAGGAGATATGCTCTGTTCTAGTCAAGGAACAAACAACACACCGTATGACCAGTTTGTTTGATCAAAACAGTTTTAATATTGAATGAATGAAACAAAGAAATCTTAGAATGAAATAAAAATTCAAAATAATTTCTTTCCCAACACTTCCTGGTGAGATGATAGAAGCAGGCAAAACTCACCGCTTAATGTTATTCTAGGACTGTGCAAATAACTAATTTATTGGTTTACTTGAATTCTTAAAGTGTAGTTTGATAAAAAATCAATTCAGATCAACTCAGAGTTAAAATATTCTGAATTTTTGATGAGTCAAAAGATTTTGAAGATTAATTCTAAAAATATTTATTTCATTCAAAATGAATCCAGGTGTACATTTTTTCTCAACCCTTCAGGTGTTATTTTTTAAAACTACACTGACACAAATTATGAATCAAAACAGCCTCTTAAAGAAAAAAAAGTCAATATACTTCATTTTAAAACATGAAAAATTGAGTTTTACAGCTTTTAATAATTCAAGACTTTTCTTCTGAGAAAGTTATATGCTGTAACCAATACCAACTCACAAAATATTTCTGTCCACTTGCATTCTTTATGTTTTACAAAATATAAAAAAAAAATGAGGGCAAAAAAAGGGCTTAACTTTAAGTCAGTGGTTCCACTGTCACTAGGCCAAAATCTGGACCTAAGGCAGGATCTTCATGTTGTACTTCCAGTCATGTTGTTTTCCAAATGCCAAACCCACCTCCACCACCCAGTTGATAGCTTCCAACCCCCTCATGGAGTAACCCACGATTTGCACATAAGTGGTGTGATCTGGAGGATTGCAGGGTGTCACAAAGTGAGGAGCTGAGGAAGAGACAATGATGTCCTACACCAGCATAAGAGCCAGAAGAATGGCCAGCACCGAGAACTGCAAAGACTAGCCTTTGTGGAGGAGAGAGGTGGGTGGTGAGATGCCTTCTCACTTCCTGAATATCTCAGCTTCAAGAAGGAAAATATTTTAATCAGTCCCCTCAAGAAAGCAATGAGTGAAAGCTGCAAAAATAGATACTATGGAGCAAGAGGATCACATCAGTAATAAAATATCTAGTCAATCCCATTTTACAAGAATCCGTCAAAGAAAAAAGCAAGAGCAAAACTGCAGTCATTCTATTACTGGCATAAGAAATCATCAGTGGGTTTGAACCATAACCTCAGATCTCAACTCTGATACTAGGACCCTAGATCTTGGTTTTTCTCTTTCTAACAGGTGAAACTAGGAAGAAATGGAAATGTCCATGCACCCCAAAGTGCCTCGATCATGAATGCTTCACCTTAGGGTTGAGAATCCAGGTTGGGAGACAGAGTCTGACCGTTGTGCTGAGAACAACCGATATTTCTATTTTTTGACCCAAGCTCTGCAGGGGAAGGAGCGTGTTTCCAGGCACCGAGGCAGCATCAGCTTGTTCCGCTCCTCTCGTGCAGCGGTTGACTTCTTCACCTGCTTAAGAGGGTCGCAAAGGAAACAGCTAACTCATCACTTTTTGTTGTCAGTTGGAACTACAAAGAGACCCCAAAAGGTTTTATCAGCTCTTGTCAAACTTCAGTTGGGAGCAGCAGATAGAAGCTGCAGTTCGTTTTCTCTATTTCACCACGAGGCTGCTATAAATAGCAGCCTGTGTGTGGCTTTCTGGCTCTCTGAATATATGCCTCACACCTTCTCCATTTTTTTTTAACACCCACATAAACATTTGCATGTCACCGGACCCACAGAGACACACATTTTCCACAACATGCCTATCAAGAAGAAAAAAGAAAAAAATAGTAAGCCTGTGCATGTAGGGGTGTCTGTGCATGTGTGTGTTTGCATGCAGCAAGGTTTGTGCTCATGTAAACAGAGTCTCAGCAGTCCTTATATTTTGGCCTTGGGATGCTTATAAATTCATTTTGCTGTCCTGAATTTCACATCTTGCCTGATGTGCACTGCGATGTTTTTCTGTCACTAGGCTGTGACTTGGCATTATTAATATCACCACTATGAGTGGCAAAGAAGTTCCTGTGCTCTTTCTGTTGCACAATTTTCAAAGTCCCCAAAGTGTATTAAGAGTGAGACTGGCCTAATGCAGAGCTGCTTTGTGGGCTGAGCTGGAAATCCACCCTAGGAGATGAGGAGGCTTAGCAGAAGCTGTGACCATCTCCTCTGGACCAGTGCTAAGGAAGTTGACCCAGGAAAATCTGGAGCTGCAGAGGCTGCAGCGGAACAGGCCCTCTGTAAGTTGGGTGCTGGAGAAGTCATGGGTGCCTCCGGTAAAGTACTGAGTGCTGAAAACACCGAGAGCCTTCCAGCGTTTGAAGGACTGGTTCCCTGCCTCACGTCAGGGCTGCTTCCTGTCAGAGGTAAAACACAGTGCAGCTGCTTTGCTTTCCGCTTACTGTACTGAGACGCAGCTCTGATTGCTCTGCCCTACATCGACCTGCAGAACATGCCCTTCTTGGCATCATTTCAGGCTTCATTTTCTTTTCCCCCTTTTTTCTTTATTTTTTCCTTCTTTAAAAAAAAAAATATGTCATTTTCATTTTTGTATAGCCAGTGCATGACATTGTGCTGGCATGGGGCAAAAATGTGCTGTCAAGAAACTTTTTAAGTCACCCTGGAATTTTATTTTTATGCCAAAAGGTGCATTTTCCCTAAGTCGTCTGCCAGACTGGATTGTGTAAAAAAAAAAAAACTTATGATACTCAAGCTGCCGGAAGACCTGTGTCCGGATACAGACAGTTGCAAAAAAAACAGGAGAGAGAGAAATTGTGAGGTTTTTCTCACCCCCTCCCTCCCTTTCTTATTTTCTCACAGGTGTTCAAATTGCAAAGATCCAAACAAACCTGCGACTTCAGTTTGAAAATGTGAGGTTATAAAAATAAGAGGGAAGGATTCTATTTTAATTTTTTGCTGAAAATTGAACTCAGTGACACTTTTATGGACATTTTGAAGTTCAGGTACTGACACAGTCCATTTAGACTCGGTTTGCCGTTTTCACCACTGATCCAATATTACATACCAGTAATATATACCAGTTCATATTTTCGGATAACACCATCTTCTCATTCAACTTTGCTGCCATAGCTTGTTTTTAAGAAACTGTAGAAATGCATAGAAGCTTACAAGAATTGCTTCCTTTATTGACTCATGTCCATGCACTGTGGTTTAGGCATATATCCTCTTAAAGGAAATGTGTGCATTCATGAACAAGGCTAACTGAAAAATTTGCAAAATGTTGTCCTGGGTTATGTTAACTTCGTTTAAAAGTGAGTTAAGTCTCTTTGAAGGAAAAAAAAAAAAGTACTTGACTCAGCTGGGTTACCGTAAAGCCAGTAAAAAAAAAAATGTGTTGCAATTACCTTTTCAAAATTAAAAATTTATTAACATCATCTGCACACCAGTCAAGACTAGGCTGAGTCTTGCTTGGTAGAAAGTTTTTCGTGACATATGGCTAACAAAGTTAGCTGAAGTAGTTCTCAGTCATAGTGAAATCACTAGTAGGGTGCTTGAAGAAGCAATGGCAGAAGAATCTGCAGCAGCTGGAGATTCTGCAAACGACGGGATGACATTAGCAGCAGCAGCCTTGATAGAAACTACATGAAAAGTTTCTGTGTTCACCATGAAAAATGAGTCTGGAAGTGAATTTCCCATGGCACTAAATTGATTGCAAGGGAAGGATACAGAATCACACCAGCCGAGGCTCTGGTCTATCATTCAATTAAGGAACTGAATGTATGAAATGTCTTGCTTTGTTGTTTTAACTAGACTGCAAATGTGTTTACAAGATAAAATAAAAGGAAACTGTTGTCTGGTTTCTTTAAAATGTCCATCTTTTTGACCTTCCCAGGTGCCTCATGGGCTCTCAGTAGCAATTGCTGCTATGTTGGGAAATAGCTCTGGAATGAAAAATGAATTTAAATATACAAATATAAATAAATCCAAGTGAATTCTCCCAGTTTCTGCAAACAGTACTCAGTCTTTTCTAATATGACCAACTTTAAACTGTGATGGTTGCCTCCAAATGCCTGGACTGAAGATGTAGGAAGGCTGCTATCTCCAGCATCTTCATGTAACCTCCATTCTCCTTGGCGTATCCTGTAGAGAATGTCCCACATTGCTGACAGACCCAGCCACACAGTGTGAAAATTTATTCATCTGGGCCTTTACCATATTGTTCTGAAGTTTTTTATAACTCAGTCTCCTTGTCATTCTCTTGAAGACAGTCAGGTTGTCTAGCCTGGAAAGAGGAGGAGGCTGCTGAGACTACGATGCAGGTGTCCTGATCCTCAGCCTCTGATCTCAGTGTGAACCACACCAATGGTATTAAAAGGAGGATCCTGTCCATACAGCATGGAGCAACACCAAGCTAAAGCTTCAGGAGAGAACAGAAAACAAAAATGAGAAGACACATCAATGTGGGCAGTATTAGCTAAAGCCTTAACAGCATGAATAAGCTCAAACTATCCCAGAAGAAGGAATAAACTAAGGAAGGGGTTGTAGCAGTCAGAGGAATAAGTGAAGAAGCTCTTTTAAAAGGTGTTTTGGTGAGAATCAAAGCATCCAGAGATGTGATGGAAACCAAACAGGATGACTATCTAGAGGTCAAACTGAGGGATGGTTTTAAACAAGTACTGGTTACAATATCTTAGAGATAACATAGCAGTATGTTCATGTTGGATTAATTTTCTATGGATTAGAAACCAGCCTATGATAAGTAATTGAAAGCTCCAACTATGAAACTGTATCATTGATTTTCCCCAGCACAGCCAATGGAAAGTGTGTACACTGAACTCCTTGCTAAAGAGATGACATAGGGGAAAATTAATACTTTCATATTTGTAACTCTCTAATTGTGTCTTGCACTCTTCAATTGTCAGTGATCAATTCTGATCCAAGGTTCAAAAAAGCTTTTGATTATCATTTTTCTGTAGATTGTTCATTCCAAAAGTTACAACATACTTTCCTCTGCATCACCCTGATCCATGACCCTCACTAGGGACAGAGGTTGAAACTCTCAGTTTGAAGTTTCTAACCACTAAAGACAGATGGTGTTAGTGTTGTGTTTTCTGCTTGAAGCAGTCCAATTTCTACACACACAATCATAGAATCATAAAATAGTTAGGGTTGGAAGGGACTTTTAAAGGTCATCTAGTCCAATCATGTATGTGAATGGCTTTTGTGGTGTCCTGCTTATGCTGAAATAGGTTAGAGGATCTATTCCAAATTTATTACCATGGTTTTGGACAGTACAAGTCTGGTTTTGCAGCTTCCAAATTTTTTCTAACATTTATCAATTAATAAGTAAAGGAATTAGTGGAAGCATGTTTATGAGCCTGCAATAGCACAAGTTTGGACTGGCACCTTCTATTTTTCGATCCTGTAAACTTTGAATTCCCAAGAAATTAAGTGCAGGGTAGATAAGCTTGGGATGTCACTTATCTTGGCCCATCTGAGTTATGCATCTCATCTATGTTGGCCATCCAACCATCACCTGGGACCCAAGTACCTTCAGAGGATGACTCATTTTAGCTTTCTTAACAAGCCAGCTTTATCAGAATTGCCCAGCCTGAGCAATGAGTTGCCTGACTTCTGCCTAAAACGTGTCAAAACCTGAAAATGAACAGAGCAAAGAGAGAATCCCCTGAAGAAGCTTATCCTCTAAACATGTAAATCATGCTAGCAGTATAGGACCCCTCATAAAATGCAGTCATATTGCTTTCTTTCTCAAAGTCAGCATCATCCATCCCCTGTAAATAGTGAACCAAAATCCTTTTTGGGGCCCATAAGCCTCTCCTTAGCCACCATCACTGCTCAGCGGGTGTTTGAAATGCTGTGTTATTTGCCCATCCCAGGATGAGACCTTTGAGAGTCTGGCTTTGGAGACAGTCCAAGGAAAGCCAGCAGAGTACTTTTGTCATATGTTTGGTTCGGATGTGCAGTTAGGCAGCCATCCCATGCTCTTCTGGACTTGGCTGATTCTGAGCAAAAGCTGAATATGCACAAGGTTTGTCTCCAAACCTTTGAAATACAGGGTACTGAGGAGTGCTGAGACTGCGAAACATGGTTTTGTGGGATATGTGTTTAAAGACTCTGGATGCTCCAGAGAGGTAGATTTCCAGATTTGTAGTTCTCCAGAAAAGCACATTAAGAGATCCTGGAGGATGTTATGAAGGCCAAGAGGCCCTAAATTTCCCTCCACAGCATGCAAGCAAGGCTATATCCCATGGTATCCCAAGGGTATCTCAAGCCCAGACTAATGCAAACAGTCAGAATATTTGGCCCTGTGAGGCCCATGGGAATGCCACAAAAGCACAATATGGATAAAATCTGCTAACACAAAAGTCTCATTAATGAAGTTCTTTAATATCAATAGTCCCAAAACTTCACTGGCCAAAGTCCACCATACTCAGCAAAAATGTGGTGAGGGAAACATTAAATGCTGTTCTTCCTCTCAACCTGAACTGAGGCAGCAATGGCTTTCTGAAGTGTACACCTTGGGCCCCCTCAAGCCGTGAGGCACAGGCTGGGTGTGCTGTTTTCCAGAGTTCTCCAAGTCAGTATTTGAAATATGGGCAGATCAGATTATCTCCTACTTTAACGTAAAATCACCTGCTTTCGTTGCATTTTTCATGGCATAACGTTCACAGAGTTCATACTTCACCAGTCTTCTGTTACACACCATCGAGTGGAAAAGAAGTAAAGAGGGGGAAGGTATAGGTAAGTTTGCGTAACTTCAAAATAGAGTTTAATGAGGGAGAGTGTAACACTTAATTCAAAACCAAAGCATCCATTAATACATTACCTTTCCACCTTACCAGTTCAATACATTTTATTCCCTTTTCCAAATACCAATTCACATAAACTGTATTTTTTCAACTTTTCCCACAAGTGTTTTAATGCAGGATTTGGACACCTTTCAGAAGAGTCGTGTGATGTAATGCATTTGAGAGACATAACAATATATGTGGAGTTTGGAAAATCTTTTGCAACATGAATAAAAATAACTGATCCTTTCAAAAGGTAAAATCTGACCTGCTGTCAAGGGTTGTGAGGAAGACTGAGAGAATGGAAATTGCCCTCATAATTAGTATTTCTATATTATAATATACAACTAGACTTTCACAAAAGCATTGGGTATGTCTACAGAGCACAGCATTGCCTCGGGTACTGAAAGGAGCAGAGCTCTGTGCACTTGTTTTCCTCCTCAGTACAGTCAAGAGTCCCACGTTCCCAAAGGAATACTGTTTGCAGGACACAAACAACTACCTATATTTTCATACGTTTCCATGCTGAGCTGAGTACACATATACCCAAAAATATGAATGGTTTCAACAAATGAGATTCTTCTGAACTAAATGGACATCTGACCCAGGGTGACTCCTCTCATTTTAAAGGTGACATCTTTAGGTGTCTAAAACAGTAGCCCAGAGACACTGGGCTCAGCAGTCCCTTACACCTTGCAACCTTCGCAGCTGAAGGTTCAGGTTACTCAGCAGCCGATACACTACTCCCTTCCAGCTACAAATTTCTGCCATCAAGTACTATAGCCGTTCATGAGGGGACATCTCAACTAGTCATGAGCTGCATGCTCTTCCAGAGCCATTGGTTGTCTGCACTTGCACTGAGAGAGAGGACCTTTCCCTGCCTACAGGCCTACTCTGAGTTTCACGACAACGAAACTGAAGTCTTAGCCTTCATGCTCTGAGGTGAAGTATCCCACCAGTAAAATTCCCTATTTCCCATTTTAGGTGTATCTGGACATCCCAGATGGTCAGTATGGGACAATTGACCTTGTGTGTAGTAGTATCACAGGATTTTTGTTGGGTTTTAGTGCATTAGAGTTCACAGGAATTTGCACAAGCACAGCCCGCAGCCCAGCTTGTCCTATACTGGCACAATCCACAAGTGGGTTTTAATCTTCTCATCTTATTTCTTAACTCAAGAAAGTCCTAATTTCATTTTTCCCCACTAGTCACAAATATTGACCAATCATTTTGCTGTCTCCGGGGTTTGTTTAAAAGCAGGGTACACTGATCAATATTTGCAAGCTCTGTGGTTTCTTTGTCACAGAATACGTAACCGTGACCGTCTGACCAAACCCTTTAAGCATCATGGCTAACGGCAAATGCATAGACGTATATTTTTTAAATGGAATATAGTTATAAGGAAATTAAATAAACTTTGGGGACTCAGCAAGAGTTTCAGCACATTGGCAGCTCTCTGAGAATTTGTTGTCAATTAGAATAAGATACGGTCTACTACGCTTACACATGTTAGCAATATTTAAATCCACAAGGACATCCCATTGAAGACAACAATGGTTAGCTGGAGTCAAAGAACTGAGATGTAACTGAGTGTGACACTACGAATAATAAAGGAGGAAGGCTATCACAATTTTTCATTATAATTTTTAGCTGCCAATTTAGTTCTATGTACTCACTTTTAAGAGTCCCAAATCACAAGGATTTGACTTGAAGTATATTAATATCATTTGTCATAAAATAAAACTTTTGACTCAAATAAGTTCTTAAATACATAAAAATTCTCGAGAAATAATTTTAATGTCTTTCTGAGAAAAAGAAAAAGGAAACTGTAAGAAAAAAAAAGACAGAGGGAAAAAAAAGACTACATTTGAGCAAAGGAAGGCAAACATCTGGATAGAGAAGGATGAACTTTCAAAAATATTTTTTTCCCTGTATCTGCGTTCATCTTTGTTAGCTCAATAAAAATTATAATAATGGGGTGTGCCTGTGAGACAGATAACTATCTGTCAAACACTGAAGTAATGCTCACACTGTGCTGCCAAAGCCCTAGAGATTAATTTTTAACAGGATGCCTGGTATTCTTCCCACCCCCAAAATCTATTCAAGCACCATCTACAACTTCCTTGCCTGCACTTTCTTAGCATATGCTAAGCTTATGAGACTGTATCAAAGATGTTGTCAGTAATCCAGTAGAAAAAATGGTCTCAGTATTTCAGATAAAAGCATCTTACCCTGGACCGGCTTATGGTAGATCAGTGACACAAAGGCAGCAGATCTTCCAAGCCACCCGTTAGACCATCCCTGTTTCCCTCGTTCTGCCACTGCTGCCTGGGGTCAGGCTGGATGATTGCATCTCATACCAATCTTTGCTGGGGAAGTGCAGTCTTCTTCAGTCAATGTTTCTCTTGAAGGAAAACCCTTATGGTTGGTTGCTGGATGCACTCCCATTTGTTTAGCACAGGGATAGAGAGGGAACAATGATATTGTGGTGAGATGGGGAAGTTTCTGTTTTCCCTATGAGCGAGTAGATCCTGTGCTCAGCACAAAAGTAGTCTAAGAAGAGCAACTGGGTCGTTGCCTGGATGAATTTGGAGGTGAGATGGTGACCAACCATCTCACCTCCTGTTACCAACATGCCTAGAGAATAAAAGGCATGTGGGCTCTCTCTGATCCCTGTGCTAATGTTGGGGCAGTATGATAGCAAGGGGAATAGACGACCACCAAAGATAGCCACAAAAACTTGCTTGGGAGTGCCCTTGTCTTTCAGCTTGCACGAGAAAATACCATATTATTACTGTACCGTCCTTTATAATCTAAGATTATGCCACTGACAACATAATTCCTTATGTATATATGTGTGTGAGTTAAAAATTCATGTGAATGGTGGTTTGGTTGCACCAGATAAAGGAAACTCAAGCTGCTGCTTACCTCTTCCTGGATATCCTATACAGCTATGGCAGTGAATCCCAAGAGGAAAGGATCTCTCCCTTGGAAATGTGATTACATGAAAGATCAATCAGCAACATCACCTAAAGGGAGTCTTGGTCTCACAAAAATTATGTAGACCTGGTGATATGTTGTCTTTGGCTCATTTTTCCCCAGCATGTCTCTGATGCAGGAGATGGAGTTTTTCATCACAAGACGCTGTAAGTGGCATTGCTACCCATTGACTCCCAAATTGCTCACCTAGCACAAGCATTTGTGAATCCCATGCTACAGGACACTTTTCCACTGATACCTGGGAGAAGTAGAAATCTCATTTCTGCCCTGTATGGGAAGAAAAGAATTCACTGATCTAGTAACAGATTTTGCCATGAAATTACAAGATTTTTGTCCATATCCCAGAGCTGGTATTCGGTCCAAAAGGAGCAAACGCACCTGCACTTTGGCCAATTTATCTAACTCTCCAACTTAACCTGTTGTCCTTACTTTAACTAGCCCTTGGGCAATCAGCTCAAATCCACAATGCAGATGTCCACATGTGGGCCAATAGGTAAAAACCACCTCCCAGAGCCTGTGGTCTTCACAGACATGCCCACACTCACCAAACTGCACAGCCCTAGAACCCCAAAACAGCGTCGCTGCGCCAGCAAAACACTGTGCCAAAAAGAAAGGCACAAGAGTGGCTGGTTTCTTCTGGTATAAACACAGAAATACTTGCAGGGATTTGCTTTAGTGCAAGGACTTCACTTGCCTATAGTGTCTTCTCCACATGCAAAGAACCTTGTAGCCGAGTTCTCTGCAGGGCACCTCTCATGTTAAAGAAAACTTGTCATTTCTCCCAAACGAGGGAGGAAGGAAGAGCTTGTGGTTAATGCAGCAAATGGAGGCTCAGGAAATCTATGTTCATATCCTGGTTCTACCACAGGTTTCCTGTGTGACCTTCGGCAAGCCCCTTAATCTCTCTCTTTGCCTCCCTTCCCCCATGTGTAAAATGTGGATAAAATAGTTCCCACTCCTAGTGAAACTAAAATCTTAAATTGGCTTATGAATGCTATCATAGAGTTGTGTGTGTGGACCAACGCTTACTTACCTGTGTCTGATCAGCTAAAAGGCCTCCCAGCTTTAATGTTCATAAATATTCTCCATTATCTAGATTACCATAAGCTTCACCCCACCAACTATGTATTAATGGGTATTAACAGGTAATTCTGAAGCTTTAAGTTACAAAACCTTCTTGATCAAAATGGATCTGATACTTTGTGCACACCATTGATTTACTGAGGTGGAGGCTGAGAGACTTAGTGAACTGTTATCTCTTAGTTGTATAATTCTCTTAACAAAAACCAAGACTGAGACAAAAGTAGGCCCTAATTTATGCTTGCAAGAGTTCTTTATTGTTTATAAAGAGACATCCTGGTTAGTCTGCTAACAATCCAGTGAGTTCCCTGTACTCCACTTCTGTAGCTGACCAAAACTGTGATGTCCCATGCTCTTGTTTCCGGACAATCATGGGTTGTTCCCTCTTCTCACACTAGCCAATCCCACTCCACCTACTCACAACTGCAAAGGTCTGTTAGTCTTCAGTTATGGTAGATGTCTGAAGATTTGATAATAGAGGCTGTTTGGGTCAAGTTGGCTTTATCATACTATCTACCGATGTTTAAAGCAACCCAGGAGGAACCAAAAATCAAAAGTGGGTTTCATCCAAAACTTTTCCATTTAGACATGAGAATGTGACAAACCTGGGCCATAAAGACATAGACAACAGGTTGGCAAGTCCATGAAAACCAGATGTGCTCACTCTTAAGGCAAAAAAAAGGGCTGTGAGATTTTATTTAAAACATACATTCTGTTCTCACATCCCTTTGAAGAGATCATGTGGGATAACTCGAAGTCTCCTTCTTACACAAACATTGCAAACATTTCCTGTTGGTAACTATAAAAGGACAGGCTAGCTAAGTAAACAGTCCTCTTCATAGTTGTGTCTAAGCAGGAAAGCCCTGTATTCTTCACCAATAGCTCCATTGGTGACTACAATTGTTCTGGTTATTGTTTGTATTTGTAATAACACTGATTACAACAAAAGATGAAAACAGGAACTTCCTTAAACTTATTAAATGCTTGCAATGGGGGCCTGGATGTTGCTGGCAAAGGGATGGATGTGCGTCGACGTACTAGAAAAGGGGGAGCCAGATCATCAGCTTGTATAAATCACTGTCTTCACCGCCAGCTGAGGACCTGGCTTCGGATTGGCATCTTGTGCTACCCAAGAGCTGAAAAGGCCCTGCTCTTACTCACTAAATTTCCCCACTCACCATTTTCTTGTACAATGAATCAAAGGAAAATTAAAGTTAGATAAAATTAAATAATGTGACCAATAGCATAAAAGGAGTTCATGATAGAGTTTAGGACAGGACCTTCCGCCTCTCACTGTGAATGATCCATAATCGTGTCCCTGAGGCATTCGATGATCCTCAGCCAGCCTATACAGTCTCCTTTTCTGTAGTCTTCTCTTTCATTTATCAATTATTATTTTCTATCATTATTATCTTATTATTCTACCTGCTAAGGAGCCTATGGATTTCTTTCAGATTTACCACAAAAGAAACTCTTAAACAGCTGCTGAGATATAACAAACCACTACCAGGGCTAAACACGCCATTCACAGTATTCTCAGCTTCTACTGCACCACCAATGGCCAATGTCTTTGATTCCATATGAAGAAATATACCCATGTTGGGTTAGATACTGGAGCTACAGCTTTGAAGTGGATGATGTATATTAACATCTTCCTTCCCCAGCAGAGCCCTACAGTTTGTTTCGGCTCCTCAGTCCAATGTCCCAAGCATGTGAGTCCTCAGCACTCAGGCAGAGAAGCAGTAGATACATCACTAATAACATCATACCACCCCAGATTCTGGTTGGCTTGCTCTTCATTCTCTCTCTCTGTAAGACCAAGATTAAACCACAGGTCTGACTTAGAATAGAGAACTTCCACTGGTCCAACTAATAAACTTCCTTTCTTTATCAGACTGGGTATCCCACAGCTTAACAATTGTGATAGAGTGCCCAGGAGAACATAGTTCCTAGTAAGACAATATGTGATATTTAAAAGTACTTCTAAACTTCAAAAGCATGGCTTGCATTAAGGGCAAAAATAAGATATTTTACTATTTTATAAATCATGCTCACTACTTTTTTGTCTGACTGCATTGAAGTAGTCGCATGAGGATGCACTGCTTCTAGAAGGAAGGATCTTCTATCCTAGCTGCAGAAAGAACCGCCTCAAAAAATGAGCAGAACAAAACGTAAGGTGATGCTGTAAGGATCAGTAAATTCTGCTTCAAACTGCAAACATGAATTCATTTGGAAAGGAGGTGGGGAAACCACGGTCATTTTTGCAGTTTACTGATCTATTTTGCCTGAGCTTGAGGGTGGGTGCAAGCTGATACCTGTGCATACAACAACTTGCTGCTGGCTTGCCCAGAGATCTCCATGCCGTATAAAGTATGCACATAGGCTGGTGAGACTTTCTAAATCTCCTTTCTAGGGCACTTTTCTATGCCTCTACAGGCAGATAGTCAGGATCCTGAGAAGACCGCCCAAATACCAGGGAGGCAACGTACCAGCAAGTCCCTTGCAGTGACTGGATGAGGATTAGCCTTTATCTTTTTCTTGTTTGTGTCCTCAGAGAGCATCACTATGTTTTTTGAAAACCTTGACAGCCCCAGCATTGCCTCTAACTGAAGAGGAGATAGAAACCCATTTGTTCAATTTTTTTTTCAGCTTGCAAAATGATTTGCGCTGCCTTTGTGTAAGAGAGGTTTCACATGAAGTCAGGTGGATCATGTCTCAGCTGACACAGGGGACTTGCCACAGAAAGTTGTGTTCCTCTCCAAGCTGAGGCACATAGGTTTTGCTTTCCTGTGTGACCCCAAAGAAATCCCTTGTCATTTCCCTTAGTCCATCTGTAAAAGGCAATCACAACTCTCCTCTTTTCCATGTGAGTTGCAAACGCCCAGGATCAGGAGCAATCCCTTACACATATGTACAGCATCTGGCACCATCGCAGCCCAAGGCATAACCTAGATATCAACAGGACCCACTGCAAGGAGAACACCAGACCATCTCACCTTTATGGAAGGAACCCCCCAAAGCCAACTTCACATAACACACAGAAATTGTTGGAGATTTAAAGCCCAGCACGTGAACTATGAACTTCTCAGCCCTCAGTCTCACAGCAGATCTGCAGGACTCAGCTGCCCGGCTTGAACTCTAAGTGCTCGCCACCACAGCTGATGGCTCCTTTATCCTCCTCCATAAACAACTCATAGTAAAACCAGGGCAGTTAGTGGCACAGCCAAGAAACTCTAATGCTTCTCCATCTTTTAACTGGGGTTTGCTCCCACTACAAGCCATCTCAGCCAGTTAAGTGGCTTGCTGTTACTGTTTTGCCCCAAATGACATCACCATTTGGCTTTCTAAGCATACCTCTTTGGCTCTACCCCCCCCCCCCCCCTTGGCTCTTTTCCCCGTAAACAGGGCATGATTAATGTTGCAGAAGAAGGGCTGTGAATCACGTATTCCATTCTCTTATGGGAAGTCAGAATGTCAATTTTTCCTAGTTTTAAGTGCAGAGAATTGGGATATTTAATGCAGAATCCCTAGCAACGACACAGAAACTGCAGCCTGAGCCCACAGCTGCAAGCTTCCCAACATACTTTCTGTAACAGCAACTGATGAATCATCCACTAGAAGACATGCACATAAAAAAAAAAAAAAAGAAATTAAAGAGTATTCACCGATGCTGCCTATTATTACCCAGCCCCAACACATTGCAAGGATATTCTTTGATAAAGGAAAGAGCCCTCACATGTACATCCACAAATCTCTACTGGGCTGTTTAAAGGCTGAATGGAAAGAGTCCGACAGCCACAGATGTTCTCTCTTCAGTCCTGGGTGGCAGCATTTTACTGCCCACGGTGCTCATCACTATGAATTCTTCCAGCTGGTAGCCAAAAGCTGACACTTGCTCTGAGCCTTTGCTTTGCAAATGCAAGGAAATTAAAAATAAGTTTGCAGACTAGCTCAGGGACCCTGCTGCAGTCGCTTTCCCTTCGCTTTTTCACGGCAATCTTTCTCAAATTTTCAAAACAAAATGACAACTCCAGAAGAAGGACATTGTACAGAAAAAGTGCAGGGAAATAACTGGAGAGCTGCACTGTTCTTAAAAAGCACCTACTTGACAAGTGGTACAGCTAACTCTCTGGCACGTTTTATTTCCTGCTACTATTATTACTAACATGCAACAGATGATCCAGAAAAGAACAGTCATTAGTTCCTCTTGTTTGCAGGAAGATCATTTCAATCGTATACAAAACTTACCTGATGATCCACCCCAGAGACTGACAAGAACATCCAAAATTATTTAGGAGTACAATGAGTGCAGCGAGGTGGGCTGAGAAACAAGCTCCTACATGCCTTAAACTCAAAGGGAATTCTACCCAAGAATTAACCTTCCCTCTAGTAGGAATTAACTGAAGTCAAATATTAGATAAATACATGTGATAAGACAGTCATAGATGGCAGGGTCAAGAGCTGAGAAATAATCCACATTAACCTCAATACCATAACTGCGGATCCCTTACAGTATATTGTCAGTATTTATTCAGGATGTGAGCCCTTTGGTGCTAGGTGCTGTAGAAACACATCAAGAATGTCTGACCCAAAGGTACTTCATACATAGATAGAAATGCGAGGTATTTAGATGCTTTTTTCCTAGCTGTGGCATAAAGATTTGAACTAGCATGCAATTCCAGGAAGATCCCTTCATTTCTCTCTATCCCATGTCTCATAAAGAAAAAATGAAGAATTCTTCCCTTCCCTGTTCAGTCTGCAAACACCTGGGAGCTGGGGCAGCCTCTGAGGGATTTATTAAGCCCTTGTGCAAACCCATTCAAGGGCCAAGTGGTTGTTTCTGAGCACGCCAGGTGGGTTGCACCTCATGTGATGGGGAGCAGTGGCCCAGCTTTTCATCCTCTCAGTGCTGTGGTTGTAGCTGGTCCTATAGGGCCTGGCAGAGAAATGAAGTTGATGGAGAGAGCTTCTGAGATTTACCCCACAGCAAAGCAGGAGGCAAGAAGGCAAGTCCTAACTGACTCCTTCAGCTGCATAGGATTTGGAGTAAATTTGGGCTAGATGTGGTATGTTTCGTCCCCAGGGGCCAAGCATGGGAAGGATGTAGGAGGGGAGGTGGAAAAGAATAGGGATGTAGGTATAAAATCAGACCTGCTGCTAAGTATCCTCATCACTCAGAAGAAGATCTCTTGTTGTCAGTGGTCTTCCAGTACCTAAAGGGGGTTTATAAGAAAAATGGGGAGAAACTCTTCAGCAGGGTCTGTTGTGAAAGGACAAGGGGTAATGGTTTTAAACTAGAAGGAAACAGATTCAGTCTCGATATAAGGAAAAAAAAAATTACAATGAGGGTGGTGGAACATGGGAATAGGTTGCCTAGAGAGGCAGTAGATGCCTCATCCCTGGAAACCTTCAAAGCCAGGTTGGACAAGGCTCTGAGCAACCTGATCTGGTCAAAGATATTCCTGCTTCTTGCAGGGGCATTGGACTAGACGACCTTTAAAGGTCCCTTCCAACCCAAACCATTCTATGATTCTATTTTTACAGCCCCATTTAAGATGAGCTGACCATATTAGGAAACCTGAGGTCATCATCTCCAGTATCTGTGGCTCAGGACTTGAGAAAAAGTCTAGTTAACTCTGTGTCTTCAAATATGCAGCCTTGCACGGTTTGCAGATTCCATTTTCATGATAGCTTCTCCCCTACTAAAGCCAAGAGGGACTTGAAACCTTGAAAGGAATAGCTAGAGATGTCTCAGAGAGACGAGACCAGCTCATCTGGGTTCTAACCTGGCTTGCACAGTATCTGCACAACCTAAAGCCATTCTCTCCCTCATCACATCACCTGCTGTTCATGATCAGGTGAGCCAAGTGGACTCATCTGTCAGGAAACGTCTGATAAATGATCTATCCTGAGATGTCTTCATTCAGTACCTTTGAGTTGGGCAATAAGATGTCTGTAGTTGCTGAGGGACCAATCTCAGAGATCCTAGCTGCTGAGCTAACTTGCCCACCATTCATCTCAGGATGGTTAGATTCTGCTAACACAGCAGCTGCTGTGTCCTTATTGCCAGCCCAAGGCAATTGAACCAGTTCTACTAGGTGGAATTGGAAACCAGTTTTTCCTTAAGCATTGCCTACCAGGAAACCCTCCTGTGCTACCTCTGTTCTTACCGGAAACCTTCCTTTGCTTCCTTATTCCTAGCCAGTGACCAGTCCAGACCAGGTACACAAAAGTGGCATAAAACCTTTTTGTGTCTTTTTATTGCACTAGGGCAAATAACTCTCAGTTTTAAGAACAAATAAGGCCACACAGACACAAAAAGCAGCACTGCTGTTCCATGGTAGGGATGTAACTCTGCTGCTCCACATTTGCATGATACCCGAACAGAGGCGGCATGAAATGCAGCCACTCTTGAGTAGGCGGAGGCAAGTATCCAGTTGACTCAGAGCATCGTTCCTTACCAGTGTGAAAATTTAAGGGCAGCTGGAGGGCCGAGAGGGGAACTTGCCTGACTAAAGAGTTTGTTATGTTGATATTGTTGTGTAGGGGGAAAAAATAGCTGTAGGGTTTTCTTTAGAAGCTGTGTTCATAGAGGGCTATGGAGGTGGAAAGAGGGGGAAATAATTATTAAATTATGATTGCTATCTTCAATATTTACACAAGATAGGCCACACAAGTGTCTTAATAGTGGAGGCACCTTGGTATTTATTTATTGTTATTGATCTGTATGAGGTGATTTAGGAACCATATGGTCTGGAAGCCGCTACAGAACAGAAAGGTAAAACTTTTTTCCTTAGCCAAAGGAAAAGACAGATGAGAGAAACAGAAGGGATAGGTCTCATCTCACCTGCTTTCCAGCCTCTTAAAGTCTAGGGCAGAGATAATCTGTGGAAATAAAGAGACAACACCAGAGAATGACTCCTTTGACCCATTGCGTATCCTTAGTCTCCCTGTGTTGTGCCAGCGCTTACTGCAAGAAAGCCACCAAACAGGGTCCATTAAACCTCTATGACACGGGTTTCCTATTAGGTGGAATATGCCAGAGTCCACCCCATCCCCTCTCCCCACCCCCCACTTTACTGTAGATAATTTGGCTCTAAAAGTGAACACAAAAGTGAGCAACCAGGACAAAGGCGGCAAAGGTGCAGGACACCTCCTGGTAGTGTTACTGGTGATCTGTTACATGGTGGCTGTGTCCCTGCTGTGCCTTTTTCCAGCTGTAAGATCCTGTGGGCAGGGAATGCCTTGTATTGCAAGTGCATCCACCACAGGGAGCAATGGGGCCTCAGTTTTGGTGCTCAGTCTCTGAGCACCAATCTTAATGACAGTAATTTTAATAACCAAGGTATCTTTGAAAGGACCTGGAACAGGGGGCTGTTTTGCATCCCTCTGGATTGCTTTTGACTATTGGCCACTAGTAACAAACTATTAGGGAACAAAAAGCAAATGGAAAACAATAGAAGTAATTATATAGTTGGATGAATGTTTCACTTCAAGTATTATTGTCTCTGTGAAGATATACAGCATGGATGTGTTATTGCAAAAAGAAATATGCATTGATCTCTTTACCAGGAAACAGGTATGACTGTATTATGTAAATATTTCTTCATTTACTGTCAACAACTGTAGGCTTATTTTCACTTTGCAAACAGATGACAAACGTGCTTGGAGTCATACAGCATCAGTCTTAAAGTTGACAAGGATCCCTCATTTTGCAGCCAATTTTTGAAAGTCAGAAGGCCAAATTCAGACTTGGGCTAATGCCATTCGCTCCAGCAGGAGTGAGATGCCAGATTCTCCGCGTTAGTGCAAATCAGATGTGCTCTATGAACTTCAACAGCCGAAGAAGTAGTTCTAAAGCTGTTGACTTCAAAGCTAAGTTTGGCCCACAAAGCTGAAGCACTGGGTGAGCAAGAGGTCTGAATTCCCCCCTGGTGGGAGCAAATGCAGCCCAGCAGATTTCTATAGAAGTTAAAGATCAGTCACAATACTCCTAGATACGTCATTTGAAAACTCAGCTAACTCTGCTGTGGTTGCTAACACCGATGAAAAACAGAGCTGAAAGAAGAGGACATAACAAACCATATCCTTTCAGGCCTGTAGCTTGGAGACCACCATGGAAATGGTTGCAGCTCCTCATCCAGTTCACAGCTGCCCACTGGCTCGGGTTAGACTTCCTGAAAGAGGATGACTCTAGCCCAGCCTTGAGCTCATTAATCCCCAAAGGATCGTTTTGGCAGTCATGTAATTCCAGTGAGAATCATCCTTTAGATTCTTTTCCTCCTCCTCCCTGTGTCTTTTGCCAGGAAAGATAATTTACCCTTCAGGGTCTCATCTGTGAGAAGGGGATACCCAGCCAGAAGTGTGCATCCAGTTCCATTCTAAGGCCCAGGGGAATTTGAGAAGCAGAGATTTTCCTCTGGTGACTAATCACCCTGCGATACCACACGCTAACTGAGATCTTCCTTCTCTCTTTTACAAGGGTTACTCTTGCAAAACAGAGCAATCCCTAGGCTCAAACAGTCTTAAGATCTTCAATGAGACTTGACAGGTCTTAGGGCAACACTGCTCAGATCTGGATGTGTCTTTTGTAGGTCAGACTATAAAATAAAATAATTCTCATGTAATTTTCTTACTTGGTTTTGAAATACCCTTGCATGATGCCAACACAATACATGGGGGTTTGAAAAGGCCTAATCTAACTTTCAAGATGCCCAAAAATATCTAGCACAGGATAATAAGACCAATGTGATGATTCAAATGGGATGTACATGGACAACAGAGCAGCCACCTCCTGAGGCAAACCAGTAGTTTTAGTCTGGACCATGGGGAACTGGTAAACAAGTGATATATCCCCTGGTAGACATCTTTTAGAGTCCATTAGGGGTCTGAAGTCATCAAAATGTGAGAAAGTAGAAGGTAGATTGGAATAGGAATTGCAGAGAAACAATGTTGTTTGCTGGAGGACAGACCATGATCTACTCGTTGGGCTTAGGCACAAACCCTGGAGCACTCAAGAGGTTTAAGAAGAGGTAATAAGGAGAGTGTTGTTTATCTCATCCAGACCTTCTAGTAGTTTAAATACACTGAGATGGTTTTCAGAGCCTTTGAAGCCTTCTCTGTTTCTTTGCTTGCACCATCACTCATCCCCAAAAAGATGAGCAGACACCAAGGATGCCCATCCTCCTGAGAGGGCTCCAATCTATGCCCAGAGGTTGCTTAGGAACACAGCAGAAGTACTGTATCTATGGAAATATTTATTTTCTTGCATCAAAGTAAGCAGTGGTTTGTTCATTGGAAACTTCAGGAATGAGATTCATTTGACCAGATGAAGGTATCTACAAGGTTAGGGTTAGGGTTAGGGTCAGAGTCAGGGTTAGGGTTAGGTTTAGGGTTAGGGCTAGTCATGGCTAGTCTCCCTAGGTCTTCTTTAGAGTCCATGGAGAGAAAACTCAAAATCCCTAAAATTAGAAGAAATGAAGTTTGCCATGGAAGCTTTGAGGCATAGATCCCAAAGGTCCCTATTTGCTTCTGTACCTCCTGTCCCTTCATAACTCAGAATGGTCAAGAGTCTGGAGCTCAGGAGACGCATGTAGGATGTGGAGGGGAGAAGGGAGAGAAGTTCCTTGGTGAGCATTCAGCTGAAGAGTAGTAAGAGGCAGTAGGAACAGGAATATGTGTGATAACCCTGCTGAGGTGGGACCTATTTGAAGAGATATCTGTGTCAAAAATTACAGTCTTGAACCCTCAAGGAGGGTTAGTCTGTAACATGTAAAGAAGGCTAAATACTTTATCCTGTCTTTTAAATATCCGCAGCCACTCCTGAGCCAATGCCTTCCCTGCGGACATCACTCCACCATGAAACTATGAATTATTTTCCCTCTTCCTTTTGCATTCCCTTCTCTCTACTGTTGAGGGAATCATAATACCCCACAGTCCTTTTACTGAGACTATAGAGTTTTCTCCCAGCCACTTAAGACAATCAGGGTGTAGTTTGGAAGAAAGCTGGCTTTTTTCTTGCTGAACAGGGAGATCTAACAAGGAGGGCATTTCTGCTCTGAAAGTGACAAGTGTGGCATGCACAGCTGGTGTTTGCAAAAGGGAATGAGTGCTTAAAGACAACAAAAAAAAAAACATTCATCTGAGGAGGCCTCAAGTCCTGCGTGGCTGAATCCAAGATGGTGCTCACTAGAAGAAAACTTTTGCATTTCTACTTTGTAACGTGGACTTGTCCATCTGGCACCATTGCAGTTTGCAGAGTTCAGTGCTGTCGAGATGTGACACTGCAAGTTAATTCTGGAAAGGCCAGAGAATTCTGGAAAGGCCAGAGATTCCCAGTGTTCAAGCGTCATGACCCCAAGTAAAACTCAATCAGTGAGGTTGGTTCCCGCAACTACCCTTCCTTACCTTCCTCTCCTGTCCACTCTTTTCCTTCTTTCCTTCTATCTCTCCAGCTTCTTACTTTCTTCCCTACCACCACTAGGCTTGGAAAAAAACAATATTAATTTCTTGAAATACAGTGTGTACTACCACACTTTACAGTGGTGGTTCAGAACAGGCTTTGGAACAATAAAACGGCCCCATCTCTCAGGGAAGAGTTGGGAGGGATTTAGCAAGAGATCACTTAGAATTTGAAGCCAAGCCAGCTCACTGGTAACAAAAATATTGAAAAACCCCATATCTCCTTAACACGAGTCCAGTGTAACTTGTGCATACAAACAGCAGGATTTGTGTTGGCAGATGTCATGTACGTCTGAGTACTGAGCACACCTAGGTTTGCAAAGACGCTGGGTTGGAAAGCAGAAGCCTCGTCCGATAAAAACAGTGAGGATTTCAGCAGGAAGCTTATTTTTTCCAGGGCACTGGGTCAATAATGAAATAAACACTGGGTCAATAAATTAAATAATGTGGTAAATTTTTGCCTACTATTCCTATATTGTCACAGCAAGAAATCCAGAGTGTGGTTACACCTATTCTAGAGCAGAGTTTCAGAACTTCACCTTATTTTAACCTGGCAATGAAGCTGATAGAAAGCAGAATTATCTGTGGAGCATTTGCACAGAAAGTGAAGACCATAGCTATTTAGTTTAATGTCTCTTCAGATAGATAGCTTCTTACAGGACAAAAGGTCAATGATAGAGTCAGCAACCAGCCTCTTTTATTGAAACACACTGACTTTGTTTCCTCAGAGGCCTCCCATCCAAATAACACTCAGCCTTGCTCCTCACTGCATCAGACTATGAAGAAAATTGCACCTTGAGACCAGAGAGCCATATGGTACCAAGCCATCAGCTCAGCTGGCATCAGTTTCCAGGGCACAGCCAGGAAATACCACCATGTCCCAGATGCCTTAGATAGTTGCCCCAGCCTGGGTTATGGTCCACCCTTTGTGAGCCACACTAAACTATGATTATGAGATTAAGAAAATGGAGAGGCCCTAAATACTTTATGACCCTTGCCTTTTGGTCTATAGCCTTAACACTTAGCCTAGATGTGGTTCAATATTGTACTTAGGAAGAGCTGACCTCAAGGTGGGAGCTTGTGGACCATGGCACAGCTTGGTCTGTGTCTCCACTGGTTACGTGCTCGAGCTTTTCCTCACTGCCTCCACCTCATCCTTCCCCTCTGCAGAGACCCCTGGACTTCAAGACAGATGTGTCCAAGTTTTCTGAGACAGCATGGATGGGTCTGGCCTCAGCAGTGGGCTCAAAGCGATGCCCAACTTACAAACACCAATCACTGAAGCAGCACTTCAGATCCAGTTGTCAAATTTAAGTTTTCCCTGGCTTCCTTCTGCCATAGATCTTATTCCTGCCTCAGTCATGAGCCCCAGCACCTCCCACTCCCTTCCCAAAACACTCGCCGCCCTCCCTCCTCGCTAAGGTTCAATCTGTGCTGCAGACCCCCCTAGGTACACCCCACCAGTGACAACCACCACCCCTCTTCAGCTGTTTGCACTGGATTAAATACTTCAAGGCTGCTCTGAAAGCCTGCCTCCACATATCCCTTTCCCTCAGCTGGGTAGCAGTAATCCCTCCCCAGCTTCCAGATCTCCCTATGCCCTGGCTGGGGAATCGAGGGCTGGAAACTTGCTACCAGTGCAGTAATCTTTTCCCAACCATGACTGCAGAAGGGAATTATAATTCTCCTGGTACAGCAAGGTCTCAAAATTATCATCTTCTGTTTGTCCTAAACGAAAGACATGTTAGTATGGCTGAACCGCTCTGTTTATGTGTGTGTGCATATTGTGTAGAGTAGTATAATAGCACAAATTTTAATTTTAACTACACAGATAGGTGTGTTAAGGTTGTGTGTGTGTGCTTGCCTGCATGCATACATGCAGCCCTACACACACAGCCCTGTGGTTAGCGTGATACAGCTATATGTTATTTTTCAGCCACGCTAATAAGAAAAAAATTCTTCTGATTCCTTTCAAGACCTGAACAAGTCCCCACGGTTATTACATTCCTGCACTCTTGGCATCCAGGGGTTACCAACAGCCCTATTGAAAGCAGCAACTTTTGCCCACCCCCAGGGCAGCTCTGGCACTATCGTCCCCGGTTTTTCAAGGAAAGGTCAATACAGACACAGAGGCATAAGGACCAGACAGTCATTGTGTCCAGAGAGCACATTACAACCACGTTGACTCCAGAGGGTCAAATTGGAGACACTAGAAAACACAATCCATCTCCCTTAATTTTAGTCACACAAAGGTGAGAGTCTAAACTTAAGTT
Organism: Chlamydotis macqueenii; assembly: GCF_036417535.1. Classification (NCBI taxonomy): domain Eukaryota; kingdom Metazoa; phylum Chordata; class Aves; order Otidiformes; family Otididae; genus Chlamydotis; species Chlamydotis macqueenii. The sequence goes on along the minus strand of NC_141556.1, from coordinate 5,286,371 downwards.
ATTTTTGAGGTTTCCTCTGTGATTACTGGAAGGGAAAAAAACACTTGGAGAGGCCAACCCATCATCAGACAGTGGTGGTGTCTAACAAGGAGGTACCTGTGGAGGTACCCATCTCTCTGCAGTTATGATGACCAGCTGAGGTGACACATCAGCCTTCCAGGCAGCTATGACTTGAGACCAATCCCTTTTCAACTGGCAAAGCATGGGAACTGCAAAGCTTAGGTCCCCTGAAATCCACTGCATTATTTCAGCTTCTAGATCAAATCCTTTCCCCTCAAAGAACATTTAGGATGAAGGTCCCCATTCTGTGGGACACAGGGTGGCCTCAGCACCTTCCAAGACTGGGCCCTAAAGTTATCTCATTCCTCATGCTGAGCAAAAACTGGATTGCCAATCACCACAATGTACCTTTCATTAACACTATTTTCTGTAAAATTTCAACTCTCCTTCCCACAGGACTGTCTCACTTTACTAAAAAAAAAATGATGATGCCCTGTTTTAACCTTCTTTTGCTGCAGAGAAATCCCTGAAACGAGCAGGATGCAAGTGTGAGTCTCTGAAGACAGAAGGCAAAGAGAAAGATCCCTGAAATGTAATTTTTACAGCAGTTTCATGGTTTTTAACCCAATCTTGTAATTTTGAAGAGCTTAGTTTGTGATTTCTGGACCCCTGGGGTGAGCAGTACTGAAAGTAAGAGGTACATTCAAGTTCCTCTGGATGTTGTAGCTCTGAAACATGCCCCGAGGAAAGAGGGGAGGGGACTGGTAGGGTACAAACCATATGAGTGAAAAATGTGTCTTTCTTGTCCCCCTGTCTCCTCACTCAGCCCCACTCCTGGCACGGGTTAGCATCCCTTTTGAGAGGCAATACTTTTGTTTGAGCTGACCTTCAAACAGATGTCCCCGCAAAAAGGTAACTCTGGGAAGAAATGTCACAAAACAGAGCCCCACTATTGAAAAACCTGCCTCTGAAAGGCCGAACAGATGGCCCTGGAGTCTCCCAACTCCATGGTGAGGACGCTTGGCAGCAGAATGAACGCTGAGATAAAAAAGAGATGATTTCATCAGCTGCTGTATCTGGTCGAGCCATGTAACTTTGCCTTGGGTTTCTGCTTTTCCCAACTCCTTTCCTGGAAAGTGCAACAGCTCTTTAAACAAACACCCAACAACAGCAGAACCCTTTCATAGGCTTGCGCTCATTAATCAGGTAGCTTGTTTCCTACATCTCTTTTTTCTCCAGGCCTATTTTTACCTTGCCAGTGTGATCAGCTGCAAGACACTATCCTGGATCACTGCAGGCGTTTTCTTTTAGAAATCATCCTGCACAGGAGCCTGTGCAGGCATCACTGCGGGTCTGAGAGTGAAAAAGTGCACATGGAGACTGATAAAAACACCCCTCCCTTCTTCAAACAGTTAAACATTTACAGGAGACTGAGTGTGATTTTCCCCTTTGTTGCCAATCCCAGCTGAAACCAGGACACCCCTCTACTCCGCTTTGTTTTCGGCCGCGTGAAAATATTGCAAGGAAGCCTCAGGTCCGTGTATCGTGCATATACAGGGCATGCTGGTAGGATGCACGTACCCGTGGCTGGAGAGTACTCTTCAGTGATCACCTCTCTGCAGCTGACTTGCTCATTCTGCCACTGGTTTTCTCTGTGTCCTTGGGCAAATCTCTTAACATTTGCATTTCATATGATGCCACCTAAATGTTTTCTTGTGTTGGAGCTTTGCTGGTTTTCTCTCTCTGTTACAAGCATAAGGAGGAATGAAAAACATTCCTGCTTCTCTGCTGCTGTGGGAGGGTAAACATACTTCTAAAAGAATGGAAAGCATTGTGTAGGGCATGGAGAGAAGGGGAATAACCCCCTTCCTCACCCCATCCCTGCCAGAAGAGGTGAGCACTGCCTGATATCTTCAGAGTCTGGTGGGTAAACCAGGACTTGGCAATTTTGGGGATGCTCCTCGCTCTGATGGTGAGCTGTGGAGTTACCTTAACCCCCTCTTCTCCCTGCTGTGTGATGGGTTTTCCCAGCCCCTGGCCACAGTATTCACTGATGCCTTCAGTCCATCAGTGAGTACATTACTCCCTCCCAGAGAGTTCCTGCTTCAGTGCCGAAACTTCCCTGAGGAGAGGTTTAATCCCTGTCACCAAAAAAAAACCTCTGTGTGTTTGTTTTTTCACCCTGCGTAACTGTCAGGATTAATGCTGTTTAAATGATGTCAAACAGCCACTGGTTTGTTAACAACATATTTACTCCATATGACTTTTCAATGGGGTCTTAATTTTTTACAATAGGAAGTAGAAAAAAAGAAAAAAAAAAAAGGCCTTAAAAAATACAACAGTAATAAATCCCAGAGTTACTGTCCCTAAACAGTTTTTTTATGCACAAAACCACAAAGAGCCCAGAGACTCTGATAATGAACATAAAATATGGTCGCTATTAAACAAAAATTCTCTGTCCTATCAATTTCAATTTACTCCACTATAAATCAATGAGCTACTTAATCAAATATTCTCCCACTTTAATTGTTTTATCTTGCTTTTATGTTAAATTTCAGTGAGTTACTGTGGGCACTAGGCTTCACATTATAGAAAAAAAATGTCAGTGGATTGGCCCTAATTAGTATAGAATTCAAACATTGGTTTAGAGCATTAGCCATATTGAAGTAAGCTCCTGCAATTTAGCTTGTTCAGTGAAACCAGTCCAAGTAAAAGAAAGTAGGGAAAAAGAAGCCCTAAGTTGGATTACTAAAGTTAGGCGCTTGTCTATTGTCAAATTCTGGAATGAGTTCCCTTTGTCTTCAAAATAAGAACAATTTTTAACAAATCTTTTAAAAACTGTTGCTTTGTGTTATCCCATGAAGCATTAAAACTCAGTTGGGGTGTCCTTTCTAAATTCCTCAGCCTTGCCTCCATTCATTTAGAAATCACAAACGCTTGTCCGGACTAGTCCAGCGTTTCCCATGAGAAAATATATCAACACAACATCTATAAAAGTCTGGGCTCAAACTCCAGTGTTTGCCATGAAGGGCATTGCCCTCATATTGTGAAAAGACAAGAAACTGTCCCTTGTGAGTCATTTTCTTCTGTAAATAGGAGGGGAAGTATTCTTTTGTGGTTTGTTTTGTTTGATTCCCTGTTACCGACTGATACCTTCTTGAAAAGGCCGCAAGGGACACTTTATTAGTTAGTGTTACTGATTAAGCATTTGTAATTGTGATTTAAGGATGATCTTGTGTGATAGAGATGTATGCAACACGGAAAAATATAGATGGAGGCATGAAAATGCAGTCCTCCTTTTCCATTGAAGGTTGAGCTGGCATTTGCCCTGGTTCAATAGCTAACAGAGGGTGAATTGTTTTTTCTCGTTGACATACTCTGTCACGTGTCTGAGCTCCTCATATGGCAAAATGGCCATGAATAAGTCACCTTTGCAGATCTGGTAGTCTACACAAGTTTCTTATCAGCACCATTCCTGGAGAAGGTGTCAAGGTGTGATCCAGGTATAGACTGAAGGATGCTTCAGTTGACCCGTCTCCCAAAGCAAGGTGTGCCCATCAGGTCACAGGAGCGACCATGGTAGCCTGCAGTTGGGGAAATCTGCTTTCCAGTGCATGCAGGGGTGTATGAGGTGGTCCGTCCCCTAACAGTAATCCCCTCCTGCATCAGATGGGGAGGGTCAGCAGAGCAAGCGCTGCTTGTGCAGCACACAACGTCACAGAGCTGGACAAAGACCAACATGCAAGCATCTGCCACACTCGCCTACCTCCCAGCAAATGGACCAAGATAAGCCAGTTTTCTCTAACAAGCTTGTGTACCATGAAAAATTTCAAACTCATGAGTCTGAAGGAGATGTTAGATACCCTCATTTCAGTCATTGCCAAATTTTAAATTCAGACCAGGTCTGGATTTTAACCAGCAGTGATGTGTTGAGGTGCTTGGTTCCAGGTTCTGTTTTTTTAAGCCACCCAAGTACAATCATCTGCATCGGGGGAAGGAAAAAAATCCTCCACAACATTTACATGGAAGCTTTTGAATTTCAAAGATCTTTTTTAATAAGGCAAGAATGAGGAAGTCTAAGGATGTGCATATCTGCTTTACAGTTGTTAGTCTAATAAATGCAAATATCTCCAGCAGCCAAAGGTTTTACCCTGCAGTTTTACCTGCTAACATTTCCTTGTTTTGAATTATGTAGATCAGAAATGGAGGAAAAACATAACACTGGTTCTAAGGGTATAGAGCTGTCATCTAATTTTAGCTAAATGTTCTCCAAAGCAGAAAGATGCATAACTGTGGGGTAAATTGCTAGCAAGTTTTTTTTATTTTTTTAAGGATCTGTTTACAGCTTTGCTAGCCAAACTCAGGGTGGGAGAAAGAAATAGCACAGGCACTGATGAATATTTCAAAGGAATAATCAGTAAAAAATACTGAGTCTCAACTTCCAAAATTATTCACTTCTCAAATATAGGTCAAAATCTCGTTTGGAAAAAAAAAAAAAGTGTGCAATAGGCAAGATGCCATTGGATGTCCTAGGTGCATTAAGCAATGTTTGAGCAAGATTTTTGAAAGTAGTCAGAGATCTGAGGTGTATGCTCATATATTGCCAACTTAAGACTTTTTATCAGAGCCTGGATTTCAGAAAGGGGGCACTCAACACTCAGAAATCCAGTTCATTAAGGCATCTAAGTTCAAGCCATTCAAAAACGTTCAAGCCGTTCAAGAGACTGAGAATCAGTAGTTGTGCTTGGAAATGTGGACCTTTGCATTCCAATTTAAAAGTCTAACCTCCAAGATGTTACTCACATCATTTTATTAATCCAGAAACAGGTCACAACCTGGAAGTACAACCCTGCAGACGCCAATTTTCTGGGTAACACATGATCTACAGATCAAAGTCATATTTATATTGCTGTAATTTGAAAATAGCTTCACAGCAGTGAATGAAGTCTGCAGTAAAGTCAATGAGATTAGAATTAGGTTGATAAGTGAAAGTTGTTTAGGATGATGGGTAGTGGAAATGCTTACATTTAATGGATCCTTCAATCAGATCTATGGCTGTTGTTTCTGTTATCATGGTTATTGCTGTTGTCATCATCTCTAGCGGTCCCAGTCAAGATCTACCAACACTGTTAATTTCTGCTTTATACATCCATAGCAAGACACAAGCTCTTTACTGAAGGCTTTATGGTCTAACCATTCTGCAGGCAAGGACATGGGTGGCATTTATCTCACCTAACTTTAAACATTTGTATATGAGCTAGTAGTCAAGGTTCGCTTTACAGCTACTGGAGAGAAACAGGAACTTCTAGATCATGATTCCTCTGCCCAAGGTGAGGTGTCCAACTTAGGATAAAACAGCCTGGATTCCTGGAGTGTCTCTTTCTCCTTAGTGACTACAGTGGGAATCTAAGATATTTCCCTTCATGTTCTAAACATCTAAACACAAGTAAGACAAATTCTGCGCAGGAATTAGTCCTGGGCCTGGGTTCAAGAAGATGTAGGAGAGGGAAAGGGTGAGATCTTGCTTCCAGTCCATCATTTCTATTATATACATAAGAGAACAACAGACATAAAAATGCCTGAAAAACTAAACATTCAGGATTTATCGGCCTTTATGGAGCAGTCATAAGTCTATTTGCAGAGGAAACTACTTGAGCCATGTGTACCAGAGAGTGAAGGCTAGTAGCAAGAAGTTAAAAGAGTCTTTTAAGACATGTGAATCTCACCTGCACCACAAGAGAATGTGCCTTTAAGTGCACTCATAAATTCAGACTCTGTCCAGAATCTCCCCTCGACATTTTTGCATGATATAGACCATCCAAAACTACCCTTGTTATCAAGGTTGAGGATCAACAGCTGGGCACTGACCCTTAAAATGCAGCATGGTCATCACCAAAGGCAACCTAGAGTTACGTGATCTGCCTCATTGGGCTGTGGTCACTTTTATATCTACATAGAGTGACTGTAGGGAGTTCTACGGGAAATGCATTTCCTCAGCCTAGCTAATTGGGGTGGCAGCAATGATGAAGAAGATGGTCCAACCTTCAATAAGACCTTCCTACTCACCACCCTTGCTGAAGTCCTCATTGCCACAACTCAACCACTGTTTTTCACCAGCTGCTCTAGGTCACAACTCATCAGCTCCCTGCCTGAAGAAAATCTTTCTTTTTCTGTGTAGAGTTCCTGAAGGCTGTAACTCAAAATCCCACCTCGCAAGAAAAAGCACACTCTACTACTAAACTGCACTTGTTCTTCTCCAAAAGTGCCTGAAATTTATCCATTTTTCAGCCCTCAGCATTTCTGACCAGGAGGAGTCATATCACCAGAGGAAGCAAACAGGTTCTGCACTGCTGTTTGTAAAGATGCTGAAACAGTTTGGGAAAGTCAGAGATAAAAGCTCTAGAAATGCAAGATATGATGATATAAATAATTTTCCCTAACATGTCAGACAGGAGCAGTAAAGGCCTTATATGGCCATAATTACCACATCCGTGCATATCTAGCAAAACGAGACTGAGATCATATTATAAAAATTAACCTGGGGAACATTACAGATGTTGCTTCTAATAGAATTTTACGATCAACAGCCATTTATTATAATATTTGAATAACTTTCAGAAAGATTTGTTCTTCCTGCAATGCTCATTTTTTTTCCTCCTCTAACCAAAATTAGTCTTTAAAAGAAAATGCAAGGCAAAAGAAAAACTGACCTTTCAAGCTGTAGGAGTTGGAAACTTCACACTGATGCTGTTAAAGCTGATTTAAGAAATGCAAAACAATTATTTTACAAATGCATATGTTAAAACTGTAAATTGATATATCAAAACCACAACCTGAATATAGCAATTTGTCTCTTTTTTTCTTTCTTCCTTCCCTTCCCTGTCGTACCATATTCCACAGCTGCCTGCCAGATAATATACTGATTGCAACTTTCTTAATTTACAGAGCCTTTAAGTCTAATCTCATGAGCCAGCCTAAAGGGCTTCTTCATCCATTGAAATGCCAGAATAATTGAAATTGTCTTCAACTGACAGCCAGGCAATAATGAATATTTTACTTTGCTGATTGCATGTCAAGGTTACACATAGCACTGCTAACAGACCTAATCCTACAGATCTCAAGCCAGGCTTCCCAATATGGCATGTGCTCCAATGTTTTTTTATTTCCTCTCTCCATGCATCAGTGTGAGTGCACTAAGACCAAAAACGCTGGTGAGTGGTATAGGGTGACCCGGTTGCTGTTTGAACAATGCCACCACGCGTTTTCAACAATGTTCTAGAGGCAAATTACAGTCTGGGAAAGGTTTTATTTAAAGGTTTCCCTGAAGGGAAAAAGGAGAGGGAGGAGGAAATGCATAAGCAGTCAGTCAAACAAGGGGTTGGGAGGAAATCTGTGGTATGGCATGAAAGAGGCTTCTATGTGAACCCATCCTGAATAAAATCCTCAGACTTACATTACAATCACACATGGGCATTTCCCGATCCAAAGTCAATGCACAGTCAATAGACTATTAAAGCTATTGAGATATATGGAGGCAACAAAAAGAATCATTACTCTGTTAAAGGAAATAGAGCGTGTTTGAGAGCTGTGCACAGAAGTGAAGGCAATGTGGACATGGGGGTGATTCTGAGTCACTGGATCTGCATGCACCCACCCTTCAGCCACGCATACCAGCATATGCACCATATCATAGATGCACCAGCCACACCCAACACGGTGATTTCCATAGGGAAGAAGGTTAAGCCCATATTCCAGACACAATAACGCCGTGCATGGGGCAACTAGGAAGACAAAATCCAAGGGCATACAGCGACTCATCCCACCAGGCAAATCAAAATATATCCCAAGAAGAGAACACAACAATATTCCTCCTGCCCCATGTCCCATCTCTGGCAACCTCTTACAATGAGTAAAATATAAGAAAAAGATAATGCTGTAATTTTCCCACAAATAACAGTCATTTCTGGTTTGTTAATTTCTTGAGCCATGAGTGATTTATTTTTTATGAAGGATCTCTATGGGTTTCCCTCTGTGAATTTGTCCTAGCAGACTCTGAACCCAAGGAAACTTTTAATATCCATAAAATCCTGAAGCAAGGAATTCCCCAGTTTCAATGACTTTCCCCAATGTTTTAGAAGAAATCAATGGCTCAGTCAGTAGTTGTTCTGCGACATCTGACCCTGAGCCCACACAACAATCTTCCCCACATCTTGAAAAGACAAATGTCCATCACCAAGACACATGTACCCTGGCTATTTCACTCCAACAGAAAACATATATTTTTGTATGTTTTTATTTCAACTATATACAAAGAGAGTAAGAGAGAGAAAGAAAGGCTTGTTTGGAGGAAAGGAGGAGGGAAAATAAATCCTGTTTGGGGAGAAATAACATGAAACTTGGGGGCAGCCTAATTTGGCAGCACAACTTCTGCATCCTCAGCAGTCTGGAAGACTGGGAGCTGCTGGGTTGGATGGCCAGCCAGCTTTGAACCTGGCCACCCAAGGAACCAGAGACCCCAGGTTGTCAAAGGAGAGCAGCAATCTCTGGATAATGCAGGCAAATATGCAACAGCCCATACACAGCCCTAAACAAGCTGGTCTGAGCTCATAGTTGACCCTGTGTGGAGCAGGAGGTTGGATAGAGACCTCCTGAGGTCGATTCCAAGCCAAATCATCCTATGGTCCCATGATCCAGGGAGGACCACGGCTGACAGGCAACCTGCCAGGTCAACATCCTTGGAGGCAAGGAGCTCTGGCAGGAAGCTACTGGGAGAAAATGGGCATTGACTCTGGGAAAGTCGTCACTGCAGAGGCACAAGGTTTCTGCAGAGAGATCAGCCTTTGACTGAGATGTCCTGCAGCCTTACCACCAGGGAACAATAAACCTCTCAGGAATTCTTACAGAGAATTCCCTCTTTCTTCAGTGCTTCTGTGGGACCAACAGTTGGATCCATCACTTCTATTCAGCCTTAACACCGCGCTTAATCATATGCCTTCCTCCAGCCAAACCCGCGCCCCAAGCAGCTTCACAGAGCTCTGGGGCAAGATGTTATTCAACCATCTCTCACTAGTTTGCTAGTCCAGATGCCAGTGTGAACAGCCCCTAGCCCACTTCATCCAGAACAAGCCCAGTTACTTTTAACTTTTTCCACAAGGGGCTTTTTAGCTCGGCTTGTCTTGAGATCTGCGAGTTAGGGAAAGCTTACGGGAGCTCATCTCACTGATTCCATCAAGGCACTAACTTCCACTGGCATCAATGACAGCAAGTTAAGAGCCTCTTCCACTAGCAAAGCAGCAACTAGATGAACTTACAGAGGCAAGCCTCATGGTCCACGGATGAGTTTTTCTGAGCTGGAAATTGGGTAAGGATTGTCTCTGGAACTGGTCCAACAAGTGTTAAAGAACTTCAACAAAAGGCAACCTGCCACATCACCACCCAATTGTTCCTGTTACCCACAAGTCTCCACTCACACCCTGAGCACTCAGCTAAGCCCATCCTTGCAACACTCTCCTGTGAACATTTGCATCAGAGACAAACAGTGCAAGTTCATCCCTGTCTGTGTTTGACAACACGGTCTTCAGCTGTGCTCTGGCAGGGGTGAGCCTGGGCCCCAGGAGCTGTAAACCTCCCTTCTCAGGTGCAGTCCTGCTCTGAAAGGAGTGAGAGAACAAAACAGGCTTTGTGAGGCACGTGGGGAAGGGAGGCACATTCACAGATAATGGCAAGACACTACTTCTGGGTAGCAGAGACTGAGGTTATAAACAGTGGCAAGAGCTTTCTGCTTCTGGCACATCCTGGAGGATCCTCCTTCACTAGCTCTACCGGTGGCTTGGAAAAGAATATATGAAGGAGCAAGGTCTGTTCTCCAGGTAGCCACCCTGGTTATGTGTTGGAAAAAGGGGTACAGCATGTTAGGGAAACCAAAATAATTGAATAGTTGGGTAGGAATAAAATTTTTTTTAAGAACTCCTTGCTTATAGAGCCCGTGGAGTGGAATGAAACCTATAGCGAATTGTTTGCTGATAAGATCTGCCTTTGACCAGACGTGTAAGAAGGAGTTGCTGTTGTAACTTCACTGACTTTGCATCAGTGCTTAAACATAGCAAGTTGTCTTGATAATTAAGTCATCTAGGAGAAAACTGAGGATGCAATACGGACTACTGATTATTATTAAATTGTGACAATAGCAAAATCTGTGGGTGTTCAGCACTCGTCATACAGGGTGCTGTACCTAGACAAGATATGTTGTAGGTTGATGATGCCTCCTGCCAGCAACCTTCCTGTTCACCAGAACTGTTTAGGCTTAAGATCCAAAATTATCTTTATTTTCCAATAAGAATAAGGGACTGGGCCAACTCCACCCAAAAGAAAACAATTCTGCCCTTCTGCAAATTAGGCAGCTGGACCCCTCAGGGAAACAGTTCCTTCACATGACAAGTAGCTCCTGTCTGAGCCCTCCTTCACCTTCCTGAGCTGGAAACCTTTTAAATCTGGGAATCAGCCCATCTCCCCCCTCCTCCCTCAGCCCTTACCTTCCCCCAGGGCTCATTCCCATTACTTTTACCTACTTATCCTAGCAAATAGGGTCAACTGTCTTCGTGGGTCCTGAAAAAGCTCCTACCCTCTGCTGCAGTGAGATGATAATTAACTTCACAAGAGATAGACGGGAAACAGAGACAAGAAGGGAATTACTCCAGGTTCCCAGCATAGCCAGGAATGCAGCCCTTTGGTCCCAGCCTCTGCCTTGCTGCTAGCTTGTTCTCTCCCACCTCCTTTACCCTTATCTTGGCCAGAGCTCCTGGGAGTGCCAAGTTTCTATATTTTTAAGCTTACAATAAAAGCTTACAATAAAAGATGGCAATATAACCCCCCAAAAAGTCTACGGTCAAATCATTCTGGCTCTTTGACTGGGTTCTCCAGTACTATGCTGTGTACTTTGTACACTTGAGCATGCAGGAAGATGTTGCTCCAAACAGCTCTAAAACCCTTCAACACATCTCTATACTCTGACCATAAGAACAAGAGATTGCAACTAACAACCGTGCTGGACACAGTTCAACCCAGCCAGTGTTTAGGGACTTTTCGGTTCTTCTGGAATGAGACCATGGTTGCTGTTCAAGGCTGTAGCCCATGACCCTGAACAGCTGGATGGTCAAAACTGAACATGACAGGAATCCCTAAACACAAAACACAGTCAAGTATGTGCTCATCTTCCTAATGGATTTGCCTTTCCCTCAGATTTTGATTTGGAAAACTCCATCCAAAAAGATTCATAAAGTGCTGGAGGTGCTTGACATACACTTAAAAGCTCCAGGCCAGATCTTGCAGCTGATATTTATCACCGTCAGCTCCAGCAGCTTAAGCAGCTCAGGCCCTGACTCAGAATGCAATGAAAGTTAGTGAGAATAAATCAGTGAATTTATCAGTACATCCCCTTCTCCTTAAACACAAACACACTTGAACTGATGGATTGGTCCTTTCATATCCCTGCATTATTGTGTCTCGATTGCATACATTTGTGCTCTCTCCACTGTATAATAGACACAAATAATGAATAACTGTAGGAATGCAAATATAGGTGGTACACTTCTGTGTAGTCATCTACGCACACACACATATGCTATCTGCAGCCAGCAGCTCAGCCCTGTGGGTTTGTTGACCCTGCACTCCAGTTGAGGATTTGATTTATTCCTGGAGAAAAAAAAAAAATCCTCCTTTTATTTATTTTGATATTAATAATGATGAAAAAGATTCCAGTGCACCATTGCTAATACAATTAAGTATATTCAAGATCATAGAATAATATTACAATAACCAGACAATATATACATAAAGAACTCACTTTAATCCAACAAATACAGAGTTAAGGCTGGAATTAATGCATTATCTGTGCCCATTTTGGCCAAGTATTAAAAGCTATACCCTGCCAGAGGAGAGAGGAGCAACAACTGAGTATCTGTCTTATGTTACATCTCCCCGGGTCCTCCAGGATGTGACTCCAACAGGACGATGTTCAGCATTTTTATGGTGATGCTTCATTTAAGGAAGGCAGCTGCTGTCTTTGCCTCACTGGGTCCAGCTCTTCATCACCAGGAGTTTCTCAGTCTGATTCATGGCTGTCAGGAGCCTCACTGCTCCATATTTCTAATTTCTCACCGGGATTCTGCTTCTCACCTGCGTGTGTTTGTATCTCTACTTTCACTGCCATGTAACATCTGGTGATGGTGCCTTGGCATATGGGGTCAGTGAGGGCAGAAAGAGCTAAGCCTTGCTTAGCTGTGCCATTCAAAAGGCCAATTTCCTTTCCACTTGTGAGTGGGGATACAACTGAAAATCCTCAAAGTGGGGAAAAACTGAGATCAGTGTTAGTGCTGGGTCATAAAAACACCCGCCCTATAAGCATGCTAATGTGACCTCACTTGGAAGTCTGTGCACTTCATAGAATCATAGAATCATAGAATGGTTTGGGTTGGAAGGGACCTTCAAAGGCCATCAAATCCAACCCCCCTGCAAGGAGCAGGGACATCCCCGACCAGATCAGGTTGCTCAGAGCCTCTGGCTTGAAGCCAAGCCTGGCCTTGAACGTTTCCAGGGATGGGGCTTCCACCACCTCTCTGGGCAACCTGAGCCAGTGTTCTACAACTCGCATTGTAAAAAAAATTTTCCTAATATCCAATCTAAATCTACCTCCCTCTATTTTAAAACCATTACACCTCATCCTATCACAACAGGCCCTACTAAACAGCCTCTCCCCATCTTTCTTGTAGGCCCCCTTGAGGTACTGGAAGACCGCTATCAGGTCTCCCCGGAGCCTCCTCTTCTCCAGGCTGAACAGCCCCAACTCTCTCAGCCTGGCCTCATAGGAAAGGTGCTCCAGTCCTCTGATCATCTTCGTGGCCCTCCTCTGGACCTTCTCCAACTGGTCCATGTTCTTCTTGTGTTGGGGGCTCCAGAACTGGACACAGTACTGCAGGTGGGGTCTCACCAGGGCAGAGTAGAGGGGGAGAATCACCTCCCTCGACCTGCTGGCCACGCTTCTCTTGATGCAGCCCAGGATGCAGTTGGCCTTCTGGGCTGCAAGGGCGCATTGCCGGCTCATGTTGAGCTTCTCATCCACCAGCACTCCCAAGTCCTTCTCCTCAAGGCTGCTCTCCATCCATTCTCCACAGCCTGTATTTGTGCCTGGGATTGCCATGACCCAGGTGCAGGACCTTGCACTTGGCCTGGTTGAACTTCATGAGATTGGCATGGGCCCACCTCTCCAGCCTGTCAAGGCTACAGGACAGAGAGGATCTTCCCCAAGGGAGCAAGCAGAGGTGATGGAAGAGTCACAGGGCACATCTGAGGTGCAGGTCACTAGGTCCGGACTATGTACAGACTCAAAAGAGAAGTGAAAGAGCCAGGCCAAGACTCAGCTGGGAAGTATTCACACGTCTGTTTTGCTGGACTCTAGAGACAGGACAGTCATTTCAGCAAGACCTGTAGTGCATGGGTATACACTTGCCCACAAGAAACACAAGCAGAAAAGAGGGAATGGCTGTCAGAGGAAAAGGATCCAAATTAATTGCAAGACCAAATGAGAAAGAGGGAATCTAGCTGCAAAAGAGAGGCAGAGTCTATGGTCTGGAGGAAAGGAGCCCTGAATGCCTGGGAGAACTCTGACTGGCTATATATAAAAATATATGTTTTCTTTGTGCTGCCTAAAGCAGTGAGTGTTTTGCTCCCCAGGGCCCTCTGAAAAGCCTTCTGATCCATTTGCTTCCAGAGCCATGCATTTCTGAGTTCACTGTAAGCCAATATGAATCTGATGATAAAGCACAGAGGACGGTCCCAGTTATGCAAAGGGATAAGAGTCGATGAGCTTGGATGAGTGTCAAGAATTCAAAAAAAAAGACACTATCTTTCCCTCCACAGGCCAAAAAAGGCATCTTTAGACCCTAAAGTCTGGTATTGGGAAGATGTTTTCCAGAGGTGTAGTAGAGTCTGATTGAGATCACTTACCTGCAACCCAGCTCTGTCCTACTTTAACATCAAGGTTGGACAGGAGCTCATCTTTGGTCTATCTCTCCCAAAACAGAACTTCAAAAAAAGGATGTTTCTCAGTTCTCAAGGATTTATTTTTAAAGTTGCAAAATCACCAAGTAATCTCAATGTCAAATTGCATTCCTTGCAGAAACTCATTCAGCAGACCAGTTCCTCAGTTTGAGTTCATGTTGCTGATTGCAGTGACAGCACTCCATATTCATCCATTCTTAACTGACAGAAGAATTGGGCCTCGGACTTAAAACTAGAGCATGCCACAATCAGCAGGACGCACAGCAATTGCAAATACATCCAAGCAAATTTTAAAAATGTAAATCGGAATTCCCATAAGCCACTGCCATGGTCTTTGGGGTAGATACGCATTTAGGTGATTTAAAAAATGATCATTATTTACCCAGTAAGCTGTGGCAACTCCTTCAGCAGCTGCCATGCTCGACTGACTTAATACATATTTAGAGTATGCAGAGTAAGAGTGGGCAATGCAAAGCAGAGCTGAAACATCTCAGTATTAGATACCTCGGGGGGGTATTTCTCCATATGCCAAATTAGACAATATTGTGGATTAGTCACTTGCCAAATTCCTTTTCTTTTTTTTTCCCTCCTCCTTCTCCTTTTTTTTTCCCTAATTTTTTAATCCAAGCTGTTTGAATCAAATAACAGCCAAAAAAATACAAGCATCTTCATCCAGGAGACATCTTTGCATCAACAATTACATATATTTATTTCTAAAGCGATGCATTGCTCGATCATCATGTTGGAGGGGGCAGGAGGAAATGCAGCCCCACACCTGACACTTCAGTGTGTCAAATCTTAGGCCAAAGCAAATCTTTGCTATCAAACTCTAGCCTTTCCAGAGGCAAAAGCCCCTTCCAATCCCAACATTAAGCTTCAACAGAAGTGCTGGCAATGACAGCCACTGCAATATCATGCCTGGTGCTTAGCAAGAAGGCTCCAAACCTTGCATCCTTTTGATTGCTCCTTATGTAGGATGAATCCAGATTAAAGGCTAATTTCTCTCTGACTTTGCTGGGTTTGGAGCCTGTCTCTTGCTCTGGCTTTGTTGTGCAGTGAGGTAGAGTGTAATTTTCTGACTCTTCCCAACTCCTTAGTTTGAGACAATAATCCACTCTGTCTCCTCTTAATTAAAGTAAATAACCCAGACTCACAATAGCAGTTCAGAAAAGGGCCTTAAGTCTCGTCATTCCCTCAGTGCAAGGAGCTAATTGATTTTCAAATGATAATGGTGTTTACATTAGAAAGCCCACATCCCTCCCTCCCCCTTCCTTTTCCCTTCTTAAACCTTCTTCATCTCATGAATATCAAATGGCCAGGCTCCCTCCATTGTGGCTGCCAGCTCCTAATGTAGGTGGTGTCACTCCAAAAAAAAAAGTTTAACAAGCTAATGGAGTGATTTCTGATTTACATGCCCACTCCTTGTGCCCTGTTTGTTATCCACACACGGAGGACCTGCAGGAATGTCCCTTTTTTTGCCTTCCTCACCCTATTGTCTGGGGATACAGAGGCCTGCAGTTACAGGCCTGGAGGCAGGACTAGCTTTCGGCTGGGTGGAATTTTAAGGGTGAGTGGGAAAGGTCATTTAAACCAGAAGATGGAAATACACAAAAACAAGAAAGAGCAACCAACATAGCAGAAAGACAGAAATGAAGCCAAACCTCTAACTGCCCCAGCTGTAGTGCAAATGAGGATGCCCAAAAAGACTGAACGGGATGCGAAAAGTGTTAGTTTCACAGTAATTTAGAAAAACATCCAGCTACAGCTCTGTAAATCCACAATGTAAATACATGCTGCCTATCTAATGTGTCTGTGTAAAGAGATGCCAAAAAAAAAGTACATCAAACAACTCTAACTCAGATCTCCAAGTCAAGCATCCAACACTTTGGAAGTTCCAGGATTAAAGCTGCTATTCTGCACACATCCACTCTGCAAAAGAAATGCAAATACATACTCACTTATTTCTCTTCCCACAAGGCCTCAATTTGAGCAGAGGCTGGACAGAGCTTCCATAGTTAAAAGCTCTTCTGGATTTTATTTTCTTCCCCGTGTGATGTATGACCCTCAAGACAAATTTTTTTGCATGTCAGCACAGTTTAACCCTAGGACAGAATGATTCATTTCCACATGGGCTTTTCCTCAATGCCCATCACTTTAACGCCTGAAGGCACTGCAAATATTTATGCCTTTCTCTCTGCAACACCTCTGTGTTTTGAGAGTGTTTTCTGGGCCTCGTTTCTTCAGAGATTGAAGTACAGAAGGGTTAACATAAAAAAAAAAATGGTTGCTAATTTGGGATGTCCACTCTGTGGCAAGGAGAAAGCTGTTTTCCAGCATCCTTTCTAAGGGCAAAATTGATCTGTTTGATGGTAGAGGCTCTCCAGGTTCCCTCCAAGATGGGAAACTCACAACTGGCTGCTTGTACCAAACCAAACCAAAACGGTTTGGCTGGAAACCTTTGGCAGAAGTAGAGTCAGATTCCACTTCTGCAGTGCAAGAGCTCCTGACACCCACAAGGGTGGCAAAAATCCTTCTCCCAGATGCTGTAACTGGGTGTCCATTGCCTCACCCTGCTCATCGCTACAACAGGTCCCTCCCATGCAATAAACAACACAGTTTATGGGGACAAAAGTGCATTATATCTGACAGGACTCTGTCAGAATGCATTTATCAGAGGGAGCTGAACCACAGAGGGAGGGAGGGAACTTTATTTCCCAGCTGGGGCAACTTTCCATTTCATGGGATTTTTTTTTTAATCAACATGACCTTTTTTTCCACCTGGAATACATACTCTTTCGGGTTTTTTTACCTCACAGATAAAACTCAAAAATTTACTAATTTTGAAATATTTTAAATTTGGTATTGACCCAAATCTCTCATAAAGGTTATGTAAAAAATGCAATTAATTTTGAAAAAAAAACCCGTGAAATTAAAAGAAAACAGTATTTTACTCTGCAAATGGTAGAATGGGACATTGTCCCATTGCTTAAGTGCTTTTTTTTGAGCACAGCTTTTTGAAACATGATTTTCAGTGAAACATTTTAAAAAAAAATGTTAACGACAACTTCTAAATCATCTGTATTTCCAGGCTGTGATGGTAGGCCTACTCCTAACTTAGATATATTATTTTAAGATGGGGCAGGGTGTATGTGTGCATGTGTTATTATATATATACATATAGATGTAGGTTAAACAAGTAAAACATTTTATATGTATGTATTTGTAAATGTACACACATATACATAAATATTCTTCTTACACTGACTGAATGGCAAATGTTGTTATTTAGGTATCAGATTGTGGGCTCAGAGTTTTCTAAGACTAACTGGCTCTTTAAGTGGCTTGGGATGAAATAAGACCTCCCCCGGAGCATCTCAGTCAAGATTAGTTGTTATTAGTCATTGAACAGCCTGGCTGTGAGAGACACAATCACACACACCCCTCTCTTCCCTCTTTCTTCTGTTTATTACTTTCCCTGTTGTATTAAAGATTCGTCATAGTTATAAGCTCCATCTTGTAGTTCTCCTTGATCAGGATGTAGGAACACAGGTTCAGCTCCTGCCTTTGACACAGACCAGTGTGACCTTGGGCAACTCACTTAATACCTCCGGGTCCCAGTACTCCATCTGCAAAACAGGGAGAGTAAGCTCCTTTTTCCCAATCTTAATTCCATCCATTAAAAATGTAAAATCTTCAAAGCCAGAATTGTGCATTAATACACGTTTCCCCAACCTCGCATGATAAGTTTTGGATCTTAATTGGATCCTGCAGGTTACACCACAGTACTAATAATTAATGACACTAATTATTTGGTGTGCATGATCATTGCTTTTTAATAGGCACTGGTGTTTTCTAAAAAGTGGGAGCTGTGATGACAGGATCAGCCTGGGCCAGTGTTTCTTGCTGTTGCAGAGAAGTTGAGCCTAGGGTATGAACTTCCTGACACTGAGATGTCTGTCCTCTAGAAAACAGAAAGAAAATAATTTTCCAGCACATAGGAAGTGTGAGAAAGAGACAAAGATGGCTCTTGAGTGATTAGAGAAATAAAAGAGATACTTGGTAGCTATTTTATCTAATGAGAAAAGAGAAGAGGGGGCAGAGGAGCTTCCCCCTAGCAACACTTCTTAGCAATGTGATGGACACCAAAGTGACAAACCACCACTGCCCTTTGCTTTGGTCTTTTTTCTTTCTGGTAATGCCTGTTCTGTCGAGAATCCCACCTCAACTGAAGCCTCTTCCTTTCTCATCCCGTCTATGACACTGATTTAGTCTCTGGCCTCAGGCAAAATATTTAACCTTCCACTGCCTTCTAAAATAGAGCTGATCATATGCATTTCCTTGGTCCTGCATTGATTAATGCACTAAAGCATAATATACGTTCTACCACATAACATGGTGTTACCATCTATACACAGACTTTGTAAATATTTATATATGCATCCATATATACATCATATTTTTCTAAATCTAGTTTCCTTCTCTCTCCAAAAACAGCAGTAAAATCTAAGCAGATTTATATTCTCAGTGTAACACCAAATCTGCAGTTGTCCCTTGCAGGAACGTTGATCCTATCTCTAGCAGACAGCCATGTCTCCCAGCCACTACCTCTGTCACTCCCACCGCTGTCGTTCCAGCTGCCAGAGGACAAGATTTCTTCAAAGGGAATCTAAAGGATCTGGGGTTCATTTATATAAAGGATTTACTTATAACTGATACATTCTGGGATACAGAAGTCATTTATAGCTTTTCCTTGTGGTTCATTCCTATGCACTTTTAAGTGCTGAGAGATGAGAGCATTGTTCGACATTCTCCTACACTGAAGCTGCTCTTTTTAATGCCATAGAGAAAGGTAAAGTAAGGGGTCGCTTCCTCAGATAGGGCGCATTTGCCTAGCTCTTTTGAAGTCCCAGCAAAGTCGTAGAAGATGATCCTGTCTGAAGCCAATATAGCTCCACCAAACAGCCCCAGGTGCAGAGCAGGCACTTTCCAGGATGTTAGGAAGGGAAAGAATCATCTGCGCCCTCATCAGCTGGGTCTAAACTAGGAAAGTAGGACATTCCCACTGGATATACCCAAGCTATAAACTTTTTAATTAAAAACAAATCAAAAATGGGGGAAATTTCGACAGATAGGCATACTGGGGTCTATTAAGCTTGGTTGTGTAAATGTAGTCTTCTGAAAATATCTACATCACTGATTGCTGGAGGCATAGACTTTTTTTTTCTATGAGTATTTTATTCTTCTCTTTATCTACCTACTTTTGACTGCTGTTGGAAACAGGGTGCTGGACCAGCAGGGCCCTCTGGCTTGACCTAGTATAGCCATCGTCACACACTTTGTGTTTAAAACCACATTAGCTAACATGATTTTGTCATAATACAACTAAAACTTTAGTGTGGAAATATTTTAAGTTCTTTTAAAATGTGTTAACTGTGTTCTAACATCTTCGAACATCTCTAGGTCAGTTATACCAGAAAGGATTCATCTTACCTTTATTTAGACCTGTAAGATGTGGATATCCATACAGCTAAGACAGCCACCTCCAGCTCCATCAACAGCTCTGAAGAGAAATGAGAATTTTTAAGATGTAATTCCTCTGCAGATGTCATTCCTCTGCAGATGTCTAGGTCAGCGTGATGTTTTAAGAAGGCAAACTCTACCCTAAGTGTCACGAGTGCCCTTTGGAAGAGCTACACTCAGGAATGTGCTGCCAGAGGCCTGAGTTGGACCGCCCCTCCGTTTGTCTTCCTTCCATGCCCAGAACAAGGGCACATCTCCGGATCGAGACATTGAACCTGTTCAGATTTTCCTTCTTCAGACAGCCTTGGTACTCAGATGGAGCATGTATCTGAGTGCTCACCTGCACACAAATAACATTGGCTGTAGGCAAATCTGGGTTTGTGCCAGTCCTTCACCAGTGGAAAGCTGGGATAGTTTCTCTTTAAAAGAAGTGTATTTCTGCGCTGAGGACCACCTGAGCTATTTCAACACCTGCTTTAGCATGAAGATGCCACCATGGGTTATTCAAGGCATCAAACTATGTTCTGCTGACTCAGAGCTATCTGTGTAGAGAGGGTAGCAAGGAAAAAAAGCAAGTTGACCCTCTGTCCAAGCAGTGAGCCAAAAGAAAGAGCACGAGAGATGCATTTACTTACGTACTTACTGATGTAGTGGAGAGTGACGGTGCTGAAAGCTGGACGTCACCCATTACAAACAGAGCCACCGAACAAAACCCTTCTCCCAGCCACCCTAGAAATAGATGGAGGAGGCTGGAAGAAAAGAGGACAGCAAACAAGAAGGGAGAGGGAAAAGCAGAGAGTCTGCCAAGAAAGGACTAAGAGGACAGGAAAACCGCAGAAACTCTGGGAGAAGGGGGGTGAGTGGGATAACAGTGAGAAGAACACATTGGCCTCGGCAATTTTAAGAGACAGAGGAACTCCAAAGTAATTTTCATAAACTTTCAAATATAGCTTTAAATATTAGTAAAGCTTAAGCCAGTGCACACAAAGGCAAGTTCCCTTTGAAAGAGTTCCAGAAAACCATGAAATGCTGTTGATAAGACTGTGCCAATTTGTAAAGCCTGCCACAATCTCTGGCTCACGTTTTTTCTCTCTCTCTCTCCAATTCTCTCTCTTTCTCTCCCCCCCTCTATTTTTCTCATTCTTTCTTTCCTTCCAAAAGCTCGCTGTGCTTTGTGAGTCAGAGGAGCTGCAATGACAACAACAACAACAAAAACAACAACAAAAATCTTTATTTCTGAAGCCAGAGCATCTTCTCGGCAAGGAGGGGAATGTGTGTAGTGCCCGTGTTTGATTGATTTGGTAAAAATAACGCTGAAGTGTCATTTGCAGAGGCAGATAAAAGATTCTGATGGAAAGTGCCCAGTGGGGATAATGTAAGTAAACTCAACCTAGAGTTTCTTAGCTTTTATTAGCAAATTGTGTTCAGCCTTAATTACAGGTTTGCCAGGGCCTGACACTTGTCAGTGTATTTACATGGAAAGATTGAAACGTTGATAAGGGTCTTTTTGAACTGAAGGAAAAATAAGTTCAGCATGGAGGAGGATGGGAGAAGCCCCTCAAAGGTGCTTTTGACAAGTTCTCTGTGTCATTAGTTTAAGTTTCCAAGATTTTTCTTTTTCGTGTGTGGCATTACTTAGAGGATGTAGCTGGGAAGAAGGTTCAGTGTGCTTCATGCTGTACATAGAAAAAAATATTTACTAAAGGAGAATATAACTGAATAGGCAATCAAAAGGCTGGAGGAACACAGGCTGGAGGGACTCAAGGTCACACAACAGGACTATGTCACACCAGCAGCCTCAGCCCCAGCTTAGAGTGTTTCTGCCAGACCAGTCCTCAGCTTACATCCCTTCTCCACAACCTCCTGGGAAATCTTGTATCCCCTTTTACACCTTCCCTGCTGCCTTTCAGTCTGAGCATCAGGTTGGTTCCTGTTCGCTCAGATCACCCAGTTGATAAAGCATGAAGAATGAAAAACAGATTAAAAATGTATTAAAATCCAATATAAGAGAGGAATTAACAAGAGGTGATTAAACTGATGCTTGATCTTTCTGTGATACGAGTTCCCATAATCTCTCTCCTCTGGGTGGAGTGGTGGGGTGTGCCGCAGACTGGGAATTCTTTCTTAAAACTTTGATTTTGTCAGCTCCTGGAAGTCGACCCTGCCCATGGCCCAAGGTCCGTTAAGCAAGTTGGTGGGCTTCAAGCATTGCTAGAAAAACCTCTCAAGGTGATTAAAGCATTTCGCTTTAGTGTGTTCAAAGATCAGGTTTGAGCATTTGCTGTTGGACCTGATTCTTTGGTGAAAAAAAAAACTAGACCCAGGAAAATAAAAGTATTTGTTCAAACAAGAAGGCTGAACACAAAAGGAACATTTTTAATTATGTGAACCAAAAATCCAATACAACCTGATTTTTTTACTTCATTGAAATTTTGCGTGAATTTTATTTCATCCCTTTCTGAGAGGTGACCGTACCATTAGTTCAACAATTGCAGCATTTCTATGAGATGAACAGCCTCTCCGCAGCCAGCTCAAGCATTAATCCTGGAATTAATTTTGGTTGCATGCAGCTACAGCCTGAACAAGTCCATTCATTTGCAACAGCAGCTCAGCACCCAGACCACACATGGTGCACTGGACCAGGCTAAGTGGGATTACCGTGCATCCATCCCTCCTCGCAAGAAGTAAATCCTCTCCTATTATAGCACAGTGACAATAGCTAAGTACAATCTGTTCATATAGAGGTCAAAAATTTCCAATCTTATCCCATCTTTGCTTTTCCCAAGAGACCCTGAACTAGCATGGAGAAAGTGGCTTAATATGGAGACAAAGCTGGGAGGTGCAAAAAGGAGCTGAGCTGACAAAGGGACAAGACGCAGGTGAGACCTCATCAGAGGATGAGTGAGGAAGGGATGGTGGAAATAGCTCTTCTTCTTGGGGCAAGTTATAGCAAGCACCTGGGTTAGCCTTTACCACACACAGTCCATGGGCTCCACATTCAGAAGAGACATCAGGATGCTTCATGGCCACCCCAGAGCATGGTCCACCCACTGGAGCCCTCTGAGAAAGCCCCAGACCCTAGCACTTGGTCATGCCCAAGCCCCTTCCCCACCACAGTGTCCAACATGTCCTTCAACCACATGGTCCAACCTCCACCCATGCCCAGGCAGGCTCACCCAGCCCTATTTGTCACGTAATGACTATCATTACACGACAAAGACGTCTAGAGGCAGCCATCTCCCCACCCTGTGTCACATAAAACTTCACACAATGGGTCAGGAGAAAGCTCAGGAGCCTACCCTTTGCCTAAGGCTCCCAACTGTAATGTATAAGATAATGACAAGGCTCCTTTCACACAATGTGGAAATCTGATGTGCATCCCTACTCCTCCTCTCCTCTGGGGCAAATGCAGCAGCCTTTTAACAGCCAGCAGCAACACTCCCAGGAGATCACAGGCCCTCCAGAGAGGAACATTTTGTACCCAGTGCAAAACAATGGCAAGAGCTGTGCGGGGTACAGTGCAATAGCACAAGGGCAACCTGTGCTCAGAACTGCAAAAAAGAAGAAGTCAAAGACCGTTTTCAATCCCAGGAAATCACGTGCCAGATACATCGGGCCCTGAGTTTTGCTGTCTGCTAAACAGCTACATGGACTTGTCCCAAAGGCAAGCTCAGCCCCATCTTTGTAATAAGCCACCACTCCCTTCCATAACCTCCTCCTCACATAAAGACCTTTTATATCTTCTGTAGCAGCCAACCCTGGCAAGGAGCCAGCTCCTCACCAGGTCTAAGTGTACGCAGATCTAACCATGGGTGGTGTTAGGCTGATTTACACCAGTGAAAATGCAGCACAGGCTTTGACCGCCATAGTGTCCCTATCACCTCTGCATTCCTACAGCTCGCAGGATATTAAAGGCCAGCAAGTCTAGACACATTAGGCATGTGAGAACATCTTCAGCACATATTAGGTGTGATGCCTCCATCAAAGCAGTTGTGTTCAGCATGAAATGATGAATGGCTTGGCCTCCTCACAGCTAACTTCAGGCATTCAAATGACCAAGGCTATCTACATCCAACTACGCCTCTGGCCCTGTCGTCTCTGCTGCCTAACCAAGAAGGCGAGGGCCTAAGCATTGGACTTAGCTGTGCTCATAGCCTTATGCAATGGATCTTTGTCTTGCAGATGGGCCAAAGTTACTCACTTCTGTGACTTGGATTTGTCCTCTCTGCTGTTACATTGCCTTTCACCCTCACCTCCTCTCCACAACACACAGAAAATCAGAAAAGAGAAGTTATTACTGCATAGTAATGCAGTCAAACATTCATGAGGAACTTTAGGACAATTTCATTAAAAGCACTGTAAAAGGGCACTGAACATTTAGAGCTCCTGTATGGTCTCAGCAACAGCCACTTTTCTAAAATGGGACAATTTGTTGTGCTTGCTATAGGAAGTACTTAATTCCCATTGTACAGCCAAAGGGACGATAGTCTTCACCTAAGCAATAGCTGTTCTAGGAAAAGGTCTCTCCCTTCCCCCTGCAAAGTAGCCTTTTCTATTAGTACTGGAGATTGTATCAGTTACACCCTATGCTATTTTGGTGTGTGTATTTGGTTTGGACTTCACTCAAATGTTTACCTAAGATCGGGGAGGCAAAAGGAAGACAAGGTTCAATGAACTACAACTACTTTTCTGAAGAGAATTGCTTGCTGCTCTGTTTTCTTTCTTTTTCTGTTCTTTTTCTTTATTTATTTGTTTCTTCTTCCCTCCCTTCCTTCCTTCCTTTACAAAGTCTATGGAAAACCTCCTTAATGATGCTGTAAATCTTCGGTTAATTGGTCCTCTGATTGACAACTAAGGTTTGATGGCTTGATGCCCATTTCCTTTTGCAAGTTTCTATTCCTGTTTTTCTGCACCCAACACAGCAAAGACACATAGGAACTCTGGTTAATTCAATATTTTGTGGGCCCACATAGGGACTTCACAGTGCTATAGTCACAGGAAAAAAGTAAAGAGTGCAGGGAGAGTGCAATCACTGCAGCCAAGAGGGCACCATGCAGTAGGCACAGCTGAGTCACTCTTCAAAGTCCATCTCTATATAAATATAAACATTTGAATCTGAACCCAAACCCCTTCCACGACAAAAACCTCACTTGAGGTTTGAGTTTGAGCCTATGTTAAACCCAGGCTTACTTCATGGCCTAAGTTTAATCAGCAGCACATATCTGTAGTACAGACATGATGGGCACAAATTGTTCCGTTTCTCCCCTGGTAAAGTCACAAGACTGAGGGCACTCAAATCCACCAGACTGAGGGCACTCAAATCAAATGATCTGAGGTCTTTTTCAGGAGGCATCCAAGACCACATGTAGATGGGATCTGTAGGCATACTGAACAGCTTGGAGTGCTGCATTGCATAAAGGCATCTTGAGTCCACATAGGTAGGTGGTGGAGGGCTGGCAACCTCAGTTTGCTGACTTATTTCCTGAGATACAAAATAGATGTAGAAAAAAGAGCAGTAACAAAGGCCCGGCAGTTATCCAAAAATCCAACACTGACCCTGCTATTTAATCACAAGCAATAGGACAGCAATGGATAGTTACTTTCTCCCAATCACTAGCTTTCCCGTTTTTCTTTCTCATAACATCTACAAAGCAGAGAAGAGATTCAAGTTGCCTCATTCCAGGCATTTCTCTTCTGCAATGTCAAAAAGTAAGATATGCCTGAACCACTGGTGCTTCCACTAGCAGAACACGTTTCCACGAAATACAGGTTCTGAGCCTGAAATTCCTTTCTGCAACGCAAAACATGCCGGTCTCATGTTAAGGTATGCAGCAAACTGAAATGCAAAGGAGTATGCCAGGATTAGCACAGAGTTTAAGGTGCAGAGGTCATCAGTGCTTAACAATAACTTTCCCACAATAGTCAGCAAGGAAAAGTGGGTTGTGAAATAGAAGTAGGAACAAGTTGTAAAAACTCAGAATTATTTGTATTTCTCTAATCTCTAGAACAAGAAGGAAAATCTCAGATGGGAGTGCTCCTATAAAGAATATTCTATAGTATTATTGATCATGTTTATGGTACAGCTTTATAGGTGCTTGTTTGTTGAAAAAGTGTCTGCCTGCAGGCGTGTGATGTATGATTAAGTCTTACTCTAGATTTGTAACAAAGGCCACCCACACCCTTCTCAGACCCAAGCAGGCATTCGGTGACCCAGCTCATGCAGTCAGAAATGGCTGGTTGCAATTGTAGGTTCCTCAGCCCACTGTGTGGCCAAAATTTGATCACACAAAATTTGTGTGCTATAAAATTTGATCCCCAGAGATCACACTGGGTGCACATGCCATCTAAAGTCTTAGTGATAATTCCAATTATCTGAATCAATTCAGATAAGACACCAATACAAAATTGTTCAGTCATTAATCTTCCTTTTTCTATAATTACACTTGATTTCTGATAATACACATGTTATTCAAAAGAATTTGGCACATCAGTTTATGTTAACAGATTTTAACCTCTTGGTAATCGTTACCTGCTCAACTGAATTATTTGCCAATTATGTCTGATTTGGCATGTGGGTCAAACAGTATTTTCTGCGTTGTCTAAATACATGATGAAGTGAAACTTTAGAAAAGAAGCATTGAGGAATCAATGCCTGGCAAATGTTCTCACTTGTTTCAGATGCTTTTGCCTGGCTTGATGGATGAGCAATCAGGTACAGCACCCACTCTTTCTTTTTTTTTCCTTTTTCTTCCTCCTGTGCTAACAAAAGCCATTGAGATATACCATATAATCAAGCCTGGGACCTGTTTCTCCCACCTAAGGCACTAACAGGATCACCTAATTTAGGCAGGTAGTTGCTCTTGAGGTAAGATAGTGATAACCGCAGAACAATTCAGATACGAGATAATGTGAATCACCCTCAGCAGGTGACTATTGAGCTCTGTTGACTATAGAGGAAACACAAAGTGACTATGCACCATGCTGCCAATTTAAGCACCCCTAGTAAGAATTTGAAGTTTGAACAGGTTAATTTGGATCTGGGATAACTGAAACAGGCAATTTTTATAAGGGCTGTTCTGCTGCGTGCAGCCAGCTCCAGCAAAGGACTCTGCAGCCTGACACTGGTTTTATGTAATATACACGCAGCAGCTGTCCTTTGGAGACAATCAGACTAGAGTCCCATCAGATGAACATTCACCCCGCATGTGATGCACAAGTGGGCAGAAGTAGAGAAGATGGAGTAATAAATATATAAAGGCATGATCTGTTCTTAGATAATTGGGAATAGTGACTGTCTAGCATTTCACCAGCAACTGCACGATCAGTTTTGCTCACCTGAAAGATTTGTTGACGGCTTGCTAGTAGCCTGGGAAACGAGCTTTGGCCAGAGCAAAATAAAACACACACAAATTCCCATCCTAAATTGCAAAGGTTATTAGTTCCATCACGAAGGACAAATTTCAACATGCACTCAAGCACTCCTCTGAGCTGCCTTCCTAATTCTGAAATCTTTGGTCTGACAACCCCTCTTTTCAAATCAGCAAATCTTTTGCTCGGATACTGGCTTCAGCCTTCAACCATCTATTCTACGGGGTCAAAACACCAAAGAAAGGGAATTCCCTTATCCCTTCAATGGACAACAGAAATGAATGTCAAACTTTAATCATTCTGCCATCCTCGGTCTTCAGACTGAGGATGTGGTAAAATTTGGAGACAGAAATAAGTCTGTATTCCAGTGGGTTACTGCTTCTGCCAGATGACTATTCTGCATTTGGCTACAGAGCTTACACACACACACACATTGGGAAGCAGAAGATGTGAAGAGAACCAAGAAAGCTGAGAAATGGAAAGATCAATCGTTAATCCCCAGAAAGTACCATTTGTGGGCAGCACAGCTAAGTTTAGAAATCAAACCCTATTTCTCATAAAATAATCGTCACTAGAACAAAAAAGCCTGCAGCATAAATTATTTCCTTTGGACCCTATAATGCAGAAATGCTATTTTTTAACTCTAATGTATCACTCGTGTTTTCAAACTGTGTCAAAGTCCTTCATATCTACGCAGTATTAGATAGAGGTTATTTCTCTCACTGCGGAGCTAGCTGCAGATATAGTATCTACATCGACATCATGGTTTCTACCTAGCAAATTAATTCAGAGCATGCCGGCAGTTCGTATTTTTTTTCCTGCTTTCTTCTCTCATATTTTCTTTGTGTTTATTTCTGATTCAGTTATCACTAAAATACACATTTTAATTGTATTGTACAAGATTCAAACTTCCCCAGCTTTGAACATTCGCATAAACATTTTCACTCAACTTACCTTCACGCCGCCTGGAATCCTTGCCGAACGTTTGACTGCCTGTCTGCGTTAGACAACACAGAGGATTTTTCCAAATATACACACAGCTTTCTAATGCACATATACCATACAGACATGCTACACACACACACAAATGTATATTATATAGAAATATAGATATAATATATATACTATATATAATGTAGAGATATACTGATAGATTGTATAGACGTACATACATATTGAGTAACCACATAGGTCTAAAGAGTAATAAAGAAGTACAGCTGCAATAGCAGGGGGTCTTTGCCTGCAAGACCTCTAATTGGTATCTGTGCATATCTCGGTGTGCAAACCACCACGCAGCGTGATAAAAATCTGCTAGAGATATATCTGTTCTTTTATTTTTACTCTTCAAATGTGCCTTAGACAAAAACTCTACAAAGAGGTAGGATTAAAGCCCATCCAAGTCCTGTTTATTTCAGCAGACATTTGGTTAAACATAGAGATTCTGATACGGGGTGCGGGGAAAGGCTCTCATATGTATTTAATATTAATTTTTCTCAAATCAGCAAGATGGCTTATGGGCTTAAGAGGCACTTTATGACAAGGTGGAAGTCAGGCAGGTTGGCAGGTAGATAGACAGGCAGACACACAGTGCTTCCTCCAGCTGCTCTATCATCTGGTTTGTTATTTATTGATTTTCAC
Source organism: Chlamydotis macqueenii (assembly GCF_036417535.1). Lineage (NCBI taxonomy): Eukaryota > Metazoa > Chordata > Aves > Otidiformes > Otididae > Chlamydotis > Chlamydotis macqueenii. The sequence continues at coordinate 5,257,790 of NC_141556.1, read as the reverse complement.
TCAAGTAATATCATACCAGTGTTCAGAACAGTACAGAAGTGTAAAATATCAATTCATCTATCTATCTACCTATTCTTTAATCCACTTATTTTATATGTGTGTATATAAATATGTTGCACTGGGACACAATATTACCTGTATGTAAAATCAATAGCTATATGACAAGCAGATGATAGATTAGCTGAGAGCAGCAGGATTTAAACTTTAAAAGCTAAGAACAGAAGAGCTGGCTTAACCTGGCTTTAGCTGGCCTTGCTCCACCTTCCTCTTCTGATTCCTGAGCTACCTCTCGCCTCCTGGGGCCAGACTTCCCACAGCGTCCCTAGGCTGATGCTTTAAAAGCACCTTTCAAATAAATCTGGTGTCAGTCATCCCTGTTTTCTTCCCTGCAGCGCTACGCAGCAGCACTTCCCTCGGAGGGAAGGAGAGGATGCACGTGTAGGACAGGGAGGGGAGGAGGAAAGGGGTGTACAACTTCAAAAGTAACCGAATTCAGAGAGCTCAGCCTAAAGCAAAGAAATTAAGGGCTACGCTTTTCCCAGCTGATTGGTAGAGGAGATGAAATCCATATGGTGGTCTCAGCACACTTCCTAGCGGCCAGGTGCCTGTATGGTAAATAATGCAGACAGCACCCTGCATAGTCCATCCCAAACCCACCGACACCTGAATGTGGCACCCCTGCGCGGAGTAGCCCTGAAGGAGACACCTACGACACAGACATCACTCAGACTGGGAAAGCAATGGCCGCATTTCCCCACTGCTCATGGTTGAATAGCAAGGGCCAAAGCCTCACTATAGAGAACTCATTTGGTTTGTCCTTGTCTTTAAGAGGACATGGCTTTGCATATGAAGGATGCAGTATGGCACTTCCTACCACACTACAAATTTAAAAATTTAACCCTTACGTGGTGCTCCTTGGTGATCATCCCCTGCTTCTATGTGAGGGGTTAGAGTCTTTCTAAAAAGCCCCAGAAAAAAAATAAATTGTATGCAAAACCAGAACAAGTCACCAAGGCAAGGGAAACCATTCTATGATTCTAACCTAACCGTTCTATGATTCTATGAAAAAAACCTGACAGATTTCATACCAGTGCAGATTTAATCCCCTCCTAGCTTTCCAGTCAGCAGCCTAGTACCCTCTGATGTCTGGAAGGGTGTAGGGGCAGGGATGGACATTCTTCATGGACACAGGCAGGAGCTGCAGAGCTTACACCTTATGCTCTACTACTTGGGAACAGCTGAGGAGTGACCATCACTCACTGCAGAGGAGAAGAAGGACCTCCCCTGTCCAAAGCACATCTTACTCAAGGGTAACCCAGGGCTCTTACCTAGTACAAATGCACCCCATGGCAGAGGCTCTGCAGCATGCTCTCACCACCAGGTCACATCCATGTCTCGCCTTTTGGGTCCACCATAAATCTCCGTGGAAAAACCTACCTAATTCAAGGAAGGCGTGCTCAGCTGCCACAACTTCTCCAGCTTTGAGGGAGCTGTCATGGTGATTATGATCTGATGACCTACCTCCAAGGCGTCATCACCATCTTCAAGTGTTAGCAAACGCATTATTATTCCACATTATTAAAGATACTCCTTAAAATCCATTCCTATGAAGATGTCCCTAGACAGCCTTACCTGAAGGAGGCAAGGCTTCCCACAGACCAAAGCAGCCTTGGAAGCAGACCTACGGTCGATCTCACTGAGCTAGAAATGGAGCCCTCTCCATTTACTCCTTTTCTTGTTTTGTATCTGCAGAGGCAGCACACAGCTTCTTCCCAGGAACCCTGAGGAGAAAGATTTCCTCATGAGAGGAGAGGGGCTGGAAGGAGAGCCTGGGGGTTAGCCTTGCAGTTCTCGTAGCTGCTAGGGCTAGCTGTCTTTCTCAGGAGTTGTCACATTCATGCGTTCTTGACCTTCCTTTGCCAGCCTGCTTTTGCATAGGCAAAGTAATCTGCAAGCCCGTGACCGTTTTGCCAGTTGTGACAACTTGCTATCCTAAGCAACCCTTGACACCTTCATGTTAGAGTTGGTCTTGGCTTCCTAGTGCAAACAAGTAGGACACATGGCACCGGCTGATGCTCTCCCTGCCGCACGCTTAGTGCATTGTTTCTGCAACCACAGGTGAAGAAGATATCCTAATAGTAAGAGTAACGTTTGTGATACAGCTCCCTCACTGCCGTTTCTGCCAGCTGACTACATATTGCCACTCCAGTCACTGAAAGGTAATGTTAGCTCAAACAATGAGTCAGATTCACAGGAAGTTTCACAGTCTGTCATATACATTATTTTTCATTGCTTTGGAGCTGAACGGTGTTTAATAGCACTACCTTTTTCCCACCCACACAAGTGAAAAAGGCTAACTCATTCTTCCTCTCTCCTACTCGCTCTACCAGCTTTACACATCCTTTCTGCTTCGGCTGAGGTCCGCAGCATCTGACGTCCTCTGCTCCTGCTACACCCCTTCCTGCTTGAAAAGTGGGGACAAGGAGAAAAGGGGGTTTGTTGGACCGAATGCTGTCTAACAGTTCAGTTTTGAGCCCATGAGGAAAATATCAGTGGAAGTTAAACTCCCCTGGCATGTGCTTCTTTTCATTTCAGTATTGGGAAGCTCTGAAATTACATTTGCAGCAACACAAAGTCACAGGCAACATCTGCCAGATTAATGCTGAGTCTTTATTCATGGACTAGCTTTGCTATTCCTGATGACACCACACGGAAACATGCTGCAAAAACATAGCATAGGACCATACCATAGCTCCTCTAGCCAATTGTGTTGGTTTTGTTTAGTGAGGGGGGGCTACAGTGGCAGCTTCTGTAAGAAGCTCCCTTTGTTCAGTGGACTAGGCCAGGCCTAGGGCAGACCCGCTGCTGGCCAGAGCCAAGCCAACTGGTGATGCAACGTTCAGTGATAATGCCTCTGCGATAACGTATTTAAGAAGGGAAAAAATTGAAAAAAAAAAAAAAAGTAAGAAGATGTAAAGACACTGAGTGGGGGCAGAGAGGGGGAGACGCGAGCCTTGTGGGCCTTGCACCACTCACCCTCTGGCCTCCCGTCAGGCGTCCGACTGGGCCCAACTCAGCCCGGCCTGGCTGCAAGAAGTGGAGAGGAGATGAGGTGTGAATGAGATCCTGAGAGGCATCTGCCTGCCTGTTGTGAAGAATTTCTTGCGAGAGGAACGGCTGCAGATGCCAAGGTCAGTGAAGGAAGGGGAGCAGTAATGCCGCTCCTGGCCAGAATTCCCCTGCAGCCCGTGGTGCAGCCCATGGTGAGGCCGGCTGTGCCCCTGCAGCCCATGGAGGCCCACGGAGGAGCAGAGATCCACCTGCAGCCCGTGGAGGACCCCACGCCAGGGCAGGTGGAGGCCTGAAGGAGGCTTTGGCCCATGGAGGGCCCACTGGGGCAGCCATTCCTGAGGGACTGCACCCCATGAAAAAACAACCCACATCAGAGCAGTTTCACGAAGGACTGTGGCCCATGGGAGAGACCCCATGATGGAGCAGGGGAGGAATGTGAGGAGTTCTTCTCCCGACAAAGCAGCGGTGTAAAGCGATGTGTGATGAACTGACCGTAACCCCCATTCCATCTTCCCCTTTGTGCCACTCGAGGCAGGGAAGGGAGGTAGAGATTAATTGAAATGAAGTTAAACCTGGGAAGAGGGAGGGTGTGGGAAGAAGTTGGTTTTGTTCTCTTCCTCATTATCCTGCTTTGGTTTTAATGATAAGTAAATTGTTTTCCCCAAGTCTGTTTTGCCCATAACAGTAACTTCAATGATGTCTCCATGTCCTTATCTCACACTTTGAGCCCCTTTTGTTGTATTATCTCTCCCTATTCCCTCAGAGGGTGGGGGCAGTGAGTAAGAGTCTGTGTAACTTGGTCCCAAGTGGGGCTAAACTATGACACCCATGCAGATAGTCGAACACTAATTTAATACCTATATCAATCCACTGCAATGCACAGGGTGGGGAGAAAGCTGTGATCTCTGAAGAGAAATGCCTGGGTTGCGAGAGATCCCAGCCTCTAAAGTGCCTCTTAGACCTTCTTCTTGGAGTGTACTCTTGCCCTGTGGTGATAGGGCTAGTGACCAGCTGATCTCTGCCAAGATCTCAGACTCATCAAAACTGCCCCGGTGCCACTGCCCAAATAGTCAAATGCGTCCAATGCACCTTTACATTTTCCCTAGGCATGGATCAAACTACCTCCAGGTACAGAACAGAAGGGCAAGGAGGATACTCCACCTTGCACCAGCTGAAAAGAAAAGTCCCCAGCCACTACACAGTCAACTGAGAAGGAGGAATAAATCATTTTCTTCCTCCAGGCAAGCTCCTTCTGCTCCTATAGATCTCCTTACTATTTACCACTGGGCCAAAGCTGTTCCCCGCAGCAGAGATCCATTATCTCAAAGCCCCCACAGCCAGCTGTGCATTTCCCTCATAATAAGCTAGGTAATAACTGAAGGTCTGGCCTTGCACGGTGAAGGATGCTGACCTCGGAAAATTCTTTGCAAACCAACCTGTACAATGGCAGTGATGTATTGCTGGAAGTGCAGTTTTGTGTTCAAGAGGAAGTCGCGTCTAGTAAAAGCTCTGACACCTGATTTGCCTGCAAACAATGCAGCTCCTTCTGCAAGAAGTGTCCCCAGGAGAGGAGAAAGACAGCGAGAGAGCTGTGACACGGTGAGTGAGCTGAGGAAACCTGGAAGGAAATCGAGAGCCGGAGCGTGAAAGAGTTTGAACAAAGAACAAGGACTGGGCAAAATGCCTTCAGATTCGTCAAAACCAGGCAGCCCCACAGGACTTCTCACAGGCTCAGATTCAATTTGGGAAATCATCATTTCAATGTATTTTAATTTTGGTTTTGTTGTTGTTCTTTTTCATTTTCAGGTGGGGTTTTCCTTTCAAACTGGACTCAGATGCTTATTTGTGATTGTTCTTAAATTTAACATTCAGTTATTTAGTGTAAATACACTGAAATGTTTTCTCTTGCTCAAACTGCACATTTGTGGGTTGAACAGCCATGCACTTTTTCTTTTCACTTCCTTTTATCTCATTGACAAAAAGCAATGAAAGTTTTTGTTTCAGATCAACTGCAGATGATTCTTAAAATAATTGGGCTTATCCACCCCCTCCCACCAAAAAAATTTTTTATTCATACATTTTTGGTAAGCATTTCTGAAGGCCTCAGAAGCCATAACCTTTGCTCTGAGTATCTGTACCATCTACTTCTAGGAAAGATGCCTGTAAACTTCTACTAGACAAGATCACAATCAGACGTTTCCTTCTCTGGTGTCTCTTCTTTACCTTTCTTACAGTACCAGTAATGTTGCTTCCTTTTCACTCTGCGTACTGAAGAAGCAGCACAGCTATGAGAAACTGTGATTTCAGAAAAGGAAGCAAAAACTGTTTCTAGCTTGTAAACGTGGAGCTGAGCAGAGTAGTAAAAAGCGGCCACAACAGACTATAGAGAAATTGTCAGTGCTGCTCTGATGAGACCACTCGCGTAATTATTTTTGTGTCCTGTTTGGGATGTTAACAGGAATAGTTTGTGATGTTGTCCTGGTTTTGGCAGGGATGGAATAAAGGAATAATAAGAATAAAGGTTTTGACAATAGACACAAAGAATTGTGAATCTTCCAAATAACTTCCTTACTTGTTCATTAAGTAAAAATTTTCTTATGTCATCAACTTTATAATCTTTCCAAATTTGTTCCCTGTGCACCTAACTGTATGTCCACTTTGTTTCAGACAATAGTGTGAGGTGTTTTATAAGAAGTTATTGTCCCTTTTCAGTAACAGTTACCATTTTTCCACTGGGGAAAGATTAACTAAGATCTAATGGCTTAAAATAATTCAATTTCTTTCCCTTTAAAAACATCTAAGAGTGCTCACTGTCCTGTTACTGTTCATACCTCAACTGAGGCCTCTTAACTCCTGGTATTAGCTGGTCAGGTTTGCAGTGTTTAAACACAACCTGGTTATAGATTTTTTTATTAAATAATTATTTCTTGATGTCATTTAGTTGTCTTTTTAGTCCTTCTAGGATCTTGTCTTTGTGGGTAATATGGCTGATGGTCTTCAGGAGGAATAAGGCTGGGATAAGTCAAATATCCATCCCATCACATTGATATCATGTGACAATACACTGTAGAGAATGTATTTTCTTTGATCTATTTTAAACTTTCTGCCTTTTAGTTTTTTGCTGAAAGTCCCCTTGTTTTACTGTTGTGTTAGAGAATGGTAGCCCAGCTCATTTTAGTACTCCCATGTCCATTGGGCATGCTTGCATCTGGTACCTGGCAGATAGATGAGGACGCATGAGTGGAAATTATAGGATCATAGAATCATAGAATGGTTTGGGTTGGAAGGGACCTTTAAAGGTCACCTAGTCCAACCCCCTGCAAGGAGTAGGGACATCTCCAACCAAATCAGGTTGCTCAGAGCCCTGTCAAACCTGGCCTTGAATTTTTCCAGGGATGGGAAATCTACCACCTCTCTGGGCAACCTGTGCCAGTGTCCAGGAGTATGCAACCACAGAGCTCAAGGGATAAAGGAGGAGAGACAGATAGTAGAAAGTAGATTCCCATGTCAGACTGACCCTGGAGAGGAAGTGGCCATCCCAACCCACGGCGAAAGATAGCCAGATGCAGCTGGCTGGTGGAACAAGACTTTGGGTCAAGGATGAAGGGAGATCACAGGTGTGTGCCAGAACCCTGTGAGCTAGGGCTTTGACTGGGGTAAGATATGAAGCTGGACATTTATGTGATTATGAGCTTCACAGGACTTCCTTTGTGAAATTGCATCTGAGAATACAAGTTGTCATCTGAGAATGCAGGAGAATGTGTGGGCACTGCAGAAGGGCAAGCATAGGACTTATTCTAATAAAAAGATAAGCCAGCGATTATAAGCCAGTCCCAGTTTCCCTTTGAAGCCTAGAAATATACTGGAACACATTATTCACCAAACCATATATAAGTAAGTCAGGGAGTAATAAGACGAAACATGAGTTTGTGAAGAGCAAACAATGTAAAATCAATCTAATATCCTTAAATGCCAGGATAGTTGGTATGATAGACAGAGGGAACATGAAAATCAGATGTAACAAAACTGTTCTAAGGTTTATAGCACACTCCTGTAAGTCATTCTCATCAGCAGACAGAGCTTCTGAGGCCTGGGTATGATCACTGGAAAACAGGTGCAGGATTACTTGTAAAAAATACTCAAAAGGATCACGATCAACAGCCTGAAGATGTAGTAGGGGGATTTGTTGTGTGTAGTATGCCAGAGATATCCCCACAGTTGAAAACCACTCAGTGACAGACTGGGTAGTATCTATACAGAATCAGCATATGGTGCTACCTCCAGAGTTTTCAGGAACTCCAGAAAAATATCAGGATTTCTGTTTACCTGGTAAACTGGGGAAATGGTCAGAAATCCAAAGAAGTGATGTTTAGCCCAGGCAAGCATAGAAATACATATTTGGGAACTCAAAGACATAAATGCCTAACAGATGGATGCTCTCTAGCAGCAGGGACGTAGGTGAATTTAAGAGATATGCTAGTAGCAAACACAAACTGCAAGGAAAGGTTTCAGAGATGAGATTTGTTTAGTCCAGAAAGGAGGAGGCTCAATGAGGACAATAGCGCTTTCTTCACATGTGTGGAAGGTTGTTTTAGAGATGATAGCAACTGTTGTCTTCCAGTGGCACTAAGAATAGGACAGGAAAAAAAAGTGGTTCAATCTGCAACAGGAAGGATTTAGGTTACCTATTCAAAGGGCATGCTGAACAACAAGACCCATAATCAACAGAGTCTGGATATGAAGGGAGGTTGTGGAATCTTTTCCCATAGCCTTTGAGACCATGGCAGATCAGTAGGGACTGCCTAGGTGTGCCTAGATTCCACTTTAGATCAGAATGGGACTAATATCATATTATCTGCCCACACAAATGCACAAAACTTGTACCTGGATGGAAGACAACACACCCTGTATTTAAGCTATGTAAATTTTTCAGGCTGAAGATGAGACTTTGCTTCAGATTTCTGTAATATTAGAATCATAGAATCATAGAATGGTTAGGGCTGGTAGGGACCTTCAAAGGCCACCCAGTCCAACCCCCCTGCAAGGACCAGGGACATCTCCAACCAGATCAGGTTGCTCAGAGCCTCATCCAACCTGGCATTGAATGTTTCCAGGAATGGGGCATCCACCACCTCCCTGGGCAACCTGTTCCAGTGTTCTACAACCCTCATTGTAAAAAATTTTTTTCTAATATCTAATCTAAATCTACCTCTACTTTAAAATCATTACCCCTCGTCCTATCACAACAGGCCCTACTGAACAGTCTCTCCCCATTATAACAGCTTCTGTATTAATTTCACTCATATTTATCTCATAATGTAAGCTGTGCTTTCTTTTGGATTTTCACTTAGAAGTGGTGGAAAAAGTAGAAGAAGTGGGGCTTTCATAGAATGGATTCACATACGAACTCTTTTGAGTGGTAGAAGGGATTTTTCATTGCTCCTGTCTGATTTCCCAATAGACCTGGGATTAATCGACTTCAGCACTGAGCCCGAGTTGGTTAGGTGAAGCATAAATTTCAGAAAGATATCTAACCCTTTTATGGAGAAACCAGTTTAGCAATTTGTCCTGAAGTTGATTTCATTGACTAAAACACAATCAATATTTGTGAAGCTTCATTTTCCAACCCTGGCTTTTCCTTATGTCTTTCTCTGCTGGATTACAGATGCCTTTAGAACTTGAAGATCTTTTTTTCATTGGAATCAAACTCACCTGGGGATCTGCTAGGAAGAATAAGTCCTCCAGACTCAGACAGTCTGGGATAAGGGCTACTGCAACTGCAGAAGTATAATGACATTAATTTTTCATTCTTGACCTAGGTTCTATCTAAGTTATAGTGGCTAGAGGCAAGTTTAATTCTCTCCGTGTGTTCAATGAAAAGAATCTATTGGAAGACTGTCACTCCCTTGGCATATGACTTGTTTTTCACTCTGTGGTGCCATGAGATCTTTCGTTCCATTTCACTTTACAGTCTCCCCATTGAGGAGCTGTAATTTATCGGCACAAGCGAACACAATATGAATAAAGCCTTTATGCTTTCTCATCTGAGATGTAACTGAAATGTTTGTTATGGTGCTTAGAAATTCTGCGTTTTGGCATTTTGACTCCAGAAAAACCAACAGAATGTTTCCATAAAGTGCTAGAATGTTATTTAAGGTGAGTCAGTACAAAAAGAAAGCCAAATATCCTGGGCAGAGGGGAAACGCAAAAGGAGAAAGAAAAAAGGAGGAGAGGGAGAGGGAGAGGGAGAAGGAGAGGGAGAGGGAGAGGGAGAGGGAGAGGGAGAGAAGAGAAACAACAGGATATCAAATATTTAACATTGTCTATATTCTGCTATATTGACCCAAGCTGATTTATGTCTGTGCAAACAGATTAGGACTACAGGAGATAGCAGGTTTTGCAGTCAATGCACTGATCTGTTTTCTATCCTTGTTTGTGTTTTGACATTTAGCAAGTCACTAGCTCGTTCTGTGCTGTAGTTTCCCCATCTCTGTGACAGGGACATGGCTCTCTAAGGAGATCATTTCAGACTCACTGCTAATCAAAATGGGCATTATGAATATTGTTCCCTGGCATCTCTTATAATCTCCCCACAAAGAACATACCCAACGTGTGAGGACTTTCCAAACTATATTCTCAACCTTTAAAGACTTTCCTTCACAAAATTGTTGTCTAGAATGAGAAAAAGTTTTCCATGTAGAAAAATAAAACTTAGCTTGCCAGTGTGAATGCAGGTGAGGACAGTGACTGTGATTAGAGCAGTGAGCAAAGTTAATTCAGGAGCATCAAAAGTGCCCAAAAGGAATTGAAGAATGAAGTAGAAACATCCTTAAAAAATTAGAATTGATACAGAAAGTGCACAGAAAGGAGCTGAGAGGTGGAGACAGTGACAGTATTGAAAGAAGGAGGGAAGGAAGAAAAAAAAAATTGCTGTATGCACTCTTTCATTTAAGTTTCATTTTCCTGATTACCACATTCATGGAGTTACTGAAAGACTGAATCAGATGAATAAAAAGTATGCTGCTGCTAGAAGTAAATGTCCAGCACATCTCTTAACAGAGACTGGGCTGGACAGCAACAGCAGGAGAAAAAAAGAAGTTATCCTGCAAATAGCAAAGACTTTTGAGATGTCAAAGACCTCTGTTAGGAATATACTTTGTGTGAAAGATTGTACAAAATTCTCCTACAGTAAATAAACTGACCGCTGTGCAAAACATTAATTTGTGCAATGAACTACAGATTTTGCATTGTCTATCAAAAAATATGGTCTTTTGAGTTCTCTGTGGATATTATCTATACACAGCAACATACATATGTATAATATAAGAGGTGGCTGTTACATATAAAGACAGACACCTGTAACATACAGATCATGCTTGTGTATCACACATCAATATTTAATTTGAATTTACTTTCAGAATGTCTTATCATTCTGAGACACAACATCAATATCTCCAGAACCCAGGGGACCCCATCATGTTTTGATGGAGTCACTTCATTGTACTTTGGTGTCTTGAGGACAAAAGACTTGGCTGGGGACAGGAGGAAGAATGGACCCACTGAAGATTCACAGAAATTTGGTGTATAATCTATGATAGAAGCATACTGCTTCCTTGATCTTAAAAGTTAAAAAAAAAACAATCAATTCATCATGGAAGAACTAATAATAAGGGGCAAATCTGTTCTTTCTGGTACTGTTCCTGCAGTACATGTGTCCCAGTTACATTTCTGTGTCGATCCTGGAGTGTGAAATTGAGAGCATGAAGCTATTAGTTTGGTGGCCCTTGGAAAAGGATGAAAGCTGTCTGATAACCACCCAGAAAGTTGGCCTCTTACACTATGTGTTTGTTTGGAGAGAGGAATTTTAAAAAGAAAAAAAAATCCTAGACTACCAATTAAATAAAAGCTTAAAATCAAGATGCTCTCACTGCTAATGAGAGTGAAACACACCCATTTCATTCCCCCACAGCAGTAGGGATTTGGAAATGTGAGTGAGACCTGAGAATCTTTGGAAACAAAGGAGTGGCAAAAATAAGAAGGGAGGAGGAGCAAAGTCATACTTGCGGAAAGGAAAAATCTCATGAGAGTTAGACTCAAGTTGGCTGACAAAGCAAGGTTGCCCACTGATGTGGTCCTACAAGGTTCGCTGTAAGATGCACAGTTCTTTTTCATGGAGACATGGGAGGCAGTGGTTCCAGCTCTGGTTTCTGCCTCATCATCCAGTGATTTAATACAAGAGACAAGAAATTACCTACTGGCCTGCGAGCGGTTTTGTTTTCAAAGGAAAGCATTTCAGATGCTGTCTTGTATTTCTGGTCAAAATGGAAGCATTGAAGTGCAAGTAACTCAGCTCTGACTGGATCATGAAATGCTTCTGCCAGAGGTGTAGACAAGTCCAGAAATCAGAGACATTATAAGCTCTGGCTGGACCAGCTCACTCAGGGAATAAGAAGAATGTCTATATTCTACACAACAGAGACTGTACCTAAAGTCCTGCACCGCAAACCAATTCCTAAATACCACTTGCAGTGCAAAGGGCTTCGTTTCCCCAGGGCACTCCAAGAGAGCTGGGTCTTGGAGCCAGCTCTCTGTGTGCTTCCCACAAGGAGAGGCAAACTTGGACTGGGAGCAATTTAAAATACAGAAACAACTCCAGGAGCCTGGCTAGCCTTGGCTTCTGGGCCTCCTTCAGAGCCAGGGACCTTAATGCTTGCTCTAAATCTTCTGGCGCTCCAGTCTTTAATCTCGGTGGGTTTCACATCCCCACCCGTCAGACGAGGATGCCTTTGCTCTTCAGGTGATCTATTTAAAATTTAGCCCTAATGTGGCTCTGTTGCTTGCCCTGGAATTAGTTTCATTTTATGTCAGAGTTCGAAAAATATAATTACACATTTGTCTAGCTGTTCTGTATATCAAATGCATACCCCTCAAGAAAACTTGACAGCTTCTGTTCTACTGATTATCTTCTAGTCAAACTAAGGAACAAAAATGCTTTCCATTTTTCTGTATTTTTTCTGTCTTTTAATTCTGAGTGACAAAAAAAAAAAGAAAAGAGGAAATGATGACATTCATACCTTCAGAAAAGGAATCCCAGGACAACTAATCATTTCCTGCCTCAGAAATTCACCTTCTTCACAAGTTCTGTCTAAACACCCATATGACAGCTGTGAGTTGCCTACATAAAACAGGGGAGCTGGAAGAAACAAGTATTTCCTTGATCTTTAGCAGTGTGGTGTCAATATCTGAAAAAAAAAAAAATCTTGTCATTTATATTGACACCTACAAAACCTGCAATCTCCCTGTTACCAAATGACAGGAAAAAAAAATATTCTGAAAGTAAGTAGCAGAGAAGTGTCCTTACTCAATGCTTCTTAGTTGGTTTTGAGTCATAAAGACATACTTGTAAAGATTAAAAAAAGAGTCACCCTTATTTCAGCTATGAGAAACTGAGCTAGGTACCTCCCTTTTCTATGAAAATGACTAAGAAAGAAGAAATATTTAGGTCTTAAAGACTGGGTTTAGTACAGAGCAATGTTAACACAATCACCTGGAATTATTCTTATTCCCTAATGAATCTTGGCTTTGTAGTAAGTATTCATCTGACCTCAATTGCTTAAAATAGCCTGCCAAAACCAGAGACAATGACAACTGTAACACCAATATGTAACTGCCATTAGTGTCAAGGGAAGCTGTACAAACAAGGAGAGAAAGAAACTCAAACTATCTTGACTCTCATCTCCTGTCTGATAAAAAGAAGCATAACTACCAACAAGACATGCTACCAGCAAAAGATCTCTCCCTAGTCTAATATCCATAGTGCCTTGATTAACCAGGGATGGTGGAAACAATACCAGCAGCAGAGCTAGTGAGGTGTGAGCGCTTTGTACTCAGCAAAGCCTTAATGAAAAGCTGGAATGACACCTCTGATCAAAACATCTCTATCTCTTCTCCAGCAGAAACTTGCCTCCTTCCCTGCAGACATAAACATTTCCCATTGTTTATCCCCTCCAGCACTTTGTAAGCTAGATGAGAGCATGGACATTACCTAGAAGAGTTACAGTCTTTGGTTGATCTAGAATTTAGTTATCTAGCCAAAATCAATTGTGTGGGATCTGTCTGTACTTAAAGGAATAAAAGGTCATTCATCCTATCAGTAGGTGTTTTCCCCAGGAGAAAGAATTTCCCTACTGCAGTGTCTGAACACAAGCTTAATCTCCTTGCTAAAGAGCTTGACTGTGGGAGACAAATACCCTAGAACAGTTTTGTGTAGCAGAAGACTAGGAAGATACTGTATGGTTCAAAACTAGGGCCCAAATCCTTTGATTTAAACCCTTATTTCATGGGTCCTCTAACTTGAATCAGTTAATCAGAAGCGGACATGAATAGCAAAAACACAATGATGACACTGCACAGTTTTTGTCACCAGCACAATGGTGGTGAATTGACAAGAATCGTTACTGCAGAGTAAGCAGCGTATGAAACACACCATCCTACAGTAATATACAATACCAATGTCTCAAACATATGTACCAATATTTTTCATACATGTAGATTACTATTGCATGGATTTCATAATAAAATGCTATATGTTTCATGCTAAGAGATCCTAAATTTCTTTTCAATTATTATTATTAGTTTTGCAACAAGTTTTCTAGAATCATCACCCATTTGGACTTTCAGAACTGGGGTTCCCTTGAGGTTGGATTGATCTCCCTATCTAGAAACATCTATAACACAGATGCCTACATCTAAGCTAGTCACCCTGAGTTCCCTTTACGGTCAATAGAGAGGAAGAGGCGTGTAGAGAAGGTGATTCATCTCATCCTAATATAGATATCAAACAAGTATCAGATTAATTGCTCTCTGGAGATATCTGCTTATCTCTATTGACAATAAAAGGAGTCTAGAGTGACTAACTCAGGTTTACCTGTCTATATTTTCGCTGCCTACAGTTAGCTGAGATAAATCCCAGCCAGAGCTTCCTTTGATGAAGCAATTCAACCACTATCATGGTTGAAGGGCAACAGTGGATAAACCAGAAGGACAGCGTAATTGTGTGTTACCTGATCAGAAACAAACACACCAGTGGAGGGATTCATAATCTTCCACTAGCCCAAAGGTATCTTACTTTCCATTTGTCCAGACTGGACTTGAGACAAAGACTGTACCTGTCCTCAGGAACATGCTCGTATCTCTTCGTGGTAGCCTCTGTTGACATATCAGAGCTGGGGATCCCCTGAGCTGACTGGGCTCGTCAAAGCCTATTTCAGCAAGTGTGAACACTATGAATTACACCCACCTGAGAGTCTAGCCTGTGACCTCCTGTTTCATGGCTTGATTGATTTATACTTGAGGCTCAGCTCTTCATTTATGATCCAGCGTCATCGGGCTGCTACTCAAATGGGAAAAAAAAAAAAGAAAGATCTCAGAAATATGAAGATGGAATTGGGGTTTCCCTTTTTTAGCTTGTTGTTACATCAATATTTGTCCCTGCCACAACTTGAAAATAATGCTGTACTGAGAGAGGATGGAGCTAATCCTCAGCTTTGTATGCAGTTCCTAAGTGACAAACTTACAGATCATTCTGTCCAGTCTTGGACCAAAACAGATCCAAGATCAGTGAGCATCTACCTCAAGTACTTTTCAACTCTTAGGGAAAATCTGCTGTTTACCATCTTTTCCGGACTTTATTTTCTTTGATTTCTTCTCATCCTACGAGAAACAATCAGAAACCAGAAACAAAGGACCTTCAGCCTATGTTGACTGTTTGAAAGAGGGGAGAAGGAATAATTCTGGCTTCAAAAAGTTTTGACAGTTGGCATGGTAATGAGCCCATTCCAACTGAAATGACCTCATTGCTGCTCATTTTTCCTGGCTACCAATCGATTTATGAACCTCTTTTAACATCTAGAGAAATGTTAATGAATCAAGTGTTTTAAAATAACATACACCAGGAGGTTGTAAATTAAAGCCCCAGCATCCTTTGAATGAATTCACATGCCACATTTCCAACACCCACCTGGTACCCGTCTGCTGCGACATAGGTGTTCATTCAGCGTCTGAATTTATTATCCATAAATATATGTTTGGGGTTCCACCAGGTCTTGTCTCATTAGAATCCAGCTCTACTGTCAGTTCCGACACAGCGGAAGACGGGGGAAAGAAAAGTGTGGTCAAAAGGGGATGTCACTGCTTGAAGGAGAGGAAGTAAATGGAGAACTAAGGCCAGCTCTTTCCATCCTGAAGGCAGCAATGTCAAAGGAGTGGCACACAGCGATCAATGTTGAATCAGTGCACCTCATGCTTTTCAGGCTCAGTCTTAAGCACCACTTAGTGTGGTTACCTAAAGCACTGCCACTGACAATGTGTTTGGTATGGACTGTTTGCTGGAGCCCAAATTTGTAGAGTGAGCTCTTAGGCTGGAATTCCTTTTGCCCGGCTGTCAGCCGTGCAAACCTAAGAAGTGGAGGTCAGCTCACATGATGCCAGTAACCTGATATTGAAGCAGAAAAGAATAAATGTTTTTCTGGACATCAACATGTGTGTTATGTGTAACTTAACGAAGCAAGGTATGCATCTGAACTTGGGACGCTTGACTTCGGCTTTCGTGTTCAGACTGAGCATCATTCTTCAAAAATAATGCTGACAAACTGGAATGAGTCAAGAGGAGAACAATAAGAAAGGTTAAAAGTTAAGAAAATGTGATCTATAAACAAAGGCTGATGGGGCTGGGTTTCTAAGGCTGAGAGTGGTCACCTCATCTGGTCCTGCTGTACTTGTGACACGGAGCAGTAAGTATATGTTTGAGCTGGGTTTAAATTAAGTAGCTCAGATAGTTTGGGCACAGCAATGTGGAGGACATATACTTCACCCTGTTTCCCAGAAGACTTTTCAGGAAGCAGGCTTTGTAAACAACAGCCAGTACTTTACTTGCATGCTAACCCAGGTATGTCTATCCTTCTGTTCCACCAAACTAGACAAACCTTACGGATTCAGCCCAGCCAAACATAAGGATAAATCAGGACTGGAAAGCTATTCTGCAGGAGTCCTGGGAACGATCAAGTCAATCCTTCTCCTAATGATGTCAATGGTAAAGCTCGCACTGACTGAGGTGGCAAGGAGCTAGGCTTTAAATCTCTTTAATTAGGATGTAAGAGTAATTTTTGTTAACACTTTGCTGAGTGGTGTATATATATATATATATAAAAATATCTACTTCTTACTGAAGTGGTTGGATTCTCATTGGAAACCAACACACTCAGGAAAGCAGGCTACAGCAGGAACATTAAAAAGGAAAAAAAAAAAAAGAAAAAAAATTGGAAACAGTTGTATTTTGTGATTCAGTGATGATGGTTATACTGCTCATCTCTTGGCCCAACAAACTAGTGCTTTTGGTCCCACCAGGCACTATCTCCATTCCTTCCAGTCACCCTTTTTTTAATTCATAAAATTGAATAGTAGTCAATGAGTTGAATTGAAAGGATTAAATATGAATGAGTAAGAAACACATTGCCATTAGGGTAACACGCCCATCTCAAAACACGATAGTCTTCAACTCATACCTGAAAAGCTCCTGGTTTTAGACTGTGAGCAAAATTCTTCTATTTCATCAAAAAAGGAAGAAGTATTGTTAAAATTAAAAAGACAGCAGTCCTATGAAAACCAGGAGAAACTAGATTTCATGCAAAGTGTTATAAGAGACTTTGTTTCTGCCCAAAGGTAACCCGCTTTTACACAGGTAGATGCAAATGTTGAAAAATTCTCTCAGTTTTCATTACTTTACTCCAGATTTACAGTGGTATAATCAAAGACTGGATCCAACTCATTGTGTTCTTATTTTTTAATCCAAACCACCTCTTAATAAAATAAATGCATTGAAAGGCTCACTGTGGGCCCAAAAGCACCTGTCAAACAAAGGGGTTTTCTGAAAAGTAAAAAAAAAGGGGCTTACATTTTTAACTAAAGTCGACAAAATTTAAATCTTTGGCTAAAATGCCAAAATATCTTTGATAACACATTTACACACCTATAAAAACACATGTTCACTCAAAAATTCCAATAAATGGTCCTTAGGTTGTATAAGAGCCATGCAGCTGCAAAAACATCAAATATGTCTCTGATAGATTTTAAAGCAACAGTCAAAGAAAATTCTTGTATACAACTTTAAACTCAGTTTTATTTTATTCTTTTAATTCAAACTTCTCATTAAATAAAAAGCAAATGTTTGGACTTGTAAGGAAAGACATTATTCCATCTTCAGCTGAAGTTTCCATGTAGATCCCAAGATGTGCCCAACAAAATTTCTTCTTTAGCTAGAAAAATATGGGACAGAAAGAAAGAAGAAATAAAGAGCAAAAATAATTGTGGGTGCAAATGGCCTAAAATCACATCCTCATCTGATGTAAATCTGCCTTAGTGCTAATGAAGTGTGCATGGTTACATCAGCTGAGGGACTAATCCAGGTCTCTCACTGAATGCAAAATGAAAGCTGAGAAATGCCAAATGCCATTACGATATGAATATACTGAGAAAATAAAAAGGTAAACTGGAATAATGAGGAACATCAGCCCTCCATATTAAACAAGGCCCCATAATACGCTCGGTGAAATCCAAGTCAAATAATAGATTCCAAAACAGGTTGTTAGGAGTACAACGATTTTCTAAATGTTTACATTCATATTTTACTGGACAATGTATGGTCTGAGTTTCTATTAAGCCATTATTACATTTTGCAGACGTCATTTTGACACATTTTTGAACAGGCTGGAAGCCCTTGTTTATTCAGCTTTCCCCTTGGGCACTTCAAGAAGTTATTCTCCTGCAATTCCAGCTCTGCTTCTAGGTACACCTTTAACAGTCCTTGTTTTGTTATTAACTCAATGATTGACTGACAGAGGCGACTAGATTTTGAAACTTTGCCATCAAAGCCACCCCGTCAGCACAATGGTGACATAAGAGTCCATATAAGGGAAGTTTAAGGGGAACAAAAGACTTTTCAAGGAGGAAAAAAAAAAAAACACTGGGATCTCCAAAACTAACTTCTTGCCAAAACAACAAAAAACGCGTAGGGAGGCTACCAAAAAACCCAGTGGCCATCTGTATTCCCACATCATCCATACATTTTCTGTGCCTGGAGCTTCTTTGCTTATAATAGCTATGGAGAGACCATCAAAGAGCATGTGTCTTCCATAGACTTCAGTCAGATTAGACTTCATGGTGTTTAAAGCACTGATAATCATCCAGAGGACTTACTGTCACCAGTAACAGCTCAGATAGACTTACCACACAAGCGGGCTGTCTGGAATAAACAAAGACAAAATAATAAAGTGTCGTTCAGGGTTAGAAGAGTTGAACTAGTTCCAGCATGGATACACAAGAAAAAAGTCTTTTGAAGACAAAACTTAGAATATAACTTAAGCATTAACATATCATGTGAAACCAAAGATCCAGTTGGTGTTATCCTGTCTTTAGCAAGGTTTAGTAGTAAATGCCAAGCATAAGAGGTGAGGATAGGAATAGGAAAAGCAGAGATCTATATTCCTAGAAGATTGTTTTCTACCCTTCTAGCAAACTGTTGTTCAAGGATCTCCCTAGCTAGAAGTGAGATCTTTGTATTAATAATCTCAGAAGGATTTCTCTTTGATTAGTTTGTGCAGTTACCATCTGCAAGATCCTGTGACGGAGACTCCCATAGTTTAGTCACATGTTGTACAAGTAACCTTCTCTTTTTGTTTGTCTTGTGGTTGGGACTAACCAGTTTCATTTGATGCACTGTACCTATTTCATTGGGGAAAAAAAAAAAAAGGGCAAGAAAACATTCCCTGTGTCCCTTGTCCATGAATGGAGAAGGAACTTATGTCACATCATCTCTGTTGAAGGGTGAACAGTTTTAGTCTGTTAGTCATTCCTTGTATAGAAACTGTTCCCTGATCTTCCATGTATTTTTTCCAGTTCTATCATATCTTCTTTGAAATTAGGAAAACCAGCACTATACACAATATTCAAAGTATGGGAGCACTATGGATTTATTCAGAGATATAGTGATATTTTCCAGTTTGTTCTCTATTCCTTTCTTAGTACGTACCAAAACCTAATTTACTTTTTTATGTTTATCAAGCATTGATCTAATGTTTCCATCAAAATATAACTCAAAGATTTATATTCCTGAGTAATAAAAATCAGTTTCATGGTGGAACTTGAATATAAATTCTCATCATGTACCAAGACCTAGATCTAAATGCAGCTCTGAATTTCAGAGGAACCTTCTCTTCCTCCAGCAACAGAAAACCAAAATCCCAGACACAAAACTCAACAAATTAGCAACTAAATGAAAAATCTGCAGAGCTTCAGATCTTGGTTTGAAGGCTCTTGTCAATATTTGAAGAGTATTACTGCTTGCCTGTTGTAAGCTAAGACATAGCATTAATATTCACCTAATGCCTGCCAAAATATATATTTCCTCTCAATAATATATAAGCAGAAATTGCCTAAAGTTTCAGAGTGTGCAATTAACCTTTTACTTATGTTTGTGGCTCCCTCTGAGTAAAATCATAGAAAAAAGCTTCTGACTGACCTTCTTCCACAGGAAGATTCCAGTTTCTGGAAAGATTCACTAGAGCCTATTCCCATTCACGCTACAAGCTCTGGGCTCAGTTGACTTTCACACGATGCCCTCCTTGGTATATGTCTGCAAGAAGGACTTGGAGTAGCTGTAAACCTAGTGGAATATTTTCCTTTCAAACTGAAGACTGCAACACAGAACTTAACAGCAGTTCAACAGGGCATTTTAATGTTTTGTTTTTTGTTTTTTTTTTTCTGTACTGCATAGCAATACTTACCCTTTAGAAAAAGACTAATAAAAAAAAATAGAACACTTTTATTTTATGTGCCATCCAACCTATTCAAAAGTAGGTGTAAAATTTCCCCCACCGTTGCTTAAAGAGATTAGGGAGCAAGTAGCTCCTTACATTGTTTTACATTTTATTCTAAAATTGGTCAAGTTTTGCTGACTGAAGTGGAAAAAGCTTACAAGTGGAAAAAGCTTACAAGTGGAACTATCCTGGATAGCGCATTTTTATTTTTATATCAAGGCAGAAAGATAATGATGGTAAAAGACCCTGAAATGTGAATTAAAAGGGCTAAGACCAGAAGTAGGTTTCATGCAGCCATAAGAAAATCTCTACAGCGTAGTTATCTATAGCTGATCTTGAGTGTCTAGACTCTCTAGTAAATCAATGAAAAGAATTAGGCACTTCCAGGCTGCAACTAATTTCATCATCCTAAACCAGGAATCTAAAATTAGCGATGCAAATCATGCTCTGAAAATGACTATTTTTTTTTCTCCAGTCTATATAAAGAAACTGAGACTGATGAGCTCAGTTGAGGACCTCTACGTAGTAAATATTTTAAGTCAGCTGGGATTATTCCAGTTTCTCTTTCTTTGCTCACTTAAAATATTTTAGACCAGTAGCATCCTGATTAAAGGAGTTACACAAATAAAATATTAATGGAAGACTGTGTGTTGACATCCATCTAAGTCATTGGAATTGCTGTCATTGACTTTAAAGGGATATGGGCTTTACGTAGGATGGAGCTTCTCCCTCCTCAGTGTAGCTGTCTGAAAGTTCAATATTAAGCAAAATTAGTTATCAAGAACACTACAAAGTCAATAGAGAGGCACAGACCTGATTTTAGTCATTCTGTACTGAAAAGCTGTCAAAGGTAAGTGTGGGGAATACGTAACTGCTAGTGCCCATCTCTCCCCACCGACCACAGTAGGAACCCAGAGAACTAGCTTAGATCACAACTCTAATTTTTAGAAAGCTAAAGTTATTTTTTATTAATCCATACCTAGTCTGTTTTTAACTGCATTTCTTCTTTATTTTAGTTTTAGAGAAAACACAGTGCTAACAGTTGTAATATTTGAAAAAGGATTGGAAAAAAAATTCTCTTTTTCTGTTGAGTTAAAGTGTTTAAAACTAAAACAAAAACCTCTATAATTGCTATTTTATACCATGTTTCCCACTGGGCTAGAATATCACCCATCAAAGATGCTCTCTTGTTTCAAGTGTCCTTTAAAACTCGTTGTCATAAATAACATCCCATCCTAGTGCAGCGCCTGGGTCAGAAATCTTGATTAAACATGTACACTTCTACAAATCACTTCTCCTCCTTCTCTAAGTCATGAACACATTTAAAGAACTCTGCTTCAGAAAGAAGCATGACCAAGCTGCAAAATAGATCCTCCTTTTTTTTTTCCTAAGGTTTTTCTGCTTTTTTAGTGTAAGTTTAGAGCAATATCTGGAGGATAAAATATACTCCATGTAATATTTAGTCATTTTGTCTTCTCTCCTCACAGGTAACATATTCAACAAGGCATTTCTTCCCCATTTTCAGACTATCTTTCTCAGTCTCTTAAATTTCAATATTTTCACCAATTCTGAAAGTATTTTCTTCCCTTAAATTCAGTAGCAAAACTAAAATTTCCTCAGGACTACTTGGGACACTATGAAACTTTTTATTATTTTTATTTTATGAATATACTTAACTTAGTATGTATTTAAAGATAAATTTCAAGATTTAGTGCAGAGAGGAAATAGGAATATCACTAGAAGACTGCAGTTTGTACTGCAAAAATATATATTTCCTTTTTTTTTTTTTTCAGTAGGAAGTCTTGTCAGCCCTTCATAAAGACTGTTGCTCTAAATTTGTAGAAAATATTTTTAAGGATACTAATTTCCTTTCTTTAAGTTCCTCAGGAGAAAATGAAAACCAACAAACAGTAAAAGCAAAGAATTCAATAAGAAGCAATATATAAATGTTGAGCTGCACAGTACCTTCCATGAGAACGTTGTGGCATTGACCCAGAATGCTGTGGATTGAGGGTCCATTTTCAGCCTCACCACAGACATTTTTGTGTCCATTTATCTTGCCTGTCCTTTTATAAAATGCAGATAAGTGCTTCCTGGCGCTTCTCTGGATCTGAAGTTAGCAGTTTGCTCAAGTATTCAAGAGATTAAGAACATATGATTATCTTAGATTTGAACTATTCAAGGATTTTCCATTGAAATGATCTTCTGATGGAAGATGCACATTTTGCACATTTTGAAGTGCTGATTTTGATAGAATTAGATACACTTTTTTTCCATCAGGAAACTGCAGTTCAGTATGTCATTTGGAGTGGTTCAGTTCACATGCAACACTTCATACCAACAAACCCAAAATGCCTCGATTAAAATAAGCTCAAAAAATAGTCTTTCTAATTTAAAATACTGCTTCATGGGAGTAATTGTTCCATACTCCAGTCTCTCCTTTGCAGTATATTCCTTGTACGAATCACACGTGATAGAAGTCAACAGCCAGAGACCATGCTACATCAGGTTTCCAAGTTCTATTTTCCATAAAGCATCAACCATTGTCAATAAACACGAAAAGATTTTGACATTAGTTGAAAATGAAACACACAAATGAAATATTTTGTTTACAGGAACATTGAAATGTTTCATTGTAATCAGTAGTGTCACGTGAAGCTTTTTTGTTCTCATTCCTAGTGGAAGACAAGGGGAATTTCCTTTCTGTGGGAAATGATGAAACTGTAACTTGTCTAATTTTGAGAAAAAAAAAAGCTAATGTTGAAACATCACAAATTCCTTGGAAATAAAAGTTCCAAATTTATTCCTACTGTATTTTAGACAGATGTCAACCTACATTTTAGGCTCTAGCTCCCTTTTCAGTGGTTTCTAACAGATCAGTCAAGCAGTTGTATTCAATGTATGAAGAGCTTGAATAATTCCTGCTCAACAAGCTTAAAATTAGCAGATTTTTTTTTTCACAGTTCCCTTCCTAAGACAGCTGGTTTCTCTACCATTCTTGGTTAGGTGGTCATTTTTTTAGTTAAGATAATCCAGAACAGACCCTCTTACAGATGGGATGACCAGCAATATCAAAAATCCTTCCAATAAATACAGAACTAGAGCAGCAGTGCACATTCACAGGTCTGTAAGTATAAGCAACTGGAACACTATAGCTAAATAAGCATTGATGAAAATTATGGAAACTTTTCTCTGAGCAGATCTCATGAAGCCACCGGTACAATGCAAGCAGCTACTTCTCCCTGAATCTTTCCATGCTTGAAATAAAGACTGAACCATACCAGTAAAGCAGGACCATGTTAAAATCACAAGACCACCTCTAGAGTCCCTACAGACTGGAAACATGCCGGGTCAAATGTTCTCATTGACCTTGTTTTATTACAGTCAATGGAGTAATGCCAAAATGAGAATTTGGCCTAGGAACCTAAGCATATGGCATTGTTCTATTACACTTGCACAAATCACTGGATATTATTACTGAGAACATACTGGGCTCTTACTTGAGTGCTGGAGGAGAAAGGGTTTGAGCACAGGGCTATAAGCCAAGAATTCCTGAGTTCAATGCTAGGGTCTGTCAAATAAGCCATGCTGTTGCTGTTTCCTTGTGCATGAAATATGGGGATAGGAGGATGAGAGTATCCACATTATGCACAAGATTAATTTTGGCCTAGCAAAACCATCTCCCTGGACTTTTTCCATATTCTTTGGAGAAAGACAGGCTCCACCATAGCAGACCTCAGAGAATTACCAGGTGTTGATACACCCTCAGTGATCAAAAGAAAGGATCCTGCAAAGGAACATACTTGTCCTATCTGGCTAACTTTGAAAACCGATAGCATTCATGTTCAAAGAGTCAGAATGGCAGGATTTATATACCAGCACATTTCCACTACAGCTTAAAGCTAGAATTTCTGTGAGAATGTGTAGGTGATCTTGCTAGCAGAGACAGTATGAACGTTCACTTGAAATTTGTACAGCTCTTGAAAGACTGGAAACATTACTTTATGTCAGAACTACTGTAGCCACACGTAGGATATTCATAGAGGTCATGTAGGATCGTGAGTGATGGAGCATTAGCCAACATATTCAAGAGGTTTCCAAGTGCTTAAGGCCAGACAGAACCACTACAAGGGCTTGTGGAGTCTCATTTCTTGCGTCTTTCTCAGTTTTTTACAGTTGCCCATAATTAAGGCAGACAGATTCCAGCCTAGAGGGCTAAACAATGCTGCAAGTTACATTGCATACAACCAGCCACTGAATGTCATGTTTGACCCACAGGCCGGATTCCCCATTGCTCCTAGTATCTGATCTCACGAAGCTCAGAGATGGCAAAGGAAGCAGTTGAAATTTTCAGCCTCAGACACCTGCAGCAGGCCCGGCCCGCGTGCAATCTGCAGCAGCTCTGACATGGTGTGGGTGGAATAGTAAATAGCAGGAGAAAAGAGGGTGAAGTAGCATCTGCTGGATTTAAGACGTTTTCATTTGAGCAGGCCTGGACATCTACCCCAGGAGTTTTACAGGAATAAGCTAAAGAACTTTTTGAACAACCAGTGCCGTTTTTTAGGAAGTTTGGGAAAACTCCAAAGGCTTGAATAGCTGGTGATGTAGCTCTAACAGGTTTTAGAAGATCTGGTATTTTTCTCTGCAAGACTTTGAGAAAGTTTCTGGCAGAGGCTCAAAGGCCCATTTATGCAGGTGTCAAGGGGATAGTCATATTCTGTGAAGCCAAAAAAAAAATAAAACTGCTGCCTTCATGGGTCATGAGTAGTGTAAAATTCTCTACTTTGCCCTAAACATGTTACTAGATTTTAAAGCTGACCACAAGGTAAAGAATCAAAGGTCAGTTTGCAGGGTTTCATTTAGCTGCCCTGAATAGTCATGAAGGATCCAAATCCTCACCCCTTCCTTCCTCCACTTAGGACAGATCAGAGGAGTTGCCCTCTGAAAATACCTATATTTCTCCAACAGACTAGAGGGTCTAACCCAGAGTTAGACAACTCATCCAGAGACCACTCAAGTTAGGGGCCAGGGTGGCCACCTCTCTGCCGTGCTAGCATGTCTTCAGATTTCCTCTCCCAGTCTCCATTGGACGTTGGCTACAGCACATTCCTCAGCTAGTGAGGCTGGATAAATTGGAAACACTGCTCCACGCAAAGGCTGAGAAGGGATGTGCTGACACACAGTAAAGAAAGAATTTCGGCGTATTTCAACAAACATCTTTATATTCACCAGCCTGGACATTGCTGATGTGGGCCAAACACATCCAACATACACTGCAGATGATGGGTCTCAAGTGTCAAGGATCCATCCGGTTTATTACAATAGACTTCTCCATACAGTTTGTGAGAACAGTGGAAACAAAGAGAAGCACAAGGTCTCTAACCATCCAGGGAGCCTATCCTATTTCTCTCACCTCTATCTTTTCCCCTTGAGGGTTTGGTCCTCTCCAGAGTGAGGTACAGGCTACTAGGCCAGCCATGAGGGCAGCCGAGAGACAGGGCAGGTCAGGAGCAGAAGAAGGTAGCAACCTGAAGCACCAGCTGGTTTCGTTATAAGATACAGGCTCACTTTCATTCTGGGAGAAGATTCAATTTGCCCTAACTCAAACCACGCACACCTGGCAAGCTCCCAGTTTGGTCTTCACCCCCATCTCCCACACTATGCCTTACTAGGCAGTTTCACTGCTGCAAACTATCTGATAAGCCTTCCTGGTCTTCCCACATGCTCCCGCACAGCTTCTGGTCCAACAAGCAGCTGCTGATGTGCTCCATTTGCCCTCTGCGGCTCCCTGCCTGCCCCAGGGAGGCATCTGCAAGTGGCAAGCAGAGTCCGGAGCAGCTGGGGATGGGGAGGTCTCCATATGGCATTTCTTCCATTACTCCTAGACCACTACATCCTCCCCCTGGGTATCCCCATGCTTCTCTCCAGCTCAGCCTCCTCAGTCTCCTGTGGCTCTTCTCTGGTTGTGTTATATCTATGCATTTGAGGGGCTCAGAACTTTGAGTCTAGTTTTTTTCTCAAAGGTGAGTGAGTTGCAGCATCCCCACCCAGGAGGATGGCCGCACGGCGACCTTCCCACTGCTATCTGCAGGTGCATGAGAAAGCATCTCCCTCGCTGCCCACGCTGTTCCCCACCCTTCACCCCACACTCACTCCAAGCCCAGGAGAAACTCCCACTGAAGCCAACAGGAACATTGCCTGAGCAAGGGATATAGGGCTTGATTAGTAGTTTGTTAATTGCTGTAGAAGGCACTGGGGTGACAGATAACTATCCGTAAGTGGGATGAAGGTTGTGATTTTTCCCTGGTTTTCCACAGGTTTGTGAGACAGCTCAGATGCTCCCAATGTCAGCCTAGCCTCCAACAATGTGATTTGTGAGATCCTTTTGTTGTCTAAATTCCCTTAAGTGGAAATATGTTTTCTAACAGCACAGAAACTCTCCCCAAGGCTTCTGTTGTACCAGGTTAATCAACCATACATGACAGCAGAATTAGAGGTGCTAGTATTTTATGTTCTGCATCTAAAGTATGTTTCTTCGTGTGTACTTAACAGGCTTTAATTTTATAAAACATTGCGCAACAAGGCACCTTGGGGAAGAGCAATTAACTCAGATTATGTTTTCGTTTCAGTGAATACCAAATGAGAAACTGAAATACTGATTTATGTAGCCACAAAATCAAATCATACTCCTTAATACTGCCTGATTTTTCAGTGTGACCGTCTTTGGTCACAGTCAACCCTTTTAGTCCTGACATGCAATTAAGAAGTTGCTCAAACTGAACTCTCCCTTACAAATATATCAAGATATTTTATAATCACGATACACAGACAACCAGTCCTGTGTGAAGTTAATTGTGAGACTGCTGTCATCTTCAGTGAGAGCAGGAATAAACCTACTGAGGACATTTTGGTATAATTTTCCTGTTGATGACTATCACAGCCAGTTTACATTAATTATGGATGGGGATAGGCACTGCAAAACAATTTGAAGGATGAAGGTACTAATTTAGGATCCAATCTACCTCTCATTAAAGTCAATGGAAAGATTCCTATTGACTCCAATGGCAGCTGGTCCAAGCCCATAAAGACCGAATGAGCTCATGTGAATCTTCTCATCCCATTTCTCACTACAGAAAAGAAATGATACATCAGCACTTGAACCACTATTCATGCAAAAGGCTTAATTTGGTCACCTTGAGTCATGCACAGCAGCTCCTTACTGTACTGGCCATTCCCTTGGGATCAAGGGGTCTTTGGACAAATGTGTAGCAATTTGGGCTGACTCAGGATCCTGTCATCTCAATGATTTTCCAATTGGAAATGCCCTTCTGTGGGTTGCAACAAGGGATGAGGTGGAACAAGAACTGAAGGTAGGACAGGACAGGACAGGGAAGGGAAGGGGAAGAAAAGGCGAAGGGAAGGGGAAGGGAAGAGAAGGAAAGGGGAAGGGAAAGGGGGCAGAAGGGTGGGGAGGGGAGGGGAGAGGAGGGGATGGGAAGAGAGGAGAGGAAAGGAGAGGAGAGGAGAGGAAAGGAAAGGAAATTTCCATCATGAACCCAAAACCAGTCTCAGTTGCCAATTTCAAGGCTTTCAGGTGGGATGCAAGGACCAAGCCCCTCACATTGTTTCCCCAGGACATCAAGTCCATTCCCACCCAGTTCTGCTGCAGGAAGCCGATCTGATCCTGGCAGCACTGAACGTGGGGAGTCATGGACCCCACTGCTCCCCTACTTCCTCTCCGAGGCAGTCCATTCTTGTAAACACCAATTTCCAGTCTTCTCTGCTCCCTCGCTGGCAGCTGCTTGCCAGGCAGCCTGGATCAGAGAGAGCAAACGGAGGTTGAGGCAAAGCAGAAAAACAGAGAATTCAGCCTCCGTGCCTGCAAAGCTCCTCTCAAGAGTCAGACAGCCAGGAAGCTAGAACCTTCCATCCAATTGTCCCAAAAGGGATATGCCAGAAAATCCCTTTCTATGCAAAAAGCAGCTTCTTTTATCTTCCTTTTCTTCTATGTTATAAATCCACTATGAATCCTATGTAATAGGTTTTATTTCTACTCTTCAGCACGATCCACAGTACCCCACCACCACCAAGAAAAATGTATTGATGAGTTGAGTTTTGTTCCCTACAGTAGGAAAAGTATTCATAGTTTCTGGCCCAATGAGTAGAAAAATGTCATTCAGTGTAAATAAGGTTGTCATTACTGCCTATTAACAGCTATGATTTCTTTAGACACAAATACATTTAGTCTGTGAAAAGTTCATGAAAATTGAAATTTGATTCCATCAAACAGAAGTAGAGGTATTTCTTCACAGCATTTTCCAGGAAATCTAATTCTTATGCATGTCCTACTCTGACAGATAACTCTTTAATAATGACACCCTATTACCTGTGTTCATTGCTCTAGGTTTTTTTTTTTCCTTTTGCCTGCCCCACTCATTAATAAATGTTTTACTACTTGTAGTTAGCATGCCAGTGTCAAAGTAGCCAGGGAAAAGAAGCTGAATTTCCACCTGTCTGCTGTACTTACAGAAGAATTATTAACTCATTTCCAGTTGCAAATGTCTACTTACTAATAAAGCCACAAAGAAATGGGATTGAATTTCAGATTCCAGTCTGAATTTCTGAGGCCAATAATGGCAAAAAAAAAAAAAAAAAATTGATACCAAGGATTTTTGACGTAGTCTTTGAAAGATAAAAGAATGGATCTGATTTAGGCTCTTTCAGGATACACCTGATGTTGAAGGACAAAACGGGGAATTTCTTTGGTCTTCCCACTCTGGTCTTCCAGGTGCAAAAAAAAAAAAACCAAAAAAAAACCTACTATATCATGAATACTTACTACTCTGTGACAGGATATTAACTGTCAGCCAACCAGCCCATCAGATAGCTTGGCTTGCCGTCTCTGGGCTAGGAATTAAGATTCCTACGGCCCTTAGTCAGCGCTGCTACCAGGGAAGGCAGAGAGAGCCCTCCCCTCTTGCCAAGACAGTAGCACTGCTGGTGAGCTCGTCTCTGACAGAAGTCACTCTTTGCATATCTTCCACCCATCAGTCTGGGAATTAACAGATAAGGAGCATTTCCGTACATAAATAACCTCTGAGCTGTCTTTGAAAATAGAGCTCGGCATTTTTCTGCTTACCACTGGCGATGGCGTTCCTGCTTATGCAAGGCTAGTTCATCACAGGCCTGACTCAACATTACAAGAAACATCACGAAGGCCACCCCCGACCCCTGTGCTGCCCTGCTCCTCCCTCTCCCAGGAAAATGCAGAAGAGTCTGCATTTTCTGCCTTCCCCAAGGGGCTGTGGGGTTGGGGCTGCTCCCTGAGGACGGGTGATTCAGGCTGTGGGATCTGTTCCAGATCCACCCGTGCTGGCTGAAAAAAAAATCTGCATGCCCATCTGGCTCCAGCCTGGATAACACCTGGTATTTAAGCTGCCTACATCAACGTCATTCAGGAAGCACCACACAATGGTTTGGCCAGCAGGTCTTATGGGACTGTCACCAAAGTGATCAAGCCAAAGAAATGGCAACTTGTTGTCCCTGTGCATCCCATAAAGATCCCTCCCAGAACACCAGGTGAACCCCGGGGTGCTCCATGTAGGCAGGAGGGGATGGTTGGAGGGAGAAGCACTGTCTAGTTGCAGCCTTGAGCATCAATGGTCGCACTGGGGCAGCAAAATGCAGACCCATGCTGGAAACATAGGGACGCTTTTTGGCACAGAGGATGACAAATCCCTTTCCATAGCCCTCCCATAGACCCTCTCTCTTTTCTCTGATGCACATCCCCAGATCCGGGCTTTGGTGGATGGAAAGAGCCACAAACAAAGGAAGGATTCAGGCATATTTGTTTTCAGTTAGCATATGCCACTTGCATGTGAAAAAATACTGTGTAGTTAGAGCACGATTCTGAACTCCTCCTTATCACAGCCCTGTGGCACTTGCACCAGCAAGGGAAACCAGAGAAAAGGACCTAATCTGCAGTCCTGCAAACTGGCTCAGGACACCAGCCAGAGAAACACAGCTATCTTATCTCTCTCCGATTTCCCCCTGGCTGCTTTCAATATGTCAGTCACAGAGTAGCTGTTACCCCGAAAAAATGCTTGAGGTTTTACTCTGATCTCTGTTGTTTCTCATCTACACCCAGCTCTGCTGGCTGTAAGGCAGCCTGGTCTTGCATCGTGATGAGACAAGAGCAGCATATCAAACCATACTCAAACCCCCAGCCAGGTCACAGCGACCTTTCTTATTTTTACACCCCATCTTTTCAGTACCTCATTCCCACAATTCCCTCCACACAAAACAGTGTTTTGAAATCCCTGAACAGATGCAATAATTTCTCTTGGTTTTTTTCCCAGAAGAGTTCCTGCTCTACATTCTGGGCAAATGTGGGCTTCTGCAGTTAGGCAGCTCTTCAGCTCCATTGCACCATGCTGGTATCCCAGCAGTTCACACTGAACATGGGTTTTCTTCTCATCTCTGTGGCCTTCATTGTCTGACACTTGCAGATTTTGCCATGCCATCACAGGCTTTGCCTTGCATAAAGCAGTTATAGAAAAATGAAATGGTCTCTCTGCTTTTTTCCCAAGCCTCTGAGCTACTCTAGCACATCGGTTTTCAGCCCTCTCCCCTGCCCAGTGCATTCTGAAAGGTCATCTCTGTCTAGAAAAGCCAGCATACATCAGTTTCTTGAAGTCTAAAAGACCTTTTCTACTGCCTTCTGCAGGAGTAAGGCCAGGCCTTTGAGAATCCATTGACAGCTTTCATTGAAACTTTCTATAACAGTGATTAGAAAACTGTTCAAAACACCCATTTTCATCAAGAATTAGCGCTGATCTCAGGGTAGTGTATTGGGACAAAGGCAGATAAAAGGCCTGGAGCACTGCAGAAACCTCATAAAAGATGCTCATGTTCAAACCTTAAAAAAAAGTCTTGCCTTGGGGAATCTCATCCCTCCTGTCTTCCTATGCTGCTCCCAAGGAGAAGTATTTTTTTCTGTCCTACAGAGGATACTATTTCCTCCCTGCCTTACCCTCACTCAGTCACATTTTCCCATGCCCTCTGTTTCTCTTCTTTTGGGAAGAAGCATCTTGGTAGAGAAGTACTCTAAGGCTGGTGCATGACATTCAGTTTCCAGCTCCTAAGAGAGATACCTCTGTTAAAAATAAGACAGAGAGTTGCTGCTAGAAGATGGTTTAGATCTTAGTTTTACTGATTTAAGTGACTCAATCTGTTGACTACAGAGATTGGAGGATAACTGCAACTTTAGTGGGCACTTGGTTTTCATGGCTGAGGGCACTCCAAGACCATGATGAATGCTGGTGGCTTTCTGTTCCAGCTCTCGACCTTGGTGAGCAAGGGAAATTTCCGTCTTTATTTCAAACTGAAAATTATATAAATGACTGTTTTTTATAGAACAGGCAAAACTGAAACTCAGGGTACAAAATGTAGAGGGGTTTATAATCTGAATCTAGATGCTACCTCCATCGCTTGAAGGTAGAAACAAACACTTCTGTCCCTCTCCCACCCAGCTATCTGAAATGTCATTGACTTTCGTAGGTATTTCCAGCTCCAACTGAAGCACATTTTCGGGCAGTATTATTTGCACTAGCAAAAAAAGTGTTATTCCCAAAGTACTCCAATAGGGTATTCCCTTTCTTTCATGCAACACTCCTTGTCCCAGATTTTGTTCTCCACAGTTCCCATTCCACACTACCAGGTAATCCCAACATAGCTGAGGAACTGGACTTGGCCACGCAGACGAAGCTATAGCTATAGCATGTTCCCAGCTAAGAACAGAAACCAACATTTAGGCTTGAAAGTAATTTTGTCAGAGCGGCAGATCAAATAATGATGGCTAACACAGCAACATCTCTGCCCACAAGATACACAACACACAGTGAGTGTTTGTGAAAAGATCTCCCACTGACTCCCATAGACACTCATCATCACAGCCAGAGCATGGGTGGGGTGAGAAGGACAAGCCACATGAGGGCAAATATGTGCAAACATGTTATCTATCCCTTACTACCACCATCATCCGGGATAAAAGAACTGGGATCATGAAGTGAGGAGGAGGCTGAAAAAAGTCTGATGGGAAAGGTAGAAAATAAGGGAGATAGCCAAGGTGATTGATAGATGCTTTTTGCTTTTGTTCCGGACATCCTTGGCTGCAAGTCTCCAAGTTGTACTGGGGCTTTCTGTTGTTTCACAATTTAAAGTTCCTGAGTATTTTCCCTGAATTTTCTCTCTTTCAGATCACAGTAAGGGCACAGGTGGACATACAGACACACATCTCCTGTCCATCACACTCCAATGTGGAAAGAAGAAACATTTCAAAACCACAGGCAGAGTGGGAGAGATACCACAGGTCTATAAGTCAGGAGGGCAGGTTGCATGGAGAGATTAGGTCATAAGTGGCATGACACAGTGCACTGGGCAATAAGAAGGACTTTTCGTAACTTCCCCAGAGAGAATTTCATCACCTTTAAGTGTAAAAAAAAATCATGACTATAGCATTTGTTTTCCCCCCAAGGTGCACTGTTCCAGTTTTCTTGGGCCATTTCTCTCTATGGCCACCAATAAAAGGCCCGGGAGGAGATCTTGAGCAGATGGGCACCTCAGGACAGAATCTCACTGTGGACTTCTTCAGAGGGTCTAATTTCTGACTTAGCTCTGCTCCTAATATATCACTGGGAATCTCTGCCAATAAATTTAATAGTGGAGTTCAGCCAACACCGAGCACTTCGGAAAATCCCAGCCTGAAACCTTTTCAGGTGTAAGGGATGGGCTGAGAGGAGATCAGATGATTCTTCCTGAAGAGTTAACTCCAGCCATGACATTGGGATATATCATTGAGTGCTCTGCTTTAGAAAATCAGGTCATTTGTCAGATTTTTTCACATACCTGTGCACACCAATTGTACCCACGCGCCATGATTGTATTTGCTGAGTGACACTGAGCAACACATAAACAAAAATCCACTGTTTCTGCTGTAGATTATAATTGGAAAAGTTTTGGCAGTCTTCGTGCCGACAAATATCATATTCTACATCCAAAATCTTGAAAGTTCTCAGGGCTAAGAAATCTCCATGGAGAAAAGCACTAAGGACTTTTTGTTATTTTTATCCATTTCTAAATATGTATTCAGAATCCTAAATTTAGGTCTCCACTTGAAAACAAAATTCCTGATTCAAGTGGTTTCAAAAACACATTCACATAAGAAGCCCAGGGGGGGAAAAAAAAAAGTAATGCAGACCCACACTGGAAGCAAGGGACAGTCATTTCACTCCTTTGAGTTTTGCAATCTTTACTTGTGGCTAAAAGCAAAACCAATTACAGTAAACAGGAATCTGGAATCTGTTGTTGACACCGAGGTCTTGGAACAAGGATTTCAGCCAAAATTTTATACTGAATCAATGTCTCAAGGTCTGTTTTCAGTGGGAATAAAAAAAAAGAAAAGGATTCTTAACTTTCATGGCCAACCAGATTGAATAAAGCAAACATGAAACAGTGGTGGCTCTAGACACTCCCAGAAACAAATTCTGGAAACAAAACAGCTCCATCTCTATCTGGACTGTCTGTAAAGGAGTGATTGTCACAAGTCCTTCCCATAATCAAACTCTTGGTGGAGTCTTCCGATATGAGCTGGAATCCTCCGTTTGAATCTACTTCTGCTTCTGAGTGGATCAAAGATACGGGCCTTTTGAGATCAACTCTAACTAGCAATTCGTGTTCAGCATCCAAGCCCCCTCTATACTTTAATCTGTTCCTTCTAACTTTAATCTGGTTAAAAACAAAGTTACTATGCCTGTATGGCATTTTTTGTATGAATTAGCTAACTCAAGTAAGTCAATACATGAGCAAGAAGCACTTCATGTAATCCTACATCTGCTTTATCAAAGTATTTACATATGCTTCTGTCTTTAAGCTCAGCTATAAGTGTATTTATGTGCTTTCAGGAACTGAGACATACAGTTTTAATGACACGAAATCAGAGACGTCTTCCTATCTGAAATAGCACCTCTACCTTCCCCTGAGCATTAGAGTTTAAACAGTAAACGACTTTGATCTCAGCTACCCTTCATTTTGGTCGTGGAGTTGCAAAATGAAAACCCACATGACAAGGCTATGCCAAACAAATTAACACATCGCTTTGCCTGTCTCTGCTGAACCCCCAGCCTGTGAATGTTAGACAGAGTTTTAGTGTAGCCTAAGTTCTATTGGAAGGTAAAACACATGAAATCACATAGAATATTGTGCATCTAGGTCTAGTGGGACTCTTTTGGGGTGTTTTGGTACAATAGACATTTACAGGGCCATGCAGGGGGAAGAGGATATGGGAGATATCTGAGAGTCATTTCTAAAAGGAGAATTGGAGAAAAAGATCTGAAGTTTTTCTACATTTAGTGCTACTCAAAGTAAAATATAGCATAGACTCATTTTTAGTAGAGGTAGGAAAGTCAACTATGGAGGTAAAGATCATAGAAATGATGTGCAATGATGTATTGAGTAAATCTCCCTCTGACTTTGTTTCTTGCCAAGTTACCTTCACCGAACCAAAATGAAGAATGACATGCTCCACTCCTAAGTGGGCTGGAGCATTTCAAGTACAAGTTTGGGTAAGTATTTCAGGCACCTAGCAAATATTAGTTGTCCTGTATATAAGCTGGAAAGTGGGTTGGAGGTTGGTCTTCAGCACAATGTGCTCTATGGCACTAGCACTTTTCTGTTGACTGTGAAATAAACAGAGCTCACTTCAATCACATCCATGACTTCCTCTCATTGCTATCATCTCCTTCAGACTGACAGTGGATCTCATGTTGACACATTGCTGAAAAAAACAAGCTTTATTTTTTTATTCTGGATCTGTTTGTTTGTTTGTTTGTTTGTTTTCTTTTTTTTGACCAAGTGAGTTTATGACCAGATCAATTCCCTGATCTGTATCACCATGCAGACTCATAAACATCAGTGTAAGCACAAAGAGAATGAGCATCTGTAGAGAAAAAGGGACTCAAAGGACCCTTCCAGTAACTCTTTCCACTAGATTTTTTCAAGAGCTATATCAGATTAAAGCATTACTTAACCACAGCATTAAACAGTCAGCCTTTACTCAGGCAAATTTTCCATTATCAAAGGACTATTTACGTTAGTGGGAAAAATCCCTGTTCTCAAAGGACTCTGGAAGTGCAGTGACAGGAGCAGTGCAAGTAT
The DNA here is from genome assembly GCF_036417535.1 of Chlamydotis macqueenii. Taxonomy (NCBI): domain Eukaryota; kingdom Metazoa; phylum Chordata; class Aves; order Otidiformes; family Otididae; genus Chlamydotis; species Chlamydotis macqueenii. The sequence goes on along the minus strand of NC_141556.1, from coordinate 5,222,634 downwards.
TTATAAAAGTTTTCCAGGAATCTGGTTTGTACTGAAAAATACGATCAATTGCATCTTGATTTAGGTTGAATGGGCCCAGAGTTGTCACCTTTGTACCTGTTTTATGCACCATTCTCATAGCAAGAAATGTATCTTTCCCAGAAGGTTTTCCCAGGGCTGCTATGTAAGATGGCCTCATGGAAAAGAGAATCACACTGAGAAAAATCTGTCACACACTGCAAAATTGATGAGATTTATTTATTAGAAAAATTCCCAGTCCATCAAATGCAAGGCCAAGAAAAATGGGAACATGGCTTTCCCTTACACCTCCAGTGAAGTGTTTCGTGCCATCTCTGACAAACCGTGTGTAATCTCAGGGCAAGCGTGTCATGGGACAAGAGGCTGTTTATGCCCCAGGACCATACACGCTGAGCTGAATCAAGGGGAATCTTCCCCACAACAGAGACAGCTTTTTTGTGGAAACAACAAAACAAAAGGGAGTGCTGGGACAGGCTGCCCCCTCGATTGGAGGAGTGGAGGGTGTTGTTTCCAGCAATCCACCTGCATGTTCATATCTGTCTCATTTGCATGCGTTTGTTTAAGCTTTTTAATTAGCAGAGGGCCAGATCCTGATTACATACACACACAGGTACAACTCAATTGATCCCAACGCTGGTCCATCTTGCTGACCTTACAAACCATCTACCAACACCTTTCATTCAGCCGAGAGACAGAAGACACATATCAGGCACATCAGAGAGAGAAGGGAGGGAGAGCACCCAGGAGTGGTTTGCTGAGGAGATAACAACAGCTCTCCTCCGTCTCTCTGCACCTCTGTGGGATGGGATGGGGCTAGGCATGACCTGGCAAGTCCTGCTGATTTGCTTCATCCCACAGATTACCCAGCAGCCCTGCATCGGTGTAGTCCCACTGCCAATCACATGATATCACCCCAGCATAAATGCGCTTAAATTGCTCAAGAGCCATATGCAGCCCAAGAGCCCCCATGGGTATAAAGTATCTCGCTTTCCCATGCAGCGAGATCAGAATCAGGCGCAGTATTGGGTTAGGGAGCGGCAATAGTTGTTCCATAATTAACTCTGAAACCGGGTTCTCATTAGACCTTGCTTTTCATAAACACCCTTCCCTCCACGCATGCCTAATTTCCTACTACTCATCAGGGAGGTTAATAGGAACTGAAGTCAATAGTAAGCTCTCATGGGTTCCACTAAGGCAGATTCACACCCACATAAAAAAGGGCAGTGAACTGGGTGCATTTCTTTGACTATCTTCTTTTTTCCTAGATATATGCGCAGAACCTAGCAGCACGAAGATCAAGCAAGGCTGCTGCTGCCAATGAATGTTAAATACCTGTCACAGTGACAATCTGAAAGGGCAGGATATTATATCACCCTCCACATTGTGTGAAGTGTTTGCTCAGTGTCAGCTCTATTCAAAACCACTGTCACGTCTCTTTTAGATTTTCTTTATTATCTTTCACTGCTGTTGTTCCTTGGGAATATGCATGTATTCTCATTTATTCACAGCGCCCCATATCTACAAGGCAATAAATGTGGGCAGATGTCTCATCCCATATAGAGCAGACCCTTTCTTATATGTCAAAATCAGGCTCATCTCATCTTTCTCTGAAATGGGAGTTTTGCCAAAGAGAAGAGACCAGGAAGGACAGATGCAGCTAAGGTACAGGTGGGAGAATGGGTGAAATAGAGGTGGGAGGCAGAGAGCATTTACTCTCCAAGGGGATAACTCCAGCTCCAGTTCTTCTTTTGGGTGTGGGATTCATGTCATCATTGGAGAGTAAGATGGGCACTTCATTTGCTCCCCCCCAGGCATTTACACTGGGTAAATCTTAGCCCCCTGTTGCAACAGGATGTTCTTCTCCCAGAGGTACATGTCCCTCATCTCTGTCTGGAGAAGGTGCTACAACCCATCTAGTTTACCCCAGATGTCTGACATCAACCTGCTCAGCATTAGGCAAGCTGCGTCCCTCCCCTGGTGCCTGCTCCAGCGGCAGGGTGCTACCCACGGGCAGGGAGGAGGTAGGAGGCAAGGAGAACACAGTTAAGCTCCTAGTGCCTCTCCTCCTCCACTCCGACCCCGCAAATCCACACCCTGTTTCATCTGCTCATCAAGGTGGGGAAAACGTATTTTTGAGCCTCTTGAAATTAATTAACCCTCCACAACTTGATAAAATTTTAGCTGAGGGATGGCTTCTTAGCTGATTTCCAGCCCGAGGAACTAGTGAAGGGGGTCAACATGCAGTTTGAGAGCTCAGCATAAAGCAGGGATACCATGATGAATGGAGAGTGGTATCCAAGGCCACATTTCTAAGTCCTTTGGTCACTCAGCTTATGACTTCAGAAGAGGAAAGGACCTTGCCTCACTGTAGTCACCTATGATGTCTCTCCACTCACTAGGATTCCCCATCCCAGGACTGGGACTTCCAGACGATCCCATCTTTCATCTGCCCCATCTTCTGAGAAGCCTTCCTCCCACTCCACCTCCACTCGTCTCCACCTTAGCCCCCCACCTCCCTAGCTGCCTCCCTTCCCATCAGCCTGAAAACCGGCCACAAAAATACAAGGAAAGTTTCTGTGCCTGGGTGGTGATGAACAACACAGCCAAGTGATTGTCTGGCTGTAGAGGGTAGAATTTAATTGGAGAGAGGCTTAGTGATTCCTCCTGCCAAAAGAGTAAAAGGAAAAATTCAACAGAGCAAATTCAGAGTGATGACGTCCTCTGGCCGGCCCGAGCAGATGCCAGCTGCCTGGGAAAGCATGGTCCCAACTGGGAAGGTGACAGGGGCAACAGAGTCCTTTTGGCTAGCAGTAGTGTCTGTTCAATGTGTAGAGGGCATGTGATCTCCCCACCAATATAACGTATTCAACGATGGCAGACAGGAAGGAGAAACAGATATGAAGTGACATGCCCTAGGCCATATGGCAAGCAAGTGGCAGAGCCTAGCACAGCCCTGGGGCCAGCTGTACGGTCACTGCTAGCCTTCCCAACATCCTCCAGGTAGTAAACTGGAGACTCCCCGGGAGTGCTGCACCTACAGATCTCAGGGGCTTCTCCACCAGAATCCCCCAAGCCCAGTATCTCTCATGGGATGCCACAGTAGCCATGAGCAGGTGTTCCTGTTGGGCACAGTGTAGCTCTCCTCTCACAGGACATCCTCAACTCATTTAGTCAAGCAGGGATGGCAGAACTCTTCACACATTCAAGGAAATGATTGTGGTGTTTTACTTCTGATTGAAACAATTTCTTGGCAAGAAGATATAAACTCTATTCTCCTTTTTTTTTGGGACCAGACAGCTAGGGTGGTTCATTAACTATGCTCCATAGGTCAGCCCAGAACCTGCTTTTAAAGCAGTGGTGGACCTGAGAACTGGTCCCAGCACATATGTAAAATATGGTGAATATATGTGAATGAGTTCAGAGCCAACATTACAGCTTCGGAGGAGCCAATCCAACATTGTTACTCATCTAATTCCAAAGAGCAGTTATTCCTTTTAGTCAAAGTTTTATTTTTATTTCAAATGTGATGTGGTTACAAACTCATTCCCTTGTATAATTTTGCTTTCCAAGTTAATTACAAGATGTTCTAATTAATTATATTTAATGATTAACGTACAAACTCACAAGGAATGAACATAGCTTAGAGAACGTTTGCTCTCGAAAGATATGTCTAGACTAGTTCGGTTTGTCAGGAAAAGGTTGAAAAAATTAAAATGAGAGAGAGCCAGAGAGTGAGAGCAAAAATACACTGTGTAAGAAAAAATAACAATAAAAAAAGAAACCCAATTATGTCCAAACAAGAGCATATTTTTCTTTGGAGTTCAAACACCACCTTTAACCATCTCCCCACCCAGGATCTGATTACTTTTAATGGGACTCTGCTTGTGATTTAAGTTGTTGTTCATTTGTACAGTAATTAAGTTGAGTTGAGTTGGTGTCTATTACATCATGGTTTATATTATGAATTCACACTGCAATTATGTGTGTGTGCAAGGGTAAGTGAGCAGAAAAAGGACCTTCTAGTTAAGATCAAAATCGATAACTACAGCAGGCTGGGTTTAGCTCCAGTCTCAGCCATGTCACTTCCAGACACCCAAGTGACACATACAGGAGTGGGGACATTGCCTCCAGACGTCCTAGTAACACATACACTGGAGTTAAATGCCCATGAGGAAGCAGAATCCTCAGAAGAGACTGTGAGGTTAATCCTTCACCCTTCAGACTAGACGGCTGCTGACACTTGGGCACTAGTCACTGAGCAGGGAAACATCTAGCCCAGCAGGATCGTGATTTTAAACAGGGTCTCTGTTGCCACTGGAATCAGTTAGGGATTATAGAATGAAGCATCCACCCAGAGATAAAGAATGCACATAAATACCTATTGCACACACTTCTGCTTGTAACACACACACGATGTGTGCATGTATAATACACACCTAATTTCTAATGCAAGAAAATTAGACTTTATATAGGCAGAAATTGGAGTGGATTAAGCCAAAAATATGTTTCAAAGCCAGAATTTAAAAGCTTAATTTTTTTCCCTTCTACATCTTTTTTGTCCAATTCATCAAATGATCAATGGGCTGAAAAACTCCCCTAAATATTAACACCAAGACAGCCGCACTGAAGATTTTCAAGCAGCGTGTTCAGAGCCCCCTGGGTTTGAAACATGTGCATGCACTGCTGGGTTTAGTGTTTGCGGTGTCATGTTGCTTGGCAAGCTGGCTGGGGACAAGGACACCCCTCCACGAGGTGCTGCACGAACACAGGCTCTATTGTTCACCTGGGCAGCTGAGTGCTGGTGGCAAGGGACACAGAGATGCCAGCTTTCATTTTGTGCTGTGAGAACAGGCCAGCATCATGTCCCCGGATTTATTCTCACCAGCACAAATGCTGAAGTCTCATTACCACCTTTCATCAAATATTGCACTGGGGCAGGCTGGAGGGAGAGGAAAATCTTGTTTCTCCAAGTTATGACAAAGATGTCAAACACTTCTGACAAGAACCTGAAGGAAAACACCACAACACCTTGTTCCTGCTAAAAACTTCACTTCCATTCTGGTGCTAAATAATCCTGACTTGCTGCCCCAGTTGTCCATCTTCAAGACTTTTACACTGTTGAGAGATCTTGGAAGCAGCCACAAGTGGATTATGAGGGTTCAAGAAAATAACAGCAGTAGAAAAGGGCAATGAGGAGTGTGATCCCTTTTGGGTCTTCCAGAAATGAAGCTGTGCAAAGCAGGTCTCTGGGAAGGAATGACTTAATATCTGGATAAACTGAGCATCACTTTATCCTCCTTTCTTCTTCAGTGCTAGGATCCCAGCTATGCTCCCAAGTCCCTATTTAGCATCTCAGGCTACATTCTTGAAAGCATTTAACTTCACCTATTCTAGTAAATAAGACATGCATGGGGCTGTTATTTCGCCCAGAGGCCAATTGGCATGGACCGACTTGCGTCCGTGCTGATAAGTGTCTTTCCTTCCAAAACCGGGGGGCTGCATCTGAACCGCCTGTGGTGATGCTCCTTGGCCCGAGCTGTCCCTGGACTGTGCCCAGGCATTGTCTGGGAGAATGCTAGTTGGAACAGGACAAAATCATTGTCAGGGATCATGCTAATGGTTGAATAGTTTGGGAGATCATGTGCCAGTACCTGGGCTTGAGCCCTGGTCTTGTTTAGTTTATAGACACAGCCATAGATTTAGGTGCTTAAGTATAATTATTTAGGGACCTAATCCCCATGGATCTACCTGTAGAAGGTGCCTAAAAACAGGTTACATAGTAGTCTGCACATGGCTCAGGAGCCTGCCTAAACTAACCAATAGAGAACACCACAGAGAAAAGAGAAAAAAGGAAACCTTTTAAATCCTGCCTCCCTCTAGGATGTAGGTACCATATTCTGGGTGGCAAGAAGACATCTCCCTTCCCAGAGGACTCATGGCCCTGACTTCTCTTCTGGAGTTAAGCAAAGATTTTTCTCTCAGAAATCTGAGGAAGGGGTATGCACTTTCCTCTTCCCCACCTCTTTTATCCCTCTTCAGAAGGACCTCACAGCAGATGTGTAAGTACTGGGTGAGCTCATTCCTTCATCTGAAAAGACTTGAACCATCTTTCCAGGAAAATGCATGAAAAAAGGTGGAAGGAGAAAGGTCTAGGCTGCTGAAGGAAGAGGAGGAGAAATATAAAGTGTTGAGAGACGCTAGCCAGGAGGGGTTGTTATTGACATGTAAGTTATTATTAATAAGCAATTGGGAGCAGGAGGGAGAAAAATAAAAAGAAATAGAGATTGGAAGACAACCTAAAATATCATAGTAAAACAAAACTTTGCTTTATTGCTAATCCCACTGAAGTCTCTAGCCTGGTGTTGTCTCAGCAGAACATACTCTGAGAGCTTGGGAAGTAATTTGAGCGTCTCTGAAGTGCTTTGTCTTTCATTGGCTCATCCAGTATTAAATCATCTGGCAATGAAGAAAAGTGTTTAAAGTTAACTTCCATACAGAACAAATTCCTCTGGAAAACTCTTGTCATTTAGCCCGGTTTACCCAAAGTCTGGTAGAATTGATTAGGCTGGGGTTAGGTTTGAACTTTTTAATGTGTTTTCATTTTTTCTGTTTAAAAAAAAAAATGCAATTAAAAACCAGTGCTGTTAACTTCTTTGGACTTAGCCACTTGCTGGAAAACTTAGCAGGCAGATGTTTGAATTGGGGAAGAGAAAGTTGGTGGTAGGCTCCTGACATGCTTGTCTGTCATCCCTGGACAATGAGACTGCAATTGCAGCTCCCCCAGGACACAAAAGTCCTGTGTAGGTGACTCTTCAGACCCAGGGAAGCAAGGTACACCCCTTCTCGATAAAACGAAGGGCTTTGTAATTAGGCCAGAGCCAGTGCTAAAAGCAGCCTAGTATCCCTGCTCAGGGGTAGCCTAACAGGTCTCCTCCACCTCCGATTCCATGCGTGGGTCTTTTGTGTCCACATTAGTCTTTTCTTCTCTACTTTTCAAATGCCAGGGAGGCAAGGAAGCCTTTGATGTTCCCAAGAGCTCTGCTTCAGTGCGTTTCTCTGCACACACCCACCAGTGTTCAGCCAACTCAGGGAGCTCCTGGTCCGCAGGCAGCTTGACGCGCCCTCCCAAAGGGCTAGCACTGTGCCTCCTCCACACATCCACCTGGTCCTAGCTGGTCCCGTCAGTGGCTTGACACCTGCTACTTGCTCTCAGCTGCTTCCACCCCCTTCAACTCCAGTCACCTTGGCTTTTTTCCCTTGTTTCCAACCCAATTCCCCGTTCTCACTAGCTATGCTGACAGTCCTGTTCATGTCTTCCTACCCGCAGGCTTGGGAAGCTGAAACACCCCCGTCAAGTAACACACCTATCTAACTGTGTAATGCTGTACCTATGGGGCAATTCCATCCCAGCAACCTGCAGGGATCCTGATTACACCCTAAAACATGATATTTCAATTTCATTATCTGATCGGGCATTAGCAACGAGCACCACTAATGAGTATATTAGTCAGTTCCTTTATTAAACTAGCGGCAGCATTTGATGCAATGACCTCCTGATGTAGCTCTTTGATGCCATGTGAGTTGACTTTTATTTCTTTTTTTTAATGGAGAAAGATATAGCAAAGCAAATGGAAAAATGGTGAGGAGCAGAATTAGCACATTGACAGTGCAGGCAAATACATGTTCGCAGAGGGAATGAGTTTTACAGGAGCTGCAGAAACGGCAAGTGACGAGCTCAAGCTAGCTAGCTAATATTTGAATATACCCATTCATTACTCCTGTCATTATTATTATGAATTTGTTGTTGTTGTTATTCTATTATGCAGCCAGTCCTGCGGACTGGTTTTGCCATCTATAAGCTGGCGATCTTTCACCCTTAGCAATTGTTGTTTGGCCGTATTACCACAGGGCTCGTTGTGCAAGAAGCTGTGCAAGCCCAGAACAAAAAGGGGATGTCAGCCCCAGGGCATTTCCAGTGTAAGTGTCAGATGAGTGACAACAGGCAGATACAGACGGACAGAGGAGTATGAGGAAACGGGGACACACGTGGGGCTGATTCAGAGGTGAAGGTTTGGAGCACAGCTTCAGGCTTAGCCAGCTACCAACTCCATCAGGGAAACGTTGCATTTAGGTACATAAATTTCCATGCTCTGGCAAAACTCCAGGCTAGGGAATAACACAGAACATCCTACCAAAACTCCCGTTATAGTTTCCACAAAAGAAATCATTGCACTTCTTCCAAGGTACTCTGGTAGTGCAGTCACAGCCCCAGATGACTACTGCAACCCTTTCCAATCATGACTGCATTTTCACAGATTCCATCTCAGGTCCAATTCCAACCTGATAATCATGATAGTGTTCAGGGATCCTTCAGATAATTACTGGAAGTATTAAGCTAGCCCAAACTGAAGCATTAGATACTTTGCACCCATGCAAATGGCTTGCATGGGCTTGCATAAGAAGCATTGGCACTGGCCATAGATCATTTGTGGCACTGCACCATCGTGCTAACACGTGAAACACAATCCTACAATCCATCTGGCTTTGGGATTTTGAGGCTAGCTCACTCAGGCTGCTGGAAGTAAGTCACTAAATACACAGGAGATCTTAATAGAATTATTTCTGCAGTTGTGTTCCTCCAAGACGCAGCAAAGCAAGCTGGGAACATGAGGAGAAAAAACAGCTCTATGGATATGGTAAGCTTTGAAAGACCCAACCTGCCTACTTGCTACATGACCTTGTGTCCAACAGGTTAAAATACTGTTGCCACTGTGCCAAGCATGTAGTCTAAACCTACCAGTCATGTGCCACCAAGCTATTGTCTTCTCCTTCATCAAAGGGAAAGCCGTCTTCTCCTGGCTGCCATGGAGGATGGTGCCTGCACTGTCCCTACTGATAGTCTCCCAGCTGGGGTTTGTGCTGAGTCCAGCTCAGATTTCTTTTCATCCAAAAGAGTCCTACATGAAGGTCAGGATCAAAATACTACAAAATACTACTACAATCTTCAGATAACTGCAGTAAAGGGCCCATGACTTCCCTTGACCAGGGCTGGCAGGTGAGCACTTCGCCACCCACTTCCACATTAGCTGGGAACTGCTCATTTTTCGGGGATACCTACAGAAGATTTGGGATCTCCTTCTGGTATGCTGGAGTAGCTCAGACAAAGAGTCATTTTTTTAGTAGACCCTCTACTACAAACCACCCAGCCAAGCCGTGTGTCCCAGCAGCCCTATGAAAGCCAAGTCAAAACCCAGCATACCCAGATCTGTAATGGGCCAGCTTCCATCTGACTGCCCAGTTAACATCCTCCTGCTACCTCCTTAATTATAATCACTTTATTTTATCTAACCCCAATTGTAACAGTTGGTGAATCACTAGGCTCCATAACAAGATGATCAGGACACATTTCATATTACACTGCAGTTTTCATTCCAGGGCGTGGGCTGAAGGCGTTGTTTATTTATTTTAATTTGGTTCGGTTTGGGGCTTTCTCACATGTGATGGAGTACAGAGATTTAAGCAAGGGGTAGAAGGGTGGAAGGGGTAAAAAACAAAAACAACCTCAATCCATCTGGATCAATTAAATCTTGTTGAAAAGTTTTCAACCCCAGGGTTGCCTGAGGTAGGTCTAATAGTCACACTCTTTGGCACTTAATGAAAATGCTAATGATTTCTCCTTTGGAATATATTTGCACTTCTAGTTTGAACAAGATGCATCTCTCCTCCAATCAATTCCACAAGCTCTTTTTTTTTTTCCCTCCCCATTTTCGCGCGTGCCCCTTCAGGGCAAATTAAGAAATTATTGCCTCTATCCAAAAAGTAGCTGAAATGCGCAGCCTTATGCTTCACGTCACACGGGTGGGGAGGAAAAATCTTTGCATGGTAGCAACAATCCCATTTGTGTCTGACTTCCATACGAAAAAAATGGCATCAAACCATTCTCACCCTCGTTCACCAGGGAAAGCTGTGGGTGCAGATCTCAGCTGGTGAAAATCACCATCAAGTCAACAGAGCTTGCTTTAGATTTGCAGCCACTGAAGACCTCGTCTGTAATGTTCCATTTTCTGGTTAGTAGTTCATTGCAGCAAGAATAAGACTGAGAAAGAGAAAGAGAGAGGTTTAAATATAGGATGAGACTCATCTCCCCTAATTTCTAAGGGACTGGAATAGAGATCAGTGCTTCAGTTCATCCATACATGACAGAAAAAGGCAGATTCTCCCCACCCCAAACTGGGCACTTTTTGATGTCTGAAGTACGATGGCTGAAACAAATGCACCGAGCAGGAGAATTGCCATAAGTCAAACTCAGTTAGAATTTGCAAAGGAAATTCAAACAAATGGCAAAAGTTTCCAGTAAAGGATGTGAATACTGAACATGGGCTTAGAGGCATAAAACTTAATGGGAAAGAGGGAATGGAAGTAGGAAGTCCCTCCTTGAAACTGCTGTCAGCTCAAGGGGAAACTACGATCTCCCTACAGAGGTCTGAGAGAAAAGGCACAGAGAATCGTTAGTTTTGCCTGTACTAGTACACTGAACGAGGCCAGGGAATGTGATTGCTTTGCTCTTAGCTGAGTTCCCAGCAAGTTTTTTCCTGTGGCACCTGGCATGCTGAGCCATGGTTTAGAAGACACCATGTGCCAGGCATCGTTCCCAGTACAAAGTACCCATGGGACCACTCCTTTTTGGTGAAGAGGTGGATGTTAGAGTTTAGGTGTACCGTCTCAAGCCATGCCCTGCCATTCATCTTTAGGATCAGAGAATAAGCCCTGGACCATTTTATTTCTAAACATAGGCACAAAGTCTGACTTTTAATAATTTTAAGAGGTCTATCAAGTCCTAGGTTGAAGGAGTTGATCCAGAAAATGTGGGCTGGCATCAGCAATAAGTCAGACTTTGGAATACCTTCAGCAGTAATAATTAAAGACATGGATGTAAATGAAAATTGCAATAAAACACAGCATGTCTTCTGACAAAGATAGATCACTCTGAACTGACCTGATAGTTTGCTTTGATAAGATCACTGATTTTCTAATGAAAGGAAATGCAGCAGATCTAATCTCTCTGGACTTCAGAAAAGCATTTGTTATAGTACCTCATGGGAAATTATTAAGAGGTAAAGTATGGAGATTAGGAGAAGTTTAGGATAGAGAAGGGAGTCCCTACAGAGGAAATGACAACAGATGGTGTTGAGAGAGGAAGTATTGAGCTGTAAGGAAATTATGACTGCAGTTCTTCAAATATCTGGTTTGGAACTGACTTTATTTAGTATTTTGTCAAACATCCTTGTCACAAAAAGCGGGGCAATGTTATTAAAATTTTCTGCTAGCAGAAACTCAGAAGGCACTGTTGTTAGTGCATAAGAGCATAAAGTTATCATATAAGATGAACTGCATGTTCTTGAGAACTGGAGGTTCAGTACTGACAGGGTCATGCATCTCTCCTAACTTCGTCTATGTTGAACATGTAGTCCAACATAGCTGGCTAAATTACAGCTATACTCAAGTAAAGACACAAGTAGACAAATCTGTCTCCAAGGGTGTCTTTTTTAGACACTTATATTAGGATATGATACCTATTTTCTGTCGTGTGTCTGTAGAAGAACCATAGACAATTAGCTCAGGCTGGACAACAACCCTATGGACGTTCAAGATGGATGCATTACTAGATTACATACCAATCTAGTTTTTGAAGCTATTCAATTTTTAAAAAGGTCTGAAAAGTGGGATACATGGACTAACTATTAGAAGAGAACACGTGACATGACTGTCCAAAATGTGTCTTGCAAGGTATTTCTAATAAGGATACTTCTGTCTTCATCTACACAAAACACACAGAGCACAGCCTCCAAAGTACCAGAGTAATTCCAGAGTACAGAACAACCCTAGTTGCCTGTATTTAGGACAGATGAACTCGAGAGTACAAAGCTGAAGTACTGGGATGCATCAGGAAATGGTGCTTCCATGTCAGGGGAAGATAATATATGTCTTGGCTTGTTTAGCTGACCAAAGTGAAGACTGAGACGACAGCAATGATTTATAGAAATATATCAAGAGAGTAAACAGGGAGAAAAAAAAAGATCCATTTAAACTAAAAGATAGCATGGGCACAATAAATGGCATAAATTGAAACTAAATAAACACAAGCCAATGGAATAAAGACTAGGGTGAAGGACCTGAACAGCTTCCAGTTAGCATACTAGGAGCAAAAACACGCAGACAAGAAACTTCTTTACCCATGAACACTTTTCAGCTTATGGAAGAGATTAAAAGAAGAAGAGAGATGACTTAGAGACTCAAGAGATGCCCTCCAGTTTTACGGGTCTGTCTGGGAGAGAGAACAAGTAAACTTTCTGAAAAGGAAAAAACCCGTCTGGCATGCTATACCAAAAACTGTATGGTTGTCCTTTTAGTACTTGGTACTTCCTTCTTCTCACTAGGCTGCTGGTATTTCACTTGAAACAATACACTAATTGAATAGCGCGTTGACAGATTTGCATGCCACCGTCCTCCCACTTCTGATTTCTTTGTTGCATTTGTGTACATCTAAGCCTGGAGAAAAAGAGGGGGAAAAAAAAAAACCACCACGCCAACAACTAGCAGGAGAAACAAAACAAACACATGCACACAGCACTTCCAAACTGGTCTTGAGAGCAAACAATAGTAGGAAGGGATAACTACCACTCTCAGGGCTCTCGGATGATCGAGTCAGTGAAGCAGACACAGGAAAGGGGATTTCGAGAAACAAATAATACCAGTGCCTGAAATGGGAGCTTTGCTGTAAAGAGAAAAGAAACATATGCTCTTCAGCTGGAGTGGATGTCTTATGTTGCTCAGAAGTGACTGGCTCATCCTCAGTGTAAAGGACCAGTGTTGTATTAACCGTTCTGTATCAGTTTCCCTTCGAGTCTCCTGCCTGAGCCGTCAGGTTATATAATTTCTGACAGGCAGCACAAACAGGAGACTAGAGTAACTCAAGTCCCGACGCTGCTGAGCAGACACCCATCTGTGCTTCCTGGGGGCACATATATACCCTGTCAGGGCTGGATGTGGCTGAACAGCTCTGGCCAGGAGTTGGGACAAGTGGTGACAGTGGACTGACAAATGCAAGTCCCTAGTTTTCACAGGGTACTACATTAGCTTGAGGCTCTTGTTAGGATCCCTGATGTCCTGCGTCTTCTTTGCAAGCTGATCTCAGCCAAAAGGGAACCATGCAGTCACAGCATCCTTCTCGCTCTGCTCACCCGAAGCAGCAAGTCCCCTGGGAACGCATGGACCTGAGGAAGCTCTGCCAGAGCTCTGATTACCAAAGCACAGGCAAAATGTGTGCTCTGCAAGTAGTTTAACAAATTTTGGGCCCATCATCATTCTCCTTGCTCGCATATGATCTTGTTTATGCTTAAGCCAGCATTCTGAAACAGGCACTGCCAGGTTCCACATCATGACGGCTACAGAGTTGGCTCTTTTATTATGTATCCATTCCTAACAGAAAAAAAAAGGCATTTGCCCCAGGGGAAGAAGGAGGTGAGCTACCGTCTGAGCTCTTCTCTGTACCACCCTCTACCTCACATGGCTTCAGAGCCAACATATACAAAATTTCCTTTGCCTTCAACCTACGTAGCCAAACGCAGTTCCACTCCCAACTATTCCCTCCCTGCAGTTGTTTGCCCACTTCTCAGAGTTACATTTCAGCTGTATATGGCCTGGATCCAGAGGAGAAAAAAATCTCCCAGCACCGATGCCGTTGTTTGCCTGGATTCACTTGGTACTGGAGTGTTCACTTCCTTGATAGACCAAGACTCAAGCTAAAAGTTAGGACATTTTCCTGGAACTAGAGCTGGGAATTATCCCCAAACTCTGCACTTAAGCAGAATAACGTCAGGGGAATCTGGACCTCTTTTTGATCTTTATAGTATCAGCCCCTCTCTATCCAAGCTCAAAGCAAGGCAGATTGTGACTTGCCATCTTGGCCCACATGAACATCAAGATAGATGCTGAAGACTTCTTTGTTCCTTGAACATCAACCATAAGTGTGAGTCATTGTGGCTTCAGGAAGGAAGGAATCTTTCAGACAAGGTCTTTCTGAGGGACAGATGGGATTTGATAGCTGATGTAGAATATCCAGTTTTAAAGATACGAAGCTAGATTCTCAAAGGCACTTGTTTCCCATTGATTCCTAAGCGCCTTATAAGATCCAGTCATAATGACTGAATCTGCAAAGAATTAATTTTGAGGGAACCTGAGTGCTTTGTTTCACATTGTTACAGTGCTTAATAATACAGAGTATCCATATATTGCCTAGATAACAGCTCAGAGCTCAGTTGTACTCTTTATCTCCTGATGAGTGGTCTCTTTCTTCACAACCAGATCCACTCTCTTGCATTGCAAGATGTGATTGTTCACCTCTCGATACAGGTCCGTGTCTTTTTCTCATTAAGTGAATTCACTGGGATTTCTTACATGAGGGTGGAGTAACTTAACAATGAACAACTTGGCAAAATTGGGCTTTATGTAATTACTTGAGGATTTGGCCCAACATACTGGTACAACATGAGATGTATCTCATGATCTTTCACTTGCGTAACCCTCTTCCTCTTGTTGTTTATTGTCATCCCTTGCTGGGTTAGTTCCTTGGGGCAGAGACCTTTTATTTAATTAGTCTGGAAAGGGCCTGGCACACCTACAGAGCCATATTAATAATGAGAAACAGTACGAACCTCCCCACAAGAAGATGTGAGCTTCCTTGCAAGATATGTGGCAGGGTACAACCACAGTGATCAGTCGTGCTCTGAACCAATAGGGCTCACCTTGGTTTGTCTTGGGTGGGAAACGTGTCACCAATATGTCCCCAGGCTTTTTCTCCTCTTATGTTCAGAGAAATGTCATTATGATAGATCATCTGCCGATTAGATTTACCTCAAATAATAAGATAATAAGTGTTTCTTCCAGCCTCTGGAACTCCCTTTCCAAGACACTGGAAGAGGAAAAAAAATAGCAAGTGGACAGCAGGTGTCATGGAGCTTGTCTCCAAGTGATATTTATCTGATGGTTGACTGACTTGTAATAGGGTAGCATTAAGGTTGCAGCTGGAGCTCCCTTATTAGTCATAAAAAAGAAAGAAAGAAATGAAAGAAAAGAAAGAAAAAAGAAAGAAAGAAAGGAAGAAGGAAGGAAGGAAGGACGCAAGCTAGCTTAAGCATGTGTTTGTGACTTCCTAGATGCCACAGAGAAAACAGAAGCAAGCAGTGATTTCTGAGTGTTTCACAGAGCATAAATTCATTAAAGCTGTTGCTACAGGTAGTGCATTCAAAACATCTTCTCTGTGTGGATTCTCTAATGTTTAATGGGGGCGGATCTCGTGTTGCTGCCTTTCTTTCAACACAACTTCCAGCTCCAGTCAGTTGCCTGTTTTCTGACAACTTGCAGGAGCTACATATCTTTAAATCTTTAGCTCTGCTGTTAAATGTGATTGAATTTGGCTAATGGCTTCCAAAGTTACCGGGTGGACAGACACGTAGATGTGCACACACATCCCAGCACAGAGCATGATCTCATGAGCCAAGTTTCCATCAGAAAGGAAGCCTAACAAGAGCAATGTGACCACTTCCCCCTTGCTTGCACCCCAGATGTGAAACATTGATCTGCACCCACATTGAAGATCAGACTTTGCAAAGAGCCTGGGAACAGGCAGCCCAACAGTCCTCATTTAGCCCGTGCGTCATGCCTTGCCAAAAGTAGCATGCTTCCTTTTGTCTCTACTTCAGGAAGAGTCTAGCTTGAATCAAGAGGTGTCATTGACTTTCCCTTTTTGTCCCATCCAACAAAGCCAGTATGCTAAAACAGAACTGGAAGAGCATGCTGCATGTGTGGCTTTTTGCTGTTTATACTGCACAGCCTGAATTTCAGAGGCCGCATTTTGGAGGCTCTCTCTACTCTCAGTTAGAAAAGTAGACACCTCCAAAAGGCAATTCAGACATTGCATGAACTGTTCAGCCTGGAGAAGAGGAGGCTCCGGGGAGACCTTATAGCAGCCTTCCAGTACCTCAAGGGGGCCTACAGGAAAGATGGGGAGAGGCTATTCAGTAGGGCCTGTTGTGAAAGGGCAAGGGGTAATGGTTTTAAAATAGAGGGAGGTAGATTTAGATTGGATATTAGGAAAAAATTTTTTACAATGCAAGTTGTAGAACACTGGAACAGGTTGCCCAGAGAGGTGGTGGATGCCCCATCCCTGGAAACATTCAAGGCCAGGCTGGATGAGGCTCTGAGCAACCTGATCTAGTTGGGGATGTCCCTGCTTCTTGCAGGGGGGTTGGACTAGATGACCTTTGAAGGTCAGTTCCAACCCTAACTATTGTGTGATTCTATGAATACAGTCTTGTTAGTCAGAGGCCAGAAGGAAGGAGGATTGAATCAGATCAGAATGTGATTTTTTTTTCCTTTTTTTTCAGTTAAAAAGGACCCCAAAGTTGTCAAACCTTACCACCTCCCTCAGTTCGCCTGATTCTTTTGGTAGCTTCCAGGCTGTGGATATTAGCTTTTTATCTGTGGATATCAGAGACAAAAGACAATCTCAAAGGCAACAAAACTATGCTGAGAATAAAACCAAAGTCTATTTCAGAAAAAAAAAAAAAAAAACACAGAAAGAGAAAAAACCAATAACACACGCTAAAATATTCCATATGCTCTTACGGTGGGTTGCCCTCGGCACATAGAGAAAGATTGTAACTAGGCATAATCTGATAAGGCAGAATGCAACTGCTAACTACTAGGCAACCGCCAAATAAAGAGAAAAAAAAAGGACAGAATCAGCATACACACAGGAAAGAAAATGGTAGAAGAGGGAGGTGAAGCTGAGTTTCTGTGCATAAAATATTGCTATTCATGGAGAAGCAGATGTTAATAAAAATTTGCAAGGGTTTCCAAGCGAAGCTGTGAATGACGCTGCAGTTTGGAGGCCGCACAAGGATGCCTATTGTAGTCTAGCTGGTTTTCTTTCCCTTTTTGTTGCATGGTGGAGAAACACACGCTAACCGCATAATCACAAGACACTCTCAGCACCTCCTCCCTCTGTAGGTCTCATCCCATTGTCAAGCCTTGTCATTAATAGAAGCCTTGATCCTGCAATATGAAGCACGCACGACATGGCCAGTTCTCACACATTCAGCTGCTCTTCACACGGAAAGCAGTTGTGCACCGGGATGCTGAGGAAGAGTGTTGCATTGTACAGATTCCAGCCAAGGTCTGCAAAGCTAGTTTTATTCCCAGCTTACAGCTTCCCAATAAAACCTGTGGACGTTAGCACATAATTAGAAGTTAAATTCTGATGGATCTAGACCTGAGATCTCGAAGGACAATTACTGTTTCCTGGCACAAGAGCTCTGATCACTGATTAGGAATTCGATGCACTACTGCAATGAATATTAATGCTAATAATAATAATGCGGTAGATCTAAGCTTGCAGCTCTGGTTCAAGCAGACTTCCTACTGAAATTAGCCAGGCCTCTGTGCATCCTGAGAAAGTGCGTCTCCTTACAAAATGGAAATGTGATCTTGCAGTCCTACCCCATGGTAGCAGTCAGGCCCAGGAACAGCGCCAAACAGCTCAGCAAGATGAGCCTGTACAAGGGCCGTTTTACATAAAGGAGTAATCATGGAAACATGGCTCTCTGGATTTGAACCAAGCCCCTGAGTCACAGTGCAGGACCCCCCTGTTGTAGTTTCTGTAGAAACACACAGGAACGTGGGAACATGGCCTTGTGTGAGGAGACGAAGGGCGAAATCTCTTATTCTGGGTTTTTAAGGCAAACTCTTTCACATCAACCTGCTTTTTGGCTTTGAGCAAATCACTTTGCTTACTTAAGTTTGTTTTTAAAAAAAAAATTAATACTGAAATGGGTTTCGACACATTTTTCCTCACGGGGGTGTTGGGAGCCTGAGTTAATAAATGCTTGCCAAGCGGTAGAAGATTCTCAGATGAATCTCACTTCCCCTGGATGTGTACCATGCTCATTGCGGCTGTGTCTGAACACTTACGCATGTATAATTAAGAAGGACCATGATAACAGAAAGTGCAAAGCACTGCTCGTTTCTCACTGCATAATCATGTCTTGGAAGTGGGTGGCCCAAGAGGGAAGCATTGCATCAGGTGCGACAGGGTTTGCTGCTGAGGTATGTTCTGGGAACAGTCGTTTTTTGTCTTTCACCAAATTGAGGCTAGGTACAACCTTTAGATTTTTCACTATATGCTAATTAAACCTTCCCTGGGCATTCAGCTATTCCCTCCAGCCCCTGGTTGCTTTCTGTGCACAAACCCTCTACAAGCCTACACAAGCACCCATCAGCTTTCATTACAATTTACCTGCAAAATCCACGCACTCCTGCTTTCATGTAAAAAAAAAAAAAAAAAAAACCCAAAAATACACCCCAAACCTAAGTTATAAAAACCATTGTGAAAGCCAGTGAAATAATCTGTTGCCTACAAATCAGGCCTGGGATGGCAGGAATTAGACCTCCCACATCACATTAGCTTGGAGGGCTCTCCCTTCCCCTTAGCCTGCAGTGGAATTCCCATTCCTACCACTGCGGTGGAAGCCAGTTCTGGCCCGGTGTCTGCATACCACCCGTCCTGTAGCTTCAGTGTGCTTACTTCATGACTAAAAAAATCAAGGGGAGAAATGATTGTGAACTAACAGCTGCCTCTTTGTTGTGTGTGGTATAGGCAGGGCAGGTGGAAGAATCCCACCTTGGTCAGAGGCCAGGTTGCACGGCCTCCCCGATCTTTTGTCACTGAGATCTACGTGATCTCAGGTGAGGCAACGTGTTAGAAAGGGAGAAAAGGCAGGCTGGGTCAGGCAGTCTGACAAGGTGGGGTTGGTCTGTTCCCTAGTGTCTTGTCCAGCTTCAAGCCCCCTATACAGTAAAGTCTCTACTTTTATAGAACTACTCCACTTCCCTCAACCTCTCACATCAAAGAAGATCCTTTCTGATATGTAAGTTCAATCTGAGCTCAATTTTGCCCCATTGCTAGTTGTTATAATACATAGCCATGGCACTGTATTATCTCAATGCTGTTGGTTCCACAATTTGTATTGCCAAAGATAACCCTGCACACATGTAGACAGCTCTAGATGGTTATCATGTTATGTGTACAAAATGGAGATATCTCCTAGCCAAGTGCTACAATTCAAGCTCACGATGGCCTCTCAGAGATGAGGGCCTCACATGATTCAGTGGCCATCCCAATACTGTGAGGAACACTGGGTTGTTCTTGTCATCTGTGTGTTGTTCCTGTTTCCCTGCTCATGTCTCACTCTGCCAACCAAGACGGTCTCCACCATGATGGCTCCCATCAGCACTCTGTGCACTCATGCGCCAGACTCCTTGATGAAAAGAGGAAGGAGGAGGAGAAGGAGGAGGACCGTGAGCAAAGCCAGTGCTCCAGGTTCTACCGTCTGCAAAATTGAGGGCTTGAAAATACTGACTCAAGTCAGTGGATGCCAACTCACCGAAGCCCGTACCGCACCCTCTCTTTTTGGCATACCTGAAGCAAACACTGGGGAGCCTTCAAAATGAGGGCTGTACAGTCATTGAGATCTACAAAATGGCTTGCAGGACTCTGCCAAAATGGGTGCTGCAGCAAGAGCTTGGGGAAAGCTGGAGTCAGGAGGATGTTTTTGGAGAAGGGAGGTATTAGGAACTCAGATATTTGAGCATTTCACCCACTGAGGTTTCTGAGAGAGTACGACAAGGAGTAAGTGGATGTGAGCATTCAATGGTGAAGCCAGTTGATCCCCCAAAACTCCTACTCCAAATACTCCCCTAAATACACAGCAGCATATATTACACAGTAACAGGCAGCAGCAGCTTTTGTGCTGGGATCTGGCCCTGAGGAAAGGAAGACTGCAGAAAGGGGAGCAGGAGCACCCAAAGAGGGATAAACAAATCAGTTTAAGAGGTGCAGTAGGGTACAGAAGAAAAGCAGTGAAGAACTAGTCTAACAAGCTTCAGACTCCCTGAGCTAAGCGGGGACCCCTCCTCAGTGAGGAAGAGGCCATGCAGAGAGACACAGGTTCCCATCCAGAGCCATTAAGGATTTTCCTAGGGGACTTGAAGGGGATTTTGGATAACATGCTATAAGAGGGCTTACAACTCTGCTGAGCCCTGTTGTGTTCACTAGTGCAATAGTTAATGAGGAAATTATTTCAAAAAATCAGAAAGGATGACAACAGGGATTTCGATGTGATATACAAAAATCAGTTGATTCAGGGTTTCCCACTGCACACTTTTGCATCATGATGAGGAAGACAATATACCACCACCATATCCAGGAGGAAAACAAGGAAGTGGACAGGCCATCTCTCTTTGGGAGCTCCTGGGCAGAGAGGATATATAGAACCTGGACATGCAGAAAGTCATTTATAGAAATGGGATACACTTGTGTCTCTTGGATATGATGGGTCTGCAAGAGCAAAGATGCCCCTTAGCTTCTTTTGCATAGCTAATGAATTTGGTAAATATGATTATGAAGAGTCTAAAGCAATACTCATAGACCTGTCAACAAGGCAAAGAGTTACAGTTCTTCCCATTGAAGATCCAAGTCCTCACATAGCTTATGCCTGCATTCAGATCTCATATCTCATTGGTCCTCATTGGATATCCCACATGGTGGAAGATTAGAGGGCTGCCAAAGCCCAGTGGAAAAGCCGCAACCCCAGAGATGCATCTAGGTTCATGAATCTCTTCGATAGTTGCATATTTTTCCCTTGTGGTTTGCCAGCAAAGGAGATACCTTCTCAGCCGTTCCCAGCTATAGAATGGTTGGCAGTTCTCTGACAAATTGAGCGCCTCGCTCATGATCCTCCCCTTTCAGTTATCCAAAAATCAGATCGTTATTTTCCATAATGGGTAACGGCTGTTTGCCTGAGGGGCAACTTATGATCTCCTCGGCTTGCCATGTAACTAATAAGTAATTGGTGGTTTAGGGATACTGTGAAGTCTTGTGTTTTTCCTTGGAGACATCAGACAAGACGAGAGAAATAATTTCCAATGGTGAGTGTATTAAGGAAGAGGAGGTTTGAAGAACCACTGACAAATATCAGCCCATAAGGAATATAGCTGAATCAGTCTTCAGGCACCTCAAGGTCAGAGTGAGAGACTGACTTCTCTCATCCCTGAAGTTCCTTCCCAAGTTATTTACTGCATTTGCTACTTCTCCAGGAAAATATTGTATTTACTTCCATTCTGCTCTCTACAGGTCCCCATACTACTTCTCTCTGGAGGTGTTCAGACACTTTTCAGTAATGCTGGAAGGATCATGACCAATATCTCCCTGTTCAGTGGCATCCACCAGAAGCAAGCCAAAGGCAGGCAGCAGAGGCAACAGCCTTCATAGATACCCAGCTCAGCAACCTGAGGATCTCACACAACCTCTGGTTGGAAACATTGCAATGCTTCTGAGCCACCCAGGACCTCGTCTACCGGGACCAGTTTGCTGCGGTCTCTTGCCACCTAGCTGTACTGTTTAAAGACATAATCAAACAGATTCCTGAAAACAAGCCCTGACTGTAAAGTTCTACTACAACCCCTAACACACCTGCTAACGCAGCTATTGCCTGGCTGTGTGCTATCAAAGGTGTAATAACACGGCCGTATCCTGCTAAAGCTCCAGGGGAAACCTTGAACAGAAAAGCCTTCATAGTCTTAAGGCAAGGAAAATATTATTGCACTTCCACAAAGCAGCTTCCCTTCCTCCAGAACAACCACCTCAGGTCTTTCATCTCAGCGAGCTCTTGGCATTTATTATTTCAGAGCTTTTTCGCATCAAGAAATGATTATTTTTATTCTTGCTTTGAGATCACTCTTTATTGTTAGTTAAATAAATGAAATTGGTGGAGAAAACAGCAAATGCTTAGCAAAAGTGTATTTCATCGAGCTGTCTGATCCTGAGGAACCCAGCTATTTATTTGACATGGAAAACCTACTCAGTTGGATTTATATACACATATATACACACATATATATGTACACAGACATACACATATATATATCATAGGTGTGTGTACATTCCTATGATGGCTAGTATCAAGTCTCTCTTTCTCTTTGCTGCTGGGGGTGATCATGTTTCTTGAGTGCAGACCTAAAGACTGTCTCTTTCATAGGCAACAAAGAGCAAAAGTCCCAGAGACTTCCATTGATTTCATTTCCCTTGGGAAATTTAAGGTTTGTCAGCAAAAGTGGAAGCACTTCACTGGCAAAGGAGAAGAAATGAGATCATGTTCCCATCTGCCTCACTCTGTGCTTGTCCAGCAAAACTTCTCCAACAGACTCTGGGAAGGCTGATACAGATGGTGAACCTGAAAAAAAAATAATAATCCTAGGTTTCTGAGGGACCTGGGAAATCCTGCACACATCCCTGGACATACCATCACATGTTGAGCATCCCTTAGTGCCTTTCAAATGCTGCGGTTTCATGGAGCAGATGAATATTTGCTTTTTATTCACCCTTTGATCAAGAACAACTCCAGCAGCAGCCAGTGGGCTCTGCCGGCTTCCCTTTTGGATCTGACCCATTTTGGGTACTGATTTCTGCAATAACTATCCATGCATGCTTTAAGGCATGTTTTTGTTTCTCATCTATCTATTCACTTAACAAATTAGCACAGTCTAGTCTTATGCAAATTGGAGGTTCGATTTCCTTGTGTACATTGAAACTCTTCCTCTGCCCTTACCAGCCAACGTGCAGCTACTGTTATTTCCCTGCTAGAATGGTTTTTCATTGTTCGCTGCAGGCTGTAGAAGTTAATACGTGTGAATACAATGCAAGTAAGCTGAGCTTGTGTTTTACTATATACAGAAAGTAAAACATGGGGATAGCAGAGAGAAAAGAGATGGGGGGCAGAAGAGAAAGAGTCAGGTTCATTTTGCTTCAGATGATAGCAAAAAAAAAAATAAATAGGAAAAAAAAACCCTCAAAATTGGATAGTTTGCGAGGAGAGAGTTCAACTAATTACCTCCACTGAGGTCAAACGCAAAATGGCAGCTCCCTGCCTAGATGTCTTTAAAGAGAGATGGAGGGTACCTCTCACATATGAGGGCAGAGTACAGGGAAAGCAAGATATAATTTCCTTTCAGTAGCACCTAGATATCATAGAATCCTAGAATCATTTAGGTTGGAAAAGACCTTTAATTAAGATCATTGAGTCCAATCATAAATCTAACACCACCAAGTCCCACTAAACCATGTCCCTGATTGTCACATATGCATGTCCACAAAGCCCATGGGTCAGTGTTCTAGGAGAAAAATAGAAACCTGTTTATCAGGCCCACAGAGTGTAGAAACAAGAAAAAGGAGGAAAACTTTATGAAGGCAGGAGAGAGATTTCAAGGAGACGATCCCACAGTAAACCATGGACTAGATCCTACAGCCCCTAAACCCCAGCTCCAAGCTCTGACGACTGGACAATAAAACCTGCCACCCAACTGTTGTTTTCACTTGATTTCAGCCAAGCTAAAGTGGGATGTGATTTCCATGTAACTGTAATTTTGTCAGGGGGATTGTGATGTGTCCTTTGCCAGCACAGCTAAAACACCGTAATAGATGCTATTCTGATGACAGCCATGAAAATAAGTAGATAGATTAACAGACAGATAGACAGAAAGAGTTTGAAGTAAGGAAGATACACACAGAGAGAGAGAGAGAGATGGATAGATAGATGAGCAGGAAGAGCTGGGAATATAAAAGATTATATAGATAGATAGACAGATCTTGGCATAAAGCACATGCATCAAGGTGCAGTTGGCAGCCCTGATTTAATGCATCATTTGTTCAAAGGGCTCATCTCCCTCCCTTTAAGTAAAACGAAGTTGTTTGTTATGTGTTACGGAACAAATCTGTGTGTGGGCTCCCTCAGGGTCATAGGATTGCACGAGGTGAAGGGCCTGATCCTGCCAAGTTCCCAGCACTCTCGCTCCCCTCTGAAGCACAGGGCAAAGGGATGGTGCCCAGCATCCTTATCTGAAACGCCAAATGCCCTGGCAGCTCTGGTTGGCGCTGGAAGGAGGGCCAGGACACAGGGAGGAAGGAAGGAGGGTGGATTACGACTTACTCACATCATCTCACAACCTGCCTCAAGATGTATTTAAATTATAAATAAGTAGTAAGATTCTTTCTGTCAACACATTTCAATTTAGGACTTCTGGTTTGGCAAACAGTTTCACAAGAAAGCTCCTTACAGTACCCAAGACGATGTGAACACAGAGGACTCATGGCCACTCTTCTGCATCACAGAGCACCCTTTCCAATTTCACCTGAGAAATACTTCTTGTAATTTGTTTAAACTTTGAGGCTCTCAGGAGGCTGCCTACCCTTGATTTTCATTTAAAGTAACTATACCTTGTTTCTGTGCTGCATTAAACCCCAGTGTAAATGCCTTTTTGTCAATCCAATACCATGGCCCCGCACAATGTTTTAACAAAGACAGCTTTATGCAAAGCTTGGAGCTCAGGAAAAGAATCAATGCAAATAAAAAAAAAAACCTGTAATTCTCCTGTTAAATACTCTTGCTTTATTCTCCCTGACTTCTCCCCTGCCAGTCCATATCTGTCGGCCCACCTCTGCTCTGTTTCAAGGTAGGGGTAAAATTCACTCTGATTTCAATGAAAGCAAAAATTTTTGCAGCCTTAAATAGGGACTTGACCAGCAACAAGGCTTAACTGTAAAATTCGTTTAGGAGTCAAGATTTTATTTCACCCTCTTTATGTCTGTAAACCAGGATCATTCTTAGTCACCCATAATGAAGAATCAATTTTTACACCTAGGATGGCGAGGCTGGGTGAAGGTTTCAACTCATGGGAAAAGCCCCACCTCCAAACCCGCTCATGAACAGGAGTCGTCCTGAGCTCTGCAGAAGCGTGCTGGAAACCTACCCAGACCAGACAGCCCTTTGTGGTATTTCAGCACATCCTGCTTCTTGTCCTACCTTGGAGGAGTGAAAATGAAAATATGAATATACTTTCCAAAACCTCAACATAGTTTTGGTGTAAGGGTGGGGAAGGCAAAGCTGTGGGTTTGTTTGCTTTGCACATCCACAGAAAGTTCAGTCTTTTTTTTTTTCTCCAGTGCCTGATTATCCTTTGTGAAATGTCCCACACAAGGCACCACTGGGGCTTGGAACACGTCATCTGTCCATAGAAAAAAAATATAATTTCTTAGCCAAATTTACCTACTTGTTGCAGTGGTTGTTCTTGACCACTTTACATGGACGGATAACCCCAGCAGCGATGCAGAATTGCCTACTGTAATTTGAGGAGGAAATACTCCAAGAATTTCAGGTTTTCTCCTTCCTTGGTAAACTGACGATCTAAATATCTCCAGCCAGGTCACATAAAATCTTGCATTTATTTTGTGGTAATAGCTTTCTCCCTTGGCACTATGTGGCAATGCTTAATTAAGAAATGCTCAGACCTGAGGAAAGACGTGAAAGACTGGAGACGTTTAAGGTGTATCACCGAAAGTAGTTTCAAAGAGGTCACCAGTGGTGATTCACTTCAGTGAATTACTGCATTTTCCAGCAGCATGGCCAAGCATAATAAGTGCAGAGGAAAAAAAAATGACAGCAGCAAAGCAAAGCAAAACGGAAAGTTTGAAGATTTTAATTTGGTTTTAATGAAATAAACAAAAAAAAAAAAAGTCATTTGAGTGAGCCCAAAACATTTTCTTCAACAGAAAATGAAAAGCTGAGTATCATTTGAAAGTCATTTAAAACTTTTCTTTCTTTCTTATCTTTTTTTTTCTAAATTATGTCAGTCCTTCAAAGAAAATGTTATTTGGAAATGAAAAATACAAAAACTTCAGTTTAAAAAAGACAAATCAAATTGTTATTTGCCAAAAAAATATCTACATGCTATGATTTTTAACACTTTATTTATTTCTGTCACAAATTTCTTCAGCAAATTCAACCAGTGTTTTAGAACTTGTTAAAAATATACTATTTCTCAAAAATATATACATTTCCCTCCACACCATACAGTACAAAATGCTAATTACTTGCTACCAAGAACTGAATTTACTAAGTAAGCATGAGACAAGACAGTGTTCCAAATCATCACCAGTGCTCTGGCAAAAATACCCAGCAAGTAACAGACTGTATCAAACCAGACCAAAACTGGAGGAGGTTTTTTGTGGCCATTATCCTAGGGAAGGGGCTTACAAACAGCATGATGCCCACAGGCAGAAATTCAGGGTCTACACACCAAAAAGTTGTTCAAGTGCCAAAAAAAAGGGCTACAGACCATGACCCTCACATTTCCCCTAGTGGTCCTCATAGCAGAAAGTTTGGAAATGTAACAAAAAATCACTCCTCCCATGGCCCTTTGGACATTTCTGCTAATAGTAGCACTTCTCAGCTTAGTATCAGGGTAGTTGCCTACCTCAAAGGGTGGTGATGGGTAGGGGAATAATCAGAGTGTTGGGATTTTCTCGAAATCTTGGGGTCAAATTATGCCTATCCCACTTATGAATATATGCCATTAAAACTAAATTTTTTTAAATAGAAAGTGTTGTTACTCTAAACATGCTGCACAAGAGAAGGTTTATTCTTACTACAGGCTTTGGAATACTTTCGGCTGAATGGCCACATTTGTGTCACGTTGGATGCTGGATATTTTGCCCCTAGGGCAAGGAGCACAACCCACGTATTTATGCATGTGCTGAAGCGCAGTTACCCTGATCTCTGTATCAGGCTATCTCATCATCAGCACCTCCATCTGCCTGTATGTTTTATCTCATCCTTCTCTATTTATTTATATTGCCATGATATCTGAGATCCTGCCTACACTCAGCTGCCAACGTCTAGAGCTCGTGTGCTGCACGGGAGGGGAAGGCACGAGGAGAGGGTGCAAGGCTCAACCTGACCAGACACAGTTGTATAACGAAGGCAGATTTGAAGCACCATCTTGCCTCTACAAAGTGCAAAATCTGTGTGGGTTTATCTTTTTTTTTTCTTCTTTGGCTGAGAGGTTGTTTTTCTGCAAGGTGTGCATGTGGGGAGGTGCAAAAAGGTATTCAGCTCACTTCCAGACAAGCTCAAATTCACCCAACTAGGGTCAGAGATTTAAAAAAAAAAAAAATTATCTCCAACATTTGTTTTTCAAACATTCGTTCCCCAGCTGTGTACTTTGCTCATCTCTGAGTGTTAAATGCAGGGAAGCAACATCTAATTGTGGTTTTCCTGAGGGTGGTGAAACATTTAAAATGCAGACCGGCTCGAGGTCAGTGTCCTGGAAGTGTCAGCTTTCTCCCACAGAGGAAGTAGGTGCGAGTGGCACCTCATGAATCACTCTCCCAAGGCCGTATACCTGAGATTCTCAAATTCTACCTGAAGGAGGGGAGAAACGTGGCTCAAATGCTATTTATCACCCCTGTCTTTCAACAGCACTAGCAGAGTCATCCAATATCTGCGGCACCTCGAGAGACTCCTGTCCACCTTTTCAAGGAAGGTCACACAGAGGTAACCGAGCACTGCTGCAGTTAACCACTTCTCTTGACCTGATGGGTTGTTTCTCCCTTAAATCAAACTCTGGGCCCAGCCTGGGTATGTTCCCTGGGGAATTTTTTTTTTTTTTTTTTTTGGTGCTTGTCTCTCTAGAAATGGGAGGTAAAAGGCAATATGAGAAATTTATTTTTGTGGGCTCTCTGCTGGGTGTCCTCATGGCAGGAACCCCCAGTTCCAGGCTGGTAAGGTCTCTGTTAGCAAGAATTAAAATGAAATGGCAATGTCAGCACTGTTTTTCTTACAGCATGTTTGATCCATGCTGTATTTTACTTGTAAGACCCAGATGGCCTTACAAATGTCAGTGAGCTATGCCCAATGTCAAGTAGGTGGAGCTATTATTAGTAGTAGATCAAACATAACTAAGATATTAGATTGGGATTTACACCCCTACATTCCTGGATTACAGGGAAGCAGCTGAAGGACTTGTGAAAATACACAGCTTTGGCTCATCTAGGCTTACTTCTCTTTCCCCATCAGAACACCATGCCTTGGAAGAATCTGATGTATGACTACGCCTCAGCAGCCTACCTTCCAAAAATGTCTCCTAACAAACTAAAACAATGTCCAATCCACGAACCTGCCAAGACACCTACCTTTCAGGATGAGCCTTCTGGAATCATTTTAGACCGATGCCTTGCATTGCACAAAGCCTAGAGCTGTCCCTGGAGTGCCTCTGTCCAGATAAGTGAGTCTTTCGGAAAGGCAATGGTGAAATGGTTCTACTTTGTTAATTTGGGGAATTTATTTTTTGCATTTTGACTCCAGAACAACCAACAGAATGTTCCCATAAAGTGCTAGAATGTTATTTAAGGTGAGTCAGTACAAAAAGAAAGGCAAATATCCTGGGCAGAGGGTAAATGGAAAAGGAGAAGGAGAAGGAGAAGGAGAAGAGAAGAAGAGAAGAGAAGAGAAGAGAAGAGAAGAGAAGAGAAGAGAAGAGAAGAGAAGAGAAGAGAAGAGAAGAGAAGAGAAGAGAAGAGAAGAGAGAAGAGAAGAGAAGAGAAGAGAAGAGAAAGAGAAGAGAAGAGAAGAGAAGAGAAGAGAAGAGAAGAGAAGAGAAGAGAAGAGAAGAGAAGAGAAGAGAAGAGAAGAGAAGAGAAGAGAAGAGAAGAGAAGAGAAGAGAAGAGAAGAGAAGAGAAGAGAAGAGAAGAGAAGAGAAGAGAAGAGAAGAGGAGACGAAGAGACAAAGATACCTAGTGAGCTATTCTGTTAGTCCAGGCAAACTCTCATCTCCTCTACTTGTTAGTGCTCTTTGGGAAAGATGGCCTCAGAGATCGTCATGCCAAAAATCCAGTGGGAAGTGGGACAATTATTTTACAGTTGAATTGATAACTATATAGTCAAAAGCCCTTAGGTTTATAGGCCCAGCAAAGAAGCCCATCTTTTCACTCTGTGCATGTGCACACACACTGTTTTTACATGGTATCATTATTATTGTTCATCATTCTGCCTGGACAGAAATGGGCAATCTCATTCATTGGTACTGGTCAATATGTCACTCACAGATGAAATAAAGATTTCCTTGCACTGGACATCTTTATAGGGTGTCTAAAGAGAGCAGTAAAATGTCCCGATCCCTGTTAATGATGGGATTTCTGAAGTCAGGCGTGTTGGCCTAGCTTGATTATGATCACAAACAGAGCAGATTAAGCCCAAGAATGATCTGGGGGGGGGGAGAAATTGCTAGAAAGAAAGAAGGGATTCCATTAAGAAATTGAATAAAAAATTAAGGAGACTTAACATTCATTTTAAATTTTGTGCTGAAAGTTTTTTTTTAATTAATTATAGTTCAAGGCAAAATATTTTCTTCAACTTGACTCTTTAATTTTTACGTTGATTGGCCTTATTAATTTCTTTTTCCTTTTTTTTTTTTTTAGGTAAGTCAGTTTTTTATG
Source organism: Chlamydotis macqueenii (assembly GCF_036417535.1). Lineage (NCBI taxonomy): Eukaryota > Metazoa > Chordata > Aves > Otidiformes > Otididae > Chlamydotis > Chlamydotis macqueenii. The sequence goes on along the minus strand of NC_141556.1, from coordinate 5,193,172 downwards.
AAGAGTGTCTTTTCAAAATGAAAAATTGTCCTGGTTTTGGCAGGGATAGAGTTCATTTTCCTGTCAGTAGCTGGTGTGTTTCGAATTTTGTGTGTGAAAAATGTTGATAAACACCCTGATGATAGGAGTTGTTATGAATGAGACCAAGGACACCGTCCTGCTTTCCAAGTCTCGCTAATTTGCAGATGCAGGAAGCTGGGACAAAGACGGACAGAATAATTGACCCAAACTGGCCAAAAAGAGCATTCCATGCCATAAACGTCATGCTCAGTATAAAAGTGGGGGCTGGCCAGGGCGGGTATCTGCCTTCCTGGCATACATCTTTCTCCCTCGTTTTGCTGACATCGTTCCCTCTACCTTGCTGGCTCCCTTTTGCTCCTTTGCTTGCCGCTCGGTTTTGTTTCCATGATCGCTGCTCGGGATGGGCTGTATCGGTCATTGGGACATCGGGTGGTGAGAAAACATATATTGTTCACTTTGTATATTTTAATATCCTTATATTCTGTTATTATTGTAGTAGTTTTCCCCTGTTATTTTAGTAAATTGTCTTCATCTTGACACACGAGTTCTCCTTCCTTCCCAATTCTCTCCCCCATCCCATTGGGGAAGGGGAGGATGAGCGAGAAACTGTGGTAATTCGGGCTAAACCATTACAAAAATCGAAACAGTTTGCTTTGGAAACATGAAAGAGTCTGCATCACTTTTACACATTATTTTTCAGTAAATCTAACTTAAAAAAATACCCAGTTGCAAGGAGACTACAAACTTGTTTGCTCCACCAGGAACTTAGTTCCTGTGAGAAGAAACCAAGGCAGTGCCATAATCTAACACCATCTTGAGTAGTCAGAATTATTTTTGACACTATTAGTCTCTAACATTTTGAGATCAGCAGCTGAAACAACCCACCGATTTTTGCAGTCATGCTGTTCTGGTTTTGTTTAGTGAGGGGGGGCCTAAGGTGGCAGCTTCTGTAGGACACTGCTAGAAGTTTCCCCTTTGTTCAGTGGACTCGTCTGGGCCTAGGGCGGACCCACTGCTAGCCAAGGCCGAGCCGATTGGTAGCAGAACGTTCCCTGATAACGCCTCTGCAGTAACGGTACTTAAGAAGGGGAAAACAGAAAAAAAAAGAGAGAAGATGTGAAGCAGCTGAGCACGGGCAGAGAGAGGGAGGCACAAGCCTTGTGGGCCTTGCAGGCCTCACCCTCTGGCCTCCTGCCGGGTGGCAGACTGGGCCCAACTCAGCCCGGCTGCAAGAAGTGGAGGGGAGATGAGATGTGAATGAGATGTAAAAAGGATCCTGAGAGGCATCTGCCAGCCTGTTGTGAAGAATTTTTCTTGAGAGGAATGGCTGCAGATGCCAAGGTCAGTGAAGAAGGAGGGGGAGGAGTAATGCGGCTCCCGGCCAAGATTCCCCTGCAGCCTGTGGTGACGACCATGGTGGAGCGGGTTGTCCCCCTGCAGCCCATGGAGGTCCACGGAGAGGCAGAGATCCACCTGCAGCCTGTGGAGGACCCCACGCCAGAGCAGGTGGAGGCCTGAAGGAGGCTGTGGCCCATGGAGGCCCCGCTGGGGCAGCTGTTCTGGAAGGACTGCACCCCATGGGAGAGATGACCCATGCCGGAGCAGTTTCACAAAGGACTGTGGCCTGTGGGAGGGACCTCACGAAGGAGCAGGGGAGGAATGGGGGGAGTTCTTCCCCCAACAACAAAGTAGCGGCATGAAACAACGCGTGATGAACTGACCGTGACCCCCATTCCCTTTTCCCCCACCCCCGTGCCGCTCGGGGTGGGAAGGTAGTAGAGATAATGTTAAGCCCGGGAAGGGGAAGGGGGAGGGGTGGGGGGAGGTTATCTTGTTCCCTGTCTCATTCTCCTGCTAGTTTTAGAAATAAATGAGTGTTTTTCCCCAAGTCGAGTCTGTTTTGCCCATGACAGTGACTTTAAGGATTTCTACCTGTCCTTATCTCAAACCTTGAGCCGTTTTTTCTTATATTGTCTCCCGCTATTCTCTCGGAGGGTGGGGGAAGTGAGAGAGAGACTGCGTAGTCTGGTCCTGATCGGGGCTGAACTATGCTTTGTGGGTTGGCATGCTTGCAGATTTAGAAGAGTTATCAGGACTTTATCCTCAGAAAACAGTATTTCTCAGAGCATCACCTACTTCCCACCATGGCAAAGTACCATAATATTAAGTAGGTGTGTTGTAAAAGAGGTTTTGACATTTCTGAGGTCACTAATTGGAGTTGGATGGGGTCTGTGCTGTTGTGCCAGCCACTTTATTCTTCCCTTTTAGCTTTGAAGCTTTTAACATCACACTCAGAAATGTATTGTTATTCTTGCATAATGAAGGAGATACAATACTTTGCATCTCAAATGGTTTCGCAATCTTTGATGACATAAGGCTAATTAGCCTCATTTTTCAGATGTACAAAAAGGTGAGAACGTAACAATTTACAGAAATAGACATCGGAGCCTAAATCTCTCTTCCACCATCCCAGATAAAACCTTGAAAGCTAATGTGGGCAAGGAAAAAAATGCACATAATTAATTAAGGGACACTTCACAGATTTGTGTCTACATGACCATAATTTTGTGACTGGTTAAATGCACAAATTAAAATAGGACTCAGGAGTCCTGACTTGATTTTTGTGCTTTAACAGTGCTTTAACAGTGAAATAGCATCCCCTTAAGATGCGTGATCCATTAATTCTGTGTAGCTGAGAATCAAAGCATTATGTGTTTGTTTATTTACTTATACAATAGCATTTCAAGCTCCTTTAACATCATTGCTGTGTCTGGGTGCCCTCCAATTACATGCTCAGATGTTAGATAAGATAAATATTAAAATAATTTGTGTCTATAATTATTGCTGCTGCTGCCAGAAGCCCTTTTGATACCACGACTAAGACCAAAAAGAAAACCCGATTCATGTAAATTAGTTGATCATAATAAAGTTAAGGACGAATCACTGCAGCACCGAGTATAATATTGACAGCACTGATAAAAAGAAGGAAACTCAGATCTGAAAAGACTTGGCCATTGGGGACTGGGAAGCCATTTTAGGAGGGGATTTTTAGGTGACGAGAAATACGACTCTCCTTCCTACTCTACCTACTGTATTCCTTGGAAAATTCCTTACTCTCAAGTAGCACTGGACCACTTTCAAACTAACCAGAAAATCTTCTGTGCAAAGGCCAAGTGCCAGCAAAGAGACCCTTGCCTTGCACGAAGAGAATTCTTGCAAATTTTGCACTGATGCCTGGGGTGGGACTTACCTCTCCTACCTCCAGGTAGTGGCAAAGCCAATATCTTCCACAGAGCTACTCCGCAGAAAGAAATGGGCACTTTCAGGATGTGGTTGATATCCTAAAATGACTGTCTAAAATATGTACAAGATTCAAACCTTAAAAGTGTGTTTTTCTCTGAACTTACTGTTGAGAGACTCCAGACAACTACCGGTAAGTAAATCTCTCCTCTGTAGGGTCCAAAGTTGTCTGTGAAGAAACTCAAGTTTGATAACATATGATAGTTGACTAGATATATCAGAAAAGGACATTTCTCCAGTTGAATATTTAGCCTAGTCTAAGGACCAAACTCCAAGCGTGAGGAGGTAGAGGAACGTGCAAAATGAGCCAGGTAACACAGCAAGCACAGTCAGAAACTTGTCATAAGAGACCTCAGGGGAAAGCTCAGTTATTTTCTGTGTCCACAATGAGCCACTGGCCAGCTCCCGTAGACACTGATGAAGGTTTCAGAGATCAGAGGACAATAAATATACATCATGTTTCAGAAACAGGAGCATTGTTCCTAGATATTCACTACAAAGAGAGTCTGAACACAAATGCTGTTCCTATTGCTTGTGGCTCTACTGGTGGGTATAATTCAGGATATAATTTCATTCTTTGGATTAATTCCAGCCTTAGTTTCACAGCTCTAATACCATTAAAATCAATTACACTGATGCACTTGAGGGCAGAGATGGACTTCTCCTGACCACCTAAAAATGTAAAGGGCTCAGCCTAAGTGCTGACCCCAGTCCAATATAAATAAGGTGTAACTCCACCTCCCTTAGCTATAGAGGTTTAAATGTACCAGGATACCAGTATAAAAAAGCAGTGCCAGAGAAGGATCAAGTGACCTCTTCTCTATCTGCTTTTTTTTGTTGCTTGAGGACACATGTGCTGTGAACATTTTGAAGGAAAACTACTACCATCATAACCACCTCTCACTGAATATCAGCTGAGTGTGGTTAAGATTACATTCCGGATTTGAATCCCCTCCTGGTAGTTTCTTCTTCTTCTGCCACTCCAGGGCAGGCAATGGCATTTATTGATCACCTCTGACAGGTTGTCTATTCCTTTGAGGACCAAGAATGGCTGACAGCCCAGGAAATCCAACATCTGACCCTCGGTCAGAGCTGATCCAAAGCCGACAAATTTAACAGGAGGCTTTCCATCAGCCCCAGTGGGCCTGGAGATGGACCTCAAGGGACAAGAGAGAGCCTTTTCAGCAGCAACATCTTCCAGAAGATCAGGATCTGAGTTGATTCACATTTCTGAATCAACTGCTGAATCAACTGAATCAATCCTGCTGCACTTACTGCTGCAAGCTGCCTCTGCTTCGCTGAACACAAATAGCAGAGTCAGCAAATCTTTACTTGAGCAAAGGCTAGAGGCCATGGGAAAGCCTTAAGGATAGAGTACATATGACAGGGGAATGGAGTCAAAAATGACTGAGCAGACACTCGAGTGCAGGGTCTTTTGAAATGAGGTCATGCGTTTTTACACATAGGAAAAGTCTGGCTTTGGTTTAGCAGAAGAGATGTAGAATAAACTATTTTGTAGGTCGATCTGATTAATTGTATTTGCAGGTGCTCATCCACCTGACATATACACTGATATGCTGAGATGTGGTAGAGTTCATGCAGCCCTGTGAGTTTGCCACACATATAGCTGCTCCTGAGCCATTACTGCAGCTAGTGTGGACACAAATGTCTCTACACTCATGAGCTGTGAAGAGGGCACATCCCCTCTTTAGGTAATGCATTCCACCCATGTTCCTAAGCCATAGTCAGTCAACAAGCTGAAAAATAGTCAAAGATGTCATTTAAAATGTATTACAGAACTATCTAAAAACACCTAGAAATCTTTGCGATTGTCCTGCAACAGTAGGAATATGTTTTTCTGGGTTGATCTTAGCCCAAGCACTTATCAAAATCAATAAACTTCTATAGGCATGATAGATGTTTTCTCTTCCATACCACGGGATTCTTGTTGACTATAGACTTCCCACTCCCTTAAAAGAAAAATGGTTCATGTTCCTAAACCAGCAGGAGATTTATGGTGGAGAAGAGCAAAAATGTGGGTATCCAATGGCCTGAAGGGAGAACTTAGTCAAAGGAACCCAGCACTTCCTGGGAGTGAGCAGAGAATTAGACCTGGCAATTGATTTTAGCAACACTGGGATGGAGACTTGATCCTCAAAGTTTGAAGGTAGATTTGAGTTGAAAGGTTATTCGCTCTACATATGCAGTAAAGATGCATGAGATCGCATCAGAGGTGTGGATCAAGCAGACCACAGGGAATGGAAAGAAAATTTGGTGAAAACACAAGATTCCCACATCTCTCCAAACATCATAAATCTTGTCTGAGCGGCCAACGCACTCTTTGCTATTCCATCATACCCAAGTAAAGCAAGCACTTACATGCTTGACCAGCCTGAGGTCTTCAAGAAGGCAGAAGGCATGAAGATATACCACTTGAAGGCTTGGGAAGCCTGCTGCCTCCTACCTGTCTCCCAACTCAGTTCTCCCAGAAAAAAAAATCCTCCCAGAGACCAACTGCTTGCCCTCAAACAGGTCAGGAACAGTTTGAGCAGATTTTCTCCGCACCATGGGCAAATGAAATCTGAGACACACTACTAAAGCTACAAGCCAAGTAAGACATGAGTGTTGTCCACTCCAAGGGCAAGAGCTGAGAGAAGGGACACTTTGAAACAGTGACTGAGATTAGAGATGCTGAATTTGATGCTCAGAGTTTGTGTGATAAAACTTCAAGTCAATTTGCCAACGAGGTGGTAAGGACAGATGTCCTGCACCCGGCTTTTACATCCCCTGATGCAAAGGGACAACTCTGTACAGCAAACATAGCAGCCATTCCTGTGTGACATCCGTGAAATACCTATGCATACACAACAGGGACAGATATACGTCATCAAATCCATAGGCTTTCACCTTCCTCTCCCATGACCCTTTTGGAAAAGGTCTGCTAAATACAAACAAGGTTGACAGGTCCATATGCAAGCATAACTTTTTTGATGTACAGGATTTTATAAAATAGCCTTTCTACGGAAATTAATAAACAACAATATCCCTATTATGCACATACATACAGGACAAACTGTATGACAATTCTTACAGAAAGGTTATCAGTGTCTGACAAACTTAATTGGGTTTTCATAAAGGAAAACATCCTGCCTGCTATTAATGGAAAGACCCTGGATGACTGTTCAGAAATCCATCATAGGTTCAGTCCCTTCTTCCTCATTTTTCAGCTTTCCCAGGGGTCCTGTTCAATTCCTTCTTGAGGATCCTCCTCTCTCCATGCTCAGCATGATTTTATATTCCACTCCGCTTCCTCTCCCATACTGGTACTTTTTTTAAAAGTCTATTATGAAGCAGCTGCAATCAAGAATCACAGTTCAGGACCTGTGCCTATTCATTACTGTTTCCTCAGAGTCCCTAAATATAGTTTAAAATTTATGATAGAATCTATAAATCTGCTCCAGTGCGACTCTGCAGGAAGTATATTCCTCAGCAGTCATTTCTGCATGCATGCAGAAGAGGGATGGCCTTCTGCAAGCAGCTTAAGGTTTTGCGAGTGAGACAACTTCACCTCTTGCAGAGAGGGATCCTCTGTCCTCCCTGGCCATGGGCAATCTTGGCACCTGGGGCAAGAAACCAAAAGTCTCAAGAAGCCAACAGTCATCAACCCCCCCTGCATTTACAGCAGTTCATGTTGCTTTCTCCTGACTTCTTAGTTGTTCATAATGACCTCAGACAAGAGAGGAAGCTCTCCTATAACTGGTGAATATTAGGGAAGAGTGTAATTAAAAGCAGAATTGGAGCTGAAGGGTTGTATCCTGACCTGGAATAAAGCAACTGAGATCTGCAGTTGATGAGACCACCTCGATTTACACACTGGGTGATTGGTGGCTTATCGGGAAAAGAGTCATCCAATAAAGTACTATAAGAAGATTAATGTGGTTCTAATACAGAAATAGTTAAGCAAACAATTGCACTATAATATTGCAATATAGTATTAATTGGGAACTAAAACAGTTCATGGGCTAAACCTAAATACTCACGCAGAAGGTCAGCTAATTATTCATGCTAGCACGAACATCAGCCTGCGAGGCTCACAAACAAGCTTTCTCTGAGCATTTCAGTCACTTCTGTCTTCCCAGAGGACAGGTTCTCATGAATTATTTCAGTGCCTCTGGAGTTGACAGTAACCCAGAGTGGAAATGTAAAAGGACGGGTTAAATAACCAGGTGTTTTGTACCTTGAGAGAAAAAAAAAAATGAGTTGAGCTTCAGGTCAAAGACTTAATTTAAACTTATAGCAAGGGAAATATACTTTTACAATAGAATGATCCAACATCCACCCAGGAGCCTGCATAGCCTCAGGGGATTGTGTGAAACAGGTATAAATTTGCTTTACATTTGTGTTGTGCCTTGGTTTCTGTAGAGCTGTAGCTTAGAAATCAACACAGGCACACACAGAGCATCCCACAACCAGTAAAGACAGACAGGTGACAAGAGATGCCCTCCAGTTCTCTAGGTATAGACATGCTTATGCACAGGCATGACACACACTGCATTTTATTTGTTGACAAGGTACGCAGTCCATACCACCGATAAGCACCCATCTATACCTGTACACGTATAATTTTACAGAAGCATGCAACTAAAAATATACATTTTAAAAAAAAAAGTATGAAGATTAAAAGATCAACCACTGAATTGTTAGGAAACACTAGACTGAATTATTCATCCTCCCTCCACCTCCGTTTTTCCTTCTACAAATGACAATAACACTCTTTTTTTTTCCTTCGCCTCATTCAGGGCACAGGGAGGACATTGCCCTTCATGAACTGTGGACCTGTGTTTTGCTCACTGCTCAGGCCTGCCTTCCAGCAGACCTGCTGAAGCTGATGGGTTTTCCATGGTGCTCATCAACTTGCATCCAAGCACTTCACAAGTGGCTGATTTCTCTTCACAACACATCTTTGAGGAAAGAAGGAGTTATAATCTGTTCTCCAGTCGGGGGTGGAAGGAGGTGGAAGAAATGAAGCCCCAGGTTTGCAGTTCAGGCTGACAGAAACCTTATATTTTTAAAGAATTTGGTATTATGTAGCATTAATCCAGGCACAAGATCTCCTGGCTTCATGTGCCGCTGAGAGCAATGAATATTTATGCAAAGCAGAACTCAGGGTCTGAAATTAGGCAACCCCAAAAGGGAGGATCACGTGAGTTTTCCAATGCCATATAGAACCTCTATGAAAGAGGTATGGATAAATGTGACATTTTTTAAGGCTTAGTTTACAGGTTTCTTCCATAAGAACACCTCCCACACTCTGCAAAAAAAAAAACCATGAATGGTTCCCTCTAGTCCCTTCATCAACCTTATGAATTCTTCCCCAGACTACAACAAATCTAGAGTGAATCAGAAGTTTCCATGACCAGAAAGGTGTACGAGAACGTGTAGTTTGTGGCAATGTGTGCATTAGCAATAGGAGTGACTCTGGAGGTTAAAGCAGTCTGTGCTGAGGATCCAAAAACTGTAGTTCGGAGTGTTGCTTCAGAGTAGTTTTAGTCCAGCCCTATGGCTTGAGTTCCCATTAGTGTAGTAGCACATTAGGTAGATGTCCAAGGAAACTACGTTGCATGAGTCAAGGTAAAATCTCATCACTCTGAGATTGAATTATTGGGAAATCACTTCAAAAGCACACTGCTAATCTGAACCTAAATGCAGGTCTAGTGGCATCCTAAGACAGCTTGTAATTCAAATGCATAGGACAAAACATAAAGATTTTGTAGATGGTGTTATTTACAGCATTTCTTGTTTCTTCAACCTTGAAGCATTGAGCTTGGTAATCTTAAAAATATCCCTTCAATATCGCATGTGTGTCTTTGTGCGCACATGTGTACTACTAGCACAGGATTGATACAGCTGAAAAGTTAACTAAGGCAGATAAATCAAGGCGATAACACTGAAATTAATACTTAGGAGGTCTTGATTCAGGTCTTATTGCATTACTCATTAGGAGTCTTTCCACTGATGTCAATGGACTTTTGCTGGGATCATGTGTAAAATGTAGTTACCACAGTCACATCAGCAGAGCCGCCATTACTTACGCAACTTCCCAGAAGGCATTCTGCCTGTGAAAAGACCACAATTTGATCCTGCTGATGACTTCCATGGTGTTTTCTACATAATACAGGTTATCGAAGTGGAGCCATGACTCAGAAGGCTTTCCTGCTCCAACCTGCCTATCATCAGCTCTTCCCTGCGATTTTGGAAACTGGGAAAGGAAGAGCTGCCATTCACAAGATGTTTGCCCAAGAACGACAATTCTTGGCCCTTTCTGTAAACCAGCTTTTTCCCATGTGTTAAAGGGAAGGAAAGAAACAAACAAAAAAAAAAACCCAAGCAAACAAACGAAACAAAGCAAACAAAAACATTACCAAAAATAAACAAGCAAACAAAATCATTCAAGACATCAAAATTCTGCAATATTTTCTCTGGGAGAAGAAAGAAAAAAAATGTAACTGAGAAAATGGTAGACCACTCATGTTAATTCAGCATCTCAGGCAGTAATCAAGAGTATGCGATGAGAGAGGTCTTATTTATCCTGCTCCTGGCATCAGACTACAAGATAATGGATGTAAGAACTCCCTAGACAAACTGTATATGTTTCCTAGAGTATATGCAGACAGACTGTCTGCATTTGTGTCCTTTTCAGGATGCCCATCCTCTGACCTGGCCCCATTCCTGCTTCATCTCACTCAATGCCCTTAAGATCTATGAAAGAACATCAGAAGGAAACTGCAAGAAGGTGTTTCCAGTTTTTAGGAAAAAAAAAAAAAAAAGTTAGTGTGAGAAAGTCAGGAGCCAGTTCCCTCTAAAGCAAATGGAAAGATTCAAACATAACAATACACAAGTGCAAAATTATTCCATGTGAATCCTCCTCTAATTTTCACCATTGCTGAGGTCCTGGAATCGATATCTCAGTCCAACTGCAATCTGTTGATGAGTGAAAGGAGGGAAAGGTTGTAGCATCACGAATTAAAAAATAATAATCTCTCAAGCTTAATATCAGCAAAGATGATTATTTCCTTTGATTTGCCAGACTAATTGAAAATAGCTTTATAGTTCACAGATTATTAATTAGGAGCCAACAAGATCTCCATTTGCATCTCAGCAATTCTTCACTCTTTTATTTTGACATTTAGTCTTTATGCTTAAAATATTCATTGAGAAAGCAGAAAGGTGATTAACATAAGATTTTAAATGTGTGCCATTTGTTCTGACTGTTTTTACACATTTTTGTCAACAGAGTAAAAAGGAAAGAATATACAACATCACAAAACGATTACTGCCTGTTCCGCTTACATCTGCTAAATCCTCCTTTATGGTAGGCATACTTTAACTAGGTTCACTTTGAAACAGAGGAGAAAAAGCCAAATAAAGGTCAATCCTCTTCCCCTCCTTCCCCATTCCCAAATCAAATGACTATTTGACCTCTGTATAATGATCTTGAAAGTTTTGAAGTGGTCTTTCTTACATGAAACATCCTCACTCATGTGAGCCATCCTGTAGAAGAAGATTAGACCATGCCACTGTTACCCCCTCCAGTTATCACCCAAGAGAAAGTGGGTTCAAAATAGCATCTGATAGATGTGGTGATATTTTGCCATCCATGTGGCAATGAAAGGCAGGGATGTACATATTTCTGGGTAAAAGTACTCAGTTATTTCATTATGCATCAAAAAAAAAAATAATAATTCATTTGCAGGTCATGTCTGCTGAGGTTTTTACATTTGGGGGTTGGTTTTTTGTTTGGGGTTTTTTAAGCATTTTCTCACAGCCTTGGCAACCTCTGCCTTATCACATCGTGTTTAAATCTCCAGGAAATGGAGTGAGGTGATAAGTTTAACCCTTCGTTTGGAAAGTAAATGCCCATCCCTTATGATGGTGTAAAGAAAGACTGAAGAGTAAAAGGAAGAGGAAACACTGAAGACTAAAAGGAAGACTAATTCCTAAGGATTAAACCATGAGTAATCAAATTATAAGAACCAAACTTTGTTATTAATAGTAATAATGTTAATACAAATGGCCTTATTTCAAAGAAAACTCTTGAAGGAAGGGGCTGGCTGATGGCCTTTGAATTTTTGGGAATTGTTCTCTGTCTACCATCAAACCCAGCCTTTTGTAAAAGGTTCTGTCCGTTCCCCTAAGCACAGGGACAGCGTCGGGTCCATCTTGATTTCATATCAAGAAGCCAACTTTAGACCATCAAATTGTACCACTGAGTACCCAATGGAGCAGAGGAAAAAGCGCTTTTCCAACTCTTGACCAAAGTCTCAAGGTCTTCCCTAGTGCTGCCCAAAAATTAGCCAGGACCGTAAGGACCCTGCCATACCTTTGAACTTATCCCAGTCCCAAATTGTCCTCGACACAGGTTTCCCACCGTCATGGCCATGACTGACTGAGACCAAAAGGAGCTCATCCCACATGGGAGCCCAACAGCAGGCAGGGGTAGTAGCTGGGCTGTGGTTTGAGGGATGGGGAGCAGTCCATTCTAAAATGCAGTCCATTTATTTTTAAGGGTTTTTTTTTTTCCCCTTGTTCTGTGATTGCTTTTTTTTTTTTTAATCATTCTACCACAAATACTGGGTTGGCTGTCAGCATAAGTGCAGAGACACGCATTCCCGTGCCCATGGTAACTATGTAATAAATACATCAAAACAAATTTTTAAAAAATAATAATAAAGAAAGAAACATATTCCCTTTCCCACTCCCAAGCACAAAACACTTTTAAGTCAACAGAATTTAATCTAGTTTATTCTCAAAAAAAAAAAAAAAAGGAGGAAAAAAATATGAAAACAAAACAAAAAAAGCAGGTCTTATCACTAGCAGTAAATAAATTTGTACAACCATTCAGTCTGTATAATAGGATGAAATAAATCTACATCTTTCTTATTTTGGTGCGTTGAATTATACATACAAACAACAATTACAGGAACTTGTTCACAATGCGTATAGACCTGGAGAATGGCTATCTGAAAACCCCTTGTTGGCAATGTCTGCATGTTAACACTGATTGCCTGACACCATTGGTACTTCCTATGTAAAAGGCCCATGGCCCAAAATGAATGATCTCCCTACAGGTTTTATTTATTTAGTTATTTATTTAGTTAGTTAGTTAGTTAATGCATCATCAAAACCGTTCTAGCCAGCCCCCTCCCCCTCCCCGGAAACGAAAAAGAAACGGAAAAATAAAACCAACAAAAAAAAAACCCAAAATGAAAATAAAATAAAAGGAGAAGACATGACTGGCAGTTGGTCCATTTGTTCGTAAGACCGCGTTTCCTCTTGGTCTGCATTGTTTGTTTGTCTGGTTTTTAAATTGTCCTCCCATCCTCTTTTTTTTTCTTTTCCTTTAAAAAAAAATCTCTTGGAGTCCTTCATGCCTTTTTCTTTACAGCTCCATGGATGCAATAAAGTCTTCCTCAAATGTACAGTATTTCTTACAATATAAGTTATATGCAATGTTCAGCATTTTTTATTTTATTTTATTATTTTTTTCACAGCACTAGAGATCCTGTCCAATAGGGAATGCAAGTTCTGAATGGCTTATTCACAAATGGTATCCAGATTCAGTGGGTAAGAATACATAGACGCCATAGTGAGTTCCTTTAAAAAGTGGCAAACATCACTTTTTTAAAACTTTTTTTTTACTTTTTTCTCTTTTTTTTTTCATTTTTTTTTCCTTTTTTGTGCTTTTTGTAGTTTTTTTTCCTGGGTTTTTTAATTTTTTTTTTTCTCTCTTACGCCTTCAAATAACATTTTTATTTATTTTTTTTAATTCTTTTTTCCCCCTCCCATTTGATTCGGGACGTCAGACCCATAACCATGCGCCTGCAAAAATGCAAGTATATAAAGTAAATCTCATTTTGAGACCGTAAGCATTCAGCAGGGGAGTCTCTCGCTAACCCATGGCAGTGACCATACTGGAAGGATGGTGAGGTCCAAAGGAGAGGCTGGATGGAGGATGCATCGGTGTTGGTGTAGTCAGCATGTGGCTGGAGTGACTGAAAGGTGAAATGTGGCTGATGGAGGACATGTGTCTGGAGAGGGCGGCGGGATTAAAGGAGCTGCTCTTGGGAAAGTCTTCAAGGTTGTCATGGACCTTTTTGCACTTTTTGGATTTGCTAGACATTTTTCGGTTTCTGGTCTGAATTCCTTCTTTCTTCATAGTCAGGGGTCTGTTAATCTAAACAAAAATCAATTATTTTTTTTTGTGCTTCCATCCCTTCTCCCCGGATCACCATGGGATTCGTGTATCCCCCATGTCCGGGTAGGCCCGGGAATGTGTCCAGGCCAGCAGCCCCCCTCCTCCCCTTGTAAGCCCCATGTGCCACGGCTACACAACCTCTCCTCCCCATCCCAAAGTTCAGATCCCACCAGGAAATCCCAAGTTTGGTTGAAATTTCTGAAGGCAAGATGACAGAAAATTGCTGGCAGAGCCTCATGAGTGCAAAACATACCCAAAGATCTTGTAGCAGCTGAAAAATTTCGGCTATCTGCACATTAGGTAATTGCGCCATGTTTAGGAATGAAACCCATCATTATCACCTTGAAATATTCCCCGCAGATGTCGTGTCACCCCGAGGCTTCCTGACTGATCTAAAATCATTAGCTGCGAGAGCTGCTGGGATTTCAGTGCTACAAGGGATCTCCAACTTCCACAGTGGCATGAAGGAGCTGGGCAAACTCTTCACAAAAGACAGGTCTTATTTTTTTTCTTTTGAAAGACTTTCTGACCATTCTTTCAGGTTTACTTTAGTCGATCCGATTTTATTCCTAAAATCCAGATTTTTGGGGAGTGCTGAAACAGGTGTCCATGCTGCCCAGGCAGAGCATTTTCTACTTTCATGCAGACACAACTATAGGAAACCTAAGTATTGTATTCTTCTGCATGGGTATAAGTGGCTGCAATGATCAACCGTACACCCATCAGGGTTAGGAAATGGTAGCAAAAGGTCTGTTGGACCTCATATAAAAAACTCTTATCACTGCACAGAAAGCCAGCATCACAACATGCATTAGCATAGGTGCCATGAAAGCCCCAAAGACCACCCTTAGGAAGATAATTATGTATCCAATATCCATAAATATCCTTAAAAGTCCAGACTTGGGAGTCAACTTGGGGAGCTGTATGGGTCTTGCCCTGGATCCTCTGCAGAATTTCACCCCTAGCAAAAGGCAAAAGAGCCCAGCAAATCACCCCAGGACTGAACATCACTTTTCGTAACAAATGTGAGCACAGGGCAGTGCTGAAGGATATTCTGCAAAAGGGAGAAAAGGGGGAAAAAAGAGATCCACTATCCTGCAAACCACATTCTCAGTCTCGGTGAAGGACAATGAAAAGAGGTTCCTGCAAGAGTCCTGAGCAGATCTTCATCCATAAGATCTTAAACCAGTGCAAGGGACAAAGCACTTCCTTCTTCCGGATTACAGCAAAGTTTCACTTCTTGCTCATCAGCCACTGCCTGGTACCTTTCCCCACAGCGTGAGAATCATTCATGGATTTCTCTCCCCCAGAAGGCAGGGATACAATAGCTCCCTGTTACACGTGGGGATGGAGGCACACGGTGAGGAAGAACCAGGTTCATCTGCTCCGGTTCAGGCATCCCAAAGTTTGCCATCCCAGTTTGAATTACTGATCCTAGGCTCTCCATACCAGTAGTGATGGGAAACTTCATCCTCTACCTCTGGATAAAAGGAGTTGGAGGGAGCAGCCCTGCTTGCTAGCAGCTAAAGGTAGGAATGAGAAATCTGCCCATGTGCAGTCCAACAGCAGCCCTGAGGCAGCAACAAGCAAAAACCTCAAATGTCATGGGCTTTAAATACAACATCACTCGTTTCCCTGGCTTCCTGCCCTGCCCTCGCTGAGGGAACAGGGATACACACACAAGGAAGGCCCTTTGCTCCAGCTGGATGGCTGGCATGGGAAAGCTTTGCCTGACCTCTTTTAAGTCAGCCAGAAGAGATGTGTTGCCCATGTTCAAAGCCAGAAGGAAGCACCAAGCAAGCCTCACCAGGCAGCAATGCTAGAGGAGACCTGGAAGTCTAAATCCCTGCTAAATCCAGCTCAGATCTGGGGAGGTACACATGAGCCCTGGGCTCCCCAGTTCCTAATGAGGATTTGCATTGCGACACAAAAGCTCAGAGGCAGCCAGAATGGATTCCAGGTGAAGCAGCAAAGGTGCAAGCTCAGGAGCTGGCAGTGACAAAACAACATAAGCCTGGTGCTGGGACTGGGATTGTGCTGGCTCTTGGAGCAAGCACGGGGTCCTGACCCTGTGTTGCTTGGTGTCATGCCTAGCAAGACAATGACCACTTCCCCAAAGCAATGTCTCCCACATTTCACTCAATTGCTAAGAACAGACTAGCCGAGGCCATGATTTGATGTGAAACTTAGGAACGGAAATACCAGTTTTGCTCAGGATGGTGACAAAGTCACAGCCAGCCCTGCAACTGGGGTCAGAGATGCCATCCAAGCTGGACACATCGTCCCAGTGTATGTGGTCTCACCCTCCTAGCAGGTAACTGGCTCAAATGCCAAACAGATAAGGACTCAGGCAAATGTCAGGAGGAGTCAGACCAGCACAGTCACAGGAGCAAGCTTGAAAATTTTTCCCGTGACTTCAAAGGCCAGTCACAGCAGAGCTGAAGTGATCCTCAAAACATCAAAGCCATAGACCCATCTCTGTTTCTGGGGCAGAGAAACAAGAGACCTGGAGGGAAGACCTTCTCCATGAAAATTCATTGTAATAAAAATGACAAACACATGCTAAATTAAAATTAAACCAGCCCAACACATGTATATGAAATTCATTAATTTCAGATGGAGCCAATTAATTATGGGCAAGAATAATGCTCTTTGTTTTATTATATGCAAAATACCGACTGCTCTGCTCTTGGGATGCATAGCCTTGCTTTAGGATATTGTGAAAGGAGCCTTTTCTGAGGACTTCTACCAAAAACAATGGCAACTATGACCACAGGCCAGTCTGCTGTGCACCTCCAGCAAGATACGCTCCCACCCATCCCTGAAGTGTGTGAAGGCTCATCTCGCTTCTAAGAAGGACTAAAATAACAATAAGGAGAACCTCACATTCCATAGATCAAATCCAGAGGATAGTCTTACACATTATAGGTCTGCTCTAGCTCTGACTGAAGACAATGGGATTTTGCCATTGACCTCGATAAGGTCCTGTCACTGAAGCGGATTTATCCTTCAGACATAGTCATTACAATGTTGGGTTAATCTTCCAGGCTGGCTGTATCTTCGAAAGCACTCTGGGATGCCACAGGATGAAAGGCACCGTATCAATGTGAAATATTAGTCATTGTTAATACTGGTGTTAATGGAGCCGGCTCTTGTTGAAGTCAGTGGGAGAAATGCCAGTAGCTTCACTAAATGCACCCCAAGACTATTATGATTATTGCTTATATCCTACTGACAAACGGGTTTGCTTAAGCTGTGGGAATCAACAGTAAAACAAACTGATACAGCCCCATAAAAAAAAAAAAAAAAACACAGCACCATGAAAAAAATAACCTTATCACTGCAGTC
Organism: Chlamydotis macqueenii; assembly: GCF_036417535.1. Lineage (NCBI taxonomy): Eukaryota > Metazoa > Chordata > Aves > Otidiformes > Otididae > Chlamydotis > Chlamydotis macqueenii. The sequence continues at coordinate 5,176,248 of NC_141556.1, read as the reverse complement.
GTTCCTGGTGTGGACTTAAAAACTGGGTACGTTTCATCTTCAGATCAATCCATTAAAATATCCTAATGATCCAAAGGTCCAATGAAAATTCATTAAACCCAAAGAAAAGACTAAAGCAGGGGGGTGGCGGGGGGCAGAATAAAAAAAGCAGCCAGGAATTTGCTACAACCTAGCTTGAAACAGAGTGAAGGCATCTTCCGAGCGGTCAAAGACCTTCAACTGGCATTGACACAACATCTGTGCAGACACACTCAGCTGCTTGGGAGGGACATGCTACAATGAGCCTATTTCTGAGACCTCTCCTGAAGGAGAACCGAAGCAGATAAGATGTACAAAGGGAGCAGGACCACCGCCTACACAATCAAGTCTCTCACTTTGACAGACCGGACCAATTTGCACGAGCCAAGGAGCCTTGTCCACGTGCAACCACCAAACTTCCTTCTTGCCTTGAGCTGATTAAAGCATGATGCTGGTGTTAATCACCAGGCAGTTAGCAGAACTCCCTAGGTCCTGCCTCCCTGCAGCCAGAAAGAGAAGGCATCTCCATGAATCTACCCCCCCGCCTTACCACTGGTCACAAAAAAAAACTTGCTTGTATTTGGCTTCTGAAGCATGTGGCCTTCACAGTCACAGCTTCTAAAGCCATTTGGGCTGCAGAGTAATACTCCAACACTCTGCCATCGTGGACCTTTAAAGCTGAGGGTAGTACATTCAAGGACTACTGGCTGCAACGTTGCTTGTTTCTCGCTGCAGTGATAACTAAGCATCATCTTTTAAAAGTTTAAAAAGAAGGATCTACCCACTCGTAGCCAGATTTCAGTATCCTTGCCCAGTTACATTGCTGCACACAGTCTCTCAGTCCTCTGGGGGTTTCATTTAAGCAGGTCCCAGTAATGGAGTTGCGCATAAGGCAAGACACTACTTGACTTTGGTAAGTAGCTGTGCTGAGCTTTTAAGCAGCTGTCAGAGTTTTTAATGAATATGAAAATGGTTCCAATGTGCTTAAGGCCTTCCCCATGTCACAGATTTCACAGCTGGATTGGAGTTTCCCTAAACAGTGGATCTAGGGGTCAGTTCAGGCCAACTAAGTTCAACAATGTTGGTGTGAAAAAGAAAAGAAGAGAGGGAGCGAGGGCTCTTGCAGGCACATTTCTGCAGAACCCTGGCACACAGGCACTATTCTAGACACTTCGGGGGAGATTCCTCCAGTCAGATGTCTACAACACAGGTACTCACATCTAAACTCATCATCCTGCCACCCTTTGTAATCATGGTTAGAAACTATACAATCTTCAAGGAATTGTCTCATCCAAACACAGGCGTCTCCATCAGGTCCAACGAATGGCACCTGAGAAGAGCTTCAAAAAGCTTTGCCTGGGGTACAGGGGGAGCAGCTCAGGTACAGATGTCTCTGTTGTAGGTCTCCCAAGCAATGTGATTTAAGTCCTACCACTGGCGACTAGAAGGCCAAAATGAAACCATAGCACAAGCACAGACTCCTCCAGTGAAGCTGGCTGACCTTGCTCCCTTCTTGCCATTGAAATAGTAAACAGAATATTTCCCTGTGATATTCTGAGAGCTTTCACTCCGAGTCCAACCCTTTTGTTTGCAGTGATCACACTGAAAGTTTGATGACAAGCTTTGCTTGCTACATAGGACTCAAAACGTGCTGAGACGCCTGCCCACTAAAGGGTAAACACGTTTTCCTTTTTTTCCGAGAGAGATGCCCCTCCATGAACAGGTGAAAAATTAGTCTGGTTGAGGTTTTTTTCCTACTTAATCCAAACTTGTTTACTCATCCCAAGAAACCAAAGAGCTTGAAATAACAAATGGAAGGGACTGAGACACCACAAAGGTTGGGTGCCCCATGAAACTCGATCTGTCTTTGATGTATTTGCGTGGGTGGACATGAGGGCAAAACATAGCCTGAGATTTCTAAGTCAAACATAAAGCAAACGACCACTAGGAAAAAAAAAAAAAAAGTGATATCAAAGCAGAGAAATTGAAAGTATTTTCCTTCTTCTGACATAATAATTATTCTAATGCCACATGTGGAATGAGAGTAACAGGAGTAGCCTTAAGACTCCTTTATTAGCAGTATTATTCAGTAGAAGACTTTTCAGATCCCTTTAGCTCTTTCCCTGGGGCACATATCCCTGGTTCCTGCAAGCTGGCTTTGCATGGAGATATTAGATTAAATCTGCCAGCCATTTCATTTCATTTTTCCTTCCCTTCCATGACAGACACTTTAAAATTCACATCAGAGGTTGAGCAGACTCTGCAACCCACTAACTAAATCAAGTCCTTTTTGGTTTAGGAATCGCTTGCGTCAACTGGGGCAAACACAAGACCTAAATAAATCATCTTTGGGGATGGCTGGAGGGAAGGGACAAAGGCAGCCACAAACCCAAGAAAGACCTAAATAGTAGCTGGCACATTTTGCTTTTTTTCCAGAGTTTGTATTTGCTGGAGGAACCAAGCTACACGTAGAAGGGGTATCGGCTTGCAGGACGGCGTGTTGTCTTTTCCGATGCACTGAGCCCAATCAGCATCAGATAATGTCTCCCTGTGTTGATCCACCCCTCCTTTCTTGGCTCAGGCATGGGAAAGCTCTAACATTACCTATGGACAGTCCTGTTTTATACCTCCCCAAGTGAATCGGCTACATTTGAGGGCACGCCAACTCATTGCTCCAACCCCCAAGGTCTCCAAAGGAGTACAGGAGATCTCAGCACCACCCAAGACTAGAAATCCTTAAGTCAAGGAAGAGTTTGGACCATCGAGCGCTGAAACTGAGGCCCTATTATTGAGCGTTACAGTCACACTTACATTGTGCAGCTTGTAGTAAAGCCCACAGGCGTTACAGACGGGGTCGCCGTTGGCATTTCTCCTCCACAGGGTGGTAGTGGTGGTCTGACAGTTCGCGCAGGACGTGCCCGCCCTCCTGGCTGCAGACTGCGGGAAGGAGGGGGAGAGACAAGGGAAGAGAAGGAGAGGGAGAAAAAAAGCACTTGTGTTAAAAAGAAAAAAAAAAAAAAGATACAATCAGCAAAATTGCTGAGAAAGACAACATCAGCCCTGCAAGACTGACGCACATCGGCAGAGGCCTCCAGAAACTGGCTTGTGAGAACAAATAATAATTCTGGAAAAAATCCCCGAGGTACTTTAATCCCAAATTATATACGAGCTGAATCAGGTGCCAAAGGGCATCCTAAAAGTGAGTGCTAAACCTCTGACAGAACTCATCAAAATTAGCAGCGCTGGCACAGCCCATTCCAGAGGGGAAAATATTATTTAAATGCCAACGTGTCTTTCCATCTTAATTCTCTCAGACCCCCCAGGGGTCTAATTCTGCAGTCAGGGCCTGAACCAACAATTGCCGGAGTCGACGGCGTGAGTCACGCCGGCTCCAGCGAGCACCAGGTGAGACCCGCGCTGAGCTTGGTGGGCAGCTGCTCGCCAGCTTCGACCGCAAGCACGGCCCGGTCCCGTCAGTTCAGCTCAGCTTCAAAGCAGACAGGCTCCAGATCGGAAATAACACCATGGCAAAGAGTGAGAATCCCAACTTTTTAATTATACCCTGCTGCAGCCTATGCCTTCATGTTTATTTAAGGATTGGTAATGAGCCTGAAAGAAGAATTTACCATTTCATACAGCGGGAGGAACAAGAAAAAAAAAAGTCTACGTGTCAAGGTATACAAAGAAGCTTTTTTGTTAGCTGTGATAATGGTTTAGCAAATCCAAATTTAGCAAAGTCGCTCCTCTTTCGCATGCATGAATTCGTGCTTATCATTTAAAAACTGTAACTTTAGCAAACAAATTGTCCTTCTGACACTGAAGGAGGAAAAGGAGCTTGTGGACTCCCATGCGAGTGTGTATGCATGTTTGCGTGTGTGCAAGTGCCTACAGCTCCTAAAAAAAGACCTTTAGATCCCCGTCCTATCTCTTCTTCATCAATATGACACAGTCCCAGAGCTCTGATTTCATCCCAATGCGTTGCTTTCAATGGGACTGCTCATGTGCTTAAAGTTAAAACATGTGCTTAAGCGATTTGCCAGATCATAGCAATGCTTGGCACCTTGCAGAACTGAGCCTTTAATGCTCTCTTTTGTGCTCTTACTGTTTCAAATTTACCCCTCACCCCACACAGCCGCACACTGTAGCACATCCAACATTTGAAAAAAAAAAAAAAAAAAAAAACCGCATCTTTGGATACTGTACAACAAACCCAAAATGCAAACATGGACACTGGCACAGCGCTAGCGTTAATACCAGCTCTTGTTAGGTCATGTTGCAATTTTAATCATAATTGAATGCGGCGTAGGTGGAGAGAGGACGGGTTGGTTTTGTTTTAGATAGAGTAGGATTTTTTTTTTCTTTTAATTAGACAAAAAGGACTGTCTAAAATATAAATAACACAATGCCCATGAGCATTAGGAAGCATCACAGAGAGCCTGATCTGGCAGCAAGGGGCTCTTACTGGTTGCCCATGGGGGCAGTTCCATTTCGCCTGGACCATAAACCACGCCAAAATGAGCCAGTCTCAGGCCTGAGGAGGCCTCTAGCTGACTTCTCCACGCTGATGACAAGCAGGAGCCGGGAACAGCACATGGGTCTTTGGTTGCACAAATCCCAGTGCTGGCAGGAGAAGCTGAAGCATCCCACCACGAATGGCAGACACCTCAGCAGATGTGCGCATATGTGCCATGGTCCTGTCCTCCTCCGTGCCACGGCCCCATCAAAATCACTGGGTTAGTACGCATACTGCAAACGCAGCACGGACACCACGGCTTGCAGAGCCAGGCTCTCGTGGAGACCTGGGGGCCAAGTCTGCAGGTCTCTGCTCCCCCCCGGCTCCCGCCAGCTGGCATGGGTGGCTCAGAGGCTGGATTGAGTCTCTCAGTGGCAGCTTTGCCCTTATCAGACCCAAAAATCAAGCCTAAGGAAATTTCTGAAAACCAGTGATATTTGACTCAGCCCACACAGGGGAAATATCCCCTTTGAAGGCATTTGGGGTTTTTACACGGCACTCGCCGAAATTTCTTTTACGGCATTTAAAAGACACGCCTGGTCACCACCTTGCTACCTTCAAACCAACCCCGACATTAAATAAACGAATAAATCACAGCGTCCACTGTCTTCTCTAAAACCTTTTCCATCTGCCACGTTTCCCCTACAAAAAGTCAGCGTCGTTAGCTGAATATTTTGAACCCTGTGCTCTTTCGGTCCCAGGCTGTACCTTTTATGCTGTACCAACTTATACTGGAGACACCGGCAGCGGGCAGGAAACAATGAATAATAAGGCTATTGTAAAAGCTCCCAGCAAAGGCATCCACTGACGCTAATCACCGACCCAAGCCTGGCCATGTAAGTAATGGGATGACTAATAGGGTGCCCTATATCATCTATAGGACCAGACCCCATGGCCTAGTTGCATGCGAGCGAGAACACAACTTCAGAAGCACTGGCAGTGATGAGAAGGTGGAATTGAGGACAGAGCAGGAGGAAACAAGCACTGATAAAGATGCTTAATTACGGGGCATTTTTGGTGTCTGGATTTACACAGGGTACCCACAAAGCTGCAAGCATCAGCTTCCAAAAAAAAAAAAGACTGCACATGCATGGGTCTTCTGAGAAAGTGGCCATAATCCTTCCAAAACCACCATGGCTGGGCACAGAAACAGAGAACTCTGCATCCACATGAGTAGGGAAAGGAAGAAAATCCAAAGGAAGTTTTTTATCTCAGCAACAGCAGTGACAGGGCTGCCGTTGGCTTCAACAGGGACAAGAACAGCCTCCAAGAAAGCTGCAGACAAGGCAGTGGTGTGGTACCACCTGCCCGTTCTTGATGACCCTGCCAACATCTCCAGATCATCCATCTCCCCCCTAAAATGAAACGAAGCTACCTGAGCCCCCTCGGCTGGCAAGGCTACATCCATCTCCCCTAAAGAAAGTCCTTACAAAGACGCCCATTGAATTCAATAAGGCTTGGTCTGGGTTCTCAGCATCCAAGAATTTATTTGCCTTCTCCTTCCAACCCACCGGAGTCCTTTCATTAGTTTCAATGCGCCTGGGATCAGAGCCTACAAAACCAGCCCAAGGTCACGCAGGAAACTTGTGGCAGAGGGAGAGGAGAGCGCGCTGGATCCCCACCCTGGGCCTCCATACGCACACCGCCATCCCCAGCCCGCTCGCCTTCACAAGTCAGGAGAGATCAAGCCAAGCCGCAGACACGCACACGTCTACATCCGTGCGCACGAAATGCAAACGCGGGCCCGGCTTTGGTGCCTTCTGATTTTTTTTTTTTTTTTTTGGAGGTTAGCAAGGGAAATAAACATAAACGTAAATAGCATTAGAAAAGTTTCTCTTTTTTTTTCCCCAGGCAGTGCTGGAAAAAAAAAAAAAAATAGAAAAATCAAATGTTCCCATTTAGCAAAGGCCGTATTCAAAGAATGGCAACTTTTTGTAACTTTAACTAAAATGCCCAAGATTAGAGTGATTATGCAAGACAAAGTCTCTCTTTTTTTCTTTCTTTATCTTATTTTTTTTTCCCCAAGAATGACCTTTTACAATGTATTTATTTATATAGTTCGTTTTACATGTGCCGGGCCAAGGGTGACTTGGGACATTCTTTCGTGGTTCCATCAGACACTTTTTGAAAGCTCTCCCCCCCTTTTCCAGCCGCTTTCCTATTCTGCCTCCCCCTCCGCTTGTTTGGATACGCTCAAACTCCTGTGTGTTTGGGCTGGGGAAACAGAGCTGTTGTTCAGGAGTTATCTCCAGGGCTCAGATATCCGGCAGCTTTTTCCTAGGAAGTTAACTTTACACATAAAGAGAGAACGAGGGGGGGGGGAAAAAAAAAAGAAAAAAAAAAGAAAACAAAGCATGTATGTTTAAGACAGAAGGGCTGGGGGGTGGAGGAGAAGAGAACAAGAACTGCCCAAAAAAATTTAAAATCCCATCCTCTACTTCCCTCCCTAGAAAGCTTTTCCTTTTTTCTAACAAAGCTGTGAAAGACGAGGGAGAGCAATGTTTTCCTATATGGGAAAAGCCCGTATAGGAAGGCACGGTTTCACCCAGCGGGAAGTTTGTGGGTAGAGAAGCAAACCCACATCTTCGCCAAAACCCGCGCCGTCAGGCAGAGCCGACGCCGCTGCCCCTCGCAGCGTAACCCCTCCTGGGGCCGGATCCTGCAAACCCTTCCCGGCGCCCATGGGAATAACGCCGGGCCAATTTTGCGGGCATTTCTCAGGTGAGGAACCTGAATCCGTGCCTCGGAGTTGCCGGATCGAGGCCATGAGCACCTTCACGGGGAACATGAGGCCACCCCTCAGCTGCCTGCAGGGTCCGGCCGTGCTGGGCACAAGCCTCACGCCACCGGCAGGATCCATCCACCGGCTCAGAAACTCAGCGGAGAGGCGAGAGCAGCTTTTCCTCTGCGTTTTGAGCAGCCCCCAGGAGCCCATCCGTGTCTTTAATCCTAACAAAACCAAACGTGCCTCGATTTGAAGCATTCAATAACTTCCCAAGCAGGGAACATATTTTTTTCCCCTGCTTGATATATTTTTTCCCCTTGTGGTTTGCCTGATTATTTGCCAAATATACTTCAACGCATTTATTAGCCATACCCATAGCTTCCAGACCTTTTTGTGGCTTCCAGGGAAATTCATAAATAGATCGCTGGGGATGCTGTAATGTATCGCCTGTACAGAGTACAGTTGGGAGGCTTGCAACTATTATTTCAAATATTTACCCGCGCATTTCATCTTCCTCCAACTTTTGTGGCCCTGGACACGCGCTCGGCTTTGGTCATTCACTGGGCTTACTCATACTTTGCCGTCCTCTACCTTGTGTCCTGGTTCACACTGACTCAGAGGCAAACGAGACAATTTGAGACCCACATGACTCAGGTACAAATGACCACACCAGGTTTAGGTGGCACTGGGACCATTAGCCAAGTGCTTTGCAGGACCAAGGTCCAGCTGATGCCCCAGCAGCACCCAGCACCCAGCTTGGGTCTCCCTCCACGACACCGCCGACCAACGGGGATGGAGATACTCTTGGGAAGGGGAGGACAACAGTGTAGAGAGTCCAGGAGAAATCCTCTTCTCCTGATAATATCTTTGGCCACTAGGAAATTATTCCTCTGCCCTTGTCCCCTGGAAAGAGACACCATCCTTGGCTCACCAACCAGGAGCACTCTGCAGAGGCATCCGCCCCATTGCGACCTGGGAGAAAACTCAGTTCTGGTTTGCAAGACGCCCCTGGATCTTGATTTTTTTCTAGCTTGTTTTGCAGTTTGTGAGAGGACCAGACAACTGAGGTCCACAGTGGTTGGGAGCATCTCTCTGAGCATCCCCCCACTCTCAGCCCTCTGACATAGCTTTTGGAGCTGGCTGAGCTTTCCCCTCTCCATCCCAGGATGTCGACAAGGAGTTAAAGTTGCAGAAGAAGGAAAAAGAAGAATTAAAAAAGAAGGAGACTCACCAGCCTTCTCTTGGGTTTGATCAGGGGCCGGTTCTGCCCGTTCATTTTGTGATAGAGTCCACAGGCGTTACACAAATAGTGCCCGGTGCCGTCTCTTCTCCACAGAGGGGTTGAGGTAGCCCCACAATTTACACACTCCCTGCCTTCTGGAAACAAGAGAGCACATAGTTCACTTAAGGAAAGCGGAGGTAAAAGGGGCTCAGGAAAGCCCCTCCAAAAAAAAAACCTCAACCACCCCCAAGACATCCAGTCGTGCCAGACCCTGCCAGTCGTCTCCAAGCTCAGGATGTCCAAGCAAAGGTCCAAGGCCACGGCTGAGCGACATCCCTGGCACAGGCCGGGGAGAGTCTGGCAGGGCTTGATCCTGTCCCCCTCCCCAGCACCACCCCGCAGACAGCATCAGGCCAGTGTGCCAGCAGCAGGGAAGAGGGATGGTGACAAGACAATCTGAACCCTATGGTGGCTCAAGGGGCTTCCTGGCTTCTTCTGTAAGTCCCTCCTTTGGGGGTGGGAGTGCTGGCAATTCCCCCTTACTTCTGGACTAAGGGCTCCTACGGCCCTCCAGACCCCATCTCGCTATAGAGACCAGATAAACCTTGGCAGGCTTTGCGTCCAACCCTCTCCGAGATGGATGAATACCAAATTTATGTCCTTGCTCCCCTTTCTGATGTGCACGAGAACCCCAAGGTCATTGCCCCAGCTCCCAGGGGGAATGCATGAGCCTGGAGGGACGAGGGGGGTTCTTCCTTTGGCCTCAGGTCAAACCACACCAAGGACCCCCAAAATAATCACAGGTCAACAACCAAAACAACTCCCCGGCCCCAATTAGCACACAGTCTCTCTGCCGATATCCACTATCGGTTACTTTGCAATTAAGCTTCCACCACCAAACTTGCAGAAACCCCTCTGGCTTCTCCATCACATCCCCAATGATGGTCCATCCCTGATATCTGGGATCCCAAACAGCCCGGAGTGTGCCTGAGCCCTGATTAAGGTTTTTTCCCCTCCTTTTGGGGAGCTCTCTATCCTCTTCCTGGCTACAGGGGGGGGGTCTCCCTCAGCCCACTGGCTCCCAGCTTAGAGAAGGGAATTGGGGAGCTGTGGCCATGCCTCCCAGCTACTTTCAGAGGGTTGAGTGGGAGTTTTTCGGGGTGTTTGGTTTGTTGTGTTTTTGTTTTTTTTTCTTGCACCTAATGTCACTCCCAGCCCATCTGAAAGCACCAGAAGACCGGAGCTGGCCAGAGGCAGAGCTAACTCAGTGCAGAGCCGGCTCCCCACTGCCCCAGCCCGCGCTGCGTTCGAGCAAGAGACATCCGCGCCCTAACCACAAACAGCAACCGTTTTTCCAGAGCCTTTGCACTAAACCCCTCTCCTCTCACCCCCCCCACCCAAAAAAAAAAAAAAAGACATTTGCAGTCGTTTCTCCTTCTTTCATCCTGCAAAAACACCCCTTCCCTCCTTTTCCTCCAGCTCTAACCCTCTTTGTCTGCAAGCTTCCCAACTTGCTAAAACTAACTTTAAAAAAAAAAAAAAATTTTTAAAAAATAGGTGTTGCTCCTGGGGTTGGTTTGTCACCAACCGCAGAGGTGTCTCTAGAAGGTAAAGTAACAGAAAGTGGCAAAAGGAAAACACGAGGCGGGGGGGCCTGGAGGGGGAGGCGGGGGGCAAGACGGTTTGAAAATACCGCGCAGCCGGTGCCCCGGCGGGAGCTGCGGCTCGGCGGGCGCCGGGGCAGCCGGAGGAGCACAGCACCGGTCCGTAGCCCGACACAGCAACCGGTCCGGACCGGGACCGGGCGGGGAACCCCTCCCGTTTAACACCCGGGTCGTTTTATTCCCCTGCGATTAAACGGGGCAGCAGCTCCGAGGCTGTTTGAGTCTCTGTCCCTCTCTTTTGTTTCACTCCATCTCTCTCTCTCTCTCTCCTGCTTTCATGTACAAAACATACAGGTCTGGGTTTTTTTGTCACTCTAACCGCATCCGGACTCTATTAAAGTTCCTGGCGCTGGATAAACAATGCAACTGTCGCGTGCAGCAGTCTGAAAATAATTGGATTAGCTCAAACATATCAGCTAAATAGAGACAGTCCCTGCTCAGACAGACAGAGTAAATGTCACCCTGGAAAAACCCTGAAAACTGATCTCATTCATGCCAGGCAACCCTGCAGCAGCCTCCTCGGAAAAAAAAAAAAAATAGAGAAAAAAAAATTTAAAGTTTTTAAAGAGTTTTGACTAATCACTCTTTCTTCTGCACACGTACACACACAAACACACCCCTTGGCTCACACACACCCCTCGGTGCGCACAAACGTTCAAGCTTTCAGCCACCGGAGCCGCACAAATCCCCCCTCGCAACTTCCGCGCGGGACGCGCAGAGCGCTGAGGACCCTCAGCTCCTCCCCGAGGGGTGCAGCCGAAGGGACATGCTTTTGGGGTCTTGCACTGGGGGTGGTCAAAGACCCTGGGATGAGGCTGGGGGACTGCGTGGGCGAAGTCCCGTCCACCCCCCCGGGGGAAAACCCTTCCGCATCTCCGGGCGCCGCATGGGAAGAGGCCCCTGGGAACAGCGAGGCGGAGGGCGGGCGGGGGAAGTTGGCCGGGATTTGGTCCCATTATTAAAATACAGAGAGATAGGCTAATGCTGCGGTTCCCTCGGTTTCGCTTCCTCCCGAGGCGCCGCAGCTCAGCGCACCCGTGGGCGCTCGGGGGTGGCGGAGGGGGCTGGATCTGTCCCGGGGCAGCGCGGGAGGGGGGATGTTTGGGCTCTTGCTCTGGGTTGTACCCCTCCAGCACGGGTTGTACCACCTCAGCCCGGTCCCCCAACCCTTCGGGGGGTTCAGCCCCTGATGCTTTCATCACACAAATGTTTGTGCTCATCCCTCTGCATGCAGACAGGAGGGGGGGGGCGGTTCCAGCCCCCCTTTTCCCCTCATAGCTTCCTCTCCCTAGCAACGGGGATGAAGAAGCCAAAAGCCCTACCTGTGCTCGACCGTGCTTTCGGTCGCGATTTACACCCGAAGCCGGTGGGCGATCCTCCTAGGAGGCTACTGGGGGGAAAAAGTCCAGAGCCATATTCTGGGACATACGGTGGGTAGGTAGTGATGGGGTGATGAGCGGAGGAGGTGGCTCCTCCTAACGAGGCCATGCTGCTCCGAGAGTGAGAGGACTCCAGCTTCATGGTATCGGCCAGGGACACCTGGTATTTGATGCATTCCTTCTCGTCCTGCCGGGTGGAGCCGGTGGAGCCGGGGGTGGAGATGGACGGATCCGGGGATACATCTTTAGGAGGGGTCGGTGGGAAGGTGAAAAGGTGCGGGCTGGAGTGGCCGGCGGATAAAGTGGAAGAGGAGGCGGGTGGGTAGACGGAGAGGGGTCCCGGTGAGCTGTGATGGATGGAAGTCTTGGAGAAAGGGCTGAGGTTCCAAGGGGAAGCGCTGTGGTGGCTGCTCAGCGCCTTGCTGCCGTCCAGCCAGGGCAGCGAGCCGTGCAGCAGCGGGGGCCGGCACACCTGGCTCCCTGCGCGGAGAGAGCAAAGCGAAACGGCCGTCACATCCCCGCTGCCACCCCGGGAACCCACGCGTGGGGAGCCCGGCCTGGATCCCCCCCCCCCCACCCTCTTCTTCCCAAAGGGTTCGACATGCGGGAGGGGGGAAGCAAGGAAAATCGCATCTGAGACAAGCCTCTCTCCCCCTCTTTCCATCCCCGTTCCCCTTTAAAAATGAAAATTTTAAAAGCCTGCAGTGGCAGCCCCGATCCTGCTTAGGGACGAGGTCTCTGGGTCAGGATCCATCGAGCAGGGATGTCAGCCCTGGGACAGGGAACTTGGCCGGCCCTGATCCGCTCTCCCCCTTTTCCAGACAATCCCACGAGGACTTTGAAGCGAAGATCCTGCATGAAATTGTCAAGCCCCGACTGCAGAAATCTTTTTATTATTTTTTTTTTCCAAGCTAGAAAAAAAAAAATTCCTGAACGCAGCCGTGGGCTACTAACCCTAGGAATATTCTGGCCAAACGAAGAAGACCAGAAGACATGACAGTAACCTTTCCAACAGAGTGGATAAACTTTGCAAACCGCCCATTTGTCTCTTTTTTCTTCCATGGGGCCGCACATAAATGTTAGACGGCTTTTTTTTTTTTGTGGTGATATGGCACATGCAGAGAGTACCAACTTCTTTCAAAAGAAATTCTCCATCCCCTTTTTGTGACAGGAGACCCTTCGCTTGTTTTTTAAAATACAGATCTAGACTTTGCAGGGAAAAAAAAAGAAAAAAGAAAAAAAAAAACAAAACTAGATTTACGCAGTCAAGCCTTGTTTTCTCTGGTTATAAATGTTCTTAAGGGATGATACCTAATATTTTAAATTAATCGCAGTCCTTGCTTAAATATATATATATTTTTTCAAAGGATCAAATCTACTCAAATCCACAGCAACTTGAGCAAATAGCTATAAGCTGAAAAACTGTTATTCAAGCGGAGGAGAGCAAGTTTGTGCCTGCTCATAAAGCCCTGGAAAGGCATTGACATCTCGACAGCCTTCACCTCTGTAGGTATCGTGATACGTGTATAGAGACTGCTAAATATACAGAGGGAGAGATGCAAACACAGATCTACAGAGCCTGAGATAAGTAAAAAGCTGGTGCAGTGTGTTTGCATGGGAGCTTGTGTCTGTCTAGAAAATCTCCAAGCTAGTTTTCACCGTATCAGACATTTGTGAACAATACTGAAAGTAACTGCTCGAAAGGAAGGGAAGGTGGGTTATACGAATAGAAAGGGTCAAGATTCATTATCTTCTCCAGGAAGTAGCATAGTAAATAATATTCAGGCTAGATCAGAGAGACCGCATTTCCACTTTCTGCTGATATATTGGAAAACAGAAATGAAAAGAAAAGAAAAGAAAGAAAGGACAAAGGCTGCTGATCCTTAGAAATAATTGTTTTAAAGAGACTAATAGCAGAACAATGCAGTTACTGAGCGGAGCCTAATGCAGGCTCGCACTCAACAAGTAGCTGAGGGCTGGGAGCAGCCCCCTGAACCCGGCTCGGCTCCATCGCCACTCGCTCGTCCCACTTTATTCTCCTTGATTTTGGGATGAATTCCCCTCCAAACCTCGGGCTTTTTAGTTTTCGCCACTACGGGGGTCACTCTCTGGCTTCACAAATCAACATCTTCTTTTTTCCCTCCTTGTTTTATTTTTCTCCTTTCCCTATTTTTTAACCATAGACCTAGAATCCAGCTATAAATACCGGATCTTTCGGATTCTTCATAAAAGATGGCACCAAAGCAGTTGTCCCTCCACAGACCTGGGCCGCACCAGCCCCAGGTATTTCACCTCCTCTGTAAAAGCTGTGACCCAGGAACAAAATTCACATTGCGGAACATTACCTTCCTGCAGGACCCGTAGGAAAACACACCAGGTCTAATACCAAATGACACCAGGGGATTTTTTTTTCTTTCTTTCTTTCTTTCTTTCTCATTTTTAACACACGCCGTGGGGCGGCCCTGGGTGCATGTGTAAAACTTTCGGCCCGAGCCTAACAAGCTCACCGAGTGCGAATGAAGCAGCCGGAGCGTGAGGAGAGCAGGGTCATTTTCACACCCCTTCTCTCCAGCTTGCTTTTCTTCTCCAGAGCAGCCCAATTGTGCAAAAACTAAACACCGTATGAAAACCCTAACTGTTAACCTAATGAAGGGGGGGGACGGACGACGACTAAAGTGAAAGAGGGAGGGAAAGAGGAAGAAAACAAGAGAAAGATTAAAAGGAAAGAAAGAGAAAGAAGGAGAGCAAGAGAGGGGGGGAAGGGAGCGAGAAAGGAGAGGGGAGCGAGATAAGAAAGAGCGCAAGAGAAAGAAAGAGTGAAGAAATTAGAACAAGAGAAAGAAAAAGAAGAAATAAAGAGAAAAAGAAAACAAGAGAAAGAGAAGAAATAAAAGAAAGAGTAAAATAAAGAGAGAAAGATAAGAAAAGAAGGGAAGAAACTGAAAAAGAAAGGAAGGAAGGAAGCCTGAATTTGGATTTATTTCCAATAAGCCAACCCCAAAATCCACCCGTGACGTCGTTTCCCCGCCGGCAGAGGAGCTGCCCGGGCACCCCGGGGCACCCGGGGCCGGGACCGGGGCCGCTCCGTGGGAGCCGCGGTCTCGCCGTGGACACTCACCGTGGTGGGTCGTGGGGTATCTCTGCACGGTGGCTCTGACGGAGTTGCCGTAGTAGGGAGGGACGGGGTTGCCTTGTCCGTCGATATTAAAAAGTACATCCACTTCCTCGGCCAGAGGATACTGCGTGGGGTCCATGTAGGTATGGCCAAGCGTGGGGTGGTGCGAGTCCGGGTGCTGCCCATTGAGCACGGCCGGGTGGTGGTGGCTCACCCACCGCGGCTGGTCCGTGGAGACCTCCATCTTCCGCGCCCGCTGCTCTTCCTCCTCCTCCTCCTCCTCCTCAGCAAGGCGCGGAGGGCTTGAGATCGGAGGGGTAGACGGTGCCGAGGTTATGAGGGGAGGGCTCGGCGAGTTTGGGGGTGTTTCTGGTTAGGTTTGGTTTAAAGTGGAGGGAAGTGGGGGTGGGTATGGTGAGAAATGACCGATTCCAAAAAAAAAAAAAAAAAAAAAAAAAAAGGAAAGAGAGGAAAAAAGGGAAAAAATAATATAATAAAAAGGAGGGGAAAAGGGGAAAATAAACAAACTCAGGGGAAAAAAATCTCTACGAAGTGAGATCCCCTCGGTATCTTCCGCTCTTTTGCAGATGTTTCTCTTCTTTGATCACCTGTAACGAGAAAGAGGAAAGGGAAGGAGCAGAGAGAGAGAGGCAGAGAGAGAAACGTGCTTGAGAAGTTCTGAACTTTAGCACCTGACTTTTTAGGCAGGAGAAAACCCATCCCATCCCTCGGCAGCCAGCCCTGGGAAGCGCCTGCTCTGCCCTGGACCCACCTCTCCCCAGCTCCTCTTTCTCTTTCGCTCTCTCCTCTCCCTGCTCGGAGCAGAGCCCAGCAGCTCCAACCGCGCTCCTGCTGCCTCTTACTCTTTTTTTTTTTTTTTTTTTTTGTCCTCGCGGTTGTTTGTTTATTTGTTTATTTGCTCAATTTGCACCTGAGAAGCTCCAGCGGCTTAAGCCGGTGAGAACTTGTGCCATTCGCTGCTCTGCAGCCTACAGCCACTTTGATTGCTCATTAATTATTATGCAACCGAGAAAGGGGGGAAGAGGGGCAAAAGAGAAGGAGGGAGGGGGGAATCGAGAGGGGGTAAAGACATGGAGAAGAGGGTGGGGGTGAAGGGAAGAAGTGAGGGGAAAAGGAGGAGGGGAAGAGGCGCGGGGCGGGGGGGGGGAAGCGACAAGTTGCTAAAGAAATTCCGCACAAACCTTGGTGGAGAAGCAGTGTGTGACCCAGGAGGGATGAAGCTGAAAGTTCTTGATCAGATCAGATTGTGCTCGCTCGCTCGCCCTATTTTTTTTTCCTTTTTTTTTTTCCTCCCTCTCTCTTTTTTTTTTTCTCTCTTTTTTTTTTTTTTTTTTTTTTTACAGGGAAGGCATTCTTTCTGAAAGGAGCAGGATGGCGCCAGCCGGCTCAGTGCTTACAGACAGCTGTGGCGAGACGCAACTTAAGGAGGTTCCAGTGTCATAAGCCCGGGGGAGGCGGAGCCTGTCCCGCCTGAGGAGGGGACCGCCGGGGCGCACCGGCCGCCTCCGCGCTGCCCCCGCCGCGCACCCGCGGGAACCCCCTTTTACCAACCTCTTCTAATTTATTTCTCCCCCTCCTTTTTTTTTTTTTTTTTTTGTTTTTTAATTCTCCCTTTTTAAGGACAGGGAGAAATTAACTTTTTCCCGCTGGCCGGGAAACTCTACGAGTGGCCACTCCGGGAGGTCCTAAGCGGAGGGGACGGGCTCGGTTCTCCCGCCGACGCCCAAGGGATGTGAAGAGGGACCGGACCTCCCGGGAGCGGGGCCGGGCCGGGCCGGCAGGTGCAGGACCTCCGAGGGAGCCTGCCCGCCTGAAATAAAGCTATCTCTCTTCCTACACTGGCTGGTTTCGAGCTGCTCCGTCTCACAAAGGATTTAATTTTTATTTTTTTAAGGATATAAGCGCAGAGAAACGGCCGCGTTTGGAAATATCACGATTTGGGGGGCGGTTTAGGGTGGGGTTTTTTTTTCCCCATCCCAGGTCCAGTGGAGACAGGGAGGCTGCGCGGGGCTCAGGGCAGGGGTAGAGGGAGGCTCCCGGCCGCCGTGGGGCTGCGGGACGGGACGGGACGGGACCGGACCCCCGGGGGCCCCGGCCCCGCCGACCCCCCGCCCGCAGCGCCGCCCGCCGCCCAGCGGGGGCCGCCGCCACCGCCGCCGCAGCCAATGGAGGGCGAGCAGGAACTGGGGCGCCGGCCCAGGGAGGCGCTGATTGGCTGCCCGCCCGCTCCCCGCCGGCCGGCCCGGCCGCTGCCTTGAGCCAGGGCATCCCCTAGCGGCCCCGCGGCGCGGCCCGGCCCGGAACCGGCCCGAAACGGAACGGAACGCAACGGCGCGGAACTGGCTCGGCACCAGCACGGCCTACCTCTGCTCGGGCCACTGGCCCGGGGACAACCTTGGGAACGTGCGACTGGAGGAGGGAAAGGGGGGAAAGGGAGGAAAGAGAGAAAGGGGGAGGGAGGGAAGGGAGGAAAGAGAGAGAAAGGAAAAGGAAGAGGGGGAGAGAGAGAAAAATAGAAAAGATGCAGAGATAAGCGACTGGCAGAAAAACAGAGAAAAAAAAGAGAGAGAAGAAGAGACGAAAATAAGAGCAGAAAAGAAGTATAGAAAAGAAGAAGAAAAAAAAAGTAGAAAAGAAAAGAAAAGGAAAAAGAAAAAATAAAAGAAGAAAAAAGAAGAAAAGGAAAGGGAAAAAAAAGAAAATAAATAATAGGAAAGGAAGGGCGAAACGAAAAAGAAAAATTAAATAAAAATAAAAGAAAAGAAAAAAAAAGAAAAGAAAAAAAAGGGGGAAGGAAAAAGGGAGGGGGGAACAGAGGGAAAAGGCAGGGGGGAAGGATTTTTAAAAGCCCAAACCAACTGGAAAAAGTCAGTTACAGGGTGCCGTCTCTCCGCACGCCGGCAGGCGAGCGCGTACCGGCTGCGGGAGGAAGGGGCCTCTCGCAGTTTGGGTACGGGGGGGGGACTCTGATTACAACCCGAGGTGCTCAGCGGCGGCTGGGCCGGGGCCGGGGCCGGTGCCGTTACCGGAGCCGGTGCCGCGCCGGGCGGAGAAGCTGAGCCTCCGGACGGGTGTTCCAGGTCCTCGCCCTCTTTTTAAGCCCGGTTTTAAGCCCCCCGGTGCGGCCCAGCCGCCGCTGGGCGTGGGGACAGAGAAGCACCGCTGAGGTTTCATGCTTTTCGGTGGGGGTGCACACACATATATTTGATTTTTCTCTATTTAAAAATACGTCTAGGGCAGGGGGTCCAACCCAGGGGGAACCGGACAAAGGTGCCCGGTCGGGAGAACCGGGGCGGGGGGTACGGGGGGAGGTGGGCAAGGCGGGATAGGGGTGCCAGGTCTGGTTTCTTTGAGAGGATGAGGACGGTAAAGAGGGAGCATCGTTTGCAAAGTATTTATTTGCAGGCAAGAGCGCAAAATCTCGCCCCCCACCCCAGCTTTAAACACTTTAGGGACGTGAGGACGAAGTCTCATGGGCTTTTGCCCTTTTATCCCCGCTCCCCAAATTTTCCCAGACCCCCAAGCAGACCTTGCGGGAGAGGACGGTCCCCAGCACTTGGAAAAAAAAAGTCACTTAAATAGAATTATTTTAAAACATCCGAGCTGGGGGCGGGGAGGGGGGTGTCAATACCAAGCTGGGATCTTTGGGCAGGTGAGCTGAGATTCCCAACCTCCCCGCTCCCGCAGTTACAGCCCTGGGACATACAGCCGTGGGATCACAGGAAGGGAATTTCCGTCTAGAGGTCACAAAAATTGCTAAGCCATTGAAGAAAACGTGCTCTTCCCCCTGTCCGAGGGTAGGGGGAAACCGCTTTCTTTTGGCTGTTTGGAGGTCACGGAGTGCTTAATGCAAAATAAAATGAATTAAGTAAAAAAAAAAAAAAACGAAAACAAGAAAATGAATAAAGTTTTAAAATAAAATAAATAAAATAAATAGAAGAGAAGAGAATGAAATAAAATATAGTAAAAATAAATCAAATAGTTATACCAAGTCGGATCAGTAGCGAGGGGGGGGAAGAAGGGGGAAGAGTCCTGAGGGCCCCGTTCTGCCTCGACGGGAGGGGACAAGGGGTGGCACAGAAAAAAAAAAAAAAACCACAACATAACCACCCCACCACCCCCCCCCCCCGCCAAATCCATCATCTCCCCCCCAACACACTCCTCGGATTAATCTGCGATCCCCGGGGGTTTTGCGAGGAGCCCTGGCCTTGACCGTCCTTTTCCCAGGCTGTGGCTGCAGATCCATCACCTCGCCCCCCCCCGCCTCCCCGGCAGCCCCCAGCATGGTTTCCAGTGACAGCTCGGCGTTAAGAGGAGCCCATTGTCGGAGCAATTAGCCCCAAGCTCGCCACCAGCCGCCAGATAAGGCTCGGGGGCTCGGGGGTTAATTCTGGGGAATGGGAGGGGGGTGGGCTGCTGGGAGGGGGACTCCAGCATCCCTCCAAGCTAGGGGAGGGATGGGGGGGGCAAGAAAATGAGGCGTAGTTCTGGCGCTAAAAGGTCAGGAGGAAATGCTTTTGACAAAAGTCACCGAAAGTCCCAAAAGGGGGGCAATTAAAAAAAAAAATTCAACAACCAAAAAAAAAAAAAAAAAAAAAACCAAACCCCAAAACGCGGGGAGATGGGGCGGTTACCCAGCCTACCCCTCCCCTAAAAATGAGCAAAGGGCATTATAACTGCCCCCCGGCCTTTTTTTCCCCTCCAGCTCTTCCTATTAAAATCGGTACAGGGGAGGTTTTGTCGGTGCCGGGACCTGGGGGCAGCCGCTGTCCCCGTCCCCATCGGCGCCTACCGCTGACACCGGCACCTCGGGGCGGGGACAGGCAGAAAAACCCTCTTCCCCCCCGCCCCCCCCCCTTTTACCCCCCTTTTACACGACAATTGACTGAAAGCGGATTAAGTTACGTTTGCAGGGCTGGGGTTTTTTTTTGTTGAGGTTTTTTTGGGTTTTGTTTTTTTTTTTAACAGGGTACCAGAATAGTACAGGTAAAGCTGTACAAACAGCCGGGAGCGAGGAGTCGGAGGGTTATGGAGAGGACACGGCCCAGGGCAGAGCTCCGAAGATTTTTTTTTTTTTTTTTCCCCCTTCTTTCCCCCCTGTATACAGTAACTCGCCGAGGGAGAAGAACCCGGGGCTGGGAGCGGCGTTGGCACCTCCCTGGCATCTCCCTAGCGTGAGGATGGCTGGGCCCTGGTAATGCTGCTGAGATAATCTCGGTTTAAACAAAGTGGGAGAGAAAAGGGAATATTTTGTTTTCCTCTTCCTTTTTTTTTTCCCCCTCTTCGTCAATCAGACAGGAATTATGATCTCTTTCCCCAAGGCCACCCCCCCCTTTATCAGTGAAATTATAATCAGCATCCCTCCATCTAGAGGCTGGCAAAATAAAAATAAAAATAAAAATACAAATAAAAATAAAAATAAAAATAATAATAATAATAATAATAATAATACCACCACCAAAGAGAAAGAGACATAGATACTACACTGGCATTTCTGCGTCTCCCCTTTCTCATCCCATGTGAGCCTTCCCCTCCACTTTTGTATCAGCCACATGGGTGTTTTTTAATTTTGTCCCTTTTTAAAATATATACATATGTATTTCCATTCTCTTCTAATAATTCATTTCTCTCCTCTTCGCGAATATCGGGAGGAAACACGAACACAGCACACAAAGAAATGACGAGCCGTGCAAGTTCAGAGAGGGAACAAATCAACCTCTGATTACATCGGGTCCAATTATTTTTTTCTCCTTTCGTGCACACCCCCCCCTTCTCCCCCGACACATACACTTTTTTTTTTTTTCGGCGCAAATGATGTTATTTGATGGAGGAGGTGGCGGGGGGGGGGCTGGGGGGGGAAGAGATGGGGAAAACCCTGCTATGCCGAAGAAAAGAAATTCGAAGAATTAAAATTGGGAGGAGAGAAACTGGGACTTTTTTATCCTCCTCCCCCTCCGCCTTCTTTGAAGCTGAGAGGAGGGCGACTGCCCGGGGACACTGCAGGAGTCAAAAAAAAAAAAAAAAAAAAAAAAAAAAAGTCTGAGAAAGATCAAAAACCGGCTCCGCAAGTCCCAGGGCGACCTCTCCCCCCCGCCGCATTCCCCAAACTGCGCGGCAGGGACGCGGAGAGAAACCGGGCAAAGGGGAGAACGGAGGTGAGGGGGGGCACGGGTGTCACCCCTGCTACCGGTGCCCCGTCCTGTTCCGGGATGGGGAGCAGAGTCCGGCTGCCTTCCCTGCCTCCTTCCCCCCGCAGCTCAGCCCCGGTTTCAGCCTCAGCCCGGTAAGTCCCGTTTCACCCTTCGCTCCCTTTCCCTTTCTCAGACAGCAAAGAGGTAGCTTGAAAAAGGCTTCTCCTTCTCCATTTAATTTTTTTCCTTCTCCTATCTCCCCCCCCCCCCTTTTTTTTTCCGCACCCTCCGGCCCCGGGCATCGCTGCCGTCCGCACGGCCCTGGGGTAAGGACCGGAACAGCTTCTACCCCATAAATTAAGAAAAGAAAAAATAAATAAGATAAGGAAAAAAAACCCTAGAAATCCGCCTGCTCAACCACTCTAAATTAAGGTGAGGTTAAGGAAAGGCGCATTAGCAAAAGTGAAAAAAAATAAAGCGCGGGGGGGAAGTCGTTTTATTTCGGGTTTCTCCTCTTTGCTTTATCGCCCAGGATCGTTTCGAGCGATGAGTTTGAAGGCGGATTGAAGCGAAGGCAAAGCATCTTGCTGGGTTTAAACCCGAGCCGCTCCGTTTTCCTCGCACTCCACGGAGGAGGTGAAACTGCCGTCGGGTTTAATGAGTTATATATTTTTTTCCCTCTCTTCACAAAAGCAGAAATTACCCTGGGACTCAGATAAAGCAGAAAACGCAAATCGCCGGCCGGTTGGCGTGAGAAGAGGAGGTAAAACTCACGCCCGTCCCTTGGTGAGGCGCGGGGGCATATCCCGACCTCCCGGGATTAAAAACTGGAGCGATTTGCTCCAAGAAGCGTCCGGCTGCCGCAAGTTTAGAGCGATGCCTGCACCCTCAATACTCCTTGAAATGACCCCCCACCCCGTGCCCACAGCCGCCCCGCACTGTGGCACATCCCGCTCCCTAAATAAGGCGGGGGCGGTGGGTGTCAGGTTTAATGTCCCAGGCTCTCAAATTGAGATAGGACCGAGGAAGGGGAAGGAATCTACACTTCTTTTTGCTCTGAGGGGGGACAATCTCACCCCAAATTCCCCTGAGGTGCCCGTATCGACACCTCTGAGATGCTCTTTCCCCCCTTCCCGGGGGGATGCTGCCTGTACTACGGGGAAGGGCGAGGGGAGCCCCTAGACTGGTGTGTCCCCCCCCTCCCGCCGCATCCCCCTCCTCATCTTTTTCCCCTCGTCTTGAAATTAAAATACCCCCTCAGCTCTGTTAAATATACATATATATAATATATAATATTATATATATATAATATATATATGTATATCTTCGGGGAGGAGGAAGCTCTTCACCCCAGCCGGGAGCAAAATGCCGGGGGCGGGGGGAGAACTTCTCTCTCCCCCTTATTCCTTCCTGGGAGCATATTCCTCCTTTCCTGTGCTCCCCCCCCTCTCCCAGCTTGCCGGGACCCTCTCTGTCCCCCTCCACCGCCAGCCCCGGGGAGCGGGGACCGGTGTCCACCCGGTCGGGGCAACCGCACCGCCGAGCCCCGGCTCCCCCGCTCCGCACCTGCGGTCCAGAAATAATGGAGGAAAACAAGCGGAGCCGGGGGTTAGGAATTACCCGGTTTGCGTTAAAATCCGTCACCCAGAGCCCTCTGCCTGTCTGCGGACGCGTGAAGGTAAGAGGAGCTGGGATGGAGGGAGGAGTGGAGGGATGGATTCCTACAAGGGAGGAAGGAGGTGAGAGACCTAAATCCAGCCGGGAGCTGCGGGCAAGGGTGCGGGATGCGGGGAAGGCTGCGGGGATCCGGAGCGGAGCCATCTCCCTCCTCCGCTGCCGGGGTAGCTGTTATTTGGGTTTTCAAGGTATAAAAAGGAGGAATATCTGCGGAAAGGGGCGGAAGATCGCTCTAATTAAATCCTGTTAGAAGCATAGCATGCTTGCTAGGTCTTATATCCTATATGGCTTTCAACATAAACGCATATCGTGCTAAATATATGCTATATATTATGTGCTGTACAGCATGGACCGACCTAAGACAGTCAGACCCGCATCGGTGAGTATCACGCACGGGAACAGCGCGGAAAAGCCGCTTGCAGCCGCGCTGGCAGGCAGGGCACGAAGCTGTACCCAGAAATAGCAACGAGAGGCGTACGTGGGTCTGCATAGATAAATGTACATGCACACAGGTACCCAGCCGGGCACGGGAAGGCCCCGATCCCGCATACACAGACCCATCCTGAGATAAATGATGTGACAGTGCCATGTCTCTCACCCCTTTGTCCCCAACGCCCAGGGGTACAACAGCTTTTTCTCACCCTTTTCCCAAATTTCGGCTCCCTCTCGGGCCGGGGGGGTGCCTTTCCCCAAGGTCACCGGGAAAACGCGACTCCCCCCACCCCAAACAATAAAGGAGGTGGGGGTCGGGTTGAGTTTCTCGGCCCTTTGAGCTGAGATCTCCCCCCACTCCTAATTCCCTCCATGTGGGGAAAAAGTAAAAGGAGGAGGTGAAGGAATTAAAAAAAAAAAAAAAAGGTAAAAAAAAAAAAGGTGGAGGGATACAGAGACGCACAAATCGGTGTATTCACTGACCTGGGCAGAGGTTTTTTTGTTTTGTCCGGCTGGGCTGGAGCTCTCAGGGCAGGGCTGCGCGGGGCGCGGAGCCGCGGCGGGGGCTGCGATCATGTCCCGAGCTGCCAGCGAGGGGGAAAACCTGGGGGAGCCGCATCCTCCAGTCTTGCCCTCCTCCTCCTCCTCCTCCTCCTCCGGGCTGGGCTGAAGATCAGAGCTCTTCCGGGTTGGGAAAGGGCAGAGAAAGAGTGAGAGAAAGATGATGGGCCATTTCTCTACACACCCATCCCGGGAATCACATGGGGCGGGGAGGCGGAGGGAGGGAGGGAGGCGGGGAGGGGGGGGGGGGCACGACACACAGGTACTGGAGCTGGTAGGGGTGTGAGCATGATGGAACTGGTCCCTGGAGCAACTGTCACTGCCGTGAGCCTGCAACGCCTGGGAAAAGAGAGAGAGAGAGGGGAGGAAAAAAAATAATAATTAAGCTTACAAACAGCGCCGGGGCTCGCTCCGCTCGCATGGAAAGCTTTCGAGGAAAAGCGGTGACATTAGCTACGAGGGGGTGTTTCTTCTCTGTCCCCTCTCCTCCTCGGGAGAGACTTCTGTTCACCCTATTTTCCTTTATTTAACTTTAAAAATTGTTATTAATTTTTAATTTTTATTTTCTATATGTGTCTGTGTAAGGCTCCAGGATCTGGACAGAAAAAAAAAAAATCCACACACGTCCCCTGGTATTCCGAGAGCGAGGAGGGGACACTGTCCCTCTATCCCCTCTGTCCCCCGTGTCCCCTCCCTCCTCTTCACCGGGACGAGGAAGGCTCCCGGAGAGCGGCACCTCCTCAGGCAGGGGATCTGTCGTGTGTGTCTGCCCCCCCCCGCCCCGTCTGTCCTCCCGAAGCTGGACGGGCTTGAACCCAGGGCTGATCTCCCTGTGCAGCCAACAGGAGGGGCCAGGGGGAAGCGCTAGCCCCCTGCCCGCCTCCAATTCCCCTTCTCTGTGGGGCTTCAGAGGGCTAGGGAGGGAGGGAAAGATTGAAAAAAAAAACTGCTATAGGGCCGGAGGAGAAACCTGGGAGCCGGGCTGGGGCCGTCTCGCAGGCTCCGGGGGATGTCCCAAATATTAGAGCCACTGGAGGTGGAGGGGTGTTATTTTCCACATTTAACTTAACCCCCCCCACTTGTGTCAGTCCCCAAAATCTAATCTGCCACCAGAGTGTGCACACTCCCCCCCACCCCCCCCCCCGCCGCAGCATTTCCCTACAGGGAAACTTCCTTGCGGTTTGCTGATGCTCTTTTTACTTTTTTATTTATTTTTCTTTTTTTTTTTTCTTTTTCTATTTTTTTTTTTTAATGAAGGATGGGTGCTAATTTTTGCAAAGCCCACCCACCCTGGGTTTGAGGGTGGGGGGGTGGTCCTGTCAGCAAATCCGGACAAGACCCGGAGGACCAACGCTGGGGGGAGGAGGGGGCTTCACCAAGGAAAACTCGTCCTGGAGCGGTCACGGTGTTCTGTCGGGTGGGCAGCCACGTCCCGGAGTGGGAGAAGAAGTGAGGAGGGGGGAAAAAGTGGGGAGAGGGAGGGAGAAACACCCTCTCCATTAACATCAAACCCCACATCCACTACTGGCGTGAAATGCTTCCAGGGGAATAAACCGGGAGCGCTTTATTCCCAGGGCTAGACACCGTGCGTGGAACAGCCCCCAGGCCACATGAGTGGGTAATCCACTCGTGACGGGGAGGACTGAGGGGCCATTCTCCCCGGCCTTTCCCAGCGGTACCCGGAGGAGATCCTGCACATCCCGGTGGTGCTGAGTCCCGGCCCAGCCGGCAGAAACGGGGGCGAAAAATGACCACTTCGGCAAAAAAAAAAAAAAAAATATATATATATATACACACACAAACACACACTCCTGGTCCGGCAGGGATATTGAGGGACTTTTTTTAGTTGGTTGGTTGTTTTTTTGTTGTTGTTGTTGGGTTTTTGTTTGGTTTGGGGGGGGGGGGTTGGGTGGTTGTTTTTTGTTGTTGTTGTTTTGGGGTTTGGTTTTTTTTTTTTTTTGCTGACGTTGGGGGTTCGCTATCTCCACTTCTAGAGTGACTCTCGGGAAGGTGAAAGGTAACGCGATCGCCTCCCAATTCTGTCTTTAGAAAACACATTCAATTAAGGTAATAACTTCAGGCTCATTAGAACTGCGAAGGGAGCCTGAAACAGCCATGGAAACAGCTCGGGCACCCCAATGGTGGGGGGGAGGAGGGCCGAGCCCAACTGCCCTCGCCGAAAATGTGGCTTTTGCTAGGGAAAAGCTTCGAAAACGAGTATTTTTCAAGCCACGAGGCTTGTCTGATTTGCAGTGAGATGGGGGGCT
Organism: Chlamydotis macqueenii; assembly: GCF_036417535.1. Classification (NCBI taxonomy): domain Eukaryota; kingdom Metazoa; phylum Chordata; class Aves; order Otidiformes; family Otididae; genus Chlamydotis; species Chlamydotis macqueenii. Next base: position 5,150,523 of record NC_141556.1, on the reverse strand, counting down.
AAATCCTTAGAGGGGGAAAAAAAAATAGAGCTAAAATCGGGCAGGGTGTGTGTTCCCCATCACCAGGCAGGGAAAATCCCTGGGAAATCTTCCGCTCGCCACGATTCCTGCTCCCCAAAATAACGCTGCGCGAGGGAGGCGAGATCAGCCTGGGAGATGATGTTGCCGGATCTCTCCAAAACTGCCCAGAAAAAAAAAAAAAAAAGAAAAAGAAAAAGAAAAGAAAAGAAAAAAAGAGGGTGAGTGAGCAGGATCTGAGATGTCTGAGATGTCTGAGCACATCGTGGCAGTGGGGAAACGAAAAATCAAGGATTCTCCTGCAAAAACCGCTTGGGAAGCCGATGGAGATGGAGCCCCTGCGCTGTTGTCCCTGTTCCCCAGGGGGAGAAGGCGGGCGAGAGGGAATTTAGGCAGAGGCGCAGGCGCATCCCCCCCGCCCTCCAACCCCCGCACTCACCTCGCACCGTGAAGTTCATTTCCAGCTCTGACGGCTGGTGATTCAAAGGTTAAACATAACTAATGAGGCTTTAAATGGCACCCGGGGTTTATCATAAACATCGCAGACCTTCCTCGATGCCTGCACTTCAGGTCCGAACAGACATTAAAAGCAATATTCAGGTAGCCAGAGGTCATTTAAATAAATAAATACGTGCACATATATATGTATACACACCCCTCTTTTTTTTTTTTTTTGTATGTGTGAGTGTAGATATATATGGAATATTTATATGTGGAATATATATATGGTGGGTGTGCGTGTATATATTATATATATTCCATATGTATTAAAAATATATGGAATATATTATACAGTGAGTGTGTGTATATTTATATTTCATATAGATATATATATGGAATATATATTCAATATTTCTATGTGAAATACAAACACATATATATGGAATATACATTTTTTTTCCTTGTGTTTTCCACCCGACTGGGGGAAGCGTGTGATTCTCCGAGTGCGTGTGGCTTATCCCACCTCTTGCTCTCCTCCTGGCACACATTTAGACGCCTTATACATCGAAATAAATACCTACACACACACACACACACACACACACAATCGATTTCGGCTCCGCCCGCACCGAGGTTGGCAGCCGGACCCTCCATAAGGAGAATCCATACGTTATTTGTGAGCCATCACCGCTCCGCTGGTTGCAGAAAGGAGGCTGGGGATGTTTTATTCGCTTTAATTAAACTGCTCTGGCTGCTCTAGGGACAAAACATCCCCTTCTCTGCCCCCACCCCGGAGAAAAGTTGTCAATAATCAATAATTCCCCCCCAACCCATCCGGCTGTGAAAACACAGGCTAGGAGAGGGTTGGTTTTTTTTTGGTTTGGGTTTTTTTTGGTATCATGGTTGCAATCTTCGTTTCCAAGCGCCCTTCGCCTGGATCTCCCCAAATCAGCCGCTTTGGCATCGATCCTGCGCTTTGTGTGCGCGGGGAATATTCGCTTTAAAACGATTCCCATCGAGCGCAGCCGCCTGCGCGGGTAGGACCGGCCGAAGGACTTTGTGTGAACGGTGGGGAGGGAGAGCGGGGCTGGGGGGAAACCCGGGAAATTAAAATCACCACACATACACCCCGCTTCGACCCCCCCATCTCCCCTCCGCCCACATCTTCCATTCACCCAAAGCAGGGACTTGGAAATAAAGTCAAAGCCAGAGCCCAACAAACAGCCCCAGCTGCAAATTCCTATCCATTACAGCCAAGGCGCGAAATATATTTATAAAAATATATAAAGCACGTGGAAGTGGGGAATTTTAATTAAATCTTACTGCGGCTCTAACAACATCGAAGTGATATTTCATTCGGAGCCCGCCTCTTGCTTGTGTTTTATAGCGTTTTCTTGCCTCTGACTTTATTTAAAATATTAGACGAGGTACAGAATTATAAATGACTCTTTCCTTATCTGCGCTGCTCACATATCCAGGATCAGAGGAGCTGATTAAGAAAGAAGTCAGAGGCAACGTTGGATTCATAATGATTCGGAATAATGAATCCTTATCTCTGCTTTCCAGATTATCACCCTTTCAGCTCCCAATGTTTTGTTACATGGGATAATTTATTGCATCTAATACATCACAATGAATCTGATGGCGGAAAGCGATGGGCAACGTCGGGGAAAAAAAAAAGAAAAAAAAAACACCAAACCAAACGGGGGTCCTTATTTTAGTTTAGTTTTATCCTGGGGGCAGCGAAACAATTTTTTTTTTTTAGTTTTTTTTTTTTTAATTGGGAAAATATAAGGTAAATCTGATAATAGTAATAAAAAGAAGTTAAGGGGAGGATGAGGCTCTTTAATTAGCGTGTCACTTTCAGACTGAAATTAAGAAAATCGACCGGTGCTTCTCCTCTCGGTGGCTGCGAGATCCTAATTTTACATGATTTATTTTTTATTTAAGGGGGAGATAATGCGTCATAAACATTGAATAAAGCACGGAACCGGGTTAAGATAAAACATAATTTGCATCTCCCTCTTTTTTTCCTTTTTTTTTTTTTTTGAAAGCGAGGGCTGCCAATAATGTTTAATTTTCTCCCCGCCCCGTTGCCAAATAAATACATGCATAGTAAAAAATCGATAAGATTTCTGCTAGGAGTCTCCCCCCTCTCTCTCTCCTTGTGTCTGTCTCCTTTTTGGTTTGTTGTTTGTTTTTTTTTTTTTTTTAAGCATTTCTCATAAACTGGAGAAACTCCGCGGGTTGCTTTGTATGTAAATGAACGCTGCTCTGTGTTTCTGGCTGCAGAAATGAAAAGGAGGAGGGGGGCATTTCACCTGAAATTATTGATATTCGTGTGCCTGAGGAGGGGAAGATCTGCTGATATTTCGCTGGATTCGAATGAATTCGTTTGAATCCTTGAAGGGAAGAAGCAGCCAGTGACTGCCTCCTCACCTGCGCAGGGAAAAGAAGGATTTCAAACATTTTCCCCTGAAAATAACCCTCTTTGCTCCCTTCTAAGGGGATGGGTTGGGGGAGGGAGGCGGGAGATTCCCGTAACAAAACCAACTCAGCCCAAAAGTTCATCTCGACCGAACAACCGCGGGGGTCAAACTCGATAAGGGCTCAAACCACCCCCCAAAAAACCCGCCGAGGGGCTGGGGATGCTCCCGCCCCGCGTTAGAGCATCCTCCGCTTCTTCATTTCTTGGCCAGCACCGGAGAGAAAATGGTGCCTAAAATCCTCTTCGTGGTCAATTTGCTGCGCCTCGCTTTTTTTTTTTTTTTTTTCCCCACCCCCCGCCCCCCTTTTTTTTTTTTTCTTTCTGTACAGACACTCCTGATGCAAAAATTTCTGGGGACAGGTGCTGGCAGCCCTCTTCTGCCTTGGTTTAAGTTTCCCTGGCTCCCTCTCATCCCTTCTTGGCTCTCCCGGCACAGAGACGGTGTTTAATCATTAACCAGGTCCAGCACGGTCCCTTTTTTTTGTCTTTCCTTTTTTTTTTTTTTCCCAGGAAGAGGCAGACCCTTCTGAAATTAGGTTGAAAAATAACTTGCTTTTTTTTTTTTTTTTTTTTCCCCCTCTTTTCCTAAAGGTGAAAGCTCCCATTTAGGGTCTTGAGTGGGGCAGACCTTCCCTCCTCCCCAGTCGTGTCCGTGTGGCAAATGCACCTCTCCCTGCTGTAGGTCCATCATTTTCTGAGCAGTGTTTCACAAAATCCCGTCCAAAGGGTAATCTCTGCCTCCCTACTCTTCCTCCGCCCTATGTTCCCTGCAATATTTGTCAAGGAATTTCAAGTATCAATTATAACCGCAATTTTTGACACCCCCCTCCCCCCTCCTAATTTGAAGTGTAGATGATTTGATAGGAATATGTATTTGTATAATACCGGCTCTCCCTCAGATGAATTTATTGGACCACGTCCCACCCTCAGCTGAACATTCAATATTCCAGCATTATCTCCGCACTTAAACTCGCTTTCGCCGTTTCTGTGCCAAGATAAATTTGCATAATATTTGCAGTTGTAATTAGCTGATGAACATCTCCCAGCCTTCCCCTTTGTTTTCCGTGCGTTTGGTCTTCAATTGATGCCACTTTTGATCTTTAATATTACAGTATCCCGATAGAGTGTTTTATATCTTATTTGCAGTGCATGAAAGTCGCGCAGAAAAGGCGAGAGGAGGGGGGGAAAAAAATAATAAAAAAAAAATCTGTGGGGAAAGGAGAGGGAGGAAAAGGCACTGAACGAAGCTGAACTAATCGGAGTTTCGGTTGCTTCAGATGCCTGAATCCGCAGTTACGGGGCAAATGCGATAAATGTTGAAATTAGAGCCATTTAAAAGAATACAGGGCTCGATCGGGTGAGGTACCGCCGGCAGCATCTCTGCATCACCTGTCTGGGAACCTCGGGGGGACTTTTAGGAACCCCAGCACCAAAGTTGGGGTTTATATTTTTTTTTTTCGGGGGGGGGGCGGGGGGGGAGATGCTTTTCTTCACCCGGCAATTCCATCAGGAACACGGCAACCCCGAGTTCCCCCCGCCAACCCCGGAGCATCTCGAATGAGCAGCCCCCCCCTCCCCCCCAACCCTCTCCCCCCACCCCAGGGTCACCTCCGCTGGCAGAGCTGGGAGTAAAGGATGTTATCACGTCGGGAGGGTTATTAAACCGCTAATGAATGAGTGTCTGTGAGACTCTGGACGGGCTGGAGAGACTGTGGGAGGGGGGCTAAGGAGGGGAGAGGAGGCAGAAAGGCTCGATCTTCATGCCAATCTCTGGAACAAATAGCTAACATTTAACGTTTACACCCTGCTTGGCGACGAACTGGCGCTCCACGGACCCCTGATCCAGGCTAAAATGTCCAGAAAGCCTTTGGAGAGAACAAGTTCCTAGCTATCAGGTTCTTCTGATCTCTCTCCTCCTTTCATAGGGCTTTGGTTTCAGGCTGGACTTGTCCAATGTCTGCTTTACCGCTGCGCGCTCCTAAATGAGTGTCAAGGAGGCAAATATCAAATAGCAGAGAGGTCAAGGCGATTTGGTTAACCGTTGGCTGGGCTGATGGCTTTAAACTTGTGTGGGAGGCTGGAGACGTGGCGGGGGGGAGGGAAGGAAAGAGGGGAAGGATTGGGAGCTGAGGGGAAATAAACCCGAGAGAAAGGAAAGCGAGAAGGGGGGAAGGAAGAGGATGGGGCGTGGGGAGAGACGCGGGGCTTGGAGAGTCCCAAAAAGCCAAGGTCAAGAGTTTGGTGGTGGTGGAGGGCTGGGGAAACCCTTGGTGGAGGGTCTACTGGTGACCCTAGCTAGGTTGGGCGTGTCCCTGTCCATCGTCTGGGAGCGTTTGGGCAACGCATGTGTTTTGACGGTGTCTACATCTGGGCTTGTGCCTGCTTGATCCCGGGTGTTTTACATGGGAGGCTGCAGGGCGCGAGTGGGCGCACCCCGGATGAGCGGGTGCAGCCGCAGGGAATTTGAAGACGCAGGGGGGATTTTGTAGTGCGTGGGCAGAGGGGGGCATGCGGTGTTTGTGTGTGGAGGGGAAAACCCAGAACCCAAAGATGCGCCTGAGAAGGCGCGTTGGTGCGAAGGGTGGCTGAGGGCTGGGTACCTGGGCGTGGGTCTGTGGTCCTGGGGGTGATGCCGGGCACGCGTGTTTCGGCGTGAGGGCTGTAAGGGCGGTTAGGGAGATGCCACATATGTCTGTGCATTCGGAGAGGGGTTTAGGGAAGCATTTGCCTGTGGTGATGGGGGTATGGCAGGTGAAGAGGCTGTGCATGTATGGAGTATATAGGGTTGGCTGTAAAGAAACGAACTGCTCCTGTAGCTGGAGCATGAGGTGTGGATCAGCTGTGGGTGCAGGATGAGATGGGCACGGGGCTCAGGCAGGGGTGCAGGACCAAGGGGTTCCTGCTGTGCCCATGAGCGGATGTGAGTGGGCTGTGCTGGGCGACGAGCACAGGGAAAAGCTCGGGCTGTGGAGAGCTGGGTGATCCAGAAATGCTTTTTAGGGGTAAATCCCCTCCCTGAGTGCTTTTGCAGTTCCTAGCGCAGGGGTGGGCTGGGCGGCTCAGCAGGCAGCGAAGACGCCAAAGAGAAATTTTACTTTCCCTGTAATAATCATCTGCTTCAAAAAAAAAAAAAAAAAAAAAAAGAGAGAGAGAGAATTTCCTGGAAGAGAAAGTTTTCTATTACCGAAGTGGCCAATGAACAGAACAAATACTCGAGGCCTTTTGCAGCCACACTCCTCGGCTACGAAGCCACACAAGCCCTCCCTTCCCAGCAATGCCATTCTGCTCCCGACGTTAGCAGCAAACTCACTCTGGTCCCAGGTAATGCAAAGCTCCTCAGCTGAATCAAGGCAAACAATTGCCATAGGAAATGTGTGCACAGCTACACACGGCTGAGCAGCGCTGGGGGTTGTAACTGCCCGGGAGTTTGCAATAGCTAAAACCAAGAGGGAGTTAGTCGTGGGTTTAGTTCCCATGCCCTTGACCTACAAGTCGCAGGGCTCAGGGGTGTGAGGCTGATGGAAGATCAGGCGAAGCCACCAAGGCCCTCGGTCGAAAGCCACCACCTCCATATCACCCCGGCTTTTGCGTTTTGAGCACGTTGTAGGGAAACCAGTTCCTTCTGCTCTCCCTTTGGAGATGCATGAAGGACTTCAGGGGATTCAGCCCCTGGACTGTCCTGAAGGAACAAGGGAGGCCATCAGGGACGCTTTAACAAAGCCCGGTGAGGACGAGAGAGAGGATGAACAAATTTGGGGATCAAATACGCATTTTGGATAATTATTATTATTTTTTTTTAAATTCTAGTGGTTTTAATTTGCTCAGCTGCTCGGGGTAGCATGGAGCCCAGTGAGCATGGGGCCGCTCATCACATGGGCACGGCGAAGGTGTGTCCCTACGGAGATGTGCCTTGTGTCCGTGTTTGGGAACGTCTAGGTAGGGTGTGTGCAGAGCTTGTGCATGTGCACATCAGTTCTTGCAGATACCTTGTGCTATATATACACACACGTATCTGAAGAATCATGTATAAATATATATGTTCCACAAGAGGCTCAGAGCTATAGGTCCCTCCATCATGCCTGCATACATCCACATACATACACCCACTAAGGTTGCGTTTCCGGAGCCATTCTCAAATAGAGCAGTGTAATTTCTCCGCTGATTTTGATTGACATGCTGTCCCTGGGATCATGTGTTAATCCCTTCTTCACTCAAGCCTTTTCATAACTCATTTCTCTCTGCTAGATGGAGACTCTGATGGTTACCGAGGCAACGATGATAGCACTAAGCCATTTCCCTCTCTGCACGGAGACCATTATTCCGCATGCATAGGCCATTTGCAACAAAGGTCGCCACAAAGTCATCCACAACACAGCACACGTTTATTAAACTTTTATTCTTTTTTTTTTTTTCCCTCCCCCTAACAGAGAAACTAGCCGGCACGTGTGCAATCTCTCTCCTCCTTTTTTTTTTTTTTTTTGGAGATCTTTGTAATACAGGTAATAATAACTGGAGCAGATATTATTGTACCCAAACTATATATCACACAGATCAGGGGCTTAAAGTTCCTGGTCCAGAAAGATCATGCTTAGATGGCAAGGTCTTGCACCAATGATTCCTATTTGTCTTTTGTTCTCCTCTCAAATAGTAACTTTAATAGCAGTTGGAGGAAAAAACCAGCCAACAGCAATGATATGAGAGCGCCGGGAGGTGAATATCTGAATGTAAAACCCACATGGAGATTTGCCCTGCAACACCAAGCACCTCCCAGAAGCGAATAACTAAATAACCGTCGGCAATGACCACCTGCTCGCCAGGGTGATTTTCTTTTTCAGTCCGATTTCTGCTTGGCTACTTACCTGGGCTTCCTGGCTATGGGTATTAGTTGTGGGGGGGTCCTTCTCGTGGTGTTAGGAGCTGGTTTAAGGGTGTTAAAAGCCAGCTCTGGCTGTAAGAGGACAACAGGTTAATGCGCCCTCTCCAGCCTGAGGTGCTCCCTCCCCACCAGCTTTGCCCATACGGGGCCACGCTGCTGGATTTTATTTCAGCCCCATCCTTTGTCTCTGGAGACCGAATGCGATGCGTCGCTATGGGCTGGCTTTTAGCGAGCAGCGCTTTCCCACCGGGAACGACGCGGATAAAGGCACAAATGCATTTTTGTGGATTCGTGAATTTAGCACCAAAGCCAACCCCCAAAAATGTCCATGTCCTGGCCACCAGCCCCACCACCTCTCAATGCCTGGGATCATGAGTCCTTGGCCTGGAGATATTTATCTCGCCTTTCAGGCTCTGTTTTGAGGCAGCTAAACATCTCTGGAGGTTTAAATTTCCAACCACATCAGCACAGAGACCCTCGACTCGCGACGGGTCTTGCAGTCGTGGTGCCTGATGGCAGCGGGGATGGGCCAGGGCTGGGTGGCTGCTCGGACAGTCCTGCAGCATCAGGTCTGCTGCGGATGTGAAAGAGGAGGAGAAGATGGCCCATGGCGATAAGCTCCCAGGAAATTTCTATGGTGCCTCCTACTCTTCTCTGTCCAGACAGCTCCAGTGCTGCTCCGGGATCTTATCTCTCCGTATTGCTGCACCTCTCTGGCCTCCCTCCTACAGTGTCCTGCTGAGCTTCGTGCAAAACACACTCCTAATTGCACCGGCCTGGCCCAAAGCTCTGATCCCATCTGCCCTCTCTGACTCCCGTCACTGGATTCACTGGTTTTATCACCTATTTCGTTTAAATATTTGATGCCGCCTCTTCAAAGCCAGGCAGAGGTCAGCCCAGCCCTGGCTCCTCCACTGTTCCTCCCTTTATTTTTAATTTGAGAATTATAAACAAACAAACAAACAAACAAACAACTTTTAAACATTCAGCTTTTCCTGGACACATGGAGCCACTGAAATGACTGGGAGGTCCACATGAGTCCAACCCCTGCAAGTGCATGAAGTTCTGAGCTTGGAGATCCACCTAGAGGAAAACATCTCCCAAGAGCAAACCATCACTTGGAGACAGCTGTAGTGATTTCCAAACCAGGTCGCGTGCTTGTTTACAAAGTTTCTGTTTTGCAAGATAACCAAATAATCAGAGACAAACAGGAGTTGGGGTTAAACCTCCCAATCTGCCATTTATCTGAAGCATCACTTTCCCACCACGACGCAACCGGCACAGAGGAGGGTGAAACACCGCCGGTCCAGCTGACACACAGCAGCGTGGTTTATGGCGTGGGGTGAAGTAGCTCCTCTGCTGAGGTAGGGATTTAGCAGAGATGTTTGGAGAAAGCAGCTGCCCTGGGTCCTTGGTTGCTGGTGTCCAACACCTGCCATGTCGACCCCTTTACGCCAAAGGCGAGCAAGAGCGAGGTTTGCTCCCCTAATGTGCCATTGTGGCGGGGGGACCAGAGAGGGACTGGTCCTGCTGTCAGGAGGATGCACTGCCTCATGGCACTTTTCACTGTATTCCCAAACCACATGCAGCCTTTTCAAATAAAAGCTTGTTTCCCTTTTCCCAATCCCCTGTACCACCCAGTGCCCTGGCTGCTCTCGCACCACTCCTTCCATGGAAAGTCTCCAGCCTGCCTGGCTTGATATTAAAAAAAAAAAACAGTGGAAAAAATATATTTATCATTATTTCAACTCATAACGAGCTCTCCCAGCTCACGCAGGGATGCTCGAGGCCAGGAAACGCACAGGGATATTTGCTTGTGCTGCAGCCCTAGGATGGTGCTGGGACTTTTGAGCAAAGCGTGGCAGGTATTTCCGAGCCCCCTGCACTAATTGATGGGCTCTCTATATATCATGCCAGATAAAGGGCTCTTGTGCAGTAAATGCTGATGTTTAGAACATCCTGATAGTGTTTTGTTAACAAGAAGATAACAGGAGAGCAAGATACGTTTGTTTAGCTGCCTATAGATAAACCCAATAGGGTCTTTGTTAAGTTTTCATGACTGATGGCAGGTACTAAATGCGATAAATAATACCCTGGGTCCTGATTGGAGCAACTGTAGCACAAATTATAACCCACGGTGCTGACCTGTGAGGGGGCATGGAGGGGTTCAAGGCTACGGGAGTGAAGACCTGGGATTTTTTTGGGGGTGGTATGCCCTTGTTTCTGATCCGATGGCGGTTTGCTAAGGCTTTTCCAACACTCCTGCAAAGTGGTACCCACCAGAAGAGCGAGGGATGAAAAGGATGCTGGCAATAAGGTCTCGGTGGCAGGAGGGAGGTGGAAAGGCTGCAAAAATTCATGGGGAGAGGGTGGCAGTGGATGATCCTAGTAAAAAATCAGTGGTGACCTTTTCTGCAGAGCTCTTAGCCAGCTCATCCAGGATGGGATGCCCCAAGAGTCTTTGGAAATAGAGGAGTGAGCAAGGTTGTGTCGCAAAATCATGTCCAGCAGATCCTCAGCTTCCTTCTCCCCCCACCCCAGCAGGACGCTGAGTCAAGGCAGCGTCCGCCTCCCTCCCTGGTTCGCCTTCACGAGGGTGCTTATTAGCATTTCTCCCCAAACAACCTGCTAATTGTAAGGTGGGACGCTGTCAGCCCTCTTACAAAAGATGGAATTGTTATTGAGAGGCAATGTGGTGGCCTTGGTCCTGAGTCATGGGAAGAGAAGAGGGCCCATGGGGTCTGCCCATGATGCTCCTCAGTGGTATCCCAAGGGTGTCCCCACCACACACCAGCCTGCAAGGCCAATGCTCGGTATGTTAAGCCGGTGACAAATTACCAGCAGTGAAGAGTCAGTCGCTCAGGAGAGGCTCTCCAAAGCCCATGGCTGCAAAACCTGTCAAGGTTTAGAAGTCAGCCCATGGAACAACCCAACTCCTCTCAGCTGTTGAAAGGGATTATAATTACACTATCTTCAGCATGATCTTCTACTGACGAGAAGCCAGTAATTTGCTCCCATTTTTTTTTGTTTTATTCTTCTCGTGCCATTTTTTTGTTTTATTCTTCTTGTGACTTTTAGAAGAGGAGACTGCAGGTGCTGTGCCAAGTTGACACTAAAAGCCTCTGTGACCCCTAAGCTGGCACCTTCCTAGCACATCCCACCAAGCAAGGGAACAAGGAAGGCTCCAAATTTGGCTCCCTGGCTGAAAACCTCTGGGAGGCTGGGAGCTTTGGCTCCTTTTCTGATAGAGGTGAAACCAGAAAGCAGATGTGGCACCTCCAAGCTGGTGCTGACTTTGCATGAGAGCTTGCTGCCCAATCCAACCTCATGTTTCAGCCTCCTACGAACCAGGAATGAGGAGCTCAGAGTTCCAGTTTCCACCTAAGAAAGGTGTAACTGAGAGATGAAATGGGTACTTAGGTGGACTGTGCAGTTTGGGTTTTCCTTTTTCTACCCCAGCTGCTCACATGTATATTTATTTGCTGGGGTTTTTAATACTCTTAAGGAGATGCAAAAGGCTGGAGAAGAAAGCACCAAGGCAGGTTTGTGTAGTGAAATTATTTACGTGAGTAGCTGGACCGGCCCTGCTCCTTGCCCAGGGAGACACCAAGAGCTCCTAATTTCTACTCGCACTTCATGCACATCTCTCCTCTCCAGCGGCGGGGCCATGCCCACCTCCCATTCTGTTGGGCAAAGCTGTGGTAGCAATAGCGATCTGGCATTCACACAGCATCGTGCATCCCGACGAGTCCTCGTGAGTATTGTGCACAGGGGCTCCCACTTGAAGGGCAAACGGTGCTGATGGGACACTGCTCTGGTTGAGGAATCCAGGTCGCAGGAGAAACTGGGCTGGAAACAATGCAAGGAGCAAGAAATGGGGGATTAAGCAAATTTTGGAGGGTTTTTTTTTGCCTTCTTTAGTTTTTCTCATCATAGACAGCAATGACCAGAGCATACTCGTTCCCATTCTCTGACCAGCTCCATTTTTGCGAGGGCAGCTGTAGGATTTGGCTGTAGATAAACCTACTCCTACACACGCTCTAAGTCCAGATTAATTTCCAGCTGTGGGTTCTCCTCAGGCAGAAATATTGATACAGGAGGGAGACTTTATACCCAAGGCTGGTCTATACACATACTCAAAGCTTTAAAATTTGTGGATGGGGTGGAAACTCTGCCCCACAAGTGGTTGGGAAGATCCCAAATTTCCATTTTGCAGCAATCTGTGACGCTGGACTCACGCTCTGCTCCCAAGTGAGTGCTCGGTCCCGGCATCAGAGCTGGCCAAAAGCCATTGAGGGGTGTAAAAGAAAAACTAGTGGGTCTTCCTGAGAAAACTTTGAACAGGCATCCAAAAAATGAATGTGTTTTCTTCTAATTAGGAGTGTTCGTTCTATCTCTTGGTGATCTACAAAACAAGCCACATGCCAGTTATTGTTGGTACAAGCACAACAATTCTGACTGTGGGAAAAAAAATATTTCCAGGCATGTAGGACACAAAACGTACTAAAGGCATTTTAATGACACTTTAATTAATCTCTAGGCATAGGTTAAACAGAGAATATCTAAAAAGGTGTGTATGTGTGTGGGGGGTAATAACAAAAGTTAGGACTCGAATCAAAAGATGCTTTAGTACCTGCAAAAGCTATTAAATATAATTATATTCATTTAAAATATCCCCACGCACAAAAAATGGTAAACTGGAACGAAGGTTGCAAGAGAATATCAGTAAATCAAGGCTTAAAAAAAAAAATATCGAAGGAATGTTGTGATTATCATATGAACAAAAACAAACCCGAATAAATTTAGAGCTAAGGTGAGACTTAAAAAAAGAAATCCGAAGAAGTTAGGTGTGGAAAATTACAGTGGAGGTAGCTAAACCACTTCAACTTGGAGATGTCTTGCAATAACATAAAGAAAAAGCGTGTGTGGATTTAGAAACACATTATCCTGACCTGGGATAATGGAAATTATCACAGAAATGGAAATGTCTTTCTCAGATGTCTGTTGGCTGACAGCATTTATCGCAACCAGTTGGGAGACTCTCATTTCCAGTTTGCTCACCAGATCACAGTCCGCTCTAGGCGCACACCTGAGACGAAGCGCCCAGGGTCTCTGCAGAGACGTGTCTTTTGGTTTAAGAAGAAATGAACCTGATTTTATCCAAAATCACCACTTCCTGCCCAATTCTTGCAAGTGCTTCACCGAGCTCGCCTTGCATTGTATCCCAGTTGTGGTCAGGAGGTGCGTCAAGCAGCCTGGGGGGAGCCCACGTACAGACATTTCCCCATATCTTTGGTTTGGAAGGACCTTGCAGAGGGATCCAGACTTCTGCATGTCTATGATATGGAGATCTTGGCAGCTGAGACCGACTTTTAGGTTAAAAACTCAATGTAAGCTGCTGCCTGCAGTGATAGGTTCACATAAAGGTGCCTGGAAAAGCACCTGGAGAGGTACCCGAGGATGAAGGAGGCTCTAAGGTGTATTTTGCAACAGATGTCATTATTAAAGCAAGGATTAGCTTCTAGAAGGGACCTCAGGCTTAAAAAGCAGAAGAAAGTTTCCCTCTTGTACTATGAGGTGACTCTTCTCCGCAGATGCTGACCCTTCTGGCCTCAGACGGCTCCGGCACCAGTCTCGTCTGCCTGGTGTTGAGGGGAGCTGGGAGCTTGGAGGTGCCTGTTCCCATCTTGGCTTTCCCCTGATGTGCTCTGTGACCTGGCACAAATCACTTCACCGCCCTGCTTCGGTTTCGCTGTTCGTAACGCCAGCAGAAAACAAATCAGCCCTTGTTCACGGAAAGTGAGTGACACTAGCCCGGCCTCATGATTTCTCCAAGCACATCTGATGGGAACTACCACAGCTTTTGAGGCCTTAAGCCGTTAAACTGATACCCGTGCTGAACAGTTGCCTGTTTTTATTACCCTCTCCCAGTGACTGCTGGGGACGCCCACCCGCCTTGCCCAAACGCATAAAAGTATAGGAATGGCGTGGTGGTATGTGTTGCACTGTCATGGCAAAATTTGACTAGATGTCTCAGGAGGTCCCCTTATGTCTTAAATTCATATAAAAAATAAATTAATTGTGCTCCCCAGCTGTAGGATATGTTGCCATCAGGGAGGAGGCAGGTTGCTGTCTGCAAAGGGCTGAGCTCCAGTAGCTTCCATGCTCCTGGACACCAGAGGCATGGAAGGAGTATCTCCAGAAGACGACAACAGGCACTTGTCTTGCACAGAGGGGAAACACGCGGCATCAGACAAGTAAAAGTGAGGGGCTCATTTCAAGCAGCAGGACACTTCCGATTGAGATAAGGATAACTCGCAATGGAGATAAACAGCTGAATTAGTAAGTCATTGCAGAAAATTGGAGCACCTTGGGGGAGGCAATGCCAAGAGTGTACTCAGTTCTGAAACTATTTTGCAACATGTGCATCCAAGGCTGGATTCGTGTCAGAAGTCCGAATAATACTGTTTTGTAAGCGTTAACTCCATGACCAGTGCTTGCGAACCAGAAGTGAGAAGAAAAACAAAGATGTGATGCAGCTCTGCAGCCATGTAAGCACAGCTTTAGTAAACAGAGCTGCTATAACGCTCACCGGAGCCTCCGGCACGGGCTAAGGCACTGGCTCCTCCCTCCACCCACCTGCACACCGGATGACTTGTACAAAACTTGGCCCAGTGGGAGTCCTGGCAATTAATCTGGTCCCCTTGCGTCTCCCCACCGCCCTCCTTCCCCGACACCAAACCAGCACGCTTGGTTCTGCTTGTAAACACAACCGGACCATCAACTGAGGCCAACTGAAAATGAGGAGCTGGGCGAGCATCCTGAGATCTGCAGGCTGTTAAAAGTCTGGGGAACATTTTCCAGCGAGCTGGTAGAGCGTAGCTTTGCCAACATGGGCACCTGGGTGTGGGAAGAATGCTGGCAGGGCGATGAACTCATTAAGGTGGAGCTCTGTCACCACCTCCCGAAGGAATCTGAGATGAGTCCATCTCACTGCCGAACCCTTGTGCAAGCGAGTGCAGGAAGGATCAGTCACTGGAGCTCCGCGCTCCCCTGCTCTACACGCTGAAGTCAACGCCACCAGGAGAAATAGGAGCCCTTTCCATGTAAGCGAACTGATCTGGCTGATATCAAGTGACTCATTAAGGGCTTACAAAACTTAAGTAGACCATAGCGTTGCTCTCTAGTAGTGGGAACTTCTTGGCTTGAAAGGACGATTTGATACCTGCCAAGAGCTCACCTTGGGCCTCACCGTCATTAGCAATAGCAGATCTGTCCTTGGCTATGCAAGAAGTTGCAAACTGTGCCTGTTTTAGCTCTGAAGAATTAAGTTTTCCAAATATCCTGGGCACAGAGGTGAGCTGGACCTGCACTGGGCTAACGCTGAACTCCAAAGCCTGCAACGCAGGTGATGAGGAGTGAAGGTGGAATCCAGCTGTTCTTACACTGGACAGACACATCTACTCAAACTCTGTGTTTTTGTGACATTTCACCCTCTGCTCGCCCCTTCATCATTTTCCCATTCAAGCCCCTCAGAAGAATGAAAATATCCCATGATGATTACATTCGTTAGAGACAATTGAATCTCATTTTCTATATTTGCAGAAGCCATGATAAGAAAAGCAGGTCCACGCCCTTAGTGGTACAGAAGAATCTGTGTTTGGCCAGACATGGAGAAAAGACTCAAGTTGATGGCAAAGTGATTGCAATGTATACAGAGAAGAGCTGTGACTTGGAGGACAGGGCAAAAAATGGTCCATCCTTTTGGTCCCCATAGGCCACGTAGCCAAATCTTGCACAGCACAGAAACACGAGATGCAGAAAATCAAATGGAGCAGGATTAGCTTCCAAGAGTTGGTAGGCAGGAGATGTTTCTCCAAACTCTAAGAGATAGAGGGTTTTGCAAAATGAATCCCTTGTGGTCTGAGAAAAATGAGTAAACTGAGTCTGAATAAAGGTTAAGCAGGGGTACTGCAATGGTTCCTTGTGCTCATGGCTTTGCCATGTTTGCTGTGAAACCTCCAGGCAGACTTAAAACACATCCAAGACAGGACATATGTCTGACACCTGAAGTTTATGTTCAGTGAATTTGAAAGACATTTCTCCATTGCAAACAGTCATAGAATCATAGAATGGTTAGGGTTGGAAGGGACTTTCAAAGGTCATCTAGTCCAACCCCCCTGCAAGGAGCAGGGACATCTCCAACCAGATCAGGTTGCTGAGAGCCCCGTCCAACCTGGCCTTGAAAACCAGTCCACCAAACCTAAGCATCTCCAAAGGACTCTCTTGCTGGTTCAGCTCAAGACTTTGCACAGGTCATGGTTTTATTTCCTAAAAGTCATCTCATGCATTAGATAGCTACAACACCTTCAGTGGGATCCTCAGCATGAAATTGCTGAACATCCTTTCTTTGGGAATTTTTTTTTTTGTTAGGCCAAAGTAACCCCGAAAGCAAATAAATGCAGTATTTAGCCTGTGCCAGCTGGGAGGGTTATAGGGATGTGCTTTCTCCTGGGCCATGGCACTGCAAATTCAGCCTTTTAGAAAGTAGGTGGCACTAAGAGTCGATGGTCGGTCTGGGTTATTAGATGCTGAGGCCAAGGCCTGGATTTTGGGCTTGACTGAGCATCTGTCTTTGCAGAAAGTATAGAGAACAACAGCATCACTTCATTCTCAGCATCTCAATACACATCAGCTCCAAGAAACAACTGAGACATTTCACAGCCCACAAAGCCCAGAGAAGGCAGCTATTGTACAAATTACGAGAGGTGTATTTTGACATCCCTGAAGTAATTTTAAGCAAGAAGCTTTTTTTTCAGGCAAACCCCATCAGCTATCCCTGGAAGCCAGAAAGAGCGAGTAGCAAAATAAGGTCTCAATGTGAGCCCAGGCAGGCTCCTTCCACAGAAAGGCTCAAAATCAGCGGATTAAAAGAGGGTTGGATCCATGTTGAAAAACTTATTGGAAGAGTGTCAAGTAAAACCTGCAAAGCCAAAAGATCTGTCTGGTTCTGGAGTGCAGTAGATGGTTTCCAGCTCCCAACCTCAATGAAAACTCAACAGCAGAAGCTCAGAGAAAGGCTCAGTTGAGGAGTGGGTTCAAGGACACACCTGCCACTGGGGAAGCTCCTAATAGTTCTGGAGTTTCATCCACCCCGTGTGAGGGCTTTTATTCTAGTTATTTAACCAGTGTGAAGGTCTGGGCTGTCCTTACAAGCTTCACATTGCCTGGGTTCAAGGCTGAGGCAGAGCTGCCAGAGCAGGAAACGTTATCCTCCTCCTGCAGATGGAAACTGGGACACACACCAATCCTGCACCCAAACTCACCAGTAAAGCCAAGGCAGAGCTGAGAACTGTGTCCGACTTTCCCAATAGCAAGATGATGTTTCTCCCTTGGAATAGGTGCAATGGTCAACATGTGGACAACAAAACCTACGAGCAGAGGTATAGCTTAAACACAACAATTCTTACAGCACTTATTAGAAAAGTGCTGTAAATGACATATAAATTAAAAATAAACAATTGCACACTATTCCCTGCCCTTATTTCATAGAATCATAGAATGGCTAGGGTTGGAAGGGACCTTCAAAGGTCATCTAGGCAACGCCCCTGCAAGACGCAGGGACACCTTTGGCTAGATCAGGTTGCTCAGAGCCTCATCCAACCTGGTTTTGTTTCTGTATAATGAAAAAAAAAATTTTTTTTTTAAATTTGGATGTCAAATTTAAAAAATCCACAGCAAACAGTGTCTAGCCCCACACTGAGGGAGGGATCAGGTTGAAGGACGAACGCTGAAGGTCTCCTGCACAGAGCTAAGCAGCAGTGGTGCTGGAGGCCCCGGGTGACATTGGGACACTGGGCTGGTGACACTCCATCACATTTGTCATTAGTCTCACAGTAAGCAAACGTCAGGCACAGTAAGTTGTCAAACCCACGCTGGCTTAGGGAGGAATTGACAGGCAAGACTTTCTGATTTATAAATCAAATTCCTACTCATGACAGGTGATGAAACCTACATTTTTGTAAATGTGTTTTAAGTCTCTTCCTCCCTCATCCCCTCATTTAGGCAATAAAATAATCTAATTACTTTCCGTTTGGTTTTATAACTCTGTTTGAAAGTCCTTATGGGAATGCTCACATTGAGAACACAACAGGGAGCTGTATATTCATTAGAAAGGTCTTTCTCCTTGTCTTTTTAAAAACACATGGAAGATCTTCCACCTATCCTGGGTTTACTTGACATTATGCTTTCTGAAAAATTGGCCTCTTTGGTTGAAGCTTGGTTTGGCACCCAACAGCCACCAAGCTGCTGTAGTTTCAGTGCTGGCCTCCAGAAACTTGAGTTAAGGGTCAGGGTCTCTGCAGCAAATATGGACTGGAAGGAAAATATGAGGGAGATTGCCAAAGAGGAGTGGGTGAAGGGGTCATGGTGGTCCTGTAGCCCCCAGCTCGCTTTCTCTCTCCCTCTGGAGAGCATCACGGGATTCAAAGTTCTGGTGCAAAAGGTCACTCCACAAGCATGAAGAGCTGCATCTTAGAGTCATAGACTTGTTGAATGGTTTGAGTTGGAAGGGACCTTTAAAGCCCATACAGTCCAACCCCTGCAAGGAGCAAGGACATCTCCAACCAGATCAGGTTGCTCAGAGCCCCGTCCAACCTGGCCTTGAATGTTTCCAGGGATGAGGCATCCACCACCTCTCTGGGCAACCTGTGGCAGTGTTCTACCACCCTCAGTGTAAAAAATTTCTTCATTATATCTAGTCTGAATCTACCTTTGTTTAGTTTAAAACCATTATCCCTTGTCCTATCGCAACAGGCCCTGCTAAAATGTCTGTCCCCCCTTTCACCCGACGTAAAACTTAAACAGGCTGAAACAGCACCTTTGAGGGAAAGCCCACCAGGATCAGCTGCCATAGCTCACATTTAAAGGCTTCTACTCACATCAGCCAGGTACGAGGCCGTAAATCTCCCGTTACAGCCTCCTCTGCCATACAACACACGTGGATTAATAGCAGCTTTCTCCTTTTTAGGTTACAGCTGATCCGAAAGTCCCCAGAAGAAAGGGAGAGTTTCCTAAGCAGCATGACTGACAAGACTGCGAAGAGGGAGTTTATTCAGAGCATTATCTAATTCATTCCCTGGCGAAGGAAACTCATCTACTTTGGAGACTTAAAACTTCTAAAGAAAACTGCTATGATCTAAAGAGATTGGCCATAAAACTATTTGTATTGAAAACTTAGCCAGCATGCCTTTAGTGAACTTCATTCATTAACATTCCTCCTGGCAAGGTTTCCATATCTCAGCGTTCATTTTATACTTTAATTTGGTTAGTAGGTCTTTGTTTAATCGTCCTATTGAAAGGAGAACAAAGAAGGTTTAGGTGATACAGTGAAGTAATACACTATATTTTATCTCTGGAAAGCCCAGACAAAGTCAGCAGGCTCTGATACCCTCTGCTTCGGGTTTTTTTTTTTATTCCCTTTCTCTTCTTCCAGGACATTTGGAATCACAAATCAGTTGCGGAGCATAAAGATCCTCACTGTACTTAGCTGCGGACACCTTCAGAAGAGAAACACCTTGTCAAGCAGAGAAATGATGCTTTGAGCACAACATACAGCCCCGAAGGAAGATTATCTTGGGAAAAGTGCATCCCCATTACTCCGGGGATGGATGCTCTGCATTTATATCTCCATCCTCCAACAAAAACCAGTAGTCAAGATAGATTCTTCCATTTCCGACCTTTGCGCTTACCATCTTGGTATGGATTTTTCTGGGTGCAAAACTCATTAACAAGTTGCAATTTTGCTTAATGACTAACACGCTTTGCAGCGAGCACCCAGCGTTGCCGTTTTCTCCAGCGACCTGGAGGCAGAGGCTGCCCTGAAGGAGGATCTACAGGATAAAAAGGATAAAAAACCCACCTCATTTCACAATCAACGGAGCTGCTCCCCAGCCCCAACGTTGGCTGCACGAGTGGGCAGCTCCTGGGCTGGTGTAAACTGACACAGCTCCAACTGACTCCCAACTGACTCCAGATAATAATCTGGCCCCAGAGTAAAGGCAGGATCCAACAAGCTTTTCTCACGGAATCGCTTTTACGCTCTTTTCTTGAATATTTGCTACCAATACTCCCTGCACCACTTAAACCCACTACGTACGGTGCATCAGTAAAGGGGGGAAAATTGTATGTCTTCTCTTTACACCGCAGGCAGATGGCAAGTGGTCTTCTCCTCACTGAAAACTCTTTAATTCTTTACTTTCCAAACTTTTAACTAGTTCTACTCCAGCTACCCACGGAAATAGTTGTTTTCCAGAGGTAGTGCTCACAACTGACTTTCCTCTTGGATGAAGCCGCCCTCTGAGGCAGGAAAACCATAAACACCAATGCTCTCCCATGACATCCAACGAGGAATCCAACCTGCAGCCACCCACCATGCCCTCTTTACATGGATGGCCATGTTCAAAACCCAAATCATAGAAGGATTCAGACGAACACAAACGCCTAACCATAAAATCAAGCAGCGAACCACGGGAGCAGCCCTAACTCTGGCCGAGTTTAAGAAGAAACACAGCCCGTGAAGCTATAGCAGCAAACACAAACACCTGGGGAAGCAGCTATGCTTGCTCAGCGTTGGGTGGTACGAGGGGCTGTAAGGAAGGTCCATGCCACACAGCTGCTCAGGGGGTAACTATTTTTGGAAGCTGATTATTCTTTTATACCATTGATTCCTGACACCCACCAGCGTAAGTGAAAGGGGAGGCAGGCTCTGCACGGCTACGGACCGAGGCTGGCTTCAAACCGATGACCCGGAGGTGAAGGGCCCCTTCTCCCGTTACTAATCCTGTCAGCCACACAAGCCTCCTGAAAATGATGCTTTGGTTTTATTGCCACAGGGGTCATTTATAAAATCATAAAATCTGGGGTAGGAAACCAAGCCGGTGGCAGCAATGCAAAAGCACGCATAGAAATAGCTGAACGGCCATCGAAACGGCAAAGTTCAGCCCTCCCACGGCACTCTGAATAATTTAGGTGATTAAATGTGAGAAGTTCTGATTAATGGCGGGGAGGAGGAAATGGATAAACAACTTACCAAAAGCTAGTTCTTTATTTTTGCGACCAGAAATGACCAAAGACTGTGTTTTTTGTATGTCTGCACATTACACATAGAGAAAAACAAGATTCAGGTTTGCAACATTCAACAAGTCAAAATAATAATTCAAAATAAATTAAAAAAAAAATCAAACCCAAGAACTTTCTTGACTGGTAATTAGCAGGGACAGAAAATAAATGAGGTGGCATTGAACAAAGAAGGTAACAGTACTCTTCTAATAAAGCAATTTCATCCGTATCTTCACTGATTTGCAATTTAACAGTTATATCAGCAAAGCCTCATTTCTCTAACTGGACTGGTACTTTTAAAAACATGACTAATTCATGCTCATTAATACCAATTTGGACGCATTTAAAAAATAACTCTTAATATCTCTGCAACAGGTTAAAGGGCCATATTTTCAAACATCAGATGCTTCTCACTGTACAGTTTAATGTAGAAACACTCCCAAATTAACTGATGAAGTCTAAAATGGTTTCGGAAACAAGAGGTATATTTTTTTTCCAATTTATTCCTCTATTTTATTTAGCTCTGAGATCGATTGCACCACAATATCTAATATTGACTTTTTTATTTTTCCTCTGCAATTTCCGCCCTCATTTTCAGCGGGGAATACAACTTATTCGCTTTACAGGTCTTTCCAAGGGGACGCGCAAAGCAGAGCAACACATCTTCCAGCCTCAATGCCATTCTGCATCTCCTCCATCTAAACACGAGCCCAATCGTTTCGGCCAACTTACTACCACTTGTTAAAAAAAAAAAAAAAAAAAGAAAGCAAAAAAGCTCAGTTCCAGCTACAGATTAATGCACTGTAGCTACCATTAAAAGTGCAGAGCCCCCTGGCCTAAGCTCTCAATTCAGGAGGCATTTAAGCACATGTATAACCAAGTGTGGGAACAGGCTCCTTGAAGGCAATAGGATTACTCACTTCTTAAGAAGTTACCACATGTTTAAGTATCTGAATCAAGGCCTAATTACGGCGCTGGCCGCCTCCTCGTGCATGCACCACTGGGGCAGATCTCGCCAATCCCTTAAAGCCATAAGGACAGGCGTACGTCGCACGGGCTTTTAATAGCTGCGAGGTTTGTATTCTCCGGCAAACGAAAATAAAAATCATCAAGCCCTAAAAAATAATTAAAAAAAAAAGTACTTTATAAATATCAGGTATTTACATGAGTGAAAATCTTTTAATGGGAAGTGTTTTTTTTACACACCAATGAAATGTACAAGCAATGAAAAGGTACATTGACAAAGACTAAAAAAAACCAAAAAAAACCAAAGTATAAAATATATTACAGGTCCACCGAAATAAATTCACACGGAAGAAAAAAATCGACACAATAGAAACTTTTTTTTTTAAAAATAGAAGATATATCACAAAAGCTTGGACATGTTTATTTTATGTTAGTACTAAAAATCAAGGAAAAAAGCTTCATATATTCTCATCACAAAAATATTTACCAGCCACTTTTTATTTCCACATTATGATTATCTGGCTCAGGAGGAATAGAGGCTGAACTGTATCCAGACAACAGAAATCATTCCAGAAGGTCTCCTCAGTTTGAAACTTTCTGCAATTTACATTTTCTCCTCCTCTCAGCACCTTACTGCAAAGGTTCAAGAGAGATTAATAACAAATTGAGAAAGAATAGGACAGATATCTGTATTTACAACATTCATCTTTGTTGCTGCCGAGCCGCAGGAGCAGGAGCGGTACCATGAACTACCGAAGTCTCCCTATCGCTCTGTGCAAATTTCCCTCGGTAGGCGAAAGACAGCATTAGAATGTACCAAAATCCAACCCCCTGGGCTCAGACGGTCTGCGAAACGCAACATCCCCTGTTGGAGAGCATCTCCTCGCCCCCGCTTCACTTCAGAGCCACAACCGGTGACGGTCGGTGAGACACGAGCAAGGCTGGGTCCCCCCTGCAACAGAATCGGGGCAGAAGGTGCCGCGGCGACCGCACGGCTTCAGTCCACCGCAAAGTCTTCAGTGTGCCCTGTGCTTCCTCTTCTTGTGTTTTTTATCCTTCTTTTTGTTGGCACACTTGGAGCAGAACCATTGCATCTCTTCTGGGGGTGCAGCCGTAAGCCCAACGCAAGGCCTGTAAGCGACAGGAAAATAGCGTATCACCTCACTGGAGTAACGTGACTTTTGTTTCTTACCCTACGAAACGAAACTTTTCAGTGGGAGACAGGATCTGGCCTTGAAATTAACACAGCAATTATATTATCATTATCTTAATGAATATAATGACTGAACAGAAACAAAAAACCCCTCGCTTTGAAACAAAAAAAAAAGTATTAAAAGGACATTCAGATAAGAAATGTTATTTTAAAAGAAACTACAAACACACTTTCAGCTATAATGGGTTAGATTTAAAATAATTCCAAATGCTTTTTCAACATATCTGCAAAAAACCTTGCGATTTTATGTAGCTGTTTAAAAAAACGCCTAAAAAGTGATTAATTCCCTGCAACTCTTTTATAAGAGCTGACATTTATATTACTGTTCATACAATGCTTCATAATTTGAAATGTCTGTCTGTATACACTGTGCTCATAATCCTGTAGTTCTCACAAAATTACTGGAATCAGCAGTATTTCCCAGCAGTTTCAAAAACAACTGTTATCACCAGTGCCCATTAATTAAAAAGTAACTCTTCTTCACAGCTTAAAATCTGCTTTCTCAAATTCCAGAGAAACAGAGATAAAAATATCTTCCAGATTATTAAATTGGACACAGCAAAGCCATTCAAAAATTCCCAGCGTCACGAACCATAAAAAAAAAAACAACAAGGTTTTAATAATACAGCCCAAATCTGCCAGGGAACAGCAGAACAGGATGGATGAGAGCAACTTACCAGTGATACCAATCATCGCAGTCATCACAACCTATCATTGGACTGCCATCATCTGGCTTGTTACAGCCAGGACAGATCCAGATCTGGTTACCCCACTCATCCCGGATCTGGTGCAAAGAAAAGGAAAGTTAGCAGGTGTTCAGGGCTAAGCAGGCAGGAAAATTTACATTTTTTTAAAAAATAAGTTTCTTGCTTATTTGACAAAGCTGTTCAGCGGTCACTGTTGTTATTTATGAATTTTCTCATCATAAGTGCTCGGCGTTATGTTTTAATTGATTTTCCTATACTGTACCTGACGACAAAACCACGCATTTTTCTGTATTGTCCTGTAAACCAGTAAAGCCAGTTATACCACCCAACCTAAGCACAGGCATTCACATATAGCAGCCAGGGCTTAAGGACACAATTCCTTCTCTGTCTATACTATCACTGCTTTTTAAATTCTGCCCTGTTAATGGCAAGAACGAGGGACGGCGGCAGCCTCCTGCGTAAGATAACAGCCTCACATGCATGTGAAATATCCAGGGCCGTGTGTATGTATCGCCGCATTACTTATTAGCCAAAGTCTTCAACTTCACCGAGCTGATAAGATCAGGGTATAAAAAAAGTTGTTACTGAGTAACTTTCCATTCCCCTTATGACATTTATGTCACAGTACAATTTACTAAAGGGTAAACGAAACGAGAGAGGCAGATCATTTACAGTGTTAGGCAGCTGCTCACCGGATTTATCATATCCAGAGCTTTATGAATTTTTTAAAATGTTTATATCCTGCTAGACCCATTATTTGTATTTTTAAATTTCAAGTGGTTTCTTTAACAGTTCTTTGGTAAAAACACACATGCAAAATGTCATGAAATCCATAGAAAGAAGCGGATACAAAATACAAAATGTCTGGGGTATTACCCTGTTTTCATCATTCCTTCATGAAGATTTGCGCATTATCGCCAAATCTAAAAACCATAAACTGTTCCATTCTCAGCTTTTGCGTATCAGTGCATTTACATATATCCGAGGCAATAACTTTTTTTGCTATCTGTACAGCTTACAAAAATGACATTAAAAAGCAGTAGATGAAAAGCCCCAAATGCTTTTAGGGGAAAAAAAAAATAGGCTACTACACGGTGGTCTGTACATCTGTACATCTTACACCACTTCCCGAAAAATCAATAGGAATGTACCAGAGCTGCAACCAGCACATCACTCTTGACTGACTCCTCTTAAAGCCCTGCATTTTTTTTGTGATTTAAAACTAGAACATACAAAGCCCAGGAATATTAAGCAGGGAACAATCCTCTTCCCAACAGCAAAATGGACTAGGTAACGTCATAACATGAACTCGATTTTAAAGCTGACCGATTGCAATAATCATTCCTATCTACGCATCTGATCTCACATCTGCAAAGTCATTTTAAGTTGGTAGAGCAGCGTCTGCTCCGCAGGTAAATTGTCTGCGCCTGGTGTGAAGAGGTCTGTAGTCATTTCTGTGGGATAAATCCTGCCGGGGAAGGAGGAGACGCTGCATCGCGCTGCTGCAGAGAAGCAATGCTGTGGGCTGTCCGGCTGACGGCTACAGCCCTTTACAACCTGCTTGAGCAATCTGGCTGCACCCGTACCGTCCTCCGGCACGGGCACCGGCACCTGGCAGGCACCCCATCAGGGCACTGCCTGTTTTAGGCACTGGCGGTGCCAGGCGTAGGCACCGCTGCCTGATGCTGCCCCATTAGAAGGCAGACAGCCTACCTTTCCCAAACTTAAATTTTTCAGGAGGGGTGTTCACCTGCAGAACACCTACCTCAGGCTGTCAGGGGCTGAAGATGAGCAGGGTGGTCTACAGTCATTGAAACCTCTGCCCGGGTGTTAAACAAGAACTTGGGCTGCTGAAGGAGGATGTTAGAAATACTGCCTACTTTCTCCTTCCTTAATGAAGCGAGGGTCATGGAAGGAGGGAGAGTACATGACTGCTGAACGCTATTTTAGTACAAACCACCGAGAGTTAATGATCAGAGCACACTCACTGAGATGCTATCCTGCAGGGAGATCCCATATTGTTGTATTTTTTTTTAACTGTCCTCCCCTGCAGAGGGAAGTTGTGCACCTCTGTCACACTGGCTCCAATCTTATCTCTAGAAGAGCTTTCCTGTGCGACCTGGGGAAAGCCATTTCATCATTCTGTGTCCTGGATTCCCTTCGTACAAGGGGCTAATAGTTATTCATTATTCTCTTCTTCTCCAATCCCTCAGGTTTTTGACTTAAAAATGTCTCAGATCAGGAGTCTCTCTGCCTGTGCACACAGTTGGATCCCAATGCAGTAAAGGCCTGGTTTGAACTATAATGTTGTAAAAGAAAGAAAGAACCTGGACCTTATGTGTCCTCTGAATTCTCCATACGGTGCTAAGAGTGTTACCACTGGAAGTACCTAGGAAAAGTTCTAGGTTTTCCTTCTTTAAACTAACACAGAATCATAGAACCATATGATGAAATGGAAGGGACCTTTAAAAGTCATCTAGTTCAACCCCCCTGCAAGGAGCAGGGACATCTCCAACCAGATCAGGTTGCTCAGAGCCCTATCCAACTTGACCTTGAATGTTTCCAGGGATGGGGCATCCACCACCTCTGGGCAACCTGTGCCAGTGTTCCACCACCCTCACTGTAAAAAAATGTCTTCCTTATATCAAGTCTGAATCTACCTCCTTCTATTTTAAAACCACTACCCCTGGTCCTATCACAACAGGCCCTGCTAAAGAATTTCTCCCTGTCTTTCCTGTAGGCCCCCTTTAGATACTGGAAGGCCACTATAAGGTCTCGCCAGAGCCTTCTCCAGGCTGAACAGCCCAAACTCTCTCAGCCTGTCCTCCACCCCCTCCGATCACCTTTGTGGCCCTCCTCTGGACTGGCTCCAACAATTCTGTGTCCTTAATTATTTGCTTTTAATGCTTACTGAAGAAAATGGGAAGTAGTATAGTATTTTGGAAATGTTTCTCTCTTAGAGTGAATTTCCAGGGTTCTGGGCACTGCTGTAATACGTAAGAGGGACGCTGCATTTAAACCTGTGACACAGAAGGTGAGGATGTGTATCCTGCACCCTAAAGATACGCACAGCATGTGTGCGGTCGTCTAGTGCTGTAACTAACTCTGGAGTGAAATGTAGCAGCTGTTTAAATAGAGACCAGTAACATGACACAACAGTTTAAGTCCAGCGGGGAAGAGCAGCTTTTCCATTAGAAAGGGCAGGGTAGATTTAGAATAAGAATCATTATTAAAACAGGAATTAAAAAAAAAAAAGAGAAAAATCATGGTTATGTTGCACTCAAAGCACAGGAAACTCTGTAATAAGAGCAAGTTTTAGGTGTTTTAAATGGCAAGTTTCTCAAACTGCTACCCACTACAGATAAGCAAGGTGTCACCAACCAAGCTGGAACTCAGCCAGGACAGGGAGGGTAACAACACTGCTACTGTTGTTCATGGTATCTGCTGCTCTTCAATGACCAGAAACGGTCACGACTTCCATTTCACATTGCATCTGAAGCAGAAATTTCCAGTAGCACAGCAATCCTAGTTGTGCCAGAGGTATGTCCACGTTCCTACGTTATGTTGGATGGGAGGCTTTTCTAAGGGACTGAAGAAGTCTTAGCGCTATCAGACAGAGGCCAAGCTCTGAGCCTGTGTCAAACAGACTAACGAACAGTAGACTAATGAACTATCTGCAGACTTTCGAAGATGTACAAACATTTGCAATTTCTGTACGCTGAGGAAACCAGAAAAGAGATTAGTGGACTCTCCACACTTCAAATGAGGGCTAAGTCAAATTCTTGATGTTGCATGAGGGTTTTGTACTTTACCTGACTGACAGCAAAATCTATGGCGAGTTTGACATTTGAGGTTTCAATTCAGCATGTATGAAAGCATCTGTAAAAAACCTCCACCTCCAAGAAGAAATGCTCTAGCTCAGTTAGCAGAAAATACCCAGCGGGATATAACTGGACTTGTTTGAAGAAACTTAAACATTGAACTGGGAAAAAATTCAGTCCAAGAAGCAGTGTTTTAATTAAGTCCTTAAAACACACGCATGGAAGCAATGATCAGATAAAGAGTAGCTTAATAGAGAGCAACATTGTAAGTCCAGGTACCACCAGTTTGAGATGATGAGTCACCCAGGAGCTCAACAATTCAAGAGATGAATGTCACTGTCACAGACAAAGCACGGCAGTATGCGTTACCTACCACGTAAGTACTGACGGTCTCGGTCACAACGCTCCTAACCGGAGCTTTGGAGCCTCCTGCCGCTGAGACGGCTGGAGAGGGCGGTGGGATGAGGACTGGTGAGACGGTAGCCTGTGGAGGAGGAGGAGCTGGAGCTGGAGGAGGGGTGACATGAACGGGAGCTGGTACTGGTGATGGCACAGGTGGAGGTGTTTTGGGACGGCTAACAGGAGTAGAAGGTTTGGCCTCTGGAGCTGGCACCACTTTGCTGATGACTCTGTAAGACCAAAAATGAGAATCATTAGAGTTGACGGGAAAGAAAGCAACGATCAATCACTGACTAGATATAAAGAAAATATAGGGCAGCTAATTCACATCACCTTTGAGGCATCAAAGAGCCTGTTTCAACTCAACACAGGGACTGTTGTCGTTGCTACTCCCCTTCATCGGACAGGATAAAGCCCAGAGCCATTACAAAGTGAATGCCAGGACTGCCTGAACCACTCTATAGCTCACTGCCACATAAATATTCTCTGTGGCTTTACTAAACCTTGTTTCGTTAAGTTTTATTACGTTAGCTCGATTTGTGGGAAATATTAGAAAGGAAAGTTAATCAGCTGTGAACAGCACTGATTTTAATCTTCAAGCTGAGAGACGATACCATCCTCTTAAGATCCTACATTAGGGGGTTCTCCAAATATTTGCTAGTTTGGTATTTCTTTCCCCAAATGTTTATGGAATCAGCAGTGGATCTAGTCAGGACAAATAAATGACGCACACAATATACTCAGCAGTTAAAATATTGCTACTTACTCGAGTAGCTGAAGTAGACAGGATGTAGCTCTAGTAAATACACAGTATAGAATAATCTTGCCCAGGAAGGGGGATACATAGAGGACCCAACGTTTATTAATGAATGTTGATACACAGTGGTATTGATGTGCATGCAATTTAACCAACGAGACACAAAAATCCCTTACTATAAGGCTCTAGATTAGAAACATAAAGGGAAGGAAAAGGATGTTTTAGAAAACAAACCAAACCAAACCTCAAACAAAACCCAGCATAGGTCTATTTGTTTTACCACATTTTGGTAAATCATTTGACTAACTTATTTATATTTGAATGGTAACTGTGGGAGTGCAATTGATTTGTGATGGGACTGTAGGAAGAAGACAATTTAAAGAAAGGTTAGACATTCCAGAGATGAGCATATCTTAAGAAAGCAAAAAAACTGAGACATCAGTAAGAAAACCATGACAAAAATCAAATTGCAACAATTTCTGACGACCCAGAAAGTCCAGCTCCACTGCCAATGGGAATTTTAAATTCAACTTTAGAGTTTACTGCAACTCTCTTACGATATTCAAAAGGCAGGATCACTCCTACCGTAGACATTATCTGCGTTTCAAGTCAATAATCCAAGCCATCAATAGAGAAAGGCTTGGAATTATAAAGAATTTAATGCTTGGCTGAGATAACAGTGTTTTTCTCCCAAGATATGCCACTTGCACTACTAAATCAGAACTACGGCAAGTTGTAGTGAAAACAGACTTAGTAAAAGAAAACAGAGCAATGGGTTCGGTATTCCTGCCTAACTGGCCAACTGCAGCATCACACCTACCTCCTGGGACCTACTATGAGTGACTAGAGGAAGAAAACCAAAACCAACTAAGTTTAGAAACTTACAGTGCAGCAGAATCTAAAGGTGTTAGATGATTTTCCATGAGCAACACTGAAGGCATTCACATCACTTGGTGTCTTAGCGATTGCTTCAGGTACCTAACCTGGGAGCTCAGGTTCTTTCTATGTGTCAGTAAGGTGCTACACTGTGAGTCAAAGTGCAGGACTCATAACTTAAATTGTCTGTGACTTGCAGAAGGAAGGAAATCCTATTACCAGGCCATCCGGTGAGAATTCTACGCATCAAATCCAGCCTCCTTCCCCTGTTACTGGGGTACATCTGAGCAGCCACTGTTACCTCCCACCAAGAAAGTTTTCCCTTTGGCTCTTGAATGTCCATGATGTGTTTCTGGTTTAATGGAAGTCTTAGCGTGTGGCTCCCTGGGGCTCCTGCCAGACTGGCCACTCCGACTTAGATGCTTATTCTGTGCCCTCCTCCTTCCACTGCTCCCACAGAGAGCCCTAGTTCCCAATGCTGAACACTTAAGACCTTGGTTGGTGGCAATAACCCTCATGGTTTCCAAAGTTACCCTCATGACTTGAGAGCCACCTCTCAATAAAAAAAATCTTAGCAATAATAAAAGCAAGGAGAGGGACAGACAGCAAAATAATTTGGCACAGCAAAAGTCATTTGGATGCTTTCAAACATCATTGAAAAATCCCCGTCTCCCTCTTCTACCCCCTCCAAGTAAACAAAGTCCTGCTATAAGTTCTTCAGGGAGTCAACCCTCCACGAGTCCAGACTAGGAAATGTATCAGCCAACAGGATTTTAAACACAACTTTGCACACAATGTAAACAGTTTTAAAGAAGTATTAGCTAATATAATTTGAATAAGAGTGACCATGCCCAGCTAACATATGAAATTAAATTACATAGTTTCTTGGTCTAGATAAAGCCAGGTTCTCCTCCTGAACAGGGTCTTCAAAGCCAAGTTTGCTAATAACTGCAGAAGCTACAACAAACATCACACGTGAAATCTTCCAAAACTACAAATATTCATTAGTGGGCGACACACACTCATTGATTGGCTGGTTTGCTTGAAGTGTGCAATTAGGACACGTTCAGTATATAGGGCAGCTTGTTTATCTTGATTTTAGAGCTCAGTTATCAAAACAGGAGATCGGCATTTCGGAGCACGCTTGGGCCTACCACTCCCTTGGGCTAATAAAGTTCAGAGACTTCAGACTCCAGAGCGGAGAAATAAAGGGCTTTGTGCTACACCATTAGAGGTGATGGAGTAATCTCAGCGAGGGTGGTTTAGCCTGTCCTCCGTCCTGAAGAAGGGGCTGCATCCATGGCAATAGGGAGGTGGGGAGAAATCAAAGGGAAATAGCAGTCCCATGACTAATAATTAACGTTACTTCAGACTCGGATAGAAACCCGATATCAAAACACTATGTAAATGATGGCAAGATTTATAAGCTCTGGTTTATAGACAGGAAAAGTGAGGCACAGAGCACACTGCAAGTAGGCAGTACCCACTACAGCAAAGCTTCGATCTTCCTGGTACCTCGGTCTCCGCTAGGATTTAAACTTTATATTTGGACATATATCGTTGTCTTCTTTCCCAAATGCATTCTTTCATACGCTTCCAAAATCAACACTTATATACTAGAAGTCTGCAAGTACGACACTAAATAAGACAAAAATTTCACTTCCTTCCCCAACCCAATTCAAAACCTCTAAGACCGGGGCTGGATTAATAATTTTTGAGGTAATCAAATACAAATGAACATCAACCACCATCAACACACTCAGAGGCCCGAGACAAGAATTCTGTTTCTCTGCAGGCTGCTTGCCTGACAATATATCACAAACATGTTCTGTACTGGAAGATAAAAAGTCAATTAAAGTTGTTTTTGAATCAAAATAGTTCCTCCAGAACGAAGGGGTGTGAGAAAACCCTTGGAAGAGATGTGGTAATAAGAATCTCTATATATCATAACTAAAGGTTACCACTCCCTTAAAAAACCCAGAATTAATGTAAGTATTGTGTATCTGGTTGTGTCCAACCAAAATTAACTTCAGATTTCTTTTTAAATGCTCGTAGGAACTGTATTTCTTACAGAACCTCGGTGCATTTATAATTGAACGCATGTATCGATACATCTCTTCATAATGGTACAGTGAATGAAAACTCATTTTCATCATTACTCCGGGGCAATCACCCCATTCACAGCTACAGATCCAAACCCAAATAGGATGAAAACAAAGTGCTGGCTTGCAGGCAAAGTGCAAATTCTACCAGGATTTTAAGCGTCGCGACAGGTCAGTTGGTTTATAATGGGCTCTAACTGGCATGAGCTGTAGAACACTACATAAGGAGCAAAATGAGGCTCTAAGGTGTGAAATGGCTTCCTATCTTTGGAAGTCATTTATTTGATTTCATTCTGATCCTTATGGCTGAAAGCCCCATTGACTGCTTCATATAAACATAGGGAAAAGACATGTGCACTGAAAGGAAATGGCTTTTCAAAAATAGGATATGAGCCACAGGGCTGTATGATTGCTCCGGGTGATGAGCTCCAAAAAAATACTGTATCAGTACTTCGAAAGGTCTAGTAAAAAATCACAGCAATCTTTGTTTTTCAGAGGCAGAGCTCCAAAGAAGCTGTCTTCTCTGCCCAAAGGGAAAACAACATTTGAAAAGTCCTAATTCTTTCCTGAACCCATGACCCATTTTTAAGCACGGAGCAGGAGCTAAAGGGGTCTTTGTATGTAGTAAAATGACATCATCAACTGCATTGACACAATTAAAACTAGCACAAGTCACTTGGATTATTACGAGTGATATTATTATCTATTCGTATTGATATTCCCTTATTGACGCCCTTCCAGTACCTAAAGGGGGCCTACAGGAAAGACAGGGAAAAACTCTTCAGTAGGGCCTGTTGTGACAGGACAGGTAATGGTTTTAAAACAGAGAGAGGTAGATTCAGACTGGAGATAAGGAAAATATTTTTTACAACGAGGGTGGTGGAGCACTGGAACAGGTTGCCCAGAGAGGAGGAGGAAGCCCCATCCCTGGAAACGTTCAAAGCCAGGTTGGACGGGGCTCTGAGCAACCTGATCTGGTTGAAGATGTCCCTGCTCCTTGCAGGGGGGTTGGACTGGATGGGCTTTAAAGGTCCCTGCCAACACAAACCGTTCTATGATTCAATGTACGTTCCTCAACACTAGAAAGTCAAGTGCTGTA
Organism: Chlamydotis macqueenii; assembly: GCF_036417535.1. NCBI lineage: Eukaryota > Metazoa > Chordata > Aves > Otidiformes > Otididae > Chlamydotis > Chlamydotis macqueenii. Next base: position 5,117,641 of record NC_141556.1, on the reverse strand, counting down.
ACTATTTTATTACCGAAAAATCTCACACCTGGAACTGAGATCGTTGCACCAGAAAAAAATGAAATACTCGAACACCTGCGGGTAAGAGTGTCAAAAATAGGCAGTGGAATTAGGAAGAATTCCATATAGTTTAGATTCTTCACAGATTAGAGGCGATTTTGAAAATTTTATTCCAGCCCTGGAGGAGAATCAATGTAATTTAAGTTCTGTAATGTAGGCTAATTCCCATATCACTTTTAGAAAGGGAAATTTAGTTTTTATCTCTTATGCCCTGCTGAATGTTTTATTCTGTGCAAACAAGTCATATGGGCGAATACACGCTCCATAAATACACGCCATGACAAACATGTGCAGAGTGCCAAAATGTATCAGACCTCCAGTGGAGCCCCCAGCAATTCTGCAAGTGAAAAGACTTCAGTTCTTCAACTTGAAATAAAAAAAAAAAATCTAAATATTTTCATGTGATAAATTGTCTCTGATGTGATATTTCTTCTCTACCAGTAAAAATGAACTTTGAACACTTATTCCAAGACATCATCCATTTCTGTGGACACTGCTGGGTCTCACAGAAACAGCACAACTTCCACATGAGCGTGTTGACCTTCAGTGGTGCACATGGAGCCCTACAGCCCGTTCTCCATTTCATCAGTACAGCAAAACCCAGCAAACACCCTTTCCCAGCCAAATGAGTCTAGTGGTTTCGCAGGCATTGTGTCACCTAATCCCATTCGCAAGTTTATTGAGCTTCATCTTAAAACCAGTTAATCTTTTTGTCCCCACCATTACCCTGCTCCAGGATCTCACTGCTCTGGTGGCACAGCAACCTCTTCTAATTTCCAGCCTCTTCTAATTCATAGCCAATTAATTCCCATTTGTTTTTGTGCCAACATTGTTCCTTAGCTTAAATAGCTTTCTCCCTCCAAAATGTTTACTTGCCTGATGTATTTGTAGCCAGCAATCATATCCCCTCTTCACATGCTAGACTAAACACACAAAGTTGCTCTCCTCTCCTATCATAACAGAGACTTCCCTATGCTCCTCCTAACAGTGCTCCAAGCCCTCCTCTGCACCTGCTCTTCCCAATTCATCCTTCCCAAATACAAGCTGCCTTCAAAAAGTGAATATAATATTTCAGATGAAATATCAACAGGTTCTCATATGATGGCCCGGACACTTCCACTATCTGCTAAAATTCTCTCTTGCAATTCATCCTGCGGTCACACTTGTACCATGTTGGCAACTCTGTCCTTCAGAGATCAACAATGATCCCTCACCCACTTAATGCACCCACCGTAGCGATACACCTACTGATGATCAGCTCTTTTCATCTGGCTGAAGTTTCTATTGGTAAACTTCAAACGCAAAGCCTTACCTGCAATTTTTCATTTACTGAATTAAATACAATTTTTTTTCCCTTCTATTCAAGGAAATGCAGTTCTTTCCAGACAATAATGAGATCTTCATCTGTACTGACACGGTCCTGCAACCTTCCCGCCCACAAAAGGCATCAGTGTTCTACCTCCTTCTGTGACAAAATTTTAAATGAAATTATTAAATCAAACCAGTCCTGAATTACATCCTTGAGTATGTTCACTAGTAACCTCCTCTCTGGTTAGGTAAGCTCTCTTAAAACTCTCAGTTGCTATCTTCCTTTGAGCTAGCTCCTTAGTAGTGAGTAGTTCCTCAGCTAATCCCGTCTTTACTGGCATCACTATGAATGTCCTGTGTGATAGTATTAGATGTTTTCCTGAAATCCAGCTTGGATTTGCCATCTTTTATTCATCCAGAAGAGAGCATCCCTTCTCCGGTGGTAGGACAGATGTCAACTTTACTCCAGCTACACACATGCGAGTCTCCCACCTCTTCTCCATCACAGCTGAGACTTTCCCTTGGAGGGGAAGTGATTTGATCCTGCACACAGCGACTGTTTCCTCAGTTCAGAAGAAATCACTCTGCAGGGGATGGTGAAGGCAGCTGCTCACTGCATTGGTGGTGGAAACTGATACCTGAGATGCACGGCAAAAAATCAGCCGTTGCCAGCCACATCCCTCGCAGGGACGGCCAACTGCACTATGCTAATCTAGAAAATCAGCTGCTTTATCAAAGGTTGATATCAAATCTATCGGTATGGCTTACTTCCATTTTGTGTTTTATTCCATTTATTTCCAAGCCTTTGAGCAGCCCTTCCTCTAAAATGTGGTTTATAATTATATGCACCGCTGTCATCAGGTGTCTAGATGACTTTCCCTTTTTTTTCCCTGCTTCAGCACTTCTGTTTTTCCTATTATTTATAAAAAACACAGTTAAGAATATTTTGCTTCCCAATTCACTACGGTAATTTTCATCACCATCAACCACCCTGTCCTAGTCCTCAGTAAAGGAGAGAATGAACATAGGATCACAAGGAAAGCATTCCTTCTGTTCTTGGCTCATACCTATATTATCCTTCATCTTCTCTCTGTCTTCACTTCCGTGGTCTTCCTTCTTCTCCTCTTTTCCTATTTGCTTAATATCCTTCATAACATCTAATTCAGTTTGACTTCTGCTGAGCCTGACTTCACCTCCACAGTCTTTTGCCTTGAAGATTTAACTTCTTTGCTAACAGTTCTCTTCTCCTAGAGGTAAGATGCTTATTCCCAACATCCCTTTGGAAGGAGTTATTCACACAATTAATTCTGCAGCCATTCTGCTAGAACTGCCCCCCTCCCACAGACAGAAAACACCACTTTTTAATCCATTAGGTCTTCAGTCCAGCTGACATTTCTAGCCAACTCCTTTGGTTTATGGACATTTGCACTCTTGAAATTGAATTACAGGCTTTCTACTGTTTATTTTTCCAGTACTTTAAGTGAAACAGAGTTCTGCCCCAGGCCTCCGCCCTCCGTATCTGTTACACCAGAGTATTTCTCCCAACAACCACAAACACCTTTCTGTCGATGACTCCTAAATCTCCCTCCCATTCTTTCTCACCGTTCTGACTTACATCTCCGGATGGTTCATCACCAGTCTGACAAAACAAAACTGAGCTGGTAGCGTGGCGCCTGAGTATCTTTCATCTTCTTTTCTCTCTTATCATCAATAACAAGCTGCTCAGAGCTTCGGTGTGAAAACCACCTGGCACTATCCCCTTCTGCTGAGCTCTCAACAGCAAAACCAGAAGCTGGTAAAATACGTTTATGCCAATGAGCTCTTTGCAAACTTTCTCTTACGTGTTCCTTGCAAACTGCCCTTTATTGTAATTTCTTTTCGGAAATGTAATGGAATGCATGATCTAGAAGGTTGCCCATATACCAGCTCTACACCCACCCTCTTTAATAACAACTAGTGTAGAAGATGAATTTTATTACCTAAAGTAAATCAGAATCGGAAAATTATGCCAGTATGGGTTTAGAAAACTTCCAGCTTGTTAGTGAGACATGTTTTTGCAAGAATCAAGCAGACCGGCTGGTCCTGATCTTGGAGGCTCTGTACAGCTACAGATCAATTGCTCACAGGACAACTTCACTAAATTCAGGTAGGACCATCTTTTCTCCTTGTGTCTATGGATGGCTACTTCTCCTCAGCCCTCTTGTCCACTTCCAGCTCCCAGGAACTACACCATAAATCCTTCGGTCTTTATAGTTGTCTCACTTTTGTTTAAAAATGTCAACAAAAGAGTGAATCAAAAGAAGCACCTCTGTCAAATACAGGAACAAATCCATACCTTTCTCTTGCAGTCATCTTCCGTGGAGGCACAGTCTATTTTTTAAACAAATACCCATCTGCCTTCCTAATCTTTCACACATATTTGATTGGTTTCTGTTGTGCTTTATAAGAGCAGCTGCTCATGCTCATTTACACAAGCAATTCGCTTATGTGTCTAAACCTGCCTGAAGTATTTTCCTTTTTTTTTTTTTTAATTGTGGTATACAGTATACATTTTTTTTTACTCTTGAGTAATAAGCAACAAAATCAAAGAATCTCACAGTAAGTTGTTTTGTTTTCTAATGACTCAAGCCTTTTTATGGATTCACTTTTGCAGTCATCACCCAATGTGGCCAGCAGCAAAATGAAAATAATTTGCCACAGCCTACCATAAACAGGATGAATAATTAGTTGGGGTGGCTTCAGTAATTAAAAAAAAAGAAGAAGAAAAAAGCTAAGGACTACATCTGAAGTTGGAAATAACTCATACTCAAGGAAGAAAAAACTCTTCTAAATCATCTAGAAATATAAACAAAAATGATCATGTACTTGTTTTAGTAAAAGGGATATGGTATTCACTTTTTTTTTCATGTGAAAGCTGCAATCCTGCAGCAAGGGAGAGGCTGAGGACCCTCCACTGAAGTGAACAAGACTTTTGGATGGATATAAGACCACACATAGGGATTTAACTGCAGGACTGGGGCCAACATGTTACGCTCAAAAAGAACAATTGGGAAAGGGATATGAATCATACCCAAGACAGTATCTTCATTAAAATACATTCAGCATTTAAAAAGGCATTGAAAATCAGTCCTCCAGCTCTTATGATTTAAAAGACTACAGAACAGAAAAATGCGGGTATGTATATACACACACAGACACACACGCACAAAGATTTATGAACGCCGTAAAGATCACTGGAATTCCTAAAGCACACCTCTGCAGCCTCGGAGAGGAGCAAGATCATTTTTCATTCCTCTGCCTCCTCACTTAGGTGGTCTATTGATCATATCAAAAATGATTTCACCATTACACGCTTTGTTCCGTCTTACAGCAAAAGCTGGATCAACACCCAGGGAGTTAATTCTGTTAACGGATGGTTAACGTGGTCTTTTGCTGCTAAGTGCTACACTGTGAAATAACTGGGATACCCATTAGTCCTGCAATAAATACAAACTTTCACTGCCTGAACTCTATTGTTTAATTTTCCCAAACAGCGGTTTACCCTTCTACATTTTTCTCCCTGAAGTATCACTTTTTCCCTCCTATTTAATTCCACAATAAGGTCTCCTCCAGAGCTTTCTGTTGAATAAGCAATGTCTTGCACGGTAACCAACACCGCCCACAGCTGTGTCCCACAATAGCCCCATGCTGCTTGCATTACGTCTTTCCGAGGATTTGGTCACGGTGCCTTAACTGCTCCAAACACTGCTCTTATTCATAAAAACGTGCGGAAGGAGGGGCTTCCAGTAGGATTCCTTTACCTGTTTCCCCACCACAAACCAGTGAAATAAATGGAATGGGTCATGAGCTACTTGGCCAGTAACGCAAACCTAGGGCTTGACAAGTCAATAAAAAGCCAGTCCTTTCCTCCCCAGCCACACGTAGGGAGCCAAGGCTGGAGGCAAACAATTTGGATAGGCCTACACAAGGAGGTTAATGAACCCCATTATTCAGCTATTGTGGGCAAACACTATGAAGACAGTAATCTAAATTATCAAAGTCTGAGTAGCTCTCCACTTAATAGCACCCAAAGTTCAAAAGTTTCTTCACATGGTCTGATTTACCCCTACAAGAATAATTCTATTAGAAATTAAAGCTCCTTGAATATCAACCAAAGATGACATTGTAAAAATAAGATACATTCTTGGAAACTACACAGGGCAGAATTCTAGTTTAATTGAAGCTAATAGCAAAGTCCTGTCTTAGACAGCCAGCTTTTTTTTCCACAACTCTCAGGGAGTTTGAGCAGTTTTCCAAAAATACATAATCATGTTACAGTAGCAGCTACAGATCCCCAATGAGCTAAGGGGAACACCAACACAGTCCTTGCCTAATTTATTGTCTTCAACCAGGTCAATAAAAAGCGTATTGATGGATTTGCTAATACCTTCTTCCTCTCTTCCCTTGGCGCCATTACCCTTTTAAAGTCTGATTGTGTATGTGTGTGTGTAGTTTTCTCAAGAAAATTAAATCTCTGGGGAGTTTGCAGCTCAACTCCAACGTAAATTAAGCTTGTTGCAGACAGAAAATCCATAATTTAGGCATCTTTTTTTGGAAAACATTACCCTACAATAAGCTTGGTGGTACTCTCTGCGTGCCACAGGTTAGATAATAGTTTTACAGAATTTTAAATGAATAAAGAACTATTTTACTGCAATTCTGTTGTCCAACTGTGGTTCCACTTAAAATAACGAATTCTTGAGGAAGAAGCAGTGATGACTCAAACCACCTAAATTTATGAAAAATAAACTCCTCCAACAGTCCAGCTGTGTTTCAGGCAGGGTTATAACTTCAATGAGAAATTTTCTCAAGCTGCTTTTCCTTTCAGGCTTCAGTTTTTTCACACACGCTATTTTGCTAATTTACAAAAATAGGTGCTATGAGCACCTTACTGTGGTAGACGTTCTTAGATGGATGATCACAGAAACTCTGTGCAATAAACAGAAAGCAATAGGACAGGTTCCCCTGTTGTCTCAGCCCTAGAAGCATGCTTCTATGTCACCAATATTACACAAAGAGGTCACATCTACTCGTAACAAAATAATTTGGTCTATATTGCTACTTGGCTTTGAGATTTCCTACGAAGGATATCAGCTAGCTATGCTGGTGGCTTTTGTCATGGGGATATCACGCAGTCGAGTGAGCCTCCAGACGAACCTAAGTCAGGCTTTGGACTGATAATATCCTACCAAGTGATAAAAAGCTTTAGTGGAGTCAATTAAATATCTGGATAACAAAAGTTTTTCTATCCCTTAATCCTTTTAGGATTTTATTTTACAATCCACAGGTTATTTAATATACATTTTTTTATAGACACATATGCTGACATATCTGAGCATATGTGTGATTTTGGGGGAAGAAAGTCATTTTAAAAATATGTAAGGCAAAGGGCAACTTCATTAGAGTGACAGGTCATGTTTACAGGTTAAACACTGTTAAAATGCCCGTCTTTCCCCTTCTCATGTCTGGTTTTCAGGTTCTCTGCAATGGCAGAGCTATGATACAACGCAGTACGAGTCTGGAGCAAAACCTCAACATTTTAGGGTAAATTTGGAGACCTGATTTCACTAAAAATGTATATCCTGCTTCTAAGTCACAGGAGTACTGAAACAGCAACCAGTCAGTGGTATCTGCTTTGTGGTCTGGCATTAGTGTTACAAGCCATGTGTTTTTTCTTAAAAAACCTGTATTTAAATGTAGAATAAATTTATCTGAAGTATCAAAAATTACAGCACATACTTCTGCTGAAGTTTTTGTCAATTGTGGTAGCAGCTGGAATGTCAACACCTCATCAACAGATATGCTTTTAAAAAACTTATGTGTATTAAAAATAACTAGACAAAAAGAAACGATGATGCAATTGAATAAAAGTTAAATTCTGCTCATCATTTGCAGTTGATACAAAACTTTAAAGTCTATACTAGCTGTGGTTTTTCGTTTTGTTTTGTTTCAAAAAGATAACATCTCTAGTTCCTTCCTATACTAACTCAGTTACCAATCTACCTTGATAACACTGGAGTGGAAAAAAAAAGCAGTGAAAAACCCTTCCAACATATCATTCAAATCATATCTAAAAAGGTGGTCATAAATATTTTAGAACCCAAGCAAACTAATAAGAGCTAGGCCCATTAAGGATAAGATCTTTTACAACAAATTAAATAAAACAATTTATTGAAGCCTGGACTTGAGATAAACTAGATTTACTAGCTGACCTTTTATTCATTTAAAGAACAAAATTAGCTCTAATTGCATTAGAATGGAATCCAGTAAATTTCTTCTAATGTGGCATCCATGCAAGTATTGCTGTAATTGTTTACAACTAAGATGGAAATGCTTTGATTATAATCTACTTTCTTCTTGTTTTACTGTGCAGTTAAAACACTTGCAAAAAAAAAAAACTAAAGCAGAACAGTTTTTCCAATATTGGTTTCTCCATCCTTCAGCAACGGTACATTTTCATGTCTATTAACCTAATGTTATTAAGAGCTGTCTCTTTTGAACTGATGTGTGTTTTAAGAATATTTGCACACCAGACAAGCTCGAACACAGAGATCACTTTCAATCTAGGAGCAATACACTCTCATATTCACAGGAACAAGAAAGAAGGAGACTTGTCTGCCACTACCATCACCGCTTTGTACGTTGGCCCAAGCAGAGGAACCAAGAAGCAAAATGATAGAGAATAAACACTGGAAAGATATTCTCCTCACCACTGCTGCATTATTTGAGTAAACCTGTGCTGCTGTCCTTGTGTTGTGTTTATGGTGTGATGCAAATCTCCATTTCAATCACCATCAATTTGACACTTTTTCTTCAGACACCTGAAAGACACTGTGGCCTCACCAAGATCTCTGAGTACTTCCATTAAAGACAATGTTCTGGACGAAGTTCCCTCAAACAAACCAACCTTCTGTTGAACAGGTACTGAAGGACTTCCAAAAGCCTCCAAGCAGCTCTTCTCTTTAACAGAGGAAATTGAAATAACTCATTATTCCATCCAGTTTTTACTTATCAAATTCTATGAATCTCCAGAAACTTTTCTCATACCTTTCCATGGCCACTCATAGTATTTTCAAACAATCCCATGCTAATGAACTCCAGAGATAAGCTAATTGAAACACAATATTTCTATATTATAATTACCAGATATTCAGAACTTCATTATCAACACAGATGAAACAAAAGTTTAACTATCCCTTAACATAACACAGCACAAAAGCATAGCTTTTTTTTTTTTCTGCCTGCTATGAGCTACTCAAAAGGCTGATGATCCTACTATGGTCTTTTCAACTAATAACTTCAAACAAAGGTCGCAGAGACTCCTGGTATTACTTCAGAGGTCCAAGCCTTACACAGCTACGTAATGCTTTGCCTCAGAGCCACACCAGTCCTTTTCATAATGATCACAACACATGACAATTAAAATATGCTCTGAGTTCTGGCTGAATATTAATTGTTTAGGACAAAAGTGAAAGTATTATTTAGAGCAGGAGAGCTAGAGCTCTACTGTGAGCCTTGTCACATTAGACACCAGATCAACATGAAACAGAAAACAGCACCCAGTGCCACAAACTGTATTTAGTTGTGTAATGGCAAATTTCTTCCTGGATTTTGCCTTGGAAAAACTACGACAAATCCTAAAAGCTATTACAAAGCTCCACAAGTTCTTGTTTGCCTAGAAGGTGCCACTGGGTCATACAGCCATTACACTGGGACAACTTTAGGGTGCCAGTATGGGGGGCAGTGAGGGGAAATATTTAAGGCAGAAAAGGGAAACCAGTAAGCAACTAGAGACTGAATACTAAAGACTTAAACTTTGTTTGGTTATGCAGCCTAAACCAATCTCAAGGACAACTCATGTGGAGAAGATGAAATTCCCCTCGTAGGCCCAGTACAGATGCTGCAGAGAGCTGGAGCACAACCACATTTTAGCATTTCCTACCAGCTGCCTCCAGCACTCCCCTGACCCTGAACATCTTGGCCTTGGTGTTTAATTCTCCTCTATTTTGTCTAGAAACTTTGTGCTCAGTAAGCTTTGTGAATCTCCCATCCTGGAATCAGGGCTTAAACTCTAGGCTCTGCCATGCTAAGGGTCACAACATCTGGGGTCCTCAGATGGTGGTCAAGGTGCCACTAAAGATGCACAAAGGGAACTGGGATAGAAGTGAGTTTCCCAAAAGGCCATAAAACAAGATGTCAGTATCTCTGACACCTACAGGCTGGCAGGGCTGATGATGATGTACCCATACGATTTGCAGCAAGCACATGGAGTCTGAAGTCCCTTCTCAAAATATGCATGGGTATGAGAAAGATCGGGGTGAGATAAGATGAGAAGCAAAGTCAACTCTTTGGTGCTGAAATATGGCTTCAGAACATAAATTTATGACTTAATTTTTCCCATAAACACTTGTACAGTCCTTGAAAAAGAGGAGGCACAGAAATTTTAGATCTCGCTCAAGTACTGCGAAAGGAAGAGAGTAGAAACGGTTGAAGAGCAGGAAAAAGCCCTGATATTTGGGGTGGGGGTATCCCATAGAAACCAAGAAATGACTGAAGTCCCATAGCAACTTCAAACAAGTAAAAGTCACAGTTACGCACCAGGGAGGAGTAAGACAGCACAGAAAAGGAGAATAATAATCAAAAATGCCACTTAACTTACAAAGCAGAAAAATTATCGATTAGGAGATTTAGTTCAGAAAGGCTACAAAGAGAAACAACTACATTAGTGATATTTAATGTGATGAATGGGAAGGAAAACTCTGTTTGGTGCTCAGGTCTACCATCAGACATGAAAGTGTGCTCTGCACTGTTAAAAACAATATGAAAAACCTGATTAAAAGAAAACCTTTACATACATACACAGGGCCAGTCTGAAAAGCCCAGTAACGCACAGTTTCCCCATCCTCTCCAGCCACCTGTTTATGCCGTACGATTTCAGGACAGGGATCATCCTATTTATGCTCATACGGTACAAAGTAACTATTATTTATACAACAGCACCCAATAATTAGGGAGCTAATGAACCAACATTTGAAATGCGCTAGGTACACTCATGAATAATCATCAACAGTTATAATAAAACAGACACGTATAAAGGAATTTCAGCTGTTATGTTTTAAAGCATAAACCAACTGTTAGGTGAAAAGCGTTATGAAACTTAGCTGTAGGTTACACTAGGGATAACCATCCATTATGGAAGCCTCACTAAATGCCACCGGAGGCAGCACACGAGTCTAGATGGAGTCTTGGAATCCATGCCCTGGAAAGGCATGGACCGGGAAACATTGTAGGATGGATGGAAGATGATGGTCCCACTTGGGGAGTAGAAGAAAAAGGGCAAAACATCCAAAGAGTTTTTATTGGTAAGTGTTCCGCTTGATGTTTCATTAGAACGTTCAAAAGATGTCATAGCTGATGAATGTCATTTGCCCCTAATTTTTAAGCATTTCACACTAAAAATAAGAGCCACCACAAGTGACAGAGGAGGAATGGAGGTAAACATATACCTTGCACATGAATTTTTTTGTACTTACATCTTGTCTTGGCCTGCACCCACTCTTAATGTCAACCGAGGAATAACCGGTGATGGAGCTGGAACAACTGGTTCCACCTTTATCTGTACAAAGGAACACAATCATCAATCAAAGACTGCAACCAGAGTATATCAGTTTAGTGAGACAGACCTATAACAGACTGGTCACCGCTCTCTCACGCTTAGTGCTGTGGCATGGATGGTCAGAGTTTGCTGGGAGTCATAGCACATCAGAAATATGAAACCTAGACTAAAAAATCAACTTAAATTTTATTGAATTAGTACCTCCTCATATGCTTTGTTAACAAGTCTTCCTGATTTAGTGTTTTTCTAAAGACAGAAAAAGCCCCAGCATGTTTCTAAACAATGACATGAAATGCTTTGACCTTAGTACTCAAACTTGATAGGTGCCCACCGGTGTTCGCACTTTTTTTTCTGAGATTTAAATTAAATTACTTCCCAGGTTCATCACATAAATTTACTGTGACCCTCCTGAATCCAAATTAGATGCAGAGGAAGCAAATAAACCCCAAGCATCAACACTGAGTGCTTATCCATGTAACAGAACTACTGCTTTTTAATGCAATTAGGCGGAGGTTTCTAATGGCTATTTTTCAAATGGTCTGATTTCCTACCTTGGTATCTGGTAGAGTTTAGGCCACCTGAATATGTCCTTAAAACTCTTTGAACCAGTATCGGCCAAAATTACCAACTCCCACTGAGCTACTGCTTTGCAAAATCTGTACAGAATAATTCCAGATTTTACAGCTGACACTGTAATGATTCCCGGGCATAAGTTGCTCAAATTATATCCACATATATGAAAAATGTATATACAATTTTCATATATATTTATTTATATATATATGTAAGAAAAGGAGACTAATCATTGTATTTAATAAAATAACCACTTAGCTGAATCTGTTCCAGGCACTTAAAGAGACAAAAATAGGACGCACACACTAAATGGAAACCTGAGCAACTCTCAGTGGGAGAAACCTGTTTTAAAAAGCTTTCATAAAGAAAGGGAGGGCAAACAATCAATTCAAACCACAGAAAGCGGCGCAGGAGACAGCAGGCCAGAGTGGGAGGACTCAATTAGGACTTACATTGAGGAATGGTAATGACAAAGTCCCGTGCCACGCACCTTGCCCAAAGAATCGGAGCTGCTCATTAGGAGATGTCTACTCCAGAGAGAGAAGGGCTGCAGCCCGAGTAGTATTTTTGTTCTGACACAGTTAACCATGCTTTTCAATAAAGCTCTCCACGGATATGTATTAGCTACTTCACAGGTCTCTCTCTAGTCTTTTGTTTATATAGCATGATTTTTTTTTGTTATGTCATTCCCCTGGAGTGTTGCAAGAGGTTTATTCCTCTGGAGCTCCTAATGCCTGAAACGATTTCACTCCCACTTTCCATAGGTAAGTCTCTTAACTGCTTTCCTGGCGCCTTAACCTGCAGCATTGTCCACGGGATAGAAACACGGAATGGAACCCTGTGTGCAGGAGGCTCAGGCACATGCCTTAGATTTTCTTACCTCTTTTCCTGCAGGTTTTTCCTTCCTCTGTAGCTCCTGTTTCAAATACAAAACTTCCTAGGACAAGCATTGCTACTTAGCTTCCAGCACACTGTCATCCTACTCATGTCATCCATCCTCCGTATTATTATTTGCATATCACCAAGATGTTCTAAGCAATGGTGGTGTGGACTCACGTGGCAGAAGAAAAGCACATAAAACACTTCTTTATGCTCAGATATCAACACTGCAGTCTGCTGTGAGGGGAAAACCGGGCTCCATGACAACCCCGAATCCTATCCTTTGATACAAGAGGAGAGGAAGCATCTTTCTACAAGATGGGTTTGTGTGTACGGTTTGTGTGACTGGAGCAGAGGGAGAATTAAGGAGTTATATCCTGGATATTCTGGTTTTCCTCCACATCGGTGATAGGATTTTGATTGACAAGTAAGGGCAGTTTACTTTGGGGCAGCTCTGACAAGCCCTGCCCCGACGCAAAGATGGCTCTATTTCTCACGAAGCAGTTCCTCAATTACTTTAGTTTACAGCTCAGCGTATTAAGGTTAGCTGAAACTGGGTCAGCAGCCGCCTTGCGAGCTGCTCAGTCACTCCTCCACCACACCCAGTAATCTCCATCATACAAATGGGGTGTAACTGTTTTCAACTGCCTGCTTTTAATTTGGTACCGCATGCAAGGCAGCACCTCAGCTCACTGTGTCCTTTTCTGGCTGCAAGGGTAGCACCCCAACACTTACTGCGGAGCTCAGAGCTGCGGGCAAGCCCTACGTAAAAGCTCCTCTTCCTCGGTCCCACCACCGAAAATTTCTGGCATGCAGCCTTCAGGGTCTGCTTTCTGCCATTCAGGCAGAGCACTGGTTGCTGTTCTGCGTCTTTCAGCAGCTTGGGGCAAAATTACAGTAAAAACTTGATAAAAAGCTTCAATTCCCCAACAGGATGGGATGCACACTTAGGTAATAACTATAACAATACTAAAAAACGGTAATATTGTCATTAAGTTGCTCTTTTGCTTAAGTATAGCAATATTAGAAATAGAAATCTGGTATTTTCTATTGGCCATCACGAGCTGAAGCTGCAGCTAGCCCACTAACTCATCCTTCTGGTTGCGCTTACGCCTCTGAAGTGGACACGCCGTGGAAGGTTAAGCGTCTGAGCAGTAACTCGATCATTTGCTCTTAGAGCACGACTGCTGGCTAAATAAGTCATTGTGTGATCGAAAAGCTAAATTAAGGAAACATGTACTTTTAGGGGTTAAAACGAAAGAGCAGCATTCTGGAGTAATACTGGGAATTGGGGCCAGCAGAAGAGCATTTACAGTGGATTACTAAGCTTCCCACATCACCAAAGAGGTAAAGTCCAGCAATATAAGACTCCTTTGTAGCTAACTAAAAATACATTGTCAGTGGATTTGTCCAGTTTTATGTATAAGCAATACTTCTTTCACCTGAACTAATACTAGTAGTCATATAAGCCCCTTATTGCCATGTGCTGCATTTTTTTTGCTAATCTTCAAGGATTTAGCTTCTTTGCCACATACCTCAGGGCACCAACTGATAAAGCTCTAACTCTCCATTTTTCCAGGACACCAGCAGTGCGGCCTTGCAAAAAATGAAAATCGCTCAAGAGATTTAAAGGGGAAATTTATTTTTAAAATCCTGACTTGCAGCAAAGAGGTGGATTTAAAAAAAGCTTATCTATCAAGAATCAGTTTAAATTTTAATTCTATCTGGGGACTCTTTCATGCATTCTAGCTTTAAAGTTTATCTTTTGACAGGGACTTTTTGCCAAGGTAATGGGCAGCTTTGTCAATTTAATTTGTCCAAGTTTTTATTACTGTTGAACTCCTTTTCCTAATATATATATGTTCAGTCTATACTGAAGGTGTACCAGTTTGTATTTGTTTGTGTATCTCTTATATTGCTCTAAAGCAAACCGGGTATAGAGATTTGCAGAAGAAATGCAAAATCGAATGTATGAAGAACAAGCAACTCATTGTCTCTATTTTATATACATATATGTTTGGCTTAAATAGAAATCTCTGCTTAAATTCTCAATGAAATACTGATTAAACATCTCAGGCATGAGGGGCAGACAGACAAAATGGGGAATTTGTGAAAGTGTTGCTGCGGTCTAAAACCAGACATTAAATTAACACAGACAACCAGACCACAACCCTGTCGATCACGGACTCATCCACAGCACACAAATGTTAGTTCTCCAGATGATCATCCGGGTTCTGCACTGAAAAACAATGTGTCAACTTAAAAAATATGTCAAGTTTGGAAATCAGCAGTTTGTTTCAAGTCCAGCTGGTAGCACAGGGGCAAAAAAGAAAGCGAGGACTGTCCCAAATCCGAGCTTGTATGAACTAAGTACAACACTCAAAGCCGGATGTAAAGAGCATCTTGGTAAAACCAGCACTTACATAGTGCTGCTTCCTAATGCTAAGGGTAGAGATTTAGGAAATCTTGTATCCAAGGTTATCACATATGAAGAGAATCTCTTTCTTTTATTCTTTTTTCTTTTTTTTTTCTTTAATATTAACAATTTAATGCATATTGTAAGGTGAAGTGACAAAAAATGAGAGCAAACCTTGAGTTAGGGGAGCCATTTCTAATGGGATTTCCAATCTGATAACATGCAAATATGCTGGTTTCATTTCTTAAATATTAAATATATTCTCAAGATCAGGTGATACTGGAAAGAAGAAATTATCTTTGGCTGATGTACATCAGTGAGAGTTGCAGGAGTGGAAGGAGCTCAACCTACTCGAAAACTAGCTCTCCCCTTCTCTCTCTCAAGTATAAGACTCAAAACGAAAGGTGACATTTGAAGATTTAGACCATAATTTGAAAACAACTTTCTTACTTCAAACAAAGTGGAGCAACAAGGGGGTGGTCTTGCTAAGAGAGGATTCAGCAGCAATTCTGAATATGAGATAACTGGTGAACTTATTTATTTGAAGGCAGTTTGCTCCTCATTTCTGTCCACCTGGTAATGTAAAGTCTATAAGCCTTGAAATAGTAGACTTTTAGACATGAAATTTAATGTTTATATGAAAGGTATATGGTTGCTGGCCCTACTAGTGGAAATCTACAGAATAAAACTTGTGTATTGCAACAGTACAGACATTTGTTGTGTGCGTGCTGCTGTTGAGTCTGACTCTCAGCTTTTCAAAGTGAAAAGTGAGTTGAGGAAAACCAGAAGGACAACCTCACATTTCCAATTCACCGAACTGAACTTCCATTGTTTTGTTTTCCAAACAGGTGGGACAATGCCTGAAGCTCTTAGAGGACATCTTCCTTACAGCTGTTATTTAAAAAAAATACTAAATCTGTAACCACACATCTCCTCAAAGCTCTTAAACAATGCTTCGCAGTAAATTTAGGAATCCATGTGCATTTTTCAAGCAAGTATGCCATCTCAACTCATGTAAACAGCTTACCTTTTCATGTTTGTGTTTCTCTTTTTCTTTCTCTTTCTTTTCTCTTTCTTTCCTCTCCTTTTCCTTTTCTTTCTTTTCCTTTTCTTTGTCCTTCTCCCTTTCTTTCTTCTTCTTCTTCTCTTTTTTGTCTTTCTTCTTCTCTTTTGGTTTCTCTTTGTCCTCAAACAGTTTTTCAGGAAGCATTGGGGACAAGGAGGGTAACATGCTGGGAAGCCTCATGGCAGTTGGCGTGCTGAACAAGGGCAAAGACATTTCTTTGGGAGGTAACACAAGAGGTGCTGATGGAGGCTTTATCTTATCTTCCTTACCCTTATCTTTAAGTTTCTCTTTGTCTTTCTTATCCTTGTCTTTTTTGCCTTTCTCTTTCTCTTTCTTTTTATCTTTATGTTTTTCTCTCTCTTTTTTGGTATTGCCATCTTTCAACTTTACTTTTGTGTCAGCATCCTCAAAGTCTTTTAGTTTGAATTTATAGGGATCAAGATCATCATCTTTGAGTAGTTCCTTCCACTGAAATTTTGCTTCCTTGTTTCCTTCCTTGTCTTTATCCTTCTCCTTGTTCTTTTCCTTCTCCTTGTTTTTCTCCTTGTTTTTCTCTTTATCTTTTTCCTTTTGTTTTTCTTTCTTCTTCATTTTTGTCTTCAGCTCCTTTTTCAATTTCTTTTTCACTTCTACTGATGAAGCCAACTTGGTTTTCTCCTCGTAGACTTTGAGAAGAGGTTCAGGAGTTGGCGGTGAAGCAGAAGGAGAGGAAAAGTAAGTGAAGCTGGTAGGTGGATTAGAAGGTGTCCCCATATTTGCCTTTCGAATGACCTCATCAATTGAGTCATCCATTGTCCATGAAATGTCCGAACTTGAAGTCCCACCTGAAGCGGGTATTGGAGTTGTTCCTGCCTTATTTGCATTATTGGTAGAAATGGAAGGTTTGGGAGTTGTAGTCTCTGAAATAGAAAGTCTTTTAGGACTGGTAAAAACTTCCCCTTCCGATTCAGAACCGGAGGAAAACTCAAAGGGATCCGGTTCTCGTTCTGCACAGGCACGAGCAATCACAGCATCGATTGAATCATCAATGGTCTTGTCCATTACTGGTGCTTTTTTAGGCTGGTTTTCAATATTTGGCTTGGGGGCAGGCTCAGGTGGTGTCTGTACTTGTTTCACTTGAATGTTTTCCTTTCCTATCTTGTCACTTAATGCAGCCAGAGGGGTTCTACTTGGTGTTTCAGGCTTGACAGGCGGTTGGGGAACATGAGCAGGAACCTTTGGACTTTTAGGACTTTTTGGGCTCTTGGCGCGACCTGGTGACTTTTTTTCTTTGGATCCAGTTTTTGGTGAACGTATGGGACTTCCAGATACCACTGGTGAGGGCGTAGTTTTAGGTGATTTTGTCTTCTGTCCTGGTGAACTTGTTTTGGACTTGGTTTTGGGTACAAACGGCTTTGCCTCTAAAGTTTTGGGGGCTGGCACTTGCGATTTTGCAATGGGAGCCAACATTGGTGGTTCCGGTGAAGGAGGGGCTAAGTCTGTATTGTCCTGAACATGAACTGGAGAAAGCATTGGTGGTACTTTTTGAGTATTTATTGAGCTAAGAGGCTCACGTGGTTCCAAAGCTCCGTCCAAGGAGTCCCCTTTGGAAACGGATAGTTTTGGCCGTTTCACAGGTGGAAATTCCTCAGCGTCAGGACTTTCTAATGGTCTCTTGCTCAAGTAGTTCTCATCATTAATTGTCTCATCCTCTTCCATATCTCCCTCTTCTTCCAGCGGCACCTGCATGGCCTCTGCAGATGTACCT
Source organism: Chlamydotis macqueenii (assembly GCF_036417535.1). Lineage (NCBI taxonomy): Eukaryota > Metazoa > Chordata > Aves > Otidiformes > Otididae > Chlamydotis > Chlamydotis macqueenii. The sequence goes on along the minus strand of NC_141556.1, from coordinate 5,099,937 downwards.
CCATCGGTAGGCACCTGTTCCTCTTCCTCTTCTGTAACAAAGAACATTTTAAAAAAGCATTAGGTTAATTAAAAATGTGTTTTATGGAAAAAAACAAGCATCAGAGCAAATGTACACATGCATCTCAACCCATAAGAGATAACTGGCCACCTAACAGCTTCCTACTGGTCTACGGGGAAGGAAGGTGTGGCACCTCCTCTCTCGCATCAGCCACCATCACAACTGGCAGATGCCTTCATCAGAGTGGAACATTAAACCTACAGGCTAAGGATATGAGAGCAGAGCTCACCAATGACGGCAGACCTTGTGGAGCAGGTTCAAAGTGTCAGTTCTACCTGAAAAAATGTTAGGATTACAATAACATGAGCCTGTTTTGTTCATTTTAAACAAAGGGAGAGAGGTTGAAGCATTTTTGTCTGTAACAAAGTGGAGTGCAAAGCATAGACCAAAGTAAAATTCACTGGAATTATATGTCTTGTTTATATATCACAGAATTTTGACTGCAGATTTACTGCTAGAAAAATGCCTTCTAAGCGTGGTTTGTTTTTCCTGAAGCAGCACAGTCTGAAGGTTAAAGCAGAGGACTAAGCCCCATTCAACCTGCGAGGTTCTGTCTCTGATACCATCTTAAGAGCTTGCTGCACATGGATGTTATCTGTTATGATTATATGGGAACACCCCAGCATTGCCTGTGTGTGTTGGTTGGGATCAGAAGGACGCCTTTGAAATGCATCTCCCCATCATCCCCGCTTATTGTTGTTTTGTTTGCATCATGGAGTAATCCTGGAGTGCATATGCTGGCTTCCTGCTACAGTGAAACCAAAATGAAAGATGTGTTGCTAGAGGAATATACCTACCGCGCTCCAGTTGCAACCGGGCATTTGGGCTTTGAGACCAAAACAACAGCTTTTGAAAATAAAATAAAGCCTGAAACACGCACAGTGTGGCACCACACATCAGGCACCATTTCAAGCCAGTGTGGATATCAACTCTGTGATTGCTGCTTTTTTTCTTTAATAGCAATTACTTTTTTTCCTCACATATATGACCATCTTCGGTCCTACACGTGCGACATGATGGTGCAAAGAAAGGAGAAAATTCACTTGAGATCTCCCAGCAAATCCATGGCAGGTTTGAGAAGAAGAGAACCTCTGATCTCCCCAACCACAGCCAAGCACTTTATCCACTTGGATACACTTCCTCACTTTCCAAATGGAATTATCTAAGCAGGAAAAGGGATTTTTAGTCTGGAATCAGAACGTCCACATCGGCGTTAACCTGACACATTTATATTTGCTGTAATTATGTCATTACACCTATGCCAGTTAATATTCCTGCGTAGACAACCTCACTTCACTTTACCCCGTGTCTCTGTTTACCCACCTGTAAAAACGCATGACATTTTGTCTAGGAGGGTTTCTACGGAAAGATATCAAGTGCCCTAAGATTCTCACATGAAATACGGAGTAAAAACCATTTATTATGACAGCGGCTAAAACTCAACTTCTTAATGAGCAGGTGGTTTTAAACAAGCAAACACGGAGAAACTTATAATGTTACACTAACATCATTTAAAGCTTTGTAAGACGGCATCTTTCCGAAATATCTCTTTTCGAGGCATTTATTTTCAGGTTTTCTGTGCTGGTGTTTCTCTACTGTAATGTGTCAATGCTCTGATTTAGGAGAGTTGAGTCAAGAGCCCTGGGCTGCAGCACAAATCTTGCCAGCATCACAAATTAAGTAAAATGAGCTAGCAACTCTGGCTTTTGCCAGGGCCCAGAGGATTTACAGCAGCCAGCCCAGAGAGGAGACTTTGCCTGAGGATAAAGTCTTAGCCTTCCGTGAAAAACAGAAATGTTAGGGAGTTAGGTTTTGCCTGGCTGGGCACTGACATTAAATTTTTTAAACTGCAAAGTTGGAGTATAACTGAGAAATCGCTGTGGACCGAGCCTGCACCTGCTATGGGGGAAAAAAAATCTGCTTCCAGATCATGGAAGTCATTTCAATCTCTGTTTAAGCTGTTGCAGAAATCAGCTGCCTTCATCTGCTCAAAACTGTTTTGGGGATGTAGAATTAGCATTTGTCAGATGTCACGCAGCACTGGCTGCTACCGAACAATTCCCTCCCAACCCCATTCAACCTCGTTCGCCACTGAGAGTTTGTTTTCATTTCAAATTTTAAAGAGCGATAAAACTTAAAACAAATACCATGTTTTAAAATCAGGATTTAGAGAAGTCTTCTATCTCGGCTACAAGATGACAAGTCTAGCCAAATTCAAACATTAGGAAAGACAGGATTTGATCATGCAGACTTTAGAGATAGCAACATAAACCATTTTAATATAAAAAGCATGGGGATAAAAAGAGTTAATAAAGTGGAAGAGAGACTACAGCAATGAAAAGTAAAAAAATTACATTTACTAGAAAAATTAGAACATTTATTTGCTAAAGATTTCTGCCCGGTGTCCACTTAAATAGCCACTCTGTTATACCGTGTCTCACAGAAGTGCACTGCAATATTTCATATTTTTGTAACTCCTTCTCATCCCAAGGTACTTCTCATGTTTTACCTACTCAGGATTGCAGAAAACCAGCAGCTGGTGGATCAAAGACTAAAAAACAATTTCAGAGGAGGTTTGGAGAACAGGGACCAGAGTTTTATACAATAAAAAAAAGAGCAATGCTTATTTTTTTTTTAATAAGGCCAAGTAAAGTTTGCACCGGGCCCACGAAGTTTCTGTGATCTTGTGTGGAGATACCAGGGAAGGGCAGAAAAGGTTAAAGTGCAGTTTGTAGAGGTGAGACTAGAAATTGGGGTGTCTTGGCTCCAGCTTTCATGCACATTCCTACAAGCCACAAAGACAACTTAGTAAGGAAGCAGAAGCATTACCATCCCTTTTATATGGACTTGGATTCCCCAAAACATCTGGAAAAAATTGCCTGGGTCAGTCCTGAACAATCCAGGGACTAAGGAAGTTCATGAGCACTTAACTACTGACACACATTCACTACTTTTCAGACATGCTCAGATGACAATCTGGAATCCTATCGTGGGCAAATGAAACCCAAATTTCTCTTGGAACGAGGCCACGGTCTGATCCTCAGCGAGGACTGGTTTTCTGCCAGGCAGCGTCTTTCAAACCTGAGCCATCACAGCTGTGGCCGTGGCAGAAAACAATAAAGCACTTTTTTTGGAGGCGGGTTAATTAAAGAAAGTGAAATCTCTGTCTTATGTTCAAGAGCTACAAGCTCTTTTTTTCTCCAGAAGGATTCACACTGGAGCAGGAACCAAATATGGGAAACCATCAGCTTCTCAGCATAATCTGCTTGACTTGGCGATGAGCATTTAAAAGCACACAGCCGCTTTTTCACCTTTGCTCATCTCATTCTCTACCCTGCACTTCTTGACGCGCAATCCTTTGTGCACAGGGTTGCAGTTTAACTCTCTTTACTGCCATCTCTCTCTATCTCCGGCCACCTCATTAATGATCTGACTCTTGAGTTAGCATCTGCAGGTCAAATGGATATCACCTCGGCCATCTGCCCTAATAACTCTTGCCCGTAATGAAAGGAGACTGGAGCTGTTTGGGAGGTTTCTCAAGATAACAGATACATTTTTTTTGTTGTTGTTGTTGTCGTTAGAGAAGTCAGTGCTGGATCAATATTAATGCTCACATTACTAAAGCTATACAGAGCAATTGTTTATTATGTCAGCCAGGCCCGTGTACAGAGAGCAGCTTCAGATGACGCCCAGGTTACAGGAGGGATGGGTTCTACCGCCGCAGCGCAGCCCCGAAGGTGAACTTGTCCGAGGCTGAAATAAAACAAGCTGACAGCTGTTAGCACGCTGCTTCTGAGAAACATGTTTGTTAAGACAGCATTTCCTACCGGACTACATGTAACGAGGCAAGTGCTTCACTGCACATCCCATGAAAGGATGATTTTGAAGTTAAGGGAGGAAGGAATCCATTCCTCGCTTGACACGGGTCTACAGCACGATCTCGGGCAGGTCACCCTCATACTGCTGTCTTCCCATCTGACAAGGAATGATAATTTCATCTCACAGAGGTGCTGTAAAAGTTGAACTTGATAAATACACAGCTGCTCGGGATTTCTGGACACAAAGCATTAGATTCCCAAGTGCAAGCCGTGGGGATCTGTCACCACTTCAAATGCTGTAAAGTTTCTTAACCTGAAAAGTTCAGGCAAGAAACTGAAACTCCTGCAACTTTTGAACAAAAAACCACTACAGAAACATAAATTTATTTATTTGTACATCATGTTGCTGAGCACAGCAGGGACTGCAAACCCAAAGGCTTATTGAATATATACCTTCTTAATTTGGCTATGTCTTGGTTTCAGGACAGCAATACTCAACACTTCAGTAATGAACTTCGAAGTTCATTATGATCGAGGGACTATTTGTCCCTAAAACAGACACAGGGGAACAGAGGAACAGAAATTTTGTCTTTATGGCAGAAAAAGAAGTGCAATCACCCGTACTATGCTATCGCGCTCTCCTGGCTGCCTACGTTTGCTCTTTCAACAACAGGTCAGATGAAAGTGAAGGCAGGAAAAAATAGATGCAAAACTGTTCTGATTGAAGAGAAAGGCACCTATGTACAGGCATTCTTCAAGCAAGAAAATATATTTAAAAAAAAAATATATCTATCTATATAAATATATACATAAAATTAAAATTGCCATCATCTTGGTCATTACTAGACTTCTTACTTGGTAGCTTCAGAGATAGCAGCATAAGCACTTACATCTCGATGACATCCTAGAGAACATGGCACAGACTGGGACAGACAAGATCTCTGCTCAGCTCCTGGCCCTGCCAAAAACTTACCCGGTCTGATGGCTGGTATTTAATTTTTAAAAAGTTCCAGTCTCTTTTCTGGAAACTGGATTAATATTTCACTATGTCACAGGGTGGTGATAGGATAAAACCATCTAGCTAAGACCTGGAGATCTAAGAATAAACCAGTACCTCCTACGTACAAGATGAAGCAGAGTCAGAGACACTGGCCTGAAGATGGACACCACTTGCTGAAGAAGGTGTAACATGATGTTAGTGACAGCAGCCTCTCACCTCCAGTGCAATGGCTAACATATTAATGGCACAAAACTCTGGCAGGTAACAGTTCCTGTGGAAGCCAGCTCTTGTCACTACAATAATGGAAGGTTTTGGCATTTGGTATTTGACATTAACTTCAGTATGTCAGATAAGCAGCATCAGCTATCAGAGCAAACCCAGTAAGGATACAATTCTGAATGAGCAGATGTTCCCATGCAACTCATACATGCTTATTTTCAACAACTAAATTTATTCCATAATTATTTTCTTTTTAAGCAGAAATTGAACGTTTTCTTTTTTAACAGAATGTAAAAAGGCCAAAAAAAAGTTCTATCAGTAGACCATGCATTTTTTTCATGCACAGTTCTGCTCATATCAGGTCTCTGTGCTCCTTTGCACCGCACGGTACCTAAGTATGGAAGTTGAAAGTGTCAGGGTTTTTAAGAAAAATTAGGAATCATGAAAGGAAATAATGTGGCAGTGCCTGCACTGAAATCTTCAATCCACTTTTCTTTCCAAGTATGCGCTCCTTAGGACCGCTGAAGGTTTCCTACACAAGCCAGCTCAACCTCTCAAATGCAAGGAAGGAAGTGATCATTCCTACCCAACATACAAAACTTTTTAGTGAAAAAAAAAAATACAAAAAAACTTCCTGCAGACTGCCAGAATAATTTTCCTATTGGCTAGATAAAGCATGAGATTAAGCCAAAGATATCTTTTGGGAAATATTAAGTCACTAAGTCAAGAGCTTAAGATCCCTAAAATATCCTAATCAGTGGGGGCTTTTGACTTCTGCTAAAAGTGGGAAGATTTTTTCTTATGCCATGACAGGTTTTATCTCTGTAACTTGTAATAACAACGGCCTTTTCCCAAAACAAACAGAAAGTGTGCTTGTAGTCCATAAAGGAAATTAATGGAAGAGTGACAAAATTCAATCCTGATATCCTACAGGCCAATATCCTGACACTCTAATGCAAAAGGAACACTGAGATACCTGCAATACATTTTGAATGTAAAATGCCAGATTTTTTACAGATACACGTGTGCATATATATGTTACATATACTATTATATATATATAATTTCTCTGCTGTGTGAACACAACTGATGACTGATGTGACTTGTCCACCAAACAGGCGATACACCGACAGATTTCTCTTTTACTGTATAAAGGAGATCAACCAGTCTTTCACCAAACCCTGACATTTTCCAACTGACACTTTCTATAGGAAGAGGGCTGGTAAGGGAGCACCATCAAGGAGCTCATATTCCACGTGTCTCAAATTTTTCCACTGACATTGCCAGCGAGTTCATTCCAGTGCCTTCTTGGTATGTTCTAAAAAGCAGAAACCAAAAGTAAAAGGGAAAAAAAAAAGAGCTTTCAGGCATGGCTAGTGATTTTGAATACATAACTGAAACACTGAAGAGGATGTTAAAGATGCCTGAAGTTAAGAATCCAGACTTATTAGTCACATTGGAAAATTTTGGCCTAAATGGCTGAGTGGTGCCTTCAACAATCAATATTAGCCAAGACTGAACTTGGAGGTGTTCAACAGGAGTGGGAGACTTGGTGTATACATTAATCAATCACTCCAAAAGTAGTTTTTAACAGCTACAAGTGGTTGACAACCCCCGCCTCTAACCCTAATCATGAAATACATCCATCCACCTTGAAATATGGATGATAGCAATAATCTGGTTCAGGACTCACAAATTTCCAGACCAATTCAGTGACCTCTGCACCCTACTGAACAACTACTTCACACTCTTGATTAAGCATTTCTTGTATGAAATCAATGGAGATAAACTTTAGAAAACTAGCATGAGAGTAAGATATCAATAGTTTGTCAGAAACAAACCACAACTATGAAAGTTGTAGTTCTGCATCACAGAGTTGCTTTAAAAAGAAACAGTCCCATCCTTTGTTTTGTCCTGGTTCGAGCTTTTGTGCAGGCGAATAGGGAACTAATTCAGGCTAAAATAAGAAACAATGTAAGTTTGAGCTTATTCTAAATTTGAGCTTATTGACTGTGAGTCCCGTAAGTTTGAGCTCAAATCACCAATTCGGACTGTCATGATACTACTCAAACTTTCGGGCTAGGAGAAGGCAGAGGAAAGTCCCGCACCTTCTTTCTCATATCATCATCTTGCCCCTTCTCCACAGCGAAGTGACTTAAGGGGCTAACTCAGATGGAAATATAACTGGAGGTGGAATTAAAAAGAAATAAAAGAAAATATTTTTCTGTCCAGCTGGCAAAGTAAAAAGCCCACCTCAGGATCATGCAAGCCTAAGGATGCGAGAAGGAAGAGCAGAGAGGTGCAGAGCATCACTCTTCGGGCATCAGAGCTTGGCTTAGGGTGCAAGGTGCAACTTTGGCTCCCAGTGCTGCTTTAGGACACTGGATGCAATGAGAAGAACCCTTTTAAATACTTACTACTGGTGGTCCTCATTATAATACTTTTTAGAATATGCAATGTTTATGAAGTCAAACTACCCGGGATTCTTAAAATGACACACCCAGCTTCCTGCTGAAGACAGAAAAACAGTGTTGGCAGATTGTTATCAGCCACACTCACAATCTCTCTCTGACCTGACAAATTATCAGTCCTGCATTTGCGCTGCATATAGCAGGCAAAAACGTGTTTCTGTCTAAATATAAAGAGGGAGGCTTTACTTTTGCTTTGATTTTTTTTAATAGCGGCTCAACAGTTTTTGTAGATCACCCATACACACACAAATAAGTGCACGTGCATGGCAATGTGATGCTGATGTGTCTGGAGTTGTTATGCAGACTTTGGCTGGAGAGTAAAAACAACCACAGAAGCATCTTTAGGAAGTGATCTACTGAGAAGATGTGTGAGAACCCGCCAGCTCCCTATCAGCAGGACAGCCTTGGTTCAGTCACTTTGGTGTTGCTTTGAATTACCTGTGATTGAGTCTCACCCCTGAAATCCGCAGAACACAGCATGAGGCAAAAACCACCGCCGTTTGATCAAAACATACAGTTGGGGACAGAAAACCTCCATAACAGAATTTGGACAAACCTGCATGCTTTTTATCATACTTTTTACTCCCTCTGGGGTGTATGAACCTTACAGATTCAGGAACTTGTCCCCAAAGTACACATGCAGGCGTAGAGGTCTTCTCCTTAAAGGAACATTTTGACTTCTAAAAAAAATGAAAATACTAGCAAAGACAAGGTAATTAGGCAATGACAATTCATAGAGTACAACCAATCAATAACGGAGTACATTAGCAAGACTGACAGAGGTGTGAAGCCGATCCGTTATAAATGGCTCTATACTGACCTGTAAAAATGCAGCGTTTCCCTAACATTCGGTACAATAAAAAACTAAAATGCTATATAAGCAAGCCAACCTGAAATGACACCTAGTATTATAAATGGCCTAATCTATATGTTAATACTGTTGTATCACATAACTGCAGCAAGACTAAGATAACAATATGACTTTGGGGTTTCTATGGCTACATCCTGGGCTAACATTCCTGAAAGGGCTTGCTGCTGACACCACACAAGCTTTCTGAGTGCTTCTCTTTGGTTATTTATGATATGATTTATGATAACGACAACATCTCCTATTTTCTCCCCTCGTCAGATACAATAAATTGCCATCGTTAATCACCGTTCTTGCTTCAGCTATGATTACAATAGTATAATAGGGCCTGGCTATGGTAATACTGTGTATTAAGGTGTTTTTTCCCCCCCTTTAAAGAAATACGCACAAGTAGATCTTTGTAGCCGATGTCAGTACCTGTAGTATTTTAATAATCTTCCTGGGAGTATTTCTGGATGAGAATTTCTTGTTACAACTAAGATTCGGCACCGCTCCTCTTGCAAAGATCGAACTTACGATCTAAAGACTCAAAATCCACATCGTATTATCTGTATCTAACAATTCTCAAATGTAATACGAGGGGTTTATATGTATTTTTCTTGACCAGAGGAAAGCAGACAGTCAGTCTTTTCACTTTGCACCTCCCTATCTAATCTTCCTGGCCGAGCTTTCCAAACCAGCTTTTCAAGTATCACAGATCTTGCTAAAAACAAAAGCACTGAACCTATATAAACATTTGGAAGGATTTTACAGTGCCTTTTCTTTTATATATTATGGTCTTGTATAAGAAAATATACTGTTCTACCTTCAATAAAATCCCAGACTTTCTCAAATACTTTAGGAAGCAACTATTTATACCTGCTAGCAGAGGAACAAACTAGGTATTTATTACATTGGGGTACCTGTACTTCTGCCATACTAATAATTTTTACCTGGCATTGCAGAATTTGAGTCCTTCACAGATTTGCAACCTACATAAGCATTCAGGTACTTGGATTCGGAAGGGGGAAAATACAGTGATTATTTAATATCTTATTTTGCAACTGAGCTAAAGGACCCCAGAAATGGTAAGGCAGAATTGTCCCATAGACATCACATATTTCTTTTACTGCATTACTTCAGATCTCAGTCTTTCTTCCCAAAAGTTCAAAATATAAACCCCCAAAAGCTTTGTTCTCTGTGTAAGGCACCCATGAGAGCAGAACTGTGGTTTGGGGCACAGATGCTAGAATTTAAGAGCTACATTTCCCGTCATCAGGAGTCTCAGAGACAGCAAGTAAGAGACAGACATGATGGCACGACGGGCTATTTTAGATTGTATTAATAAGCATATATCTATTTATATTGCTGCTATAAATAGCTAAGATACCCTTCAGCCCAGTGATCATTAGTGACCTGACTCGTTATTGGTTTTGCGGCAACCACAGAAGAGATGGGAGGGGAAGCAGTGGCAATACCGATCAGCACGGGGAAGATGCCTGACGTCTAAGTGGTAGCATGGAAGAAATGGGAAGACGAAGACAGTGGTCTCCTATCAGACGATTAGCTCAACTCAAAGTTCAGAGGATAAACACGGACATCGCGGTGCTGGGCGTGGCACAAAACCCACATGAAGAGAGAGAACACCTCCGCCAGATGAGGTCTGCAATCAGCTACAATTACCTGTGTCTGCCTGTGACTTGCTTCACTCCCTCAAAAGCAAACCCAGGCTATTTTGAGTACTCATCTGTTAGACACTTGCTCACATGATGGAGCTTCTGCAACAAGACATTACCAGAAGGAAGCTTTGGCTCAACGCAACTTAAAGACCATCATCACTCTTGCTATGCAGGAGGAAGATGCAACTTTGCCATCGTAAAAAGGCTGTGAGTGCTTCTATCACCTTCAAATAACTTCTTAGTTCAACAATTCATTTGGCCATTAATCGCCTTTCCTCTCCTCTTCCTATTGTGCATTACTTGCGATTGCAAGGGCACGTTCAAAACTAAATGATAAGCTGCTCAGGGCAAGAACTGGATCAGTATTTTTCAAAGTGTTTTGGTTACTTCTGGGCACCAGACAAAAAAAACCCAGCAGAGCATGTATTTAGAGACTCTTTATTCATTTGATTGTCATCATTGGATAAGAAAGGGAAATTAAGTATTCTCAGCAACAAAAAATATTTTATAAAAATGAGAAAGACTAGGGATGAAGTTTATTTTCAATATATGAATTGAGATATATAAAAATGTCAACCAGATCCTGTGCTCTAGAAAAAGTCTGTCTACGCTGTTAGGCAAACCCCTGATCTGTGGTATCTATCCATAGAGGCACAAATGAACACAAGTCACTAAAATTTAATTTAAAAAAAATTTAAAATGCCCTGCCATTGACTGGAAACTCCCCCCTAATGCAAACAGAGTCACTATATCTTAAAAGTAAAAAAAGGCATGTGTTCACCCTCTCTATAAATACATGCATGCATATCATACTCAGAAGTGTTTACCAAATATTCCAGCTGTAGGGAATGGGTATATCACCTCATTTCTTCAGCAATTAGGAATGTTTTTGCCGTCCAGAGCAATGCGTTTACTCAAACAGTTGCTAACTCAGAAATACAAATGCAGTTTCAACTTCTGACTTTTTTTGAACAGCATCCAAAGTCTTCACCAATATGTGCTGACAACGCATGCCCCGGGACTCCAGTGCTCCCAACTGGTAGTGGTGTGTCTCGGTACATACATGAAACCCCACATTTGACGGGTAGAATTCTGAGATACAATACAAAACCCATAATAAATATAATCTTCTTGATCTAGCAGAGAAGGAAATCACTGATGATAAGGTTTTAATAAAGCTTGACAAGCCTCAAAATTAAATTTGCTGGGAAGGGTTCACCCCCGAAACAGATACGTTCAAGCAGTCTACACGAAAGAAGCCAAGGAAAGACTTAAAGAGAGGAAAATGTTTACTTTAAGAGTTTTTTTTCTTACAGCTACAAATCCAATTAGCGACTCTCTTTGTCTTTCAGCCTCTCTGCTTTATTCTGTAAGGGAGCACATGTGTGTCCCTGGCTCTGTCTGTAACCCTGCCCTGCAAAAGGTGCCCATAGGCAGAGAGAAAACTAATCAAGGCAGCGCGATCACCTATACATCCAGACAGCAGCACTTCGCAGGCGGCACTCAACAGCCATTTGAAACCGGATCGGACAGCCCCACGCTACAGTGGGTTCAAAATGCTGCTGTCAGCACTGCTGGAAAAAAAGTGCTACGAGAGCATAGGGTGACTGTGCTGAGTAATAATTCTGCAGGCAGCTTCCCACTCCAGCAAGGAGCCCAATACAGGAGGCCGTCGGAAAATTTAAACCACATCCAATTTAAAACCTCTGCTTTTTTTTTTTTTTTCCAGCGACCTTATAATTTTTCAGGGACAGCTGCTATAATCTATTGCTTCTTTCCATAGGACCTCATGGATCACAGCAACATCTTCAAATAAATCTCACTTCTGAGGGAGCTCAGAGTCTCAAAACAGAGCAAAGGAGGCTGTTAGATGCTCTCATCGCACAAGAGCTTTTTGGGGGACAACTGGAAAGATCTCATGGGTTTTTTTTTGCAAAGCCACAGCTACGAAACAATCCTACGTTTCTGCAGTTGCTGTAAGCCTCTGTAGTATAATTAAGCTAAGTAAAAAGCAGTGTAAAAAAAAAAAAACAGAGAAAAAGAACAGAAGAAAGATTCAGAGATATCAGTCCTGCACGTACACTAGGAGAGCAGGGCATGAAGGTAAAATGATTTGTGATACACTCCTCTTGGTATCGCTTGCAATGGTTGCAAAACAACCGAGGACATTTTTGTGGAAATATTAGGCAATTTTCCAAATATTGTCTCTGTTTAGAAACACTCCAACCCATTTTTTTACACCTCAAAACCAACGTTGCATGATGCTGCACTTCAGACTCAACTCACTCTTCAGCAGGCAGCAGCCTTCATTTTGATGCAAGGTCTGCCCCAGTGCTCCCAATGACCTTGGCGAGAAATTCTTAAAACAAAACAAAAACAAAACAAAAAACACACACAAAAACCTCCAGGACCTCAGGCTCTAAAGCTGTTTTAGAATTAGCTTTGAATAATTGTCCCACAATAGGAGTTTTCTTGATTAATTGCTTAAGATAAGGCCTCCTTTTCCTTGCTGGCCTCCAGTGACTCCCTCCACTTCCTATAATCACTTTTGTCTCAGTCTCCTGTTCACTGGGAACTGCTAAGAGAAAAATCAGAGATACACCAACTCCATTACCTGAGGATTAGCCAGGAGATAACTCTATGTATTCCATTACTGACCATTATTTGAGTAATTATTCAATCAAGTTGAGATCATGTGAAAGATGCACTAATTGTTTTGCAAAGTCTGCCCGAGCCGTGTATCTGAGGGATGGAACTTGTGTCCTTTAACAAAACAGAAATGATGTGCCGATTGCAAAGGGAAATGAGAAGCGGCTTTATATCGAACGCTGCTTAAAAAAAAAAAAAACTAATTAGGCTCAACTGGAAGTTAAGGATCTATTTTGATCAAGCTTCCGCACAAGCTGGATTGTATACATACGTGATTACAGAAATTTTGCAGGATATTGCTTTTCCATCTGAATTATTTAAAAAAATGGTACTTGGCCATTAGTTTTCTAGCAGTTTATGAGATAAGCATCCAGAATACAGGGAAAGCAGGGATAGTGGAGAAACAAACAAAGAGCCAGTAACCAGCAGGCTTAATTTAAACACGAAACTTGTGCACACACATCAGCACCAGACTCAGAGGACTTGATACCCCGATTTAAACTGAATTAATGTCTTTTAGCTAAGTAATATTTTTCTTGGACACGCGGGAGAAATGAAAAAAACCCTATGAAAACAAATTTAGCAAAGGAATTGGCTTCAGTAGGCAGTTTTACGTAACATTAACTTTCCACTCAGACATTAAAAAAAAATAAAAATTCATTTTAGAGTTGTCAGATTCCCATGTAATCTTCCTGTTTCAAGGACGTGAGACTGGTACACTACCAGGTGACTCCCTGCTGAGAGGGAATTGAAATTCCCAGAGGCACCAACCGATGCTCTACAAAGACCCCCAGAGAAGCCATAAACTAAAGACAACTTTTTCATCTTGAGATACAAAACTTCCCTTAGCTACCAAATGCAGCAAAAGCATTTACACCCAATGGAAAATTAATCTGTAACTATTTATTTGATCATCATCTTCTTCTTGCCACACTTGCTAAACTCATGTTCTTAAAACCTCCACTGCCAAACAGAATCTACAGGCTTTATTTTTAAAAGCCCATCAGCCTCCCAGCTCCAGCAGATCTCACGTAATACTCCACAGAAGCTATTTTCTAGACTCAGTTTCCTCCCAATTATAAGCGCCATTCTGGTAGATGGATGTAACCAGCCCTTGCCAGCATCCGGAGGGGTAGTTTGGCAATTTTTAACCTAGGTTGCTTGACTGTCTTCCAGCTCTTGACTAACGCAGATAAAGCTTCCACATGGCTTCCACAAACTTAAACTTTACCACCTCTGTCTTCATGAGTTTTTAGGGGTGGAGGGGAGATTAATCTACAGGAGTGAGCACAAAGTGTCGGTGTTCTCCGGATTCAGGCAGAATGAAGCACGCTCAGCCGTGGCGAGGAAGCTCCTTCCAAGCTAGGATTAAAGCCAGTGGTAGGGAAGCTTGGGTTTTAATGGATAAATTGTTGCAGAGTATGCTCAGCCAAACACCTTTGCTGATGAAGGGGACTTGAAATTTGGTGGGGAGGGGATTATCTTCCTGCCCGGGCATGTAATTTTTAAGAACACCCCTCCATTAATCTAGTTACATGCCAAATAGTAAGCAGCAGTTTGACCCAAATCCTATTAACAACAACAATCTGTCGTTACCTCCTCTCCCCAAAATGCAATATGCTCTGGGATGCGTTACAGAGAAATAAATTGAAATGCGGGAGGTTTTCTGCATTAATTTCTCCCACCTCCCCATTCAGATTGTAAATTCACGGGGCAGGGACCTGAATTATGTTTGTAAAGCACAACCTTCACCCACACTGTTGCATGAATAAATTATGAATAAAAACAAAACTGAAGATTTTCTTTCCCATTTCTTTGTTTCTTCTTTTTGTTCTGATTCTCTGTTTTCTCTCATCCTTGTATCTTCCTCCTTTTCTTTGGTCTTCATTGACTGTCCCTTCCAAAACCCAGAGGAGGGAGAGGAGATAAAGAGGAGTTACACTAAATAAGTATTTCAGGGGTAAAACGAAGAAGATGGGACAAATAAGAATGTGGACACATGGTCAAAGTGACTGTGGAACAAGACATGGGGAGCAACTGCTTGCTAGTTTGGTTTCTCTATCATATGATGCTAAATCCTGCAGGTTTGCATCTTCGAACACTCATTTAAGGAGAATCTCTTCACTCCTGAGTTCTTCCATCTCACACCTGTCACTGCAGATACTGTAGCTTCATTTCTTAGGCACATCCAGAAAAAATAAAAAATGCCTGAGGATACTCTTAGATAAGAAGCTGTTCAGATGTGACGTATCTCGGCAGTTATTAAAAAGTAATTACACCTCATATCCTCATGAAGCATTCATTACTTTCAGAAGGGATTCAGATATCTTTTAGATACATAACTTTTGCAGATCCTGCTTTATTATTCATATGTTATAGCAGAAACCAGGAATACCTGAAAAATCCCAGTTCGGTCACTACGATATAGACTGTCTTGGTTAAAATGGTGAATTCAGTGTCACCCTGCCAAACTATGAGAATGTATCTGTCTAGCACATTACGGCCAAGATGAATTAGCTTACAATCTCTTGGGTTTTTCTGGTTTCTAATACAATACTCAAGAGGATGAAGTTGTTTGCAATGATCAGCAGCTTGGGACACGGGGTGCCGACACCGTCTAACGTAGACTGCATTAGACTGTGGTTGCACCTTACCCTTGCTCCAAGCACAGCCATGCTCTGACATTTGTCCCAGGGCACCCAGCGGCTGTGCAGCCACAGAGCAGATCAGTTCAGCGAGCTGAAGGCAAAGTCAAATTCTCCTCTCCCTCCTCCCTGAAAAAAACCCCAACTTTTAGCCTAATCAGCTTGTTTAACCAACTCAAAGGAAAGGGGGAGAAACAATTAGCCAGCAGTGAGAGCATGGCCGCTCCTCTTGGCAGTATCCCGCAGGTAGAGCAGATAAACCTTCCACCCAGCACGTAACATCCTACGTCAGACATGGGGGTATCAGTCCTCTGACTTAAAACAATGGCACATGATGGAAGCACAATGTTCAAGGTCAGTATATCACAGTATACATACACAATTTCTGTTGTTAACTTTGCTTTTTGTATTTTAATAGACCTACAAGCCCTTTCAGGTGAGATGGGACTTTCTTCATCTTAAGGGTTGACACGGGCGCTTGTGTACAAATTCAGCCTCTTGCTGCAGATGAAGAAAAAGTCAGAAGAAGACTTACTCAGATCTCTTACTTTGCAGTAGGACAGAGGATTCTTTTTCCAGTTGAGGCAGGCTATTTATTTATTTTTCCTGAATGGCATCTTTGACTCTGTAGAGATCACTCTTCAATTTACCTTCTAAATTTTGTTTTGTTTTCCTCTCTTTCCATCATATTTCCATCCCCCTAATGAAGTGGGAGAAGGAAAATCCTTTCCTTTCTCCCTCCCACCAAGAACTGCCACTGCTCCCAGCTGACAGGACAACTTCAGATAATGCTTAGAAATCTTTCTCAAAGAGGAAATATCACTGAATCGTACAAAAAGGACCTGCCACCACTTCTTTTGCAGGGAGCTGAAGAGCCTTTAACAAAGAATTTCAGGTCCACAGACATCTGAGTTTGTTTCAAGTGCTTGATAAGACCCTAGCAGACACAAAATTCAAAATTTTTGAGCTTCTGCCCCCTCCTCCACCGTTTCTGGGCTACAGCAACAAACACAAAATGCTGGTGTACTCTGTACACCCAGGAACTCATTAAGTTCAATCAAAATGAGCTCCAGAACTGTGGGATGAAGTAACAAGAAAAACAAAGCATTAGGAATTTTAATACAATAACTACTTGCTTCCTTTTGCCATAAATTCTTCATGGGTCTCTAAGATACATCTGCTACCTGCTATCTTGTGCTCTGGCTATTAAAGGTTTCCTGGAAAAAATCTAAAATTTACTCACCTATCTGCACAGAAAGTTGTTTAAAAAGCCTAGGTGCCTTACAGGGAGAAAGAAATCTAGCCATAAAATTTGTGAGCAAGAACAAGAACACTTTCTTAATCCTCTAAGTGAGAAAGGTGTTGTCAGGACCTGCATCTATGCCTTCTGCAAATTAGAGGAGAAAAAAAAACCCAGTTATGGTCAAAAATATAAGGAACTGGGAGGAGAAAAGACAGGTAACAGTTTTAGTCAGGACACCTGAGAAACTGTAAACACATTATTTCCATTTTCAATACACTACAGCATTGTGAGTGAATATTACCCTTGACATACACCAGCTGTGCTGAATGACAGGGTGGCAAAAAATATCATTTATCATAAGCAGTGTGATTAATAAGCTCTATGACTGCTCAAGAATAGCAGGTATTTAGAGACACAAGATACCTGATTCAGAATAAAAGTCTAAATTCATTCTTGCTTAGGAATAATATTTTTGCCAAGCCACTGTTTTGGGAATTTTATATGACCAAGATCAGATATTTCAGGACAACCTGATCATGCTACAGCCACATATTTTTACAGGCTCTTCATCCACAAATGGCAAAGGATTTGCAGAGACAAAAAAAACAGTGGCCTCATCTCACAGAGGAAAAACCAAACAGGGCTCAGAAAGGACAAAACATTCATCTATGGTCACTGTCACACAAAACACTGGTGGCAGAGGTGAAAAATGAAAGCATAGGATGAATTTGGAAATCTAACACTGAACACAGCATTTCATCTTGCACTTAAGAGAAAGTGTAATCTGGCTAATCAGATATATTTTATGTAGTCAGAAGGAGAAAGAGTTCATCTCTCACTCCTTGGATTAGGGGTAATGTCTTAAAAAAAGGGAAATGTTGGTGTTTGTTCACCTGCAGTATGATCCTGCATCTCTCCTTAGGAGAGGCAAGCTCCTCCTGCCACTGAAAGAACCCATAAGCAGTTTCTTCTGGCGGAGAGAACACTTTAACTCCCTGCAATACATTAGCGACTTTGGTCACTGGGCTATGACCGATTTGGGAATGACCATCACTTTGTGGCTGACGTCCCATTCCAAAAAGCTATATTTTTTGATTTTAAAATAAATCACAAAAGGACTGCGAGATTGTAACATCCACTTTTCGTACCACATCCTTCTCCCTGCCTCCGCCACCCTCAGCCCCCCACAGCGCGGATTAGGATGGGGAGAGGGATGAATTATCTCTGGAGAACTATAAAAGATAGAATTGATTTTTGGTAAGAACTCCAAGGAAGTTCTTAATACTGCCTTATCTTTGTGAGTAATACCAAAATGTTCCTCCGCTGAGTGAGCGCCTATCTTCGAAGCTATCCTTGCCAATGTTATCTCTACAGAAAAGCAGCTTTGAAGGATAGAAAATAATATATGTTCCCCATTGGCTGAAACGGAGTTGTGTCGAAACTTGTATTACAGAGTTTAGGTTCTACACTAGATATTTCCATAACTTAGGGGAATTCAACAAGTTTGCTGCTGTGACGCTAGCATGAGGCCAAGATAAGATTTGCCCATCTCACATAATGAAATTTAATAACTGGGATTCACTTCGGAGCACCTGCACGAACCTAACGATGCGACATCGCCCAAATTCACAGTCTTGCACGTTATTATTTTTATTACAATGTGAATTTGTGAAGCTTCCTTGAATCTTAAAATACATTTAAAAAATTCCATCATCTTTAAGTATTGATTGCAGAAAGGCAGAAAAGTCTAGGTTTATAAGGGGAAGCAATCTCCTATTAGACTAGTAAGAACAGATGGGAAAAACAGATGTAGTTTTGAATGCACAAGCTATTTGCCAGGACCTTGTGTGCTTGAAAGGTTTTTTTTGTGTTACTTTTTTCCTGACCTCAACAAGAGGTCTAAGAGGAGCTACTACGTCCTCCTACAAACTGTCTGATCCTAGCTGCAACATTATCAACACAAATATTGGAATGTCCCACTCCTAATAATTTAGCTTAGTCCCCCCACCCAACTTCAGAGAATTTAGGTCAAACGGTCGATTTTCTGAGAAACAGAAGCCTTTGATTCAAAAGTTCCTGTTTCTAAGATAGGCTCATTTAAATGTGCATGAATCTCTGAACGCCATCTTCTTGGCAGCCCAGGGTTACGCTTATGTGTAATACTTTCCTCTTTATTTTCAGCCCTTGACAACTAGCAAGGAGAATACACACAGAAAGCATCTTGCAGCTCCTCTAAAAGCAATCCTCTGCTGCAGCCGAGCAGTCTCTCCCAAGAAAAAGAAGAACTTTTTGGTCATCTGCCGAAGCCAGTAATTCTGTTCTTCGGACTCCCAGGATTTCTGCTATCTGATGGAATATTTAAGCGGAGACTTCATTCCCCCGGCAGAGCGCCGACGGCTCAGCCCCTTCCACTCCGGTGTTCAATGAGCTCTTGTGTTCTGTTACAGAAGAAATGCGATTTTCTGCCCAGCTGGAAAATGATACTTCTTCCTAGTGCAGAGATTTGTACCCCACTCTAACCCGTCTAAATAGGTCACAGGCACATTTTCACAATACCACCAATATAACCTTTCAGAAAATGCAAAAGCTTATTGCACGTAGGATACAGCAGACTCTCCTTAGCAAGGAAAAATTAATAAATTTAACTAAGGAACACGTTACATCTCTGTATAAAACCTCTTCCTCTGATTTGGCGGGTTGGTCTAGCCCTCCTGAATCTCTTTCTCTCATCGACTTTCCTATTTCAAGCAGATTTAAGGCCCCACTCTGCCAGCGACCAGCTCGGCAGCGCTTGACAAGACACAGTTCTGCGCCTTACTCCCACCCTCTATCAAACGGGGATTATTGATACTTTTCCCTAAGTGCTTTGAGCTCTTGGAGTGTATCAGGAAGCCTTATTTATTTATTTGCCTGCCCCAAATGAAACAAGCTCTGTCAATCCTACTGGGCAGGATGCTATAGCGTTACTGTTCTATGTGATGAAAGTCTGCCCAAAAATTGGAGCCTTCCAAAAATATTAGGAGTTTGAGGTCTAGTGAGATGTCCTGAGGAAACAAAAAGTGTGATATGTTGTTTAAGTATGATTTCTTCTTCAGATGACTTCTGTACATGCTTCTCTTACACTGTTTTACCAGTCAAATCAGTAATTAAGCACTAGTTAGTGTGCCGTTCAAAAGCACACACTGTTTCCAGCTACCTCGGTGTAAATCTAGACTAAGCTTAAAAAAAGCCAAGAGAGTTAAACCCTGCATGTGAGCAGACTGAAACTTTCAGTGTCAAAATACATTTGAGGTAAAATGAATCAAAACATGGAGAAAGGGGATGCTCAGAATTGATTTTTCCAACAAGGCATTTACAGGCACTCCAAACACGATCTCCACTTCCAACATAAAATAGTCATTGTGCTGATTTGTTACAGTACGACTTGCTAACGTATTTGATTCCACATTATCTGAAACTCCTAGTTATCCGAGGTCTCATCTTCTTAATGGAAGGGAACGTACAAAAGCGGAGCACTCACTTTAACACACAATATATTATCTATACAAATTGGTACTCATTCAACAGACAAACTTAAAAACCAAATTATGGTTGACGATCAATTTGATACTCTGCAGCAGAAAACACCACTTAAAGCCTGATGGCTTATAAAGCCTTTTAATGACATTTCTTGGCATTATAAAACACCAGATCTTGACTACGTGCTAGAACTCAGTAGGAAGCTCCCATGAGAAGAAAATTTTTGCTAGTTGGCTGTTGCAGCTGAGACCTTACCAAATATTAAACAAATATTATACTGCGGGCTAAGGTATCAATATTATTAAAATGTTTCTCGGCATAATATCCCAATGTTGTGTCAAAAGCAAAGATTCCTACTGAAGCAACATGGGTATCTCAAAGGAAATTATTTGGAAGCAAATTTCACAGGCAGCCCTGCACCTAAGACACCAATCTGGCAGCCAGCGAATTTCAACTTTTACCTTTGCTTTGCCACAGACGCCTCTAAGCTAAAGTTGCCTGCAAAATTAATTCCGAGTCTTGCCTCAGTTTTCCCAGTCTTAGAGCCTGCAGAATCGATGTGAGAACGGTGAATTAAGAGTCAAATGTTGAAAGGTAATTCACCAAACATCCACATGTGCACGCATGCGGAAATGCAAACTACATTTCCATTCCAGCAGACTTTTTGCATTTAACAAAGTCAGATGCCAGAGGCATTACTATTTATTTAGATATTTCTACACAGTAGTAAATAACACTTTCAGAAGCACTGATTTCTTTAGGTTGCTTCCTTCAGCATATGATATTTTTAAACTCAGGGTTATATTCTCAACAGCACTTCAGTAATCTAGGAATAAGAATCCCAATAACCTTCAGTAGAAATACTATTTTATATTTCTTAGGCACTCAGAAAACCTTCCTTAATTTGACAACTCCTTCAATTAAAACTTATTAGAAGTTCTAACTTGCAATCAAAATTCTGTAATAAAAATTGGAAGCCCCACATCTCATTCTACAGCTTTTCATCAGGATATAGACCAGATCCTAGTCGTACGGCATCAGACACACTATCAACAACACAGCACACTGTACACTTTACCGAATAAAAATTCAAGTCCACAATACAGTGACAGATATTTGGATGCTACTGGGTAGTTCATGTTATGAACAGAGGCATTTCTCTTGAAAGTTCAATGAGGTTGAAAGCCAAAACAGTGATACGGCATCAGGGATTTATCATCTAATAATAAAAGAGTGTTTGTTCCTCTGGATCTGCTCCTAACAAGTGGAGGCTCATGCTGAAAGAGCAGGTTCAGTAGGCATGCAGCTTTTCAATTGCACTCCTTATTGTATGCTTTATATTAAAGAAAGCAATTTAACTTTCGAGGACAAGAAAATTATCTTGAAACTGAAGTCCTGCCTAAGCTCAAGGCCAAGCTAGAAAAGAACATATAAAATTATTAAAAGGTCTTCAATTATTACTATAGCTGGAACACTCGCAACAGCTATAACTCAGGATGCCTACACATTTTAATTATAACCCCCATTTTCAGCAGGTTATGGCTTTCCCTATCATGTTAAAATTTATCAGGTCTGGCCTGTCATAGCCTTTAAAAAAAAAAAAAGTTTAGGACAAATTGCTCACTCCTGCTCAAATTATGGGAAAGTAGAACAAAAGTAACTGCAGTTCTGCTGCCCCACGGGTGACAGAGCAGAGGTAGAAATCATTTGAGCAACCTCTCTTAATGGTGCTTTGGAGGTTTGTTTTTTTTTTTTTGTGAAATCTAGGTACAGTATCATTGAAATCACGCACGTAAATTCTATAAAGTATACAATAAAGAAAGCAAGAATTTACATGGCTGTCAAAGCACATGAAACAGAGGGACACCATGCTCCAAAAAGCTGTGTTGTACCAGGCATATATGTGAATGAATTTGCCTTACTTCCACAAGTACAAATGAAGTTTCCTACTTAAACAAGTCAGAGCTTTTAGATCTAAGCCTCACTCCCTATTGAGAAAAAGTGAACAAAACTGGACTTTGTAGAAATGATACAGGACAGCATCTCCTGGACCTCAGTTTTCTACTCATGGACTTTCCTACAGCAGTAAACCTCCTTCCCCATCCATGCAAGCTTTGATGCAAGGCACAACCCTGGTCATGTACAGAACAGACCAATCTGCTAGTGTGCAGCCCAAATTAATCCTCCCTCTCTCTCTCTCCCTATATTTCTTTTAAATATCCAACAAATTTCTCCTAAAACCATCCTGAGATAGTGACAGGGATGCCTGCTAACTTTTGAAAGCCTGGAAGCACTTTGAGTCAACTTATATCTCTTTGGCCATGCAGATGGGCCCAACTGATGACGTGCTGGCTGTCTTCGTCCTGCCAGAACAGAAAAACCCATCTGCTGCCCACTCTTCAACAGCAACACGTCTGGGGAATACTTGGAAAATCACAGCAGGCTGAATGACTTGCCCTGGCAAAGGCATCTCACTCCCGTTGTTTTCTTTTCCTAGGTCCGCTCAGAAATGAGTGGGGATTTCCTGCGCACACAGGCTGGGCTGCAAAGGCACCGTCAGCTTTAAACTGGGAAACACTGGGCAGACCGGACGTACACACATCGCTTGTACTGGCTCCAGTAGTAGGTTCAGTCACATGATGCATACTGATTAAAATTTTGTTGTTGTTCTAAAGTGCTCCTCTAGATTCTGAAATATTCAATGTAAAGTATAATATTACAAGTGAATAAAATTAAAGCAGAAAAGAATCTCACACATACACAGATGAGTACCTACAAAACCATACACTAATGACTACAGTGACTAAATTAGACAGTAGGTGCCAAGATATAAATATCAAGGAAAACTACTATATTGTACTTCTGTAGATCCAGATTTGTCAAATTAAGCTCCAGCAAATTACTGCTCGGAGTGCACAACACCATGCTGCATCCTTTCCTGTTTACCAAATTCTAATAAGTCAAATATTAATGATATCGTGCACTTATGAGAAATAAGTTGTGACTGTGCAGTGACATGTTAGGATTCTATGTCCAACCTCACCACTGCTATTTCCTGACTGGTTTGAGCCTAACAAGTATAACCTCATACATCTCGACGTTTCAAAGAATGATGTAACATAAGAGCAGCTTGGAATTTATGATTGTTTTTAATAAAGAAGCATCTTGGAGACCCCAGCCAACAACAGAACTCCATTGTGGTAGATGTTGTCCAGACTTAACCTGCAAAGGCCTCAGTCAGAACAGTTTACAAATCAAACACGGAAGACATACCTAAGATGAAGGACAGGAAATATTACTGTAATAATACTGATTTATGGAGGAAGTGACCTAAGGTCACAAAGCAAGTATGACCCCAATCTTCCAAATCCCAGTCCACAGCATTAATTGCAAAACTGTTCATCTTCCTCCTGAGATGAAGAATTGGCACAGCAAGGCTGATGTTGCACCAGGAGAGCTCAGGGCTCCAGTTGGGCAAGTCAACAAAACAGTTTACAGTTGCAGACAACAATGATAATTTGAGAGATGGGAAGACAAAAATCTTTAGTTGTCTCCTTCTTTTGCCATTTTGTCTTAATTTTTTGGTTTGGAAAATATAGCTCCAACAGTCTGTGTGGGCTTTCAAAGGACTTTCTAAATGATGTACAGTGTTTTCCTCGGTGGAGTAAGAAGTTTTATTCTCACACAATACTCAAAAACCATAACTGTACTGTCCCTTCTACATCCTCCGTGTCCAGAGAATTTACTCTATCTTTGTCCTACACATAGCAGCAAGTTCCCTATACATAATATCCTATTTGTTTGCAGAATGTACTGGTGTATTAAGTGCATTTTTTAAGCATTACATCACAGTAAGCTGTTAAAACACCCACTTCACAGGTGAAAAAAACTGAGATGAAATGAGATAAGACAACTTCTGGCTGGATCAGCTGAAAGTTCGACCCAAATTCAAAAGGCTCTTGAATTAAAACTCTTTATCCACAATAACAAATTTGTGAGATGTGAAGAGAAACCTGTTAAAAATGCATTTAACAGGACCCACAATACAGAAAATAGTCATTGCAAAGACCTTCAACTTACACTGGCTGAAGCTGATGTTGAAGGGGTCACCTTTAGGCTGGTGCAGAAGCAGCCACCCCTCCAGTGGCTCTTTAACTTTCCTGGATGCTGATACGGCATTGGTATTTAAAATACACAATACCAAGGTATTTTAAGTCAGTCTTAAGGAATTCAAGTACAGGTTTAGTTATGGTTTCACTGGGAAGTTCTATATATTTCAGTTGTTAATGTAAATCATGATGATGATGATGAAACCATGAGCATCACAATGCCCTTTCAGCAGACCCAGTCTGAAAACACCTGGAGCTTGGCAGCTGACAGGTGTCCTTGCTAGTTTATTTTTGTCTCCATCTCCCTGAAAGAAAGCAAAAAGCTCCCATTCTGGGTTAGCACAAGATCAATTAAGAGCCTGTTTTAATTGAGTGGAAGCCAAGCTTTCCTTCAGAGCTATACGGGCTGTGTATTTGCTGATCAGACGAATTTCTCCCTTGTGTGACTCTTCAGGAAAGTTTCCTTACGTGTACATGAGAGCTGGAGAGACTCAGACGTCAAAAATTAATTGCTGGGCCAAGTTTTTCTTTAAGTCGATTTTTAGGTACTTTTAAACTTTTAATTTAAAACACTAAAACCAAATAAGAGGTCAACTCTTCAAACACAGCCCATGTTAAACAAGAGCATTTATAGGGTCACAACTAAGGAAACAAGCTTATTTATAGGGCTGCAAGAGAAAAGCAACTTGAGCTTCTGCTAGAAGTGAAAGGGGTGGGCAGGCAGGGAAGGGAATATAAAGAAAGTTTCGGGCAGTTTTTGCATTATCTGCATATTTTGAGTTCTGATTTTTCTGCCTATCAGTGGCAACACACACAGACTCAACAAGTAAAGCTCATCAGGGATTGAAATCACTCAGGAAAAAACATCCTGAAAATACAGGCTTGTTATCCTCTGTCAGAGTGGCTTGACTAGAAGATGCTGCCATGGGGGAGAAGAAAGGACCACCATGGTTAGGGACCCAGAGCAAGCAATGCCAGCACTCAAACTGCAGCTGGTTTGCAAGCCACACACCTCACTAAAACAGGAAAGCACCGGGATATCCTTCCCACTACCCAGACTAAAACCCATTCGATTCAGGGCTATTACAGAACAAACCAAGGAAAATAAAAATAAAAATCACACGCATTGTCCACCTCGTAAAATCCCCCAAAAAGAAGTTTTGCTCTTCCCTTCTCTCCCGCCCCTCTCCCTGCAGCCTGGCGCCAGGCTCGGCCCAGGGAACAAAACCCACGTCCTAACGACTGATATTTTCAGAGGTGAACCCATTGACAACACGCAGCCATGAATACCTTCTCCTCTTACTGGAGGGAATGAAGAGCGGTCGGGTGGCGTTATTGTTTTTACCCGGTTACATCCTCGAGCCTGTCATCGCGTATAGAAGAAGCCTTTATGCAGCAGTTGTACCGTCCCATTTCCTGGCTTCTGTCAAGCTTAACAAAACCCAAGTACTAAACACATTTTATGCCTTGGAGTATCAAATGTTCTTTGCTATCAGTCGAAATGGAGCTCTGTTCATTTTCATTATTGCTTCATATGAAAATGTTAGCTCTATTCATATTCCATATTCAAGATGTTTAACCTGGGTTCACTGTATGAAAAGTCAATCATGTGTGCATAAATTCAATATATTTTCCCCATTTATTGCAGTACAATGAATATCTAACAGAGAGCAATGTTTGTGTACTGATTCAAAAATATTATCTCTTTCTTTGGCCCAATTTATTTTGTATTTATTTGAGGTGAGGCAGGTATATTTGGGTTAAATAAGCTTTATCATTGCTCAGGGTTTATTATGTTTAGCACAAGAAAGAAAGGCGGCGTAAGAGAAGGAAATAAAAAATCCATCTTTGAGATCATGCCAGCAAGTGAGAAGAAACACTTTTGCTGATAAACAGGAAATATTTTATTTCTAAAGTTAACATTCTTAAGTAAAAAACCAAACACTTCAGCTAAATTTGTGGGTTTTAAAACAAACTGTGGAAAACATTAAGGGAACTAAATAGAAACCATCTTTCAAGATGGTAAAACTAGGACAACTGCAAACACAAGGTATTAAACAAGCCGTGACAACGAACATAGACAACAGCCAATTTTAACACTGATTAAACATATCTGTGATCAAAACCTGAAAAAAACCACTGTGAGAAAGGTCAATCACATTATTATGCAATAACATAAATCCTTTACATTATTATTTCTATTTCAGGAAGCTGCACATGCTCCAACTAGTGTCCAGTGTTCTCAAAGCACCCTACAACTTACAAAAAGGACAAATGAAGAGAATCCTTGCCCCAGAAAAAGCATGACAGAGCTGATGACTAAAGAGGGCTGGGGAAGAAGGGCGAGAGGAGAATAATTAGATATTAGGAAGAAATTTTTTACGATGAGGGTTGTAGAGCACTGGAACAGGTTGCCCAGAGAGGTGGTTGATGCCCCATCCCTGGAAACATTCCAGGCCAGGTTGGATGAGGGTCTGAGCAACCTGATCTGGTTGGAGATGTCCCTGCTTCTTGCAGGGGGGTTGGACTGGGTGGGCTTTGAAGGTCCCTTCCAACCCGAACCATTCTGTGATACTATGATTCTATAATTAATTGATGCAACTCATCAAGGAAAACCAGCAAGCGTTGGTAACGTCCTGTCTGGGTTCTGCTCTAACTATGCAAAAGCACTGGTTTTGTGCTGTTCACGGGAGTTTTGTTCAGAATGGCAATGATACATACTGCTGAAATAAAAAAAAATATAAGCAGAAAACATCCGTCTTCACCTTTTAAATTTTTTTTTCCTCCTTTCTGCAAATTCGCTCAATAATTTAAATGAAAGATCTAAATGGAGTTTTCCATCTCTGCAGCCCTGTGTTGAAGATGAAAACTCGATTTCAGACATTCTTTAATAAAAGAATTGTAAGGTTTCATTCTGAATTGAAAAAGCAATTTTGCTGTATTTTTTTTTCCACAGAAAAAAAAAATAAACTACAAACATTTTTTTTTTTCCATCAATCTGTCTATCCACTAGGTAAAAAAACTTGATAGAATAAACAAATTGAGCCCAATTTTTGGAGTACAGATCAACATGCAACATGCAGTGACAGCAATCAACTGCCCGTAACAGGCACAGATTTCCTATGGGTAAATACGATTTTTTTTTTGTGCAAGTAAAATGAAGATTTTTATAGCCAGTGTAATACAACACAGAGCATCTGCTAGGGTGTAGTCAGCCCAAGCGACTGATGTCTGTCCACCAGTGCACCCACTCCAGGCATGCTGCTGTACTGCAGCAAGTACTGGGCAGACTGGGAGGTTGGGGAGCTCATTAATGTGTGAAAAGTGTTTCGAAGCCGAAAAACAAGAAGTAAGTGCTAAGTATCATATCCCATTTCAGCATGTCATCTCAACAGCTGCTCAAGCTTCGGATAAACACAAAATACCTTGAAAAAAGGGCTTGCAGGTAAAGAAAATCTAGAAATTCAGCCCCAAGTTTCTACCTGCAAAATACTTGCTGTGACCAGGCACTGCGCAGCCGTTGTAATTCACGCTGTACAGAACGGGCACACACAAGAAGATCCTGAAAGTGCCAACGAACACCCAAACAAGCATAAAACTTTTATTTGAAATATAGAGATCGAGTCAGCAGCCATGCATTTCACTTAAGCATGGAGCATTAAAGGAACTTAATATTCTTGCAAAGAGAGGTGATCTGGAGGAAGCCCTGCTCTGATTTCTCTCTTTTGTTTAGATTTGTATACCAACGCCAAAACGTCGACGACGAAAGCAACATGAATATTTTTTTATCATATTATTTACCTACAGTGGAGGGAAGATAAAGAGTTTTAACAGAGCGACAGCAACTAAGAAAAACTCAACTTCAAAGCAAAAACTAATTATGTGTTTTACTAATCACATTTTAAAAAGATACACAGGGCATTACCAACGAACCCTGCAAAACTGAAAACACAACCACGT
The DNA here is from genome assembly GCF_036417535.1 of Chlamydotis macqueenii. Lineage (NCBI taxonomy): Eukaryota > Metazoa > Chordata > Aves > Otidiformes > Otididae > Chlamydotis > Chlamydotis macqueenii. Next base: position 5,071,718 of record NC_141556.1, on the reverse strand, counting down.
CTCAGGCTGCCTTGGCCTGGAAAAGAGCTCCCGAGAATTACCAGGGGATTCCTGCTTCCCGCAAACACAGCGCCACTAATATTCTCCAGATTTGCTGGCCCTGCTACGAACCATCTCAAGAAAATGTTTACATTAAAGTCGGGTTCAGCTAGGAGGTCAGCTAACTTTAAGGCTTTAAGAAATCAGCAGCCGTCTTGTCTCCCTAGCAGTGCAGGGGGATGGGGAAAGTTTTTTTTAAAAAAAAAAAAAAAAATCATTAACTCACTGCATGGACAAAACCTCAGTTTTTCACTGTTTCATTTGCTGTCAGTGATGTGGAAGGGTTTTTTTTTGTTGGTTTTTTTTCCCGTCTCTGTCTTTTGGAGTCCATCAGTAACTTGTCAGCACATCTCCAAAGTTTCTGCATACTTTGAAGCTGCTTTTAGACTCAGCCACGACATCTCATGCTTTAAACCTATAATGAAAATAACAGCCGCTATCTCACACAATTAGCTGGGATTTTTATCAGGTCCCTGACTTTCAAACTGCATGTGTATATCAAGTAAACAAGATAAGGAATTTATATTGTAAGTATTCAGCCTTTATTCTTTAAAAATTGCTTCGATGAACACCGAGTGGATGTCAGATGATTTTCTGTTGCATTCTGTACCACACAGGAATCAATACAATCTGGTTTTATTTGAGCCAGGCTCCTAAGCTTACGTCTTATTTACATCTCACAACTGATAAATGATAGCAATAAAAGCGTGGCATTCCACAGGAAGAAAGTGAGATTACACTTCATCTAATTGTTTAAAGTAGGAGAAACAGTATTCCCACTTGGAAATAAATGCCTTAAAGGCTTCTACTGGTATAATTGTATTGCAAAGGTCTAACAACTCTATGCTGAGCAAGAACAGCTGCAAATACAACAATAAGAAGTCAGCTTTTTTTTTTTTCCTTTATTTTCTATAGCTATGTATACATGTAAACGTGTCAGAAAAATACAGCCTTCACTCAAGGTTCTTAGAAATGATCAAAACACATCTATGGCAAAACATCTATGGCAGTGCCTGCGTAAGAGATTGCTCATGTGCGCTCCTAAACGGAATCAGACGCACGTTAGCAAAGAGCACAAAGGCAACTGGTAATATTTGCTCCTACCACAAAATGTGTTTGGCAGATCCAGAGTTATAACCAGGGTACAACTTACAGCCACTGTCCCATGAGATATGGACTTGCATTGTGGCTGATTGAATTTTTATTATTATTATTTTTTTTAATCCCAGAAGCAGTTTCTAACAGCACATAAACAGGGGGGAGGGAAATACCTGCACTGTGTCCTGGTTCTGTCTCATTAACTTCAAATTATCTCTGTACTAAGTGCAACTATTTTACCAAGGAAAAAAACACGAGCACGCATGTGTGAGCTACACAGGTAAAAAGAGAGGTAGAAACAGACAAGTTAAATCGAAATTAAAAATAATTTGTGTACCAAAATAATATGAGTCAGTTAAGAGACCGAGTTAGCACAAGGAATAGATGTAAAAACTTTCAGAAAGGAACTGTTACTGTCCATTTTGAACTTGCAAAGTTCACCTTTCTGCAGGGTCTGACTCTTTTGAGCAACTCCTTTTCCTGCTCAATGAATCCCAAAATGATTTCCAAAGCTTTCACTCACTTTGACACAAAGGATGCAGGAGACTGTTTAGACTCCTAATAAGCCAGGAGCTGTAAAAGCTGCACAGTACTGTTCAACACGGGATGGCGGCAGCCAAGAAAACAATTCCTTGGAGAGGAAAACAGCCAGCATGTGCACTCGTGTAGGAATCACATACCAGAGGAAAAGAACTTTTTTGGGGCTGGCGTGTGACACGACTGTGAGATGCTTACTGTGCACGGAGGGGCTCCGTTTCCCTGGCGTGGCCCTGGAGCTGGAAAAGGGGCATTTATTCCAGCCACCCAACCCGGCCATCACCTGCCGAAGAGCTACTGGTACTGCTGTCAGCCGGCAATTTACTGATAAACGTTAGGGACATATTAACATTGAATCTTCTGAAAGTTATGCAGAAAGATTTTAAAAATTCTACTAGAAATGTTCCTTTTCTGTTTCCCCACTCTACCAGGAAAAGTTGGATGCTCCTTAGAGGTGCACATAAAATTGCGCTCATCTGAAGTCCAGTAATCTGTAACTACACAACAAGAGCACAGTGCAGTAATTAACACATCACTACCATAATTCCTCCAATTCAGCAAATTTACAGCTGAAAACAATTCCGTGTAACCCGATTTAATTACATTAAAAATTATGCAACTTATTTTATTAAAATGGGATTGATTGCTCTACAAAGAATTTAGATCCAACAATGACCTTGTGTGTTACTGTAAAAGGTGTTCAGAACCCAACGAACAGACAATGAAGGCTCTAAACCAGAAACTAATTAGCTCTCACACAAAATATTAAATCTGTTTCACAAATTATGTAAATCATATAAAAAATGAGGTATAATACCAATGGCAAACTTTATAGTGCCAAAATGGAACAAGCTGTATGTATACCTGCCTTCAAATTAACTAAAGCAATTATACTGTAAAATCATTAGCCCAAGACATAGTTTAAAGTCAAGCTTTAATAACTTAATGCTACATGTATTTTCTAACCACAGAAAAGGCATTACATACGTTTACACTTCCCACTAAATTTAGAGGAGGTTATGCTGCATTAAACCAAGCAGGAAAAATAAAGTATTCAACCAAAAAAAAGAAAAAAAAAAAAAAAAAAAAAAAAAAAAGAGGAATGCCAAAAATGTTTACTGTAGAAAATATGCACAAAATCAAGCCATCATTTCCTCTGGAGCTCTGTTTCCCCATAAAAACAATAAATTATTAAGCTTTTTGAAACACTAGCACATTTATTGTAACTGCCACTGTTAAAAAAAAAAAAAAAAGGAATAAAAACTCTCCTGAATGAGGAGAAAATAAACCACAATTTTACATGATCCTGGCAATACTTTTAAATGTCTACTATCTGGTCTCATCTGAGTGTCCTGTGGCCAAAACCTCTCACTACTTCGCAGCCAGGGTAGGTGGAAGAAACAGCAGCTCACAGTACAAGCATCTCTGTACGGCAAGGAGCGGTGCCTCCTCTGCAGTCTTAAGGGATGGGCTGAAACGTTCAATTTTTTTTGCAGATGTGCAGTGCTCAGAAATCCTTGGGTGGAATCCTAATGGGATTTCCAACCTGCTTTTCATCCTTTTAAGATAACTGCCGTGGAGCTTGATGCATCTATGTGGGAGTGAAGGGACTGCAAATAAGGCAAAAATAAACAAGCTTTCTTACTCTGCTCAGATATTTAATTTGTTATTGCAATTTTCACAACACTACGGCGTGTAAGACAAAGTCCTTTGTGCCATCGTGCAGGAGCACAAAATTTAGACAAAGGGAAGTGAATCATCTACCTGTTACCGTCCACAAGAGATGGCTCTACTGTACCTTCATGAAGCCTTATGCAGGTGTGACTTTCCAGATGTTCTGGGATTCCCTCAGCATAAAACCAAAACACTGTGTGCGTGATTTATGTCTGAAAAAGAGCACATACTAAATACCCAGATAACAGTTTTCCTGGCCTGAATGTGAGATGACTGCATTTTTTGGGGGGTGAAGCTAAAAGCTGAAGCACAACTGTGATGCATATGTGTGTGTATGTATTTAAAAATAAAGACTGTAGTTCAGCTTTAACAAATAGCAACTCAGAGCTTTTAAAACTTCTTCTAGCTGTTCACAGCCAAGGTGTTACTGTCAAACTTCTACAGGGAAGAAACACTTTTTGGATTGCTACTATTTTTTTTTTCAATTAGAAGAAAACAGCTTTTTGTACATCAATATGAAGTCTGATATATTACAAACGACACAAGCTGAAATTTGGTGCTCTGTACCACTTCCAAATGGCTGGGGTAAGGTACTGTCACGATACACAGAACAAACACTGCTCTAGGAACAGATGTGGCTTTGGTGTCTTACACAGGAGGAACTGCAGAGGATCTTTCAAAAATTGAGTAAGAAAGGTGAGAACTTTTCCTCTGTTTCTGAAATACTGATTAATAAAAAAGCAATTTTATGAATTTGTTACGGAGCTGTTAATACTAGAAATCCAATGGGAGACTGATCAGCAGCAAGGTCAACCGGCCAAAGATGTCAATCAACTATTTTTGTGTATACCTTTCTACAATCACTAATCCTGCCTAATCAATACACACAGACTCCACCTTTACTAAAGGCTGCTATAATTCTGTTTTAATATCACCTTCCTACAAAGAAGACTATAAAAATGATTGGTATATGCTGGGAAGAAGTACTTGGGATGAGGGAGAGAATGAAAAGAATTAAAGGGAAGAAACTTGGAAAATCTGAGCCATATCTGTACTAACTTGTACTGAAAATTAATAATGTCCAGGCAGCCAACTGAGAAAGGAGGACTGCAAGGCAGGATCGATGATTGAATCTTCTAATGAAATGCATTTGATTGGAAAAAGTATTTCCTTGCCTCAAAGTGTTCTCACAGTGATCGCACTACGATAGAAGTTGCCTCCTAACTATCAACTGCCTCTCGATGTTGCATGACCATCTCCCCTCGCTCTCTGCAAGCAGAATATAAACATTATGGTAATTATGGTGACTGATGACATGTAAATATTTAATACAGTTTAGGTTTTTGTCTTTAAAATGCATTTTAGAAAGGAAAGTAAATTAATTTCTGGAGCTGACTCCGGAACTTAGTTATGGGAGATAAGTACTGAAAAGAAGATAGTTGAGGCAAGATGTTTTCTCTGCCTGGCACTCTAAATTTAAGGGAAAAATACTTGCTGGTACAAAATGCATTTCTAATTTGTCAAAATGATTCAAAATTAGATCTTTGTCATCAAAACAGATGCAACAAAGCCAGTTCCCTGACAATATTTTATCTGTGTCTTTTTGACTTACTGCTTGAATCTGCACACGTGCCAAATGCCACAGGACTTGCTAACCACTTAATCTGTTTCCTTTGAAACTCATCATCAAATGCTCATTTCTGTACAGTTAACGGCAGGGTCTCTGTAATGTGTTTTCTTTTTAAAATGTAAATCCAGTGTCTTGGGAAGGTTGTTTTTTTTTTTTTTTTAAAAAAAAAGAAACCCACAAACCTATGAAGTTTCATTCTGTGCTTTTAAACAGCAATGTTAAGTACAGCACATTAAAGGAAAAAGATGTCACTGATTTGAAAATTCCTTAGAGAGTCATATTTCCCCTTCTACAAACTTCTGTTATTAAATATTTTCAGAAAGAACAAAATTATAACCTTTCTATTTGTTGTTTCAGCAGCCCTAAAACCCTCTTTATCTTTAGCTTTGAGAAATTTATGTTTTTAAGACAGAGAGTATGTATGAATAGGTCATGAAATATCCTAAAAACAAACAGCAAGAAAAACATCACTTCAGCTGTATCACAGCTCCAATTACTACTTACACCCCATTTTCCTGGGTTAGACTGTATCTTGATCAATGATATCCCAGCTGGTTTTAGTTGAAAAAGTTTCCATTTCTATCTCTGCTAATGGTGCCACTGATAAAGAGGGAGAAATCCATCGCGTCTGCAGCAGAACTGAAACTCCATCGAGGGATATATATTCATATACGCATGCATGAACTGAAACCATCAAGGAACATAGATATTTATGAACCCTTGTCCATACATATAACATTTAGAAATATAGAAATCTGAACGGGAAAGTAGAGTGCAAGAAACATACCAATATTAAAAAATACACCGGAAAAAGGACTGCAAATCTTACATCGCTAAATGCTGAGGTCAGTGGAAAGGAGGAGGTTTCTGCAAAGTTACATGAGAAACCCCCAGCTTTGCCATATCACTCTGTAGCACGATATTTAATTCCCACTTCTAGTTTTCCTAAGAGCTCACTGTCGGCAGATACATACACAACAGTTAGACAAAAAGAAAATAAAATATGCAAGGTTAAGCACCATCAGGAACTGTTACAGCTCAGCTGATCCTTGCACTGTCCCTTTCCCTTGTTTTATTGCTTTTCCAATTCACAGTGAAGTGCAGGTACAAAAATGCCCCTGGAAAGGTGGCAGGAGGATATTCTCACTCTCCACATTTGGCAGAGAAAGAAGGCGTGATGAAAACGTGGTAGCCCGTTTTAAACTACCAGTTTCCTCTTCCACGCCAGCTGAAAGCGTGATCGAGTTAGCACCGATCTCTGCTGCCCCCAGGGACTGAAAGCACAGCCAGGGACCTGGAGAGTTGCGACGGTGACCCACAGCATCCCCATCCCGCTCAGCGAACCCGCCTGGGAGCTCGGCACATCTCCCCGCAGCCGCGGGCTGCTCCGTCTACAAATTAGCAACAGCGTCGGCATAGGGGAGAAAAATAAAACCTTAACCAAAACTCGCCTGAGGTTTCGCTTCTCTCTGCTTGTATTGAGGTTTTTGAGCGCTTGTTTCCGTTTTTTCTTGGTTTTGGGAAGGGGACAGAGGGGAATGCTTGGCCCATGTTTAGAAACGGTACATAGACCATGAAAGTATCTCACCACATGCACCAAGGCTGCAAAATTTTTTCTTGTCTTAAACGTTGCTACTGCATGCTTAAAAGGCAAAACAGAGGAGCATGAAGCAAAGATTTGGTGAATAGGAATAAGCTGTAATGCGCAATTACTTTGACAGGGTCTTTTTCAAATCCACATTCATCTTCCAAGCAAAGCCAGTCTGGCATCGAGGATTCAACAAGTTCTACTGTAGCTGGGTACTTGTGTGTTCTTTAAATAAACATTTCTTCTCTTTGCGTGGAAATGTCATCCCTTTCAATTTACATCTTTGGAAACAAAAGTCCCTGGAAAAGTATACAGAAAAAGCTGGAAAAACCCCATCCTAGTTTGCAAAACTGAAGTAAGATATACAAAGGAAATGAACCTGTGATACTGTTGCTGTAACACAAACACTCACTGTCCACCGCAGCATTTAATTCACATTACGTGCTTTTTTTAATCCCGGGTTCTTCAATTTAGCAATGACGAACTACGCTAAAAATGAAAACTTAAATAATTGCTTTTTTGTACACTGTGTTGTGTTTAAGGTCAAAACAATCTGTGAAACGAAGATGGAAACTGCCTTTTTTTTTTTTTTGCTAATGGGTGAATATAAATCTTTGTTGGAAGAACAGGGTGGGAGGAAGATAGGGAAAACCTGAGGTATTTACACAATTTTCTTTAGACATCCAGTTTAGATATCCAGTATTTTGAACCATCTTCCTGGAGGTGTCTGTCTGTCGGTTCAATGACTTTATAGGGAGCTTTGATTCCCATTTGTAATCACGTGTCAAACAATTTGGATATTGGTGTTAGCCTGTATTAGTGTGACTATTCCCATACATGCCTGAAGAGGATCCTGAACCAAATCCCTCAACAGAGCAATTTTTTTTTTTAACATTTAGACCTAAAATTCAATTAAAAGTTAACGAGATTACAGTCAAGTAACCATACAAAGGTTGAAAATACACTCTGTAACTGAAATGACTTTGTTCTGGGTTTACTTTCGAGTCTGTATTTCAACATAAACTCTTCAGTATAGGCAGCACATCCTTGTTTATCCATCCCAAAATCCCTACGCACAGCTCCTCCACAGCCAAAACGAGACTTCCCATGCATGCAGAGTTGGGTATACCAAAATCCAAATTCATGTTACAACCAAAGCAGATAATTCAATTTGTGGATATTTTATGAACTATGTAGCCAAATTAAAACAGCTACCAAGAACCCAAGCCTGATTTCCTCCCTTTTCTGTCCTTGTATTTCTACTGCATCGTATCAATAATCTATTTTTCTATTGTATTTCCTCCTGTCTAAGGAAGGGACCGACCTGCTATTCATCAGTGGTTCAGACACAGCACAGTTTATTTGAACGAGCAATGTGAGATTTGAATGAAGGCACTGCCTACGTCTGAGTCTCCTCACGCATGTGCAAGATCACGTGTTGCAATAACACAGCTGGGAGGAATTTTGATGCATTGAGCCCTCCAAAAAACACGCTCCCATTACGCTGGAGGTGAAGATCTGGAGGGCTACACTCTGCTACGTGAAAAGCTGTTGTTTGGTGAGGAGGGAAATATGCACCACGAGGAGCCTGGAAACACAAATTAATTAGTGAAAAATCTGTGAAAAGCCACTGCTTAGAGCCAGAAAGAAGAAACTATCCCATGCCATCACGGAGTTGAGACTTTGGGGTTAAGAATAAAGAAGTGCATTCCAAGTGATCTGCTTCTGCCCTTCAAATAAAGTTCTATGGTCTTTAAAATACATTGCAAAACAGGATTAATCCACCACAGTTACACAGCTCATTGCTTTGGCACTAGCCAGACGAAGCACAGGGATGCCGTAACAAAACATTCTTCACTTGGAGTTATCCTACTGGACAAACTTCTGGGAATTTATTTACAATTTGTACTGCTATAGAAAAAAACAAACAACACACAGACATGTAACTGTTACAATTCCAAGTACCATGAAAACCCAGTTTCACGGTGTGTGTAGCTAAGATATTTTTGTCATCTCCATTACCAGGGAGGATGCACCTCCAATCTGACTGATGTGGTGAGCAGTCATCTACCAGAACCATCACACAGGAATCTGTGGCAGCCGATTGCTATAGCAACTGCCAATAACGAAGAACATCAACAAAATCATTTATTCATCTATTATAACGCCGATTTTGATTGTTTGGGTTGAGACCTCTGAACAGATAACCACCAAAATGAAAAATATGCAAATATTATTTTTCTCATTAAAAACCCTAACAAAACATCAATTATTTCAAAATTATAATGCTCTTAAAAGTCAGATAAGAGCCTGGGAATCATGAAATCTTAAGTGCTAATACTAGTCTGGCCATCTATTTGCTACACAAATTGACCTGAGCTGCTCCAGCAGAGTCTGGGAATGATACCTGGTGTTGCAGCGACAACTATTTATAGGGTATCCGAAGAGACCCATCATAATATTAATGAAGTACTTTGTGACACTGTTTTGCTTTAACATAAATAAATGCTGATGTTGCACATACGGTAAATAAAGGGAGCTTAATGGGCAAGCACACAATTTAGCAAACGCTAAGTGCTACTGGAAAGTATTACTGGGACCAGGAGGTTGGATGTGTCTAAAAGATGAGAACCCAGTGTAGCCTCCTTGAGCCAGCACCACTGTATCTCAGGGGCACTGCAGTTCAGTGCCTCTTTTTCCTCTCCTTGCTGCCCTCTGCACCTGCAGCTTTCCAGCCAGACTGTTTGCTCTGGTTTGCCAGCACAGCTTAATGGAAAAGCACAGTCATTCAGATGAAGAAACCAAAGTCCACCCAGTCCAGGCCACAAGGAGAAAGTATACAAGTCAACCCAACAATGACTTGCATGCAGCCTTACAGTAGCATTTCCACATGGAAACTGTGGTTTTTCCCGTGAAAAGATTTTGCTGTATCAACTTTTGGCAAAAATGTCACATTTTCCAGGAAAAGCCAATGTCACCTCCTCCTGTTTCCCCTTCTCTTGTCCCACACATTTTTAAACATTGCGGGCTGTTGCCAGCTCCATGTCAGCTGCTGCAAGTGGGACCAATAAGCCCAATTTCAAAGGAAAGAAGACAAGAAAGCACTGGAGCAGCTAAAGCTCTCAATAACAGCTCCGGGGGCAAAGACATCCTAATATTTATATTTTATTTTCTTCCTCTTCTGAGGTACAGGCGAAGGATAAAAAAGCAAGGACCTTCCCTGCTTTCAGTAAACCTCACATAATGTCGACAGTTTAGCATTTATTTTCCTTAGGAGTGAGGAGAAAAAACTGTAAGTGGTCTTTGCTATCTCTGTATTTTAAAGCTGGTCAGAAAATGGTTTTCTGTGAAGAACTCTTCCCTACAAGGAAAAAAAAAAGTTTTCTGGTTTACCACAAAAACGTAGTTTTCTACAGAAAGCAAAGCTCCTTTCAAGAAAACTATTAGTGCAATTGGGAACCTCATTTTCTGTTAAAGAATAGCCTGCAATTTTTTTTTTTTAAACCAGTTGTTACAGTTAAAACTGTACAGAATTGGTCATCGTTTACTGCTTCCTGCATTATCAAATCCCACATCTGATGCCTCGAGACCGAGCTTTTCAGGGCAAAACCTGTCCCTTTGTGTGTATACAAAGCGCCCAGCAAACGCTGCTTGAGTGCTAAGTAAGTTAGGGAACTAATGAAGTTATGGAAATACGAAGATAATGAACTCTTTCAAGTGCTATTTCAATTTTTTTTTGCCATATAGAACATCTATTTATGTTCTAAAACTCTATAACTCTAAACCAAAATACTAACTTGTTAACGTTTTCTCTAGAACAGAAACAGTCTGCCTGAACTGAATAATACACAGAACGGTCACATTTACACTAACAGCCTTTAAATCCTCACTGAAAACTTAACCCTCTGCAGAAACATCTTCTGAAATGTCAACATAGAATATTAATTTCTATTTTACTGACATGCCACGAAAAATAACCACACAGTGTAATCTGATGCATTATCACCTCAGAAGCTAAATGTGGTGTCAAATTTACTGAGTCAATTTAAATCTGCAGGAAACTGGGAACTCCTATTATTATTATTATTAATACGGCTTCATTTTGGTGCAAGTTTCCAGCTCCGTGGTGTATTTGAGGTTCCTTCCTACTGGCCAACAGCAAATAATTTGGAAGGGAGTCAATGGCATAGAGAAGATCACATTTCAGCGGCTCCAATTCCCAGGATAAGCTAAGAAAAAGGGTTTAAACTCAACGGTGTGTCAATTTCTTTGCTGAAACATCTCTGCTTCCCTACTACCCAACCTTTTCTCCCCCAGCAAAGTCCCTGATTTTCCCTGCGCCTTTGAAGGAAGCAGAGGATCCCACAGTCCAAGCTTAGGTCGCCGTTTCAAAGAAGCATCTATAAAATAAACAGTTATCAAACACAACTCCAATACATCTCAAGCTGAGAAAATAATTAGTTCATGCTACAATTGTTGCAAAGATGAAGAGAGAATAAATGACCGAATGTAGCTTCGCACGTGCACTGCTCTAACAACTGTAATAATGCAAAATATTTCTTACACTTCTCAGTCTAATATTAACCAGCAGCAAAAGAGGTATGATGTCAAATTGCTCAAGAAAATCCAAACGTGTGAGGAAACAGGCTCCACTTCAAGGTGTTCTGAAATGAATTTGAAGGTGTCTCTCTATTCAGAGTCTCTCTGGTGCCATTGCCAGAGCATCATTTAAATATCAAATGGAAACAAAAAAGTCACGAGACATCACCTCATTTTGGTAACATATGGATGTTACACGTGGTTATATAAGTGTTTGTATTTCTCTGTGCCTATGTGTTTTGTTTTACCTTAAAAGACTGGTTATGCTATCAGCTCATCTGGGGCAAAATCCAGTTCAAGTCACTCAAGCTCCACAGCTCACCGGCAAGCAACAGTGAGGCCTCAATCCTGCCTGCAGCTGCCAGGCGTTGCTTTGCCATCGTATTTTAGGAAAGCAAAACAACTGGAAAGATGTGAATGATCTTACAATTCATTGCTCGGTGCCCGTGAGGCCAAAGGCCCCTAAAAAGTAGTGTAAAATGCAAAAATATTAAAGCAAAGCCATCAGGGGTTTGAGTCGGACTCTTTTGCAGACTTCTGCGTCAAGAAAACACCCAAAGAGCAGTTCAGCCACAGAGGTGAGAAGCCTCACCAGAGGTGGTTTTAGCAGCTAGGTTATCAGAGTCTGCTTGGTCTTAGTTGAAGAGGAGACACAGACTCAAATCCTGACCGCAGATCTGACCAGCGGAGCCACGGATGGAGCAGAGAGCAGCTCCGACCCGCACACCTTGGTCTCACCTACGTAAGACGGAAACATGATGCTGCATTACATAGATCAGCTTTTTGGAGTTGTTGACAGTAAAGCTGGAAGGCCAGCCCTTGACCCAAAACACAGTTATCAAAGAACGGAGGAATGCCGAACACGGTGTATTGGTAAGGGGGAAACACAGGACCTGGTGTATTTGGGCAAACCCTCATGCTCTCCCTGAGGAATGGTGCTGACAAGCGACTTCTCATGGGCTCCATGTTCTTTGAAACAGCCCTGGTGTTACCTCCAGGCTTGGAGCAGAAGCACAATGCAATGGTGGAAGGGAACAGGAGAGGGAGAGAAGCCTTGAAGTCAGAGGAAATGAGCAAAGGAGAAAAAACAAAACAGACATAAGAAGTAAGCGACGGAGTCACTGAAGTGGCTTCAGTGAAAGGTGATCACCACCTTCTCCCAGCAGCACCTCTAATCATCCTTGATGCAATTTCACTAAAGCAAATTCTATTTAATTTCATTGTGCCTGACCAGGCAATGCAATTCCTACTAGCTGGACACTTTCTAGCCTTCATCAGGCTTTTGCAATAGCACTCATTCCCTCGAATTTATCAGCACATTTATCACAGCGGTTCCAAAAGCGCCAGCTCCATGAGGCAGAACCCGGTGCTCAATACTTTATTTGTATTCAGCAGATCGACCTTTGCATTCTGTCCTGGTACGCTGATAATTTCCCCTGTTTCCAGGAGAACTCCTACTGCCCTGCCACGTAATCACTCCCTCGTTTGACGAGCAGAGCACTTTCCTTCACATAAGCTCCGGCGTCTTGCATATTTATATAGCTTTCAGCAGTCCAACCTGCCTTAACTTTAACCCACAGATATTTAATTTCGTTCTGCTACAAGAACAACAAAACGCGGCTACTTAGACTACTGGATTTAACACCAAATTGAACAATTTCAGCAATTCTTTAAGAAAAAAAAATAATATACAACAATCAAAGATGAATTTGAGAATCTCTACATACAGGATACACTTAAAAAAAAAAGATGCATCTTTTAACAATGAATTTTATCCTGCTTATCTAAAGGACACGAGGCACTCAAAAAAAAAAAAACCAAAACCCAGAGAATCTTCCCCTTCCAGTTGTTTCAGTACCCAATTACTTGTTAGCAAAGTAGAAGGAGATCAATGGTGAAAGGAGATTATAAATTATATCGATCTGTATAGAAAAAGGTAAATGTTCTAAAAAAAAAAAGTTATTTAAGTACTGCTCATGCATTACACTCAACATATCTCTCTCATCATGTCAGCTCTTCCCTTGGAAGTCAGTATTTCTTAAATTTGGGGGTTTACACTTGCACCATTTGCCATTTTAACAGTAGAAAATGTCATCTATGTGGCATAATTCATCTTTAGCTTGGATTGGATCCAGGTCAAAGAGCTCCGTATTTTCAGCCCATTAGTCATGGGAATTAGAAGTATTATACAGTTGCTCTTAATTGGTAGTTCATGCTCAACCACTGCAATCCAGTCTATGATTGCAAAACTAGCTAAATTATATTCTCTATAAAACATCATCCAGCCTACAAAAGACGTGTCCCAAAGCAAACTACATCTCACAGGCATAAGTAAAATATAACTAGCTCCACAGTCAATGATCATGGGAAAAATGTTGATGACCAGCCGCAACTGGCCGCCGGAGCAAAGCTCCAGCGCAATGCCACGTTCCACCCCAGCTCCCTTTCAAAGGAAAGTCGTTCTCAATGCTCGACTGGTCAAACACAACATTAAGTAGCAAGCACTAAAAAGTTAATTGAATGTTTGCCAGGAGACGAATGCCCCATTTTTATACTGGGTAATTAATTTCTTTGTTTTTATAAGAATTTTAAAGAGTGACCAACACGCACCCTGAGGGTAATGATCTTCATTCAAGGGAGACTTCTGACTTTTTGTGACATGGGACTTATTTGTATTTGGAAACAGTCCAAGATTATTCTCACGTAGGTGCTCGCTTTTAAAATTACACAAACTCTTGTATCTATTTTACCTCAAGCAGCTGGTATCTTCGCACACCTCTCCTAAAAGACAACTATTTCAGTTTAAGGAACTCAAAAATAAATTTGTTCTTAACATTGTTTTACAAGCATGGTGAGATGCACAGGTGAAGCACCTTGGGCCAGGGAGACACTGGAAGACCATGGATGGCTGCAGAGAAGGGGTATCTCTACTTCTAGTCTTGTACTTTAAACAAGACCTGTCTTTTCTCATCGTGGTAGTCTTTAAACCCTATTACACAGAGTAACAGGGCTTTGCTGTTGACAGTGTGAGCTATTTATTCATTAAGATAAACTGCAGATTTGGGGTTTAAAAATTTTTTTCTTCGGTTACTATCAACCCTGTCAGGATTAACAGTTTTAAAGTATACTTAACCTGTCAAAACAGTTCCATATTTAGAGCCAGAAGGGAAATACGGACTATTAGCATCTCACAACATGTGCCAAAGCTCCAGCGTAGCCGCAGACTTCTGGTTTACTACTGTTTTGGAACAAAAATCCAGAATGATCTTTACCATGATTATGCCTTTGCTGCTTACAATGAATGCTGATATAATTTAAAACCTTAACCGTTCCTAGACAATTGCAATCTGTGAATAACTTTTATTGCTTCTGCAAACACGTACTTTAAAAAGTCAATCCACTCTATTAAAGGAAATATTGAGAAGTAAACAAGCAATATCATGCCCCTTTCTTCACATCCTCCTTGTGATGGTTGTAGGGACTACTGCAGATTATAGCTGCCATAAAAATACACTGGCTATGCACGTGACATTTAACTTCTTTAGGCTTTGCCATTAAACATGACCAGCTATCTGAACAACCACCGAAACACCAAACTCTTGAACAAGCAAACTCTAAAGTTTCTTTAAGCTTTCATCTGTTTTATTTTAAAGTTTGGACAGTATTTGGACTCCAATTTTTGACTGTCAACCCAACTGCTATGTCATCTAAAATTATCTCCATTAACATAATGAGATTCTTTTAATAATCAATAAAGACAGAATCAGGACAGGAGACTGAATGAGTAACAGCGTGATGAGACGATCCTAGCAGCTAACCTGGGCTAGCTCCTGCAGGTCTGAACACATCTCCACTCCAAAATAATCAACAGGCATTCACTCTGCATGGGTAGCTTCAATCTTCTTACTGCTGTCATTATATAAGACCTTTAAAGAAAGTTTTATTCACTGTCTGAATACCTGTGCAAGAGCAAATTTTAACTATCTGCATCATAAAAGGCAAACCGGTGTAAAGGTGTTCAGCAATGAGGCATCTCGCTACCCTTAGCTTCATCTAACTGTTGTGGTTTTAGCTGGAATCGTTGCTGGCAAGAGGAGAGTTCTCAGCAAAACAAATTTCTGCTGTCCACCTCTGGTCTGCTCATTGTCTAGGTTACCTGCATGCTGGTTTAGCTACAATAGTGGTGTCTCCACTGGTGAGACTTTCATGATGGGCAGAAAGGTTAGACTGGATATTCTCATAAGGAAGCATGGTCTTTTAGTCCTTGCTTGCATTTAGAAATAAAGCCCAGATTTATTTATGTTGAGACAGCCTAGGGCTCTTGCCCAGTCAGTGAAGTCAACTGGAGGAGAACTTGCCTGTCCTCTAGGGAGAGCAGCAGGGCGACACTGGGGCATCACCAGCACATGGGTTGCTGCTTGCGGCTCACGTCCACAGGTCCCAGCACCTATTCCCCAGCAGAGCACCCCAGTCCAGGGTAAAAGCACCTACAAATCAGACCTGCTGGTCTTCTGCATGTGGATGTCAGCAGATTTCACTTCAAATCTAAGTAAGGCAAACTAGAAGGAAAAATCTCCTCTCTTCACACTACCAAAATGAAAGAGAAGATGTAAACCTGGTAACTAGTTCTTCTGCAAAGCAAGAAAAACCTGTAGTCTGCTCTCTCCCAGATCTTTGTTGACATGATGACAAATAAAAGAGAAAATCCACTGTTTCTTGTGGAAGTGGAAATATTTTTAACAACATGCGCGCACGCAAATATTTAGGAGCAGACAAAGCTGTGGTGTTCATGACGGGCTCATGGTGTCCCACCAGCAGCCCACAGCAATAATTCACTTTATTGTAACACGTCAACTGGAAGAGCTGGGGAATCTACTGGGCTGGTGGCAGCTTACGTCTGAGGTTGTAGTAAGCTCAGGTTTATACGCTATCTTCTGTTCTAAAATAAAGCATGCACATTTATTGATCAAACGTGAATTACTTAAATGCAAATGCTTTCACAGCTGTAGCTTTTCCAGACACTGGACTACCATGCTAGAACACTGCCATAGTCGAGTTAAAGCCAATATTCCACTCACGCTGGCAATTTTCCACTAACAACAAAACCAAGTCTAGTAGATGCAACATTTCAAAACGCATGTAAACTATTTAGATGAATTCTTTTTATTGACAATCCCAGGGGAATGGAGAGAAAATGATTTGTTTTACCCTCAGAGCTCAAAGCTCTCTTGGGAGGTAATTCAATTGAAATTTCACATTCAGTCTAGCCAGGCAGTGATAAACAGATGCTTAAATTAGCTGCATTACACCATAATCAAATATCTTAAGGGGGGGGGGGGAAGTTTCCAATAAACAATGGGGGTGGAGGGAGCTCCCCAGTATTTTTAGAAGGAATGTTTTTCATACCTCTCTAAAGTTCCTGCAGCAGTTAGCACTCCTTCAAGACACAGAAGCATCTAACAATGCAGGGAGTATATACACAAACAGAAAACCAAACACAACTGGCATTTCACCGAGATCTCTAGCAGATTAGGCTACCTGCACCCCCAGCACTTCCTTCGCCTACTACACTTAAAAGACAACTTCTGTTAAAATGTCCTGCTATACCATGCTACCTCTTCTGCGATTTTACAGAAATGTTTCTCCTCTTTTTGTTTAAACAAACTGTTGCATAAGTACACAAATGGAGGTAGAAGAAGTAACTGGACTGGCATTTTCTTTCAGCATCCACTGCTCAGATCCAGACACCTCCCTAAGGCCCTAATGATATCGTGCATCTCCATCTCCTGCTTCCATCACCCCAAACATCAGGTACTCCCTCTCCCCCTCGTTCTTGGTCCTTCCCCATCCCCCTGCCAAGAGAAAGGCAGCATGAGCAAGAAAGCTCATGCCTTGCTCCTGCTCCAACTGTCAGGAATGAGAAACTTCTCCAAAAATAACTAAATGCTTCGTCCACGTGGGAGGTTCCCCTTGTTACTCCTGAGAAATCCTTGGAAGGGCATGAATGGTCCAGGAGAATATTAAAAATACAAACCGCACACAGTTCTCCCAACTAAACTTCCTAATCCAAGAAGGTAAGGGAAGTAACAGAGGGGGAAAAAAGCATATTATTAGTTTTCTAAATTTTACTACTTTTTTTTTTCTCCCCAAAGAGAAGTCTGGACTTTATATGCAGGTCCATGAGACTGCATGAGTGACACAGCAAACACTTTCCAGTTCTCACTTGCTTTAAGCATATCCAGAAGGTTCAAAAATCAGGAGGAACAAAATAATCAAGACTATAATCAAGATATTCCAATAATCAAGACCTAGTCACTGAGGAGTTTTCAGTTACGGGGTTTGGTGCTTACTTGCTGTGTCGCTGCAGACCCGCAGCCACCCCTTCGCATCCAATACAAACAAAATGCCCTGGAACAGAGGGTCAAGTGAGCAGAGGTCAGGCTTTCAAACACTGTGTGTTTTAGGGTTTTTTTTTTGTTTTGTTTCTTTTGAAGTTCATTGTCACTTTTCCTTATCAGTAAGTGCTCTTTAGCCTGCCCTGCCAGTGAAAGTATTTGCCTGCTGCAAGAGGTGCACACAGGCAGTGTTAGAGGGGAAAATAAGATTTACAATTCCAAACATCCTGGACTCCATACAAAGCAAGACAATTAGAAATTAACTGGCTTTTATACTGAAGGTTGAAGTAAATGTTATAATGATTCCTCTGGCTTAAAAAAAAAGAAATCTCTGAACACATTAAACGGATTGGAGGCTCAGTCTGGTTGAATCATTTTGTGCATCATCACAACTGTAAAATCCAAAGTGTAAACAGCTCCTTGGGTTTGTAATACTCAAAACTAGAAACTACTAATTCACAAAACTTTTATTTTTCATTGGTCATCTTGTCTCATTTGGAAAGTACAAAGTTTTAAGCAAACCCAAATAGCAATACTGAGGGAGATTCTTAAAAGGCAATTTGTCTGTCCTCCAGGAGAACTACCACCTACATTTTAAAAACAGCTTTTGAACCAAGCATCTGTTTAGTATATGAACTTTTAGAGCCATTCCTACAAAGATCAGATCACATTTTAAAGCAGGCTAAGAGCATTAAGTGAGTATCAAAAACGTGTGCACTGGATCAAGTAGAACGCAAAATGTTGCCTTGAGTTTTTTAGTCAACTTTAGCATGTCCACGGTAAAAACAAACTACACATTAGACACTTAAAAAGTCATAGTGTAAGATAAACACGGCACGCCAAAACATATTTCTCTTTAAATTGCATTACTTCCCACTACAATAGCTCAGGCGAAATTCTCAGCAGCGAGTGAAATGGGAAGGTAAAAAGCTCCTTCCGACCGGAGGAAGTGAACCCAGCGGATGATATGTATTTCTCTTCTCTCTTGTGCCAAATGCACCAGGAAGGAGCCGCTTTGAAAACTCCGCGGCAGCAGCGGCGTGCGAGCCCGAGACGGCAGCGCAGGGAGTGCTGGTTCACAGGAAAAGCTTGAGAGACGTACGGAGAGACCCAGCGCTGCAGTTCAAGTTCGCCTGACCCTTAGGTCACCACCACACTGCAGGCCAGGGCGGTGGCGACTTTCTCTGAAACACAACGCATCTAAGTTGTTTGGGACTTTTTTTTCTTTTTTTCTTTTTTTTTTTTAAGGGATAGCTGTGTTTCCAACTTCATCTACTTACAGGGTTAAGAATATACAGTAATTGCAGCAAATTAAAAAGCAGCAAGGAAAGGGTCTTCAGTCAATCTCTCCTTCATATTCCTGTGTCTTACATCTTCTGTCTACGCTTTCATAAACTAGACGAACTCCAAGTTTCTCAACTCCTAAAATAATAATTAATAAAAAACCGAAACAACCCCAAACCCACAGTTTTCAGGCCACCAACGGTTTTTAGTGTTTGGAACTTGTGGCTTTCAAAGGCTCCATGAATTAGAATAACACTATGAAATCAGTAATTTAAATAAAGTAATATTTTAATTGAATCTGACGTTCAGAGACATTTCTTAGCATTGCTACCTCTCTCTGACCTTTCACTCAAGTGTGTTTTAGTTCCAGTGATGGGCACCAGCTATTTATTGCTGTCTTTGAAGTCACAAACACACAGTAGCAAAATCTGCCCCCACAGAAGTAAGGGGCACTAATCTTATCGAGAACAAGATTTGGCTATGAGAAAGGTAATAAAAATTGCTTGAAAATACTGAAACAACATATACAAAAACATCCAGTGAAAGGGCTACAAAATCAGAGGCCCCTTCAATTCTTGTGGTTTCCCTTTATAGGAAGGTCGGGAAATAAGAATAACAGGTAGCTGTTACATGCCAAACAACATAATACGGCAACATAGCAGGACAGCTAATTAGATTCTCAAGGGCAGAACTCACTGTCCAAAGTTGTGACACAAGCATCTAGTCATCTTACATGCTTACTTAAAAGAAAAAAAAAAAAAGAAAATAAAGAGGATTAAAAAAAATCAGTATAGGTAGAGAGGATGTAAAGATAAAATAGGCATTTAATTCCCAAAGACAATAATATGAAACACATCTTTTTTACCCCTACCTCAAAAGCATACCACCAAATGCAGGAAATGTATTGCTAAAAAACTCCAAAAGTTTGTGAAAAACCTGGAAATAATTTAATACAATAAGACTAGCCACAACTCTATTAAAGTCTATTCTAAGCCCTCATGATTCAGCTCACAAGATTTGCAGGGAAAAAGTTAAGGGAAAGCATTTTCTTTTCTTTGGGGTAGGATGTTCTACAGTTGTCCTCTGAAGGACACTTCATACTTTTCCATGATACACTTGGAATTCACTTATCCCACACAGGATAATAAACCAAGTCTTCTATCAGGATACAGACCCAACATTACAGCACCTGGATTTCTGCATTCTTAAAAGAAGTTGAGAGATCTTTGTCACTCCAGCTCCTGCTGACTCCTATTTTAACTTCTGTTAATTACCAAATTCTGAAGAACCTTGTCACCTTCTGACTCATCCTTTACCTAGTAGTCCTCCTCCTCCAAGCTTCATGTGACATATCTTCCTTAGTGCTGTCCAATGATTTATCATTTCTCTAATCATCAGTTCTCTGGAAAACGCAGAACTATCTATATTCACACATCACAGTACCAACATTTTAATTTCAGACTTTAGTAGCCTGTATATACAACATTCGAGAGGTTCAGATACATCATACACTACCACCTTCAGTAAATTACTTCTTGAGCAAAATTACCTAACAGAGAAGTAATGTTTCCATGTTTTCCCAGAGTGAATATATAAATATTTCCTGAGGGCAGTAAATTACCAGAAAATTAGGCAACAGGGGCAAGAATTCAAGCAACATGTATGAGGACATGAAGCCTGTGAAGGTCTGACAAAAGCATGAATGTAAATGCATGAATGTGAAATGTAAGAAGCTCCATGCAAAGCTTTACAATCCTCCTTCAGCTCTTCTTTAAAAATAAAGGTTGTTTTGAAAACTTTTGGTTTCTGTACTATCTGCTGTTTATAAAGTCAATTGTTTATTTAAGCAACAGCAAGCTATAATCCTAAATCATTTCTCTGCAGCCCTAAGAGTATTTCTATAAACTTATTATTATTTACAGTTCTGCTTGGTTTCCCTAAACTTCATTTTTGAAGCTGTGTAACATACCTTTTAAATCAAGCACAGTTAGTTTCACGTCAATTAAATGTCATTAAATATAAGCAGTCCTGAAATTAATAGCTGAGAGCACAAACCCCTTTACTCCGACTGCCCCACGAGTGACGTACCCACCCTCAAACAGAAGAAAAGATAAAAGTTTCTCCCTCACCATCACATTTCTACCTTGTTTCTCCCTGCTTTTTAATTTTAGAGTATCACAAGTTGTCCTAGCTATTCAAGCAATATCAACACATTCATTTTCACAAATGTGTGACCCAAACGGGCACTTTAACAACCTTACTTTATATTTCATTTACCTGCAACCGCTACTAGCAAGCTTTTGAAGCATGAGATTAAAATCAACCGTACAAGAGAAAAAATACAATGCAATTTATTTGTATATACCATCCACATGACAACGTACCTCCTTTGTCTCATCGACTCCTGGGGAAAAAAAAAAAAAATAAAAAAAAGGAGGTCAGGAGGTGAGATCTGAAGAGAGGATGGAGCTCAGTGGGATGCAGGAGAGCAGAAAGCTCCCCAGACCGGGGCAACACAAGTGAGATACTGTGGAACCACAGGAAGGGGAAAAGGAGAGACTAGAGGTCAGATCCTGGTGTTTTTGCACATCAAACTTGCGCCAAGGCTGGTATTTTGCACAACCAGTTTCAGGCTGCAATCCCAGGACACCAGAGTTGAGGATGTATGGATTTTAACAAGGCATGGTGCTGTGTTAGGGGAGCCCAGCATCTCACCCCAAAGGGGTAACGCAGTCAGGCATTCTGCACAAGGAGGAAAAAAAAAGAAAAAAAAAATCGAGAAGAAAGCAAACAAGGACGAGAAATGGAGAAAATGAAACAGAAGAGCAGTTTGGTTCTTGCGTTCCGGCCTCATAAATCCTTCCTAGCAGAAGAGAAGTCGGATGGAACAAAGCATAAATAAAGTATGAGGTGAGTTTTAACCATTTTTCAGGGCAGGGAGAAGGAAAGCTAAACAGACTGCACCTCTCCACCCTCATTGAGATGCAAACCACACAAAGGCGAAAAACTCATCTTGATGCACTGGTAGTTACGCATGTAAATTCCAGCGCAGGGAGCAAGATAAGCCCAAAGAATGCAGTTTCTCTCACCAGAAAGATTCAGCTTTGTGTATCATGCTGTAGTCTAACTACTGTAACCATCAGGACGACTCTGTTTAATATCAATAAAGTGAGCAATGTGTTCACCTCATGCTAAACAAGCAGAAAACCCAGAGCAACCAATTCCCACAACCTAGAAACGCCCCTACGTGAAACAGCATCCAACTTTGCTTCGAAACAAAAAAACTCCTTCTTTCCACTTCAGGCTCTTCTTTCTTAACTGGAGCGGCAGAGAGGAGCCTGAAATGAGAGCCCACCTGTGCAGCGCAACGTGAACCTGGAGTCTCCTCTGCTAGCGGAAAATAAAGTTTTATTTTAATAAGACAGGCCCATGACATGCCCTTGTAGGAGCCCTGTACGATAACACGGACAGTTCCACTATGCAACCTCTTTCTCTTTCCTCTGCCTGATCTCTGGCTAATTTTTTTTTTTTTTTCAGTTACTTTGGCAGCTGCAGAGCATACAAATCTGCACACAGCAGAACACTAGTTTAGTTATCTAGATGTGAATTTTTTTTTTATTTTAACCATTAACAGCAATTATGAAGCGTTTCTTTTGAAAGGCCATAATTAGGGATGACAGACAAACGGTGGGTGTGGCAGAAAAAGATAGTACCAGTTCTTTGATGGTACAAAGCGACCCACCAAGGCTGCGTGACAGTACTAGTTTCATTTCTTTTGGAGTTCATCAGTTGTGAGCGATTGAATTCTGCTTCGTGTCTGATAAATGCATATTTTGATTTGTTTCCCCTTGAAAGCCAAGTACTCTTTCATTGGCAGGCTGATTAAAGTGGAATTAAAATGTTCTCTGAGGCAAGAGGTGAAAACTTGTCACCTTTTCTGCAATGCTCTTTTTTCCCCCCTTTGGTAGATAAGGGTTTTTCTGAGTCACAGATACCGGATACTTGGGGGTAAATTAACCAAACTAGTCATGTTTTAAAAGGACAATTGTTCTATTTTTAAAGCTGTCACTTTCTGAATATTTTATGAGGGCTGCGTTACAAAAGATAACTCTTTGCAAACAGTCTGCTCCCCCCCCCCCCTTATTAATTTCACATTCGATTTCGACTCTGTTCCAGCAAACCCCGCGGTGACTCCCGCTCCAGAGAGGTTTCCTTACTGCAGCGATCTCCGCAGGATTTCAGCTCGGCAGAGTTCAGCTACATCAGCAAAGAGGCAGCCAGAAACCTCAGGCCCCGAGCCGAAGCGCAGCTAAGCTCGCAAGAAATACAAATATTTAAAGACGGCGCAGAGAACCAATAAAAAGCAGGAAAAAAAAAATTGAATGAAGCATTTACAGGACATAAAGCTACTAGACTAAAATAAATGTGGCCCTTGTGAATTTGCTATACCAGAAGTTTACACTTCCCTCAATTTAAAATTTTCAAATAAAGAGACTAAGTACAAAGCCCTGGAGAGAAAAATAGTAGAAAGTAATATAATTATGAGAGCAACATCAGCCATTGCGAGTGATATTGTTATTCTTCATCAAGGAGGCAATAACTTTGATGAATAATCCCCTTAATGAACACCAAGATGGGGTTCTGCCTCCCTAATTAAATTAAATTAAAAGTGTCAGGTATCAAACCTCCGCGGTAAAGACGAAGAGAAGCTACACAGCGGCTTCCGAACACGGTACCGTCAGTCCCAATTTTGAATTTCAAAGCATTAAAAATACAAAGAAGCAATCTTTGGGTCCTCTGGAGCCAGGAGGGGTAGAAAACATACCTACAAAAGACAACAACGGGATATTACTAAAAGACCCAAAAGGAGGTGACTGTGGCAAAGGTGGAAACTTTCTCCTTAACTCAGTCCTTACGCTACCATGGCCACCTTGCGTGGTTTAAGAGATCAACTACAGAAAACAGAGAAAGCAAAATGAGTTTGAGGGAGCCATGCAGTCTTATCAACAAATTATCTTTACCGGATATAAGTCAGATCTTCGGTATTACTTTAGTAGGATTTTTTGTGGGTTAATTTTCTTACTCTCTATCTGATGCAACAGAAAAATACAAAGCCTGAAGGAAAATAATCCCTATAATTTGCATTTTTAAATGCCCCTACAAAAAATACATATTTAAGTAGATGCATCATAATGGATGGAATTATTAAGTTACATAAGTATTTAGAGAGATTATGAAATACTTATTGATTTAATTGCATAAATATGTACCTAGGGAAATTTATATCCCAAATGAAACTGGCCTAAGCCACTCTGTCAAAGCCAAAACAAAGACAATTATCTTGTCAATAAAAAATGGAAGGTAAAATTCAAAAAAACTATTAGAGTGCCAAAAATAGAGCAATTTTGTGATTATAACAGGTAACTTGGGAATAAGCCTCATAAATCCCCATATAGACACCCAAGTGAATGGAAAGTAAATGCTTATTTTGATTGTGTCCTAAGAATCTGTTAGGATTTGGTGGATGCGGAGCACAAAGCTCCATCCCCATTCAAAAACATGAAGTTGTATGTTTTTTATATTTGAAAAGCACCTAACTCTCTAATTCCCTAGGCCCCGTTATAAGCAACCATTTAGGGCATCCACACGACACTGACAGAGTCTTACAAGCTTTAAAAATTCATTAGGATCTTGGCAATAAATATTGCCAATGTATTTTACTGTAACTGTATTGATCCTCATGCACTTGACTTATCTATAGCGATAAAACTTATCTTGACCTTGTCGAATACAAACAGTCTGGACTAAAAACCTGCGATAGCCTCTCATGGGGAAAACATCCAACAGATAACAGCTACAGAGATGATACAGGAGCAGTACATCAGTATTAACGTTTCAGACGAAACAAGAATTTGCTTGAATATTAGCCTACCAAGCAGATGTAAGGAGACACTAATAAATAGGAAACGATATGAGAGAGAGCTTTAAAGAACAAAGCTGTACATTTAATTAGAGTCTTCTTGGGCACAATATTAGTCCCCTTAGAAAATACGTAACGCCAGATCGTTACAACCCGCTGCACAGCAATATTACTGAGTATGCTTTTTTTTTTTTGGAGGCAATCGCCTCTCTTTGTGAAAGTAAAAGCCAGTTGCATTGCATCGTGCTGACAAAAAGCAACGCAACCAACTTTTGCCTTTGTTATTTCAAGTCGCTGCTTCCGGCTGCGATCCTAGCGTCGACTTTAGACAGCGGCGTTGGCCTTGAGACACAAATCCTGCTGCAGGCAGCCAGGCAGCCTGTGGACAGAGCCCGCAGAGCCCGGGGCCCTCGGTTCCTACAGACCCTACCAGACCACAGAGACACCAGGTCCTGACCCCAAGATTTCCCATGGAAGCCCTAGAAGCAAAGAGCTGTACCGATCCACACCATACGCTTTCGCTTCAAACTCTTGGGTGCTCCTTTCCCCGCAACCCTCCCGACTGCGTTTAGCTGCTAATAACTTAATTAACATTTTCAACTACCAAAAAAAAAAGATAAAGATTCCCTGCTACTTCTAAGGCAACAGAGATTTTTTGGAGATGATGTCTTTTGTGGTTGATTTTTAAATGAATGTAAGAGTATCCCGCCAGTCAGCAGCAGCGTATCCCTCGATCTTTAATGCAAACCTCTCCAGATTGCTCACATAACTCAACCAGTTACGGACAAAGAGTCACGTTCTGAAAGAAAACTAGAACATGTTTTTTGTAATTAATTGTGTACGTATTTGCCAATTTAAGAGCCAAACACATCAGAATATTAATAGACTCCCACCTTCCGAATATCTTCTCTTTACAAGCAGTACTGGTGTTCTAAGGTGATGTAAGCATTAAGATTTAAAATCTCTAGTACCTCCGAAAATTATTTCTTCCTGACACAATACTTTGTAGCTGGTCTTTGTAAATCAGAAAAAAAATAGGATGTTTACAGGTATTTGGACAACCAAACTATTTCTAGGTCACAGTAATTACTTTGCATTTGCAATTAATGAAAATAACTCTGCCTGATCACTCTGTAATCAATATTTCAATATGCTAAACAGCACCAATACAAGACAACTTCTTGCAAAGATCCAGAGGACAACAAATGAAAGAGAGAAAAAAAATCTGCCATATCAAATCAATAGGTTTCCCACATAATTAAATACTATGTGTTTACGTATATATTTTTAACAATCTGCAAATACTGACAATCCAACAATGTTATAACACACATTGGGATACAAAGGTAAAATTATTATGGCACATTAATTCTGTTATTTGCCGAGCCACGAGCAGAAATTTTAAAGGTTTCCTATTTACTCTGAGCAACTAAAAGAAACTAACTACACACTTTTATATTTCCACCTTTAAATATTGCTTAGCTTTGAGAGATAGTAATAAAACTTTCTGCGTTTTGATAGGCAACAGTATTTTGCATTGATTGAAGGCAAATAGAGACAAAAATAATACTATCCACAGCAGTGGCACAAAGAATAAGGCTCCATTGCTAATTATACAGGGAACTGAATTTAATTACATGGAGAACATTAAACACTTTCCAAAATAAAAAAAAAAAAAAAAAAAGAAAAAAAAAATCAAGAAAAGCTGGAGATGAGCCTTCCAAGTGCCTTTAATGCTACAACAGTGCCCTCTGCTGAGGCATCACAATAATGCTGAATTACGGCACGACCACCAAACAGGACACAAAACCAGGCATCAGTATTTTGAGATGGTTTCTGCTTAAAATTAGGCACCCTCACAAAAGTGAACTAAGCCAGCTTTCCGCAGGATGGACAGGCCAGAGTGGCACTGGGGTAGGTGGGCATTTTTCAGTGAGATTGCAACTAATCTTGTCAAAAGACTGTCGTAGTACAAAGAAATTTAAAAAGCGATATCTGAGGTCTGATTGTTTCATTCGCACTCACAGGATCCATTTAGCAAGGATATTCCCAAGGACTAATCTGTTCAGGATCCCATACTAAAGAACTGCCTCTCTTAAGATCTGAATTAGTTTGCTTATGCGTTAACGACGGATTCAACTAGATGATACCAGAAACACCTTTGAAAGCAAACAGACTATGAAATGATCAAAACCAAATTTAAAAATTCAATTCATTACTCAACACATTTTAATAAGAAAACTGTTTTTTGATTTTTTTTTTTTTTTCTGGATGGTAACTACCCCCGAAATACTGCTGGCTGGCTTCTAACAATAAATCAGCAACCTAAAAACCATCCCAAGCACCAAGCAGAGGCTGGACAATGTTTTTAAAAATTCCAGTTTCAGACAGCCGAGTGGAAAAGGGAAAGGGGAAACAGAAACAGGAGGCAAAGGATCTTAACACGTCCGAAAAGTGTAGCATAGAAATTTCTGACAGCTGCCTCATCCTTCCTTTTCCCTCAAGGGGAGAAAAAAAAAATAAAAAAAATAAAAAAAAATCTCCACCAACCGACACTTCCCCCCAATTAAAAATCCCCATTCGAACTGGGATTTTAAAAAGACCAATTAAAGGTAAACTCTGCCTGAGAGAGTGGATTTTCACAATCTAGTTTCAGTGCAATCATTCGAACTTTATGTCTTTGGGGGAACTATTTCAGCAGCACGATTTTATAGCTATAAAACTGAACACTCTCAGGACTGACCTCTTGCAGACATAAGGTAGGCAGACCCTCTCTTACATCCCTTGGCATTCCTACCTTAATCTGGGAGAATAAAAGGAGTGAAGGAAGAATAAAAGGAGATTCCACTTTAATGTTTGTTTCTTCGACCAAAGTTCTAAGATTTTCAGCTAACACAAATAAACCACAGTTTTGAAAGTCTGAGCATTGCCTTTTCCCCATATTCACAAGTTACTCAACAGCTCTCTAACTATTAACTCACAAATAATTTTGTCACCTGTAAAAAACTACAGTCACAAGCACACAGATATTTTACATTAGATTGTAGCTATAAAATTTAGGTAAGAGCAGACACTGCGCTCTCCAGGTATGCAGAGGAGTAAGGTGAACAGCATGAAATGGGCAAACACAGACTAAGTTAAAACTCCTGTCTTTCCACCTCAGTGACACCTTTTTTAAAACTGGGGGTAAACGGTGATCTGCCTGCTTTCATTTTAACAGCAGTACTAAAAAACTCCCCATCCTGCTCTTGAGAAATACTAAATTTAGGTGGTTTTACATGACAGAGAGCATCCAGTGTAAAACACAAACGCAGACTGGCAGTCCTGAAGCGAGTTTTTTGCACGTACTGTAGATGACAGTAACTTTTCCAGCACCTTGCAAGCCTCCTGAGAGGTGGCAATCTACCAGATGCTCATTTAGATGGAGATGCTGGAGAATGAGAGCGGGATACTCACTCAGGCTTTGATATGGACACCATCTTCCACGATCTTTATCGAGCACGATCGTTTGAAATTAGGATGCTAAAACTAGGAATAAACCTTCAGGGTTGGGAGTATTACAGGTGCTGCTAATTTCAAAGGCAGGCATGAGTTCTTCAGCAACCTGGATTTTTATTTACTACATACCATTACCAGCCCTGAGCTTTCTCCATCCAGATCTACCTCTTTTTTTTTTTGCCTGTCCTGTACCAGCAAAGCTGGGATACTTTTGGTTAACTGTGTCCTGAAAAATTAATTGCTTAAACACAGTAGCACAGAAAAGGTTGAAATTAAAACTGTGTCTTTTTGAGGTGTCAGGCACCCATCCTCATATACCACTTATTTAAATTTTAAATCTGTGTTTTGAGCCCAATTTTCCCCCCACAAGAGACCACTGCACAGATCGCAGCAGGTGACTCTCCACTGGACATATACTTAAACTCAGGCACACCAAAGGTTAAAAGTGGAGATGTTAAAATTACTTTAAGCCACATCAGTGCAACAACAAAAAAAATGCATATGAATAAGGCAAATATCAAAGATGTGTAATATTACCGTAAGTTCAAGCTAGAAAAAAGCATTTAACAACTTGTTTACTCAAAATGCTATGCAGATGCTGGAAGATTTACTGCTGCTGTTGGATCCTAAAGGTCCGTGTGCTGCCTGTTTAAATCCGTAGCCTTAACGCGGTATTCATCTGCTTGTAGCTGGCTTGCTTTTTACCTTTCTGAAAGGAGTGTTAATTTTGCAGGACAGTTGTACAATCTGAAATCTCAATCCATTGTCTTCCACTTGTTTTCGACAGGTAGTGCCAGGAGCGATTAACTGTATTAAGTTCTTTCTTTTCTTTCCCCAAAGGGAGACATTTAAATTCTGTGGGTATTTCTAAGAAAATCTAACAGACTGTGATTCACTGAAGTTCTCTGCCATAAACTAATCTCCTTGTCAACAAAACTTAAAAGATGATTGCATAGTCTTCTGAATAATCACAATAATGAAGGATCATGAGAGGTTTGACAATTCAGTGTGCAAACTGCTACAGAGGTCCAGCAAGCAATAAAGGCAAACAGCATTTCCTTCCTCTAAGTGTTAAATTGAGGCTTTTTAAAGAGACATGGAAGCTAAGAATGGGATATCAGGCCACCCTGTTTTCCTACAAAGTTTAAGCAGGTTAGTGTAATCAAAATAACGAACACGTAACCAAAGAGAATGTATATCTCTCATTTGCTACAGACCTATTTCTTCACTCATCTGAAAAATCTAGATTTTCAGGAATTCTCTGTTTGAGTGCCATGGAAGGACGCATCAGCCACCCAAATTAATTTGCCACCTGGGGTTTAAGCACTGATAGCTTTCTAGAGTTTCCCCCTCTCCCTCCTCCAGCATCTGCTACCAGTCACTACACTGAGGACCGAACGAAGGCTGCCGCTGGCAGAGGGGAGGAAAGGCAAAGCCGCGTAAGGCAGGAGAGCCTGCCACCCCCCAGCCCTTCAGTGCTGCCTGTACAAACTGGAAAGCCATCTGTGCAAATTCAAGTTCTTCACAGAATAACAGAGCTCATTTCAGGGGCAAATATTTTTGTTTCCCTCCCAACAAATAAAACTTTTTTTTCCCCTGCCTAAACCAAGAGAAAAAACCTGAAACCATATTTTACTCGCAAGCAATCTGTCCACAGATTCACATGGAAAGACAGAGTGGATAGGCAGATGTCAAAGCAAGGTAAAAACAAAGAGTATAAACCCACCCTCCTCTGCACGCCCAGCACACTTTGTTACACCTACAGCACAGATTTCACAGCACACAACAGTAACTTTACAAAGTAGCCTTCCCCAAACCACCAGGATCTTGGCTTCTGCCCTGAAAGCATTTCTTTAGCACTTGGTCAGGATAAGTTTAGTTCTCTGCTGAATTAAAGTGAGAAAGAATGTCTCCATTTCTGTGTGCTAAGCTATCACAATACACAGCCAGTTGCCAACAGCTGGGATGTATGTCGCAGCTTTTGTGGTTACTATTTATTACGATGGTGAATTCAGGCTAAAATATGCAAAGCAGATTTTTTTTTTTTTCTAAGAGTAAACTTACGGTTTTACCAGAGATTCATGCATTGCCTCAAACTAATTTTTTACAGTTGCATTTTCCACAACGTGATAATCAGTGATGGTGTATTAGATCTGATCTTACAGGCACACTTTTTTTTACAATCAGTAAACAACAAATACAGGAAACAACTTCCAAAAGAGTATATCACTAACAAAGCACTAAATGAAGAACTTTTTACCCATGGGTTGCTCCTGTAAAACTTAAGGGAGTTATTACATTTAAAATTTGGTCAGTAAGGCAAACAAAGCTTTTTGTGTGCATATATTAGCCCAGAGAGATGCTTTAAGTTGGGTGATCTAAAAATTATCAAATTGCACTAAAATTTTCATCTCTTCTCCCTTCAAAAAAAGCTAACCCAGAACATGACATCTAATGAAAAAGAACATGAGCAGCACATTATTTTCAAGTTACATTGTTAGCCAAATTCAGGAAACAATATAACTCCCAAAATTCTCATTTCAGAGTAAAAATAATTTGCATATATAGGTAGAAGACTCTTGCCAAACAGTGATGGCTCTCAAACAAATTAAAATTGCATCAATCTCCTCTGAAAAATTCCTAAAATATTCTGAAAAAATTCTGAAAGTTAAGAAAACAGAGAAGAATCATGACAAACAAAGAATTTGAAGAGGAGAAACTAAACGTGACTGTGAGAACTTTGCTGAGAGACACCTACAGGGAACATCTTACCTTTTTGGTACCTTAATATTATTATTATATTTGTTTCTTTAGAAACCTATATGGAAATGGATGAGAGTCGTACTGAAAATTAGGATAAGAGGTATGTAAGCCAAGATAAGCACATCTAACAGGGAAAAATAATTGGATATAATAGTAAATCTTCTATTTGATTAAAATAGCAGTTAGCACTGATGCAACAGTGTCAAGCTACATATCAAAACTTGTTTCATGTTAAGGAGACACGAACATTTAAACCTCTAAGACATGCTAAATCTGGACCAGAGCAGCCATCCAGTTTGGATATAACACCAGCCAGACAAATCAACAAAGACTGTCCAGGTACACAAAGAAAACCCTTTTGCCTTTTCAGATGAACACAAACTAGGGAACTAAAAGGAAACTCTAGCAAAAAAGACTGAAGATTATTTTATAGTTGTCCTTTAGCACAAACTCCAGAGAAAGACATTTGCTTGTAAGGGGAACCAATGGGTTACAGCCACATCTCTGTATCAGCTACTGCACGTAGCTGGTCCCGAGTACAAACCCAGGGCAAATTTCCAGGAAGGCGAACAGGGATGGAAATACAAACTGCAACACTTTAAGCCTGTCTCTCTCTCAGCACTTTTTGCTGACTTATTTGAACTTCTTGGGCAGTTTCCTTTTTCGGCTGCTTCTACTCACTTAATAATAGCTTCACATTTCTATAATAAAACTTGCATAGAAGAAAAGCTTCTTCAGTGATGTAGAATCCACATATTTTATTTTTGTTTTGCTTTTTTCATTCTGAGTAGTCTCAGCCTGTAACCATCACTACCAAATTCCAGAATCATAAACAGCCAGTCAGTACCAAATGGTGTGTGTCCCGAACCCAAGAAACGTGTACATAGCAGGCAACATTGCTTTGATACTGAAATGAAGAGCATCTGGATCATTTTGTCTTGCTGCTTGAGAAAATTCATGTCTCTAACTATTGTGCTGTCTCTATCAGGAGCTCACTAATTACTAAAGCTTCTTGTTATTACATGTATCTAATTAATATTATCAGTAAGTCCAGAATATACACACACTTCAGAAAGAATGACCCTAACAACTACCACTTCAACCCACAACAGAATTAGTACGTATGCAGAAAAAAATCCACTACAAGATTAGACAGAAAAAAAAAAAAAAGGAAAAAAAGATAACTTGATCAATTTTCAGATTCTTCTGAAAGAACTACAAAAATAATAGATAACTGGAAACTATAATAGAAGCTTTAAAGTTTGGTATCTGACAGCATCATAAAATCTTACTTGAAAAGTCTTGGACAAAAAAATTAAACATGCTGAAAGAATGCAGACGAGTGGTGGTAATGAACAAGCAGAGAGAGCTATCTAGTAAGGAACCAAAAGAATATTATTTAGGCATGCTCTTATTGTGGCGTACTCTGAAAACAAGGATGATCCCATTAATGAAACTTGTCAGAAAGTGTAACATTGAAAGTGTGGCACAAATGGTCGTGGAAAACGACAGCTATGAGAAATATAAGCATAAATAAACTATTATGCTCAGAACAATGTAAGCTGATCTCGGCACGCAGAAAAAAAATGTAATGTGTTTTGAGAAACCTGTTAATTAGAAAGAGACACATGGAATAACAGTAGTCACCACTCCTAAGTAAGAGGGATGTACTGGCAGAGAGACAAGGCACAGCAAATTTGACCATAGCATTTACATCAGTCTTAGTATTAGAAGACCCACAACGCTACATGGAAACAGTACAGAGCTGTACGTCAAAACCAGGTCCAGATTCCAGCTGGGGACACGGCTCACAACTTACAAGTGGCTTAGGAAAACTGAATATTCCAGAATGCTGGAAAGACTGAGTTTGCTGGTTTAGCAAAGTAATGCATATGTAGAAGTTAAGATGGGGGAAAAGGGTACAGGAGGTTTGCAAAAACACTCGCCAAGAGAGAAAACCAAAACTCACTGAGCACCAGCAGCACTCAGGCTCTTCAGTCCCTTTCGGTAAGGTACATAGGCGCACACACATGGTCTCTTTTGCATTAAGAGTGAAGCACATTTAAATAAAAAGACTGCGAGATACTATCTGATAGCTCTATTGAATCTATTTTATCTCCCTGAATGGTTTAACTATAGAAAATTGATAGCGACAGGACGGTGAACGCTACGATGCTATTTCCATTTTAAATCATGCCTCAGACATTTATAATTCCCAGAGGGAAAAAAAAACAACCCCAACTGTTTCTATTAGAAATACAACATCTTATGCACGGATTCCACTTAGGAGCTGAATTTCTGTGAGAAAGTTGCTGTAAGACTTTAGCTATTTGAGTTCACAAAATATTTCCTTCCACATTCCTTTTTTATTAGCAAAATGCAGCTAAAATATAAAAAATGTTTTAAATCAAAGTTTATTTAATACATTATTGCAGAGAATAACTAGAGCTTTTGTTGCACGTGAAGAAGTGTTTAAAAACAGCAGAATGTGCAGCTGTCTGAAAAACTACATGTTCAATAGCCTTAAGTCATAACTTCTCTCAACCTGAGGCTTGGAACGATGCTATAAAATTTTTGCACGTGTGGCATCTGAAGGAAGACGACCTTTTGGGCTTTTACACCTCAAGATTTTCTAGCTAATACAAACCGCACTTTCAAGTTGCAAATTCCTCTGAAAATAGCGTGCATTTCTGCAGTGATTTGTAAAATACTACTGTTAAAAACATACTAATGCAGTTCAGTGTAGAAGTCTGAACAAGTATGACTACCAAATTTGCATTAAGCAGCAAATGACATACAATGAGTATGGTGAAAAACCACGGCTGTGTTATTTGAAAACATCTGACCTCATCTGATCAAGTTTTAAGAAGGAAAAGGAAATATCTTATTTTCCAGGATATCTAGAAGACCAATTAAGAGGAAAAAATAGTGGAACCTGCATTTTCTGTACAATTGTCTCATTAACAGCCTCCAAACACTGATTGACAGCCTGCAGACATGTGGCCCATTTTTTTTTTTGCAGGGAGAATGGACATCTCAGAACCAGCCTACACTTGCGAGTGGTGTACCTGTATCCCAGAACCTTATTCAGCTAGCAAAGCAAGTGTAATCCCTCGACGTGGCACTCCACCTGGACTGATGTATTCTGCTTATCAGCAGGGATTCCTGCTCTTCCTTACATGGATCCATGAAGGAATATCAAACAGAAAGATGTGGATGTAGTGTCTGAATAAAGAAGTCCTCTAAGCAGATATTGCTACATGAGTAGAAGGGCACTGTGCAAGCTCTAATCCAAAGGATTCTCCACCAAGTGCTCCCATCACAAGGTACCCACCTAGACACAGGTTCAGCTTGCCAATCATAGCCAGGCTTACGTTCTTCTCAACAGTATAAACTGACCAGACAAAAGTGTCCTGTTAACATGGCTCTGCTGTTTCTAAAACCCAAGTTAATTTGTTTAGCATTGCCTGTCACTGCAGCAGACCGAAGGCACACACTTCAAGCCTTGGCTTACATCTCTTTTATGTCACACACCAAAACCTCCCCGTACTGAGCTATACACCAGAACTACAGTACCACACAAGTTTGTGGGGAAGGTTTGGCTCCCTCCAAGTCATCATCTCCCTTCCCCCAGTATCACCATGTCCTCAGCACCTCAAATTGATGAGGATGCAGCTGGAGACAGGCTGTGGTCCTGTGCTTTTCCCAGAGCTGCAACAGGAACCACGACGATGCTCCTCACAGCTTGGTGTACCCTGATGGCTCTGGTTCAACGGCAGAACGTGTTCTTCACTAGTATGAATGGTGATTTAGTTGCTTTCCCTTTCCCCTAGACTCTAGCAACTGTTAGAGCAAGACTGCTTTGGTGTATCTTTTTTTTTTTTTTTTTTTGGTCTCCCAAGGACAGGGATTGCTAGGAGCAAACTGCTGGACCTCATGCTCCAAATTGTGCCAGGTGTATCACACACTAAGCTCTCGTTCTTTAGTACAGATTACTGCATAGTAACTACTAATACAACCTCCAAGAAGATACACCACGACTGTAGTTATCTGATCTCCACTGATCAGATCGGCCTGAAATATTTAATTTTCTTTGCATGTGCTCGTCTGGCTCCTCTCGGCTTCCCTCCTGAAGTTTCCATTCTGAAAGCCAGCGTGTGGTGTACAAGCAATCAAGAAAAGAGGCAGTGGTAGAAAGAGCTAGTAAGCAATTTCAAGTGAACTTAGAAATAAACACATTTAATTAATTTTAATTAAAATGCAGTAAACATTAATACTTGTCTTTTAGTGACGCTAATTTTTTTTTAAAATTGAAAATTTCTACACAATGCTTAAAATATTCCACTTGTGCAATGCACTTAATAATCACATAATACATAGCAATATAAGATGCTATATGGACTTGGATTAGAGAAAGCCTACATATTTCATATTATTTCCTTTGCCATATGTAACCAGATTATGCTGTTATTTTAAAAACACATATTTTGCTATGAATGCTGTAAATGAGACACGCGCATAAAAGGCAAAATAAAAGCTTGAGAGAAATTACTTGGGGTTTGCAGAATAAAAGTTTCAGCCTTGATACTGCATCAGCAGAGTGGAGGTAGATGTGATATAACTCAATATAGATAGCTAACATTAAAGATATTTAAATCCGTGGTGACTACCATGTTAATATTCTCTCAAATAGAAGTAGAGGGAAAAAAAAAAATCTTGAAAATATCCACTTGCATTTCTAACTTTCCTTACATTAAATCAGAAGGTGTGATGACAGAACAGTTAAGGTGCCTCACTCTGCAACAAGAGGCAACGAGGCTAAGTATTGCTCTGGATTTTTGCCAAATGTCATTCTTCATCAGCTCTGTTGTAATTAGGAACCTGGCTCTTTGCATGAGGAAGCAAGACTTTTCTTTGCATAGCATTTCTTACAGAAATTGAATTGCCTTAAATATGTTCATGTACCATGCCACCTATGACCAGGAGAGGTTCCTGGTTTAACAGAGCCTTGCTTGGCTCATTAAAAAGAAAAGGTTACAGCTGCTGTCTTAATACTAGAGAAAGAAATGAACTACAGTTCAGAGAAAGAATGGCACTAATGCAGCTTTTGCTGTTCAAAAAGTAACCCCAACCTTTGTGGGATGCTGGGACGCTAAATGCAGAAAAGGAGACAAAGTCCCTTAATTCTGGAGAATGGTGTTTAGCGCGTTATCTGATAGCACGCGTGTTCTCTCCCTGTTAATGCGATACTAAGTGGACATGACTTCTTGACGGGATCTCTCACTCTGAAGCTCGCTTGTTCCCTCATCTCACTGCCCTTTCGTAAAAGATTATCTGGGAAAGCAAAACTTACACCAGTTAAAGCAAAAAAACTGCAAAACTGGACATTTAGACGCCGCAGTAACTCTGAGTAGTTTGAACTGCAGTCAACTCCTGACAACCAGAAGAAAGCAGGTTTTTAAACCACATCTAAGCTTTTCCTCATAAAACCAGCATCTAGAGTCTTTCACTTGAGATACTACCAGTATATTTCATTTCTTCTAAACAACATTAAAAGGTAGTAACAGCTTAATACAAAGATGCGCTGCACTGAGAAACAGATCTAAGACAATTAGGCTGTAACAGAAACCTCCTCTGCTGTTTAACAGTACGGAATGAAAACATTTTCATTTATTTTCACTTAAAAAGAAAGTCAGAGTCCTGTGACTGCATTGATAGGAACGATGTACACATACTTCTGGGCGTATTGCCTTGAACTAAGGAAAAAGAAGCTGGTTCTTTCAGATGGAGTGGCAGTGCACAGAAGTCTTCGTCTCTGACTCCCTTTGCTCTCGATAAAAGCTTGGAGCAATGAACTCTCAGGAGATTAGCGTACACACACAGTAGCTCCAAAAACTTTAGGCAGCATACATGTTCCTTTGAGTCTGGTACATGTGTTGTGTATAATGTGCTCTTTTTGATATTAAAAAGTTGCTAAGTTGTTCTCAAGCTGGAAAGGGTTTTCCATTTAGATAAGGCCAATAGCTACCGCACAGAATAAGCACATGTGTAACAGCGGAGTCTGAAAGCAGCAGAAACGTTAGCCATTTTACCAGGGGCTGATAAGAATGATTCCATTTTACAAAAATCCTACTCTAAGTTATTTAACTCCAACGTGCATTCTTCTGGTGGCATACACACCACCAGCAGCACCACCTTCCCACGACACATGCCTGCCTTTCACAGCAGATTACAACCAGTTGTCCCTCTACTTGGCTCTTTGCATCTAATTGCTCTAACAGTCCACACACCTCTTCTGTACACTGACTGCTAAAAATACCCCATGGAAATTATTATCTGTATTATGCACAAAAGCAGCCCTCATAACTCATGTGAAAGGAAGAAAACTATTTAGATAAAAGGAATCAACATTTCTGTTTATTTGTCTCAGTTCCTTCAGCACGCTTACAGCACCTGCAGATCACATACGGTTCTCTCCTCTGCAAACAGGGATTTGATATCAGGACGGGCTCTACTCCCTGTCCTGAAAGAGTGTAATAACTTTGCATTTATTTATCATCCTTCCTACATACAGGTCTAACGCTAACCTAGAAAACACACCGTTGGATTTACCCTTAAAAATAAAAAAATATTCTTGCTGCATGCATTCAGTCGATAGGACGTGGCCCCAACTCAGCATCACTTCAGTTACTGCTGAAACGCCGTCATCTTGGCAGGAGGATGCAGCGGCTATTCAGCGACACACAACAGCGCCGAGCGGTTTCTCCTCCATGAATTTGAAACTGCTCAGGGCAT
The DNA here is from genome assembly GCF_036417535.1 of Chlamydotis macqueenii. NCBI lineage: Eukaryota > Metazoa > Chordata > Aves > Otidiformes > Otididae > Chlamydotis > Chlamydotis macqueenii. Next base: position 5,033,898 of record NC_141556.1, on the reverse strand, counting down.
TTAGGTTGGCAGAACTCTATCACCCAACTGGAACTGCGCCAGCAGGGTTAACATGCTGCTCTTGAAAAGTGAGCCACTGAGGCTTTAATCACCACAAGTGGCAAGGACTTAATTTTTCATCTCATTTGAAATATGCCAGTCTCAACAGCAGACCAAGCTTCTTATAAAATGCCATCTCCTAATCAACACTATTTCCTGCTTCCCTGGATTGCCTTGGATCTCCTGTTACCAGTGCTGCAGCAACCTCGCTTGGCTTACTTAGCCTGTGACCCAGGAAAATCATAGCCCGCTACGGCAGGGCACAGGACAGATGTCCCGCACACAGGACATATGGACCACCGATACAGCAAAATCCAAGCTCAATTTTTTTCTAACTTTCTTCACTTCCCATACCATTGGAAGCATTTCGTCTTTGACCAGGTAGCAGGGCTTGTTTTTAAGATCATAGCTTTACACTGGCATCCCATCTGCATGAAATTACACTGGGTGGTCTAGAAAATGTGTTGGGAGATCGTCTCACCCAGCTCTCTGCCTCTGCACAGCAGAGACGGATCAAAAATACATGCAAGGAGCTCAGATTAACAAGCTCACATGAGAAGGAATGTCTGTGCGAAGACAAAACTCCTTAAATAGATGGGCCATTTAGAAAAAGGAGGTTTACACTGAGGTTCTGAAGAAATTCAGTGTTTCAGCCTGAATCATGTTAAGTTTTAAACAAATACTATGCATAAGCTGTACGCTGTGAAAATCAGCTCATCTAGGAGAATGTTGTTACCTGCAATGTAAGCATTAAGATACTTATCACTTTTAATTCACATAAAGTTTACACTCCCCAAGAGTCCTACAAAAATACTGAATTGTTTCAATATATGCAATATTGTGACAAACCCTTCATATTCTGCAGTTTGTAAGTGTAACTGAACTATGTAGTCACACCATAACAATAAAATTCCACCTTGATTTTTCAGCTCATCACAACCAATGTGATATTATATCATATTTTTAAAGGACTCTGAAAAAAGTTAAGATATGATGTTAAAGGAGGATAAACAGATGGCTACATCTCACCAAAATCTAAGTAGATTTTCACTTGTAATTTTAAAGCTTCTTAAAAAAAAAATAAACCCCAATAAATCCCAATCCTCGGACGAGGAGAGGTGATTTTAACTGTAACTCTTACCTTAAACACATAGCAGAGCAGTTTTGACCACATTGTAAATATTTGCTTGTAGAATATTTTATACACACATCCTCCCCCCAAAAAAAGGTAATTGAATTCCAGCAAACCCAGCTAATCTGAGCATGTAAAGCCTGCCTTACAGAAAATTAAAACTGCTGCACATAAGAGTGGCAAAAATCCATAAATTCTCTTTAAAATGGCAAAGCAACTAGTTATCTCCAAGAGATTACAGATGAGCTATCACCTTCAGCAATATTGTGATTTAAAATATTCAGAAGAGAAAGAAAGCCTCTTTAATGAATGTGTTAAAAGTTTCTCATGCAAAACCAAACGCATCCTTGTTTCATATTTAATTTGCAATAGGATACCCAGCAGCTGAGCTATAAGAGCTTTTCTGGCTGGGGACTAACTGCCTGCTGAGACGGGCTCCACGCGTAGGTAGCACGCGATTGAAGACCAAATCCTGAGAGCTGGATCTCAGCTCCTTTTAAAGTTAATCTGAACACACCGGACTTGAAAGGAAATGAAAAGTGAGTTTCTCTCTCTTCCTATGGCACCAGGACTTCCTGTGTTTTAGCGATTGGTCAAGAACTATTATTTCCTCCATGCTATTCCCAGTTGTGACTGTCAGACGTAATTAGCGTTGTCCGCACACGAGCGCAAAACATTTGGTTAAATACGCCTGGAACAAAAATCCCACATGCACAGAAACCTGGAGAAACGTGGAGAAACTTGGAGAATGTTACGATTCAAGTATGCTGTACCTGAACGAACATGCTGCTTTAAACATTTAGAAATGCAAAGTTCATTTGCTGAGATGAATATCCACAAAAATCTATGCAAGATAAGGGGTATTAAAATTATTCACTCTCCAATTCAGGATGGATTATTTGGCCAATCTGTTAAGCTGTACCTCTCAGATGCACAGAATCAGAACCATCCTCCTCCCCTCAGGGAAAAGAGCTCATAACGTTTGAAGAAAAGTATGCTTCATCCCAACCGTAAGAATACACATGAAACACAGAGTCTTCCTTTAACACAACTCTTTGGAATGGGAAAACAGCAGACATCAACAGTGCGAACACAGAGGGCAAACAAGTTCACCAAAGAAAATAAATTAAGCAGAATGCTGCAGATTGTAAAGTGGCCAGAAGAAAGGCCATTTAAATTGTTTTAAACACACACATGCAGGGTTGAACTTCAATTTATCTCTCCATATAAAATACCACCTCTGGCACTGTGGCGTCATCACTTGCAACCATGATTGAAACATTAATCTCAAACCAAGTCAGAGAAATTTGTGACTTACTGTGTTACCACCTGAAGACCCTATGTTTTCCAGCCTTGGGCTAAATACAAGCCAGATCCAGCCCTGCTCAAGTTTGACATTGCTTCTCATAAACACAGGTATGCTACGGTAGCTTTTGCTTAACCAATCTAAACAAGATACATTTCTACACAACAGGCAAATAAAATCACATTTTACCTAGTCACACAATACACAGCTGTTCAAAGAAACAAAATCCAAACTAAAGAAATACATAAAAATACCATCTTGCCAAGTCATCACAAAGCCATTAATGTTTCTAATGAGTGCAATTACAAAAATGAAAGATTCTAAAAAACCATTCAGTTACAGATGAACGTTAATTATCCAAGTGTTTTACTACATGAACCAGGGTCACGTCTCCAAATGCCTTCTAATTTGAACTCTCCCTGTTATCCATCCAACTTTACATTTCTCAGGCTCCAGCAGAATGAACTAGAACTGCCTACACACGAAAATGAGTTATCCCTTCCTCATGACTTACCCACGCACTAATATTCCTTTTAGCTGAAAGCTGGAGAAAACAGGAACATGTACTCAAAGGTGAAGACTGGAAGAAGGCACTGAAGTTAAGAGCTGTATGGAAAAGCTATAGTGCTTATCTGTGTGTGGCAAAAGACAAATAATTCAAATGAGCTTTCTTAGTCATAATTTTAAAAAATTAGAAGGCAGAGTTCTTTGGTCTTAACCTGGACTCTACCACATATTTGTCTGCAGAAGCTCATAATGAGTCATTCACCTGATTAATGCAAGAGAGATACAGGTCCTGTAATCTGCTAGTCTTTGTCTAGATAACGGCTTGTTCTGATGCTAAGATCAAACTTAGGCTCAGCTACACTTGAAAACGTGTGTGTAAACACCCTGCAATGTCTATTCCTGAATAGCTCCAAGCATGGATATTTTCCACAGAAGGAAAGAAATGCTTCAGACACTTCAAAAATTGTTTAACTGAAAAAAAAAAAAGTTACTCTGCAAGTAACTCTTCTTCGGACAATAGCGTTACTCCGAACAGCTACCTGGACTGCCAACTCCTGGACTCCAGGCCCGGACTCTTCCCCGTATCCATGTAAATACCGTAGCTGTTAATCAGCAGCAGGAGGATGCTGGCATTGCTCGAGAAACTGAAGGCCACATGTTTCAAAATCAGATACCCATATGAGGTCTCAACTAACATGTTCCGCTTCTATGTCCTTCCCTATCAATTCTCTCAAATATAGTACAAAATTAAGGCTTGCTTGGGTTATGAGCCATTTCTCAAAGTTTGTCACAAATTCCTGTGCAGGAAGGTAACAATCAAATTTGTTGTTTTGTTCCCAGTAGCTAAAATATTTTTTATTTGCTTTTTAAAAGCCAGGAATTATCAGTAATCACTAACCTTTTCATTAAGTTAAAGCGTTCTTGCTGGCAAAAGTCAAAGAGAAAAAACTAAAAGCATTCAATGAGAAGAAAAGTAGGTAAGGCTCCCGCATGAAGCGAAAGCACTGAAAAACAATAAAGTTACAAAGTCAGTCCTTAAAAGAGGCCAGTTGTGCTTCTCTTCTATCCTGCTTTAAGCGGTGGCTAGACTTTCCGTTTCCCACCCCCTCCCTCAGAGTCACCAAAAATACTCAGTGCCGTACGGGAAAGTCTGAAAAGCTTGAGAACAGTAACACACAGCTATCGGACGATAACCTAATTTGAAACTTATGCTTTCAAAGGCACAAAGGTGTCTGACGATCCAGATGAAATAAAATCCTCAAGTATAGTAGCAGTAGACAGTGCAGGAAGCAACGCAGGCGCTAAACAAAGTCATACATTGTCAGAAAAGGGAAAAACTGATCTGACATGACGAGTCAAGACAAGTGACAAAGTTTTGCTGAAAAAAAGATCAGTAGGAAATTAAAATCATGACAGCATTTCTGTTTAAAATACACAAGACAATAGAATCCTTTTATCATAAAGTCCCATTTTCTCCTCCAGTTTTATGATAGCCAAAATTGCAATTTGCACATCACAATGCAGTGAAAGAATCCATGACTTTCATTCCAATTCAATGTAAATAATTTACTGCAAAAGGCTGGCTTTTATGAGTCAACTTCTGCATTGTGCAGTTTTTATTTTGAATCCTTAAGAATCACTAACAACTTGTAAGCTATCTAAACAGGTCTGAAAAACAGAAAAATCTTTGTGGGAAGGTTTTAAAAGGGTGATATCCCCTTGAAGAAAAGTCCCGTTAACTTCATTTCATGTGCTATATGCAGTGAATAAAACTAGATAGCTAAAGCAGCTAAAAAAATACATTTTCTCAATGCTGGATTTTTATAGTTAGTATTACTAAGTCCTCTTTAATGCTTTTAAAAAAACCTAGAGTCAGTATCTTTATAAAATGTATTGCCTGATTTGCTTATTCAGGTATAGCCAGGTTCCAGCTGCTTTACTTGTTCTGAAGGAGACAACGCTTAAAAAATCCCCCCAGACAAAAACATGAAAATCCATCACAAGCCCTCTCCCAAAACCAATGCAAACACTTGGAAACTATTTCCTCCATTCCTCCCTTCCAGCTGCCACTATGCTTCTTACAAAAATACCAAGAGGGCTTTTTTTTTTTTTCCAAAGACACAAATGATTAGGAAACGTCAGGTACTAGTCTCCTACAGAATATAAAATAGTGTACGCCTCCGTCTCCACAGTCTATGGAGCCCAGCTCTGTGATTTGGTTTCTGCCACGGATAAAGTTTTACTATGGCGCTTATTACATTGATTTTTTTTTTTCCATCCAAGTGCTGCAAATTAAATGAAGCTCTTCGGTGAAAGTCTATTTAGCTTCACATTTTAAGCTTTTTATAAAAAATCTTCCTCATTAAATCCTTTCTTGCAGTATTTCACTGGAAATTATGCTTTCGATTATGATACAACTTCTTAAGAAAAGGTAAAGATACAGTTGTCTTCCCAATTACAGCTTTATCAGCACACCTTCTATAAAAGACTTATTTTTCTGTCTAATGGCAAGATTTAAACCAGGCATATTTTTTTGTACACTTTTTTGTTCCTGTCTCATATTTTCTTTTTTTTTTTCTTTGAAACCTGCCTCTCCTATTGGCTCTTTCCCAATGCCTTTTTTCTGTCTGCATCTCAAGCTTGGCTGCCTTTCTCATTTTGTCTGTTTCTCCTGTTGCTTCTTCCTTGCTAGGCTGATGCATATGTGAAGACTCATTCGCACAAAAGCAATCAGCGTCTAACACTCAGCACAGTGCATGGACGGCTAAAGGATGCTTGCAAATACTCAGCAACCAGGCACGGTTAGCAGCCAGGAGCAAAGCATTCAGTCTGGCAGGGGTTTAACTCTTCAAACTGGTTGACTACACAGTATCTGTTTGTTGATGGGTGGTGGTTTCCTAACCAAGTATACTGGAAAAGCTCTGTCAAAAAGATTATTGCTGCTTTTAAATCATCAGTGCAGCTGTTAGAATGAAGAAGAGTCTGTGGAGTTAAACTAGATCTGGGGAAAGGGAGGCTTAAAACCGACAACAGCGAGACTTGTGTTATCAAAACGGCAAAGTCGATATCCCAGTATCCTTTTTAAATCACATCATGTGCTAATTTAGAAAGAGGTATTGGCTTTGTTTAACCCTTGAGGAAACCAGAGATTAAAATGATGCTGGTCTGAGATCCAAGACTTGCTGCATTCAGTTCTGGAGCACGGCCAAAGAAAACACTGCTAGACTGAGGAGCCAGTGACAATTTTAAAATTTGATATATCTAGCGCCACTAGTGCTAGACACTAATGCTTTATACCACCACGATGCTTAATGCTTTATACAATTACAGTTCTAGCACTGGTAGGCCCTAGGTATCAGATACAAGAATCACGTATTAGCACCTTGCTCCATCCCCCTGTCCCATTCTCATAAATTCAAATGTGATTTTTAGCAACTAACATTGCATGAAAAAACTAAAGATGTTCTGAGATGATGTATAATTTGACAGCTGGGTTTCCACACTTCCAGGTGGCTGCAAGCATCAGGTTTTGGTGGGTAACAAGCCCTAACATCACATCAACAGCAAAGAGGGGAAAAGGCAGGACTGTAAGAAGATCAACAATTTTATGCTTTGATCTGCCAGGGAAATAAAATGCTCTGACAGAAAAAGCTACAAATAAATCCAAATTTGTACACCATGCCAAGAACTGGTCCTGACTCAATGACCAGAAATGTAATGCCAGTGCTTGAACTCACATTATCAGGAATGAAAGACCACAAAATTTAATGCTCAGTAATGCTCCAGATCATCTTTAAGGGAAAGGTGATGAACTTCTGTGAAGTGGGACTGAAGTGGTATGAAGCAGAAGACTGAAAAAAAGAAAAAAAAAAAAAAAGAAGCAAGAATTGAGAAGGAAGTTTGACTCCCTAAAAGCTTCCCTTCTCTCCACAAAAAAAAAAATCTCAAGTACTGGGAAGAGACTCTCATGTCTTCTCCCTCAAATCCTTCTGACATATCCCAGCACAATTACAGTGTAAGAGAGGAATGAAGGTCTAATGCAAATATAACAGACTATGAACAGTAATGCATGCACAAAAGCAACATGTTTTCTTCAGTCCTTCAGTCAGAGAAACGGTGATGGACTACCTGTGACTTCAAAAAGTTGGAAAAAGAAAGCAGTTGACATAAAGTGTTTATTTAAAAAAAAAAAATCATTATTATTATTAAAAATGAAGTAATAACAAGAAGCAGCAAGCACAGGTAGAAATTCATTCCAGGAAGCTTAAAAATAAGGTTAGCACGGCACATGTTGGATTCATACTTCACTCTTCTTTTGTTTTAGTTATGGAGAAATGATACATGTTCTTAAAGTATCAGGACCTAGGCCTCTCAACATTATCACGAAATATAACAGTGATTATTATTAGCTGCAAAAAAAGTATCTGGGCTTTCTCAGCTGGCCTAGTTTCAGCACTGTACTGTTTTGCTTCAAATGCAATCAACAAATTCTATGAAGTTGATGTATTATTGCAAAATGTATGTTCTTTTGCATTAAAGCACAAGAAATAAAGCATGACCATCATGTTTTGCAACTAATTTATTTTTTTCTCCTTTTTTAATCTGTCTTACAAGTTTACCATGACATTTTAGTGACAACAGCGCTGAAATAACTCAAAAAACAAAAAGGAGCCTAATTAAAAATAGTCAGACAGCAAACATCATGATATATTGGCATAAAATTATCCCTTCAGTGCCCTTTGTAAAAATACTGCTGAAAACCCAACATTTGCCATGGCAATACTGAGTCAGATTGTTTTATAAAATATACAATTTTATATGCAGATCCTCACAGTGCAAGCATTTGGAATCTGCACCAGATCATGTAGTTAGTGTACGTTACTGAAATGAGGCACAGCACATTTAAGGCAGGAAAACATTTTCTGTTTTCTTGGAATAAAACTTGTACCACTGAACCGAACTTCCAACTGACACAAATTACAGATCTTGAAAACCTATTTGCCTTCCTCCTTTCCCCCACAACTTCAGAAATCATTCAGAGAACTGTTTCAGCATTTCTTACTATTCAGTACACGTGAAGGAAACTGCTCCTCTCAGGCTGGACAGGACTTTTTGCGCTTAGTGAGTCTTTGGTAACGATAACTATGACACCGCACAAGCTGCTGGGTGGATTGTATACTGGGAACACAACACCACCAGCTCCAGAGTAAGTGGAAAGAAGTGAATTACACACATAGAACTAGAGGTCGTTTTAGAAGGAGGTTAGCAACACCTACTGGTCATGGTGCATACTGAACACTTATGTTTTTCTTTAAATTAACAATTAAAAAAAGCTTTTTTTTTTACTAAAGCATCTAGCTAAGATTACCTGTGAAGTCTGTTTGTCACCAGAGATAATACTTTTAATTAGATCAACTGATAAAATTAAAAGGTATTACCTCTCCCAATAAAACTTGGTCTGCTCATATTCTTAGAACGTCAGGGCTACATTAGTCATAAAAATGTATCAGTACTAGTCATTTCTGAACAATATCAGTAAATAAATATTCATAACAGGAGCTGAGCTCTAGGTTTTGATATAAAATGGGACATAACGAGTCTTCCAGACAGTTCCTTAGAGTGAGTGAAAGATTTACATTATACATCATAATGTGCATGAAGCCTTCCTTTATTACTAATTATCTTTATTGTCTACTCAAAGCAACTCAAATGTTATGAACCGCACAATCTTAGCAGCAGCACGATTTTTTTTTTTCCTACTGTACAAAGATCTGCAAACTATTCAAACAGCTTCTGCAATTCTTCGGCCTGTTTACGATGCATTCCTTTAATCTGCAGAAGTAGAAGTTTTTCCTCCAAATTTTACTTGGAGTAAAATACCACACAAAATATACAACAGAGTTTCTTCATCTACCTCACTCGTTCAAAAAAAAAAAAAAAAAAAAGATAAGGCACAAAATTACAAACAGCATTTTCAGAAAATACTTAATTCAAAATTAAAATGTCCTCAACTAGAGGTATTTTAGATCAACTATAACAGATCTGCATTCAGCAGTTATATTTAATGCTGGCTTTAAATTCCCATTTAAAATAATATTGGTTTTATTTTTTGAAGTTGTGTCTATAGGTCCACTGCTACAGCAGCCTTAGGCATTAGAAGTTTTCCTGGTTCTCATCCAGCTTTGGAAATAATATCTTCTTGCTTCAGGTGTTAAAAGGATTCATACATTATTTATAAGGACTGCTAAAATCTAACTCCTGGATCTAACTTGCAAGAGAAAGAGTATTAAAAGTTACACACATAAAAAAAGCACACAACCGTCCCCATTTCAATTTTTAGCCTCTCTTTCTATGTCACGTATCGCCAGACTGAGTCTGTAACACTCTCATCTCTCACTTCCCATGTTCAGACATTAATCTACAGCTGCTTTGAGCCTTGTTGATCTTTCGTGCATATTATTACAGTATGATTTTCCAAGGACTAAAAAAAAAAAAAAAAAAAACAACCAACAAACCAAATGCAAAACTGCCAGGTAACTTGTTACACTTCAAAGAAGCCGTATTTCTCTGACAGAATGGTGTTTGTTTACCTCCTGAAAAATTAGGCTAAAGTGTTTCAAGAAAGTAGCCAGAACAGGGTAGCTAAAATCCCCATTCAACTTCGCAACGGCGTCTTCTATAATTTTCTCTTTTTAATCTTGTCTATACATGATATTTACATTCTGCTTGTCTCTTCCTGGTTTAAGAGAGTTGATGGTTAGATTTTAAAAACAACCCTTTTAACAAACCTCACAGGAGGGAGATTCTGGTACCTTCTTATCAATCCAATAAAATATTTCTGCAGTGTGACTTCCTGGGTCATAGTAAGGCAAGAGAGATTAAAATGCTGTTGATCTATAAAATAACTATGAATTCTATGCAATTAAAGAAAACAGAAAAGTCAGGTCTACAGAGCTTCAGAAATATTCATCAGCATGAGTAAGATGAGTAAAATACTGTTACTGAAAATAGCATATTTGTTCTGAACACACTAAAACCATTGTACCTGATAGTTCTTTACACTTCACATACCTGTTCCTGACTATAATTTCCCTCAGTCTAACTGCAGCACGTAGTAACTACATCTACCCAGCTGATGTATGAAAGATTGAACCTACACTTACTATAGCTTACTAAATCATTGAAAAAGTGCCACATGCGACATTTGTACCAGCACAACAATGGATTTTTGTTCACCCAATAAGGTGATGTCATTTATGTTCATCTTCACCCCAGGCAGAATTTTTACACATATTTCATTGTTCAGACTGTAAGATCTTAGTTCTTAAAAAAAGAACACTATGCATAACAGAGCATGATATCCATTCTGTCCCCACAGAAATTATAAATTAAATTAGTATCTTGTGAGGACTGCACCTGTTCGTTACACTGCTGGCAAATAAAGTTCTTCTGTCCAGGATTTTTGTACCCAGTCCACAGACTTACACACATTTATTTCCCCACAAAGTATAGTTGTGTGGTGTTCACTATGCAAAGGGAAAATTAGACTAGGTCGCATTTCTTAAAGGTTTATCTTACTAGTAATCAGGTCTCATGTAGCTGAAAAACAGAAAAAACAATTTTGCTTTTTCTACTGCCTCTGTTAAAATTCTCAGACTAACTGCAGTTGGTAGCATTTGTACAGTTGCTTTCACTGTCACAGCGATCGTCAAGCCCTGCCTCTGTGGGACTTTTATACAAGAAAACAAGAAAAGGAAGAACAGTTGGAACAGTGATGATGAAACCCTAATCAACAGTAGCAAAAAGAACTAAAAACAAGCACTGTGACTCTTAATGACTCTTAATTCTTTATTTTAAATCTGACTTCATTTTAATTGGAAGAAATGGGGGTTTAGGTTTGTTTTTTTTGTTAAATTTGCTCAAAGGAAGAAAAAACAGCTGTCAGGAGCTGGGAATGCTGTGTCAGTCTTGCCAGCCTTCCTTCTTCTACCTTTGCCAAATTATGTAAGCTCTTGCAGTATATGTAAGAGGGAGGCTAACACAAAAAAAAAAAGGTAACATAAAGCATTCACTTCTATTGTCATCTGAAAACTTAAAATTTAAATGCATTATAGAAACGTGTATTAACACAGTGTACTTCGATACCGGTTAATCTCACAGGAAAGTAGAAGAGTGGAAAATAAACTTGCTGCAGCACTGCTACCTGTTTTGAAACCATGCTTGTGTAACACCCACTGGGTCCTTTCGAGCGACTGCTGTGGGGCAGCACAACTCGAACTGCTCAAGGGTGCAAACAAGTATGCAAACAGACAGGGAGCAAAACTTAAAGCAAAGGATTAATTTCGCACCTTCTTGAGAGGAGACAATAGGTGGCATGTAATCAGGGATGTACTCCTTCCTTTCTTCCGCATCTTTACTTCCTGGCTGGGGAAACTGCAGGACATTGTTCTTGCTGACGGGAAACGAAGGGATTTGATGTGCGAAAGTGACAGGTTCAATATTGTGTATATAATCTTCTAGCTCGTGCAGGTTAACCCCCATAAGCTTGAAGGCATCACCTACATCATCCAATATTGGATCTGTCCGGCCATCTGTAACAAAAAAAACAAGAATAGAACAACATTTTTGAAAAAATCCGGTTTAAAAAAAATTGACCTGCAAATCTATGTTTAGAGATTACAGCGCATCACAGCTCACTACCAGTAACAGAGATTACTGTCCCACAGTTCTGCCAGGTTTACCGTTCATCAGGGTATACAACGTGTCAGGCTAACAACACACTCTCATTTAAAAGTGTTTTGTTTCGACCCCTATCACTGTGTTTCAATTCATACCATTAAAGAACTGCACCTCAAGAAGCAAATCAAGAACAACAGAGCGAGCAGCAACAGGTAGCTTTACCTGGCAACAGTCAATTAACACTGTGCAACACCACGTAAAATAGTTTTCAATTTCATAATGTAGACTCAAATGAACAAAACAAATCCTTAATATGCTGAAAGTGCCTCTTTGCCAGTACGTATCAGACCAAACATTATTTTTCAACCTAGAAAAGGAACAATTTCATTTTGTTGAACACACTGTAGTTTACGGGTGGAAAAAAAAAAAAAAAAAAAAAGAAGGTATCTCGTGTGTCTCTTGATAACTAAAATATTTCATGTAGTATTTTTCCACCAGATGAAATCTACAGGCTTCATAAACTATGAGTCACTTTACCTACCGGTTAGATATACCTCCCGGATGAAACACAGAAATATTAAGTAGTGGGCTGATGAGGAGGGAATATTTTATACTAATTTTCAGGTGCTGATTTCCTGGGGTGCAATTTAAGTTTGACTTCACAGAAAAAATCTTCTTTTCTTTACAAAAAAGATAGTGAAACCTTACCGGCCAAGCAGTCGGGATCTTTATTTAATACGACCTCCAAGAAAACAATTCAAGAAAGGATGTTTGGCTCAAAGATTTAAACTACACAGCACAGAAGTCCTCCAAGTGCCTCAGTTTCCCTGACCTGACAGAAAGAAATCTCTCTGCAAGCCTCTGGAGAGAAAACTGGGCACCTGGTAGCCAAGGCACCAGTTTGGAGTCTCATCCTAAATTTTCATAATAACAATAACACAAAAAAGATGCCTTAAACTCCAAATATGGGTTTTTTAATTATTAAAATTCTGTATAGTTGGCTTATGAAGATATTACATCCCTACATAATGATAAGCTGTGATTTACTTTAAAAAGTAATTATGGAAAACCAGTCCATGCTTATGGAAGGAACACAATCGCTATTGTGAAGCCCCAGCTTCGGAGCACGGCAGGGATGCTCTTTTATTTGTCCTTTAACCTAATCTCTTCTTGGTTTATCTTGAATCCGAAGCAGTTGAGCAGGCTGGTTCTCACATCACTGGATGAATTCAAACCCCAGCTAACTTATGCCTGCAGGTACATTTAGAAAATAATAATTTTGTTCTAGAATTTCTCTTCTTAGTCTTGCAGTGAAGATAAGGGTAATACTCAGATTATGATTTTGATTCTCAGCTCTGTAACACTGGCCTCTTGTGTGACTCTGGGCAAGTTGCTTGTGTTTTAATTCTCTTCACAGCTAAAGGGAGATCAGACCAAGTTGTCACCTCTTTTGTCCGTCTGTATTTAGAACGTGAACTCCGTATGACAAGAACCATCTCGGATTTTGTGTTTGTATAATATCTAGTACAATTGCAATACCAGTTGCCCCTGCAGATTGTATGGACTGAGAAATGTGGAGACTTACATAAACATAATTAAAGGAGGATATCACCACTCTGGTGTAGTTACGAGATTCCTATAGTTATTAGGCAGATGGAAGAGTGCTTCATCCTTAAAAAATTAAATTTAGATAACTGACACAGTCAAGAACTTTTATGTTGTCACTTTTAGTTGCTCTTCAGACTACAAAGATACCTTTGAACTTAATGAACCATTTTCTAAGGTGCCAAGACTTAACAGGTACAAGCTGGGCAGTCAGTTAAAAAGAGAAACTTGGGGAAAACTTTTCAACAAGCTCAGAAGTAGAGCATATTTACACCCTGGATGCTCCTGAAATCACTGGCTGTGCTGTTTGCAGGACGAAGAGATCGATAGTGAGCCTCACAGCACTCATTCCCAGGCAGGCACTGCCTAGACCTGGAAAGTGCACCGACAGGCACGGACACACACCACGTTTGTGTCCGGTTTCCCTTTGAAGAAAAAACAAGTGCACAGGCAGGAAAATGCTGCAACAGGTTCTCCAGCTGGACAACCTGGGGCACAGGGCTGCAAGATGCACCACAACATTTACCCCATTACTGCGGCTCTGTGAAGGTGTTTCGAGTACCTTGTTCAGCGTGCAGCTCTTGACGCCTGCACCATCAGGGACCCAGGGTGAAAGTTTAGTCCAGTTTATCACTGTGATGGGTAAAAGTCTTTTCCTAGATCTGCACACGACCTTTTTAACCTCCAAAAAAACTGTAGCAACGTGACTGGCAAATGACAAATGTTAAAAAGGACTTCTTCCTCCAAGTGCTTACTAAGAACCTGTGGCAGAAAAGCAACTACTACTACTACTGTAACTGAACCATGGAAATATTCAAGTAACCATATCAAAAAACAATTATGGGTGTTAGAAAGCAGGTTCAAGGGGAGACCAAAAAAACCTGAAGAAGATTCAATTTTCCCATATCTTTGACATTTGCCTCCAAAGAGACAATGCCAAGACATTAGGCTAATTAAAAGCTAAAAAAAATCTTTAAACCTGCAATGGTCACAGGGATGAAAGGACTGATCAGGTAACCTCCTCTTTTCAAGAAGGAGTGTCCTCAGTGGTGAAAGTGTATAAAAAAGTGTCAGGTCTGTATTTAAATCAAAACACTTATCAATTAGAAATATACAGAGAAAAAATGCATTAAAATTAATTTCAGGTGATTCATCAAACAAAGGCTTGAGCCTTTTTACTTATATTTGAACAGTTTAGCACTCCTCTTCTCTCTCTGGTTCAATAAAAATTCACTAAAATAGCAGAAGCCAGACACAGGAAAGAAAATGCTGACAAACACGTAACATGCTCTCTCCTGGTCTTTCACTTAGTCTTAGGCTTTTTTCTCTAAGTAAATGATGCCAAAAAAGAAAAAAAGTTTACTTTGTGCATCCTGAACTTGTCTCAACATTCTTCAGATATTTGTACCATCCTCAGTTTAAAAATTCAGATGCTGAAGCCTCCCAGTGCAACAACTAATCCAACGTCACACAGCAAGTCAGTAGCAGATCACAAAAAAAGCTTTAGAGCTTTTGGTTTCCAGCCTCTTGCTCTTTCCTGTACCACGACACTTCAAATATTATCAGTTGTCCAGGATCGGAAAGAGATGGAAGGAGATGGGAAAAGTTCATCCAGCAAGTTACAACTCTCCTCCTTACCCCCCAAACGGTGAACTAAGGAAATATCTTTCTCAAAAGCTTTTAAGATGTACTATCTCCCTCAATGGGAACTGTGCTCTGAAACTGATACAGCTGTGGCAAACAGCAGAAGTAAATTAAGACCACTGAGTCTCAAAACAGCTCCTCAGAAACCTGTGGGAATTGCCAGGCAATCACATTACTCTCAGCTTCCCTATGCATGAGAATGAACACCGGGTGAGGAGGAATCTGCACAGAAATGGATCCTGAAAAAAACGTCCAGCACTGAAATTATGGGGGAACAGAACCCACACAGAGCCAAGTTTTTGGGTGGAAAGCTATCCAGCCCTCCACCCTGCTGCTCAGCATCACCTGCAGATAAACCTAGCTGTTTTCCCCACAAGGGAAAACAAATCAAACAGAATGAGGGCGATGCACTAACTCCCCTGTAAGCAATAAAAGCTCATTTTCGGTTTGTGGGGAAAAGGAATTTTTAGAAGCTACTAAAGCCTAGTTATTTTTTTTGCAAAAGTTACAAGAATTCCTCAGCCAAGCTGACCAACGCTCACGTCGACCAAAGAAACTGGGAGGGAGTGGGTAGGGGGTTAGGGAAAAAGTATCTTAGTTTCCTTAAATTCAGTCTCAGGAGTAGCTGATTTACTTTTGTCAAACTCACCCCCATCGCTTCCTCCTTCCTGGCCCAAAGTCTGTATGAATCAGTGAAAACTTAAGAAGCAAGTAAGCACAGAACAGAAGAGCTTTGAGTTTCATGCTGGTTTTCTTTTTTAAATGGAGCAAATACAGCTCCGTAATAAATACACTGAGAAAAAGTAATGAGTCATTATCCATACAACACGTACAGCCTATTATAAATAGCTCAGCATTCACCCTCATGTTTGATATAATTATTTTTTTAAAAAAACCTCTTATTTTAACCAGCCAATTACTAGGTATAGCTCCTCAGTAATTTCATTGCAGGCTCTATCACAGATTCCTTGGGCTCCAGCACATCACAGAACTTTGTCAAGGAGACAACATATCACTTCCTTCCAGCATCCACAAGAACAGTCAGAAGCATACACAGTAGATTATTTAATAAGTATATATGCCTCACTTGACTGCACCTAAGTGGGGCAAAAGTGTCCTATTACTGTCATTAACAGGTAGACAAAAGCATCTTCTTGCTAATGCTGCTCAGAGTCTGCTCCTTTTCCCAGTAACCTCATATATGTCAAGGAAAAAAACCAAGTTGAGCTTCTTCACTGGTAGCCAGCAAGAAGTTAATTAGCTTAAAAAAACCCCTACATTTAAGGTTATCAAGACATAAAGAGGTACTCTTATAACAAATGTTATGGGCCCTGGATAGATAACTGTTACAACAATCACTCAACATCAGTACAGGGAATCAGCTCATTAACCTGATCATGAAAATCTAACACTTTGATAGAGGTTATCATATTCTACTAAGAGTGAAGTAACTAAAAAAAAAACCAAACCACCAAACAAAAAAGAAAAAATATACAAGGTACATTTTACATTTAGTTATAAAGAAATAAAAGTTTGGTTGATGCCAGGTCAATTCTCTCCACTGTGGTAACTCCCAATTAAAATATCGGTCTGCTGTTTGCATTCTCCAAAGCAGAGATTTGGTACAATGACGTTAAGTTTTCCTTTACAGAAGACTGAGCAGTGACCAGATCAGAACTTGCCTTTTAAATATAAATGCAGTTGCACTACTAATATAAATTTAATATAGTATTTAGTAATATTTCCATTAAATATTGTTTTATATATATAATAAAATTAGTTTTAGGTAGTCCTGTGAGGAGCAAGGAGTTGGACTCGGCGATCCTTATGGGCCCCTTCCAACTTGAAATATTCTATGATTCTATTTTTACATAAAAATAAGCTTCAAAAAAGTACTCACACAACATGAGCAACTTTTAAACTTTATTTCCTGACTGTAAGCAAATTTCAGCAGAAAAAAAACCAAACAAAAAAAAAAAATCACAGCATGTCCAAGCATATGTTCAACATTGAAAATTCAAGGAAAGAGTACTCAAAACCCCACTTCTAGATCCAACACACCTCAAAGTTAATTATCTAGTTCATTATGCTTCTAATTTAAGGACCAGATGATCTAAATTAGTTCTGCTGAACTATGTCCAGGTGCCCTCAGTGATGAAAGTTAAGTAGCTTCTACCTGGTTGTTTTTTTAAAGTAATGTAATAGGAAAACCAGGCTTTTGGGGGCATAAACCATGACTTCCTGCCTTATCCCCCCCATGAATTGCACCACTCCCATAAATACACTGGAAACTGAATTCTTGTACTGGATGTCCTAAGTGAAGAGGTAGAACAAGACATATTCTGCATGTCTGTAACCAACCACCCCACTGCCAAGCTGCATTAGCTAAATTCATAGCAAATGAAGCGGATACCTCTGTGTTCACTGGACAGCTCCCCAGTATAAAAACCCCAACAAACACTAGAAAATCCACAGTAGTTAACCCAAAGCACCAGCTGCGCTGCCGCCTCTATCAAACCACGTGAAATGCGAGTGCAAAACAAAGCAGCACATAACAGAGAACTTTTCCCTTTTGACCTCTGCTTAAAACAAACAACAACAACAAAAAAATGTAGAACAGCTCTCAGAAACCACAGCATGTCAGTTTTTGTAGTTCAATACCTTAATTACATACTCCAACTCTATTTTTCAAATATTTTATTTAAATTTTAGGATAACAACATGTGTGAAGTGTACAGCATATTGAATAGGCTTCCTCTTACAAGCTTTCCACAAATTTGAACAGCATAATGTGATGTACCCTTATTTTCTCCCCTGTAAGTTCCCTCTCTCCTCCACTCCCAACACAATATTCAGAAGCATTTCATGGCATCAAACACATCTCAAGCCCGCTTTGCTAATCCTTTTGCCTTCTCTTTGCAGGCACAGAAGCTCCCATCAACTACAGCTACTGCAAATGCAAAGAAACAAGAGCAGAAAAGTAATGAAAATCTTGAATGTAGCTCTCCTAACGGGATGTAGCAGCTGGAACAAAGATCTAACACAGCTGGGAAAGCTATAATTTTCTTTTGCAACTGAGAAAATATGTGAAAGACAACGACACGCTTCTCAGAGCAATACCACACTGTCTCAATTACGTCAGAGTAAATCCATTCAGTTTCGAATACAAAGATTATGTCCCTCCAGCTGACAACCCTGCTAACTCAAACCCCACTGGTTTGACTCCGAGATAACACACTGACAATAAAGATGCTACAATTGGAATTTAATTAATTCTTCTTATGCAAAACCATGGCAAAATTCAACTCATTCATCGAGAGCTGGGTCTGTACAGTAACTTATTTTAGGAGCAAAAGGAAACAATTCTGAAAAAGCAGGGAGACACCAGCTAAGCATTAAGATATGTTTTTACAAACCTTTTAAAGAAATAAATACAGGACTCATTTTAAGAGAGGTAATACGAGAAATACGGTATCATGACATGAACACAGCATATTCCCCTTCTCCACAAAAAAAAAGGGGGAAAAAAAAACCAACAACAAAAAAACCTGATGTGTCCTTCTCCATTCATAGAGGGGAAGAAAATAAATTCCTTCCCTCACTTTCAGTATGCACACCCAAAGCAAGAGAGGGATACCTTATTTCTGCATACTTCCAATTCCTCAAGCACTGAAAGGAAAAAGCTGTATTTTCACCTTCTCTGCATCTTTTCCTCCCAGTGTAACAAACACCGCAGTACCTGTGGCAGAGGCAGCTGAGCTCAGGGGGCAATGCTGCTCAACAACTCATCTCTTGCACAAACAGTAACAAAAGCATCTCCCTAAAATGTGAAACCATACTGAAGGACAGCTCTGACCCAGTCTATGTCAGCTCCTTTTTCACCCCATAACCCAGCTCTCCCAAACTCCCTAAGTTGTTTCCTTCAATCTCTTCACAGGCACAGCAGCTGCACTGACGCGGGTGGTTTAAGTTGCTCAGTCCCATTTCCAGGCTACCCATACACAGCTTCACATCCGACTAGCTCCCAAATTTGTGGAAAGCTTGTACAAGGAAACCTATTCAACCTAGAACTCAAAGAGTTTGTAGCAGTACCACTAAGTTCCTCCTAAGCTTGGTTAGTCTGGTGCTGCCAGTGTATCTCAATTACTCCTCAAAACATGAAGCAGAGGCAGGACCAGGTGCATTCGGATCCTCACTGCAGCAGCAAGAACTTCTGCTTTAGCAAAGAAGGACAAGCACAAGCAGCAGCGCCTTCAGACCACAGCTGCTCCTCTCCCGACCAAGACAACTACGCTGTGCCTACTGAGCCACTGGTCTTTGTTCCGCACTCTCCAAATTCCCTCTAGCAGAAGATGACACCATCTCCAGCCTTCACAGTTCCTCTGATCCTGAGGCTGCATCCACCACCAGGTGACAGTCATATCCTTCAGATACTCCTCTCATCTGTGGCTGTGACCCTCGTTAGCACAGCTCCCACAACTCGGACGGAAGTGCTGGCAAACTTCTCCACTTACGCAGTTCAGGGCTGCCATCCCTGTTACCTCTCCCATAACCTCCCGCAGCCCCCAGTACATTCTTTGAACTGGTGGTGGCTACAGTAGCCCCAAATCCACCACCAGTGAGTCATCTTCTCCTCACTCAGCAGTTCAGGCGAGCAATCACATCATCCATGCCAGTGCCACCCGCCTTCCCCGCTGCCAGACCCAACCGCAGGAGCTCTGACCTCTGTCCCAGGGGCTCTCCAGGACTCCCCGCTCCACACGCACATGGACACGCAGAGCAGCAGCAGCAGCACGTAACGGCACAGCTCCCCAGCACACCACAGGAAGGAGCAATAGGGAACAAGTCCCTCTCGGCACGGGAGGCACAAGCAGCCCTGCTTCTCCATGTGCACACAGCCTGTAGCCACCCCTCCAGGCACCCTCGCTCCCCACAGCCTCTCCGCTCTGGGCATTCCTGCTTCATCTCATCCCCCAAATACTTACAGATCCAGCAGCAGCACTGGCAGTCCCATCTCCACACACACATCGCTGCTGTCCTCCTCACCACGTTACACGCTCCCTGCCCCACACGTAGGGCAGCAAAGGTCTCCGCACAGACTCACAACCCTCCAACCACGCTGACAGCCTGAGCCTTGCTCCCCATCCTCTGCATCGCTCCCTGTGTTCAGATCCCACAGCGACCCTGACAGCTTCCCTCTCCCCACATACCACCACATCCACACACTCTCCTGGACCCAACAGGACACTGGCACCCCCTTTTTGACATTCCCACACCCAGCAGTCCCCTACCACCCTCTCATCCCCAAGTCAGCACTACTGACCCAGCAAGCAACCGGACATTCCGTTCTCCTACACCCCATATTCTGCTGGTACCAGCAGGCTGTCTGCCTCCCTCAGTACCCCCACTGCAGGCTCCGCAGGGATGCAGACAGTCCCAAGGGACACAGAACTCCATCCTCTGTTGCACTCCCAGACCCAGCAGTGATACTTGCTGCCCCTTCCCCATCCTGTCCACACACACATGCTCCATACTCCTATGTGACCCAGCCAGAAGTCCTCACACCGACTCTCAGACCTCTCTTCTTCCTCTTCTCCCACTTGGTGTAAAATCACCCCTTCCACGCTCCCACTCCAGCACAGCCTCACCCCAAATCCAGCGAGACCCTAGGCATCCTGCCCACCACCATCACCCCTAGCTCCTTCTGCACAGGCCTCAATGGCAACGTTGGCTGACTCCAACCCCCATGATATCCAACCAAACCTCTCCCACTGCATCCACATGAGGACACTCACACCTCACCCTACAGGCACTAAAATTATCCTCAGCCCCATCCCATCCGTTCTCCATGCACACACTCCACACCTCCCACATGCAGCCCCATCACCCTCCCACATCCTGTGCGCTACAGCTCCACCTCCCCCGCAAAAAACACTCTAGTACACCCCTGCCTTCACACACTGGAGCCCCACATCCCCAACACACGCTCCCAGCCCCATGTACCATCACTTCCCCCTGTACGCACGCATCTCCAGCCTCACGTACGTGGCCCCACGCTGCCCTGGTACATGTCACCCTGACCACAGCCCCCTGCCCACCCCTAAACATGTGCATCACCGACACCAGGCACCGCAGCCCCACATCACCCCAGCATATGCCCCACACCTCCCCTTGCACGTTTGCACCTCCAGCCCCACAAACCACTGCCCCCTTACACAAATATACCAAACCCAGAGCACTCCAACCCCAGCATCAGCGTTTCCAGCTACATCTCTCTCCCCTCATGCAGGTAACTGCACTCCTCTCAGACCCCACGCACTGCAGCTCCATCGCTTTACTCCTTACATACACCCCAGACGCACATACCACAGGCTCAGCTGTGGGGCTAACACTGCCTACACCCAGCCCAAATCTTGTGCCCTACAGCTTCAGCGCTTCCCCTTATACCCAAATTCTGGACCTTACACACATATCCCCACCTGCAGTGAGCCCCCACAGCACAGACCCTGACCCAGAGATGAGTCAGGATAACACAGCAGCAACATCGCGTCCTCTCACGCGCACATCCTACGCAGCAAGAGGTTCTGGCTGCCCCTTCTCCCTTCCCAGTGCAACCCCCTCCCAAATTCAGTACAGCTCCACCCAGCAGGGCCAACAGTCCCACCTCCCCCCTCTGTGTACACACACACACCCTGCTACACTGTAGTCAGATGAAGTGGGTCAGCAGCTTCATAATTTTGGGTTGATGGTTGGACTTGATGATTTCAGAGGTTTTTTCCAACCTTAAAGATTCTATGACCCATCTCCCCAAACCTCAGAGCTCTGTTTCCACCAAGCCCACAGCCCCAGTCCCAACTCCTCATCCTTGCCCACACCCCAGACCCACAGCCCAACCCTCCTTTGCACTAGGGCCCCTGTACACCAGCACTGCCCCATAAATTACTTCCCTTCTCATCTTCTCAGCCCCTTGCACTGCTCGCCACCCCCGTTCCCCTTGATCTTCCTCCAGTTGGACTATCCCACAACCCACCTCCCCACCGCTGCCCCACAGCCCACCTCTCCATTGTCACACCACAGTGTACCTCCCCACAGTCCCTGCCACTACCCCACCTCCCCACAGTCTGGCTTCCACACACCACTACCCCACAGGCTGGCTTCCCTCACACTCCCTGTGATGCCCCACACCCTGATCTCCCCCGTGGCCTCAAGTCCCTGCCCCAGACCACTTCCCCATGCTCTCTCCCTACAGAACGGCCCCACAGGTCACCTCCCCGCGCCACCACAACACTGCCCCACAGCCTGGTCTCTCTCATGTACGCACCTCACATCTGCTGCCCCACAGACCCCACTGCTGCCCAACGCCCCCTTCCCCATTACCCCACAGCCCGTATCTCCATCTCTCTCCCCCTGCAAAGCACCCCTCAGCCCCTAACACTGCCCTACAGCCTCCCACCCCAGAGCTGCCCTCCCCACGCCCCCACAGTGCTACCTCGCAGTCTCCCTCCCCACGGCCCACAGCACCGACTCCGCGGCCTCCCTTCACAGAACTGGCAGGGACTTATGGAGGTCACTTGGCCCAGACCCCTGCTCGAGCACGGCCACCCACAGCCGGCTGCCCAGGACCGTGTCCAGACGGCAACGACTACGTCCCTCCCCACAGCCCCTCTCCCCACAGCACTGACCCCCAGCCCCGCACTCACAGAGCTCGCAGTAGCGGTGGCAGCCCCGGCCCAGCCCCTGCAGGTACCGCTGCAGCACGTCGGTGAGGAGGTCGCAGGCCGAAACCTGTACCGAATCCCAACCCAGCGCCTGGCAAATCTGCGCCACGGACACCCGCAGCAGCCACCGCGAGTAGGTCTCGCACATGCCGGCTCGGCTCGGCTCGGCTCGGCGCGGTGCCGCCCGGTCCCGCCGCCCGACCCTGGGCCGGGAGGGCCGAGGGACGCTCACGCACAGCCCGCCGCCGCCGCCATCTTGGCGCCGCGCCTCCCCGCCGCCCGCGCCAGGCAGCGCCGCTCCAGTGCCGAGCGCATCGAGCGGAACGCGTCGCATCGAGCGCTCGGCCGTCGGCAGGGCGGCGGGGCGGGCGGGAAGCTGGGACAGGGCGCGGAGGGGCTCGATCCTCCTCAAGAAAACCCGAAATGGGGGTTTCTTACAGTGAGATGAAAAAAAGTTAGTCTCGGGCGGCC
Organism: Chlamydotis macqueenii; assembly: GCF_036417535.1. Lineage (NCBI taxonomy): Eukaryota > Metazoa > Chordata > Aves > Otidiformes > Otididae > Chlamydotis > Chlamydotis macqueenii. Next base: position 5,010,797 of record NC_141556.1, on the reverse strand, counting down.
TTTCGGAGCTCTGGTGGGCTTCCCCTGGACGAAGGGCTGCCGCTTGCTCTCCTCCGCAGGCCCAAAGCGCTGGGGCAGGGGCCATACCCGTGAGGCGTTGGAGCAGAACCCAAGGGCATCGTTTAAACAAGCGCAATGCCACCTATTATCAAAAAGCTGCAAATTCTTGGTCAAAACAGCGTATCCGAAGTCCTCTTTGATTATTTTTCTCTTTTTATTCTTTCCAGCTGGGTGGAGGAGGCAGATGTCGGCCCTCCGCTGCCGGGTTTCCCCTCTGCTGCAGGAGATCTCATACAGACATCAAATGTGTGCTGTCAAGACCTTGCCGTTAACTCTTTCCTTTTGGGTAAAGCCCTTTAATTACTTTTCACGCTAATCCTATCCATTGGTCTCTTTTTGGTTTGGAGATTGCAGTTTCGGGCTGTCGGGTCACAGAATCACAGAATCACAGAATGGTTTGGGTTGGAAGGGACCTTCAAAGCCCATCCAGTCCAACCCCCCTGCAAGGAGCAGGGACATCTCCAACCAGATCAGGTTGCTCAGAGCCTCATCCAGCCTGGCCTTGAACGTTTCCAGGGACGAGGCGTCAACCACCTCTCTGGGCAATCTGGGCCTGTGTTCTACCACCCTCAGTGTAAAAATTTTTTCCTAATATCCAATCTAAATCTACGCCCCTCTATTTTAAAACCATGACCCCTCGTCCTGTCACAACAGGCCCTGCTGAACAGTCTCTCCCCATCTTTCCCACCGCTTTGCTCCACAGCCGCACGGCCTGGCCACGCGTGTTGCCGTGTGCGTCACACGTGTCGCCAGCCCTGCACCGGCAACCTCCTGCGCTCATGTGGAAATTGCAGGATTAGGGCTGTGCTGTGAGGAATGGGAATCTGAGAAATGGGAGAGGAAATTTTAGTGTAACAGAGAAAATCCTTTGACAGCGAAGAGACTTAGGACAGAGGAAGGAGCCTGATTTAAGACGCTAGTGCCAGGAGTGTTGTAGGGGGTATTTCTCCTTTGCAGAATAAAAAAAAAAAGAGCTGATTTGTTACACTTCTTCCCTTTCTAATTTCAGTAATTCCTCCAGCATCAGAGCTAAGAAAGAGAAAAATACTTTTGTGAATCTTTTCTGGAGCTGCGATTTTGTATTTTATGCATATGTTGGAACTACAGAAAAAAAAAAAACCAAAACATTTTTAAAAGCTAGTGTGAGCCAAATTTAAAGGAAGTTTGGGGGATCTTTTGGGGAAGCAGAACCTTGCAAGGTCACCTATATGTAAGCAGGTGTATAAATAATTGCATATAAAGCCAGGATTGCCTAGGTAGGAGAAACACTAACTTTGGGAACAGATGTAGAAAAATCGGGAACAATGAGGAAAAAGTGTTTATGGACGAGTTGTTTATTTGGGAAAAAAAACTGAGCAGGGAAAGGATGAAACTATGATGGCAAAAAGGAGCATCCAGAAACAAAAATAACAGTTACTGAGTGGTGTGGGAGGTTGATTGAGGAGCAACAGAGCTGTTATTCAGTGGTGTCTGTGTGTACACAAATAACAGCGTGATAAACTGGAACTCGTTAATTGTGTGTAACTAATCGGACCGTGAAGGACAGAATTGTAAATAATAGCGGTCTTTTATTGGAAGTTAATTAGTTCATGAATTAGCTTGTTGATTTATTAGCTGATTAGTAGTGTGTTGATCAGTCAATAAACAGCCAGGTCTCTCGTACCAGTCACATCTCAAGTCTGCAGCCTGAGGAGAGGGGAGCTGGACCCACGACCAAGCCCTGCAGCTCATCCTTTGTCAGGGCTCGCGGCTCTTTGCTCGCTCCCTTCAGTCCCTCAAAAAGCTTTGGGCGGTTTTGAACTGGCATCACATTTCCCATCTTAGAAACTTATTTTTCTGAGTGCTCTGGAAAGCTGCAAATGCACAGGTTGCCCTTTTTGAAACCTCACAGGTATTCTTCAGGGAATTAACATGGGATTTAAGGATGCGGAAAGAACTTTTCTCTGTGGACGTGCTACTGCTTAGGTGCATCGACTTGACCCTGGCTACGTGCAAGATGCTCCTTTGTGTCCCAAAATGGGGAAGAAGGGAAGGTCAGGGGGTACAAAGGATTTCCCTGCCTGAGAGGAATTCAAAGACATGATGTGTGGAGGAGGAAGGGAACAGTCAGAAGGGATGTTTTCCTTCTTCAGGTCGGTGGGCTGGATGTACTGCGGCCGAACCAGGCAGGTCCTGTGCAATGGAGCAGCTTCTGCTTTGCCAAGCATTTCAAGCAGAGCAGCGTTTCTGTGCTCGGCGTTACACGTGCGTCATCCCTCTCACCTGGGATGACGGTGGCTGCCTGTCCAGCTGAGCACGCCCTGCTTTGCAACGTGGTGGCAGCAGGCCAGGCAGGCCTCACAAAAACTGGGTGGGAAAGCTTGGGGTATGGGCCTTGATTCACGTGCCATCAGGTCACGAACGTGTTAGGAGCTTGTCCTGGTTTCAGCAGGGATGGAGTTAATTCTCCTCTCAGTAGCCACTGTGTTTTGGACTTTGTATGCGAAGAAGAATGTTGATAAACGTGCCGATGATACCAGTTGTTGCTGAGAACAAGGACACTGTCCCGGTTTCCAAGTCTCACGCAGGTGCAGGAAGAAGACGAGACAAAATAATTGAGCCAAACTGGCCAAAGAGAGGATTCCACGCCATAAACATCATGCTCAGTATGTAAGTGGGGGTTGGCCAGGGTGGGTATCTACCTTCCCTCCCTCTCACTCAAAGGCATCATTCCCTCTGCCTTGCTGGCTCCCTTTCACTCCTTTGCTTGCTGCTCCGTTTTGTTTCTGTGATCGCTGCTCAGGACGGGCTGTATTGGTCACTGGGACATGGAATGGTGAGAAAACATACATTGTTCATTTTGTATATTTTAATATCCTTATATCCTGTTATTATTGTAGTTTTCCTTTGCTATTTTAGTAAACTGTCTTCATCTCATGAGTTTTTCTTTCTTCCCCATTCTCTCCTCAATCCTGCTAGGGATGGGGAGGGTGAGCGAGAAACTGTTGACTAGGGCTAAACCACAACAGAACTGCATTAGAAAGCCTGGAGTAGCCTAAATTATTCCTTAACAGGGATGTAATTTCACATGAAAGAGAACAGAGAGAGTGGATAAATTAACAGAGGAAAAGGGCAACAAAAATCATCAGGATTACCTCAAAAAAATGGAAGCTGTTTAAACAATGGGGATAGCTCTCAACTTTAACCGAGTGAATTACACTCTACTGCCTTTCTAGGCTGGCACTTTCCAAGCGGCGTTTCCCACACTTAGGTAGAAAAGGAAGCAAGACAAAAAGTGATTTAAAAGGGGTTCTAAATAAAAATAAAATTATGCTTAAAGAACTACAGGCTCCAGATGATGAGAACTGGGAATTGCATAGATCAGAGACTTCTACAGTACTGCAACATCCAGTGGCTCCTTTGTCTTTCCACATTTTAGTACCCCTTGCATTCACCCATTCAAACGAGTGTGCCGCTGTGTGAACAACAGCCGCACTAGAAGTGTAGTTCCTTAAAATAAGTCATTAGAAGTGTTTTCTAAATACGTAACAAACCTGCTCCAAGACAGGTTCTCTTATTTCCCTGAATCCCACCTCAGGTGGTGACACTGCTTCCCTTACCCTTGCGTACACCTCAGTGTACGCACAAAGGCAGCAGACGGAGCTACCGGGTAGCAGCAACACATCAGTTCCTTGGGCCAAGTTGCCTCGAAGGAAACGTATTAGCTCAAGCTCAGCACTTGGTTGTACGGTTTCCAGGCCAGCTGACCGAGGTCCAACTTGACCCGAAAGCAGCCTGAGCAAGCAGGTGGCTGCTGATGTCTGCTGCTCCCTGTGTCACGCTCACAGATTGCTTTCAAGCTCAAGGCCATTTCCACTCTGCAAACCCTCTTCCCGTTTCCATCACGTACATTACTGAGCCCCTCAAGGCTCTTCTGTCTACCAGACTGAGAGTGGCAGCTTTCCACTTCCGCTGTTATACTGTACCACTATTTCTTTCTTACACTTCTCCTATACCTTACTTTTTACATTTTTCCTTTCTCACATTTCTCATGCCCAGCGAGGGCTCACAACTGCAGTGTTACTGTATTTCACAGCATGCAAATATATATATATATGCACACACTGACCGTAATGTAAACATGTTTTGCATGCCAGACACATTACAAAATGCAGAGCAGAGCTTTTAAATAAAATGTTTCAAGGCATACCCAAGTTAAACCCAGATATTTAGACACCAAGAGCATTTTCTCCATGGACAACCAAGAGCATTTGTTTCATGTAGGTGGTTTATTGTAAGAATTTACAGATTTCTGAGGCTTTACCAGTTCTTCACAAAATAACAGAGCAATCTTGTTAACACAGACACAGGCAGGTTAAACCACGTGCTCAGAAGAGCTCTTCTTCACCTGTAAGGAAAATTGAAGCAATCAAACCTCCTTTAATCATTTATTATTTAAAACTTTTGTCTCCTCCAATTTGAAGACTTCAACTCACTAATATGCCTTACAACCCCCGCCCCCAACCTCTTTATGAAGCCTGTTTTTCCTTGAAGTTTTAAATCTCAAATATGCTTGTTTTGTTACAGAAACCTCTTTAGGTGCAATGTCTTGTATACAGACATATAAAGTCATTGCATAAGGTCAGGGCACTATGGAAAAATTAAAACAGTAATTGCAAAAGAATCAAATAACCCAGAAAAAAACCCACCGAAAATTATGTCAGATGTGGATGTAAGCTATCGTGGATGTATTTTGCTTCAAATTCTTGACACTTAAGAACTTTTTGTTCAGACAGATTCAAACTAGAATGGGCAGTTTCCCAGCTCTTTGGAAGAGAAGTCTGTCTGACCAACAACACCGCATTTTGGCTTTCTCACTTGACTTCAGGATTTTCTGTGTTAATCTATTTCAAAACACAATCTTGTTTCTATTTCATAACTTTACCTCTTGGATTTGGCTGAACCGCTTTTTCCGATTAATTCCTGGTTATGGTATTGTGAGAAAAAACAGAACAAGCAGGTTAGGAAGCAACTCATGCAAATTCAGGCAAAGCTATGCAGGTATTCATGACCGCAAATGTATTGTGAGGAGCACAATACAGCACGTAACTGCTATATGGTATGTATTCCACGCATTTCGCGTACACATAGGATAGTAACACACGTATTTGCATCTGAGTATAGCACAAATTTTTAGCTGTTAGGTATAATACACATCAGCTACACGCAGTTACAAATTGTGGTCTAAGCCCACACATTTGTAACCTGCAGTACACACCTTCACAAAACTTCTCAGGGAAATAAGCAAAATACTGAACTTAAAATAAAATACACATTCAGTAGCAACAGACACTGGAAATTCCCTCCTTCTTCCAACCCCACCCCCAAACTCTCAGCTCCTGAACACCACCACAGGCTGATTTATCCAAAAGCATTTCAACTACCCGAGTTGCTACCCCCCCTCAACACTACTGGGCTGCTGGAGCAGAGTAGAAGACCAGGTAGAAGGGAGGAAATCCAGTCAAAGCCAAAAAGGAGGAAAAACACTGCCTGTTCGGGCAAGGATGTGTGTTGAAGCTAAAGATCTATTTTACCAGCTTTTCAACTTTACCTGGCAAAAAGAGACTGCCAAACTTCACACCTGTTAGTAGAACTGCGCAAGCTGAAAACCTTGGGAGTCATGCCATGGACTGTCTTCCTTTCAGTTTTAGGACCTACATGCTGTAACCTTCCCCGTTAATCTGCCTGAAGCAGGACATACAGGCATCACACGACTTTGCAGCAACTCCTATTTCACATTTGTACAGGTACTCACAGAGCGGCAGCACCAGAGATGATCTCAATAAGCTCCTTGGTAATGACGGCTTGACGGGTACGGTTGAACGTCAAGGTCAATTTGTCAATCATCTCAGCTAGAAAAAAATTAAGATTGGAATTTAAACACATAATAATTATTCAAATACAGATAAAGAGAAACTGTATGAACAGAATACCAAATAATCTTGCAAATCCATGCAAACAATTGAGGCTTACTGCACTTTTTTGTTTTTTCCCCTGCACATAACACTACTAGTAGACAATCTACAAACTTGATAATTTGGCTTGAGGCATCAGAATTAAACATTTGAAGAACAGCTGACAGGCTAGTAAATACCATAGTATGACATAGCTTATTTTAATGTAACACGAGCATGCGTTATTTGCTTTTAACTTAGATTTCACTGTCAATTAACTATGTTGGTATTTCCTTCGAGTTACTGCTGTTCTGACAAAGAGAGACTTTTTTTTTTTTTAATGCAGAAGGTATCACCTCCTTCTCTCAAGATAAGGCAGTCAGCAGAGAATCACACCCACAGTTCCAGGTAGCCCAACTGCATATCACAGAATCATAGAATGGTTTGGGTTGGAAGGGACCTTCAAAGGTCACCTAGTCCAACCCCCCTGCAAGGAGCAGGGATATGCCTGACTAGATCAGGTTGCTCAGAGCCTCATCCAACCTGGCTTCCATATCCCATCAGCTTCACTCAGTAACCAGTATCCCTCATGCACACTACCTTCTTAGACTGAAGTCTTATCACCATGCCGCACCGACAGCTATTAGCTGTCTCCCATTAACACCAACCACATGCTCTCTGCACTGCGCTCAGTTTGGACACCTCCCAGTGGGTACTTGTATTTTCTGAGCTTACTGCATGGCAGGTGGTAAAGTCTTTAACCATTGTTTCAGTGTCCCCACTTTTATATTGGTGCAGTACTAATTACGCTGGGCTCCCAAGTAGGTACAGGTGTATAAAAATTTTGTAAATCCTCAGACCAGCCACGTGAGAAAAGCGTAAAGAATATTTGACCATTATAAGATTAGTTTAGTATTTCACATTCTTATTAAAGAATCTGTTATTTCACTTCCAGCTATGAAGTCTTGTTTCTCATATACTCGACAGCAATCCCTCTTTCCAGGGACTCAATCAGGCTCACATGTTCAGAAAAAGAATCCCGGTTGAACTGACTCAAAAAACAAGACTGAAATTGGAATTAAGAGAGAAACCAGCTCATTCCTTCTAATTCTGGAAGCAAGGAACTACACAAAGGGATGTCAGTACTCTCACGCTGAACTATTGAAGTCCTGGGAAGGCCACGGAGTAGACTTACAAGCATTTTTGCTAGCGTTGTCCATAGCAGTCATCCTAGCACTCTGCTCACTGGTGGTGGATTCCTTCAGGGAGTAGTACAGAATATTTGCTAGTGTAAATTCCTGGTAGTTTCTCAGCACATCAGCATCAATATCATCATAGATACTTAGGCTTTCTGTAAAACATGAAAGAGCAGACTTAGAAATCCAAGATATACTACTTCTAGCAAAACAACATAATGCCATGTGAACTAGACTAGCCTCTTTCTCTACTTGGGGCAGCACGGAGAGATTTTCTCTACAAACTATGTGTACCTTCTTCAAAAAATTTTAAGTGGCAGAGAGATGAAGTATTTTACGTCTTCTCATTCAATTTAACACTAACTTGTCATTCTATTTAACACATTATTAGTGTATTATGCTTAATCTTCCCATACAATGCTGCAGAAACATTCTGGGGTATTTTTACTGAGTAGTGTAAATTCACTCAATACCCAGGCTGTTCAGTGCTGAAAACACTGGAACTGACAGAGTTTTGTATATGCTTAGTTCTTGCTTGAGAGGGAATCTCAAATCAAAATTAGTACAACCGTTTTTTTTAACCTCTTTGCCCCACAGCACCTTGATAGGTCAGCCGTGAACTGCCAAGATAAAACAATCTGTTAAACTTATGATACATGCACCACAGTAAGATGTTTTAATACCACGTTCACGGTACTTTTCCTGTGATTTATCACTTCACGTAACTGGTGGTTCGTAGTTCACTACTTACCAGAACCAGCAACTGTTTCAAGGGAGAAGATTGGTTTCTCGTCGGTCTTGTAGGAGATAACAGACCTGTATAAAAATAGTGTAATAGGCTCTTCAGTTCAACTGACCCTTAAAATCAAATTAGAAAACTTCTGGCCTTTCAATTCCAGAAAGTTCTGCAATAATCCTGACAAAAAGATCTCATACCACATGGATACAGTGATGTGCTGACTGTAAATATAACAGCACTCACTGTACAAGTAAAAAGATCAGTCCAATCATAGCTATTAAAAAAAAAAATCCCCAAACAATGACTCTTCACGCACAACAAAATGCACTCCCTCCTCAAGAAATAAAGTAAACATGACAAGTCACAGTTAATTTTGATACTGCTTCATCAGGCTGATGTGCTGTTTGAAGGCTTCTACTCAGTATTTTTCCAGTGCAGCTTCAGTTTAATCTTACCTGAAGCGATTGTAGATGACAGAGCCTTCATCAAATTCATACCCACAGTTTAACAACTCTGAGGCAATGACTGAAGCATCTCCAAAGCTCGGAGGCTTCCGTCCCACTTCTTTGAATGTCAGCAGGAGGTAATTGCCATGTGTCCTGCAGCAACATCAAATCTGTGTTAGAACAAGTGGATGCTCTAATGTACAGCTACGTGGCACCAACAGTCAATGAATCCTGTAACTTAGCAGTATTCAGAACTAATCATTTTATTGAATTAGTCTGAGATAAATTTTGCTTTTTTTTCACTTAAATTATTATGATAGCTTCATGACAAACACCCACTTGTAGCAGTGCTAGTGTTGCTAGCTTCCTAACTTTTATTCCAAAACCATAATAATCTTGTGCAGCAGTTTCACAAGTGTCCAGATGATTAAAAGCCACCTTAGCATATTTGCAGGTTTTGGACTTTTTTTTTTTTAAATAACTTGAATTTAGCAGTTTCATTAAATGCAATTGCCTGTGAATGCCATGCAGCTTTCCAAGCAGTCTTGAAATTTCTGCCACAGAAAACAATCAAAACCACCAAACACTTCTCCTTTTTACCTTTGAAGCAGGCCTCTGATCTTATCACCTACTCCAACCACCATAACTTCTTTCCCTGCATTTGAGAGGTTGGTAATCTCACTCTTCAAGGTTTTAGCAATAGATGTATGGATAGCACCACACAGACCTCGGTCAGAGGACACACCAATAAGGAGGTGCTTCTTCTTGTCCTCAGGTGCCTTTATTTCTGCTTTCTCATAAAGAGCTAAAAAAAAAAAAGACAGATGAGTTATTCAAGGGTGCCAGGAAGCAAACAGGTTGTATCAAAATACCTTTGACTTACTCGAAAATAATTCCTAAAAGGGTTCCAAATCACAGCCAGATGAATTTTCTCTCCCTCACAACCATTCAAGCTTGCACATGATGTGACCAGAGGTAACGAAGAAACAGTTTAAAACCAGCCACATCTCTGCATCGGATATTACACAACCAGTGTCATTACTTTGTTAAGTTCACTGCCTCATGAGCATGGGCAGCCCAAGAGTTCGCAAGGAGGTTTGCCAGTAGCTGTAGACACTACAGACAGGACACAACTCCATTAACAGGCAGAAGCAAGCCAGAAATTCTGAGCTGTGGTGCTTTTATGACTAATAAAAACCACCACACAATGTTTAAAAAGTTATCAGAAATCATAATGAATTCCACATTAGAACTCTTAAAAATCACTGTCTATAAATTACTTAGAATACTCAAGGTGACATTGGCCTAGAGATAGAGATTTTTTTGGGAAAAAATCTACCAAAAGGTTAAAAGAGACTAGGCATTTTATCACCACCATGAAAGCCTTCCTTTTCTGCTCCCACCTCACACAGTGCAAGAGTCTTCTCTCACCCAGAGCTCCTGTTCCATAGACTCTAGCAGGCTTCAGCTCCCTCTCAGCTCTTGCGTATTTTGCTGCAGAAACCATTTTCATGGACTTTGTAATTTTCTGAATGTTCTTGATGGACTTCAAGCGCCTGGTAACTACAAGGTTAACAGTTGAAGGTCATAAGCTGTACTGAGCATAATGACATCAAAAACAAGCAATAAAATGCTAGCCATAGCCATCCAAAAATATCCTGCCAGGTTCCTCAAAGAAGAAAAAATAAACAAACAAACAATGTACAACTAAAACCTCACAAAATACATGCCCTTACTATTTACAGTAAGAAAGCAGTAAGAGTAGTAATCCGGCGAACCCAAATTTATCTTTACAGTAGGTATTTTTTCCCCCAGACAAAACATTTATTTAATATTTAGCCCGACATAAGATCTATTTACTCTTTGCTTTCCTTCTGCTTCTACCTGTTTCACAAATATATCATTTGACCTGTATTGTCATATTTTCCCAGACAACAAAGACAGAAGAGAAAAAAAAAAAAAAAAAACAAGACCCAATACTATAATGAGATAAATAAACTTCTGCCTCTGTTTAGATTGCAGCAAAATGAGATTCATAAAACTACCGGTGTAAAAAGAAAACAAAACAGGTGCCCTAAAGACACGCACAATTCCAAGACAATATCCCTATATAAGAACCTCTGAGGAACAGCGTTAAGAAGCACTGTCAACGTGGAACCATTCACTCAACCTTCCCCCCCCACCCCCGCTACAGGATAATCACATAGGGAAATAAACATAATAAAAAATAAATTAATTCTTAAAGTTGAGCAAACAATCTGGTTTAGCACCTCTGACAAAGTTTAAAACAAACTACGTTTGAGTAAAACTACATTGGCTTGCTGAAATGACATCTAAATTAGTGCTAAAACCATTTCAATCCATGCTTTTTCTGAAGGACGCTTGTTTAATACAAGAAGTGCTAGAGGCTCATATGGCAGCGTTATGGTGTATCACAACTGGTTCATCCAACAGAGGCTGACCAAATTTACATTTTAACACATGGTTTTCCTGCAGCTCTTTCCCTCTATCCAAAGCAAATGGAAGCTGTACTTACTGTCTTTTAAAGTTGCCATATTCCTGACTTGGCCCCTGAAAATGAATGCAGGAGAAATTAGGGTAGTTCACTAGTTCTCCAGCAAACCAACACCTGTTGAGTTTCAGAGGGATGAAAATTTAAGAATTGCTGTTCTTAAAAAACATCTGTAGTAGGGGCAAGCCACTCTAAACCGTGCCTTGTATCCAGACCTTCCTTGCTTCTCCTTATGTCCTGTGGCACCATACATAATTTAATACATTACCCACTGCCTTAGATAACGGCACAACGTGAACGAAGGCCAGACAGCACGGCATCAGAAGGGTACAACTTTCAGAAAACCTAACTGTTTTTCAAAAACGATTAAAACGCAGCAGAGGAGGCCACACCATTTCCTGAGAAGAGCAGAATCTCCTTGCACCGCCTGACACCTACGAAGGTGACTCCTCTCGCCTCCATTCACCCCCCCCCCCCCCAACAACTGAGTGCCTTTTCCCTACGAGGCCCCGTCTCCTCCTCGCCCCTCACCCACCGAGCGGAGAGGACGGAGCCTCCGTCCCCGGCGGGTCACCGCCGTAGCCCGGAGAGGCCGCTTGCCCTCGGCCTCGCAGTCACGGCTTCTCCAGCCACATCGGGGCCCGCAGCACCTCAGGGGATGGACTCGGGCGGCGGCCCCGCCACCTCCGGGCGCTGCAGGGCTGAGGGAGGCGTCGCCCCCACAGAGACCCCCGGGGCCGGCCCCAGCCACCCGGGTGCCCCGCGGGGCCGCCCCGCCGCTTGCCGCACCCCCCCCCACCGGGACACATCCCCCTTCATCCCCACAGGACCCCTGCCGTCCCGCGACCCCCGCCCGTTACCATTGCGGCTGGTAAAGCGCGACGGCGGCTCCCCGGGCGAACATGGCGGCGCCTCTACCGCAGCCCCGCTGAAGGTCAGCGCGCCCGCACCGCGCATGCGCGCAGCCCACTCCGGCGGGAGGGGCAGGTAGTACTTCCGGGTCGTTGGCAGCCACTTCCGGCGGGGGACAGGGACGGGGAGTGTGGTGGGTGTTGTCGCCATGGGGAAGTCGGATTTTCTCAGTCCCAAGGCTATCGCCAACCGCATCAAGTCCAAGGGGCTGCAGAAGCTGCGCTGGTACTGCCAGATGTGCCAGAAGCAGTGTCGCGATGAGGTAAGCCCGCCCCGGCTGTGGCCTGGCCTACCGCCGGCCCCGATCCCTCAGGGAGGGGGGGCGATCCTCCGTTAGGGGTCACGGGGGGCTCTGAGCCCCTTGTAGGGAGCCCCAGTCCCCTTTAGGGAACCCCAGTCCCCTTGAAGGGGAGAGTTCTCTTGGGGATACATAGAGGCCTCAGGTCCTCGCGGCTGGGGTCCCCATTCCCCCTGTGGGGGCTGTGATCCCCCTTGTCAGCGTCCCCAGTGCCACTGAGGGGGGTATGGAGGGGCTCCTTTACTCCTCTGATACGAATTGCCTGTGTTGCAGTTCCCAGTCCTGTTCTGGTGGGGCTGCGATTGCCTCAGGGGGGCATGTGGCCTTATGACCTTGTAGGGTTCCTCAGCTCCCTTGGAGGAGTGGTCCAGGGCTGGCCCTGATTCCCCGTATAAGTGTCCTGAGTTTCCTTGTGGGGTCTCTGATCCCATCTGTGGGATGCGATTGTTCTAGGGAGCATACTGGCCTCACTTGCTGGGAGCATGAGGAGCCCCTACTCTCTGTAGGGCAGCATTGGAGAGGGCCCTTATTCTCCTTTGGGGGCCCCCAGTTGCTCTTGTATGGACCATGATGTCCTTGGGGGCAGATTGGTGGGGAACTGGAGAGTTCCCAGTTGCTGAGGTGGGGGTGATCCCTTTGGGATCCCCCATGGAAAAGGTCCTCACCCACTTTGAAGAGGGGGCATTTTGGGGAGGTTCAATCCTCTGGAGAGTCACTGGTCAGCTTAGGGTGAGAGGGAGCACAGGGTGACCCCCAACCCCCTGGAGGGGAGATTCCCTCATACGCACCTTGAAAGGTCGATGAGATTGAGATTTAGGCGGCTCCCATCCGCCTTAGAGAAGAGCTGAGGGTAGCCGTGATTTCCTTTGGGTACAGGGTGGGTGCGGCAACACACCCAAGAGGATGCATGTCTGGAGCGCTGTGAGGTCTCTTGTAATAGAATCGTAGAATGGTTTGGGTTGGAAGGGGCCTTTGAAGCCCATCCAGTCCAACCCCCCTGCAAGGAGCAGGGACATCTCCAACCAGATCCGGTTGCTCAGAGCCCCGTCCAACCTGGCCTTGAACGTTTCCAGGGATGGGGCATCCACCATCTCTCTGGGCAACCTGTTCCAGGCTCCCAATCTACCATCTTTTAGTTTAAAACCGTTACCCCTTGTCCTATCACAACAGGCCCTGCTAAAAAGTTTCTCCTCGTCTTTCTAATAAGGTCTCCCCGGAGCCTCCTCTTCTCCAGGCTGAACAACCCCAACTCTCTCACCCTTTCTTCATAGGAGGGGTGTTCTATCCCTCTGATCATTTTTGTGCTCCTCCTCTGGACCCACTCCAACAAGCCCGCGTCTTTCCTGTGCTGAGGACTCCTTCCTTCTGATTCTGGCTCAGTTTCTTCCCTTATTCTCCTGTTTTGAAGAGCTGCTTTTTCTCCGAAGCCTCTCCCTCTTCTTTTCTCTTGTCTATTCCCTTGGACCCAGATGCCTGTGGGATGTGAGCGTCCTCCTCTTCCCAATTTTCACCAGACTTGTGCTCCAAAAGTACCTCCACTCGGACTAGCTGTGTTTTTAGTTTTCCATTCTCCATGAGTAGCCTCTTTAATGTACCTTAGAGAAGTAAAGCATCCTGTGGATGTTTAATTGTTTTGTTCTTCAGCAGTTCCTGTCCCCCTGTCCCTTTCACCCAAGAAACTCAAACCCCATTCTCTTCCCAGTGACTACAAGCGAAAAAGCTTCACTGCGTTACAACCAGATCTTTGTGTAGATGGGGGGCAGGGTTCCCGTGGAATGAAATTTGCTGTAGATTTAATCATATGGTGATGAAAGAACGTTATATTAGACAAAAAAGGATGCAGTAAAATGTTCTATGTTTGGGTACTTTTTTGGGGAGCTCTGATGACTTCAGCTCTGTGCCAGAGGTGGCCAAATTATCACGGTCCACAGCTTGAGCGCTCCCAGGACACCATCCCCTCCTCGCACACGTTTGGTGTCAGTGTTGGGGAGGTAGGGAGCTGGTAAACATTTCCAGTGCTCTTGCACAAGCACCTGAGTGGGTCCTGGGTGGTGCCGTGGCTCTCCTGTTCCACAAAGGACGAAGAGGACTGCTGCAGTGTCCTGTCCTGTCGCCCCTTTCGCAGTTTGTCTGAAGGCTCTTGGTCTCAGAAAGAGTTTTGTTTCTGGCTTGTCCGATCAAGAGGAGCAACCACCTTGTGTAGGCTATGGCTGAGTGAAGGTATTTTTCTGTGGAGCCTCCAAGAGATTTGACTTACAAAACATTATTTTTGATACTCTTCAGCAGTGTGAGTGTGGCAAATGGAGACAAAGACAGATAAAGTATTTAATTATATTTTATAGAATGGCTTCAAGTGTCATTGCATGTCCGAGTCCCACCAGAGGCAATTGCTGCTGGCTTCAGAAAATCCTCAGCAATTCATGGATTACTTTTCTGAGTGAGTTTGCTACGTGTTCTTACCTTGATCTTTGTTCCTGTAAGACCTCTGCACAGCTGTGCCTCTGAGGCCCAGTCACGTCCCATTGGAGACACTTTATTCTGATACATTTTAGTGTCAGCTCTTTTCTAATGGCAGTTTGAAAATTCAGGTGATGCCAGTTTTGAACATATGTAAGATATTTCAGGGAGCCATGATATTTAATCAAATTTGACAGGTTTATCCCATGTCTGAGTCCTATTTTAAGTTGCTCTGTGTTGCAAAGTACGTCACCGTTCTTCCCCAGCTGAGTGACTGCCACACACGCAGAATTACAAAGAGCTAAAAGAACCATTACAGCAAGATAACAAGTCAGGGGTGTGACTAGTGTCCCACAGTTTCCTCCAGTCCTTTGTCTAGCTGACCTACCTGGCAGCTGGGTTGACTGGAGCTCTCTTCAGCACGAGTCTGAAGGCAGGCTTTATCCTGAAGCCGCTGAATTAGCAGTGAGATGAGTGATCAAATCTACCACTGCTGCCCTTTGTCCTGCCCTGTGTTCTGTGTCAGTCACCCTGGGAAGATACCTGGTAATGAAACACCAGCAATTAGTGGGAAGTGTTTAGATTTCATTCTTTCCATTTTATCCCTTTGAAAGGGTATTATCCTTTTGAAGATTTGACTTGTGTCTGCATGTACCATATTGTGTTTCTTTCTGCGTGCGTACTGCATTTAATGCTACTTTACTGAAAAAGGGAAATGAGTGTCTGAATTTCGTCGTGCTTGATTCAAAAGAAGGCTTGTGTTTATACTGCAGGTATTTAATTATTAATGACAATAGAAAATTGCTTTGTAATCACTGAAGTTTTACTAAAACACTTTCTTTTTATCCCCTAAGGGAATTCCGAAATGATTTCCTAGAACTACTCAGGAGGCGATTTGGTAAATATTTTAGTGTTTGTTTGTTTGCTTGCTTGTTTGTTTTTAAGGTCTTTTAGTAGTTCAGTGCAAGAAGCTTTGATTGCTTTCTCCTAGGTCACAGATATTTAATAATAATAATAATTCTGTATTTCAGGAACAAAGAGAGTCCACAATAATATTGTCTACAATGAATACATCAGTCATCGAGAACACATCCACATGAATGCCACGCAGTGGGAGACGCTGACTGATTTTACTAAATGGCTGGGGAGAGAAGGTAAATGTAGTTGCCCAGGGTTGGGAAGCTTTACAATTATTGGGTAATTGTGTCTGATAAGTGATCAGTAAACATTTATGTTAGTTCCTTTTTCTTTTTTCCCCTCCTTTCCTGTATATAAAGAGATGTCCAAACATATTTCTGTGCTACCTGTTAGGAATTTGCTTATGAAAAGTGTCAGAAGTCTGGGATAAATGCATAAATCATGAACCTTTCCTTATTTCATCTGTTGGTCTGTATTTACTGGGGGTACTGCTAAATTCTAAATCAACTTCCAACAGTTGCCATTTGAAAATTAAAAACTGTGATAGAACATTTCTTATGACCGCAGAATCTTTCCGTATTTAAGGTGACAAGAAGTGAGCCGTCGTTTTTCATTCCTGGCCTAGTGAAAGGGTTAAAGCTTGAGATCTGCAGTTTTGTGCTCGGTGGGAGGAAGAGAGATTAAATTGCACTGTGGTATGACAGAAAGTTTACTTTGGCTCTGATTGCCTGGGTCCTACAGGATACGTTCATGAGTCATAGAGTGTTTGAAAAGTCACTCTACCGAGAGTTCGTAACAATAGTGTAGCATAGTAAAGTTTCCTTTAATATGATGTTATTAGTGTGTATTGTTTATATATGTTAGATTTCTGTTTTCCTCCTTGTTAAAACAGTAGGAAGGAAATATTTTCTTCAATAAGGAAAGTGTTGTAAAACACTACATTTTATTATGTACTCTGACCTATTTCCAAATAGAACCAGCTAGCTGAAGGGCAGAAAGAGGCACTAAAGATCATTCAAAGTCAATTTTACCAGGCCACTAAGAGGTACATTGTCTCTGGTAAAATATCTGCATTGTTATAGTGAACATGGACTGTGAAAATGATCTTGATATTTCCTTTGTCCCTTGCTTGCTTTTGTGAGTATTAATCTTTATCTTGCATTGACTTTTTAGGTCTTTGCAAGGTTGATGAGACTCCAAAAGGCTGGTATATTCAATATATCGATAGGGACCCAGAGACTATTCGCAGGCAACAAGAACAAGAGAGGAAGAAGAAACAGGACCTTGATGATGAAGAAAAAACTGCTAAATTCATTGAGCAACAAGTCAGAAGAGGATTGGAGGGGAAAGAACTGGTGAGGAAAATTGCACTGCATGTCAACCTTCAGCTCAGAACTCCTCTTGGTTAAGTTTATGGTGAATTTGACCCTGCTGGGATCTTTGCTGGTATTCCCTTTGCAGTCAGTTAGAAGATGATGAGTAAACTTCATGCTTCAGATTACAAGCTCATCCCAGTTTAAACTGTGAAACAGTGGGCATATTTGGCTGTATTGCTGTTCTTTTCTAAGCCACAAGGAGTAGTCTTCTCCCAGATACTTCTGATAGTAGCCTTGACTTACTGGTTTCTGTTGAAATTGCAACTTGTTACACTTCCTTGACTGACCAACTTGCTGGTGGTTTTTACAGCTGCTGAACATCAACGTTCTCTATGGAATCACAGTTTTGAAAAATAAATAAATATAAAACAGACGTTTCAGTTCCTTGTAGATTTCAAAATCACATTAAATCTACTGGAGTTGTATGCTGTGGCCTCAGTGTCTGATCTTGGCCATTTCAGACAGTGGTTTGGACTGTCTTCTTCCGTACTTGAATCACTACATCAGTTTGCTTATGCTCTGATTTTTCTGCTATACAGTTATCTTGGATTATAACCTGCTCTGGAGGGAAACTTGGAGTTAATTTGTACCTGGCTTACTTTAGTACTAGAGGAGTAATAATTACTGCTCTTCAAGTGGTTAGTGACTGAAAAATCACTCTTGAATTCAGGAGAAGAGCATAAACAATACAGTAACCAGCATGACATGTCTTCATTTATGGAATTTCACAATTTCTAGGGCTGCAAATAACCAGTACCTTGTATGGTGGGGAGGCTGAGATAAATAGCCAGGAAGGGCTGGCATAATCAAATCTTCATAGTGGAAAGTTTTTTTTTTTTGTTTTGTTTTGATACTGCTAGTGTGGTATTTGGAATCTGTTTATGGGCATCATTCCATTACTTCCATACACGTTGTTGCCTGGGACTGGAACCTCCCATTTGATTCTGGCTATTGATAGGTACAGTTAAATGCTATCGTAAATAATTATCTTTCCCTTAATTTAAAACTAATTGAAATTTAAATGGTGTGAGCCTTCGGTGCTAAAAATTTGGAAAGACTCCAGAATTTCCTTTAAGTTATCAGTCTGTCCAGAAACCAGTCTAATCATGCTGGTTCAAATAGAGAAAACTGCTACAGTAAGGACACTTCCCTTTCGTGCTGGAATCAAGCAAGTTTAGGCAGCATCTCTGTCGAGAGTGTTAATTAGAGGATTTTGCACAGGAGCCTGTAATGAGATGTTTTCAGTTTATAATCTTCTTATGAATCAAGCCAGGTTGAATATTACAGTTACTTGTAATAATCTTGCAGTAGTCTGTAAAACTGAGCTAATCGATGATCACTAAAAAAAAAAAGATATCTTGGCTCATTTTACTGTTTGACTCTTGAAATGTATTTTGTGTTTCTTTGGCAGGAGAAGCCAGTCTATACTGAACTGAACAGAGAAAATGAAGAAGAAAAAGGTAACCAGATTTTGATACATGTAATTTGCTAGAACCTACTGAAGCTGATTTTGTGATTGAAACGAGATCAGTGCTGAGACCTGCTCGGTGCTCCATGAAGTGCTTTGAGATCAATTATAAAGGGCATGGGAACATGGAAAATATATTCTTTGTTATAATGTTTAAAGTCATTTATTTTAAAAGCTGAACCAAAATATAGATTAATAAATATTTTCAAATTTGTGATCTTTTCCATTTGCAGATCTTAAAAATTGTGACATCCTTCAATGCAGTTACATTTAAAGATAGAAATAGAGTAATGTCTTTTTATTTTTTAGTTACATTTAATTTAAACAAAGGAGCAAGTACTTCAATAGCAGCATCTTCTAAAACAAGGTGAGAAAAGAATTTAAGGGCAACCGTTACTATTGCAAAGCACTTAAATGACAATGTTATTTGTATGGGCAAGATGATGTATCTTGTCCTAAAATATTTGGAGTCTAGTATCTCACCCTGTCATGTTATTCAGGAGGGGATACTAGGTGACTTCATGGTTCCTTTTGTATTTGCAATGGATGAATGGGTGTATCTTAAATGTGTGCTGTTGGGAGTCTTCTTGAATTCAGTGTGGTTCATGGCAGGTGCCTGTAAAGTAATAAGCCTTTATAGGTTCCTCTGAGAAGATACTGTTATGTGAAAAGGTGGATGAGGGATCCAGTCAAAGCATTTGAAGTGAATGCCATCTAGTCCTAGCTGCCTTCTATGAATGGGTATTCATAACTTGTTAATTTTGGTTCAGAACAGATTTGATTCCCTTGTCTAATTGGAGGTAATACTTTCTCTGTTCATCATTTAAGAAGCTGAATCTACCTGATATAAATGTTTCTAAGGCTCTTGCATTTAGTTCTCATCATATAACCACGAGCAACGCAGGACAAAGGGATCAATGATGCAGACAATACTGACTTACAGCAGTCTGTGAAACTGCTTGATGAGCAGTACACCTTTTCATGTGAGGCAATATTGTAATTAAATGTATTGCAGATAAAACGAAAGCTTTCCTCTCATCACAAGCTCAGCTCTTAGATAAGGTATCTGATGGGATATATGCCAGGCAGAAAATGAGACAATAAAGTAGTTCTTTGCAATAATAGATACAGATTTCAGGCTTTGAGGAAAACTTGTAAGTTATCCCTAAGCATTGAGTTGTGCTTAAGATGAGTCTGAAACTTAATTCAGATACTCACCTGAATAGTTTCAGTGAGAAACACTTAAAGTGCGTGCTAAAATTTAACTTAATGTAGTCTAGTTTTTTCATAGCATATGTGAGATACTTGTCTGTAAGCTTTGTAATGGTAGTGTAGAAGCAAAATTAGGATACCCACTTTGTGGTAAAGTGACCAGGCTGTATCACTGATGACACAGGAATCACTTCAGAGTCGCATATGGAAACCGCTTCCCTGTGTTGGTGTGAAGGTGTGTTCTGCAGCTGTTGACTGTTACTGAGGATCAGTTGAGTTCAACCTGATGTCCAGTGCCATAGTGCAGCGTGCAGTAGGACTTCCTGGCTTCCCACAGCAAAAACCACAGAAACCTGGCACTTGTATTTCCTGAGCAAGGTGCAGAAGACCAGGAGTTTGTAGGTTGAAGGTGGTGGAGGTTTGGGCACGTGGGGATACTGGTAGTTGGGTACAGAGATGGAGCTGGAGCCTTGCTGAGAAGGAGAGTAAGAGGGGAGGTGTGCCTTCCCTTGAACGTCCGTGTGGCTAATGTGAAACTGAGAATCACCACTGCTGCTGCAGGTACAGCTTCTGATGCTGGCTGCTCTTGAGAAAACTGAGAGCCCTGGGCTTACTTTTTTCCCTCAGTAACTTAGATCCTCAAATCCCTGCTTAGCTCACTCAGTGGACAAGTAAGATTAGAATTACCTCTAATTAAGGAATGAGCAGAAGCTGTTGCCAAGGTCGCTGACTCCTGTCTGCAGTAGTGCAAGTGTACAGTCCTGTCTGCACACTGATCAGCCTCCTTCGCACACGGCACTGTAGTCCCAAGGGAAGTTCCTTCAAAACCTGTTTATTCTGCCAGTTGCTGTCATGTTGGTATGGACATTTAACATAAATAGTTATTTTTCTCCCTGGTGTTTGCCTTCTCAGAAAATGTATTTGTAGAGAACAATTTTAGCTTGTGTGATGCTGGCCTCATCTCCCCATTCCTGGGATCTGCTGAATATCCCGTCCTTGTCCTTGTTCCAGTTTCAGCTAATCTTGAATAGGGGAGCTTACAGAGTTTGTGCATGCTGCAAATGAAACATCACCCTGGCTTATACAAGGCACTAGTGCTTGTCTGTCTTGATGCTTCCTAGGATTGCATTTGACTCTTTCGTGACTGATCCTCACTGGTAGCTGTCACCTGTGATTATAGCCAGACCCCTTTCTGTTTTTGTTGTTCTTTAACAGCTCCCAGTAGATAGAAGGTAATCAGAGTCAACTTTTCCAAAGTATGTGAGCTTGCATAACGTGATGTTAAATTTAGTCTTTTTTTTTTTTAAAAAAAGCGTGGTTTTCAAGGTAAACCATTCCCTTCTGATGGCCAATTCTATTTTATGTCGTTCATATTGATGATACATCTGAACAGTGTTGGTGGTCTCTCACTCTTTGTCCTAGGGTTCTTAATGAATACATTAAATAAGATTTGGCTTAGTATTGACACCCAGGACTCCCTTAGTAGCCTTGCAGATAGGTGTGTTTTCCTTCTTAAATGTAGGCACTGCAGTTGTTATGTTTTAATTGTATGTTACCTTTTATGAGATGTTATTTTAAGTACTTGCTATTTGATTTGTGATTTAATGTGCTATTTCTTCTAGAACTCTGCTATGGAGATTATAAAACTTCCTCAGAAATACAATTTTTTTTTTCAGTCAATTTTGCTTCTACTGCCATTTCTGTGTCTTCATTCCCATTCCGTATCTTCCCTTTACTAGTACATCCAACATCCTCACCACAGGCAGAACATGTGGTTTGTTGTAAGGCCATGTTGATATTCCCTTACTGTCCACCTGATAGCAGCCACTTTCATCTTTCCAGATGAAAGAACACCTGAATTTTTCACGGCATTCAAATGTCTTTTATAAAAATGGCTTAACTCAAGCTGCCTTTAGGCAGTTCTCGCTTTACCTAGGTGTTCCCTGATCCCTGAGATGTAACTTTTTCTGCTGATTGCTCTTTTCTTTCATAACTCATAGGCTGCTTGCCTGTTTTGAATATGTTGTGAAGATGGTGTTTATTTGCTGGGTGTGGAGCCCTTTTCTACGGATTCCCATGTGTTTTCTCCCATTGCCAGATAGGTTAAGTATCTCTCTCTGGAAGGACTTACAGACTTCTACCATCTTTGAGAGTTGCTCTGTCCAGATGGCTTCGCTAAAGCCACAAATGTGTCTTTTCAAATTTGAAAATCTTATTTGTAGACCTGCTTTTGTCTGTTGAACTCAAATCCCCGATCGACTCTTTTCTTTTACACTAGTCAGCTGATCGTTAGGTTGTTTTCATCCTGCTGAACTGCTAGCAGCAAACATCAGTGAACGTGAAGCTTACACCTCAAGAGATCAGATCTAGCTGCCAAGTGCAGTTCTAGAGAAGGAGGCATGCAGGGTCTGGAAGGTGACTTGCACAACTCAAATTAAACAGATCAGCAGACTTTTTTTTGCACAACCAGCTCTTCAAATACATCTTGGTAGAGGAGACAATGTAAGGTCTGCTGTGAAAACACCATCTTACTCTTCCAGCAGTGTCCTTGGACCGAATGCACTGAAGATGGTGGAAGGGACAGTTAAAAGAAAAGAATCAGCTCATAGCTCTGGTCAGTCCAAAGAGAAAAAGAAGAAATCTGCACTGGATGAGATTATGGAGGTAATATGCAGGATCTGTGTCTTTATAACTCCATGGCTGTATGCACTTTACCAGGGGGTCCCTTTGAAGTGACCTCAGACCTTCAGTTCATGTGGAATTCAGACTTTTATATCTTACCAGGCAAAATTATTTCACTTCCCCATTAAAACTGGTTTCTGCTGCTCATCTGTGCATATTCCCCAGATGACTGAGATGTTTGAAGTAAAGGAATACAGATTTTCCAGGAGAAGACAATAAGTAGAAACACTTGACAAAACCAAATATACATCTCCATCATTTTATCATGGATTCTTGGATCTCATCAGATTGATTTTTAAGCAGCAAGCACACACTGACTTACCCTTATTTAGTTTGGTTTTGGTGTTTTTTTTTTTTTTTTTGTTCCTGGCTTAATGTGGGCCTGGAGAATTGGTTCAGCTTTTCAAAGGCGTGGGAAAGCTGCAGTGAAAGGAGGAAGTAAATGGTGATTATTTGTTGTTGTTCTGTAGCTTGAAGAGGAGAAGAAAAGAACATCTCGAAGAGACTACTGGTTGCAGCCTGTAAGTGTCTTAAAAATTGTTATTATACTAAATAAAACCAATTCTGCATCTCTAAAGCCGCTATTGATTTATGTAGAGATTCAAAAGCAGATTCCAAACTAAAATAACTCTTATTTTCCAAGCTGCCAAATGTGAAATTTGTAGTATCTGGAAGGAATTACTGCTCTGGTTGAGCATGATCTGCAGTCTGACGCATCGTGTGCCTGATCTCAGATGGAGTGGAATTCTGTAATCAAAGAGTTGGTACTGTGTGTCTGTACAGATCATGTTTAAATTGCGATATTGCTTACAGCCCTCTTCTTTCTGGACTAATAGTTGACTCGCGCAGAGATGTAGACATCAATATCAGCTTTTGAGCTGAGAGACCTCATCTCAGCTTCTACTTTTTGACTGGACTTCTAGATCAGAAAGTTCTGCCTTTGACCCGTTGTGGGTTGTCCCATTATATCCTGAATTCAAGTGTAACTGTATTTGTAAAACAAAAACAAGTCTGGAGAGATGCTACTTTGAGGCCCTAATCCGACGGTAAAGACAAGTTCCTGAATGCCAAGTCTTTACTGTCGTTGCTTCCTGTGCTGTGCCGTACAGTCTGTAGTTGGGGTCAGAGTGACCTGAACGTGCAATTAATTTAGATTGTGCAGGTCTTTGTATATTTTGGCATTTTATTTTTTTTTCTCCTTTTAAATTTTCCAGGAAATCATTGTAAAAATTGTAACAAAGAAGCTTGGAGAGAAGTATCACAAGAAGAAGGCAGTTGTTAAGGTAAAGTGTGCAAATGGAAGCATGTGCCATTGGGTAGGCTCTTCTGGTGTCAGATGACTTCTGAGATTTTGTTTCCTTGTGCAAGTTCTTCAGCCTTAAGTCAACACTGACAGGGGTGAAAATGTCACCTTAACTTTACTGGGACTTATTCTGGGCAGGGAGTGAATCTGTGAATTGGTTTAATGGCATTTACTGAGTGATTCTTTCTTAAGCACTGTTTTATCTTGCATCGTTTGTCTCTATTAACTCATCCATCTTGGAGAATAGCCACTTTGTTGATGTGATATGACCAAGAGCAGCGCAATTGCATTTTAATCTCAGACTAGTAAGTTTTGCGCAGATACTTAAGCTGCAGGCTGCCTTTGAACAAGATCCCATTTGTGTACCAAATCTTCAAGCTGTAAGCCTTTTTCTGTTTCACTGCCAGTGAAATAATGTTGTAGTAGGTATTCTGAAGCTCAACAGTCTCCTTCAAGACTGCCAAAGACGACACCCAGGTGTGTTTTGAATGTTCGAGAAGAGTGTATAGAACTCAGAATCACAGCTGGTTTTGGTTGGCATCTGGGAGGGTTTATAAGTCCTAGCATCTGTCTTCTGTTGAGCTTGATGAGTATGAGAAGTGGAAGATGGTTTATGCTAGGTGCAAAGATGGTCGGTGACATTTTGCCTCATTGAGATGTAGTATCCCAGTTGTCATTGTGTGGCTTCCAGCCAGCTTAGCCTCCCATGGGGGAAAGATGCCTCTAATTTACTCTCCGTCTTTGAGAGAATAGCTAAGATAGCTGACCTGAAGGTTGACAAAACCTTCAGATAAGGCCAGCAAAATTAGTGGTCAACTAGACCAGTCATTGATGTTCAAGAGGAGCTCTTTTAATGTAGCCTGAACTTCAGAGTAGGATGGTCAGTGGTTTCTGAAAGCTGGATACCTTTAGAAGAGCCCAGAGGTCCTTGCTGCTTTGGAAAATGTAGAAGTGCAGACTCATGGTCCTGAGTTTGTTAATTTTGAAGTGTAAATTTAAAATTTTTTTTTAATATTTTTTTTTCTGATTGGCTTCTGCCTTTCACAACAGGAAGTGATTGACAAATATACAGCAGTTGTGAAGATGATTGATTCTGGAGACAAGCTGAAGCTTGATCAGACGCATCTGGAGACTGTAATACCTGCACCAGGTATAGCTGTTTTGTTCGTTTTTGGCTTAGCTGTCACTTCAAAACTTAAATTTCGGTTCTTTTAAACTATAATTCATCCACTTGAAAGTACTATAAGAAGAGCCATCTTGCTCTTGGACAGCATTTCATAAGCTACTCTGATCATTTACCAAATATCCTCTCATTACTTTCTAGAGAATTATTACATTTGCTTTGAGTCTTCACAATCCCTTCTCATAAGAATTAGATTTGTTTCTGAGAAGACAGAAGTGCTTTCGGAATCTGTTCATTTGATGACATGAAAGCGTCTCTCTTCAGCTGCCAGAATGCATCTCTGGGAGCCCTACAGAGCCCTTGGACATATTTATCCTGTATCTTCCCTCCAAAGTCAGGCCTCAAATAGCTGTGGGCACTTGGCAAAGCTTACCTCATCTCTTGTTTCGGTTTGCTGACGTTTCTTTGGCTGGTGCACCCTGTTGTTTGTGTATAGCATCTGACCAGTATTTCAGGGAACAGTCAGGGTAGCAGTAAGCAGAACGCTGCCAGCATAGGAGGAAACAGGATATAGGATTTTGAGATTCGCAGATTCTTTAGCAGACCTGCCACATTCTGCGTTTCTGCAGCTGGTGAAGAGCTGGTTGATGGTGTCTGTGAGTGCTCGTTAGCGTAATGGTACTTGTAGGTGAGCTCTGCGTACCCTTGCTCTGGGATTGATTCCTTGTAGCGCTGCCTGTGTGAGACAGAAGGCAAAAAAGAGGTGCACTGAGCCATGAGCGCAGGGAATGGGCTGTGGGAGAAGTGGCTTTGGTTTCTTTCCATGAATGTGGTTTCAATGGTTTCTGCCTGCATATCGGTGTAGCCACGAGCAATACACTTTGGAAATGAGCAGGCTGTAAGGGAAAGCTGGATGCTGCTTGCTGGAGCTGCTGGGAGAAACCTTCTCTCCTTCTGCTGCCGGTGGAGTTGAACGCAACTTGTCAAAAGAAGCTGGGAGCCCTGTTTTAACTGTTTCCTTATTTCTCATTTCAGGCAAGAAAGTGATGGTATTAAATGGTGGTTACAGGGGAAATGAAGGCATCTTGGAATCTATCAACGAAAAGAGGTTTTCAGCGACAATAATCATTGACTCTGTAAGTATCAAACACTGCAAGACGTAGTTTGCGTGGAGTGTTTTGCATCTGTACATCGAAGAGCTTTCACAAAGAAAGACGGTGTTATTACTCCTGACTTACAGGTGGGATTTATGGCCTGCAAAATGGTCTCTCACCACCTATTCCCAACCAGTAGGAAAACAGCCACGTGTTCTCCATTGCAGACTAATGCTCTGCTGTTTGCCTTTAAAGAGGTGCTAGGATGCTGAATCTGGCAAGTTTTGAACTTGAGACTTGCAAAGTATTTTGTATGTTTATTTTGAACATGGCTACTGTCGTACTGTTTTGTGGGAAGGTAAAAAAATGTGAAGTATGCAGGGAGGTGAATTTTCTCCTGCCTTTTTCTAACTGAATGTGGGGCTTTATGTGCTTATTTATTGTCTTTTTTTATGATTAATTATGGTTGTTTTTTTGGTTTTGAGTTTGTGGTTTTGTGGGGATTTTTTTTTTTACATATCACCTTTCTCTGGGCTAAAATTAGGCCGTGTCATCATGTCTGTGTGTGGCTACTTCTTTGTTCTCCTCTGAAGAAACAGTCTTTAAACTAATTGATACAGCAGAGAGGCTATTGGCTCAAAGACAGATTTCTTAAACACAGCTTGCAGAAGAGAGACCCTGCCAGGATTCCTTTCAAGGGCTGCTGAAACTCAGCCCGTATTGGATTCTGGAGAATTTACTTGGGAAGACACTATGCAGATGTCTCAACCACAGAAGGAGCTTTGGTTGGAGCTAAGGATTGTGATAACGGTCTTGGAAAGCAAGGGTAGTTTTTCTCTAGTTCTGATACTTTTGGATGTTAAGATTTCCCTCTCCTACATGAGCTCTGAGTCTATGAATAAAAAATGAGTGAAACTATTCCTGGAAACCAGTGAACTCTGTGAGAATTTTCTCACTGATTGTAGGGTGACCGGGATTTTTATATATAGTAAGTTTGTATTCAAAGTTAAATCTTTTAATACTTACAAGTTCACAGTGAATTAATTCAAAACAACTGCTTATGTTTCCCCCAAAATTGCAAGGACTTTCACTAATACAAAAAGTGTTAGTATTTGTGAAAAGTAAAAAGATTTCTGGGACAGCGTTGAGGGCCTATCACGTTCTCTGGTTGAGTTGAAAATAATGAAGCAGAAAACACTGTGTCGTGAGGAAATCCCAAACCTCCAGTTTTTTGGATGTGTTCTGCTATGCATCCCCTGTACAGCGCCCAGCATGCAGTTATATGTGGCTTTTGGACAGGGCGCTTAAACAGAAAATAGTTGTTGTGCTTTTACTGTGTGCAGCACTGAGAAAAGATGCTAACACCTGTGATTTCCAGTGCTATTCACTTTGGTTGTGCTTCTTGAAAAATGTCTGACTGTGGTGAGATTTCGTACAGCCTCTTTAGCTATCTTACTTTAAGCTCCCTCTTGGGAATTCAACAAACAAACAAGTTTGTATTTTGATCTTATTTCTTCCACTATGTTATTCTCCAGGGACCTTTAAAAGGACGCCGAGTTGAAGATATCCAGTATGAAGACATTTCCAAACTTGCCTGAGTCGCTAATCATGGATCAGAGAAGATTTTGGTTCCCAAAAACATCTTTCTGGCGTCTTGCAGGCAGACACAAGACTCTACTATGTCAGGGTTTTAATTGTGCGTGTATATGTATTTATAATGTATATAGAAATCCACCACTATGAATTTGTTACATAAAATGTTGAAATCTTACCAGTGGAAATATTTCATCTGGTTCTGTATCAAAGTTATGTTATACTATTTGGTTCAATTTATTTTTGTAAAATAGCTGCAAGCTGGAGTATTTTATTTACTGAAGTACGTTAGCAGTTCTGTCAGAGAGAGAATTACTTACAAATATCCGCTTGAGGCGGGCGGTGTGTCACAGGCAGTGGAGTTTAAGCACCACACTTCCCAGTCTGCAGCCAAAATTGAGTTCTGGCCGCAGGAACAAGGGAAGGGATTAGGAGAGTAGCAGGAAGGTAACAGTGCTGCAAGGGATTATTTTCCTGGATTTTGTAAAAATGGTCTGGTTTATTAAGTGCTATCACCAACTTATTTTTGGTTAGCACGTCAGTGATAGTAGAATCCAAGCCATCACTCCTCCATCACCTTGTGGTCAGGGTTCCTAATAATACTAATACGCAATTTATCTTCATATGGACTCCAAGATGGATGTTACCTATGGGGTTTCTAGGATGCCAGCCAAAGTGTGTGCAGATAAGAATTGTTTGGTTTTACAGAGCCTTTTTTCGTTTGTGCTTCCATTGTTTCTCTGCTCTGCTACATGAATAACATTACTCCATGCTAAGTGATGTAACGTTACTTCTTATTTTTTTAAAAAATATCACATTTTGTACAATATTTAATTTCTAAGGCTGTTCAGGAATAAACATAAACCTTTCTTAGGTCAGTGTATTTCTTGCCAGCCTTTTAAACACGTGAGGTGTCTGTGGGTTTATATCCACCGAAGAGCACAGTAAAGCGCCCAGTGAGCGCACTGCCTTATTGGTGTGAAAGAAAGATGCCAGGTGTCCCAGGCAAGATACAAACCATCACCTGATGGCCCAGTCTGCCCCTCGGTAGGCTGTGGAAGAAAATGGATACCCCCTCGTATCCTTCAGGCGAAATCTCAGCTGAGGATTGAAGGGAGCAGGATGCTGTTGTGATGTACACATTGGTTATGTTGCAGTTTAAAAGTTCAAAGTCACTAGAAGCAAAAGTTACTGTTCCTTGTCCCTCTCCTTTTTTCAGAGGTTCACTCTCTTGTTGGTTTGTGGTTTCCAGGGGACCCCTGCAGGAAAACTGAAAGACTGCAGAGGTTTGGAGAAAAAGCTCCTGTCTGGAGTAGCCAGAAATAACCTCGGAGAGAACATCCAATGGCTTTCCAGGGATCCCGGCCGTAAATGCAAGGCAGAGTCAAGCAGTAATGCAGTATCTAAAGAGTGGAGAATTATGAGGAAGGGAACTGGAGACAGAAGCTGGGCTAGTTTGTAAATTCCAGCTCTTTGTGCAGCCTGGGTTGCATAAACAGCTCTGCCTTTTCTCAAAGAACGGGTATGGAGAAGAGGTTTGTAGGAGAGTGATGAGGACAAGTGAAATAATAGCTTCTGTGCCACAGAAAATAGTTGCATGTAAAAGTCTGGAGCCTGAAAACTTAGAGTTAATATAATAGACAAGTTATGAGTTCTGTGGAGATTAACAGAGAATGATTATTTGCTGCTTGTTTTCACATACAAGCTAGGAAAGAGGGAGTGGATCCAGGGGTTTAAAAACAACTTGACAGGTTTTTCCCTCCCCCCGTAGGGCCTGGTTAAACTGGGGAGTTGTTGCAGGATGTTGTGCAGGCCAACGCTGATAAATGAATTCAAAGAAACAATGAATGGTTTGGAGGGAAGTTGCTTTTGCTTCCAGGAGTTACTTTGAAGAGATGCATAAAACTCCTTGGTCCTCTCGCTCCTGACACCATGGCTGCAAGAAAGATCATGTACCAACCTTTAGTTATAGGTGAAGGAAACTGAAGTTCAGAAGGGCAAGTAGATCACTCGAGTCCTCTTCCTAGATCAGCTGAGGAGAGTCTGGCCAACGTTTTTTTCTAAGGTGGTGTCGTAGTTCAGCCTCGATCGGACCAGACTACGCAGTCTCTCTCTCACTCCCCCCACACTCTGAGAGAATAGGGAGAGAAAATATAAGGAAAAACGGCTCAAGGTTTGAGATAAGGACAGGGAGAAATCCTTAAAGTTACCGTCACGGGCAAAACAGACTCAACTTGGGGAAAACTATTCATTTATTACTACAAACAGCAGGATAATGAGACAGAGAACAAGATAACCTCCCCCCACCCCTCCCTCTTCCCAAGCTTAACATTATCTCTACCAACTTCCCCTCCCGAGTGGCACAGGGGGGGGAAGAGGGAATGGGGGTTGCAGTCAGTTCATCATACGTTGTTTCACACCGCTGCTTCATGGTTGGGGGAAGAACTCCTCACATTCCTCCCCTGCTCCATTGTGGGGTCCCTCCCACGGGCCACAGTCCTTTGTGGAACTGCTCCGGCGTGGGTCATCTCTTCCACGGGTGCAGTCCCTCTAGAACAGCTGTCCCAGCGGGCCCTCCACGGGCCACAGCTGCCTTCAGGCATCCACCTCCCCCGGTATGGGGTCCTTCACGGGCTCCAAGTGGATCTCTGCTCCTCCGTGGACCTCCATGGGCTGCAGGGGGACAACCTGCTCCACCATGGTCGTCACCACAGGCTGCAGGGGAATCTTGGCCAGGAGCCGCATTACTCCTCCCCCTCCTTCTTCACTGACCTTGGCGTCTGCAGCCGTTCCTCACAACAGGCTGGTAGATGTCTCTCAGGATCTTTTTTTACATCTTATTCACTTCTCATCTCCTCTCCACTTCTTGCAGCCGGGCTGGACCGAGTCGGGCCCAGTCGGCCACCTGGCAAGAGGCCAGAGGGTGAGGCCTGCAAGGCCCATGAGGCCTGCGCCTCCCCCTCTGCGCCTCTGCCCCCGCTCAGCTTCTTCACATCTTCTCTTCTCTCTTTTTTTTTTTTCTGTTTTCCCATTCTTAAATACGTTATCGCAGAGGCGTTATCACGAGATATTCTGCTACCAATCGGCTCGGCCTTGGCCAGCAGTGGGTCCGCCCTAGGCCTGGCCAAGTCCCCTGAACAAAGGGGAAACTTCTAGCAGTTTCCTACAGAAGCTACCACCTTAGGCCCCCCCTTACTAAACAAAACCACGACAGGTGGCCAGAAAGCAGAGTTGTAACTGTGACTCTAGGTACATATGTATATTTGTTTCACTACTGATCTCGTTCATTGTTGAATACTCTTGAAGTGTAAAACTTATTTTGGGAGCTAATCTCCTTGGATGGGAAGTTTTTAGTATGAATGGTGATTTCTATATGATCTGAATTTTTCCTGCTGTCCTAGATTTATATCCAGGTGCGAACTCCACAGTGATCTCGCAATTTTCAAAAAAAAATAGGCTGGAGGATATCTCAGGCTCATCTAATTAATTTTCTTGCAATATGCATCAGCTATTTCAAGGACATGCCTCACCACTGGTTAACCCATCCTTAATGTCTGGAGACTCCTCATGATACCCATTCCAGAGATCATGTTCCTTTTCTGTGAGATTTTCCTTGCACCAAATGCACATCCCCCTGGCTAGGCTTAAAACACCCATTGCTTTTTGCCCAGTCCAGCAGTGCATGAGCTTACATTTTACCAGCACTCTGAAAAACTACGTATTAAATCTTGTCATGTGTGTTACCCGCACTGGAAGAGCCACAATGCTGTCACAAGTCTACTATGAAATTTATATTACGAAAAAATTGAAATTTTTAATGAGGTTTAATATCCACTAAATCAGACACAGGAAGTGCGAGATACCTACTACAACCCAGCGTGTCATTTTATTACAGATTTCATTTTTTTTTTTAACAGAAAAGGGAGTTACATTGCTTTGAAACACTGATCATTATAAAGCAAATGGTGGTGAAGTCACCTTTGGTCAATCTGGCTTGATAGGCTGACAGCTGCTGTTCAGAAGAGTTGTTTGGGCACGAAGGGGCAGATAAGAATTTTTTGTAATAAACCGGTTTCGTGTTGGAGGATTCAGGGTTTCTTCAGGAAGCTGTACAGGTGGGGAACGAGGTAATCTTTGTAGTGGCCGTCTATGAAACCTTTCCCGCTGTTGTGCACAAACCAGCACTCCACATCAGTCCCAAGCACGCGGTCCGTCCTGTAGTCCTTCTGCACTCCCCTGTGAGGAAGAGGCCACCCAAAATGAAGGTCACGGTATGACAAGTAGAAAAGAAGACGTCAATATTCCTGCTCATTCATGGCACTGCTCTGCCAAGGTGGTGAGATGTGTCTTCCACCAGCGGGGAGTGGAAACACCCACAAAATGCAATGAATTTTACATTTCTATGACCTTGTGGGCCCTTTTGTGGGGGTCCCAGGCAATTTTACACGGCCTGTCCAAGGTCAGATGCTGAGCAGCTGTAGAGTCAGAACTGTTCACACAAAAATATGAAAGAACTCAACTTGTCCCATGTTCTTGCCAAGATCTAAACCCAGTTTATTAGCAGAGGGCAAACAGAGCAGTTTTTTTCCCTCCCTGAGATACCTGAGAGTTAATAAGCTTACAGGCATTGACATAATTAAAAAGAAAAAGAAATCAGATGTAGAAAGAAAGCGCTAAAGCATGTTATTCTTACCTGGTAACAGTGAGCTTGTTGCCTTTGACTTCCATGGTGGCTTGTGGTTTCTCTGGCGCTTGCCCAGGTCTTTGGTGGTGGATATACACTTCTGGTTCAGACGTAAACTGACCTGATCAAAGAGAGGTTTAAAGTTCTTTGCGTGTCCTAACCTTTGAAGCTCTCACGTAAGTTGCTGCCGGGCACTTTTGGAAAAATCAAACTAGCTGCAGCGGGCAAACCACTCCTGCATGGATCACTCCAGCGCTATCGGATCACCGACACTGGGAGAGTAGAAAGCTCTGCTTTTGAGCCAGCAAACTTCTTCTAAGTAAGCAGAATGGAGCTGCAAAGAGTATTTGAGAAAACAACCTCTGCTGCTCAGGATTCTCACATCTTAAAAGGGGCCTTGGGTGGGTC
Organism: Chlamydotis macqueenii; assembly: GCF_036417535.1. Classification (NCBI taxonomy): domain Eukaryota; kingdom Metazoa; phylum Chordata; class Aves; order Otidiformes; family Otididae; genus Chlamydotis; species Chlamydotis macqueenii. The sequence continues at coordinate 4,978,383 of NC_141556.1, read as the reverse complement.
CAGGGCTTGGAGGACTTATTTTCCCTATAAACTGAGTGCTTGCTTTTGTTTTATACAGAAATCTTCTCAGAAAGAAGGTTGGAAGAGTTTGTTTCAGCCTTTTATTTTCGACCTGCTTCAGATTAGCCAGGCTGGGAAAGCCCGGTCACTGTCACTAAGTCTAGTCAGGCCTGTTTTGAAAACACTCTCCCTAGCTGGGATGAGGAATAATCTCCTGGTCCTTGATCTTCTACAATGTCCTTGGGGCTTCCAGGACATTATGGGAATCTCCCCCATTTCCTGTTCAAATGCTTTTCATGCCTTCCTGGTCAGGACACAGACACCAACTAATTCACTCACAGATCCACCAAAACGTCTTCCTAGAGCCCCACCATTCCCACTGCCCGACTCGCAGCCCTTACCTATCAGCCCATGGGCTGCAGGAGAGAACTGGTTTTCAGGGGGAATGTAGATTCCCAGGAAGTCAACATTAACTGGGTGGTTCTTCCACACACGGTGCAGCAAAACCATGAAGGACATCTCCTCACCCACAGTGATAGTAACGTTGCTCTCTTTCTTCACAGAGATGAGAAGCCTAGCAGAGATGAGCCAAAGGAAGACCTCAGTTCCACTCTCCCGACATAAGCTCTCGGGCCCCTTGAGATGCTCTTGGGCATCCAGAACATCTGCACAGGGCTGCCAGATAAGACAGAGGATCCATCAGAAAGCCACAGCCTTGGGAGTGGTACTCAGAGGTCTGTCAGGACAGTGCCTACCAGGACATACACTTCATGCCCATGTTCAGGCAACCAAATCTTGCCCTACAAATGTAAGCTCTTGCTACAATGAATGGAGATGTCAGGAACCCTGAAGGTATCTCAGATAACATTAGGGGCTTGTGTTCAGTCAGCTGAATACTGGTCTTAGCTAATGCAGTCAGCAGTAGAGAGAGGAATTCAGCTTTTCCTACTTGTCTGTGGTGAACTGAATCGCTCTCTTGGCTCTACTGCCTAGTTTCATTCACTGTGACGAGAGCTCAGACATCTAGCTGAGATTCATGTGCCCGCATGTGGGCACCCTGTGACCTGGATCTCACCTGTAGATGGGTCAGTCCAATACTGTGTTGCAAATGGTTTCCATAGGGCAGATAAGAAATGCTCAGCAACTTACTGTTTCCGAATGATGTGCCCCGTGTCAGACCAGGTCAGTGTGATGCCGTAAGATCCATCTTTCAGCGTTATCGTTTCTGTGGTGATCTCCACTTTCACGCCTTTGGTTTTAAAATAAAAACCAATTTTGCCAAAGTATGTGTTGAGTTTCTTATTCTCTATTTTCTTGGCCCCAACGAGCTGCCCATTGACCACAACTCCTGTGAAGAGCAGAGAAGCAGATGTTGCTTAAACCTTGGAGCACCACCTGGAGACTCGGAGTTCTGATCCGAGGATGGAGTATCAAGGAGAAACATGTGGCCATCCTCACAGCAAATAAGTTTTTCCTGATAGCTCACTCCTCTGTAAATTTCACCTGTTGTAACTTGTTTCTGTTGCCTCTTGTCATTTAGCTATGCCTCTTGGAATGTGTCAGGCTCCATCTTTACCTTCTGATTAGGCTGTTGTAGACAACAAGAAGATTCACTGTGGGTCTTCTCTTCTTAAGATTGACCAAACCCAGCTGTCTCACCCTCTCCCTGTACGTCTTGTGCTCCAGCCCCATAATCATCTTGGTGGCTGCCATTGAATTTTATCCAGTTTGTCACAATGTTTCTTGTGGCAAACCTCAAACTTGGCACAGTACTCCAGATGTGGAGGGAAATAAGCACTTCCCTCAACCCGCTGGTCACACTCCTGCTAGCACACAGTCCTCCCTGTAGGCATTTCCCCTGCTCCCTCTGAACACCTTTCACACTGGAAAGAAGAAAAGTGTGCTATAAAGTAAACCTGTGGTTTATTCCCTTACCAGTACCAGGATCAGAAACCAAGTTTAGGATCTTTCCAGGCTCTGAGTTGATATTGAAGCAGATGTTCCTTTGGCTCTTGGGCAGATGTATGATGAAATGCGGGTCATTGTCAACTGAAATACAGAAAAGAAACAAGCGTGATCAGCAGGCCAGTACCTGCCCTAAAGATAAAGGACACAAAGACATAAGCATTTTCCTCAGAGGATTTTGAAGCACTTCTGAGGGCTCCTCAGAGCCCTTTCCACCCCTGCAGTAGCTAAGGAAGTTCTTAGGTGCTCCTCGCAAAAGCCCCTCAGACACTTTCTCCTCATATACCTAGCTGCACACTAGGGTGCCATAGGCTCAACCTGGAATCCTAGACGCTGAGATTTATTTTTTTCATTATGAAAACCAGCCTCCAGGTGAGGCCAAGAACCCATCTGAACATCAGACAGACAAGGACATGTTTCTAAGCCTAGATCCAGGAATGGGCCTGAGGCACAGAAAACAGAACTTGGTTGACACCTCTGTTCAAAACTAATATCCAACCCTTTCCATAGCCAGCTGTTGCCTATTTCTAGAAGACACTCCCAAGACTTTACTATCTCAAACTAAGAAGCTCTCAGACACGTTACAAGTCCATACCATCATGCTGATGTTGGGTAAAGATACATCCTGCCTACCAGCTCCCATGAGGAAGAATGCAGGACTTGTTCTCACAGTATGTTTAACACCCTGGTGCGACCAGGCCCCACTGAAAGTCATATGTTCTTTAGAAGTTGCCTCAGATGAGACAAACACCTGCACCTGTCACTGAAAGCAGCTGCCTCCAGTCTCATCTTGAAGTGCAAAGCACTGCCCAGCTCTTGCTGGTTTGGTGGTGGTTGGCATCTCCCTGTCAACATTCAGACATCCCTGTGCTCAGTGTTGCCTATGGGGACAGCCAGGCCAGCTTCCCTTCGTTCACTGGTGTCACTCATCTTTTGGAAGTATTTAACTCTTCCTGTGCACTACACAAATCCTTGACCCTTGACCAGGAATGTCTTCACAGGAAACGATGGGGTAGGTACCTTCCAAGGGGTGAAGGAGCTTTTGCATTACTAGAATTTTAAAAATATGCTGAATCTCTTGGATCATTTTTCCTTATTCTCACCAACTGCTTGATCTTCCTCTACTTGATGCCAAGGCCTGTTCTGATCAACATTTCCAGGAACAAAAAGAATTTCCAGTGCAAAATACACATATAAGATGGACACGTAACTTTGCCTTGCTCACCTTCTTCCCCAAGCAGTTTCTTGACTATCCAAAGCCTTAGATTCACCCTTGAGCTATGCAGAGAAGTTTGATAGCTCTTTGTTTGATAGCTCTGTAAGTACACACATCTATCTGCACACTCCTGGAGCGCTTTTACAGGCAATGGTTCTCACAGCTGGTTTGTTTAAACAGGCAGTAAACTGTGGCAAAGGCCCAAGCACTGACAGGATCCATCAGTCGTCAGCTCATTCAGAGATTTTTATCTACCACAGTGTTCATCTGTCATTGACAATGGCAGAAGCTTTCCATCAGCTTTGCTACTGCAGGGAAGCTGAACATCAGCTCAGTGAGCAGCTTCAGCCTCAGGAAGCAAGCAGCAGCAGATGGGGTCGTTGGGATCCTACTGGGATCTAAACTGGTCTCATGCTTGTAATTTAGAGCATATTTTTACAGATTCATCTGTTCAAAGCCAAAATGGCTCAGTATTTTATAAAGAAAAGCTTAATCCTTGGGTGCTAGATGCATTTGCAAAAATTTGACTGAGGTGGCTGTGATTTGGGATGGATATGGTTGTACCCTGCTCAGACCTTCAGCAGGGGTTGCGTGGAGGACCTTTCACACGGGGGTCCTCCGCAGCAGCAGCAGAATAGCTTTGTCAGCTACTCACAGCAGTTCGTTTGTTCTCGTGTGGACTAACCCATAAATGAAGATACAGCTTTTACAACAATTCAAAAAACTCGACAAGAAAAATTTTGACAACCGGGAGACTCCTCTGTCATCAGAGAGCTTAGCATCTTGTCACAGCAGCCAAAATTCCTGACGTGCCCAATAACTTTGCTTATATCACCTTTGTTTGTTTATTGGGTGAAGAGTGCTGCTGTCTGGTGTTTCTCTGCAGAGAAATACTGTCGCTTTTACCTCTGTTTATGCTCAGAGAAGACACAGGAGGACTCCTTTGCTCAGGTGTGAAGCTCACTGGTACCGCTGTGACATTGGCCCAAGGTGGGATACCTTTGTTGTTGTTAGGTGCATTTGGAGTTAATCCTAGGGTACCTGTTAAATGAAAGTCATAATTAGGTTTTTGTTAGTGCTGACATATTTAATAGTGTAATTTTAAATGTAATGCCATAGATCAGAGCCTGGCCTTGAATGCTTCCAGGGATGGGGCACCCACCACCTCTCTGGGCAACCTGTTCCAGTGTTCCCACCACCCTCATCATAAAAAATTGTTTCCTTATATCTAGTCCTAATCTACCTCCTTCTATTTTAAAACCATTACCCCTTGTCCTATCACAACAGGCCCTGCTAAAAAGTTTCTCCCTGTCTTTCTTTTAAGCCCCCTTTGGGTACTGGAATGCTGCAATAAGGTCTCCCCGGAGCCTTCTCTTCTCCAGACTGAACTGCCCCACGTCTCTCAGCCTGTCCTCATAGGAGAGGTGCTCCAGCCCTCTGATCATCTTCATGGTCCTCCTCCGGACTCACTGCAACTGGTCCATGTTCTTCTTATGTTGGGGGCTCCAGAGCTGAACGCAGTACTCCAGGTGGGGTCTCACCAGGGCAGAGTAGAGGGGGAGAATCACCTCCCTCGACCTGCTGGCCACACTTCTCTTGATGCAGCCCAGGATGCGGTTGGCCTTCTGGGCTGCAAGCGTGCATTGTCGGCTCGTGTTGAGCTTCTCATACATCAGTACCCCCAAGTCCTTCTCCTCAGGGCTGCTCTCAATCCATTTTCTGCCCAGCCTGTATTTGTGCCTGGGATTGCCCCAACCCACGTGTAGGACCTTGCACTTGGCCTTTGCACTTTGCTATTATTTTACAAGCTCTATCCTTCACAAAAGTTCAAGAGTCATGTCTCACTGTCCCTCAAAATCAATGATTCCTTGACCCTGATTTCAGTGCTGTTAAGTTTTGACTGTTCTATCAAACACAAAAACACAAGAATCTATATTAATATCACTTAAACCCTCTGCATCATCTAAATCAGGATAATTATGGTCTGAATTAGTCAGCTGGTGCTGTGTATAATTGTTTCATTACACATGAATGCAATACATCCACTAATTTATTTTTGGCTCTCAGCAGCAGACTTTAAGATTGAAAAGAAGAAGAAATGGACCTAAAATAACAATTCGCAGACATGAGAACTCCATTTCATTGAGCCAGCATCAGGACTTTTTTTATAGTTTTCCGGGAGCGTGAGAACTGATCATGCAGGACACGTGCTTGGAGTATCAACAGCGTCACAACCACTTCCAGCGTGAAATGCCAGATGGATGATGTTGTCTGTTGGTGTAACGTAGGTTGCTTCTTTCCTTCACAACCAATTGTAAACTCTCCCATTTATTAATAGGCTTTAAATCACCAGACTCAGTTGTTTAAGGAGTTGGATCTTTTACTTCCAATGCTTCCACGGGTTGTCCCTGGCAGTGTTTTCCTGACAGCAACAGCTGAGCTTTTTCAAATCTCTGACTGATGAGGGCGCAAAATAGCCGCTGTTAAGTGTCATTGGAAGCACATGGCTGTGCAGGGATGACTTTGGATCTGCTAGATACCCACGGATGTCAACACCTATAGCTTTGAGACTGACTGTGCCAGAACAAGCCAACTCCACCTCATTTGGCTGGATAGAAGGTGGATGTAACAAGGGCCTTGGAACACATATTGAAGCAGTGGATTTAAATCCAGAATTTTAATTAATGAGTGTCTCTTTTTGTTACAACAACTCAGATTCCATGCATGTGACTGATATATAACAATCTTAGGAATCTTCCAAGGCTTAAAGTGGTGATAAAATACGGTTTAGTCAATTCTACAGCTTCAGTGCAGGGAACTAGGCACATCTGTCCCAGTAAGAAGACGTGCAATCTTTGACATTGGAAACCTCATCACTGTGATGTTGGCACATTCAGCCTCACTGAAGCCAATGGCTCCAAAAAGCACTTGTGTAACAGGGTCCTCTCAAACTAGCTGAAGATTTGGTCAGCTTTCACTGAAAATACAGGCTATCCTACAAGCACAAACACCCAGAATGAACAATGAACACAGTTCACAGTTGTTCTTCCAACATGAGAAGAACAAAGCCAAAATGAGAGGTAGAGTAAGACAGACTGAGACACTGACCTGGGCAGCAGCCCCTTCTGGGGTCTTTGGGCTGGTCTGCCAGCATTATCTCATCCTTTTCGGCGTTCTCTATCAGCATGGCTGTGAAGGGAGTAACAATATGATGGTCAAGAGACATCTGTAGGATGGATTTGGTGATGTTCCTCTTCAAAGCTGCAGTGGGGGCTGTGTTTCTGAGTGGAAAAACAAAACAAAAGCATAGTTAGCAGCTCTACAGGGAAGATGCCGTGACAATGCCTCCACAGAGCAGTCATAGAGACAAACTGGTAGGTGTTGCAAGAAGGAAAGGCTGAGGGCCTGCATGAACGCATTGTCTGTAAGACTATTCTTGGCTTCTCTGGGCTTTGGCTTGGACTCAAACAAGCCCAGTCCCTCTCCTGGTCTCAGCAGGAGGCCTCTGTCTGCTTCAGTGGGGATTCATTCTGAAACACTCCATAGCTGTGTAAGGCAAATGTCCCATTCATTTCATTCACTCAGGCCCACAGTCAGGTCTGCTTGACCCTTATTCTTCTAATTAACTCCTCAAAAACTCTATTCACTCGTATCTGTGAGTGCTAAAAATAAGAGGAATATGGCTGGAGATATAACCTATCTTTATTTTTATTTGTTTACTTTACCCATTTAAAACCTTGTGAGCAGCCTCATGGCTGTTGCATCAGAGAGGACCAGGTTGCCCTCAGTCTTCACTTCCCTCCCATCACAGTCCACGTTTCTCCTCACCTTTCTGCCAGCATCTGGTTGACAGTCAGGTAGGCCCACAGCTTCCTAGTGAAATCAGGGTCTGCGTATTTGTCTTTCCTCATGAAGCCATCCAGTTCTTCAACGTCTCGCAGGGTTTCCATGACGAGCTCTGCATTTGCCTATGCGATCAATGAGGGAGAAAGATAATGGAGGGTAAGCCAGGAGAATGCGGTGGCTTTGAGTTCCCCTCTTGGCATGGCTGGCATTAAGGACCCACTCTGGCTCTGCACATGGTCATTTCTAGATCAGAAAGTCCCAGCACCATTGGCCTGACTGCCATGGGGAGGGAAGCTGTAGCAAGAGAGTCTTCTGTTAAAGACATTTTTAGCAACAGTGGATTAAAATAGGTAAAGGAGCTGTCAGCAGCAGCCAAAGATGGTGCTACCGCATGACAAAAGAAGAGGCTTTTAACAGAGCTCTGCTATCCTCCCCTCAGGTTTTTTCACAGACAATTCATACTTAGGAACAAGAATGAAATTCTACTTTCTCCCACAGACCTTTGGACTGCACTATGTTTTGTCAGGAAAGACTGTTGAACGTGTTTGTTTTTTTTTTCCAGAAAATAACAAATGGCAACTCCTAAGCCTTGAAAGAGTGCAGATACTTCAGTTCCTCCTCAGAAAGAAGGATCTGGATATAGTATTCCCACCCCATCCCACTCCACCTGGAAGAGGAGCCCTGAAACACAGGGAAAAGACTCATCACACATGCCACAAGGCAGAGCCTAAAAGGGCAGTGCTAGGACTTGACACACTGTAGACCCACCAGCTTGAACTCTCCCACAGTGGGAAGTTCAGCCATGAAAGGAGCTGCTGTAGGGGAACTCCACTGCGCCTTCACAAAGCACAAAGGAGGACTTCATAGTCTTAGTCTGGTTTGTAATTGAATTTTGTATGGGACATTTATTAGAAGGAAGTTCCTCTGGAAGGCTGCAGGTAGTGACTGTTAGTGGCTGTACTTGAAGTTGTCGTGAAACATTATTGGACAAACCCTCCATGAGTTTCCCCACGGTCCTACTCAGTGAACAAAACACTCTGCGAGCAATAACCTCCAGCAAGGAGATTGTGCACACAAGTGAATGAACCAGCCCAAACCCCAGGGGCAGGTAACCTTCACTCACTGCTGTCGCTGTGACGATGCTTTCCAAGTGCTGCAGGTTGTCCTTGTCAACTTTCCCAGCCACTACTATCTCCGAGCCACCAAAATAGTTGTGGAAACTGCTTTGGGTGACGTCTGACACTGACTCCTGAGGGTAGTTGAACTGAATCTTCTTCAAGAGCGGGGTGGAGACCTGGTTGTAGAAATTCTGAGGTGGAAGGAGACAGAGAAGTGAGTCTGTTGTATCTGAAGCAACCCTCCCACATGCAAGATTCTTACTGGAAGGACAGCAGGTGGCAAAATTTGGAGCCCTAATGGGCACGTGGGACTTCCCTTGTCCCAGAGAATGCAGATGTCTTTATACTTGACCTCAGTACACTTAGAGAGGGTACAGCCCCAAAGCTTGTGGAACTCAAAGCTCAGTCAGAAGCCCATGGACTGTGTTCTTTCCAGACCTAAAAGGCTTGAACACAGGTGGATATGGGCCTGAATCTACTATCAGGTTGGTCAGCTCTTGGCTACTGTGTAAGACACACAGCTGCTTGCCACCTAATTCTTGCCAAAAGCTAGACCTCTATCTCACTTGTATTCGCTTCTGTGCTGTAGACTGTCTGCCCTTTCTTGACCCAGTTGTACCTGGCTCATGTGAACTGGGATGTGTGCACAGCCGGGTTTAGCATATGGGACCAGAGAGGGAAAACAGGTACCCATACAGTGCTACGGATGGAGGCTGTCTCACACCGAGGGGCTGCACTCATAGAGCTGCTCTGTTTTGGCAGAACACCATGTAGGGTGTCCTGGCACACCTGTGTGTGTCCTATCACACCTGTGTTGGGAAAGAAGAGGTATGAGAAGCCTGCACAGGTGATGAAACCAGTGAATAGAAACAGAATAAGGATGTAAGATTTCTCTCATCGGCAATTGCTTCTCACGGATTTGGAGCCACAGCTTCCTAGAACTGAACTTTCTCTTACACTGACAAACTTTGGATTAGTGTTTAGCATTTGTATCTAGGCCTTTTGTTAGTGCTGAACTGGTCTGAGGTAAAATCCAGGCCTTAATTTTAATTCAGAAAATATTTTTTATGCCTAGAACTGTTTTAAAGAATATAAATCCTACACAGAGCAGTAAAGTATGTAGTATGGAGACTACAAAAAATTGTAACTAGGAGCACTTAAGCTAATGCATGATTGCTATCTGGCAGGACTCTCCAGAAGAAACGATGATTTTTGTGACTCCCCCTGTGAACCTACAGTAACTCTACTCTTGTTAGTGGAGTTACCCAGCTCCACAGCTGTGAACAGACCTGGACCCTCACTTCCAGAGGCAGTGGGCCAGAAACGCACCTTCATTTGGGCAGAAGTCTCCTGATTTCCAAAAATCCTCTGGGCCATGCCACGGTTGTCAGTTGCGATTCTCTGCAGGAAATCGTAATCTACGTCAAACCCGATCCCGAGGCAAAAGAGAGAGAAATCATCCTTTATGCTCTGCTTCACATTCTTCTGGATCGTCGTCAGCTTTAGCTCACCTTTGAGACACACAAAGGGTGACATCCATCTAAGCAATGCAGAAGTCTCCATCAAGGTAAGCACATTCATACTCTTCCAGTGTCTCTGGTTCTCTCTTAACATAAGGGGAGTCCAGACAACTAGCTCAGGTGCCCAGTCTCCATTTTGCAGTGCCTACAGTGACATTTGAGCTTCTCCTGGATGAAGATTAACAAGTTATTTCCACTGAAGACTATTCCTTTGAACTTTTTTATTTCATATCTGATGCATATTCTTTCTACATCCAGGGCTCTTATTAACTTCCTGGCGAGTTTGTAATTGTAACACATCTAGACTTCTCCCAGAATTACTGCTTCGAGCTCTCTGCAGACTGAGACATCTCCATAAAGGTTTTACTTTTTTTCTTGTACTTAAGATGTTCTCTGCCATCATTGGGACTGACTTTTTTTTCCAACTTATTTTTAATGGCAGCCACTTCTGGACTAGCATCTTGCAGTAAGTGATTACTTTCGACCTATACCAAATCCAACCCAAATTAATTTGTTTTCTGCTTTATTTTCCTGATTTTGATGTTACACTTGGGACTGCATAGATCTGTGAGGAATTTTTTTCTAAGATTGTTTTCACTACCTCTTCTACAGGATTTGTGCATCTCTGTAATTGCAAGAAGTACATAACTTGCATAACATAATCTGCTCATCTTCTGAAAGCTCCTGTCCAAAGCCCCATGGCACCTATAGCACTTCGCAAAAGAGCAGCATGAGCATTGGAGGAGAGGGGAACAGAATTTCTTTAACTTACTGTCAAAGTGTCTACGTGTTGCATGATTTTCCCAGTCTAATTCCACTCACCTAAAGCAGGGTCCTTACCTACTGTTGGGTCTCCGTCAGACACCAACACGATCATGGAGACTGAGTTAGGGTCCAACATGCCCAAGTTTTGGGCTTCATTCAGGATGAATGTGGCTCGGAGGAGAGCTTCATTTATATTTGTGCCTGTCAAAGACACAATGAAGAAAATAAGTTTGATTTTTGTTGAGTCTCCTGTCGAATCCAGATCAGTTCTGAGATTTTACTGGAATTAGTCAGCATGGACAAGACCAAGGATCAAGGCAGCAAAACCCCTCCTCTGTGGTGCTTATTGTACATCTGCTAGAACTCTGGTTCCCTAAAGAAATAGAAGCTGAAAGGTGTTGCATGTGGGTCATTGTACTAAACAGACCTCTATTTTCCTTACCTGTAGTTATACTATTTACTGAAATCAACAGAATTAATCAGGATGTACATGTCTGAAAGTGGAAATAGTCTGCAATCCATCTGAATTTGTTCATCAGCACGTTACTTATTTCTTACCATGAAGCTGAAATACATGGATACATATTTATATAAATTTATACACGTCTGTATAGACATATACGTAAGCATTTTGCACTAAATTCTATTAAGACACCAGATGTTGATACACTTTTGCATCCCAGGCTGTCCCTCCACCTGCTCTCTGCTCCTCTGCTAATTCCAGTGGGACCATTTGTGGAGTTGGGAATTATTTGCTGCAGGGAGAAGTAGTGGGTTTGCAGGTAGATGACTGAATGAGGGAAGAAGAAAATGTCTTTTTTTTTTTTTTTTTCTCCATCAGCCTATTCCTTGGACACCTTGGTTGGGATAGAAAAGGTTTCTGTATATCAACCTATCTAAAGATTTGGCCTGTGGCACTGAAGGGACTAAGTAAGAAATTAGTATGAGAGGAACAGGAGCAGGAATGCTGAGCAGTTAGAAAATATCTATTTTCTTTGTCAAGAAAGAAAAACACGAGTGACTTCAGAGACAGGGTAATAAAAAGCTGCATTGCAAATTGGCTTTGCCGGAGATGGGAGCAGGTCTCTCAACTTGTCTGTCAGTTCATTTTGGGTAACAAAGCCAGGCTTATGAGGCACTCATACACCCAACACAAATTCCTATTCCCAGTGCACTGATGATCTTGGACAAGTCTACAACTTCATGTTGATCCTACTTTACATGTTAACAGCCAATGAAAGTTTCTAGGAATCAAGGTACTACAGCACCAGAAGGTTCTGATGTTGGCCAGAGCCTCTACATACGATTGACATACAAATAACTGAACTACTAAACCAGAGTGGCACTTCAGAGAGCCACTGGTTAAAATGATTGCGAGCCCCTTCTGTACACATAGCTCGAGCACTAATAAATGAGGCATCCAAAGTGCTGGAAGGCTGAAAAAGGCAACTGTCCTTGTTTATCAGACAGGGAATGAAGGTGCAAAAAGAATGAACAGTTTGCCCAGGGTGGCATTTAGTAGGCCATAGTGTAGTCAACAATTTACAGCCAATGGAGACCCTGGAGTTGGCCTGCTTATGATCTATTTCACAAACACATGAGATGATCTTGGTCTTTAAAGCATATTTGGGATCTGTGAGGCTGGAGGTAGGATCCATAGATTAAAAGCAGCTGTTCTATGGTCTGTGTTCTACCTGTTAGTCTATGTTCTACCTGTTGTAGCTTGTTCACTAGAAAGAAATGCCATCCCACCCCCTAACACAATAAAATGGAATCCTTGCTCTCCTTTAGCTCCAGCGCATGCTTCTCCCATTTTGGGAATAAGACTTTTTGTTAGGACTGCTCCACCAATCTGAAGGTTGTCTGAGGTAGTCGTTCCTGTGAGATCTAACTTCCATGAGCACCTTGCAATCAAAACCTCATACCCCCGTTGGGATGGATTGTCTGGATGTACTTCTTAGCATCTTCAACCTGTGCTGGCGTGGCTGAGACTAGATTGTCTCTCCAGCATCGGACATTATGGTTGAAGTCGATAAGGGAGAACTGATCAGCAGCACGGAGCTCACTCAGTATTGCCTTCATGGCCTCGATGGTCTGAGAAGAAGAAATTTAAGAGAAGATGAGTTTATGCTTCCTGTTGGTGAAAGCATCTTCTTAACTTGTGACTGCAAGCAAGCAAATGCCTCTGATGAATAAGAACACGAGCACTGGAATCTGAAATAGCATCTGCTATTCAAATAGCTCTGTCTGCAATGCTGCTGTTTCAGGCCAGGTAACATCTGTTTGAAGATGTGTGATTTAAACAAGTGACAATTAGCCTACACTCCAGTTTTGCAGCATTGGTTTCCCCAAGGAAGCAATCTACCAAGCCTCAGTATTGTACTTGGAAGCAAATTCAATTATACCTAGATCATCTCTGAGTAATGTTTGTCTAGCCAGTTCTTAAAATCCTTCAATGACATGTGATATACAATCTCCTGAACTCCCCTCTCAGCACTACGAAGTTTTGCCTGATGTCTAATATAAATCTCTCTTGCTATAAATCCATCTGATTCAATCTGATTTTACCCTGAGTGGGCATGAATGTCAGTTGATCAGTTTCTCTTTTAGAAGAACTGTTTGCATATTCGGAGGCTGATTATGTCTCCCCAAGTCTTTTATTTTGCCCACTAAAACACCCTATTTTTGCAATTTCCTCCCCTCCTTGGGTTATGTTTTCTAAACGATTCTTACTGCTCTTCAGTGGGCTGTCAACAATTTGTCCACAACTTTGTGAGAGCAGGGGCATAGTATTCCCATTGAGACCTTCCCAGGATTTGGTAGAGGAGATTAGAGAAAAAGGGGATTAGAATCTTTGCAAAATATTTTGTGATCTGTAAATTCACATTTTAACGTACAGCTAAAATCCGTATTCTGATGGCACCACCTCTTCCTTACAGCATGGAAGGAGCATTACAAATAAAGAGTAAAATCATAAAGTTGTTGATTCACCAAATAACCTCCAAATTTAGTAAGACTTTGGATGGAATAAAGTGTAAACAATTTAGCTGGTAATTTTGAGTGCCAGTCTGCTACAGAGTTGTAAGGTAAGGCACACAGGAAAAGTTGGCAGGAGGTTCATTTTGCAATAGAGGTCAAACACTTACTTGTTTCATTTTCAGTCCCCACATCGAGCCACTGACGTCTATAACAAATAAAATGTTTTTGGGCAGAGGATCAAGATTTTCCGGAGCAAAGAAGTGAATAAAATATCCATTAAAAATCTACAAAATAAAAAAAAAATCACAGTGAAGTAAGCTATAGTAAAGGTGTCAGAAAACTTAAGTCAATAATAGAGCAGAAAATGTTATTCTTCTTTATGGGCCAAGTCTAACTTTCAGCTCTGCACATCTCTGTCCTTGCAGCCTTACACATTTATACTCCATAGTCTTTTATCAAATAAAGCAGAGCCTAGTTCTCAGACAACTGCCATGCACTAGCATAAGGAGGAATGAAATACATTTTAAAACAGACTGTTCTGTCTGTAATAATTCAACCCCATAACTCTGATTCATGTTAACATAAAAATAGTTTGTCTGGTTGTCTCCTTGTGATATATTGGTACAACTTCCAATGACTCTGTCCTCTGATTCAGCATTAAATCACCAGAGTGCTGCTAGATATAAAAGACATTGGCTTTTTGGACAAGACAGGAATCTGCTCCTGACTATATGTAGGACAACGTCTTAGTCTTTAAGTCTGCCCACTTAAAACTTCTCTGTTCTTTCAATTGGATACAGAGCTGTTTCTCATGCTTTTTCTCCTGTGTGATAAAGTTTAGCACAGTTTCCTTAATGATAGCAATTCCTATATTCACAGATTTCCCATCCTGGTTAAACAGCAACACTTACTTCCAATTCTCCACCCATGCTTTCTCTGTTCACATCGTATTGCACCACAAAATTTCCATCTACTGCTGTGGTTGAGCACTTGGGGCATTTTCGTTGCTGAGCCATCGTTGGCTTGAAAGAAATATGAGCCTTGAAAGGAGAAGTGATCATCAGTCAATCAGATGTTGTGTGAAAGGTGGATCGATACAAAGAGTTCAACTATTTATTAAATATGTTATTTCACTGAATGCTTTTCTTCTTACTTTATATGTACACTTAGTTTAAGCAGAAGAGGGACTTTGTCACTTCAAAAGAAAAACAGAAATAAGGTTTGCCTGGATATGTTGGTTCAGTAGTAGCAACTGCAACACAAACATGGTGACCTGTATCTACAACATCAAATATTTCAACTGGAACTGTGCAAACCATTTCTAGTAACTAATATGTTGGCTCATTTAACATTTTCCTAGTTGAAACTATCCATAATTGTATCAACTTTTAAAATTAGTTGTTAAATTGATTTTTTTCCTGAACAAACAAGAGCTTGTAATTTTTCTGTAAATTATCATAGAATCTTAGAATGGTTAGGGTTGGAAGGCACCTTTAAAGGCCATCCATCCCTGCAAGGAGCAGGGACATCTCCAACCAGATCAGGTTGCTCAGACCCTCATCCAACCTGGCCTGGAATGTTTCCAGGGATGGGGCATCCACCACCTGTCTGGGCAACCTGTTGCAGTGCTCTACAACCCTCATTGTAAAAATTTTTTTTCCTAATATCCAATCTAAATCTACCTCCCTCTATTTTAGAACCATTGTTATGCAGGATTTATGGTATTATTTCTTTGCTTTGACTGGATAACTTGAAATTTCCTGAAAAGAGAAGACATAATATATATAGCCAGCAACAAGCTTTCCCATACACTCGCACAGTCTAGTGCTTGCACAGGACCTTCCTTATAATGTAAGGTCTTTGGAACATGTGAACATTTTCTCTGCGTTCATGTTATGAACAAGACTACTTGAGACTATCTTAATATTGACAATATTTGCTATATCCTAGTTATGTATGTTATTAAGAATACTGTTGTGATAGTGAAGTTTAATAACAACAAAAAACACCTCCAAATAATTGACATGAGCAGAATAATAACAGCTGAACGGGACTCTGAATTAATGGTCACTTATTTGCCTTCAAGTTCATAATTAAACTTGGTCAGAGGTTATCTATTTACATTACCTCTGAAATAATTTGCTAAACTAGGAGCGTGGGTGAATGAGACATAAAACAGCCTGGATATTGAGAAACAACACTGCCTGGTACATTATTATAGTAGTACAGACAGACTTTTGAGGCCTGATTCACATACTCTGTGTCAGATGTCTGTGTAAGAACAAGAAGATTGTACCTTCCCAGGGTCACTGCTTGAAGTTTCTTCAGGAAAACTTCTTTACTGTTGGAAAATTTACTTATACACAAGAGCTATGCTGGAGAAAGCTGGGATAAGAATGTTAAGGAAAAGAGCACTCCTAAAATAAGTCCCTGTGCAGACGTTCTCAGTGGAAAATGAGATTGTGGAGTTATTCCAGAATGTTTATTCCACTTAATACGACTCACCTACATTTTTCACATCCAGCAATCTCAGTGCATTGCTCTTTCAGAATTAGAAATTAAAAGCTTTGCGCAAGGATGGATGGAATAAACACTGTTTCTCTCCTGCTGCCACTGTAGTATTTGAGCATGTTGTACCTACATTTAGGTATCAATAATGAAGACACTATTTTTTTTTTGGCCATATTTTTGCATGCTTCCAGAAGGTATGAATAAATTTCATGACTGTGTAAGGAACGAGCAGGAAAATGGAAGTTTTTGTGTTATTTCCAGTCTGTGACTGTTACCTTTTTCTCTCCCTTGGAGATGGTGGTGATTCCATCAAACTGATCTCCGAGTGAATTAGGAACATGCACATAGCGAAGTCCCTGCGGCTCAACAATGCGGACATCCACCTAAAGGCAGGAAGAGAGGACATTTAGTATGGAGCAGTGCCAGTGTTGTACCAGGACCTCATGAACCCTCCACAGGCAAACTCCAGCTGAGGAGTCAATTGCCCTTGAGAATGCTCCAGTAGGGCTAGTCTAATTTGTGGTGGGGATCCATGCAATGCTGAAAATAGGCCACAATGAAACACACACAAAAAAAGCATCCAAAGAATAGGAAGAATTTGGTGGAAATGCTCATTCTTCCGGTCTCTCTCACACCCTGAAGCAGTGGTGGGATAGAAGTCAAGGACGACGCTGTTGTTTATGCTGAAATCACAAAAGAAGCATGAAGTGATTCTGCCTAAGTGTTGCTTTGGGTTAGGAGGCCAGGAGGATGATGAGTTCTCACACTTGATAATGAGTCCTCTTCCTCTCTACCCATGCTATTGACAGGACAGAGATTATTTGCCCTTTTGGTTGGATGGGCAAGTACATTTGGAAAATAAAAGCCTGAAATAAGGGATTTTTCTGATTATGTTTCTGAAGAGTTAGTAAGCCTTCTAGGAGACAGGACATGGTGTCATTTTCAGAAAGATTAACTCAGGCCTTTTGGACAGCTTAAAGCAGGTCACAGCCTGCACCAAGGAAATGAGAGGAACAAACTTTCATACAAATCTTGTGCTGAAGCCATGGAAAGCTGAAGAAGACTTTTGCTATACAGAAATATGAGAATGGCCAGATGGAAATGTCCAGCTAACCCTGTATCCTATGTTTGTTGATGGATGACAGAGGACTTGAATGCGTAAAAGAAAGAAGGTAAGAATAAGACAAATCACTTCCCGCAGCCAGTTGCAGATGGACTGTCATTCAGAGAACATCTGCTCTCATAGGACACTACCTCATGAAGTTAGGATTATTGTGAAAAGCACTGTCCAAATAAATAGTAAATATTGTCTTTCTTTCCTTCAGTCAAGGCAAGTTTACACAAGGGTATATATATAGGCCAAAGCTTGTTTGCCCAAGTGGTTCTGACGTGAGTCGATCATGGTTCAGGAGATGCCCAGCTGTGCTAGTATGAGAGGAGGCAGGACACACTTGCTCCTCACTCATGTAGCTACATAGCTCCTGGTTTTAAGTGGCTCATACTGGTCTGCACATTGACCTTGAGGCTATATTTATTGAGCCTTCCTTTATAAAAGGAAGGAGCGGTAGATGAAGTGTCCTGCTGTGGGGCTCACAGAAACCTTGGCTGCTTTCTCAATGAGGATTCACCTGTCGGGTTCTGCCTACACACGCCAGCTCTACTTTACCTCCATGTGCTTTGCCAAGCGTCCTGGCTTCACAGAGATGAGGTGCTCATAGGAGCTCAGTTTCCTTCGAATCATTTCGTGGTAGTGAAGTTCAAATTGGATCCTCATCCCCGGGGGCACATTCACTTCAGTTTTGAAGTTTTCCATATCCAAGGTATTGCTCCTGAAAAGTCAGCTGTGGAGTTATTTTTAGAACGTACAAGCAGAAAGAGAGCTTCTTTGCATTTTGGTTTAGCGTTATGCATTTGCTGGGTCTGATTCTAACCATGGCTTATACCAGGCAACTGCAGTTGTCTGTTAGCACAATATGTTTTATCGAACTGAAAACAGAAATACAAGTTATGTCCTTGACAATTAAATATCAGAGCTGCTGTAAGTACACAACACGCTTTCCTTCCCAGGGTTCCCCCTCTCATCTTTCTCCTCCTGAGGTGGGTCACCTCAGTTTTCCTATGAAGAAGTTCAGTACAATATCCATATCCCAGAGCCTTTATACCTTACTATTCCAGCAGCTTTGCCTTTGGCTTTTGCTTGAGAGTACATTTTTCTGGCTTCAGATTTTTCCCGTATTTTGCTGGTAAATGTTATACCATTGACATCCCTAGGAGAGAGAAGCACAGTCAGCTTGCAAAAGAAACAACTTGACAATCGACGACTGTTTCTTCACTTTAGAAAAACAGCAATGAAATCTAGTCTGGTGGTAAATGAAATAATAAGGCTCTTGTTTAACCCTGACAAAATGAAGTCTGGTTTCCACTAGATCTGTATCTTTTTCCCTACCTACTCTTTCATTTCAAGTAGCCAACTCTCTTGTATGCTGAGGAGGACCTGCTCTCCTCCACCTTCTTCACACTTGCCCCATCCTTTGGGCAGTTATTCATGTCATGGCTGTTTTGGAACACGGATCAGGACATGTCTCCTGACCAGCAAGCTGGCTGCTGCCTCTGTGAATGAATATTGAACCAGGCTAGTTTCTTTCTGTTCTGTTCTTTCTGCTCTAATTTGGGTCTCTCTCCCTCCTTTGCCCTGGTGCCAACTTGCACAGGACAGGTAGGAGCTTAGTCTATTTGAGACTTCCGTCCTTTTGTCAGGTTTTGTTGATGTTGGCCAATGGCACAATAATTACTGGAGAGGAAGAGATGGACAGAGAGACAGTATGATGACATAAGCCTTTTTCCTTTGAGAAAGCCTGCTAAAATTACACTGAAGCTGGAAAACAAGAGGTGTTTCGCTTTTACGAATACTTCGTATTCGTATACTTTTACGAATACCACATTGAACCTGTCAGAGCACAAGGCTGATACCTGCCCACTACTTACATAGTAAAGTTGTCAATAAAAGCTCCTTTGGGGACTTGTACATCAAAAACTATGTGCTGTGACCGTTTTGCATTATTCACCATTTTCGCTTGGATCATTGTGTTGGCCAACCTTGATGTTATAGTGGATTGAACTTTGTAGCTGTAAAGACCTATCTTGTCATCGTCCTCCACCTGTAATTGACAAAAATACTCTATAAATTTGGGATACAACTAGGAAATGTGCCCTACAGTGCAATATCAACCTCTTTTACAGTCTCAGTGCTTTTTTTTTTTCTACTGCTATTCATTACAATATGTCAACCAGATGGGACATGAACTCAAATTCAAGACACCTCCATATTTTACCTGGCTCTTGTGTCAGGATGCTCATGTGTAAATAGTTCATTATAACATTTCAGTTGAAATGGAGATTTTATTAAGTTGGAATTTTTTTTGCTTGCTTTTGACCATATAACCAGTCCTTGGAGTGACTCTGTGTAATCCAGCATAGAAGGGTACACAGTAATCCTCAAAATCATATATTGAGGAAGAGAGAGCTTACATTTTTAATAAAGGTCCTAAAGAAAGGAGACCTGAAGCATTGGTTACTGACGTAGTCTTGTAAAATGTTAAATCATGGCAGCGGGAAAACAGTATTAAGATATATTAAGATATTGCCTTTGTCTAATCACTTTTGATGCTTATTTCTTCATATTTGCCATACCCTTCTCCCTCTGAGAACAGTTGTATAAACAGTATTGTGCAAACAGTACTTTGTTTGAAAAAAAATAGGTTAATACCCAACCAGCAGTAAAAACAAGGAACTGAGCAAACAAAACGATTGATTTCCAAAAATGGTTAACTAGAAAATTGCTTTGTTCAGTATTATTTTCCACAGGGGTAGAAAAAAAACTCACCAGATCTCCAACATACCCCCAGTCGGACGTGCTTCTCTGCAAAATAAAAATATGGAGAATGTATTTCAGCAGAGCTAAGAACATACATTGTGGCTGTTTCAAGACAGGGATCAGACAGTGGTAACATCTAAAAGCTGCTTTCCAAGATTATCAGAATAGGTTTGAGATCTCAGACTTAGTGTCTATATTACTTTTGTCTTATTTTGTGTATTTATACGTGGGATGTTGGAGCATGTGATCTCCCAGCTGTGACTTAGAGACTATCAGAACCAGAAGGACAGCTCTTTTCCTCTGTCTTTCATTTTTTTATAGAAAACATTCACTTCTAGAACAAAAATGTTCTTCTTGAAAGCAAAACATGCTGGCAAAAAGCCATACTCAGAAACCCTAGATTTAACAAAAAAAAAAAATTACCTTTTTAGGAAAAGTGGAAAAACCTCAAAACTAGACTTTTAAGCTCATTTTGTTTTCATTTACATTATGGAAGATATCTTCGTATTATTGTATTATATGTGACATGTATGTATACAAAAACCTATTGTGTAATCGACATTACACTTATATACTTATATATAGGTAAAGTTAGTTATGTACATGCTGCTTAGGAGAGCTGAAACTACTTAGTAATGGTTGGTTTTTTCCCCTGCTGTATGAATATTTCCATTTGGAATTTTCAATGACGAGGTGGTGACATCTTGTGGCCATTTGAATCATTCTATTTAATTCCCTAAAACTTGCAAAAGTAGTCCTGTGATGGAATTTGGCTCACATAGTTCTATGGTGTCGTAGTTCATGGAGATGAAATTGTTTAATCATAGAATCACAGACTCATAGAATCTTAAGGTTGGAAAAGATCTCCAAGATCATCAAGTCCAATCGTCAACCTAACACCACCATGCCTACTAAACCATGTCCTGAATTAATGCAGCTATCTGCTTTGGTGTTATCATCACAGCTTGGCAAACTTGGCTCTTCTACAGTCAATGGAATGATCTCTTTCATCTAAAAATAGAGACTCCCCTTTGGTTGAATGAGTTTTGCCCTAAACCATGCTGAATGTACTGATTAGAGGACTGGGTGTCAAGTGCTGCTAGTGGTGCCCAAGGGTACCACCCTGGCCTTCAACTGGGGCTCCAGGGGATCACAAGGCTCCTGTAGGTCTTGCATGATATCTGAGAGCCAGTAAGATGTCTTGGACACTGCTAGATCCATACATGCAGGCAACTGAACTGAGCCCTCAACGCCATTGATGATAATCAAGAACTTAGGGAAACTAGTTCAAATACTGACAACTAAATTATGCAAATGAACCAAAACATATCAATCTCATCTCAGGTTTCAGTAGCACTTGAATCCAAGAGGACCCAGAATCACAGATGCTTACAATAACTGCTTTAGTCACACAGTACACATAAGGCTTGCTATACAGTTACCAAGTTAATTTGAAGCTAATTAACATATTGTTATTATGCAAATCTTGGGCTGCATAAGAGATGATACATCTCATAGAAAGATCATTTTAATGAGGTGATTTTAAGGATCCTTTAAAGACAGATAGAGGGACTGCTGGATTTCTGCCTGCCTGAGAAAAAAAATGCAGTTTTAATTTCCTAGTTATACAAACTCAATCTGAAACTTTCAGACTGGGATTTCAGAATCTGGAAGTTTATGGCTCTCTGTAGACCTTCTGCAAAGTCAGATGGACTGACCCTTGCTCAGTTCATCCTGATACCCCACAAACATCTCTGTACAGTGAACTGGACCCGTCACATCTGACAAAGACCCAGATCGTGAAGAATGACTGCTGTTCCCACACGTACTCTTGGCTTAGGAAACATCGCTAGCATGAATGTAAATTATAACTAAACCAACCTTAACTGAAACAAATTTAATTTTGAAAAGATGAAGACCAAGACCTTAGCACAGAAGGGATTTGTTTTATTGTGGTTCTGGTTCTCAGGAGAGCTCAGGGTTCTTGACTTGCCTTTATAATGGTGCTTAAAGCTTTCAAGATGCCCAGGTTTACTTCTCATTTGTTTTTGTGAGGGTGGTGAGAAAGGAGAGGCACTGATGGAGATGTGAGCTGATCACTTGCATATGTAATGACTCCCACTGCTGCTGTTAGATATCAGAGATCAGACATGGGATGGGCCAACCATTCCCCTGGGATCTCAAAGGTTGAAGAGGGCACCAACTCCAACAGCTCAGGAGGACAGAGCTGTAGATACTTCAGGTCTGAGCATTGGTGTGGTTACTGAGTACAAGGGCTTTGTAGGGACTTCTGCGACACGTAAGATTTGTGCCATTTCTAGCATGAGGATTCACGGCTGATCTTTGCCATTAAAGCACATCCAGATCTGCTGACAACTGCGCTGCGTAGAAACAGTATCTTGTGCAGTATCTAGCACGTGGCAAATTGTGAATCAGTGTGGAGACAATAAGTACCTCTGGAACTGTTTTAAGGATCTAGTCTTGACAGATGCTGGGCCCTATCTTCAGGTACTGAGACCCATCTTCTCCTGACATCTGTGCAGGCTATGGATATTCAGCCGTCCATAATGATCTTTGTTCAGATGACTGTGCATGAATGTTGAAATTACTGTGCAGTTTACCATCAAGAAAATATTGAGTACCTCATTATTATCCAGGGCTTCTGGCCCTAACTCCTCCTATCCTGTCTGTGGAGGAAGAGGCCATGGTGTCCTAGGGAGGAAGGCATTACAAGAGGTAATGCATTACAAGAGATCGCGGTTTTTATATCGTCTATGGAAAGCCTAGTTTACCATTGCTTTCAAGTTGCAGTCCACAGGCTACCTCTGAGGTATGACTTAGTAAAACAAAGAAAGCAGATTCAGAAACGTTATCCTGCATTCGAAGGAAATTACTTTTCTAGAGAGGCATGAAAAAGGTCGAAAGTCTGATGCTCAGCATGAAAAACTAGAAAGAAGATGACATCTACCTGGCATGTCCTCCCAATTCTTTGTGGTGCTGTCTCCTCACAGATTCACTTGTTTTCATGTGAATAGTTTCCTAAGCAGTTTTTAACATACTGCAATTTCATTACAGCCTCTTCAGACTCCTTTTGGGGATCATGACTCTTACTGTGAGATGCAAGAACAATTTCAAACTTAAGGCTAGGCAGAGTTTGCCTTCAAGCCATGTCAAATGACTTGATTCATATTTGTGCTAAAATCTTCCATTTTTATGGCAGTGTAATGGGGGCTTTAGGTGTCAGTAAGATACATTTAAACTCTGTGTGAAGCCTCTTTCTAAAAGCCTTAGGATAAAGAAGAATTATGTTTGCCTATGCTTAACTTCAAAGATGCTGGGAAATCCAACTTTACTCAAGAGGTTCTTTTGGTTTTCCTATACTGAACAAGCTCAGGAAAGACAGCACCAGAACTTTGGTGGAGGATGAGGTCCACTCTGATAATAATTTATTTCATTCAGTGTAATAAAAGTTAATACTTCCAAACAAATTATTTAATTATTATTATTGTTTATTACTACTATGTCAAACAGAAGAACATTCCTGCACTGCTCTTTTAAATGCTTCTGTTTCAGAAGCTGACAGAATTCAATAATCTGCAATCCATCAACCTGCTGGAAACAAATTTTCTTCCCTTGTCTCAGACTCACCAGCTCATTACCCACGCAACACTGTGCTGCACTCCTTTGAATTGAGTTAAACATGAACGAAGGGACCACCTGTAGGTCTGAAAGGTTTCAGCCTACGTTGTCAGTGTTTGAAGTCCGTTTCTCTTTTCCCATGGAAAAGCCTCACCAGTATCAATGGGATTATTCCTACACATAAAGCCAGTCAGACAAGTATCTCCATTGTTTAGCATCTGCATTATGGTTCTTATGAGCTCAGACATGAAATAAAGCCTTGTTGTGCTAGGTACTACATAAAGGATAGTAGAAATTCTTATGCCAACAAGAGATATGGAAGTCTAAATGCATATAAGGACCTGCTGGTCCCACCTGATTGCACACTGACAACATTGACGTGGAACAAGCCACCTGCAGGGAGTTCCCAGATATTCTTGCTTCCCTTTTTTTTTTTTGAAGCATTTCAGGGTACTGTACCTGGTACCTGCCATTTCTTGTCTTGGATCTTGAAGGAAATCCGTCAATTTCTAGGTCAATCAGGTTTTCCACTTCCTAGAGGAGAAAGAGGAAGAAAGAAAGAGGTGTTGCTGCTGCCTTGCTCTTTGATTTATCACTTGATTTATTATTGATTAGCATTCTGACAGAGTTCCAAAGGGAATTTACATCCCCTTGGTGCAAATGGGGAGCAGAAGCACAAACCATCTCAGACCAAAATGCTGCATCTTCACACATTCAGTCTTCCCACTGTGGCCAACTAGCTCTATACACTCTTCTAAGATCATGACCTTTACTATCATTTTACAACCTTCTGAAGCAAGGAGTAATATTTAACATACTGAAATGACCATAAAGAGCAAGAGGCAGATTATAATCAGGATGGGTCCAGCCATGTTAACTATGACATTTCAGCTACTGATTCACTTAACAAGCAAGTCTAGAGAATTTCTGCTCAAACCAGTAGAAACCAACTCTGGTTTTATACTAATATACCTGAGAATGAATTTTTTTTTTCCCACTGACAGCAAAGGAATATCAAGTCTTTTCCAGGTACAAGCACTGATTCATTTAGAAGCATGTTTTTTACACCACAGCAATACTCTTATTGAAGTTTCTTAGAAGCGTAATTTATGGCAATAAGGAAGTTTAAGCCCATCAGCTGGTCTGCAATTACATGATAGCATACACACAAAGATTTACAGAAAATAACTTAAATTGTTTAAGCACATTGATGTTAAACTGATACAGCATCTATGGCTAGAAAGGACCTCAGGTCCGGAGTATTTTTCCTGGGAATTGCAAACTCAGGATAAAAATCTCACTATGTCATGAAAAGCACTGTAAGTAGAAAAAAAAAAAAGAGAGGATATCCTTGCTCACTAATTCCTTTTGAGAATCTTGCAAAGGAAAAGAAAGCTTCACACCATCCCTGTTGACTTTACAGAAATATTGCAACACACAGTGCAATGTGGAAATGGATGTAGACACCCAAATCTTAGTTCATCGGAATCTAGGCATTTAAATTTGGATTCAGCTTCAGAGTCAAAACTGTAACTATACTTCTTTTCATCATTGTATTATCCTAAGCAATTACAAGCTCTTCTATAAATTATCTCATCCCTCTGCTGAGGAATGTACAGTCAATAGGATCTTAACTCCATGTTTGAATTCCTGTTAAGAAAAATCTGAGTTCATGTGAAGCTTTGCTGAAGTTCATAATGGCTCACACAGGAGACCCCATCCACAAAGATATCTAGGTCCTCTGTTTCTGCTTGTTCCAGGGAAACAGGATATAAAATATGCTGAACGTCTGAGCATAGAAGCCCACTTGAATGTTTAAAGGCTAAAACCATCAGAAAAGGCAAAGTTGAGGTAAAAATATGAATCCTGCTTGAAAAGAAACTTGGGGTTATGCTCATACTATCCCAAATTTAATAATATTTTAAAAGTAACACTATGAATTACAGATGAAAATCAATTATCAGAACAATCCCATTTACAACTAAAAGTAGAAGAGAATTAATGAGATACAATAACGAGATACAAGCAGAATGAAGCAATAACCCAATTTTGCTGCCACCGAAGCCAGCTGTGGATTCAATAATGACTTCAGAAAGCAAAGGAGACCTAGGCCTTGCCTTGAAATACTCACATCTGGGATTTCGTCGATAACAAGATCAAAGCTTCCTACTCCAGAAATGAGGAACAAAACCAGGAAGCAAGGCAGATGCTTCATTTTCTTCCTGCTTGTCTCCTGAGAACAGTCCACATAGGTACTAGGCACAAGATCTTTCCTTCTCTGAGACAAGTTCAAGGAAACAGCTCAGTTATGCAGTTTTTTGAACAAAGTTTTGAAACGCTGACTTTGTTTAGGCCGTAGGTAAATATTTGCCTTGCAACGCAAGTCCGAGCTGTGGTGCCTGAGCAAGGGTTATCCAAATAGTGTCTTCATTCGCCTCTGCCCTTGATAACAGCTCAGGTTTGGATAGGCTCACTTCTTGCTTTTGCAGCTTCCCATGATGTTTGACTAATTTCCTGCTAGGTGCAGACCTTAGAGTATCCAAAACTCCAAAAGATCAAAGCAAGAACTCTCTTCTAGCTAGTTTGTTTATAGTAAATGAGGTGAAGACTGGTTCTCACAGTGATAGAGGCAACAACATTGTGCTTCTCCAAGGGCCCTCCCACCCACCACCCAGCCATCTCACAGGGATTGGCAGAGACCTTTGGGCTGGATCCTGACCCACACAAGTACCCTTTTTCCACTCTAACTGGGAAAGGATCCTAGCTGCTGGTGGGATAGTTCTAGTTTTTCAAAGTTAGTCATGTGAAAACATCTGATGATATTTTCAGATGCATGTTGTATGGCTCCTGAGTGCTTTTGAAACTGTTTTGGCTTCCCTGCCTCTCTGGGTACTTCAAGAGACAGGGTAAAGTAAGCCAGCAAGGCAAAAGGAGGAAAGAAGGAAGGAAGCACATTTCTGGCAAAAGGAGCTGGGGTACGCCTCCCACTCTTCCAGAAAGAAAGGAAATTTGCAGACATCTGAGCAACTTAAATGGAAAAGACTGAGTTACTATGTGAACCCAGGAACAAAACAGCAGAGAAGATTATATATAGTATAGTATAGCATATTAATTATATTTTATTAATTATATTATATTAAGTATGTTCTGTTATCTTACCCTACATTATGTTACATTTCAATGTTTCAGTAAAAGATTTCCGTAGCAATAGTCTGCTGTTACACATCTTTTAATAATTTTTTTCTCAAACTGAGACCTGAAACTGCATTCAGAGGTTCACAAGAAACTCAAGCAGAATAGTGACCTTTCAGCTCACTGCCATGAAAGAGCAGCCAAAGGTGCTTACGAGAGAACATAAGAACTGGAGCAAGTGTGTAAGGTATTTTCCAAAGATCCTCCTACTCTCGAGCTACTTGTAGCTAGGGTACATCCTGACCAGGAGATGCTTTCCATTTATTTAGCAGTCCTCAGTTAGTTTATTTTCTAAAAATCTATCACCTGCTTTTAAGAGACTGGATAAAAAACTAGGATTCATAGCATCTTGTGAGAAGAAGTTCCACACTTTAACTATACACAGAACAAACCACGGCCTTTTGTTTGCTCTGAACCTGTTGCATGATGGCTCCCTATACTGTTTCACAGAGGTTATGCTGGAAGAAGCATTGAATAATTAGTCTTGATTTGCCCTCCCACAATTTTTTGGGCAATCCTGGATCTTGAACTTTGAGATAACACAGCTCCAAATTTGCTAGAAAGCTTAGGAGCCTGTTGATTGTACACAGCCTTCACAGCACGTGCATCTTGCTTTTCGATTGACCCATCCACACAGTGGATCCCCACATCACCTGTTTGTTACTCTCTCCCTAAGCTCTGGTTCGTCTTGCAGATGGTGCACGTGCAGAGCTTGCAACATTGCTTTTCCTGAAGAGACAGTTTCTGAATGCAGAGGTCACTTGATAAGCAGTTCTGCACCCCTTGGACCCAAACAGCATGACCTGGTCAGTCTTCCCCTCCCCTGTGTTACTCCAGATCATCTCCAGATCACCCATCACCCATGGAGGTGAGGGTAAGTGATGTGCATGGAGGAAGGGAGTGTACATGAGGAGAAGGGGGAGGAGGGGAGTAGGGTTTTTAAATAATCATAGAATCATTTAGGTTGGAAAAGTCCCTTAAGATCATTGAATCCAACTGTAAACTCAACACTGCCAAGTCCACCACTGAAACATGTTCCTAAGCACCACATCAACAAGTCTTTTAAGTATCTCCAGGGATGATGACTCCACCACCTCCCTGGGCAGCCTGTTCCAATGCTTGACAATCCTTTTGGTGAAGAAATTTTTCCTAATATCCCATCTAAACCTCCCCTGGCACAACTTGAGGCCATTTCCTCTTGACCCATCACTTGCTACCTGGGAGAAGAGACCAACATCCACCTCACCACAACCTCCTTTCAGGTAGTTGTATAGAGCGATAAGTTCTCCCCTCAGCCTCCTTTTCTCCAGGCTAAACAATCACAGTTGCCTCAGTCTCTCCTCATAGGACTTTTTTCTTTAGACCCTTCACCAGCTTTCTTGCTTTCCCTTGGACATGCTCCAGCACCTCAATGTCTTTCTTGTAGTGAGGGGCCCAAAACTGAACATAGGATTCGAGATACGGCCTCACCAGTGCTGAGTACAGGGGGATGATTGCTGCCCTGGTTCTGCTGGCCACACTTTTCCTGATACAAGCCAGAATGCTGTGCACATTGTCACGCTCATATTCAGCTGGGCACACTGCTGGCTCATATTCAGCCGGCTGTCAATCAAAGTAGTATAATGAGGGATGGGATTACTCTACTGTACATCTTTGTCTCCCTTTTTAGTTCATGGAAATAAATAGATTTTTTTTTTCTGACCCTGACTCTAGTTACTTGCCACACAGTAGAATGAGATGAATCCTACCCTTGCTGGGTCTAATTCGTGCCATGTACAATATAGGGAGTCCAGTCAGACAGATCAGAGGAGGACACCAGCTCTGGGGACATCTATGCTTCATCAGATGACTCCTACCTCCTGGAGTGAGCTGCTCTGCATCTATCACCATTGTAGGCTTTCTCAGCAGAGGGCAATATCACCAGGCAGATCCCAGACATGCTGCTTCAAACAGGAGGTTGGCTTGTAGCTTTGTGGTACATAAAACATCCAGGTTGGTTTTAAATCATGAGCCAAGGGACTGACAATCTAACCACACACCTTGGACTCGGTGTTTACTCAGCCTCTTAGGTGGATTTTGCTCAGTGCTATGTGCCTGTAGTCCTAGGAGTATTTAAGTTAGCTACCTTAAAGTTGGCTTAGGAACACCTCTGCGAGTGTGGTTGGAGCTATGGCTATGACAAGGTTCATCCAGGACTGCAAGAGCAGCAGGCGTGGGGCACCCAGTCTTTGCTGTGCTAATGGTATCTACTATAGCTTGAAGTTTGCGTCTAAGCTGAGTTCTGTTCATGCAGGTGCCCCTAGCTCAGAGTGACCTGTCCTTTCTCATCAGAAACGTAAAGCTTAAGATAGCTGTTCTGGGGGTATCTGGGACCCTGGACTGGGAAGCTAACCACTGCTGCTCTGAAGAGAAGAAAATGTCCCTTTAGAATATGATTTAATTTAAACATTAGTTTTGTAATCTCTTATTTCAGTCCTCTCCTAACCACCAAATGTGGCTACTTTTTTTTTTTTTTTTTTTTTTTTTTTTCCCCCCGGTAAAAATAACAAGATTGGGAAATCAGTGTGACCACTAGATGGCACGAACTGCTCAAATACACTCTCCAAAAGAGTCCAAAAAGCTGAAATTTTTCAGAGATAAGGCAGGGAAAATATACGTGAGAAACAAGTGCTGAGGATGGTCAGAGCCCTACCATTTGCTATCAGGTTAGGTGAACTTCCCCAGAATTTCACGAGGAGGACAAGATCTCGGTAAGATGTTTTGTGGTCTGTGTCTGTTGGGCTGTTTCATGGGTTGCTCTCTCACGGCTGGTTCCTCTGAAAGAAAGTTTTCATGCACTCTCCTCCCCGAAGCACTTGGAGTTACTGCTGGGTAGAGTCTGTCCCTCAGAATGATTGAATTGTTGTAACTTGGCTTGCAGCTGGGGAGAAATGTTCACAATTTCTGTGTCTCGTGAGATAGCCAGTTCCCCCTTCCCATATTGAATTTCTGATCTGAAAATTTCCAGTGATCCAGGTAGGAACAGGGGGCACCTGCAAGGCAACACACTTAACCAGGGTGCCTACTGCCCTCACATCCATCCCATTACACACCAGCTATTCTGGGAAATTATATATAGACTGACAGAAAAGGCTTTCTTTTCTTTTCTTTCAGAGACATAACAGTTACCAGGACTCAGCAACCTGCCTGTCTGCCCAGGTGACCTCTTCAAAGCGGATTTCACAGCAGCCCTCCAGACGGAGTCAGACATCCCCATCACCGAGGTCCTTTGGCAGAGACTTTGGGCATATTTCCACAGAACAATACCAGATTTTGAAGTTCTGAAATGCTCCACTGGGCCATGGTGCACACAGCTAATGGCAACAGGGAGATCAGCAGCCACTGGGACCCCAGAAAAGACTTTTCAGGGATGAAATAGTGTCAGAACTGGGGACCATCAGATCCTAGCCAGATGTTTCAGAGGAGATTGATTTGATTAAGACCTGAAAGAAAATATTTAATGTAATTCCCTAATCTTACACCATAATTAATTTTACCTCTGGACATTTATCTGTGCCTATGCCTGTGCAACCCTTTGGGACTCCTACCAATTTCTTGATCAAATTGCTGACTCTCAATGTCACTAAATTCTACAGTTTGTTAGTGCTCTGGGTAGATTTAGTTCCTGGTTCAGACACTTTTAGTAGGGCATTTAATGGAGGTGCCTCTGTGTGAAGTGGGTGTCTGGTGTCCCATTTTTCTACCTAGAAGAACAGAGAACTGGAAAACTTTAATTTATGAATCCATGCAGCCATGGCACCGACGCTATGACCAAATGCAGCTCTGATCTTGTTCCCTCAAAAAAACTCCTGCTCTTAAGCTAGAAGGTGCCAACATTTTCTTTAGCTTAAACATTCCCTACAGGGTTTATTTGACTGCTACAGTGAAAATGAGGAAGATTAGTCCCACCCATGAGCCTCCTATGGAAAAACAGGGGGATGCAATGTGTGAAGGCAAAGCATCACCAAGGTTCATGTGTTTGTATGTTAACACAAGAGATTCTTTGACATAACAAGGTCCATTCCAGGTGAAATGTGTGTGGAAGCTCAGCTGTTAGATCACGCCTCTCTTCAATGTCTCTGTTCACGCTGGCTGCAGGTGTGCCAGGCAATTTAATTTGCTGAGTTCCCACCCAAAGAACAGCTGCTTATCCTGCTAAGTCGGCAAAAGTCAGCATCAAACATGTCTAATGTGAACACACCTGAGTAATTGCTTATCTTGATCTCCAACGGCATCCCCAGAACAGTGCCTGCCACGTTCACCCCCCACATCAGGAGACCTTGTTCCAAGGAGGGGGATAATGTGAACAATCAAGACCTCAGGCTTAATGTTCACTCACCAAACTTAACCACATCTGAACCACGTTAAAACACACCTTAGTCTTATTTAGCTATGTGCTGTGTCCTTATGTGCCCTTGCTGAGGAGAGGATAAGTAGAATTGGCTGCCTCTAATCACTTTGCAAAGGATGGTGCTTTTCCCAGCTCATTCTCACGCCCTTTGGTTATCCTGTACCTGCTCTAGGGTCCTGTTTTGGTCTGAATCTCCTCCTTTCAGCAGATGTGCTTAAGATCAGCTTTATTGCAATATCTTCGCACTGTCCCCCTGTTTTGATTTACTCTGGCCCTTGGCTCCTTGCCTGTGCAATAGGAGAAGCTGAGTGGCTGTAGAAAGAAGCTGAATACTGATCAGAGGCAAAGAGTGATAGCTGGTGAGATTTGGATGTTTCTTCAAATGCCTCCTGACTGCCTAATGATTATTTCAAACTGGCAAACCTTTCCCTATCCTGCCTAGGCAATACTGGTACCTGTAGGGTTAGCAGGGTAGTTTTAACTTGCTTTTACAGAGGTACCTTGGTTTCCTCTAGGTTTTCCAAAATAGGAAAATAATCCCATATGTATTGTTTGAAATGCCAGTTTCCAGCATTTTTAAGCATATGCTGGAGACATGTAAGACTTTTATTCAGCTGTGGCCCCTAATTAGTGAAACATGGACAGAGTAGGTTGAGGAGCAGCCCACTCTAATGTCAGTAGTGAGGGCACAGGAGGCTGCAGCCCCACTTCTCACCCCACTCCTGTGCTCATCTGGAGATCAGGAATGTGCTCATTCTTTCATGTCTGGGCTGGATAAGACACACAGAAGTAAAAACAAACTGGACCCAGATGAAAAATACTTCAAATTATTTTTTTGTGTGTTCTTAAACCAAGTCTCAGCCTGAACCATTTCTTTGAACTCTTTCTTGATTCACAACTGGATTGAGCCCTCTTCCATTTCTCTTTGAAATGGTGAGGAACTGAGGGTAATGCCTTGACCATCTTCTGGCAGGGACAAGATCAGCACAGCAACTATTTGGGGTTCTGAAGCATCTTGCCCCAGTCTCCCTCCCTTCAGCTTTCTGTCACCATCTTCTCCTCTTCAGCCATATAAGCCCTGCAGTGCTGCCCAGCTCTGCAGCTCCCATCGGGGATGTGGCCACTCCAGAGGCCTTTGTACCAGCCAGTGGTGGACTGGTCCCTGTGGGAAAGGCAGTGGCCAGGCTTTTGATTCCTTCCCTCCTGCTTGCAATGCCACACATGTGTCTGTGAATGTGGTGTGGCCTCAACCTAAGCCTGGGCCACCAATTTGCTAAAGGGGAGTTCCAAAGGCATTGACCTTGCTGTCCCTTCCCTTTACACCATCTCCTGTTCCTCTCATCTCTTCTAAAGGGGAAGAAAGCACCTTCTTGCTCCTCCATTACACATGTTAGATTTGGAGGACACAATGCTCTCAGGACCCAGCAAGGATGGAGAGACATTGAGCCACTCACTGGACTGTCACTGCCACGGACTGGAGCTGAAATAAAACAACTTCTGTCCCTGATGACCCAGAGCTGGAAAGGAAAAAGAAAATACAGTGGTTTGAAACCTGTCAGGTTTGTGCATGCAGCACCTAACACCTGCAAAAAAAAAAAACAAAACCAAAACAAAACAAAAAAAAAACCAACCAAAAAACAAAGCCACAAAAACAAAAAAAGAGGAAATTTGTGTTTGCTGGATTTAAGAAGTTACTATTGGCATAGAAAAATGAAGTAGTAAATGTGTCTGAGTTGGGGTTAGGTGAACGTTGCAGATGCAAGTTCCCGAACGCCTGGAGATGAGCTGTGCCTGGTCCGTGCCAGCTGGCACAGCCGTGCCTGAGGAATGTCCCTGGTAGCCAAGTGGTGGGCATGCAGCCTGGCCAGCCACAGCCACCTTCACCTTGGGGTTGGGGAGAAGAAGGCTCTGCCTCCAGGAACTGGAGGAGAGAGCAGGAGGCTCACTCGAGCTTTCCTCAGCTGAGAAATGGAGTCCAGATAACAAGAGAGAGCAGTGAAAGTATGGATCTCAGTCAGATTTGCCAGTGAGGAGGTGCCTGGCTGCCCGGCGGGGTGCCAAGGAGAAGGTGTAGAGGGAGCCCTGCCCTGTTCAGGGAAGGTGGGCCCCGGGGCAACTTTCACAAACAAACCAGGGCTCTCTGGACTGGGGAGCAGGAGAAGCTGTCCCTTCAGGGAGGGTGAAACGAGAAGGTTTTACCCCTCCTGGGTAACCTCGAAGTGTGTCCTTGGATTGTGCTCCCCAAGGGAGTGAGTAGGAGGGTGGATTTTCATGCAGACTGTGACATACGCTGTTCAAGCCTGCCCAACACAATGGCTGATCCCATCAGGAGACACCTCAGCAGCCCAGTGTGTCCATCCAGCTCCCACCGGTGCTGCGCACCAGCCCCTCAGGCAGATGCCATGTGGCAGCAGCCATCTTGGGCCCTGCCTCAGCACCCAGCCAGGTGGAGGAAACGTCCCCTCAGCCTTCCCCCCTGACAAGGGCCACCCTGGGGCTGGGGTGCTGCTGGTGCCAAACAGACAAGCAGCAGCAACTCAGGGACCCCCAGAGCCACCCCTTTCCACTGCACGAGGCGAGATGGGGCTGAGGCTGAGGGCAGCGTCGAGAGGGGCATGGCGGTGGCTCATGCCCGGTGGTCCACGGGAGGCTCGGCTGATGGGAGCAGCTGTAGGATGGAAACCCTGCAAGGATCCCCTGGGCAGCGTGGGAAGGTGCCCTGAGTGGAAAAGGGGCCGGTCCCGATCTGGGAAGGAGGAGAAGAGGGTGGGTCCTTTCGTCTGCTGTCAGCCTCCTCGCAGCTGATCGGGCAGCGCAGGCAGCAGCTGCAGGCAGCTGGACTTTCCTCTCACCTTTGGGGCAGGGAGCCCCCGGCCAGCATTCCCCCTCCACCATGATCCTTTGGCTGTGGCTCTGCTGGAGTTTTTCCACCTCAGCAGGACAGCCCGACTCAGAGCTGATGGCGAGGTACCTGGAAGAGAAGCTGATGGCAGACTACAGCATCATGGAGCAAGTAGGTTTGCAGGCGGTCGTCATTTGGGAGCATGTGGTGGCCGGGGCTGGGTTGTCCCCTCTTCACTATCAGTACTGCCATGCAGGGCAGTCTGCTAAAACTGCATTTATTGCACCCGTTCCTGCAGCATGCCCATGGCTGTGGCGGCAGCTCAGCTCCGTGGGAGGCTGCTTCTAACGAACAAGGCAGTTGTTGGAGGTGCTAAGCCGGGAAAGCACCGGCACCCTCCCGTGATAGGTGCTACTGCCAGGGGATGGGTTCAAAGATGACATCCCCATAGCTGTGCTAACAAGACATTTCACAGGGACAAGGGAGTTAACACAGTGTCCTGGCCGTGGGCCAGTCTGAGTAATTCAGAATATTTCGGGCTCGGAGGAAAGTTCTTCTGCATATCGTCTCAGTCTTACTGTGCTTGATTTTTAACTCATGCTGGATAAAACAAACCACATAAATTTCAGCTTGCAAAATGCTTCTTGACCAGGAGATGAAAAAAAATATTCTGCAAGTGTGGGCTCTTATGTTGTTTTGCTATGTGGCTTAGATTTTCTGGGGAAATGGGGCTGAAAAAGCAACAAACTTTTTGCAAGTTAGCAAGAGAGTTTAGATAGTGGTTTGGGAGGCTGTGATTTAAAAGGCTGAGCTTCAGATCTGTGCTCACATCCTTCAGGTCCGTACAAGCTATCATGTGTGACTGGGTCACTCAGGGCATCAATCAGTTATCTACATCTGATCAGATCTGAGAGGCTCTGTAGCATCTGAGGCACTCATGTGGGACTGGCAGATATAAAGCAGGACCTATGGAAGACCTGTGCCTTGCTAGAGGCCAGGTGAGATACCCTAGCATGTCTAAAATGTCAGTGAATGCCTCTATTTGGCATCTTCTACCATCTAGTAAGTAGTAACACTCTTCATATGTATTTGTACACATCTCAGAGTTGGTCATTCAGTTGCTTATCCCACCCAGAATGGGAAGAATCTCTCTCCAGAAGTGCTCATGTCTTTCCGCTATGAAGACCTCAGCAACCTTTTTGTTAATCCTGATTACTGTGAACACATATTCCTTGTTGGGGAATTCAGACACAAACCAATATTGTCTTGCAGACCCACCTGTCTTGAAATGACGTGGCTGATCTTGCTTGGGTCAAATGAGAGTGTTTTCACAAGAGCTGTGTTGCTGGCAGATCAGTGGCCGCAGTAACTTCCAACAGAAAAGCAGTGATGTATAAATAGAGATGTTGACCTAGCCCCCTGGGACAGCCAGGTCTGGAAGAGGACATCTGTGTGTCCTCACTGAATACATAAGCCAGGTTAAGAACAGGCAGATGCTTCCCTAAATCAACATGCTACACTATAAACAAATCTTCGAGAGCTTCTGGAAAGCGTGTAGGGCCGTGTTTAACTGTATCATCCTGGGAGGATCTTCCTACACAAAGGCAAGTACAGACACAGGTCTTTGCAGGATTGTGGTGTTTGCAATGAGTGTGGATTACTTTTTGGCTCATCCGATGATTGACCGCTCTGCTGAGGTAGTTGACAAGGTTGCTAGTTATTACCATTGCAGTAGAGGTAGTTCTTCTGTATCAGCGTACCCTGCAGCAGTGCTTTGGCAGTAGTCATGAAGCTCTAGCAAACAGAATACTCTTATCTGGTGATCCTTATCTACTCACCAATGTCCACTGGTTATCCTCAAGACAATAGAAGGTAGCTTTTGAAGAAGCCAAGTCATACAAAGCTGTCTTATGCAAGTAAGGAAGCAAACAAAATGAGTGTGTGATGAGGAAAGATAAAACCAGTAACCAAATTTCCAATTCCACTAATTAGTCAGTAAAAACCATTGTGACCGTTCTGTATAGGATGACAGGTGGATTCGTTCCAAAAGGTAATCCTTTAGTAAAAAAGTACTGAGAAGCACTGATCTCTCATCCCTTCCACTGCTCCAAGCAGGACCAACTTCACAGATATTTGTCAGGCTTGTTTTGAAGCACCTACAGTGATGGAGGCTCTGCAGCCTCTCACAGCAGCCTCCTGAGGTGCTTTACTTGTCTGAGATAATAGACTCACTCAGAAAGTTTATTCCAAAATTTAAACTGCAGAGGATTCTCCTCATCTCCCTCCCTCTCCCTCTCCCTCTCCCTCTCCCTCTCCCTCTCCCTCTCCCTCTCCCTCTCCCTCTCCCTCTCCCTCTCCCTTTCCCTTTCCCTCTCCCGCTACCGCTCCCGCTCCCGCTCCCGCTCCCTCTCTTCTCCATTGAGAATTTCCCAAGGGAGCTGTTTTTCTGTGGTTCTACTTTACAAGACGTTGGCTAAAATAATGAAGAAGGAAATAATAAGGACTCTAGCAGAGAAGACTGTTTAATTTTTCCATTGGGCTTTCCCGAGCTCTGCAATGCAAGGTATAAACAGACATGAAATCATCTCATTGGCAAGGAGTGCTGTTATTTCAGCGTAAATCAACAGAAAGGGCAAATCAGGTAAAAAAATATCATTGCATTCCTCTGCTCTCCAGAGTTTTACCGACATTTTAAGAAGTCGCTTGGCTTCCCTCATTGACAAGAGTCTTGCACTCTCTGTTTTGGGGAGGGATTTAATTTGGAGATGTTGCTAAGCTGAGACTTACACCGTGTGCAGGGAAGAAGTCAGAGGAGTTGTTTTTGTGAAGGGCGATACGATGAGTACGATTGCCTTGTCATAGGTGAAGCACTTCATTTCATAATAAAATCTGTGGCTGAATTTAAATATCTTTATTCCCTTTTTGCACCTAACTAGTGCTTTTCTGTCACTGCACAATAAATACTCAGTACTTGTGGAGAGTTTTTAGGCAACAGACCTGCTGTTGAGGCTGATAGCTGAAGCTGATGCTGTAATATTACTCTACACAAGTCCTCCCTTGGAGGAGGTTCACACATGCAGCAGAATGGAGTTATGCTTGCCCCATCACGTGAGTGCTAGGTGTTAACCTGGTCACTGCTCAGACTTGCATGGAGCACTCTTGCATGGATGAAGACCACGTCTGGACTGGGGAATGGGCTTTTGCTGAGGATGTAGATGGGTCCCGCATGGCATTTGACCAGCATTTTGGACCATCTAGCAGCATTTCTCATCACGTGCCGTACACCATGCAACAGGGCAAAACCAGTGACACAGAGCCTTTATGTCACTCCATAGGATGCTATAAGGGAACACATTTCCAGGGCCAAGACATATTGTCCAGGGCGAGGGCTAAAGGCTGAGGTTCCTGTCTTCATATAGAGGGTTTCTTGACAAGTAGCATGTGCAAAACACACAGTACCGTCTTGCCTGTGGGAGCTGCATTCCACTGCTGAGCTTTGATCAGAGGGTCTGTTAATGTAGAAGAGATTTAGGTTTTAATTTTAACCAGAGGAACATTTGAACCTGGCCAAGAGTGATCAGTCATACAAACCTATGTCTGGATTTAAACAAGTGACGTCTTCTGTAAGTTTACTAGGTTCCACTAACTCCCTTAATTCTTTGCAGGTTGCACGCCGTGTTCCAAGGCAGGCCAGATTTTTGCAGAGGCTGGTACGTATCGCACTGTGTCTTTGTTTTACCTCATGGGAATTACATTTGCTCTGTGTATATATGTTTGTGTGCATCCCTGCGCCCAGGAATGAACTATGTCAGTGGGTGATGGTAGAGTGAAATTCTAGGTAAAAATTCTTCTTTTTGATTGATGCAACAGGTATAGGTTCTTTTAATATTTCCCAATCCATCGTCTAAATCCCAGATTTGGAGAGAGAGCGTCCAATATTACAAACCTTAATTATGCAATGAACATAAGCCTGATGAAATCTCATTGAATTTGAAGAGAAAGGGAGAATTTGCTTTCAACTTTGAAGATCTCTGTTGTTCTCTGTCCAAAATTTGCTGAAGAAAGGAAGAAAACAAGGAAGCCAATATCCTTCTTTTGGCATGGGAACTTAAGGTTTGTGATGTAAACCTGCAATAGTGAGATGTACAGCATCTGTGGGATCTGGCTATATCACTGCACTGCACAGCTTAGTTCAAAACTTTGGCTAAAGAGGCAGCCAGTGAAATTACTGCTCAAGGCCAGTTATTTTTCTGCCTTTTCTGAGGTGTGGGGTCTTCCCATGTGAGAACCAGAGGAACTCATTTCACACACACTGAGCAGCCGTCACATGTTAATAGCTTCTGGTCGCTTTGATCTTTGACAGATTTGAATCAGCAGCCTACAGGAGAGCAACTCTCAGTCTTATTACCAGTTTATTACTTCTAATCTGAGATACGGTCAATTTGTTTTGGTGAAAGCAACTGATAAAGGTGAAAACATGGAGTGTATTTCATTGATCTTCAGCTCTCTTCTGTCTTTCCAAACATTTGATGTAAACAAGCATAAAATCATCTGTTTGGCAAGAAAATTTCATCTCCCAGTTCATCATAATCACCAGGACACCTTCATAAAGCATCCAGCCAACCTGCCTCATAGCAGCGTGCTGATCTGCCACCTTGGCGTGCCCGAGCTTTATTTTTAATGGGGATAATAAATCACAGTAATAATAATATTAAACAAATGGTTTGTTTTGTTTTGTTTTTTTTTTCCCCTTTGTGCTGCCTCTCATCTTCTGGAGGCCTTAATAAAAAGTGGAGAAAACAAACACGCATTTGCGCAGCTGTAAGTCAGAGCATCACGCACTGATGGATTGTGCAAGAGCTCCGGGGAACGCACAAGAATCGCAGACTGGAACTTGGGCTGCCCGCCAAGCCCGACCTAGCAACCTGGTTGGAAGCTGCCTCTGCCCCCACCATTTGTATTTTCTATATACAAGGAATGGCAGATCCCTTCCAGGGACGGGAAGATGAATCAGTTCTTTGATCCTCAGTTGTATGTGATGCCCTTGTGCAGTGTTTGCTTTCTCCAACAGCAACTCCTATCCACCAGGAAGAGGAAGACATGCTGAATGTCTTTTTTTTTTTTGTCTGATTTTGCCATTCCTCAGTTTGTGAGGATATCAGAGCTGGAGCTCCTTCAATGGGATAGAGAGATATTACAGAGATCAGCTGAAGCCAGCAAATACTAGATTCAGAAAAAAAAACAACCACAACTCTAAGTGATGTGGTTGTTCATATAAAATATCATTAAGCTGTGAAATGGCATGCTGCAAGATCTTCCAGAAGCTAAAAGTTTACATGGATGCAAAAAGCAGCTGTGTAAAGTCATAGATGAAAAATATGCAGAGGTTTACTAAGCACAAAAATACCACCCATGGTTCAGGACTTCCTTCAGCCATAAATTACTGAAAACTGAGAGAATATTTCTGGATAGTATCAGCACAAGTTGGACTGATTTTACACTCTTCTCTAATCATGTACTATTGATCTCTGACTGAGAGGCTATAGGATCAGAATTGCTTTTATTCTCACCTAATATAACCATTCTTATGTTCTTGTAATAACAAGAGCAAGCCCTCTGTCATATTGTAAGGACATTATGACTTCAGTTGAATCCATCATTGCATTCACATTGTTAGAATCAGTGTCAAATCTGTCACTGCAGAACCACTCCTGTCTCAAGTTGTCATAGTTCAGCTCCAATCGGGACCAGACTATGCAGTCTCTCTCTCGCTCCCCCCACCCTCCGAGAGAATAGGAGGAGATATAAGGAAAAACGACTCGAGGTTTGAGATAAGGATGGGGAGAAATCCTTGAAGTTACCGTCACGGACAAAACAGACTCGACTTGGGGAAAACTGTTCATTTATTTCTAAAACTAGCAGGAGAATGAGACAGGGAACAAGATAACCTCCTCCCACCCCTCCCTCTTCCCGGGCTTAACATTATCTCTACTACCTTCCACCCCCAAGCAGCACAGGAGGGAAAAGGGAATGGGGGTCGCGGTCAGTTCATCATGTGTTTTTTCATGCCGCTGCTTCATCGTCGGGGGAAGAACTCCTCACATTCCTCCTCTGCTCCTGCGTGGGGTCCCTCCCACGGGCCACAGTCCTTCGTGAAACTGGTCTGGCATGGGTCATCTCTTCCACGGGGTGCAGTCCCTCCAGAACGGCTGTCCCAGCGGGCCCTCCATGTGCCACAGCCTCCTTCAGGCCTCCACCTGCTCCAGCGTGGGGTCCTCCACGGGCTGCAGGGGGATCTCTGCCCCTCCGTGGACCTCCATGGGCTGCAGGGGGACAACCTGCTCCACCATGGTCATTACCACGGGCTGCACAGGAATCTTGGCCAGGAGCCGCATTACTCCTCCCCCTCCTTCTTCACTGACCTTGGCGTCTGCAGCTGTTCCTCACAACAGGCTGGCAGACACCTCTCAGGATCCTTTTTACATCTTATTCACTTCTCATCTCCTCTCCACTTCTTGCAGCCGGGCCAGGCTGAGTCGGGCCCAGTCGGCTGCCCGGCGGGAGGCCAGAGGGTGAGGCCTGCAAGGCCCACAAGGCTCACGCCTCCCCCTCTCTGCCCGTGCTCAGCTGCTTCACATCTTCTCTTACTTTTTTTTTTCTGTTTTCCCCTTCTTAAATATGTTATAGCAGAGGCGTTATCATGGGACGGTTCTGCTACCAATTGGCTCGGCCTTGGCCAGCAGCGGGTCCGCCCTAGGCCCAGCCGAGTCCACTGAACAAAGGGGAAACTTCTAGCAGT
Source organism: Chlamydotis macqueenii (assembly GCF_036417535.1). Taxonomy (NCBI): domain Eukaryota; kingdom Metazoa; phylum Chordata; class Aves; order Otidiformes; family Otididae; genus Chlamydotis; species Chlamydotis macqueenii. The sequence goes on along the minus strand of NC_141556.1, from coordinate 4,937,727 downwards.
TTCCTACAGAAGCTGCCACCTTAGGCCCCCCCTCACCCAACAAAACCAGAACACAAGTAAAAGGAAAGGGCTTGATCCTCTTTTGCTGTTGAGCTGTTGACTGTGTTTGAACTCACAGCTTATGATGAAATGCAGAACATGGGAGTGGATGCAGAAGATCTGGAACCAAAGAATTCGCTGTAATTTCAGATTCTTTCTTTTACTTCTATTATTAAATCCTCTATATCTGTTGCTATGCCACAGGCAATTAGTGGTATGGATGACAGAAATGTCAGCTCATTATATCTGGAAATGTTCCTACAACACTACTTCCGATCAAAACTCTCCATCCTCTCCGTCTTCAGGATAATGAGACTGGAAAGTCATGCCTATGTATCAGGGAAGGTCCTAAGAAGAGCAAGGTCTAGGTCTAATGAACAGTGATTGAGTAAAATCCACTAGTGGCCTAAAGAGGGGATATTAGCTCTGAGCAGATGCATTCTAGTCTAGATCCGTCTCACTGTCTGAAATCAGTGAGACGAATCACACCCTAAAAGTGCTAATTTCTTACCATTATGCTCCGTGGGAGCTGAGCCTGTGCTAAGTAGGATGGTCATGGACACAGAGCACATTACACATTCTCCAGCTGTTGAAGATATCTATTACAATTAAGCTTATCAGAGACACGTTTATCAGAGTCTTTCTAAGCCTTGAAAGTGTAGGCAGGTGTGGATTTATTCCAAGTCCATTGACAGTTCTGCATTTGTTTCCAGTGAATCCTCATTCTTGCATTTGCCTGGAATTCACCAGCCCAGCAGCTTGGTTAGTTGGATGCTCAGCACTAATTCTGCTTCTGATGCTCTCAGCTACTACAGAAATGTTCTTGTTTCATACTTGCTCCCATTGTTAAGACATTTGTCAAAATTATTTTTGTTTGGAAAAACAGCTGGGAAGTGCAGCTGAAGAGCATGTTCTTGTCTTCACAAATCTTATATGACTGTGATTTTTTTATCAATAGTAAGAGTCTCGGTGTTTTTGGTTTAGTGAAGTTGCTCTGTATTTGCAATGTATTTTACTCTGTATCTTCCTTCTGCTTTTGAGGGTTTGGCCTTTAACTGTTTAAGGCAACATACAGAATTTTTTTTTTTTTTACATGGGCTGCTTATAATTAAATACACTGAAGTCTTCCAGGAAGAAAGTTGAGCTCCATGGAGATCTTGCTGTCAAAAATCACATTAGACTGGAGAAATGCTCCGACCCGGGACTTGTGCACAAAAACACATTCCCAAGAAGCAGAAATTGGCTTTCAGCTTCCATTGCTACATCATGTGTCATTCATTGCATTCTGTGCTTCTTCTCTGCTGGAAAGAATCCAGTGTGGGCTGAAAGTCTTAAAATATTTTGCTTGAGATGTCATAGTGTCAATGTTTCTTATTAAACCTCTTCAATTCATTGGCTGAGACCTCCAGGACGGATTCTCAGCAGAGGAGGTCTCAGTTGACTCCATTGACAGCTAACTTATGGATGTGATTGTATTAATTTGAAGATGCTGCTTCATACACAGTGATTTCAGTCTTTCAAGAGATCTTACATCTACTCTTGTGCACAGTCCACGAGGTAGTTTCTCTGACATCAGTTCTAGACCCTGTGGGAAAATATATTTTTGGCTTCTGTTCCCAAGCCATAAGGGACTAATCCTGATCCTCTCACACAGTCAGAGCTGAAAGGTGCAATTTAGGATACAAATGGATTCTATTAGTGTGTTTCACAACATAAAGGCTGGCATAATCAGAGCTCTCATCGTGCCTGGAGCCTTCCCAGGCACTGGGGAATGACTGTGACCTTTGCATTTGAGCATGAACAAAAGCAGTGAGATATCTCAGGTTTACCTTTTGCAGCTCACCTGAAATTGAGCCCTACCTTGCCTGCTATTGATTATTGATAGGGAGTTTAATGCTCATAGGGTGGTTATTTGCTTGAGCATATTAAGTATTAAACCCAGTGAAATACTGAAGGGATGAGTTATCTAGCTGTCAGTGTTAATAGATAATCTTTTGATACCTACAGGAAACCAGGCCTCGGATGTCCGAATTCACTGTGAAATCCACAATCATTTCTCGGTATGCTTTCACCACGGTGTCGTGCACAATGGTGAACAGTGGATCTGAGGCTCGGGAAGGTGTGTTTGAGATGCAAATCCCAGCGGCAGCCTTCATCTCCAACTTTACCATGTAAGTAAGTAATGTTGACAGCTGGTCAGTGGTTCTGCCATCCGACATATAGCTCTCTGAGATTTCAAAAACTGGATAATCTGCAGCAGGACTGTGTCAAGGCCTTTTTGCATTTCTTTGGGAAAAATAAAACCACACACATGACATACGCCATCCGAGACTGGTCATGGCCCCAAAGCACAGACCAAGTCCTTGGATAACAGGATGCTAACATTTAAGTCCTCAATGTACATGGGGAAGAAAATTATTCTGTTTCCTATCTGAGTGTCTTTTAACAACTTCCTTCTCCTCCTCTCTCTTTGATTTGGACAAAAAAAATTCTCTCCTAGCCCTCAGAAACCTTTCCAATTAGAGTTTCAGCAACACCAGCATGTGGTAGTTATTGAGGCCACAACTTTGGACCTGGCCACAGCAGATAGTGGAGCTGCTCTTCTAGGACAACTTCAGTTTGGACTGAATAGGAGGAAAAACAGTCTTTTGCCATTGGCCAGCAAAAACACATGTTAAGGGCTGTTTCCTTGTGGAATCCATGGCCCTATGACTCATTCCCAGGGAGAAGCATTTATTTAGGGAGGCAGCTAATCGATAGCAGTCATCCTGAATATTGCCATGTGTATTGACACAGATGGTGGATCTGAGATTAGACAAAAAAAAGTGCTTGTTGGGATTCTTGGCAATTGCTTTGCTTTCTGATTTGCATCCTTATGCTTTGGAGATTACCTACTGAACTGGTGTTTTAGAGAGGTAAACTCCTGGACTAAAATATACTCTGCTAGTATAATGAGCCAGGGAACTTCTAAGCTGGCTTCTGTCTCAGTGACTCAAGGAGAGTTACACCAGCAGTACACTTAGCCTATTCACATGTGCACAGGCTGTGAACCCTTCTACAGCAAGCTGTACAGCTGTCAGTGTCTATGCATGCAGAGTGGTCATGCTGGCATCTCTGGTCTCTCCAGGAGCATCGGCAACAAGACTTATTACGGGGAGGTCACAGGGAAAGAAAAGAAACATAGCAGTGATGACAAAGCAAGGCCCAAGAAACCTCCGAGCCCTACGGATGCAAGGTAAGTGTCATGCATTTGTCTGTGTTCTGAGAAGTGAAATAGTCTCCCCCATCTTTATTTCGGCTGCTTTGGCATACCCATCTGTAGATTTACAGGAAGAAAGAACTGCTTAGAACGTTATTCACATTGCCTGGTGTCATTACCATGTTTCAAGTAATGTAAAATTGCATGTGGTCTTTTCTAGCCCTGTTAACACAACATTTTCACTTCCAAGATGCTCCAAGATGTACTTGAGCAGGAAAGAAGTCTTGTTACTTCCTGAATAACAGGCAGGAAAATTAGGCATGTAGAAATTCCATGAGTTACAACTTCAAGACTACGAAGTTAGTGGTAGAACCACAGGTAGCCTTTTGTAATCATGCTTACTTGCCCTATTCTTGGCACTTGGCTGTGTTTAGTCCTCTTGGCCAAGCACTGTCTAAAAGTGTCATCCCTTTAATAATCTTAAAACCTGTATATTAATCTGAATGCACTTCTTCAGCAGCACTATGGGGTATTTTCCCCCTTCTATTTTCATCCAAATAGCTCTCAAATATTTGCACTGTTGGATGGATTTTGCTGCTCTGGAAAATCTTGCACTATTCCCAGTTACCTAGGAGAGCAGCAGTATTTCAGCATAAACACATGATTAAGAACTGCTAAATAGACTGTGATTTTCAGACCAGAGAAAAGATGAACTGTGGGGTCTGACAGAGATCTGAACTCATGAGGGGTACATGGAAGGAGAATAAGGAAATTTATTTTTTGTCTCCCATAGAAAAACTAGGGAAAATTGAATGAAATTATCAGATTTCAGGTTCAAAGTGGCCAAAATAAGGTATTCTTCACATAAATTGTCTTTCTTACCACTAGAAATTTTGGATGTTAAGCTTAATGTGGGTTCAAATAGTGACTAGACAATTTTTTTTTTTTGGTAGGAAAATCCATCAGGAAGCTTTGGCAAAGGTTGCTGTCTCAGAATCTAGACAAAGACAGGCAGAACCTGAAAGAGTTCTGTATTTTTCTTGAAGCACTGCATTTCTCTTGTCCTGCCCTGTTGCATCCTCTGCTGTAGATGATTACTACCTGTCATTGTTAGACCACTGGTATGACTCAGAGATGTCATTCCAGCTGCCCTAAAGACTAACATTAAAAAAAAAAAAATCTTTTTATATGTGTTAGAGAAATCAAAGTTTCACTTTAAGCCAGATGCCGCCATCACCATCAGGACCAGACACATCTATCACTGATAGTTATCACTTCAGCAGGGTTACGGGAAAAGTGGTCGGGGGGAGCACACTGTCACACAATGATAGGAAATACTTTTATTTGACCTACAAAATCCAGATGCATCGTTCATTGGAGGAGGTGGTGTGTGATGTGTATGGGATGTGAAAGTGTCTTTGGATTTTCCTTCCAGGGAGAATGGCTATGAGACATTCAAAGCTTCTGTCTTCATTCCTCGCAAGATGCAGGCCAAGTTCCTACTGCATTATGAAGAGCTTTTGCAAAGGCGACTGGGAAAATATGAGTATACAGTCAGCATCCGGCCTCAGCAGCTGGTGGGGAGGTTACGAGTGGAGGTGAACATCCTGGAGAACTCAGGCATAGTTTCACTGGAAGTGCCTCCCCTTCGAAACAGCAAGCATAAAGGCAATGGGAAAGTTGAAGGTAAGGCGAGATTTTGTGACCCGTGGTTTTATGATCCATCACTTCTCAAGAGCTGGACTGGTAGTGCTGGGAGTTCTCCAAGGCAGTCTTGGATAATTGTGTAGACTGGTGTTTCATTCACTTTCCCTCTGCTCCAAATGAGGGATCAAACAAAACCCCAACATTGTATTAAAGCAGCGTTGTCTAGGATCAAGCCTGTAGTAGAAACTAGAGGACACATCTCATGAAGACAACAAGAAAAAAGAATGCTAGCGGCTCATCAGGCATAAATTATTCTGGCAAATTCCAACTATTACTTTATTTAGAAAGATACATTTTTTACTTAGCCTTCTTAACTCTTGCTGCACTCACTGTATGACAGGTACATTCCGTCCCAAAGGTGACTCCTTTTGAGTGACAAGCATGTCTCCAAGCATCACAGGCCACCAGCAATTCCTATTTAGAGACCTCTCATTCACTGGCAGGGCAATCCCCAGGTTCATGAAAGTTGCTATAATGGCTACAATGTGAAAGGGATTTCAGGATTACGAACTCTGTGCAGTTCAGTGGTGAGAATTCAGTCTTATTATAAAGGCTGATGGCTTTTGTTCTATTTTCTGTGGATGACTGTGTCTACGTGGTATCTGTGCATAAGCATGTGAGAACCTTGGAGCTTAATGAATATAGCGCTGATCCCATTCAAATCAGTAGGATTTTTTTTTTCTATTGTCTTCACAAGCTTTGAACTGGGCCTTCAGGCCTTGTGCTCCGCATTTCAGCAGGCTCTTCCCTGGCTCCACATCTTCTGGGAACTGTTTATTTTAAGTGAATTGTTTTTTCCATCCATCCATGCCAAAGTAGATAGGAAATCCTGCATTTTAGAACATGGGAAATTCCAAGATGAAAATCCATGTTTTGCCAAAGCTTTAAGAATGGTCCAAGTATCTACTCTTACCCCCAACAGTCCTCCCTCACTGTTCAGACTGTGTAAAGGTAATCTTTCTAGTGTAAACTAACAGTGAGGAGTACAGGATACTGCGATTGCTACGTGTTAACATTTTGACAAAAAACCCTCACTGAAAAAAGAGGGTGAGTCTGACCTGGAAGCAGGATGTGCAGTCTTGTGGGACTCGATCCTTAGTTACTCTAAGTGACATAATGCTAGCAAAATCAGTGGAGCTGTTCTAAAGTACGTGAACTTGAGTTAAACTGATTGCTTAGTGTGATCCTACTGATTTCATCCAAATCACAGTGAAATCAAGGCTCTCAGTGACTTGGGACTGGCTTCGGTTCAAGCCTTATACATCTGATTAGTCTCCCTGCCGTACATCCATGCACTCACTGTGTGATAAACATGTCCCTGATCAGGAGGGACAGGAAACCTTTTTCAGCTATCAGGGAGTATCGTAGTACATTGTGGTATATGGTTTCCTGCAAAACATCTGGCATTGATCAAGGTTAGAGACAGACTAAGCAGAGCAGACACACTGTTGGTCTAGTACAGTATGGAAATTCCTATATATATAAATGACATACGGGGAAAACTCTCGTAACTTGCTATCCAAACGGCAATCTGTGAGCACTGATCATTCTTGGCACTGTGCTTCAGATTTAAAACAGTTCATACAAAAATAGGCCCAAGCTCTAAGATTCCATAATCTCCCTAGCCAGTAACATGTGTCCCATTTCAGGGTGGGTAAAGCAACTGAAACTCAGATTCCCTGTGCCCTATCCTTGCTCAGAATTCAATTACAGACCCTTTCTATCTGGAATCGCCCTATACAGTTGGTGAAAACTGTTTGCTGTGATGAAATCACTGCAATGGAGGTCTCCGAAATGCCAAACACACTTTTGGGGTCCATCATGGGTGTGGGTTGTGGAGTGGATTGTGGCTCTGTCAGATCAAGTCTTCATTTGTACTCAGGTGTGTGCCACTCAAATGAGTGTATAGGGTTAATGAATTTAGTAGGTTTACTGAGCTTCTTTCTGATATAAAGCAAGAGGAGTAAATTAGGACATTACCAGTAGCCAGATGAAAAAAAAAAAAGTGAAAAAAGAGAACATATTAAAGAAGGTCTCAGAAGGGTCTAATACAGGTCGCAGAGAAGGACAGCTTGTTTTGGATAGGAGGGATCTATTCCTTGTGACCTCTTCTGACCAACAAGATCAATCACAGCTGGAGCAGACAACAGGAATTTCCTGCCTTCCTGGACACAAATGGAAACCATAAGAATATTCCTAGGGAGGACAAGGCTAAGGCAAGGAGCATTTCACTTGGAAATCCACTGTATTCCAGTCCGCTGACATCTCTCAAGTTTTATCCAGAAAGCAAAACATCTGAGTTGTTAGATCCTCCCTCCAAAGCCTATGACGCCCAAAGACTAAAGAGATCTGTGCATGCAGTGAGACCTCCAGGGAAGGCTATGGGTTTTTCAGTGAAGATGGGTAAATTGTGTGCCAGGCCAGACAGGCTGCTTGGCAGACAGTCTGCAAACTGGGAGCAAACAAAAAAAAGGACAGTGTCTGGTCTCTTCTTCGACTCCTGTGGCTTAAAACTCTTCAGTATTACTTAACTGGAGAGCATGGTAGCAATCTGGTAAATAAGTGGCCCCTAAGTATGTCAGATGCTGCCATACTGTGTTGCCTGTGGTGCCCCAAATGGGAGGTCATGACTTTAAAAAGGATCTAATAAGGAACAGAGGCTTGCATATTGGAAAATGGTACTGCCTAACTGGTTTGAGTTTGAATATGTCATGAAAACTCTCTTCCTCAATTTTCTATACCTACAAATATGTCAATAGTATCTCATGGTTAATGATAAAATGTGAGATTTTCATGGAATCACAGAATGGTTTGGGTTGGGGGCCTTAAAGATCACCCAGTTCCAACCCCTCTGCCATGATCAGGGACACCTTGCACTAGACCAGGTTGCTTAAAGCCCTGTCCAGCCTGGCCTTGAACACTTCCAGGGATGGGGCATCCACAACTTCTCTGGGCAACCTGTACCAGTGCCTCACCACTCCCACAGTAAAGAATTTCTTCCATATGTCTAATCTAAACCTACCCTCTTCCAGTTTAAAGCCATTACCCCTTGTCCTGTCACTACATGCCCTTGTCAAAAATCCCTCTCCAGCTCTCTTGTCAGCCTCCTTTAGGTACTGAAAGGCTGCTGTAAGGTCTCCCCAGAGCCTTCTTGTCTTCAGGCTGAACAGCCCCAACTCTCTCAGCTTGTCCTCACAGGAGAGGTGCTCCAGCCCTCTGATCATCTTCATATTTTGATAAGTGTTAATAAATTACCTTGAGAGTACTGAGTGAAAAATGTATTGTGACATCAAGTCATCAGTTAAATGGCATTCTGAGTAATATGTCCAAAGCTCCACCAACCTGAAACCATTGTTGAGGATAGGATGTAGCTTCACAAGTAATTTAGATACTTTTGACTCTGACTGACCTGGATAAGAAACTGCATTATTTTTATGAGTACCAGTACTGAAGATCCAGTGTAGGATAGGAAAATTAAGTTGAAAATCAAATACGTTTGGCTTTGGAGTCATCGACAGCTCCAGATGATGAGCACCAGCACTGACTGATGTTCACAACTGAAATGCCAACCTGTTGTGGTAACAAACTCTGTTACCAAAACTAATGATAAAAAAACCCAACACAACAGTTTAGATGGCCAAAAGTGGAGGAATGACTGATCTGCCTTTATTTCATGGATCAATCCTCTTACATTTATGGTGCTTTCTACATGCTATCCATAGAGCCAATGTGCCATGCAGGAAGCATAGTGGAAAAAACAATTTATCTGTTTAATGGTCACTCAAGATTTGCACTTTTGGCCGTAGCCAAACTGCTTGTACCCATACAATCTGTGACAAACAAAAGAGACAAAACTTAAAGACCTGTAGAAAGAAGATGTCGCGTGATGAGAAAGAGTGAAGAACACTTTTTTTTTCCTCCTATTTATAAAACAGCACAGAAATAACAGCAGTAGGAGCAGAAGCAGTTAAGAGACAAAATCTGCCTGGTTTTGAGTGTAAGGGCCCAAGATACAAAGATTGGTGTTGGTTCCACAAATTTCCAGTGATTTATGCAAAGTCAAGCTGTGCTTTGCTATAGATAGAGGCTCTTGGAAGGTCCCGCTTACATCCTCTCTGAATATGGAGGAGAGGCAATGTGATGACAGGTCTTTCCAGGGTATTTCCTTTGACAGTGACTCCTGGGTACACAGCTCCATCTGGGAGTTGTGTTTTTCCCAAAGGAAGATATTCGGCATGTGAGTTTTGGAAAGTGATATTTTGGCACGTGCAGGTGTTCTCTTCTGTCACATACAAACATCAGAACAGGAGACATTGAGGCCAATGATCCTGGCCTTCTCTGGTGACCTCAGAATGGAGCCATTTTCTGAATGATGTCCTGTCCAGTATCCTTAGTGAAGACTGTCCTCATCCTGTTCCTCCAGCGCAGTGGTGTGAGAACTAGTCATGAACTTGGGTAGGGAGACACTAGGCTGCTTGAGAATGACTATTTCTCTTCAAAGTCATAAGTCTCAGAAAGATTTTTATTTCTTATCACAGTTGTCTAGAAGTTTCTACACGTTAGTGGAGGATGAACTTTGCATTTGAGTGCTAATCCTCTAATCTGCTAGTCTCCAAAATTATTTACGTTTAACTGTTCGTCACGTGAGGACTACAGTTTTGTATGAAAAATGCTTTTTCCTGCTCTGTTTACTTCTTTAGCTGAATTTGGTGGAAAGATTCTCTAAAGGCCCTGTTAACTTCCTCCTTGTGAGCACAGACCTTCTCAAGTCTTTGGAGTTCATCCATGCTCAGTACTGTGCAATTTCTCATGGATTTTCCTCTCTCAGTCACTTGCTTGAAAAGAACTGGGCCACTAAACAGAGGAGAGAAATTGTGATCCAGATATCAAGTGCTACATAAAAAAGAAATAATAGTTACTGTATTAAAATATTAAAAAAGGCTGCTGCAAGGAGGAAAAGTATACTGTGCTTTCTATGTCAATAACAGAAAGAACACGAAATCATGGGTTTATAATCCAGAAAGAAAAATGTAAATTAGACACTGAAAATTTCTAACAGTGAAAAAGTGAAGCTCTGGAAAGGACTGGCAAGGGCAGGTACCGAGTTTCCATTACTGGAAGTCTGGGGTGTTTCCGGACCATGTTATAAAACCAAGTAGGAAGGGATTTGGTCTGGGAACATGGAATGAATTAGATAACCTGCCTTCCAGACCAGATTTCTATTATTTCAAGGGAAAAAAAAAGTTATTTTGGACCTTTTCTATCAGATAATTTTTTTTGTTTTTAATCTCCATCCTGTAGATGGGAGATCAGTGGCTATGAAGAACATGAGAGAGCTTCCCCAGATATTCTTGTCACTGACAATGGCTATGTGAGGCACCTTTGGAAACCTCCTCTCCAGGGGTTCCTAAAGCGTCTGTGTTACAGGGGATGACATTTCTCACCTCCAAAGAGTGTTTTGAGGAGTAACAGAGGAGTGCAATGTGACCCACATGATTCCATCTAGATTCCACAGTGCTTTACAAAACTGGATACGTGTGATTATTGCCCCGGTGAGGAAACTGAGGCATGGAGTGGCTACCTAACTCAGCTAATTTCAGATGGTCAGAGTCCATAGAAATGCTATGACTGGAATTCCTGCTGTTCTGCACAGCGTATTGTGCTTACCCATCAATGTGCAGAAGTATATGTGCAGTAGGTATAAGGAGAGAGCTTCTGTTTCCAGTGTGAGAATGACTTTTGCTAACCCTGATGTGCTATGGCCAGGCAGCCTAACCAGCGGCAATGTTTGCTTTTCAGCAGTTGAGGAGAAGTAATGTGAAACCCTCAAACAGATCAGAAAATATAAATGAACTGTTAAGCCATTTCTATGAATTCTGAACATTTCCCACACATTGGCAGTTAAATGGGATTTTGGAAGTGATAGAAGACAGATGGAAAATCCATGAAGACCAGTACAAGCAAATCTGATGCATTGCGTATTAAAAACATATTACATCTGTTGATTCATCAGGTCAAAAAGCAGCTATAAAAGTAAAACCAAATCAAGATAGAGGCAAAATCTTATAGAGATACTGATTTATTACTTTTCTTTGCCAGGAGAAATCTGAACTGTACACAGATTTTAGAAAAAATATCAAAGCTCTGAGTCATCATTTTATAAGCCCCCTTTGAGATTCAACACTAGTGTCCTTAAGCGATTTCAATGTACTTGCTGGGACCTCTCTCTCTGTTTCTGTCAGGATTAATGGATTGGAATTGGCAGAGTGAGACAAGCCATGATGCAGAGTCAATTCTTAACTTTACTGACATTGAGTAATAGCTATCATTCAACCTCCTTGGTCAAGACTCTTGCTGATGAGCTTGCTTCACATTCCAGGTCCTCCAACAATAATTTATGTGTGTAGAAGCTGGGCCAATGAGAAAACCCTTCCCTGCCACAACAGTACGGTCTTGTGCCTTGTCTATTCAAATGCACTCACAGGACAGCTGTAGAAGTAAAGCCAAATCGACATAGAAGTAACATTCTAGAGTGCTGTTGATTTAAGACTCTTATTTTCAGTCCTTTGCTTAGAGGAGCCTAGACTATACACAGCACTTTAGAGTAAATGTCACAGCTTTGGCTAACCATTTCATAAACCCACAAGAACCCTAGTCCCATGCATTTCTGTGGACTTTGACCTGTGGGAAATCAGGTGGTATAGGTAACCACTCCATGCCTCCATTTTCCCACTTGTTAAATTGACATAATCATATGTATCTGATTTTGTAAATCACTGTGGGATCTGAATGTGAGGTGGATTGTGTTCAATGTTGCATATAGATGTCACGTTGCATTCCTCTAATTCTGCTCAAGGCACTTACAAAGGTGGAGAAGTGCCACTCCTTGTTACATAGACAGTGTTATAGGAAGCCTGGAGAGGTTCCCAGTGTTATAGGAACCCTGTCTATGTCTGGACAGATGTATCATATCCTAATCTCCCCTGACACTCTTGACTTAATCTCCACTGAGCGTAACAGGAGCCTAGAAAATAAGCTCAGATGTAGGTATTTGTATTGTGAACACCTAAGCTGGACCTTATCCATTTTTTTCTTTTCCCTGCCATGCCACAGACCTCTTGGGCCATCTTTGGCAAAAATTTGAGACCCCCCCCCAGAGTATAATTAAGAAGCTCATTCTCACCAATTTTAATCAGCACAAGAGCAGATATAATAGAAGTTCTGTGCCTCAGAGGAGTGTTGGAATAATCACTGTGAGAGGCGAAGCACCCAAGAAGAACATCAGTTGAGAATCTGTTTTGGTGTTCTCAATAGCTTGTTGCAATAAGGGGGAAAGCCCTGGAAATCTGAGGAAGTTCAAGGCCAAATCTGACCTTTGGTTAGTCTCATGTAAAGGTCCTTACAAAGTTCAGAGGGAATGACCAGTTGGCACACTAGAAGAGAGTAAGGTGGGATTTTGGCCACACAGAAAGACGACAAGGAATCACTATATCCCTCAACTTTAGAAAATGAATGTAGCTAACAAGACAACAAGATGTTCCTTTAGGGTGACTCAGAGCTAAATTATTGTCTTTCTCTGAGATGCCCTCTGAAAGGCACATCTCTCTTCACTGACTTAGGAAGGGCTCTTGGAGATTAGGGTGAATTATGTCTCAGGGATGCAGTTTGCATGACCGCACTAGCAAGTGTTGGATTTTGTCTCAATCAGTCAGACTGAAATTGCAGCAACTATACTGATGACACTTTGCAGAACATAAAGGCAGCTGAGATGACTTCCTCAGATGTAGACATTACACATAAGATGCTTGTCGGATCAAGCAATCAATTGGTGAGATCAGTCCCACCTCACATGCCTACCTTACATCTGAACAAGTCACCTCAAGAACTCTTTATAATCAATAGGGAGAAATCTGCAGTATGATTCATCTAATCCTGGAGGAACTGTTTAAACAGTTCAAATGAATCATACTTGCATTGACTGGCAGGATCTCAGGTACAGGATCTGCATTCTAGATGTCTAGAATTGGCTGGAATGAGTACCACATATATGTTTGAAGTTGATAATTTAAAGAAAGCAATTAACAGTCATACCGAGAATATCTGGCCTTTGAGTTCAGTGACCTCCAAATAGACGTGAGCATTGGAATTTTGCCTAAACATTTATATCCCTGATAGCATTGCAATGTTGGTTTCAGTTCAGAATTAGAGGGGAGGGGTTGTTAAATTCTTATTTTATCACTGGTGAGCCAAATCTTTAATCTCAGTATGTAACTGTGCTAGTTGACCTGACTCCATGGTGACATTGTGTGTGCTGTACTTAGACATCTGTAAGACAATGGGAAAAACTTACAATACTGTGGTTTTATTTCAACAGGTGATGTTTCTCCTCCTCCTTCTACTGTAGTTGGACATACCAAAACCTTAGCTAAAGTTACATTCAATCCCACTGTTGTCGAGCAATCTAGGATTGCCCGAAATGGCATTTTGGGAGACTTCATCATTAGATATGATGTCAACAGGGAGCTGAGTATTGGGGATGTTCAGGTACTGTACATGTGACTCATCTTTTCTTTATTAACTATATCTGAGATGGTTCAATTGTCTTGCATGCTCCAAATGTCCTAGAAAATGTTTTCCAAGTGAAGGCTACTTCTCTCTCTCGTAAGAACTATACAAAATAAAACCAGTCAGTTGGCAGACACAAGATGTAGTTAAAAAACACAGGTCACTACTTCATTGAGTTTATTTTTTTGTATCTGCTTTTCAGTTTCTCAATATATTGGCTGTATATATCTGGATACAAGGCCAGTTCCCCAAACACATGTTGCAGTTCTGATCCCTGGGTACATACTTACCCTTACTGAATTTGGAAGTATTCTTACTGCCTTTAGAAGGAAATCCCAATGTTCATGTCCACTATGGAAGGAGATATGGAGAGCTCTAGAAAGCTCCCCCAGTCTCGATAAACAGGGGACCAGGGATACTAACTCATATCCTCCAATGTAGACAGACATTGAAAACAGGATCAGATGTGCCCAACCAAATATCCCATAATGATGTGTGTGGAACATTGCATCGTGACCTACCTTCAATTCCTGACTTCCTTGCTCTTCCACAGATTCTGAATGGGTATTTTGTGCACTACTTCGCGCCCACAGATCTTCCTCCACTGCCAAAGAATGTTGTATTTGTGCTTGACAGCAGTGCTTCCATGGTGGGAACGAAACTGAAACAGGTGAGGTCCTTGCATTTATTATAGATTGGTTGGCTGTAAGGTTGCAGAGAGCTTGGTTCAGACTTTTTCTCACCAAATGGGTTCTTCTGCAAAATGTTTGCTATGTCTGAGGTGAGAGGAGGCTTTGAAGAAACCTTAAGGCGAGATGATTTACCTGCAATGAGAAATTATCATGTTAGTGGGGATGGGATGAGAACAGAGAAAAGATACTACTGTCTTTAAATTACCTTGGCAAAACCATAATATCCACGCAGAAAAGGAGAAAAGTCCTGGTAGGGTTAGTATTGTTTCCTTCCATTTGAAGGCTTGCCCCACAGGCATGAGATACGGAGTAGTTGGTTGGCTTCTCTCTGTTGAATGGCCACATCTTTACCTTCTACTTTCTTACTGTGGCTGAGCTAATGACAGTGGAAAGTGACACTTTCCATGTAGGTTCAGTTTCAGTTTGTATGGATGGTGTGATGTGGTAACTCTACTAGAATGACTGAAGGCTTGGACTTGTATGTTGGCCAGTTAAGGGGCATTAATTAGTCCATTCAGGCTCCTTGGTTGCCTGCCTGGAACTTGCTGATGTTACTGGAAAATGTGGTTGTTTGAGAGCCTTTATTTTTCTTCCTTAGCCACCAACAGTAAACCAAATGTCCTTGAAAACACAGACCGTGATCATTCTGTCTTTGTCTTTGAACAAGGACATTGCGAGTATATATACCTTTCTGTCTCTGCTAAAACCTTTACTGCTGGGTTTCAAAAGTGGTCATAAATCTTAATTTAGAAGCTATGTCCCATATGAAATCAAATTATCTCCACTGTGAGCTAAAATGCAGCATGACTTCTATGGCTCTTAATTATCTTCCCCAGTGACTAGAGTAGCAGAGAGTTGTTAACAAACATACTGAGTACTATGCTGAATGAGGTCTTGAATGAAGATGCCTTTAAATCTTTACAAATTCCTGTGGACAGAGCCTGGCTCTTCGCTTTCTGTTATCCTTCTTCTGGCAAATGCCTGCCTTGCCTCACAGAATAAACAGATACTGCCCAAATGCACCCAGTCCTGCATGCTGAAAGCAGACGGTCGGCGATACAGCACTGAACCAGGGAGATTAAGACTCTGAAGGGCTTTGGTGCTACTGCGAGCTGTGCAAATAATGCCTTGGGTCAGCAAGATTAACCTTGTACTGTGAAAGCTTTTATTCTCCTCCTGAGCGTATTAGTGTTTCTTTTTCATATACTTACTAGAAACAACACGGCCAGGGATTAACCCTTGAAGGTCTACTTCATAGCCTAGCCAGCTCCTACTGCTAAACACACTTGAATGTCAGGCTAATTAGCTACAAATAGGTGCCTCTTGAGCCTGAAGTGAGAGAAGTGTCTAGCCAGAACCTTTGTCGAGGATGTACCCAATTTTTTGCCCTGTTATCTCAGACATATGCTTTTTATGGAGAACCACTGGTATGTTATGGAGGAATGCTATATGCAGGAAGCATTTATCTTCCTCAGACTTCAACTGCTCCAGAAAATAGAATTTCGTGGATATATGACCTAAATCATAAAAAACCCACACAGATTAGTCAAGAAAAGACCAAAATCTAGGACTGGCTGAATAATATGCCTCTTTTAGTACACTAAGAAAGTGTGATCAGCTACAGCCTTGACCCATGTCTGCTCAGTGGCCTTTTTACTCAATTGCTGTTGTTATTAAGATGTATGTTAAATTACAGACATCTTAATGGCCGTAATACAGGAGGAGGCAGGATACATCCGAGCAGGATACATCCGAGGCAGGATACATCCGAGCAGAGGACATGTCTCCTTTTCTTCTTTTCTCTCAGACTCTTGCAGCTGTGGTGATCTATGGTGGTGTGCAGAGAGCTGGGAATTCCCATGGGACTGTCTTTCCTCATTGCTCCCTACTGAGTCACGTGCAAGACCATCTGAAAATACAGTCAGCACTTGTAAAGACTGCTCGTGCGGGTCAGCTGCGGTAACTACGACAAAGGACAGATTTTAGGGTTTTATAAGCAAGGATGAGAGACGTCAGCTGCGCACCCTTTTCTATAGTAACTTGAGGAGATGTTGTGCTCTTCCCTCATCTGCTTTCGTGAAGTTAATGGAAAGTAACTCAAATCGGGTCAGGATTTCATGCATCCTGCAGTTCCCACAGTCTAATTGTGAGTCATGTCTTCTTTTCCTCTCCCAAGGTTTTCCTTTTCCTATATGAATTTTTATGTTTTTGTGCCATTCTTTCTTCCTAAGATATCTCAGTCATTGAAGCAACAAGATGTCCAGACCCAGTAGCAAACACATGTAGTGAGACTAGATGATCAGCTTAAATCAAATCATTAAGACCCTAGAGACATTCCCCTCACATCACTTAGATATATGTTAGCTTTGTGGGGAAGACCAGCTAATGTGCGTATTCCTCCTGCAGTTTTCACAGCCTCTGAACTCTGGTACTGTCTAGTAAACTCAACTGTGTTGTAGCAGTCCACCTCCACCGAGGATCTGGGCCTTTGTGACATTCACCTTCGTGCACTGGCAGGGAGATCTTGAGCACCATGATAAAAAATTTTTCATGTGTTCAAGACTTTGCACGTAATTACTGCTGTCTCACTGGCAAGGAAAGTACTGGTTTTGTCCTCACAAGCTGTGTTCCTTCGTTTGTGAAGAGACAGTAAGCTCTGTGTGGAATAGTTACTTTTAACAGGAGCCAGAAGAGCCTGGGGAACGGGTTATATCTGCAAGGTTTACTGGGAAGTGAAATTATTTGCCATTTGAGCAGTCTGATTTTCATGGTACCTTTGGCTTTAGAGGTGAAGAGGGACATAGTTTTACCTTGCTATAACTAGGAGAAAGAGGGGCCAGTTATAGGTTCACCACCTTATGATTATCATGATTATCCTCAGCTTCACTAAACATGGTAAAAAAGGACCTTTATCACCTGCAATTCAGTGTTACAGACCAAGCATGTCCCAAGCTAGGAATGTGTCCACAAGAGGACGGATTTGCAGATGTTTTGCAGACAGGCAGTAAAATAAAATGTAGTTGTTTCCACCATAGATTCATTTCACCTTACCTTTCCCACAAGCAATAAATGCCCACACACTCAGTTAAACAGTTGGCTACACCGCAAGCCTGGCAACTTGTCAATGGTAGTGTGCCAAACTGTAATTTTCTTTGAGGTTAATTGCGCTAGGAGGAGCTCAACTGAAGCTGGGACCTGCTGTGTGTTTGTAAATGCTTTGGTTTATTTGCCTGCATCCATCCAAGGGACACTGTTGGTACCCATGATTCATGACCCACACTGTCTGAGCCCTTCTGAGGGCCTGAGCGCCTTATATACACATATCCCTAAACCTCTGTGCCTCAGCACACCGACTCCCTTTGAGTAGTTTCAGGGTGGTGAGAGAGCAGACAAGCACCTGAACACTCGATGTTCTCCAAACTCCACTGACTTCTGCTGGTTGCTGCAGAGCTGTTGACTATTAGTCCAAATAATGGCTGCTGCCAAGGAGAACCACCTTAAATCACCAGAGGACTTTGGAAAAAAAATGCTAATTCTAATTACAGCCTGTAGTGAGTTCAAAGTTACTGTGAAGAGGAAAGATTTGTCAGCTTTTCCATTTCTACCGGAAAACAACAGCCTGAGTGAGCCAAGAGCTTCCTGCAGTGTCTTCAGCACCAACAACTTCATGCAGCTGCCTCCTATTTGGCAATACACAACAGCTGTGTCATCTCAGTCCTCTCTGTAAATGTCGGTATGGAATACAGGAACCACTACATTAAATAAGACACCAGATGCATATAGACCTTCATTGCCCAGCTTCCAAGAAAGGTGCAAGTACCTGTCACACAGCAAAAAAAATCTGCCTTCCCCAAACCCTAAAATTTATAAATGATAACAGGGTCGTACAGAGAAACAAGTAACCCTCAGAGCAAGATACCCTCAGATGGTCAGGACAGGGACCGTCTGCTTCTGGTCTTAGGACTGACAGCCAACATGGCCTCAGCTGATTTGGTCCATACTGAGGCAGTAGGAGAGACAGAATTTCCCAGGAAAACCCCAGCCCATCTATAAATGGCAACTGACTTAATTGAGTCCAGAGTAAATGGGAATCAAAGACAAGTGTGGAGTTTGGTGTGGAAATACTGCTGAAGCTTGAACTGAAACCCCATGAAGGCACTGAGAGTTTTCCTAAGGCTTTCAGTGGGGCCTTCGCTGAATTTATCAAAGGGTGAACTGAAATAGGTTCTACTGAAGTGACTGACACAGCCCAGTGGTCACCAGACAAGACCATAGTGAAAAAGAAGGGTTAAAAGGGAAATCAGCCCATGGATCAGGGTCATAGAGGTCTTGACCCAAGACTTCGATTGGGATTGAGGGTCCAGGCTGGAGCTTTAATGGGCAGAGGTGCGGGTGGAAGCCCCACGTGAGGCTGATCAGAGACATTAAAGCCTGTCAGTATGCTCAAGGCCCTGGCATACACATGCAAGTCTGTGAAGCTGTAGATCTGAGTTTCTTTAATAGTCCTTTCCAAGATGGAATTGTGTTTTTCCAGTTGCTGGAGCAATACCTGGAAGGCAGACCTGGCTTCTATTCATGTTTTGATCGCGAGTCTGTTATATGAGCTTAGGTAGGTTGTTTTCTTTGTCTGTGCTTGTCCCTTTGCAGAGTCTTGTCTGTTCAGTTGGCAAAATCATGGCTGGACTTAGAGCTGTACATGATCCCCCGAGTCTTGGTCTTTGCCAAGACTTAAATTATTAGTCTAACACTGCTTGCAACAGCATTTCTATTTCCAAGTAAATACCCCTTCACCCTAATATTTATCACCATTGCTCAACTAGGGCAGTCAGTTTCTAACTGTGAAGAGCAGCTGGAGCTCAGAAGTGCTTGTGGGACCTCTTGTGGAAGCCTGCTGGAGTGAGGTCTTCCTTGTATTCCTGTATGAAGTCATCAAACAGCGTTCACAGGCAGTTCTGTCTCTGAGGTCTACATGATATAATTTGAGGTCCCTCCGGAATGAGGGATATGATGCTATGCGTGTCATGAGGAGTGAGCCTTTGTTTGGATAGTTACCCCTGATGTAGTGACTTCATCTTCTTCAAAACATCTGCTCTCTTCTCTGCAGACTTTTGGGCAAAGACTTGTCCTGTGCTCATGTCTGAGGCAGTGGCTTGGGATAGAAATGGGCAGGGGAAGGCTTGCGGGGTGGAGATGTGCAGGAGGGAGTGGGGATCCTGGAGCTGGAGTTGCTGAGAGGATTTGGAAATAGGGAAAGTGGGAAGGGAAGTAGGTATTGGAGGACTGTGAAGGCCCTGTGGCAGACTATCAGGTGGGAAAACAGGTGAGTTTGCTTTTTTAAAAGAAAGCTTAGTGCTCTTGTATTGCTTAATGCTAACCCTGAGCAAAAGTGCCGAGATTTTGCTCCAGCCCGCCAACCATCATCACCATCCCTCACTTACTCGAGATGAAAATGGCAAAGTCGCATTTAAAAATAAGAGGTATCACAGTCCAAGGAAAAAGGGCCAAGGCTATGAGAGGAGGTAGCTACAGAGCCACAGCCTCTGCAGAGGGATAACAGATATTTCATCTCTGTGGAAGTACAGCACTTCTTTTAATGGAGAAATAACACTTTCTCCCTGAGTAGGAATGGCACAATCTCTCCTTGGTGAAACAGCATGGATCTTTCCTCTATGGAGAGGAAACATGTCTCCATGAAGGAGCAATGCATCTCTCCTAGCAGGTTAGGCACACAAGTAGGATGCTCTAAGAAGGGGCTAGAAAGCTGCCAACCTGGTAGGCGGCAGATTGCTGAGCCACCCACTGTGAGAGAGTGGCTGCACAATGAAGAATGGAGGCTAATCAACGTGAAAAGCACAGCAACCTGTGTCTCAGCCCAGCTCCTGCTGCATAACGTAGCAGCTAATGGTTGCTGAAATCGAGGGGATGTGCTGTGGACAGCCTCTTGGGCATGTCAGCTCTTCCCAGCACTGTGTCGGCAGCTGATCTGTGTGATAGAGAATGAAAGTCCTGAGTTGTTGGAACAGTTTTTTTACTCTGGGGCTAACCCTCATCTTCTGAGGATGGGCAGAGGGAGAGCTGTCAAGCTCTACATTGACAGCATGGAGCACTTTTCCCTTGGTGTTGACCTTTTTGCTGCTATTTCCATGGAAATTGTTTGTCATGCTGGCAGGATGGGGGTTTGAGTGTCCAACTGGCATGTTATGGGATGCGATCCCACCTAAAATGAGCTAAGCACAAGACAAGAATGTGGCTTTCATACACTGCTGTGTCAGTCTGGCTGTCTGCCCGGGTAGCCCTGTTGTTTCCAGTGGGGTTATTTCAGTATGACACTGTGGGGCAGCCTTTAAACTTTTTCCTTTGGCTTATTTTACAGAAAAGTTTACCACTCCAAATCTTATCCACACCTCACTGTTGATAAGGACTTGAAGCAACGATGCTTTGTGCTGATAAAAGCTTTCCTCCTTAAAATTTCGTACAAGCATTTCTTTATATCCTTGACACCACAGTGAGATTGCAAAGACTGAGTGTCTACTCTGCCCTCTGGGCACATGAAACCCAAGTTCCTGAGAAATCAGATCATCTTGCAGTTTTTCATGTATTTATCCTCACCATGCTGTTAAGTGCTAGAGAAGTCAGCTACCCGAACTGATAGCTAAGCTTGTCCACATCCTCACAGACAGTTTTATCTTCCACTGAGCAGAATTCCAGTGCTTAAATGCCCTGGATGAATGTGGAGCTGAGTGATTCACTCAATGTTAAGCAGAAAATCTTTTTCAGAAAAGGCAATAGAAGCGGTTGCTCTAAATGCTGGAGATTTTCTTTTGCAGACAGGGAAACTACAAAGCAACTTTTCCTAAGGCCATACAGGGAGTCAGCAATGTTTAAGGTATTAGCAGGGGATCCATGATGCTCAAGGGAGAGAGACTGGACCATGGACTGGAGACAGGCCTTTATTGTCCAGAGCTCTCCAACAAAGCTCCCTCCCTTCACAGGCCAGTGTGAGTGTAAAACAAAATGCTTGTTGTCCAAAGGAGTTTTCCTTGGTTACGTCATCAATGCCTGCCAGGAAGAAAGCACAAAGATACATTGACATGGAGGGGGTTAGTTGCAGTCCCTGAACTGCATGGCACTCCCTGCAGAGGAAGAAAGGGCAAATTGTCCTCCCCAAGAGGGGTATGGAGGAAGGTAAAGACATTCAAGGATACACTTATGGGTTAAAACACATTTTTGGTACAGAAGTTGCTGGCAACTGGCACGTGATCTGCAATATGTGGGCAGAAAGGAAACTGGGACATAGAGGACAGCAAAACTCATAAGATGCGGCTTCAGATCTCAGCAGGAACGACACTGCCCAAACCTTTATGCCTTCTGTACCTCAGCTCCTCCCTGTAAAAATATCAGTGGAGTTCACACCACCTTTCCCTTGGCTACTGGATCCAAAACCAAGTCTATGGCAGTACCTTGTCTGACCTTGATAGCACCAATTCAGGTTGGACTTTATGCCAGCCTTCCCTTAAGTCACAGTATTAATCCTTCTCACAGACTATGGGCAGATTTGACCAGATATTGCTGTTGTAGCTTGGAAAAGCCAGCTCTGGACCTTTTTATCAGCTGCCTGTGCATGTTTGGAAAGGGAAAGGCATGAACCAAAGCAATGAAGGTTCATGCCTTCATTGGGCATGAAGGAGAGAGGGGAGCTCTTCTGTTTTTTCTCCCTGTACTTCCTTGCAGTGTGCTGCCAAACAGCATGTTTACTTGTATTTTTCTCCTTCTTGCCGCAGGAGATTTGATTTCTGAGCTTTTCGACAGAGCTGTGGGTTCCTAATTCCCTTTGAGCTTACATCTAGTGCTTTAGCTCGTTTATTGTAAAATATCGTTTCCCACAGAGAATCTGGAAGGACAAAGTAAAGCCTACTGAAATTTTGTCTTCTAGCTGTGACATCCTTCAGTGTATGGTTGCAGATGGTCCCATGTCTGTTATCTACAGACTGTCCTCATGCAGCACTTTCAGCTCGTGGGTGCTGCTTTCCAAAGGCTTTGGTGGTGAATGCTTTCCCCTCTGCTAGCTGTGCTCTTTAGACTGACTGATCTCGAGCCCACGCGGTTCCCTGTGCTGGCTGAAGCTGGAAAGGGGCTGTGTCACGGGTGTCGACGTCTCGCTGCCCAGCCGTTGCGAGGGCAGATGCCAGCTGTGTTTGGGCGTGCAGGGTGCAGCCAGGGTGATCTCAGAGGCACTGGTGGGGTGGGTGCTGGGAGAGCTCCCTCTGCATCTGGAAGCTCTTTCCAAGAGAGGCTGAGTTACTCTGTAGTGCTGCAGAGATTCACTACCATACAGAATTGGACTCAGCATGAACTGAAAGTCTTTTGATTATTATTATTATTTTTTTTTTTAATGGACTGGTATGAAACTGGCACAGAGGATGTGGGCCTAGGATGGCACACTTACAAGTGCTCCTAGGCAATGGAAAGTGTGAATACGTGGGCTTGGGACATGCATTATAATGAGGTGCTTGAATTCCCAGCTTGCTTCATAGCAGGGGTGATGTCTGGCAATGCCATGGCATCTAACAACCACACATTGTCTCCCTTTGAACTGCACAGCTTTCAGAGTAGCCAGCCTTTGCCCTCACCCTGCTCCTCAAACAAACAAGAGACTGTGAGAGAAATGTCACGGGTACTTAGATTCCTCTTAAAAGGTGCCCAGATGGTCTGACATCATCCCAGATGTCCCTGAGGCAGCTCTTTGACCCAGGAAAGGGCTAAAGGCTCTCAGCTGTCCCACTGGAGTGTGTCTTTCCCATGCTTTGCTCCGCTGCTGTTAGCTAAGTGAGGTCTGTCAGAGCCAGCCCCAAGGGTCAGGTACGAAGGTGACAGTTCATAGCCAAACTGGAGTGTAGCCGAGGGAGTAATCTCCTGCTGTTGCTGGGGTCATACAGCCCTGAATCACCTTGGCCATGATGCAGAGCCCTTAGCAAGCCAGAACCAGAAGAGCAGCAGTTGTGTTACATGTTCAGATATCGGTGTGGAGGTGACAACAAAGACCAGAGTGGTGACTGGGAGCTGGCTTGTCTCTGACCTTGTAGACTTATGAAGACACTGTCTCCAGATCGGTCATTTAGACAATGCAAGCTCATCTTCAGCTTCTCATTTTTTCTGGAGCATAGAAAAAAAGTTGTGATCACTCCCTGGCAGACATGGTCATCCCACCTGTCCTTAGTTGTAGATCATGACTCTTCTGCTCTGGATTTTGTGAGTGATATTTTGTAGCCCTGGAGGCAACTTTTTCAAGTCCTAGGTTCCAGCTGCGCTGACAACTTATTCACCACTACAGCTTCCTGACTCAAATGCACTGGAGTGGCAATTCAGGCAATTCACATTTCAGCTCAATTTCATCTGTGCTAATCTGGGGGAAATGGAGGAATCTTCCTCCACTGAGTCATCCTCTTTTAAATCCTGATTTAAAACTTGTCTCTGATAGCTACAAAACATTCAAAACTGGTAAAAATTGATTTTTTTTTAAACTATTCTGTATTATTCCTTCCTGCCACCCTCTCCTTTAATCCTTGCTCCACCCTCTGCACAAAAATGCATCTCCCCAGGCAAACACGTTTGCAGAAGTGTTTCACCTTACAGCACCTGGCACAAGGGTGCTGGACCTTTAAACTGTTTTTCTCAGTGTGAGTGGGTTAGATCTGTGCCCAGCTTATCCCCAAAATGAAGCAATGACGTCTTGTACAGCCGTGGAGGAACGATCTGGCCCTCAGCAGGGAAGAAATGGTTAATTTTCTGCCTTGAAGGAGAGCGCCTTTGGCACAAGTTTCAGTGCTATGACTCACTGGGGCCAGGCAGAAGTGGAAGTGCAAAGAACCCATCAGCAGTGGAGCGGCTTGGGAATCCCACGGCAGCCTCAGCCCTTGGCTTCTCAGAGCCAGGAGAACTTCCAGCTGTGACCTTACAAGGCCAGAAGGAGAAACCTGCTGCTGTGTCCTGACTGAAGCTGCTGCCAGGCCTCTCTCTGCGCGAAGAGCTTTGCAAATCGTTGCCTGGGGACTGGAGGCGAGGGCTGGGCACCAAGAGTGCTCAGTCATCGCTGTGTACTTGAGGATTTCAAGTAGCGTGCTTTTACAAGGATGTTCTCCATATTTAAAGCTGCTGTTGCCTGCCAGCTCCTGAATCATATCCAGCCCTCTGGAGGGAAGTCACGTCTCTCTTGCAGCCCATTTATGGGTGAAGGATATTGGTAGCAAAGTGCGTGCTGCCACTCAGTGAGGACTGCGGTCTTCAGTCTAAACCTGGAGGTCCTTAGGAACTGGGAAGAGAGATGAAAATACACAGGGTCAGCCAGCCAATTCAGAGCACTCAGGGAGAAGTGGAGAGCCACTTCAGCTCCTTTTGGTACCAGTAAGCACTATAGTGCTCAGGACTGGGCAGGATTTGGTCTTGAGGTGACTCTCACCTTCTCTACAGTTGAGCTACTCAGCCTCTTGGAGGCAATGCTGGGAGACAGGCACTTCCAGACAATGACTCAGCCCATCCTAAACCCTATCCAAAACAGATGGGATGGATTACTCTCTGGAGGTGTCTTTCCCTGCCTAGAGATGGGATTAGATGCAATGTCCAGCTTTCTGATGACTGAGTTGGGAAAGCTGAATCCCACCCTTGAATTTTACTGGGGATGAGGTAAAAGCTACAGGAGAATGAACCATATGGCCTCCCTAACTCTGTTTGCTTTGGAGCAAAACCAGGTGCACATACACACACTTGAACATATGTTTGTATGTATATATTACACGAATTCAAAGGTGGTTTTGTTGGTTCTTTTTTTTTTTTTTTTTTAATTGCAGAGACAAGCACATGACAGAGGTGTCAGAACCCAGGCTGGCTGTGCCATTAAAATATGACAGAAATTTTTCCTGGGAAAGACTGACTCAAACTCTATGGAAATGACTTAACTGTGACAAAAATAAGAGACAGAAAGGGAAGAGAGAATGAAAGAAGGGGAGAGAGAGATGGTTCCAATCCCACATTTGGCCCCTGTATGAGGGTGTGGGGAAGTGCTGTGTTTTCTAGGAAACTCTGCTTCAGTTCCCTCCCAACCCTGCTGCAATTCAGCTTCGATGCTGCGTACATACAAACTGCACTGCTGCTCTGTATTGTTTCTCCTTTTCATTTTATTTTCTTTGTGTTTTGGCTGAACACAGGCAAGAGTGTCGAAAGGAATTTCTGAGCCCACTGGAGGTGAGATGCGTTCTCTCTGCAAGAAGGCCAAAGCAAGACTACTTTTTATCTTGCCTTGTTCTTAGAAACAACACAGCTGTTTGGGTCCAATGAATCCCTCTGAGAAAAGTGCAGTTTGACAGAATTGCGAAAAAAAAAAAAATGAAAAGAGGGGTTTTGCAATGGGAAAGGTCAAGTAATGTTAATTATAATCAGAGCTATAATATGGGTAATGAAGCTCAGGGAGTTTCCCTCCAAATCATTGCTTCTAGGCACTTCTGTTTCTACCCCTTGCCTACCCTAGGGGGGAATGGAGGAGGGATATTGCATATGGGAAGCTGTTTGGTCTCATTGTTTCTTGCTTTAGCATTCTGCCCAAAATTTTCTTCAGCAGAGATTGGCATGATCACACTCTTTCAGGACAGAAGCTTCTCCATTTTCACTTTCTGCTTAATTTGATCCCATTCTTTGAAGGACAAATGCATGGGCCACTCTTGTTATCATGAAATAAATCCAAGAGACCTTTACACTGTGTGATTGTTGCTTTGCCCTTCTATGCATGCATGAGATACTTTAGCCTACTAGATACAAAGCTGGAAACTCCAAGTTTTGGAAAACTCTCCATTTGTTGCCTTGACATCATTACTAAAGTAGTCTGTACCTTGGTTTTCACTTCTGTAAAATGGGACTGTGAATGTTTGAGTGTCCCTCTGAAGGGTGATGTCATGTATTATCTAATGCATATTTACAGTACAAAGGCTATGGTAAAAAAGGAGATGAGAGAGTGTAAAACCTTCTCAAATAATGGCTATTTCTCAAATAATGACTATTCAGTTAATCTTAGGAAGTTCTCTATGGTCTGTTAGACTGGGGACACAGCCCTCATGTTTGGAGCAGGCATTCCTCTTGTTTAAGGTTTATTTGATGCACATCATGATGTGAACCTACTGGTGCACATCAACCTAGGGATGTGAACCCTTCTCTTTGAAAGAGCTTCTTCCACTAGCATTTGGCTTAGTATTCTTTGAAACATTCATAAAATGCGTGGTGGTGAGACGTGGAGCAATGTTCCAGCTATGCAAATGGAACGATGAATCTTGTGATCCCTACACAAGAAAATGGTTTATACAGAGGACAGAAACAGTCAGGGAGGGATTCCAGACCTTGTTCCAAAATGTTTGGAGCTATGGGAAATATTCCCCTTAACTTCAGATTGAACTGGAAGCCAAGTCACCAGCTGGGAGGATTAGAGATTCCACTGCGGTTGGTAATTTGTTTGCAGTTGCATCATTGCATCATCAGCTTCAATGAGGAATCCAGAGGGATACTGATGAGACAGCTTGATCCATCCTTTGAGTTCCTTCCCAAACTGTCTTTGCATCGCAACATCAGGCCTAGAAACATGTGGTTTCCAGCACTGTTGATTACTTTCTGTATTTTTTTCTGGACAAGCCCGTCACATATTTCCCTCATACGCATGAGAGAAACCTTTAAATGCTGATGAGTCCACTATATTATTTCCTTCACAGCTTTCTTTGGAATTTGAAAGGCTTAATGGTGGCCAAGAAGGCGCAGAGCTGAGAAGCTACTGACCCGTCTGCTTACAGATATTGCCTCGTATTCCTCCCATGTATTTTGCATCCCAATATAGAGTACGTTTGCATGGAC
Source organism: Chlamydotis macqueenii (assembly GCF_036417535.1). NCBI lineage: Eukaryota > Metazoa > Chordata > Aves > Otidiformes > Otididae > Chlamydotis > Chlamydotis macqueenii. Next base: position 4,910,640 of record NC_141556.1, on the reverse strand, counting down.
AGAGACTACTTCTGGGCATCTTATCTCAGCTGGTCTTACTAAGCTGAAGTTTGTCTCCATATGAACACAGCTGCATGGCTGCTAAATCAAAGTTGGTCACACTGGGGAGTCCTGGACAGATCTGCACTCTTCCTGTTGACTTAGCCTTAGTGGTCTGTCTTTCCCATCATCCATGAACCTTACTCTGTCTTGCTATGATATGGTCTTGATACCAGCTTTCCTCTCTTTGGTTGCCTATACTTACGATGATGACAAACAGCAATATAAAGTGACAATGGGACAAAACTGACTAGCAGGTAGAATCTGCAATGACTGGTCAGGGCTTCTTTTTATCTCTTATTCATTTGAACATATTAGCTTAAACATTTGCCAGTTGCTGGAACTATTTATTGGGGTATGTATATATCAATTGGTATCATAATTGTGAACAGAGCATGTGCATCCTTGACATATTTAGAGGCATTTCACCTTCTAAGTAACCTTTTTAACCATGTGCCACTTACAGCTTACTGCAAGTGTAGAGGGCTTTAGAAGAACTCCAAGAGGCTTTTGGTATTGGTCAATATTATTCAGTAACTCTTAGTTCAGGGCATGGTTCTCCTAGTCACTGTGAACTTTTATCCTAGTTGTTACGCATGATTTTTAAGCTTAGTTAGATCCAGGCATGTCTCACATCTTTGCAAGATCTTTTGGGCAAGAGTTGTTCTTTCATCTTATATTTATACCTGGCACCATAGAGATTAGGCCTTTAGACAGGGAAGGACATCACTAAAGCAGTGACATTGTGCCTACTCATCTCTTTTCTCTTCTCTTCCTAGACCAAAGAAGCTCTCTTCACAATTCTCCAGGACCTAAGGCCTGAAGACCACTTCAATATCATTGGCTTTTCCAACCGAATAAAAGTCTGGCAGCAGGACCAGCTGGTGCCAGTTACTCCAAATAATATAAGAGACGCCAAAAAATACATTCATAACATGTCACCTACTGGAGGTATGATCCAGAGATATGAATGGGATTAATTTTGCTATCCAATTAACTACACCAGAATGGAGAGTGGTAAATGTGGTCCTGTAGCATGTAGCAGTAAGAAGATATTGTAACTTAGGTCATAGAACAAGGGGACCCCTTCCCTATCTCCACCCAGGGTTATGTGACAAAATGATATGTGCCCTTTATCAGCGTACATGCTGGGAAGGTGTCCCCAGATCCAGTCATATAGAATCATAGAATGGTTAGGGTTGGAAGGGACCTTCCAAAGTCATCTAATCCAACCCCCCTGCAAGGAGCAGGGACATCTCCAACCAGATCAGGTTGTTCAGAGCCTCATCCTTCCTGGCCTTGAACATTTCTAATTTTTCTAATATCTAATCTAAATCTATAATCTCCCTCTGTTTTGAAACCAGTATGACCTGCTGTACTTATTAAAGTGCTTATTAAAGTTCCCAGGGTTATTTCATGAGGACACAGGAAAAAAACACCATATCCTGGTGAGGAACACACAGGGCCAGTACTTACACAGTTTCTGAAAGCCTGTGTAAAAGCTGGCATGTGATTGTTGTCTGGGCTGGAAACTCCAGGGCTGGACTACCCAGTGTGGGCTGTGGAATTCCCTTCTGCAAGACCTCTTTTCTCACCAAGTACTGTTTTCTTGTCTCTACCAAGAAGCAGCCAGAATGACATTTAAGAATTTCTTGTCCCCTGTTGCTTGTGCCTTGTTGCCAAAAGTGAAGAGGGGAGAGGAGGAAACCCCAGAAGAGTGGCAGAGTGCAGGCATGATTTTGAGTTTGATTCAGTGGTATCCTATGAGGCTATGGACACTAGTATTAAAAAAAAAATCATAGTGAGGTTTGTAATCAAACATACTTTGGCAGCTGTACCCATCCTTGCTGAGCACTGCCCATGCAAGCAGTCACAGCTGGTTGAAGGTCAGACAGGGCCTTCCCATGGCTGCCCCTGAGCAGTGACCACTCCTAGCAAAGGAAACTCTCTACTGGAAAAACACATCAAACAGGATGGTTTGCTGTGCTGTTTATATTGTGAGAGGAAGACTTTAGGAAGTGGTCAAGGGACTTGCCCAGTTAAACAATTACCAATAGTGGGACTAAATTCAAAGTACAAAGCTTTTTACTCCTGAAGGGCAAAAGAGCTGTGCAGGAACCAGCTGAGTTTGCCCATGAACCCACCAGAGAACAAAAGTAAAAGGAAATTATTAACTCAGGTTCAACAGGAAGGTGCAGTGATTCTCCAACCCAGGCCAGCGGTACTTTAGTCTTGGCTAACTCTACAGTTTCCCGATAAAGGTGCTGTTGCTTGAGCATCTTCCAGTAAACATGAATGCACTCAGGCTCCCAGATCACACACACAGACTGTGTTGTGCTTAGACTGCTGTGTCATACTCACACATCAAAGAAATGGGAACAAAATATTGCTGCTGAATATTTGTGCATGTGGCAAAAGGCAGTTTTCGGTGCTTGGTAGCTTTGTGATGCAGCTAGGTTTGAAACGGCACAGTCTGCCGCATGGGATGGGTTTCTTTTGTTTCTGGGGAAAAAAAATCTTTCTGAAATTTTGGATGTGGATGGAGACAGAGTATTAGGGTATTTAGGTGCAGGGTTTTGGTTAAAAACCACTTTGCAAAAAGCAGAGTCTAGATTTTAAAGGCTTTTGAGAAGTCTTAGCCCACTTCCTATTCCTTGTCTTATTGCAGTCACTGGAGCTGAGTTTCTAGGTACATGATGCATGGTCAGACCTGCTAGCACATCCTTCCTGATAACCTCCCTACATCTCCTCTTCTGGACTCCCAGGATCCTGCTGTGTATGGCTCTTAACCCATTTCACCTGCTTTTTTTTTTCTGAGAGCTGTTTTTAACCCAGATGTAACGATCCTGCAAAGGTTCTACAACCAATCCCTCTTGGCTTTGACTAGCACAAGAGATATATTGAGCAAGGAGATACCTGTGCTCATTTTCCTGCTTTCTTTTTTCCTGAACACACTGTAGGTGTGGATCTTTTTCATGGCTATTCTTCTAACATACATCTGTTCCCTCATTTACTTTCCATTTTCTCCCTCTCTCCCTGCTTCAGGCAGTTCCGTTCATTCTCCACTAGCCAGTTTTTTTTGTGAAAACATACTCCTTCAGTAACAAAGCCACTTCTCTTCTCTTTAAACTTTGTTAGCCCCTGGGGTTTGAAGAACAAAACCAACGGCTTGTTTTCCCATTTGAAGGCTTCTTCCCTTTCTCCAAATCCTATGCCCTTCAGACAAAGTGAGCAGAACTTGTTTTCCTAGTTCAGATATCATCTGGGAGGGTCCTGTAATTAAATGTAACTGTTTTTGTATGTACCAGCAGGACATGGTATGTACTGTGAATCTGCTTACCGCAGCAGATTGTTGTACATTGAGACATTCAAGGATACAGCAATTTCATGCAATAAACTGCAATTCATAAGTCTATAAACAGCTATCCCAAACTGGTGCTGAGTATCACAATTGAGCTGAATTAAAGGGCTAGTGCAACCTCATGTAGAGAAAAGGAACATCCTGATGAATGGAGATGCTCTCATCATGCTAAATGGAGCTTAGGGAAATTATTTGTACCACTTTTAGAAGCTGAAATGAGCTAATCATCATGGTACCTTCACAGGGACTAATATTAACGGTGCTCTCCAGACCGGTGCAAAGCTGCTAAATGATTACATTGCTCAGAACGACATTGATGCCAGGAGCGTCTCTCTGATCATCTTCCTCACGGATGGGAGGCCCACTGTTGGGGAAACACAGTCGTCCAGAATCCTCAGCAACACCAAGGATGCCATTCGTGATAAATTCTGCCTCTTCACCATTGGCATTGGCAATGATGTGGACCACAAGCTGCTGGAGAGGATGGCACTGGAGAACTGCGGCATGACAAGGCATTTCCAGGAGGATGAGGATGCAGCTAGCCACCTGAAAGGGTTTGTTCTGCTTTTTTTTTTTTGCCTCATATCTGTATTGGGTCCTCTGGGCAAGGGTTTTGGGAAGGAAAATCCTCTAAGGAGACATTGCAAGAGATGGGAGTTTCTCTGAGGCTCAACTCTGGTTAAGAGAGGCAGAGTATGCTCAGATATGGAGGTTGCCTACACAGAAATTGTCTCCTTCCTAGCAGACCCCTGTACTGGAGCTTCCCACTGAACAAGGTATTTGTTTCCCTAATTTAGATTGTCATTTTGGGCATGTAAATCTGGAGAGTTGGGAGGCATGAGTGCCACCTCTCCACAGGTGGACCGAGGGAGGAAAGGATGCGTTGCTCACTTCAAATTGACAATATAAACAGCATGGAGGGACACAGGAATGGAAATCCTGATTTGGGGCAGAAAATTATTTCTTTATTTTTTGAAAATGATAACCTTTTGCCCGAACTCCAAAATATTCAACTTTTAAAAATACACAAGGGTCGTGCCTGAGATGATCATATGTTTGCTTCATTCCCTCATTCTTTGTGACCCAAACTCCTAACAAGTTTCCTGTAAACCTCAAGATTCAGTAGGACCAGAGATTATTCTCTTCTGTGATTAAGGAGCTGTAGTCAGAGGGGAGACTCTAGTGAGGAACAGCAAAAAGATATCTGAACCACAGCTCTATCTAAAATGTCAGGCAATGTGTTAGTATTTCCAGGCAAAAAGGTTTGATTTTCACTCCCAAAATGTTAATGTTTTGAATGTCAGAAACCAAAAAGAGACAGTTATTGAGCAGAGACCTCTCACCCAGCTAATGTTTAATTCATCTGGAGCAATGAGACCATGCACCTTCCACTAGAGCTTGCTTGGTGGTTATGCATGGAGAAGAGTGTCTTCCTCTTAAATGGGATTTTGTAGATCCATCTGCTGCTCTGCCCATGTCGTTTGCTTCTCAGAACACGTATTTTGGATAGCAAGTGGCATTCCCTGGCAAATGAAGGATGTGCTGATTGATTGGGCTGCAGGAACTCAGCACTGCAAGTACTTGTTCAAACGCTTCTATCTGATAAACAGCTCACTGTTTATCAAGCTCAGCGATGGCAAACTTGTTTGGCATCTGCTGCCAAATTTATACAGAAAAGCACCATCACTTGCTGGAGGCCAATTCAAATCACTGTTGAGTGGAAAATCTACATGGGTGCCAGTGTCATTTGTGATTTTTGTGGTTAGCGGTTGTATATTTATACAGATACTTCCTTGCTTTGTACTGTAAGACAGGTTGCATCTCTTGCTCCACTATTTGTTACAACCCAGGAATTACTTCACAGAAAGTTCTCAGGTTTCATTCACTCATGTTTTAAAATGTGATGAGGTCTCTGCATCAAAGACGCTGAGCGCTCAGAGAGATTTTAAAAGTAAGTCAACCAATTCAAGCTTTGGGTTTCCTTGGAGAGAGAATAAAGCAGAAAGTGTGACTCTAGCTTCCAGACAATATGTTTAAGCAAATGTGAAAAATAAATGAAACTTAAACTAAAGAAGAGCTGAGGCCAATTCTTTGTATATTTACCAAATTAGACTCAAATGACTTGCCAAGAGATGAGAAGTCTGGCATTTAAATGGGAAATAATGGCACTCTTGGAGCAGCTTGGGAAGATCCATCAAAAACACATCGCCGTAGGGAAAACACAGTACTGTAAACTTAGGCTGTGACCCCTTGTGAAGGATTTCTGGCCTGTCTAGTGCAAAATATTCTCAGAAGTATGGTGGGCTATGTTAATGAAGCATTATAGGGTTAAACTCTCTGCTTCCATGGAAGTAATTGCTTGCTCCAACAGAAAGTCAGCAGTAAGGCAGTGTGAGTTCTTTTCTGCCAGTCCTCCTGTATTTAGTAGTTAGGATTCCTCCATTCCTTGAAAATCTCCTAATTTACGGGGACATAGTGAGATTCCTTCTTTATTTTCTTTCGCCTCTGACTCTCAGAAAACCATGTTCCTGCCTGTCCCACACCTGCCATTCCAAACTGTGTTATCTAGGACTCTTCCAGTGGTACAGAAGGTTTGGTTCAAATACTCTCCAGCTTGGGGGGACCTAGCATCTTGGTCTTACAGTTTCTGGCTCTGGAATACCATGCATAACGCCACTAGAAAACTGTAACAGCATCTCTTCAAAGTACATTTTGAAATAACTAGGATGCTTTCTGTGAACCTAAGAAGCCAAGAATTTTCTTTTGATGGACAGGTCCTCTTAGGCAAACTTAAGTGGTCACAAGTATCTCCTTGCAGAGCTCTTGAATCATAGGAAAGGAAGGTGACTGCCAGAGCATGCTGGGATGCTTCTGAACCTACTTAAGAAACTCTGTTTAGATGCCTAAGAAATGCTGAAAACTAAAATGAAGCAGAGAATAATTTTGTTTGAAATGGACTTCTGAAGGTCATGTAATCCAGCCTTCTACTCAGAGAAGAGCTAACTTCAAATTTAGGTGAGGTTTCTCAGGACCTTGTCCACTCAAATTTTGAAAATTTCTAAGGAGAGAGACTCCTCCATCTCTCTGGGCCCAGCTACAGTGGATGCAGTAGTGAAATTTGGGACCTGGTAGCTCTAACTGCTCCTGAATGTCTTAAGAACCATATTAGATAGTCTGGCTGTATCCTTGGCCATGTATAAGTGTGTGCACACACTTGGGTGAACAGTACTAACAGTGAGAAGTGTGTCTTTGTTTAAGGTTCTATGATGAAATAGGAACACCCCTTCTCTCTGACATCCGTGTTGATTACCCTGAAGACAATGTGGAACAAGTCACCCAGAACTTCTTCCCTAACTACTTCAATGGCTCTGAGATTATAATAGCTGGCAAACTCATCAATCGCAGCTCAGATAGCCTTCATGTGGAGGTGACTGCTAGCAACTCTAAGAAGTATATCCTCCTCAAAACAGATGTGGCTATTGACCTTCCAAGCAGGAATGACATCAGAGGAGTCCCTGGCCTGGAAGATGGCAAAGGTGATAAAAATTACATTGAAAGGGCATGGAGTTACCTCACCATCAAGGAATTGCTTAACTCCCGGTTGAAGACTGATGACAATCAGGAAAAAGACTATTTGATGGAGAAAGCCAAGTCAATGGCCCTGACTTATAATTTTGTTACTCCCTTCACCGTTCTGAAGATGAGAGAGGCTGGGCTCCATTCGGAGCCACCTCACGAGGAGTTTATCAGTCCTTCTACTGATGGCATTGGTGAAAAGTTGCAGAGCATGCAGGGACACAAGGCACCACCAGGTATGAGGGAAAAATAACCACGTGCTGGTAAGAAATCTTTTTGCATGGGCAATGTCTCATGGCTGTCTTTGGCAACAGGGATGATCTAGCCAATGAGTCAAGGGGTAGTAAACAGAAAGCTGAGATTTTCATATTGTTTTTTCTGATTGTGGGCTGGGTGACCTTGAGCAAACCTGTCAGGCACCCGACTCATCCCCTGGAAGCACTTACTACTCTGTAGAAACTATTGAAGAAAAACTGATATTCTAAATGAAGCATAAAGTAGCTGCGGGAATATGTCCCTTAGTCTCACTGAGTAATATTTTGGGAACATTATTGTACCACGGCTCTTTCCGCTGCTCGATAAGTAATTGTAACAGCCTTCCTTCCCCACTTCTAGGTATACGCAGACAACAAGATAAACAAAGAATTAAAATCTCCAAAACTTCAGGTCAGTCCCTGTTTTCATGCCTTTAGTAATCCAAAATAATAGAGATTGATTTATGGAAACCTCAGTTGCATGCCACTATGGTATAATCATCCTGACTGATCAGCAAAAATCCTATGTACTAAACCTGCAGAGTAGGGAGGAAGATGAAAACAAAAACAAAATACGGGAGAGGATTAGTAATGAGAAGAAGTGTGAGGAAACAAAGCAAGGCAGATGAACTACAGCACTTGATTCTCATTGTTGAGACTTCTGTAGACTAGGGGAGAACAGGAAGCATATTTTCTTTGTACTAGAACTAGTCAGAAAACATTTTATGAAGTAATGTTGCTGAAACATGAAAAATATTGCTGAAGAAAAAAAAGAAAATTCTATAGTGGTTTACCATTTTCCTGTTGGTTCTTTACCTCTACTTAACATCCTTTTCATACATTAAACACTGAAGAGTAACCCAGATCAAGAATTTAGACTTGAACTTCACTGGATAAGGTCAAATTTATCTTAACAACTAGGGTTTTAGCTTGTCTTATTATTAATAAGAACTATGTGGTAGTTGATGAAAGGTCAAGGATTGTTGAAAAATTAAGGTCATGGGATTGTTTAAAATTTGCTGTTGACTGCTCCAATCTGATACTGAGGACCAGGAAGGTTCAGTGTGAGGTGTGCCCACGCAGCAGTCCTTGGTTAGAGGGTACATTTTTGTCTGTTGTGGGGAATGCAGCCTCCCAACAGAATATGGAGAAGAGAATTATAAAATATCCGCATCACAGTTCACGTAATGAAATGATATTCCAGGAAGAAAATATCCTGATTTTCACCTGGACTGCTTTGGGTTTTGAGTTTTCATTGCAAACCCAACCTCTTCTGTGAGAAAAAAACCTAACAAAATAAAATAATCTTTGTGAACAACAAAGCAAAACTTGGCATTTCCTGGCAAACTCCGTCTGACCCTCTAAAAACAACAAACCAGGACATCTTAGAAAAAAACAGGGACCAACACACTTCGAAAAGCAATTTTGTTACATTCTTGGACACTGCAGTTTTGTGTAAGTAAGTCTCACATTTGTCTCTTTTTCCATGTCTTCTCAGCGGACGGAGACCCTCACTTTGTCATTGATTTTCCCTCCAGCAAGTTGTCTGTCTGCTTCAATATTGACGGAGAACCAGGGGACATTCTCCGACTGGTCTCTGACCATAAGGAATCCGGTGAGCAGCCAAGCAAAGCAGTTACTTGTGGTGGAAGACTGACGTGTAAGGCCAGCTCTCTAGCAATTAGACTAAGCAGCAAGGCACTTCATAGGCAAGAAAGCAGCAGGAAATTGTAAAAAGTTGCTTTTCTGGCCAGGCAATGGAAAATTGATGCACACTAGTTTTCTGGCTCTAATCACCTGTATTAGAAGGAGAGGCAAACTATTCACTTGCACTAGCATAGCTTATGGGTAAATTCACAGCAATCCTAAGCAAGGAGGAGGCCTGGCCACTATTACACTCACAATTAATCTACAGAAGTGTTTGTCAACAGAATAGACCTAACCGTAGAGACGACTGGCCTTTATGTGTATCCAAATTTTTTTCTAGTTCAGGTCTTCACTGACTGGAATCAAGGTTAGAGCAATTAGATGCGAACAGCAAGGAGTGCATGAGGACCACATTACATCCTGTCAGTCCAGCTAGACTGGAGAACTCAGTTCCTGACCATTAGACCCAATATGGCCTGGGGTTTGCACTGGACCAGTGCTACAACAGCCACAGCTGAACGAACAGCTGCAGGCATTTTGCATACTGCATGTAGTGGTTTCCATAAGCCATGCAGCCATCTCCATGACAAGAGTTTACACAGGGGATTCAGCTTTCTGGTGCAGAGAAAGTGCATTTCTTTGATTGCGCAACCTCATCAGCCTTCTAGTTACAAAGGCACAACACACAAGTAAAAGATTTGCACTCATCAAAATTGTTCTGTTATTGGCGTTTCACTTTTTACTTACAGTGCTGTTCACTTCAGGACAGAGCCAACTACCCAATCAGGGTAACAAAGCACTGAGGCTGTTTCAGTAAAGGGCCCACCAAAATGGTTATGGAGTCATGACAACCTTGCAAAAACCCACACAATTCGGGATCTGCTCTGCCCAAGCCAGTCTGATCCTCAGAGGCCCAAACTGTGGTCTGATCTGATCTGGAATTCTAAGCAGGGCAGCTAATAAGCAGATTATGGGAAACAGTGGGAGGAAGGGGTGTCAAAACAGAGACAATGCACAGACTTGTTTTACAAAGAAGATAAACAACCCTACAATAAAGTTATAAGAATTCTTTTCTGTGTGGCAGTGGTCTAGCCTCCGTATTTCTATGTTCATCCCTGCCTTAGTGAATAAGATCCAGCTCCTTGCAATGTTTCCCATCAACTTCTTTCACAGACTATGTTTGTGCTACGGCTTCAATGATTCTGTGGCCCGAAGGCAGAATGAGCTTGAGGAAAACAGACTCTGTAGCGCTAGCAAGTTGAGTCTATGAAGACAGAAATGAAAGAACCCCCTGGGAATGATAGGATATAGAGGTATTTCATCTCAGTGCTGATGGCTTGGGTCTAGCTTGGCTTACAAACAAGCTTTCTCCTTTATTGTTACTATTTAGTAGCTTTTCAGAGGCCTGTGGGAAGTGAGACACTGTCTTGCGGACACCAAATCACAAAAAAAATCATTAAAATGATTGGGAATCTTACTGTGTGCATCTAGACTTTATTTGATTCAATGGGATCTGCACCTTATGCTACTGAAAGTGGTTCTTCTGGGGCAAAACTGAGGGAAGTCAGAAAAGCAGCATTGGGGAAGCTGGAATTAACCCAATGGGAGTGCAGGGTTCAGGGTCCTCTTCTGCAGCGACACAAAGAGAACTTGAATTTCTTACACTGCCATCTGAGGAGGTTCAGCGCCTCACCTCAGACTGTTATATGTTAGGCTATTCCCTCTACAGGTCCTGCTCAGTCTTTAGTGTGTTGGCCAAGGTAGTAACCCTTACTTTGTGGCTTCCCAGGCTAATTTTATTCTTAGGAGTCAGGTAGAGAAGGACATGGAACCTCAACTGTCTACTACCCTGAAATAGCAGCATTCAGATACACTCAAGTCATCTTCCTAGAAGTTCAGTCAATATGCCAGTCAGTGATATGAGGAAAACCAGGCCTGCTAGAAGCTTTTCTTAGTCCTCCAAGATCTGGTATGTTTGTCCAGGTTTGAGTCACACATCAACAAATAGGTGGTCTAGGTAAACCATACCATGGTTGGTCAGGCTATAGCAATCAGGAAGACAAATATTTGTCTTATGTGTCTCAAAATCCCGGCACATCGTTGTCTTGGAAAGTGGCTGTGCTGAGGAGCAGCTGATTCTATCCTGTAGCATTGTGTACACAATGCTAGGACTAATGGGGCTGGGGGCACCTGTCTCCAGGGAAGGCCAGTATTTCTGAGCTTGGGTAAATTTAGGTGCTTTGTATAAGGTAATAATTTTATAACAGTCTTGTTATACCTTTTTGAAGACTGGTAGGTGAAATAATTGAGCAGGGTGGTGAATCTGCATGTCCTCAGTTGCAAGGCTTGTATCTTTCAGCCAATAGACCTCTTCTGGTTTCAGCTTTCATTTATTGATTTTTTTTTTTTCCTACAAGGTGTAACTGTGAATGGGCAATTAATTGGAGCTCCTGCACCACCCAATGGCCACAAGAAGCATCGGACTTACTTCAGCACCATCACTATCCTCAGCAATAAGCCAGAGAGATCTTACCTAGAGATCACACCCAAACGAATCATCCTGGATGATGGGGAAAGACTTCTTTTGTCCTGTGATCGGAGTGCTGTTGTGCGAAGCAGCAGCCTCGAGGTGTCCATCTCTGCCAATTCTAACATCACTGTGACGATACGAGACACAATCAGCTTTGTCATCCTCATCCACCATTACAAGAAACCAGCCCCATATCAGAGGAATCACCTGGGGTTCTACATCTCCAACAGTGAAGGCCTCTCTTCTGACTCCCATGGGCTACTGGGTAGGTAACAGGTTCTCAGGTTCAGAGCTGTAAACCTGACAAAAACGATCCTTTCAAACATCTTTAAAGGACAGAGACAGGAGGTAATGAACAAGGCAGGTGGGGATTAAGTTCCCAGATGAGACTTTTACATCCATACTCAAACAACTTCTCTATCGCTAGTGTCCCAAACTCCTCTTCCATCTTTTTCTGTATGAGCTATCTCCCACTATCCTAGTTATACAGCTGTGCCTGGTTTTCACCTTTCCACTCTTTTTATGATTGTTGAATATAGTTGTCATTAGAATACACATGCTTGAATGCTCCTCATACAGAGACAGAAACCAAGTATTGCACAAGAACCCTGAAAAGGCACCAGTAAGAGATTCTCTAACAGTAGTCCTAATTCAGCATAGCCTAGCTGCTAATGTGCTCTCACGGACATAACAAAGTAGGTTCTGAATCTCTCTAGGCAGAGACAACAGTCAACTGAGGTCTTGCAGGCTCTGAAAGAGAGCTCTACTCGCAGAGCTAGCACATTGCCAGAGGTCATTGGCTTAGCCTTCAGAGGGTCTGCACATCTCCAAAGGGTCTGTTTTTGCAGGACTGAGCTGTTTACTTCTGAGCCTGATTGTGATCAAGAAACTTTGGTACTTTTTGTGGCCCCTTTCTTTCAAACATGAAGTGAAAGAAGAGCCATTCCCTCATTTTGAGAGCAACTAGGCTTTAGGTAGGCTCAGAGAATGTCTAGATGGTTGGGTTCTTTCAGCCAATGAGAAGTAGTGATCTTTATGGCTGTGCACAGGTGCAGAACTGTAAGACTGAAGCCATAGCTTCTGTGACATTTGGGTACCTCCAGGTTACGCAGGTGATGATCCCTCAGGAGTGGAATTTTGGATTCAGGCCACTCACATGCACAAACCTCGAAATTCACACTTAGGTTTGGCTTTAAAAAGCTTGCTCCCAAGAAGGCAGGGAAAGAACTTGGAGCTTCAGACCTAGATCTTCTTTCTGCTTGTTTTTGGACATAGTATGGGTTATTATCCTCTAGTAACTGTGGCCCACGTAAGAGAACTTCCTACTAGCATCTCAAAAAGCTCTGTAGCTCAGCCAATGTGTCTTGATGAGTTAAAAAAAAGAAATAAGGTTTTATTCTAATCTCTATTTCTAGTTTGTGAGATTTAGAAAAGAATCACAGGACCTAGATCCATCCTGCTATTGCAGAGAAGCCCTTTACAACCTCATGTGCTAAGAATCCTTGAAACAGGGACTATTTAAAAGAAAAACAAACAACAAAAGAACAAACATATAAACAGGCACAAAACAGCCACTAATGGACTCTATTTTATCTTGCCTTGCAGGTCAGTTCTTGAACCATGAAGTTAAACTTCTTCAGCAATCTCTAAACACAAGTCGTCAGCAGGTTGGTCAGAACCAAACTGAAGCATTAAAGCCAAACCCTACAAATACCCTGAAAGTGAAAGGACGGCTTGTTCCTGTTGTGTGGAAGCAGAGGAGGATCTACAATGGCCAGCAGGAAGTTGACTGCTGGTTTGCCAAAAACAATGCGGACAAACTGATCGATGGGAGCTATAAAGACTATTTGGCTTCTCATCCTTTCGACACAGGGACTGGCTTTGGGATGATTAACAGCCTTTAAGACGGATCGTAGCAGTGCCTTACAGCAGTATGTGTGACAGCGGTTCCCTTCTGAAGCCTCTAGAGCTAGGCAACTTATGAATAATTCTTTAGTTTTGGTGCCAAAGAAACCAAGGCTTTTTGCTCTTGGAAATCAGCTGTCTCTCTTTCATGCTAGATGAACATTGTTCATGAAATTCCTGAAGATAAGGAGGTTTGGGGGGAAGCGTTGAGGAGATAGTTAAAGGTGTGATCAATGGTCTCCCTGTGGAAAGGGAGGGAGAAATGAGCCAGCACTCATATGGAACAGTGCAGAGAGCTGCTGGCCTTAAAATAAAACCATGCAGGGATCTGTGCAATACCCCCAGGGGCTGATGAGTCGCTCAGTGAAAGGCACAGATCTTACAGCACAATGCCTATCTAGAGAGGCAACCTTGGGTAAGATGCCTTACAAAGAAGTGAGTTGGAGCACCTGCTCCAACCATGGTCCCTGGGGAAAGAAGAGAGAGAGGAAAGGTGGATGGATATTAATCTGCAGTGACCCGTTAGCAACAAAGGGCTAAGAAAGAAATCAAAACCTTAAATCAACAGGCCACAAAAGGGTATTGCTTTCTTGGTTATTGGCATGAAGTCTGGATTTGCCAGTAAGCATGATGTTCCTTGAACCACTGCGGCCTGTTAAAACAGTGATGAAAACTTTCATGTGGTTTATTGCTGTCTCAGTGCACAGGCTCCATGCTTAAAAAGCACCTCTGGTCTTCAGTGGCAACAGGAGTGGTGCAGACTCCCATTCCTCGAAGCATCTCATTTAAATAACATTATAGGTTTAGTGATTTCTTGAATCTTGAGTCCCTCAGACAGAAACAAAGTTCTACCTTGAGCTTCCAACAGACCTGCCACGTCCTTGAGCAGAGCATCACTTCTGCTTAGAAGAGATTTAAATTCTCTAAAGGATGATGAACCAGCAATAGCTTATGACTTTATAAAGCAGCATCTTGAATTTAGACCAGACATTTCTAGCTGCTTTTCTAATCAGGGAGGAAGTCTTTATTTACTCCAAATTGTCAAAAAATTTTCATCCCAATTTCCCTGGCTCCTTCTCCTTCCTCACACTGTAAGAATTTGTATGCAGCAGGAATTTGGCAGCGGGAGGTTACAGAAGGGGCTGCCAGCCACCCCCACTGCAGGTGGTGCTGCTCTGCAAAGACATTTCCAAACCCAAACTGCAAGGCTGTGGTCTATTTTAAAGTGAGGCATCACTGAATAATGCTATAGATCTGCCACAGGGGAGTTTGCTTAGTAGAGAACTCGGCCAAAGAGGACTTAGACAACCACAAAGACATTAGATGACAAGGCCAAATTGAGCTCATGTATACGCTGCCTATCCAGAACTGAAAGGAAGGAGGGTGGATGTGCAAACATCTCCAGGAGCTAAATGATATCCATGTGTTAGGAGAAAAAGGAGTTGCCAGAGATGTACAGAAATACTTGACTGATTTTTTTTTTCCTATTTAAAAATTAAATTGTACTGTTGCTGTAGGAGCTCCAGCTCCTGGGGGTGGGGTGGTGGATTTCCAGTTGCTTGATCATCTAGTTAGTACTGTGGCAGCAGAGCAGGCAGTGAGCATGGTTGCTTAGTCACACCATGTGTTGTGGGGAAGAGGGAAACAGCTGAAAGCAACCAGATAGATTTAGTTTCACTCTGAAAGACTCTTACAGAAAGCTCAGTTAGTGCAAAACTCATGGCAAGGCTCATGCTTTGGAATGAAACACAAAGACAAAACTACTGCTTTGGGCCCAGCTATCTTGAGAAATTGCTGTCCTGCAAGGGAGGACTGAAGTAAGACCTTCACCACAGTCCTGAGTATGCAATAACCAAAGATGCTAATGCTTATGGGCCAGGAATAAGATGGGAAAGAGCATCTGTGAAGTTGACTTCTCCACTCAAGCAGATGGCAGGAGGATCTTCCAGCCCATTCCCAAATAACCTCCCATTTCACTAGCACAGGGTGAACAGGATAGTGGCAGTGAACTTCTAGACAGTTCAGGGTTTGGCAGGTATCATCTTCATACAGTCTTTACTGAAAAGAGAGTTCTTTGAAATCTTCACTCTCCTCCTACATTTTGCTGTTAAAGTGTATTGCAAAGGGGAGCGATTGGCTTAGACTCTCCTTTCCTCTCTCCTGTATATAGATATGTATATATACACACACACACATATTGCTAATGCTTCAGGTGCATTATTACTCCTCTTCCTCCTCCTCCTCCTCCAGCCAAAGAAACATATTTCTTTCAGGGCCTGAAAAAAACAATGATCAAATCCAACTTCCCAGACATGTGAAGCACCTGGAGCAATATACTCAAGTTCTCGTTAAGGCGCCAGTTATCCATTTCACAATAAATATTTTACAGTGAACGCTGCAGTGAAGCTTTCATTTGGCGAAGATAAAATGAGCTTTGAAGCTAAGGTTATGTACGTTTTATGCTGCTGGACAAGCTCATATTACCAGATGGCTGAAAGAACCACTCACAAGATAACAATAGGCTGGAAACCAAAGTAATTTCAGTGGAAAATTAAAGGTCAGTGATGTTCCTCAACCTCTATACACTTGTAGGAAGCAAGAAGACCCTAAGGGGTCTACTCCCACTATAATCTAAGAATTAACCATATAGACAAGACTGATCCAGCCTTTAAATACAGTAGCATAAGATACGGGAAACCAGAGTTTGTGCTCCTGCTGCTCCAAGAGCAGTAAGAGCAAAGGCAGATCACAGCCCATAAACTGCAGCTTTCTCCATCTATAAAGGGAGCATCACAACACTTCCCTGTCTCAGAAGGGGAATGTGGCCAGGCTTGGTCCTCACAGTCCTTTGTCGCAGTGCAAATGACTCCCAGGAGGTGCGCTGCAACAACTGCACACACAGGCACGTTTGTTCTGATTCTCCAAGAGTGTCACAGATGTTCTGCAGTGATATGGTTAAAGATTGCAAGCTGCTCAGATAGCTCAGGAATGAGAGCTGAGCACAATGGAAACAATTGCACACCATCATTGCAAACAAGGAAACAGGACTCCTGAACTCAGGTTGCTGAGACAGCACTGGGTATCCAACGCTCGAGAGGGAAAACCTTTCCCCACATCATACTTGCTTTGCTATTGCCTACTGTGAACCTTCTCAGCCAGCCTCAACTAAGGGCTATGATGAAGATCACATCACACAATTTCCATGTTAGGACAAGGACTTTGCTGTGGTGGAATTTGCACTCTTGCATTGCACTGTGCAGCCCTATAGCAAGAACAAACCCCAAAATACCTCAAAATAGGGTACAAGTTTCTAACATGGCAGCTATTTTAATCTATTTTCAGTCAAGACCTTAAATAACACAGGAGTTATTCCAGTCCTTACCAGCACAGAACTCCACCAGACAAGTAAAAGTTGTATTGTGAAATTTATTTCACTAAGCAATATAAATGATCTATTCAGAGAGCTGTGTGCCATGT
Organism: Chlamydotis macqueenii; assembly: GCF_036417535.1. Classification (NCBI taxonomy): domain Eukaryota; kingdom Metazoa; phylum Chordata; class Aves; order Otidiformes; family Otididae; genus Chlamydotis; species Chlamydotis macqueenii. The sequence continues at coordinate 4,893,851 of NC_141556.1, read as the reverse complement.
GGTTGAAAAGCCATTTGATGGTGCCAGCACAAGTAGGATTTTTACCCCTCATAAAGTAAGGAAGAAACAAAAAGGGTCTTAATTTCCAGAAATACAGTATAAGGCTGTGCAGCTAAGCACATCTAGTTGACTAAGGGGCATGCCAGTCTTTGATTTGCATCTAATGCTTCTGAACGCCTTTGAAGTTCGGAACAAAAAGTCACAAAACCTTAAAAAACTCTGCAAAACCAAAAAACTTCACATGCTCTCAGCTTAGCTTTTAAAAGTCTAAAGCTGATCAAGTTACAAAATCCAAATCCTTTATTTTCTGCTCCTTAATAAGGAGTGTTTTCTTGGGAAAATACAACGGAGGGAGAGAAAGTAAAAGAAAATTCCTGCCCAACGCTTCTGAGGACTGTCTTGCAATAAGCAAAGCCTGTCTCTGGCTCAGCTGGGTCTGTTGGTTGAGTTCAGTGGATCCTGGATCAGGCCCTGCTCTGAGGACTATCCAAGCCTTTGGACTCTGTATGGGTCTCATCACAGCTGTATATCTGCACCCAGCCTGGGAGTGCATTATGCAGCTGCTCTACGCTCTCTTTCTGTCCCCAGGAGAGCTGCCAAGTGTTTTGCATTTTTGTGTGTTTGTAGATGAACAGCATGTCAACAAGAGAGCAAGGCGAAAGCCCTGCACCTCACATTTGGAGGCAGGAACTGGGATAACCCACAGCTCCTCTCCTGCAGCAGTCCTGCCTGAGGCCGTTCCCTTGCCCCATTAACCAGCCCTGATGTTCTGGGTGTTTTAGTTGACTCTTCAGACCCAATTTTTGAATTTGGTCCTGCAGAGATGTTATATGTTTATTTTAAATTAGGTAAAAGGAAAGTAGACAACTTCTAGCTCCCGGTAAACACTCACTTGTAAGGTGGCAACTGGGATCGATCTCCAAGCCTGGTCTGGTCTGGAGTCAGCACAGGGTGATGCTGCAGCATTTTTTGGACTGAAGTTGCTCATACAGCCAACCTACAGACACTGAGCTCGTGGCTCAGCTCTTCTTCTGTAGGTTTACTAGGATAGCCCTGCTACAGAAAGACAACCTGTCCTGTGAAAAACTGGTCATGAAAAATTTCAACAGATCCCCTTCCTCCCCTTCACAGCATTTCAGTCTTGCAAAACATTAAGCACATGAAGACATTTCAATTGTGAAGCAGTTTTAGGCCAAATATTTATTGCATTCCTTATAAAACAGTAAAAAGTGTCAGATCCAGAGACAATCTTCCCAATTCAAGACATTTAAATACATATTGCAAACCAATTCTTTTGAGTAGTGTGAATATAAAAGTATCACATTTCAGGTAGTACAGGATAGTTTTTTTTTTTCTTTTCTATTAAAAAAAACCAAAAACAGACAATCTTTTGATTTCAGCCTGTAGCCCTGACAAAAAGTTACACCCAGCTGGTCAGCCAGGGGAAGTACAGACCCATACCCCTAACCTCAACGTGCCCGCATGTGTACAGGTTAGGGTCGGACAGGTAAAGCAGATACTGCTCAAGCCTGTACAGGCTACACAGACACCATCCCCAAGAGACAGTTGCAGAAGGACAGGTCTAGATGAGGCAGGCAAAAAGGATCTCTGCAGATCCACAGGGACTGGCATGCCCGACCCTGTCCTTCCTCGGCCAGCTCAAGGACCACAGTGCTGCTTCCCTTCCTTCACCTCCCTCGTCTCAGTGTTGTCAGATGACCACTTGATAGCTGGGCTGCTTCACCTTCTGGTTTGTTCCCTGGAGTCCTGAAATATCCTGGTCGCTTTCAGACTGATCAAAATCCAAGTCTGGAGAGAGTAACACCTAGAAAGGAGAACAGAGAGAGGAGATGCTGATGGAGTGAAAGTTCTCAGCTGTTCTTGATACTGCTTGCTGAAGGGGTCAAGCACCCCTAGAGGGGTCTGCTGCAAGATCTAATCCTCTCTGGCAGATGGGAAAGGTCTCAAAATCACCTTCATCTCTCCAACAATGGCCAGACAGATTTGGGTGCAGATACATGATGATCTGGTGTCCCAACCTGCCCCTCCCCAAGAGCAGAGCAGGCAGCTAAAAGCTCTGTTCACCGTGGGACAGGACTCACACATACATACACGTGTTCAGGCCAGGCTGCAGCCTCAATGGAGATGTACAAAACCTAGGCCATGTATTTTGCAAACATCTGTACCCAATGTAGACCTTTTCCCAGGCCTCCAGCTACTTGCAGTCTCCAGAGCTCAGCAGAAGAGCAAGCAGAGCTACAGCTCTGCCATGGCTAGCAAGCTCAGGAGTGGTGTCCTAGCCTGGTAGCATCTTATTTCTACCTGGCACAGCAGCTCCTCGCTCAGTCTGAATTGTGGAGGCCAAAACAGAGCACTGACACCTCTCACCGGTACCTCTCCAGGTAAGAAAGCCCACAGCTTTGCTGTACGATCAAAAGGCTGCCCATTGCCTCCAGGAACACCTACGCTCTCAGTAGCAACTTCAACAGGCTGTTTTGAGCTAAACAGCTGTTACCGGCCTGGAGCGTTTACATGATGCAGACAGAGCCACAGGTGGGATATCCTCCAGCCACATCATCTGGAAGAGGAAAAAGGCCGGATTTTACTCGGGCTATGGCTGCACTGGCTACAGAAAAGCTGAAACCCAATGGCTGGATGGATGAGCCATGGGTAGTGTTCACGGCTTGACAGATTGTTTGCTAAACCCCAACCTACTCCTCTCCTTACCTCAAAACCCCAGTTTTGGGCAAGGAAGCTCTACTATCATTACCTCTGACAGTAGCTACCTCTAAGCACAGCTGAAGTGTGATCAACTCTTGTCCTACAGCTTGTGTCATGCCCTGCAGTACTCAGGAGCTCAACTGAATCATGAGGTTTCTGGTAAATGCTAATCATCCACATCAGAAGCCTGTCCAGGTCCTTGGCACCTCAGCCCCCAACTCTATAGAGGGACACAAGCTTAACAGCACAGTCAAGGGGCTCCAGTTTCATTTCTGTAGATGACCAATGCCAGCAGCACTTTCTCCCTCCTCCATTTGCCCATCACAGAACCCGAATAGCATCATTAGTTCATGGCTGACACAGGGACAATGGGCAGGTACCAGAACCAGCCCCACAAACATAGCTTCCTCCAGCAAGGCAGTGTAGACCTCCCACCCAAGCCTCAGCCCCACCTGACCCCACTTTGCTCCAAAGACTGAACCCATGCACTATGAAGCCTCCCTTGTGTCTGACCCATAGCAGCCTCCCAGTTCAAAGGCACAAGTCAAGGGATGGCGTGTGGGCTTTCAGCCAAGCATGTTCACCTGCAAAATGTCCCCAACAGCTTGGCCTGTCCTGGTGCTTGGAGAAAACCAGAAGTATGGGAGAATTAGTCTTATCTGTGGCTATCTTCAGGCACAGTTGCAAATTAACATGCCCTCTGCTTGCTAGCATTTAGACAGCGCCATGAGGCCAGTCACCACAGCAACAAAAGGACTAAACAGGAAAAACAAACTCCAATGAGTCAATGACTTCAAAGGAGCAGAAGAGCCTCAGGGGAAGATTTCCTCCCCACCCTCATACACACTCCAGCCCCTCCATCTGATGTTATCATCTTCACAGCAGCACGTCAGATGCTCAACGGGTAACAGTAGATCAGATTAAGCTCTTGTGTCCCCCCCCAACCATTGGTCTCAAGGAATTTTTTTTTTTTTTGTTCAAGACACGCATTGGAAAGTTTTCATCTCTTTCCAAGTGAGGATTTCCTCTGTTTATCTTATTAATTATTGTGATACTGTTGAACCTGAAAAAATAGGCATATAATTAGTCACTCGCAGCATTATAAACTCACTGAACTCCGACAGGTTGCAACAGGCTAGTTTTGGGGCCCAATGAACTTGTCATTTCAGTGGGTTTCAGCTGGAAACTCAAGTCCTGTTGCAGCCAAGCGTGGCTGACTGAGCAGGCACTAAGCATCATGCATCCAGACTCATTCAGATACAACTGAATGGGTCCGGATCCCATACAACTTGTACAAAGCTGCTCGAGCCAGCAGTCCCCCAGTAACCTTTCCACATTTCCTCAGGGAGCTTCATCATGAGATGGTATGTCATTGCTATAACAGTCATGGAACATACCCTCAAATATGTTTTTCAAGCTAAACTTCAGTTTGGGAGTTTTCAGCACAACCTGGACAAGGCGCTTCCCCTGCAGATGTGTCCAGGTCAGGATCACAGCAGGTCAGTGGCACAGCTGGGAACAAATCACAGTTTCCCAGTCCCAGGACAATGTGCTACTGTCTCTCTTGGCAGTCCTCAAATACTTCATGCATTCCTCCTCACACCAGGAGGCCAGCAGCTTGCAAAACAACGTGGGTCACGCTACCAAAACAAGGCTGTCCTTGCACTCTGCCAACAAATTCTCTCTGGGAGAAGAGGAAGCCTACTGGTTTGGTGCTCCATCCAAGCAGACCCTTCAGATAACCAAGCCATCTCAGTGGCAGAGAAAGACATTGCACAGACAGATAAGAACTGTAAACACAGGTTGTAAACCAAAGAAGCTCTGGGGATACTTCCCTGCTAGCCATGGAAATCTGTTTGCCTAAAAGCTTCACCAGTTTGGTACAGAAATAGGAACCATCCCACCGTCCTCCTGCACCTGAGCTTAGATGAGTTCCTAAGAGTCCATAGGGCTGACAGGTGGGAAAGTCTCCTTCCAGAGGCACCTCTATGCCCACCTTCATTTAGCTTCCCCATAAGGATCAAGCACCTTAGTTCACCTTGAGCCATTTAAAAATCAGCTTAGTTAAGGCAACCAGCAAATCAGACTCGCTCTTGGAGTATTCTTCAATACTTAAAAGAAGTAGCACAGGCATGGGCATTCATCAGCCTAGGGATTTGCCAGAAGTCACAGCTCCTATGAAGGGAATTGGGATAGCTGCTGAACTCCATGCTGACCAAAGGCAGGTCCTCATGTAGTATGATAGCTTTCCTCCCAGCCTCAAACTGGCCTCTAGTTTCACCCTAATCGTTCTCACAAGTACCACTGGTATTTGACTGAATTTTGCTTTGAGGCTCATTTCTGAAAATGTAAGCCTTCAGAAAAGGAGCAGTAACTCACTCACCTCCCTTGGGAAGGAAAAAAAAATAAAAACAAGTTAAAAAAAATCAAATAAGACATTAAAACTGACTTGTTTTCCCGAGTGGAAGAAACAAAGAAAGAACTGATAAGATCTAAAGTTTACTGTCACTCGCAAAGGCAAGGGAAAAGAGACCCAGGTCAAGGGCAGGACACAGGCAAAGCAGAAGTAAGGACCATGCAGATTAATGCATTTCTGCAGCCTGAACAGCCACTAGATTCAGACTTCAGAGATGTCTTTCCATCCCACAAGAGAGAGGGCAAAAAAAAAAAAAAAAAAAAAAAAAGAGACTTCAAGAAGAGCCTTAAAGCCCACAGTTCTTTGGTCTACATTGCAGCCACGGAGTCAGCAAGTGACATCAGTGGCAGGATTGCTGTTTGCCGAGTTTCTTCTTGCTACCCAGCTGGCTTACCAAGCCAAGGACAAAGCTGAGTTTTCCTGCTATCCCTATAAAAAAATACTGAGTGTGGGTTTTTAACAGGTTAACGTCAGCCCTCTCTTTCCGTTCTCCTTCCTCTCTCCCCCTCCTTTTCCAAACACAAACTGCTAGTTCAAGTGAAAATAATGACACTGTCTATTGGCGAGATAGGCAGAGGGTTGAAATTCAAGAAGGCAGCATGATGGGGAGCTGTTGGCGCCTGCTGCTAGACAGCCCTGATGAACCCTGATAAACTGTGGGACACATTAGCTTCAGCCAGCTCTACCCTGTACAGAGATGCTTCTCAGCCCCACTTCCTCCCCTTCCACTGGGCAGTAGGGAGTAGAAAAAAAATTTCCCCCATTTGAACAGTTTATTAGTAGCAACGAGCCCAGCAAATCTTCATTTTCTGTTTTTGAGCCCAAATTCCAGCCAGTCCAGCTGTAGAGCCCAGCCAGCCAATATAATCTTTAATTTATAGCCTAAAAAGTTGACATGTGAAGCAGGAGCCTACAGCTATTCCTTGAGACCCAGTGCCAAGAAGTAGAGTCTGAAAAGCAGGTTGCTTTACTTCTGTACTTCTTCATTGCTTCCTTCTCTGCCAAAACTATTGGTTGGGCCAGGGGCACAGGAACATGTCTGAGCATAAAGGAAACAGTCCCTGTAGACTGCTCCAGGTAGAAGCTGGTCCCTTTGGTAGTTTCACTGCTGTGATGAGGGTTTCAAGACAGATGCACATTGAAGGTCTCAGCAAGAGCCTGTCTGAGAAAGAGAGTCAAGTACCTGGAAGATGGAAGAAGCCTTTGACAACAAGAGTCAACTGTGGGAGTCCAGTTTCCACCATTTGAAAAAACCTAATTGAGCTATCAGAAGAACCTTCCCTAACTTCCGGAGATTCACAGATATCTTCCCTTCACATTATCCAAAACTGAGCTAGAGGCCAGAAAATTCTTGCCCTGCCTTCAGTGGAGCAAGGCAGAGGACCAGCTCCATTTCCATGGAAAACCATTAACTGTGACACCATCTGTGTAGCCACAGCAGCAAGCTATCTATAAGACTAGACACTCCAAGTTTAGGTTTGAAAGGCTGGAAAGGAGGTTGACATCTCAAATAGAGCTGCTACCTCTTTACCCTTGTTTCTGAGCTGTTGTAATTTTAACTGTTTTTCAAAACTAATTTTAATTCCTTAAACCTTCAGGAACACACCAGCATATCCAGCCAGTAAAGCAGATCTTCACCACCACTTTTATATTTGGAGCAGACCTCCAGCCTAGCTCTTTCCAAGGAAATAGTAGTCTTGAACATTAATCATCACCAAGAAACCAGGACTGCACCATAACCAGGGACAAGCTCATGCCCAGAGTTAATCCACCTTCACATTCTAAAAACCCACAATTCTTCACAAACCCGCAATTCTTCACATTCATTTAAAATAGAGAGAGGTAGATTTAGATTAGATATTAAAAAAAAAAAAAAATGTTTACAATGAGAGTGATGGAACACTGGCATAGGTTGCCCAGAGAGGTGGTGGATGCCCCATCCCTGGAAACATTCAAGGCCAGGTTGGATGGGGCTCTGAGCAACCTGATCTGGTTGGAGATGTCCCTGCTTCTTGCAGGGGGGTTGGACTAGATGGCCTTTGAAGGTCCCTTCCAACCCTAACCATTCTATGACTCTATGATTCTAGGTGTGAGTTCTTCGCTTCAATCAATAACCATCAAAACATAGTGGTACTGCCCTGCTCAGGCCTCTCTTCACTCTTCTCTCCAAAACAATAAAGATTTCTTGAGGATGCCCCCACCACACAGGAAACTCCCTGGGGCACACTGTTTGCACATTTCTAGCAAAAAAACATGCAAACATAAATTCTTACCTTGCCAAGCTACAACTGTTTATCTGGATATTGGGCCAGGAGTGACTCACTTGTCTCAACAGCTGCTCACATCTGCCTGCCCTTCCTGCCAGAGGGAAGATTCCTCCGACACTGCACCCCCAGAAGCAGCAGACACTTTCCCACTGCACCCTTGAGCTGTGGAAGCCATCGCTGTTGTGCAGACTGCCAAGCACATCATTAAACACTATTACCTCCATGTGCGTTGCAATGTCACCAGTAATTGGTCATCTCACCCAGCAGCACAAGAGCCAAGTTACTTTTTATAAAAGAGCTCTCAGAAAGCAACAGCTATTTCTGCTCATCCTAAACGCCCCAGCAGAAGCTACTCCAGGAGCCAGCCTGCAACTGCCAGAAACTATCTTATCACAACGAGCCTCGCCAGTGAACTGCAGAATATCAACAGCACACTTTGAATCCAGGTCTGGGTGCCAGGGGAAGGAAGGGAATTCAACCCAGCAACTCAGGTCGTGGGCTACGCCAAAAAGCCGATGAGAAGCACAGACACCACTTGCCCAGCAAACTACACGTCATTAACAAGAACAAAGTCTGCTGGGACTGAAGCATTTCCTCCCCTCCCATAACTTTTAAGTGTCAGGCTCACACTACACAAAATACAGCTTCCTACAGCTAAGGGACCATCATCTGGCTGAAAAAAAAAAAAACCAAAACCTAAACATTGACAAAAATAGGATTCCTAGCTAGGCCTTGTCCTCCAAAAAGGATGCTACCAATTACAGCGAGGAAAGTAAGCTTTTCTAAGCCAAGATTAATTACAATTAAAAATAGGGAAGTTGATAGACATGCTGCAGAGGTACCCACCACCTTCAGCCTGCCACTCCAACAAGCCCACACAAGTTACTGCAAGAGCTAGCTCATGCCCTACAAGATACTGTCATCATTTAGGAAAATATTTCAGCAGCACTTTGTAGGCTGCGATGTTGTTCCTCATTGTTAGACAGGGCAAGATCCTGATAGGAAACATCCCTTTGTTGACCTCAGCTGCATGAAGAGTTAGTTTGGTTTAGAAGAGTCATCATCTCCATTCACGAAGCATCACCCTAGGTCTAGGCAATATGATGGTATGTTGCATGGTTGTGATGAAGCACACAGAACACACCACAAGCTTGCAGTCTGGTCTCCAACATAGAACATTTTTGGTCTTACCTGAGATTCCTCAGTCCTCCTAGCCCGAGGGGTTTCTATAGATGCATTGATGACCAGGGTGTCCTTCTGCTTATATTTTCTCATGATCAAGCTGTCCACAACCCAGAACATAATGGCCTTGGGGAGAAAGGAGTTACACGGATAGATTACAGAGACCAAAATATAAAGTCATTCAATTCGAGCTATTTCTTCTCCTCTTGGTTTCTCCAATGTCCAGCCTTAATCAATCTAATTTAATATCTAAAGTAATTCTGCATCAAAAGTGTGTCCACTGGGGCTGGATGAGTCAAATTATTGAGGTCCCTTCTCAGATAAATCTTACTGACTCCATAGTTGTTGAAGACCCAGTGGAAAAAAAAAAAAAAAAAAAAAACCAATAACAAATCAACACAAACACAAAAGCTACAATAGGCCAAGTGTCCACCAGGAAATAACCATTGAATCAAGCTCCATCCCAGGTTCACCTGCTCTGTCTGCACCAGTCACTGCTCAGTTCTAGTATAAGCTGAAGAGTTCAACTCGCTCCTCGTCAAGGGGGATCTGAATATTAACACCTTGCTCTCATTTTCCATCTTAGCAGGAACTGAGCAGCAGGTCAAGGATTACCCAGAATCAAGGGAACCAGGAAAATGCCGAGCTTTCAAGAGGTTCTGCCAAACTAGTTTTGAAAAGATCAATAGTTCTGGGTAACCTGAACACCTTGCCTTGCTGCAATGCAGTTTGAAGTCTAGCCAAACAGCTAGATTGGCAGCTTGCCGAAGGTCACCATCCTATAGGAACTTAAAGGGTTTTGGGGCATCCTCATGCCTGTAGCCTGCTACTGAGATGCAGCCTCCAGACTGACGAGCCCCAGCTTTCTTCAAAGTGGTAAAGAGACAGCCACCCAGCAGCTTGGAGAAGGGAGTAGAAATTAGGAAGAGAGGCCATGCAGGGTTGTAATAACAGATTTGTGTATTCCTGACAAAAAATACTTGTTTCCACTCCCCTCCACCCTGTCACAGCCCCTTCAATTACTCAAGTCTTCCCCAAGCCAGTTCCTGTACATGCTCCCCATGGGGGTGGACCAAGATTTTCAAACCACCCTACCCAGTGCTTGCAGAGACATCACTTACATTGACTATAAAAGGCACAACCAGCATGACCAGGATGAGCTCCAGCTGGGGGTTTGGGATGTAACCCAGGAGGATCTGCTGAAGCTGCAGAGGAGAAAGCATTTAGAAGCATTATTTCAAAAGCTCTGTTGTGAGATCTTTGCTGCAGACTGCTTGCTTTCTTACACCAGCAGTCTCCTAGCTAGGGGTGCAGCCTTTGCTTTAGCCCAGCTGCCAAACACATGATTTTATACAGAGCAAGAAATAAAGTACTGCTAGTTTTTCAGTGTAACGACCCATGACAACAACTGGCGGGACTTTCCTTGGCTCCTTGGAGCATAGCTGCAAAATAAGGACAACAGCCATGTGTGATGAGCATGGAGAGGAACCCAGCAGCATCGCTGGATCTAGCAGTGCGTGCTGCTGAACAACATATTCACGTCCAAGTCTGAGCACTGTAGGCTACTGGGTTTGAACAGGAACAGATACAGGAACTGTTCCTGAACAGGAACAGATAAACGCTCCCAGATTGCTGTAAATAACTCCTCAGTCAAACCACACCAGCCTGTGAGATACTAGGCACTACATATAAATGCACCCAAAACTGGAGTTACCTACTGACCCTCAGAATTGTTTTTTATACCCATCACACCTACCTGCCACCAGGTATGTGGCTACAAGCACCACAGGTTATTATTTTTCTAAAAGAGAAACTCGTGATGAACACGATTACCATTTCATGAACGACCCTACAGAAGTAGCTGGGGTACAAAGGACATAATACTTGGATATTTGTTTCCAAATTAATCTCTAAGAGTCCCCCTAGTTTAGGCATGAGATCACAAAACACCAACATGAGCTGACTTGATGAGATAATGTAGACATCCTCTGGCAGAACTGAAGTAGCTCAGCTGCCAGCCCAGCCCATTTTATCCTTCCAAGGATGGAAAAGAAAATTAAAGCAGCATCTTATTCCACTAGCTTTTGACTAGCAAGAGAATGTACCAAAAGCCAAACGGTTATGAAAAACTCATGTTTCCCCAAACTTAAGTAACAGCTAATGATTACAGAGCAATGTCAACAAGTCATAAGGATTAGCGACCTATGATGATGGGAACCACTAATAAGACAGAGCTGACAAGAAGCAACCCACAACAGCTGCGGCTAGAAAAATGCAGCTCCAGAACTTACCTTTGTCCAACCAGGGATAAGCAGGACAAGGCTAATCACAGTCTTCTCAAAAACCATGATTAGCAAGTAGAGGATACACTGGCCAATCCATGCAGCAGCTTGTGGAGGGTCCCCTGGGAAAACAGCATATTAAATCTGAGACAGATGAAGACAGCATTGAAGAAAAGTTGCCTCATGCTTGATACCTGAGCTGATTAGAGGGACAGGGAAGCGTTTCCATATTGCAAGTTTTGCAGTGAGACAAATACTCAATACAAAACTTAAAATTACTAGAGAGATTTTTCTATCTACAGTTCCAGGAGAACACGCCTGGAGTAGAAAGGTTTGGTGTGCCTCCAGGGTCTACAAGTCATTACTCCATTGAAGATCAAAACATACCAAGATCTAAGCTCAAATCTTTCTGGTTAAAAAAAAAAAAAAGTCAATCTGACTTCTATTAAAGAAAATTTAGCAGACTTGTATCCTTTACTAGTTGCAGATCATTTTGCGCTTTTGAAAACTAATGTAGAGAGATAAGTGCAGAAAGGCAAAAACACATCCCACTTCCATTTGTGCAGACTCCCTGTACCAGAAGTCAGCTATTTGTCTTTCACAACGCAGTTGTGCTTTTGAATTAAACTTGGCTGTAAGCAGGAGAGCTCATTCTGATGAGACAAAACATACATCATACCACCACTGGCCTTTTGTTCTAGAAGCTGATTCTCTTTTTCTACTCCTTTCAGGGCTGATTCTGAAACGGAGATGGCAATTAACCAGACCCTTCGTTAATTTGAAGGGCAAGCAATTAACAAATTTCAGACACTACTCAAAAGCCCTACCTACCCTGCAGATGCTAACACAATCTGTATTTATCTGCCTCCTATCTTGCTCTCCATTCCACCAACCTGCTGCTGAAATGCGCCAAGAGGAGAAAACCACCACCAAAACTCTTCCTACCTTGCATCTCCTCCTCCATTGCCTGTCCTTCCTAGATCAACGGCTTTGCTGAAGCAAGAGTCCTACAAGTGTCCTACAAGGCAGGCAGCCAGCTTCTGTTAAAACGGAGAGACGCAGCTCTGGCTCTGCCCAAAGACCTGAAATTTTCATGTTCCTCCAGGAACCTCAGCACTGGCAGACACTCCTGGGCTGTCAAAGGCCACAGCCCAGTAATATCCCAAATGCTTAATGGAAAATCCATTCCTGGTAATTCTAAGGAGATTGGATCAAGTTGTATAAATCTGGGTTTGGATAACAAATATGCTGTCCTCCACTTGGGGGAAAGGATACACAGCCTTGGAGATTGATGTTTTCCCTCTCCTTCAGCCACTGATGGGCATTGCCAGTATCCTCCCTACGGTGCTGAGCTACTTTGAGCTGGATAGATACAGGGATTTGAGGGGAAGAAGCCCTGCTTGTGCAAGCTGCCAAGTATCCCACCTCCTCAAAGCACAGACCACTAAAATACTTTATAGAGGGAAAGCTTGAAAGCTCAGAAATCTCAGCACCTTTTGTCAAGGTACCAGAGATTTCATTTCTCTTCACCTCAGCAAACCTAGAAAAGTCCTCACAGACAGGTCCCCCTGACTTTCTCCCCACCCTTCCAGCGGACAGGAGCCTCACAGGAGCAGCTCACAAACTTCTGGAGCATTTTAACCAGAATGGCAGACTGATAATCCCTCCTGAAGCAAAGCTAATCCCAACAGCAATCCCCAAGACAAGATACTGCTGGACTGATGCTCCTGTACACAGGGACCAGTCAGTATCCTGCACACTCCTCTATAAAAAAAATAAAATAAAATCAGTCATTAAAAGACATCACTTGCAATTTGCTCCCTGCGAAGCCTTACCTATCCAGATACCAGCAATAGTCTGAAGATTTCTGGTCACTATTTTCAATACAAGAAGCATAAATTTTCAGTCTAAAACAGAATTAATTTTTTTTTTTGCTGATGAAGTGAACGGCTGGTTACGCGATACTTGCTGTCTGAACAAGAGACAGGGGCTCCATTGCCCCAGGTTTTAGAGCAATTCACTCAAAAAGAATCAATGCTAATTAAATATGAATGTTTCAAATAGGGGTACTCATCAAGTAATAAGTATATTTGTATTGTTAACAACGATAATGGTACCATATCTATTACATGTGCTTGCTTCAGCCCTCCATAAGCACCGTGCCAGCTGGTTATCATCTTCCCAGGCTCCTCAGAATATCTCAGGTCTGCAAAACTGAGCTACAGTATCTGGCGTAGGAAAGCTGCAGCATTTCCTCTTACCACTTGAGTATAAGATAACCCCTGGCAACACTTGTTTCCAGCATAATCAGGCCGGAATTTGGAACTGCATCCGTGCAAGAGAACCCAAACCACCGCGAGATGCCGATGGTCGGTGTGCTGTCGGATGGCAGCAGGCTGGGAGCTCTGCCCCACTTTTCCCAGCACAACACAGTTGAGACATGGGGCAGGGGAAGAAAACACCAGTAGTTTGCAAAAGCACATTTATCCAAACCTCCAGCCACAGAGACCAGGAGACCGGGATTTAGTAAGAGCTGGTATCCAACTAAGCCCAGCTCTAGGGGGGTTCTGCTTCCCATTAAGGGCAAAACAGGTTTGTGTGTGTATTTGTCCTTATTCTGTCATTTGTCAGCAACGTACCAAAACATCTGCCTCATTGTTAAGCTAAAGCTAAGAAGTAGAGGCATCCAGTTAGCATTGCCATGCCAGATACCTCAGAGTGATCACCTTGCACCCCAGCTTTTTAGTTGCTCAAGCCACGATCAAGACGGAAGCAAAGGAGGGGAAGGTGAAGGACTGCGAGACCAGGGATGCAGAGAGGCTGCTGAGCTGGGAGGACAGCAAGCAGAGAGTGCCAGACCAGCAGGCAGCCGTACAGAGACAGGGAAGGAAGAGGGAGCCAGGAAGGTTACGTGCAAGCGCAACCAGCAGAGCCCGCAGAGGATTTCAGAAAGCACGCGTCTCCGCTCCCTGGCAGGCAACGGCTTAATGGGTGGTCTGCGGAGGGGACCGGAGCTGCGTTATAGGCAGCTGGCAGTTAGAGGCTGGTGTCAGAGAGGCTTTCATCCTCCTGAAGCATGGACAGCCTCTCCTGACAGACTTGGGTGCCTAGCTGTCTTTGGCACAGGGTAGGTATAGGGGGGCTTTTTGTCCCATACCCCAAGACTGATCAATTCTCCTACAAACCCTCAGATTACCATCACCCATCAGAACTCTGAGTACAAACAACACAGGAAAACAAACATATCCATGTTTGAACTCTTTCCCTTTTGCTTTGTGTTGTCAGCTGTGCCCCATCCCCCGTGGGGAGGCAGGACTAACAGCCACAGCACCCTTTGCAAGTCGGCTCTTCTGCACTGCAGCCGCGATGGCTCTTAAGGAACACTTCCCTCTGTCATCTCAGCTTGCCCCAAACCCTGCAAGTTTGAGATCTCTCCCACATACCTGCCCCCTCACATCCTTTTGGGGATAGAAGGTCACTACCGTTCATTGTCACAAACAGCGGGCGATTGTTCTTTGTTTTGCATACTGTGCACTAGACAGCCCTAGTCAGGTTTCGGCTAACCAGGCTCTAGAAAAGACAACCTGCTTCTTAACCCACCCTAGGCATGAACTTGCCCATGTCTCCAAGGTCAACAGCCCCTCACTCAAAAAATTTCCCTTCACTTTCAGTTCACAAGAAAGCTATCAACCTGCTCTTGAGTTTTCTTGAGGTTTGACAACCTTTGGAAAAAGAAAACCTTTTCTCATTTTGCCAGAGAACAGTTTTTACTGTGCAATTGCAAGGTCTCACCTAGGGAACCCCAGTCCTCCAAGACCAGAGCTCTGCCCCAGTTAGGTCAGCTTCACTGGCTAAGTGTACAGGGCACGTGCAAGTGGTACAGCAAGCAGGACAGACCTGCATCCTTAACACCCACCACATCCCACCTTGTCAAAGGTACCTCCATCCCAGCATAGAGCTTCAGTCATTCATATTTCTCACTCTGGTCTTCTCTGCATCACCTACAGAAGATGCTGTGAATCTTCTCCACAGTCAGAACGACATCACCACTTCTTACATGTCCAGGGTAGACAGTGGAAGGATACAGAAAGAGACCCACAGACCCAGGCAGAGGCCAGATTTGGCCATTGCTCTATCACCTTAAGCAGCTCAAAATTGCTACTGTTTTGCAACCTCTTCCTCCTCCTTTTCCATTCTAAGCTTTGTTTTCAGATGAGATGTTTCTGTCCAGGAATCCATCCTGGAGTACAAAACAGGACTTCATTTCCACCCCTAGCAGGAAGAACAGAGGGCGTCTCCACAGCTATTTTTTACTGCATCTTGGTCTCCCAAGGACAGGAGGCTGCTCAGTACCAAAGTAACTCTGGACAAAGATGGAAATGAAACAACAGCATGGTCCATGGGGCTGCAAGGATGACTTCAGCTACAAACAGATAGTGGCCCATTTCCTCTTCACCAAGGAGGTCAGCTGGCTGCTCCTTATCTGATCAGGTTTGAAGTTACCCAAGGACCATCGATCCACCTCAGAGTGGCCATCATCCACATCCAACTTGCCACTAATGCATCTAACTGACTAATCCCAGTAACAAACAAGTCACCATCTACTGGCATCTCATCATGGAAGAGGGAGCCTTTGGTGTG
Source organism: Chlamydotis macqueenii (assembly GCF_036417535.1). Taxonomy (NCBI): domain Eukaryota; kingdom Metazoa; phylum Chordata; class Aves; order Otidiformes; family Otididae; genus Chlamydotis; species Chlamydotis macqueenii. The sequence continues at coordinate 4,878,342 of NC_141556.1, read as the reverse complement.
GTCCCTAGACAAGCCCGTAAGACAGACTGGCCATATGTCCACCTTCCACAGTTAGGAAGCAAGGCTGGAAAACTTCAGCCGATCCCAGCTAACCACACACCTCTTTTAGGCGCTGGCTTCCTACAGCAAGATGGTCAGAGGTATCCTCAGATGCAACTTAATATTTTTAATGGACCAACTGCTGTCCAGAGGTGCCTGGCTCCATGGTAGAGAAGCCTTCTTACATCAAGTGTTTCCATTACATAAATCCAGGTGAGTGCCAACAAGACTGTTTCTGCCACACAAGATTGCCAGCCAGCAAAAAGCAATCTACTCCCTGGAGGGTAAAGCCAAATAGATGCCCTCCTCTTTTCTGTGTCCAAAGTTTCCCTTTCCTTGTAAAAGAGGGGAAATAACATCTGTTAGATGATGACATGTATCACACTCCCTTTGAACACTTCCAGTTTCTTGTTCTCAGTACTAGTGGGAAGGTAACACAGAGCATCTCAGCTCCAGGCATCGACTCTGCCATCAACATTTCCTTTTCACTTAATGAACACCCTTTGCTCAAACCACCTCACAGCCATCTCCCACCCTGATAGATATAGATAACCTCCTTCACCCCAAAGGATGCACGCACTGCATATAGACCATTCTCCTCCAGTGGCACTGCTGCTGCTCCCCACCAGCAATATCTCCTTGGTGCAGACCCAGGACCACCAGTGCCTGCAGCAACCTCACAGAAACACGTCTCACATATTCCACTCGTGCGTAGGAGCCCAACTGCTCGCAGAGCAAAAGCAGCACTGCTGGAGGTATTTGAGTTGTTACCACACAACAGGATTAGTTTTAATCCAGGCTGTCTAATGTACCAAGCTGTCAGCACAGCCCACATGGTACTGCCAGACAGCTTTATTTATGTTTTTTTGGGGGGGATTGTGTGCGCACTGAGCAGGTAGGAAAAAAGCTTAACCACAGCCAAAGCGGAGGGTTCAGTGGACTTGAGGAAAAGCAAATATCTGAAAGCACTGAAAGCTGTACTGGGTGACATGGTGAGGATAGAAAAAGTCAATAAAAACCTCTTAAGACATACTCAAAGGGTACTTCCAAATCCAAGGGATCTAATTATCAGTGCCAAGTAGAGAGGAGGGTAAGAAATAGCAGCAACGCATCTGAATGGCACAGAAGCACTCACTTTAAGGGCAAGAACAGGTTTTCAGAGTTTAGGACACCTGGACATCCCAGGCCCTCTCTAGCATTTTCTGCATCTGAACTAAAAGTCAGTGTACAGCTGGAGTCAGTTCCCAGTGTGCAGTGTCGCACCACTACTCCGAGTCTTCGGTCCCTGGAGATACTGGTGTTGCAGCGGGGTAAACACTGCTCCTACCACACAGATCCAGGACATTCAAAGGTTTGCACCCCTGCTCAGAGAAAGGGATCTGACCTCATGAGGATGATTCTCAGTCCTCTCCTTACTTTCCCCCCCTGGTCCTACGGGTGGAAAGGCCAAGCAGGCTAAGGACAGTGCAGCCCCCCCAGGTTAGAGCTGTTTTCAGCAGTATTTCCTCAGGCATTCGCAGCCAGCTCCCTTGGCTGCTCCAGGACGTGGGAATATTTGTTATGGAAATTTTGTACATCACAACGGGGCCAAAAGCAGCCTACACAGGTCCTCAGTTAAACTCAGCAGCTGGCACAGAGCATATTCTGCTATAACTAAATTTGACGAGCAGAGTTCAACAGGCCACTAAACAGCCGTCCACGGCCTCCAAGCAACATGCCTTTCCATTTCCAGACAGTGAATGAGCACAAAGCATCAAGCTTTGACTAGTCAGTGACTGCAACCACAGCCACACACAAGTCAATATCCAGATGGGCATCCAGAGAGGCATCTTCAAGCAAGAACACTCTCTTCCCTGCCCCCCCCATCATTTCTTAATGCTCCTCTTCAACATTTTATTTGCATATTCTAGAAACCATCTCTTGAAGCAAATCCATAGCGTTTGTTTACTTAAAAGAAATACTCCAGTATTTCTAAAGCACTGCTTTAGAGTTATTAGACACAACCAGGATGCCAAGACACTGCAGCCATCAGGAGACTTGATGGTAGGGAGCTGCTTATTGCCATTGGAATGGGAGAGGGAGAAGAGAGCTGAGCACTTTGGAGGTGGGGCATAAGCCAGACCAGGCTTCATCCGACTCCAGTCAGCATCTCCCCTGGTCAGTCTGTACAGACCCAGCAGCACCTCCAAGACTTTGGGCATCCCCCTGCCAAGTCCTTTGCAGCTTAAGCTCTGCTTTGATCTCCTCCCTACATAAGTCCCCTCCAGGGAGAGCACCTATAGAGATGGCCCCCTGCTCAAGCAACGGTTCACAGAGTGTTTGTAGAGTTTGTTAGCTTTGAGTATGTGTAAGGCAACCACCACTCTCCAAAGCTTACTTGAATAAAGATGAAGAATAAACGTCTCCAATCTTTGATCTTAGGAGCCAAGCATATTCAGAAGAGACAGCAGTCCAAAGAGTAATCAAGAACTGCTGGGTAAAGATGGAGGAACATAAGCATATAGGAGCCTTTGGCTCTCCACTAGCTAAAAAGCAGGTCGTTCCTGGCTGCAGCAGTCTTTGGCTAACAGCTCAGACACAAGAGAGGCTGATCTCAGAATGGGTGTCTCCTGGTTTGTTTGTTGGTTTTTTTTTTTTTTTTTAAATACTAAAGTAATAGATTTTTCTAAACAGTTCTGGACAGCTGGATGCTTAAAATAGCAGCGTAGATTTCGGTGCTTTCCCTTCCCTTTTCTTTGCTTCTCCATTGACACAGCTATTGCAGTCACACATGGAAAACCACACGGGGCCACGGAGACAAACATCCCAACAGCAAAGCAGAAAGGACTCCTGGGGCCCAAAACAGAGGATAACCACAGCGGTTTGCATCAGTCGCAGGGATGCATCCAGAAGTTCGAGGGTCAAGAAGGACACAGTTGCAACAGACTTTTGCTTGAAGACCATGCAGGTAGATTGGTACCAGCTGTACTGGACAAAGACACAACTGTCCCTTCCTCAGTGCTGGAGCAATGGCACTCACTAGAGTCTGCAGCATGGATTGGTGCTTCCCTGGTATTCTGCCCTTCTTCCTCTGCAGGACTGCAAGAGATGCTTGTGCTCCTCAGGAGAATTGAGGAAATCAATGTAAAGTCTGGTATAGCAATTAGACTAGAAAATGAATCATATTTCTGGAGCCTGTATCAAACTGTACAAAGTTTACTAGCATCTTCCAAACTGTTTTGGAAGTTACTTAACACCCGAGAGGAGGATAGCAGCGTTTTGCTTCCCTAGCTCTGCATTGGACATGACACTTGGCTCCTACCTAACTTTTCCGTTGTGGCCACTTTGGCTAGAGATCTGCACCAAGAGCACTGTTTGGTGGGTCAGATATTTAATCCTCAATTCAAGAGCTAAATTCAAGCAACAGCAGAAACATTTTTGCTAATGAAAACAAGATTTTCTCAGAGGAGTGAGCTGTTTCTGTAGTCTAAGCCAGCCTTCGTGAGGGGCCAGCTACAGCTCGACAGAAGTTCATTACTGCTCGGCAAGGTTAAAGCAAGCTGTCAATACACTTCAACATTTCCATGCTTCTGCTCAACTGCAGACGTGGCACGCAAACCTGAAGCTGTAGCCCGAGATGGCTGCGGGCTTTGAGTCCTTGCTGCTCAGAAGGAGAAAAGTAACAGTCCCTGAACCAAGAATACCTGGATTCCTCTGCTGTCTCATCTGAATGACTTCAGCGCTCTGTGCTTGGCTCCTCAGCTCTTCAAGAAAGAGCCATTAGGGGAAAAAAGGGCTAGTCCCCACCAAATACATGCTGTCAGGATGCTGAACCTGCTCTGGAGAACACCGTTTCTCATTCCCAAACTGCAGCTGCTCCTGCTGTCTCACAAACCCAACCATCCCCTTTGTCCTGTGCCACGACCCATTTACACATGCTGAACACGACCCTGAGTACGAGCTCACAAGTGAGTGGGGTCTCCACACTAATCCCAGTTTGGGACAAGTTTCACCAGCTCAGTTATGACATCAGCTACAAAGCAATGAGACTACCTTCAGAAAAGATTTAATCATTAAGGTCTTAAATGTGATTGGTATGAATAGGATACATTTTCTAAAATAAGATTGAATTTGTCTTTGTATTAGATACAACATAGAATAGGCAAAGAGTTAATATTTCCCTTTCCTGCAGCCAGAGAAGCATTGCTCTCCTGGAAGCTGGCTCTGCTCTTTCAGAAGAGAAGTGCTACCCTCTAGTGGGGCCAGGTGAGAAAAGCTTTTCTGAAACTTTTTTTTCCATCTCAAGAATCAAAGCAGAGAAAGTCCAGACTCCTCGGGCATACTTTTTTTTTTTTTTTTCCTGGACTCCACAAGTCATTTGAGAACTGAGTGTTGGGGCCAGGCTGTGTCCTGCTGATGCCTACTACAACTCAAAGCAAATGCAAGAACAACTCCACGTTCTGAACTGAGAGGCTAAGAAATAAAACTCAACCCCACAAAAATCAATGCCATTGCACCCGAACACCTTAATTCATCATACACGTGTCCTATTATGCACCCAAGGAAGTGTTCAACCTTTCATCACCAACCTGCTATGCCCAAGTAGCCTTAGCAAGGCAGCACGTGATGTCCGAACATTTAACACAATGATCACTACCACGCTGTGAGCTCCTTGAAGAAAAGGTAACAGAAGCTGGCTGCTCACATATTTTCTCCCCAAGCTGCAGTTTCTGCCATTTTCTTCTTATTATTCATAGCTGGGAGCAAACAAGCCACCTTAGTGCCCAACGGTTGTCACCTACCATATTCTCCGAAGACCAGGTACGTGTACTTCTTGTGCTGCACGATCCAGGAGACAACCTTCACGCCAAGCCAGATCAGCAGCATTCCCAGTGTGGCATCAAGGATGAAATTAATAAGGTAGCTTAATAAGAGCAGAGGAAAATTCAGATTTCAGTTGTGTTCTTAAACTTTATCCAAAACCTTTTATTTCAATATTGGAATCCATAAAAAAACCCTCAAGATTTCAAAAATCCCCACTTCATACTCCAAGCTCACTTCCTTTCTCTTTTATTGAATTTTCCTATAGCCTTACCAGCAATTTCTTAGTTTAAAAGCCTGGATAGCAGAGAAGGGAGCTGGCTCCACCAACTCTCTGGCATTGCTCATTTATTCGTACAGCATTAAAAACATAAGCAAGGCAAGCCCAGGAAGAGTTACCCACTAAAAGGAAGCTTTCCATTTGCAGCATCTTTTTATTAGGATGAAATCCCAAGTTTCAGGGAAACAGAACCAAACATGCCCCATCCCTGGAAACATTCAAGGCCAGGTTGGATGAAGCTCTGAGCAACCTCATCTGGTTGGAGATGTCCCTGCTCCTTGCAGGGGGGTTGGACTTGATGACCTTTGAAGGTCCCTTCCAACCCTAACCATTCTATGATTCTATGATTTTTGGAATTTCATACAGGAAAATGGAAACTTCTTGGACACCATAGCTGCTTTGCAATCTGCCCAGCCAAAGAGGCAAAAAAAGTCCATTTTACCCCTGGGTGATGGGTTTGCTCTGCAGCTTTGTATATTTAAGCCTTACTGGATAGAGTGCCAGAGGCAGGAGACCTGCAGGGACTTTCTGGGGATTGCAGGGTCCAAGCTCTAATCCAGCACCTCGTATTTTAATGAAGTCCAGAGGAGGGGGGGGGGGGGGGGGGGGGGCGGGGAAGGAAAGAAGTCTCACAGAATAGTGTTTTCTGGCCCGTTTTCCATTATTGCAATATTTTCTGCTGAATTGGGCCAGATTTCTACAGTGTAAAGAAAACACCAAGCACAGGGCTACAGGAATGAACATTTCCTTTTCCAGAACCTGACACTGCCTCTGAATAAAGACACTGAAAATAACAATCTGCTTCTGATATCCGTTTTGAAAATACAACATGAAGTTTTTCGACATCCAAAGGCTCAAAGCAGCTTACTAGATTTTCCAGCTGGTGAAGTCAGAGCACTCTGATACTGGAGCAGGACACGTAGCATATGAATCTCAAAGCCCAGGGACAGGGCTGTAAAGCTTTAAGCTGCCTAGTTCAGGATGATAAGTCAGGCAGCACAGGGAAACATAAAACATACATTAAGGGGAAAAAACTAAAACTGAAGGGCGCAGCATAAGCACGAAAGGGTTTATTTTAAAGGACAACTATACCTCATTTTAGAGGTCATATTTTGCCTTAGTCAAACTGTAATTTGTAAATTCTCAAGTCTGGTGTGCAAACAAGTGGCACATTTAACAGCCACAATTGCATGGGACACCGCTGCATTATTTACGGCAGCTTTTTGCCGGTGCATTTCAAGATGCTTTTAATCATCAGAAAAGCACGGTTGCGCTACTCCATCTCCATCAAACCAGCAGACTGCAAAGAGCAGAAGACATCCCAGATCCCAAATGTAAGCTCAGTAGAGTTTATCCCCATGTAGTACTTCAAATGGATCCATTTCCACCATGTATGACATTTCCCAACAGGCTTGCTTCCTCCTTTCACAGATGTAAGACATGAATGCAAGCATCTTGGGTACTTACAGAGAGCAAGGGTCCTCTTCAGTGAGGTCTGACAGAAAAACATTGGCAAAGTGGATGAAGAGGGCACCTATTGCTTGCTTGGAGGTATCATAAAACCTAGGGGAAAAAAGGCAAAGAGATCTGTGCCCTGGAGCACCAGCAGCCCAGCAGTCACACAAGTGAAAGCCCTTCATGCATTTGCCTTCCTCCAAGAGGTATCCAGGTATTCATGATGCTCAAGAAGTTGTACATGGTGAAAAGGGCAGTTTGGCTGAATCCAAGTACTTAGGAGGGGAGGAAAAAAAACCCAACCACACAAAAACCCAAAAACCCACTTCAGCACATAGCAGCTCAGTCTCGCAGATCTGCTGCTGAGTTTCAGCCCGCAGCGAAGGGCAGTTCACCCTCCAGTGCCCAGCCCAGTCTCAGTGTCTCCAACCAGCAGTAAGTGCAGGGAAGGTGGTCACCCACTTACAATTTCTGCACCCACCCACACAGGGAATTGGATGGAATATCCAAATTATTTCAGGGGAAGAACCAAACTGAGGAGACTGACAGGCTTTTCATCACTGACTTTGGCTGGTAGCTCTGACCAGCTGGTAGCTCATCCCAACCATACGCCCACCTCTCGGAAGCCCATAAATACTTCAATACAGGGATGCTTTGTAGAACTGTCCAAAGATGACACCAATATCCACCTACCTTACATCAACAGTTGATGCCCCATCCCTGGAAAAATTCAAGGCCAGGTTGGACGGGGCTCTGAGCAACCTGATCTGGTTGGAGATGTCCCTGCTCCTTGCAGGGGGGTTGGACTAGATGACCTTTGAAGGTCCCTTCCAACCCTAACCATTCTATGATTCTATGAACACACAGCCAAATATATTATCTGGTCTATGCCTGAGCTGAGTCTGGGGACAAAGTGATTCATCAAATCTAAGATTAAAACTTAACCCTGTCTGGGAGAGAACCCATGTGCAGGTATGCCAGCAGATCAGAGGGCTGTAACCTCTTGGTTCAGTCACCTGCGGTAAAAACAAGCTTCCCTGGAGGAGCTAGGCAGGGAATTTTACTTCTAGGGGCATCAGCTACTTTATGGAGGTTTCCTTGGGAAGTGGCAACAGAGCATTTAACTTAACAACTAAATACCATGCAGGATATTCAGAGGGCCTAGAAGGTTTTAGAAAATAATATTACATATACGTGGTCTTTTCAAGCTCCAAATTAAGAATCTCACCATATCCTCCAGGGACGTCTCTCTTCCTTAGGTTCCTTAAATCTTTTTACTGCAAAGAAAATTAGAGAGTTACATTAACCAGCAGAGCTGAACCAATTCACATGAGCACTCTGCGCCAGTCTTCAATAAAAAAAAGCAGTAGGGGAAAAAAAAAAAAAATATCTGGAGGACTCTCAGCATTTGCTAGTCTAAAGCTGAGCAAATCCAAAAGACCTGGCTCCAAAATGACTAGAGACAATGCATGCACCCACACATCAGAAGGGTAAACAGCAGAGAAGTTTGAGAGGCAGGTGTGTGATTCTGGCATCCATCAGCAGCAGCTGCCACGGGAAGCAACCCAAGAGAAGCTAGCGAGGGTTCATCACTACCTACCAGCCCTAATAATTCTTCCAGGCAAATTGAAATTATGGTTATGGCCCAAAAGTCCACCAAGCTTTTGAGTCACAGCAGCACAATGAAGCCATCTCCTCCTTACAGCTAAAAGGACCAGAGGACCTTAGAGGAGCCAAGAGCTTGCACAGATCTCCAGCATAAAGGTACCAGTGTCAAGCCCCAAAACCCAGCAAGCTGGCATGGCTCCAAGCTTGTACTAACTAATATTAAAACATTATTTCATTACACAACATTTTGCATGCCCACTGGCTACCACTGTGGAGCAGTAGTCTGAGAAACATGGCTTCAGCACCACCAACCAAATGCCCTGTAAAAGGTATTTGAAGCAACTCTTCCTTCCTGGAAAACATTCAAGGTTAGGTTGGACGGGGCTCTTAGCAACCTGATCTGGTTGGAGATGTCCCTGCTCCTTGCAGGAGGGTTGGACTAGATGATCTTTAAAGGTCCCTTGCAACCCAAACCATTCTATGATTCTTTAAATGAAGTCCCTCTGGCCATAGATGAGTTTTTTCCTTGCAGCCCTTTCAGGTCTGTTCTCCTCTGAGGGGCCCTCTGGTGATGTCTCTTGCAGTTGCTGCTCTGAGCTTCCTCCTATTACTACCTGGAGATAACAGCAAGTCAGATTTTTAACCGGTTTTGCTCAGAGTGGGGCCTGAGCATTGCAGAAGCATCTCAAAGGGTCTGAGTTAGTTTGTCGCAGACATCTGCTGCTGTTCTGCTTCAACTAGCTTTTACGTATGCAAATAGGAGCTGCTAATGGAAAAGTACCAAGCATCACATCCCACGCAAAAGTAATTTTTGACTGTTTTGCTGTCACTCCTGCTGGGATCCCAGTTTAGAAATTACCAGCTACCAGGTCAACTTTCGCCCTTTAAGCCCACACGTACCAATACTCTGGAACAAACAGACCTGGAAGAGGCTTTTCCACTACATTAGATTTATTAATTAGAAAGAAAAAAAAAAAAAAAGCAAGAGACATTCAGTGGCATTGCCTCGCTTTGTGGTAAGGTTGCTGACAGCTACATCTAGAGCTAGAGGCGTCATCATTACAGCTGCTGTCCCAAGCATACTGCCTCCAAACCTCAGGGAGACACAGAGGGTGCAGGTCCTTGACCTCGCGTTGGCTGCTGGAACCATTCTCCTCCTCATCAGTGCTAATGAACTCAAGAGGGACAGCAAGTTAAATCTGACACAATCAGTTCCCAAACACACTGCCAGCTTCAACGGGATTCAGAGTTAAAAATAATGAGCTGCGACTTTTTTTTTTGTAGGGAAATGGAAAAAAAAAAAAAAAATATATATATATATATACACAGCACATTCTCTCTAACTCCTGACAATCAGGCTGAGGATGAGAGTAGAGCAGCTGCTCACTTGTGCCATCTAGCAAAACCAGAAGCCTGAAAGCAGCAGGACACATGAGTATGAATCAATGTGCAATGTACAGCCCTGTTAGAGAAATTACCCCAGGAGTACACGTTGTAAGCATTAATCACCCAATCCTTCTACACATCCCAGCTGTGTCCGACACCGCGCAGATCACTGCAATGAGTACTGAATAGTACACCAACTGCAGAAGCCCACACCATCACTTAATTTATTTTATCATCACTAAGTCTTCACCCTTGGGAGCCCCGTAGCCTACTCTGCTTCTTTAAAAAGCAACCAAATGCCAGAACAGACATGCGCCACATCCCACCAGTCACAGCTATTCTTTCTTTATCCCCCAAGCTACATGTAATCACCCACTGCCTTCAGATTCACAAACCAAAGGACTTCTCTCACTGCTGACAGCTCTTGGCACATAACGATGCTTCCCAGGGCAACTTGGGGATAGAAAGTCAGGGACCTGAGTGCCACAGATGAAATCAGGGGCATCAGAGCCACATGCTTCTGCCTGCTCTCCAGAGGGGTAAGGAGATGCAGTTTTATAGACAGGAATTTCCTTACTGCCTGTGGGAGGAACAGGGCACAAGCAACATCTCTGGTCTATTTCAGACTACTACACTGCTGATAAGGCCAGCACGATTCTAAATAGAACTTGGTATTTAGCTCTCTTTCCAGATTTACATTCCACCCACTGGTTAGTCTTTCAGTTAATGAAAACACAGAGAAGCTAACAGCTTCTGCCCAAGTGAAAATGGCCCTTTTAGAGCCAGGCACACCACAGTATCCAGTCCCATGGGCATCCCATAAAACATCCACAGGGAATCTGAATGATTCAGGTTATAACCTGGAACAAGGAGTTTTCCTCCCTTGCCCTGGGTGGTAATAACACAGCTTTGACAGCACAACTCATACAAGCTCCACGTACCAGAAGGCAAACCCACCTCCAAAAGCAGAGTCAGCAGCAGGCTCTGTAAAGGCTGGGATGAAAACCCAAAACATTGGGCCAGCTTGAGCCCTACCATCTGCCTGGGCTCATTCCCCTGGGAAACGCCCTCCTGGACCAGCCTGGAAAAGCACGAGAACTTCCCTGCCAGGAGCCTCAACATTTCAGAAGTACAGCTTTGTACTTGTCTTACTGGCAAGGTAAGGACTGTGATATCTAGTTGGGGATGTCCCTGCTCCTTGCAGGGGGTTGGACTAGATGACCTTTGAAGGTCCCTTCCAACCCTAACCATTCTATGATTCTATATATGAAATGACGATCCTCCCAACTCCAGGACTTTGGTCAGACACATGCAGGGCTGTGATGTCACTCAAATCCACATAAAACCAGCACTCCAATGACCCGATCCCCTACTGCCATTAATGGGTAAGAAAGCAGAAGTCAGGTCAGGCTATACCAAGCGTTTCCACAGCAGTTTGTGGCCCATCCCTGTCCAGAAATAAAACACCTGGTTTCCCTCGTCTAGCTGAATCCCACCATGAGATATCCCTGCAGCATGACTTTCATCAGCACAAACAAGTTCTACCATCACTGATGCCCTTCAAAGGGCCACTTGCATTTCACCCACCCTCAAGCAAGAGACCCATGGTCTAATCCATGGGTCAGAAGTATTTAAACTGAGCCTAACAAGCTTGCTCCGCTCACGAGCAAAGAACATGATGCAGCAGAGAAGCTGCTGAAGGAGTCTGCAGGCCACCAAGCCAGCCAGCTGACCACTAACCCAACCATGAGAGCACCAGGGACAATTTTCATTATTTCCTTAATGAGAAGTGACATGTTATGTATTCACAGCCACTCAGGCTAGAAATACAGTAATTCAGTGCGATAAGATGACAAGTAAGAGGTAAGAAGTTAATGGTGTGGTGCCTTGTTGAACACAGCTTGTCATGCCTCATTAGATTTAAGAGAGTTATCCGAGGCTGTGTAATTATCAGAGACAGTAAAACTGTTGTATTAAAGATAAAAGCTAGTGTTATAGAGAAATAATTAACTGCTTAATAGGGCATTTACTGTGCAGAGCTGCAACAGGCTGTCTCCAAATTAAACCAGAAATCCAGCCAAGATTACCAGAGCTTAAACACGCAGAAGATTTGTTTGGTGGCTGTGACCCAGAGGTTAGGGGTGATGTCAAATCCATGTAAAAGTAGCACCAGGTCTTTGAAAACTCAAGGAGCTGATGAAGCCCTCTTTTGTGCTTTGGAAGCATGGTAGCGCTCTGGAGCAACAGGCTGAGCAGCAACTGCAAAGCGTCCCTCTCCTCTTCCAAGCCCTGCAGAGAGCCAAGCCACAGCGTGCACAGCAACAGGCTCAGCTGGCTGAGAGCGGAGAATGGATGGAGTCTCCTTTGCTCGTCTCAAAAGGTGTTTCCACTCACTGAAGTCACCTCCGTTTTCCACCAGATGTAGGCATGGGTTTGCTACTATGACTCAGACAGATCAGTCCAGCCTTAAGTTTATTTTAGGAAGAGTTGTGCATGCCTATGAATGCATCAAGCAAACAAGAAATATGTGATATTTAAGTTCTAGCACTTACAACCAATTAAAAACTGAATTTATTGCACACAGAGCTACACAAGATGGGAGAGAACCTCCATCCAGCTAGATAAGACTAGTATGTACTGGGTCCAGACTAGAAGATAACATGAATTTGTCTTCCCAACAGTGCTACCAGCCACTCTGCTTCCCTTCTCAGCTTTGTCCATTTGTAGAACAAGCTGGCTTCTGCAAGGAAGCAACGTTACCGCACAATGTCTCTATAGCTAAGGGATCCTCCCAAACTGCCAGATACCTGCAAGCCCGGTTAGGGCAGGGGTGTGGACCACACCACAGGCCAGGAAAGCACAGGTCCCCCAACTTTCTGGAATGCATTTGCTCCTCACAGACCCACATCCTCGTCACTGCTTTTCAAGTCTTCGCAAGCACCCTATACACACACAGTAAGGACTCCTGATCTCATTTCAACAGCACAAAACCACCCAGAGACACCACAGGTTGATAAGAGATGCTTGGGTGAACTACAGCTGAACACCCCACGTTTGTGGCTGAGGGTCCTCGTAACAGAGCAGGATGTTACAGCAAACACCATGAAAAAACAAGCTGCTAAACGGAGGAAGATGGACACTGCTTGTCCAGGTTCCTCCTGCAGGACCCAGTCTGTCACCGAACCTATTTCGGTCTGATCCCGAATTATTCCATTTAAACTTCGGTTAACTTTAAAGTGGGTGGATGTCAACAGTAAAATAGTTCACACTGTTGAAATGCATTTCCTTCAGAAAGGCTTCAAAGACAGTCCTCAAGAACAACTAAAGGAGGCCTTACGAAGTCCCAACCTGAAGCATACAGGCTGCTCCAAGACGCACAGCCATGCTGTGGCATGGAGGTGAAGTGCTGTGTGACCATGTAGACTCGCCACATGGTCCAACACATCTCATGAAGAGGCTGGGCAGATGCTCCTAGAAGAGTCAGGAGAAGGGGACCCAGGTTCATCCCATTAATCAGGTGTAAAGCATCACTGAGATGACAGCCCACCTTCTTGAGCTGCTGTCCTCATAAGTTACCACTCTGCCCCCACTCAGCTCCAGTTACTGCAGCCATGAAGTTAAACAAAGGGGAAGGAAGATGAGTGACAATTAGAGAGATGTTCCCTGCCCACGGCTGAGAAAGGGAAGGGCAGGAAACAAAATACTTCCACGGTCCTTCCTCTTCAGGAACAATAAAGATATGTATACTTGAAATTCCCTCAGGACCACCAGGCTAGGTGGAAGTTGGGCATCTGAATAAGAACCTGCGAAATGTAAAAAAAGTTTGGGAGGATGATCTTTCATTATAGATCTGTAAATAGTCAGGAAAAAAAGCCCAATAACAGCTATCCCCCAGGGTAATTAGATATAAACATTTATTATGGTGTTTTCTCGAGGCAGTAGAAAGGAGCCGCTTTGCCTGCCCTGGACACATAGTTCCTTGAAGTTACCCGAGTCTGCAGCCTACTTTTGTTTTTAAACAAATTATCTGATTATAAGAAACTATTAAGACAAGGACAGCAGCAACCACCCAATTCCCTCACCCCAGCCCCAAGGGGTGTTCCTCACCCCATATATCCCCCACTGACCCCACACTGCGTTCAGACATCTCCACTGCAGGCATGTGCATCCATACAGATGCCTTTTACCCCTCTTGGAAATAAAAACCCTAATTTAGGCAGAATTAGCTGCAGTAGCAACTAGCTGCTGATTAGCAAAACAGACTACTAAGTCAAGTTTCTACATGAATGATGGGGAAAAACTCTTCAGTGAGGCTTGTTGTAATAAAATTAGGGGTATAGTTTTAAAATAGAGGAAAGTAGATTCAGATTAGATATTAGGAAAAAAAATTTTTTACAAGGAGGGTGGTGGAACACTGGAACAGGTTGCCCAGAGAGGTGGTGGATGCCCCATCCTTGGAAACATTCAAGGCCAGGTTGGACGGGGCTCTGAGCAACCTGACCTGGTTGGAGATGTCCCTGCTCCTTGCAGGGGGGTTGGACTGGATGGCCTTTAAAGGTCCCTGCCAACCCTAACTATTCCATGATTCTATAATTTAAGGCAGAAACTTATTTCCCTAGGAGAAGTTTAGGTACGCTGAGCGGAGAGTCAGACCATCTCCTTGATCAGTCTTACTGCAGTCAACCAAAGGATTCTAAAGTTCAGGCTTGGAAGAGAGATGTCAACTCAACAATCAAAGCTTTTCAGACTTTATTTACCGGAGACACAAGCCTGACCCCACTGAGCTCAGTAACAGGCCCCAGAGGATGAAAATGAAAATGAATCTGATGCTAGACGCACCAAAAAAAAAAAGCACTGCAGAATTAATACACTTCAGCTGTGAATGGTCCACTAAAAAGAAAGGCTGCAGTGCCCAGAACTGGTCACATTGTCACCTGCTTTTAAGAGTGGGGCTTGCTAAGTTGCCTACCGTAAAAGTCATACCTGGGGCAACATCACACTAGCAAGAAGAGGGTCAGGACTTTACTTCTGGCCTTTACAGAAGGGAACTCACAGCTGCTGTACCAGGGAGGAAACAGAAGCTCTTCCCCTGCCCAGCCCCTGTGTTATTTATACGCACTACAGTCTCCAATAACACATTTCAACCTATTTTGAAGGACACACCCTTTCCCAGGCTTTTTCCAAGCCCCAGGCAGGAAAGAAGCCAAGATGCAGGATACAGCGGCCAAAACTGTGGGGCCTGCACTATTCTTAGCCTGAGCTTGCAGCTACTCAGACAGCTCGACCCGAGACACAATGGGAGGAAGCCGCAGCCACTGTTTGCGGAGAGCAGCCAACGTGCACGTCCAAGCTCAGGGAGCAGCAGAAGTCCTATAAGTGGTTTAAGGAGACAAATTGCTACTGACTTACAATCTCTAGTCTGCACTGGATGTATTTGGTCATTCCCTCCCAAATTCCCTTGTACCAATGGTTCAAGAACATAAGCATCTCCAGCAAAACTGGCAGAGAGGGCATTTTAAGGAAGGAAGAGGAATGGAAGATGTATTCTATGTTATCTTTGGGTCTGCAAGACATGAGGCAGCAGGGAAGTATACAGATTGAACTAGCTCCTACTGGAGATATCCAACTATTGCTGGCCTACCCTACAGCATCTTTCAGATAGGAAGAGTTTATTCTGGGTTAGAGCGCTCTGACTTGCAAGAGGAGCATGCATGGGCAGCAGGCACTCGGGAAGGCGCCGCTGGAGCAATGGCCCTATGCAAAGTCCTGCGCGGTGCTCCACACTGGAGCTCCTGGGCTGATGCAAGTGGACCACAAGAAATATAAACAGTCCCGCTTTTTTCCTAACAAAAAAAAAAAACCAAAAACCACCAAAAAACAAACACAAACCACCCTAAAATCCCACAACCTTCCCCCCCCACTTTAAAAAAAACCTGGACATCTTTCCTACATGAGATCTCACCTAACAGCTGCTCGTCTTCTCTTGTGTAGTTCCTGACGTTGTTTAGCCCATCTATTCCTACAGATCCAGAGTCATCTGCAGATCCAGTGTAAGGACAGCTCTGGAACCCAGAGAGCAGCACTACTTCCCTATCATCTACCCTGCAGACACATATCAAGACCCTGAGCTGGAGTATTAATGTCTTTGGGGACCCTAGCTGCCCAAATGAAGGCCACACAGTACTTTGCTATGGTTCTCTGTTTTAAGCTTTACCCTGTGTGTCTTATTTTTACGTGGATTTTAACAGCTTTCATTATAGCCAAATGCTAGGTGGTCATAAACCATAGCGTGGAGATAACAAGCATTAGTCACATTTCACAGACAGGAAGGCAAATTATTTGTTGACACAGTAGATCAGAAGAAGCGTGGCCAGCAGGTCAAGAGAGGTGATTCTGCCCCTCTACTCTGCTCTCATGAGACTCCACCTGCAGTACTGCATCCAGCTCTGGAGCCCCCAACATAAGAAGAACATGGACCAGCTGGAGCGAGTCCAGAGGACGCCACAAAGATGATAAAAGGGCTGGAGCACCTCTCCTATGAGGACAGGCTGAGAGAGTTGGGACTGTTCAGCCTGGAGAAGAGAAGGCTCTGGGGAGACCTTAGAGTGGCCTTCCAGTGCCTAAAGGGGGCTACAGGAAAGATGGGGAGAAACTTTTAGCAGAGCCTGTTGTGATGGGACAAGGGGTAATGATTTTAAACTAAAGGAGAGTAGATTCAGACTGGATATAAGGAAGACATTTTTACAGTGAGGGTGGTGGAACACTGGCACAGGTTGCTCAGAGAGGTGGCGGATGCCCCATCCCTGGAAACATTCCAGGCCAGGTTGGACGGGCCTCTGAGCAACCTGATCTGGTTGGAGATGCCCCTGCTCCTTGCAGGGGGGTTGGACTGGATGGCCTTTAAACGTCCCTTCCAACCCTAACCATTCTATGATTCTATGATCTTACAGGAGACCTCAACTGGGGCTGGGCTCTGCCTCGAACACCGAGTATTTTATTTAACTCTGTCCTGGGCGAGGCAGTGGGACTCTTTCCACATAAAGCATTACCACATTTAAGGTCAGTCCCTTGAAAAATGGGTTTTAAACAAGGAATGCTGTATTTTAAGACTGTAAGATTTGATATCATTAGGAGAACAACGCTTAAGAATGAGGAGATGCAACTAGGCTGGTAGTTATCATTCAAGACTGTCTGCCATACAGCTTTCTCACAAATGCTGTTAAAAAAAAAAAAAAAAAAAGACAGCTGGAACTTAAACTCAAAACAACTTCACTTGCTCCAGCCCTTAATTACTAGAAGCCTAGTTTCCCTGTAAGTTTCTTGTAGAGAGTTAAAAGTCACCCATAATATCAATTGTTCCCCACCTGTTGCAGAACCAATCCAGCAAGGTGCTTCACAGCCCTTGGGTGGTTTCACATAACTTTTCACACAGTTTTAGTTTGCCAGCTCATTTCTCTGCTCACCCAACCCATCTGTCCCTTCAGAAACCAGGAACAGGAACCTCACAATCTTCACTCGGCAGCTTTCACCGCTCGGTTTCTCTGTTCAAAAGGTGACTTCCAAGAAGAGGTCAACGTAATCAACAGCTGAAATTCAAAGGCTTTGTAGAAAGCTGCCGTTCAGCTTAATGAAGCACATCAAGCGCTGCACAGACCTTCCAGCTTACAAAGCGACACCTGCGTTTTCAAGCTCAGCCAGTTTTCAGATGTACTGGAGCAGAAGAAAAACTTCTTGAGAGTCCTGCCATATGCAGCTTTTTGTTTAACCCACAAACCTACATGTAAATTGCTACTGCCGCCTGCAGAGCCCTGTGCTTCACGCCCCCGGAGACACAGTTGACCTTTGAGGTTTTGTTCTCCCCTAGAGGGAAAAGCAGTGGTGAAGTTCCCGTGTGTGAATAACAGAAATCAAGCATAATTATATGCATTTGTGTTAAAAAAAGCAAAGTCAGCATAGCCTGTCTTGGGCACGGTAAACTTGTAGTGCTCTTGAGTGTGGGGCAAATTTATTTCAAAGAAGAATGGAAGTCTGGGCAGATCAAGTGCTCTATCATTTTATTTCTTCTCTTTCCTGACATGGACTCACACTTCAACCCATCCTTAGGAGAAATTTTCAGTGTAAAAGTCAAAATACGACACAGAAGGCACTCAGGATAATGCTGAAGCACAGAAACAGTGCAGCAATTCAAACTATGCACAGCAAAAAGCCTGAATTTAGCACTTGGGTAGGATCACAGGTTGGGCAGGGACCTTTAAAAGTCATCTAGTCCAACCTGGTTTTGAATGTTTCCAGGGATGGAGCAGCCACACCTCTCTGAGCAACCTGTTCCAGCACCCTCACTGTAAAACATTTCATCCTTATATCCAGTCTCAATCTACCCTTCTTTAGTTGAAAACCATTACCCTTGTCTTATCGCTACAAGCTCTATCAAAAAGTCACAAAAAGTTTGCTTAAGTTAAATTTATCTGATGGACATCAGTACTACAGGTTCCACCAATTCCTCTCAAAGTTCAGTCGCTTCCATACACTAGGATGCTGTTTCCCATTTTCACTAACCAATTGCTCACCATCTTGGAGAAAAATGCACTGGAAAGTCAGAAGTCCATGGAGACCAGGAAGACACCAGCAATGGGGTGATGCTGCTATTCTTTACCAGAGATTTTCCACCACAGTCAAGAGCCACTGCTTCTTTTACAGTCAGTCCAGCAAACTCCTGTTCTGCATCCCTGCCTAAGGACAAGCTACATGGACCAGAGTATAAAACATCGCACTGCTCGCCAACAGCACACCTCCATCACCAAGCCATGCCTGGAGGGTCAGCACTTGGGTCCCTGCCACAAACAGCTCTGCCTTCCCATGCTAAGCCCAAGGCACGACACACTGGAAGAATGCATCCAGTAGCGATGTGCAAGAGGAGATAAAGGGACACTGCTGTCGCATTAGGCAGGATCAAGACATTTACAGAAGTCAAGCTGAAAACCAGGTTTCAGCTGCTTGAAGAGGTCTACAGAGCTCCGCCCAGTACAGCTCTCCATGCCTGGCAGAATGAACTCTCTCCAAGAGCTGAGTCTACTTTGATACCTGCAGCACAGGTGCTACTAAACCTCATTCAGGAGTTCAGAAGGGTGCTGAGACAGCTTCAGGAAAAGAGGAAGCTGGAAGAGAGATAAGTGTTCTTAGACATCCTCCATGCTGTTTGTGGTGGGGTAGAAAACAAGTATACCGGCTCCAAGGAAAGTTTCTTCCATTCACAATGGAGAAAGAGATCCTTTATCTCCCAAAATCTGTTTCTCTTGCACTGAAGTTAGTCCACAAAGGCGGCTATGGCTAGAATTTCTACACAACATCTCCCCCTATTTCAAAGGATTTTGTTGTCCAACTTGCAAATCTTGACAAGTTTTGGTAGTCTACCACCTCTTCCTCAAAAAAACAAAGTTTCAAACTTAAATAGTAGCAACTGCAGGGACTTAACCCCCAAATAATCACCCATCATCTGCAGCTGAGATAACTGCAGCATGCTTTCTCCACTCAGCAGAGTGATGATCAAGGCAAAGCATTAAAAACTACTTCAGATTGCACACTCCTCCATGCTGTGACCTTCCTAAGGGCAAGCCCTTGCACAGGAAACTGGATTGCCACACACAGAGAGCTGCTAGGCTTTACTGCCTCTTCTTCCAAACATATCATGGTTCCTGTAGCAAGTGTCCTTACAGCCAAAGCACCACCAAAGCCACCGCAGGCAGGTGGGAAGGATAACAAACCATTTTCATTTGATTACCAAATGAGGTAGAGTTGCACCCAGAGCAAACCCTGGACCACACTGGAATTAGGCTTGACTACAACCTTAAAGACCTTCTCACTGGAAAAGCAAGAGAGTATTTGTAGGCTCAGATGAACTCCATCATCACTATTGCTCATGGTAGTTGGCCAGGTTAACACAACCTCACCAACCAGCTTTCCTGATTCCCTCCCAAGGCAGCGTATCATTTACTTCTGGGTCTTCTTTTCACCACATGAAGGATCCATTTCATATACCCCACAGCAATGAGGAGCAACCATCCCATTCATCCCATCACAGGGAAACAAATATTCCTTCTTCTGCCCAAGAACTTTTGCTCTAAATTGACCTTTTTTTTTTTTTTGGTAGCCATTGCAATAGGTTAAATTGGCCTCAAGAAACCTTGTGGGTTGTTGCAATAAAAAACTTGAAACCATAGGTGACAGCTCCATTTTTGCCACTATATTCTCTTCCAGGATTGCATACGAGCTGTGCTCCCTACAACCCAGATGCACACTGGACACAGAGCATCAATTCAGACAATCACGCAAGACTGACTTCCCCGTCCTCTACCAGGGGTTGGGTTCCTCTACCAGGTTGGCAGGAGACAATCTCTCCATAGCCCCAGGAAACAGAAATTCAAGGATGCAATGTATAAACACAATAAACTTGGTAACAAAGTATAAAATTATCCTTCCCTCAACCGGCCATACTTGGGACCCACATTCTGGGTGTACACTCTGCGAGCACATCCCATGCACGCACACCTGCAAAACTTTCCAGAATACTACACTACCGTTAGTCCGAGTTCCTCTAGATGTTTCCAAGGGCTCTGAACAATATAGGCACAATTTGGAAACCTTACCTATTCAAACTCAGGTGCTCCTACAGCAAAGCAGAACTTTATAGTATGAAGCAGAAGGAATGCAAAAAGCATTGGGTTGGGTTCAGATAGGAACTGAATTTTCACTCACCAACCTGTAAGACCGAGCAAGCTGTCCTGCAACATCCCATTAAAGCAGAAATCACAGACATACAAACAACAGAAATACACACCCAGGGATGTCACGGGACTGAAGGAAGAAGTATCAGAGAAGGGCTTATCAGAGAAGTGTTGACTCCAGGGACAGCAGTGTCTCAAGATCTAGACAAGGCAGTCATCCAGCTGGCACTGCCCAACTTGATGCTGGGCTGGATGGAATGAAGATGCATGCCATCAAGGTTCTCAGGAACCTTTTTATCTCTGGACACGCACCACCACCAGCTCAGGAAGCTCCCATACCTCCCAGCTACTGGAACCTTCTCCCCTCTAGGAGGCTGCCATGAATAGCCCAAAAAGCTGCTTCAAAGCAAGCTGTTGCCTAATGTAAAATTGTTGGTAAGTCCACCACCACCTCAGTGGGTTCAGAGTCTGCACACAAACAGCCCCAACAGCAGATCTGAGAGAGCCTCCAGCTGGGAGTGTGTGAATGGGGCACAGATAAACAGCTGGGGTGAATTAGGGACCACCAGCCCAGCTGCAGGCAGAGAAGGTGCTGCGGTTGAGATCCCAGGGCTGTAAACACATCAGCTTTTGGGGTCCCAGCCAGGAATTTCCTCTGCAGCTTTACTCACAAGCCGATTCACAACGAAACCGCACAGGGTCAGCTTTTGGGTTCTCTTCATTAACCAAGAGGTTGTTAATGTTCAAAAAAATATTATTCCTCGCACCAGGAGGACAACAGTTAGCCCAGGGCTGATGATTTGCTAGCAGGGGTTATGAAGCCTTCACCCACAGGAAGAGTTTGGTATGATTAACTGATGTCCTTGATTTTACGGGACACCTCATAGAGTTTACGGGCCAATTAACCCGTACGCACACATCACTAAAGGGAACAGCAACACCAAATTAATCTATTCTAACTGTCAATATTTGGTGAAACACAAGCAGTGAAGTGTTGCAACTGGGCTACTCCAGCTGGAAAAAGCTCTCAGTTATCGCAGGAAGAACTTGTTGCTGTATTTCCTGGCAGCTTGGCATTAACCACAGCAATGAGAGCCTTTGAATGTGGTTTCCAGAAGGCAGAGAGGAGCAGGCGAGCCTCAAAAATCTGCAGCTACTTAGCCAGAAAACTTGAAGTTTTCGTTCACCGTCACCGCAGGCTTTTAAAGAAGGAAAACCGATTGAGTTCTGGCACGTTATTCCACTTGTGTTAAACCACTTAACCCAGGAGAGGAGCGACGCGCACGTCGCTCTGAGTAAAATGCAGCTGCAGCACAAAGCAACAGTAAATTTTCTCGGGTCTTTCACTATGAGCGTTCCCCACCTTCTCTCCCTGCTCAGCTGCTCTCCCTCACTACCACCCCTTCACAGCAATCGGCGCAACACGTTCTCTCCGTAACCTCCCTCTCCAGCCCTAAAACTTCAGTTTAAGCAAAGTTAAACAAAACAAGGTTACAATGCAATTAGGGGGGTTACTACTCTGATTGAGTAGCACTGTATCCGACACCCACCCCATTTTTGTTAGGTGCTTCTTCTTCGTTAAACCACCAGGTTACACCATCAGTTTTTCCCCTCTTCATTAAAATTTTCTAAGTGACTGAGCAATCGCTCAGAGGAGCGGAGCCAATCTTTGCAGATTACAGCTGCAAGTTCACCACGCTTCATGAAGGCTTGAAACAAGAGTTTTGGGGACGGGCATCTGCCACCCTAACTGCCAGCTCAGCACAGTTTTGGCCGCAAACCACAGCAACCTCCCTACCCCCAGGTAGATCACGCAAAACCGGGTGCCCGGTAGAAAATAAAGGAGCAGCGCTGTCTGGAGCTCGGGGAAGGGAAAGCCGGTCCCCTCGGGTCCCCCCTGGTCCGGGGGTCACCAGCCACCCCACATCCCCCCCGAGCATCCCCGGTACTCACGCATCAGGGTGCTGAAGGCACAGAGGGCCAGCAGCCCCTGCAGCAAAACGCCGAAGCGGCCCAGTAACGCGCCGCTACCGCAGCCGTGTGCCGGGCGGGGGGCGGCCATAGCGGAGCGGGGGCGGAGGGGTGCGGAGCGAAGCGGAGCGGTGCGGTCCCGCCGCGCACAAAGGCGGCTCCCGAAGCGCCCCCGCCCCCAGCCCGGCCCCCGCCCGGCGGCGACCACACCCGGGGGCGGGGCGGGGGTGGGACGGGTTGGGTTGGAGATGGGGATGGGGATGGGGATGCAGGTAGAGATTGGAACACGGGTGGAGACCAGGATGAGGACAGGGATGGGCATGGTGCAGAGATGGGGATGGAGATGGAGATAAGGATGGAGGCGGGGATGGAGATGGAGACAGGGATGGGGATGAAGATGCGAATGAGGATGGAGATGGGAGTGGGGACAGGGATGGAGATGGATATGGGGATGGAGATGAGGATGGGGATGGGAATGGAGGTGGGAAGGGACATGGAGACAGGGATGGGGATGGGGATGGAATTGGAGACAGGGATGGAGATGAAGATGGGGAGTCCCAGTGGGGACTCCAGTGGGGTGCCTGGTTGAGGAAGTCATAGAATCATAGAATTGTTTGGGTTGGAAGGGACCTTACATGTTCCAACCCACCTACAAGGAGCAGGGAGATCTTCCACTGGACCAGGTTGCACAAAGACCCGTCCAACCTGGCCTTGAACACTTCCAGGGATGGGGCATCCATGACTTCTCTGGGTAACCTGCTCCAGTGCCTCACCACCCTCACAGTAAAGAATTTCTTCCTTATATCTAATCTAAATCTACTCTTTTTCATTTAAAGCCTTTACCCCGTGTCCTATTACTACATGTCCTTGTCAAAAATCCCTCTCCAGTTTTCTTTAAATACTGGAAGGTCTCCCTGGAGCCTTCTCTTCTCCAGTCTGAACAGCCCCAACTCTCTCAGCCTGTCCTGGTTTTCAAGACCAGGTGAAACCTTGAGCATCCTTGTCTGATCTCAGAGCTGGCCTTGCTTTAAGCAGAATGTTGGACCAGACACTTCCCCAGGTCCTTTCCAACCTGAATTACCCTATGCTCCTATTCCAGTGGTCTGTGGCAAGATGATGTGAGACATTGCAGGGTCTGCTGATGGGGCCAGGATCTCAAACGGAGGCTAGTTTTTTTTTGCTACTCTGTATAATACTGGTCCCTCCCCCTTTACAGCCTCCTCCCCAGAGGAGGGAGGTTTCATTTTCTCTCTCTTTTCAGTGTAGTTGAGGCTGTCTTTGGGGAGCACTGAGGTCCCGTGCCTGAGTTTTCCTCCCTGACTGTGAGAAGTAGGAGCTTGCATGTAATTACAAAGCTATACAGGCTGCAAATCTCATTATATCATATAACTCCAAGCCATGGCCTCAAAAATAGCTGTAAACGTTAATGAGATGCTTAAGAAAATCGTGGGAGCTGGCGCGCTTCCCAGGTGGGTCCCGTTTATAGTGCAGGAAGGAATTGTGTTATCATAGGCTTGGGAATCCCCTGTCCTGGGGAGATCATTGGTGCCAAGCAGTTTGGGCAGCGGTTAACTCTGGCCAGACAGCCTGACTGGGGGCTTGTGCCACCCCCAGCTGCCCGCGCTGGATTTCCCCAGCTCCTCAGCCGAGCCAACACATCCCCCTGTACCAATGCTCTGTCTCCACGCCGCTGAAATAACCCCGATCAGAAATAGCCCCTCCTTTTTCCAAAGGGGAATTGAATCTTGGGTTGATAGGTGTTCATTTAGCTCATCGACTTTAGTCATGGTTTAATCATGAGTTCAGTCAGCAAGCTGGAAGTTTGGTCTTGCTGACTCATTTTTGGTTGATTTTATATGTGTAATTGTTGGTTTCATAAAAAGGTTCATTCCCCTAGGCTGTTAAATCTGTTTGTGTTTTGCAATCAATTGCCTTTACATTAAAGTCTACATCAAATATTAAAGCTGATACTCTTATATAAGCCGGTTCAACAGACGATATGTGGAAGCATCTATTAAGCAAATACATATCTTAACAAGGATTTACTCAGGCTCTAATATTTTGCATTTTCTCAAATTTCCTAGGCTGCTGCTAAAGAACCATTTTCAAGAACTGGTTGCTGGATGATAATTTTTCACCTGGGAATTGCCTTGGTCTGTATTTGCCCAGGTACACCATGGCAATTGGAGAACACAGAAGAAAAAAGACATTTAAACTAGATTGGTATTTCTTAAACAAAATTTCATTTTCTATGAATAACCTGCAAATTATCTGTAAGAGATGGCTTGGTGGATTGCATGCATATGCACAAGAGGAAAGTTTTCTTCTTTGGCTTTCTCCAAACCAGTGATGCCTTCTCCTGCTAGCCCAATTCATGGTGATTTCTCCCTGCTGCTGCCTTCTGCAGTGGGAAGTTGTCTGAGGCCTTATTTTCAAGCGCTGGTACATTTACAAGGGAGCCCAGCACCTCATACGCGTGAAAACACTCAGGCTATAAGAGGGCAATAAACAGAAAAACCCCTTGATTTCACCCCTGGTTGCAGGAGGAGGCAGGCATCATTTAGCAGCTATTGCTGCTCGGCACTCCACCACGAAACCACAGCTTTGCTTTATCAAAAGCATGATTTGCACTTCAAAATGTTTGGATTTTCTGAACCCATACAAAAAGCCCTTAAGGCTCAGCTGTATCCGAGGTGGAACCTGAGAGCTCTGACTACTAAATTCTGCTATATTATTTTGGCAACTAGGATGCCCTACAGCTGTTTCCCTGCTTTTTTTTTTTTTTTTCCCCAGTTTTCCATTTCTCTGCAAATACACAGGGAGACACCGGATCCCTTTTATAGCCGGCATCGTTCCTAAAGTATGTGCCTGGCTCGTTGTGAACGGTGGGAGCTGCAACCATCGGGCAGCTAAACCCAAATCATGAGCCAGTGCCCTCACATGCCACAGCTTGACCATTTTCCTTAAGGATATTTTCCTTTGAGGCTGTGGATTTTATCCTGTGTTGATGCAAAGCCGTTTTCCAAGCAGGAAAGTTCAGAGAGTGAACGTGCTCCTGTATTCTTTCAGGGCAAAGCCCCCACAAGCTGTGCGATGGCAGGACTTTCCAGAAATCTCAGCAGCAAGAGTGGCATAATGACAGAAAAGAGAGGTGCCACAATCCTTCTCTTCTCCCTTAACCTTGGCTGGATAAATGTCTGGAGAGGCTCACAGCGTGTTGGTCAGTTTGTGCTGATTTACTTCACTCTATCCATTGGTTTTCATGAGCTTACAGCTATATCTGTGGGAAATATTGTGATGCCATTTGACGAAACAACAAAGTAAGAAAAAGCAAACCAAGTTAGCAGCTACACAAGAAATTTCCAAAGAACGAGAAATTTTTAAAGTGTCATTAAAAAAAAAATCCAAGAATACAGAATTTAAATATTAGGCCATGTGCGTAAGCATAAAATCAGAGAAGCCAAGACACCAAAGCGGTTTCAAGTAATAAGGGATGCAAAAACCAATCCAGGCAATTCTGTACGTGAATGAAAACAAGAGGAAAATGAAGGATGGAGTAAATCACTGAGTTCTCAGAGAGTGGAAAACCAAATAATGGAAAGCACAGAAAATACCTCCTTTTTTTTTTTCCACCCTTCAAAAAAGATTAGCCATGCCCAGGTAGCAAGTAAAATTAATTTAAAATGACAGGAGCAGAGATGGAACAAGGTGAGAACAGGTTAAAAGATGAGGGGAGGCAAGTCTGATGTATTCAAGGGCCTGAAGAAGCCAATGCAAGGGTAGTTGTGAAGTGGGCAGAGTAAAGTCTGGCTCTGGGGGTTATCACAGGGGACTTGGCAAGGAGGTTTTGAAGGACTGGAGAAGGGCAAACACTCTGCATGTCTGTGAGAAAGAGGAGAATTAGAGTCTGGGGAATTAGAGTCTGGGCTATCAGAGGCTGGCCAGCTTTGTTCCAGAAGCCAGGAAGATACTACAAAAAATTATCAAACAATCAACTTATAAGCACCCAGAGGATAACAAGGTAATAAAAACCAGCTGACGTGGATTTGACAAGAATAAATCGTGTCAAACCAGTTTAATTTTCTTCTCTGAGAAGATGACTGGCTGTATCCTGGCTTGGAGAAGGTTTTTCTTGCCACTTTAATTGCTATCTTGTAAATAAGAGGGGAATATATGGATCTGGTGAGCTCTACGGAAGCACCACCTCCCAACAAACCCCCACCACCTCCCGACAAGCCCCCACCAACTGCTCAAAAAGCCGTTTGCTGCTGCATCAGAAGAGATGTGGTGGCTCCGAGGTAGGCACCTAAAGTTAGGCAAGGTAAATCCCACCCTTAGGCAATGATTAAGGATATCAAGCTGGAAGAGTCTGCAAAGATTTGTGAGCTTAGGGTGAGAATTAGAAATGATTTCATTAAACTG
Organism: Chlamydotis macqueenii; assembly: GCF_036417535.1. Classification (NCBI taxonomy): domain Eukaryota; kingdom Metazoa; phylum Chordata; class Aves; order Otidiformes; family Otididae; genus Chlamydotis; species Chlamydotis macqueenii. The sequence goes on along the minus strand of NC_141556.1, from coordinate 4,851,660 downwards.
GAGGGATGGCCCGAGGTCAACAGAGTGAAATGCAATGAGTGACAGAGAGGGAAGGGGACATGGAGTAGCATACCTGGCTGGAAAGGGGATTGGGAGATGTAAATGGCCTGCAGAAAAAATGCGAGTTGATAAGGAGAAAGGTGTTGCAAGGAAAGCACATCCTGTTCTGGGAGGTTATTGTGCATTTTTAACAGAAAACTTGGGGTAGTTGCTACATTGCTTTCAGTGCCTGGGTTCATCCCAGTTTTGCTATCGCAGGAGGGTGCGTACGTACCAGAGTCTGGAGAAAGGCAAGAAGAATGACAAACATTTGAGAGAAGAAGAATTAGAAAGGAAACAGGATTGTTTTATTTCCCTGGAAAAACCTTCAGGAATCATAGGTGTCATTGGAGGAGCAGGGTTTGTGGCAAAACTGTTCCAATACAGAGAAAGCCATTAGAAAAAGTTGTTCTTCACAGCTACCTGTTGGTTTCTCAGAAGGACAGCACTGTTAAGAGCCATTTATATTTTTTTTTTCTGTCTGAGAAGACAGTGACTGAGAAAATCAGATGTTCATTTTGGGCTCAAAAATCACACTTCACTTGTGTTGTAGCAGCGGTGGAGCCCATCACCACTGGGGTCAGGGCAGGAAAGGACATCTCGTTACCCATTAAAACAGAACCTTGACTGAGGATATCGCAACTGGGGTACTGGAGCATCTTCTGTGCCATTCCCATGTAGTATGAGCGTGGCACGTGGGCTCAGCACATCAGGGAAGAGCAGCAGCAGTAAGAGTAGCACTTAGCAGCACAGAGCAGTCCAGGCATTTTGGGCTGGACAGATCTGATTAGAGAAATTGGCCGTGGTGGCTGCTAGAAAACATGTAAAATAAGTGCATAGTGCTGAGCTAGATTAGAGTGCGTTTTTTTTTCTAGTAATCCTGCTTTGTTTTATCCCATGGGTGTTCAGATCCCGTACATTTTCTGCCTGACCTTCAGTACTTATCTTCCATTGCAAAGGGCTGCCCGTATTCCTTGAGGGTGATATGCTTTTTTCCTTGCTGTTGTTTAAAAAGGCAAATGATTTGTGTGTGTGTGTGTGTGTGTGGTACAAAAAAGGATGTCTTGGAGCACTGGGAATTGTCCAGCCCATTGCAAGGGCTAATGACAACTATCTGCATACCAGGCGCAGCCGGCTGGGATCTCTGACACGAAATGCAGGTACGCGGAACCCTCGGTGTGACTGGATTCCAATTTCAAAACAGACCTGGGGGGAGGACACGTTTTTCAAGGCTTCCTCACTTCAAGGGCACTTAGTTGTGAAAAGCTGCTGGCTCGGGATCAGGCGGGATACTCGGCACCGCGCCAGGGGCTCAGTTTGTTTGCGTTTCCTGCTCGTTGCATGGAGCTGAGAATGAAATAAGAATGCAGGAGATGCCATTCCCCTCCACACCCAAAGCCTCACTGTAGTTTTTTTTTTTTAAGGTCTATTACTTTTTTTTTTTTTGTAATTGCTATGGCCTGGAATGCCCTTATTGCAGTCCTGGTAAAATCAAGGATGAAAAAGCCAGTCCTTACTCTGTACAAGCTATTCTTTGGTGAGATCCATCTCACTTGGCTTTAGGTGTCCCCTCTTGAGATATCTCTTGGTTCCTTTCATAGCCAGTGGAGAGAAATGGCCTCTTGAGGGACATCTCCCTCTGACCCACTCTGGTCAGCTCTCAGATGAAGTAAGGCTTCTCCATCTGCAGTACAGCGACGGTGCCCCGTGTCGGAAAAGAGTCACAAAACCACAATTGTTCATTTTTTTACAGCAACACAACATTGTTTTCTTCAACTCACTTGCCCCATAAGCACTCAAGTGTTTTCTACCCCTAAGGTCCCCAATGCGATGGTAGGGATGAAGAGGGGACAGTGGCAGGTCTACAGACCTTGTGGTGAGTTGGAGGTGGGCACAGGAGACTGCCTTTTCCAGGATGACACTCATGTAAATTATTCATCTGATTTTATTTCTCATCTGTTGGAGAAATTGCTTTTGAAAACAAAGCCTCTTGAGAAAACTTCCTTTAAGTGATACTTGGAACAGACTTTATTCATGCTGCCAGCAGCAATGAACCCTGCTGATTAAAGAGTAGATAGACCTTATTCTTGCTGAATTACCCATTTTTACAAGGCTTGGCACATTTAACAATCAGTTCCAGGTTATATTCATAAGCAAGAGGCCAATACCAATTTTTATATCAGCCAAGACTTTGTATTGCAGGATACTCCAAGGAGAAATTGTCGAGATAATTCTTTTGTATTTTCAGTAAGTGCTTTTGCTGTGTTATTATGAGATGTTCAATGTCTTCCTCTGAATGAATGGGAACAATTTCACACCTTACAAGGCCTGTGGCATTGTTGGCATGCTGTGTTTGGCTCAGAGATGAGGCTCTCGAGCATCATTTGCCCCTCTCACCCCTGGCCATGTAAGCCAGAGGGGCAGGTGACCGTGGCTTTCAGGTCTGTGCTAAGCTTGGTTGATGTGCAGAAAGAGGCAGATCTCAGCCTCCCTTTTCCCCTTCCTTCATTCAGAACACCTCAGTTGTGTAAATCAGCCCTTTGAGCCCATCCCATTTGCCCTGAGTGGTTATCTCTAGGGTAGGAGGCAAAAGCAACATCCTATGGGCCCCACTAGCCCTACGGGGATGATAGTCCTGCATCAGAGTTGACCCTTTTAGGGTCATGTTATCACTCTACATCCCTACAGAAATGATGTTCCTACACCATCTCAGTAGCTATAGACTTCATTGATAGCAAGTGAGCTCATCTTTATGGGTGCTAGGAGTTGGAGGCCGGAGCACACTCCTCAGCCCTGCACAGAGCTCATGACAGCTGAGAAATCAGCTTTCTGCTTTGCTGGTCCCCTGGAGCGCAGAGCCCATCTTAGACCAACGAGTTTGTGTACCATTGGTAGGACTCCGTCTTAATGGAAGGATGACTTAATGAGTAAGAAAATGGACTGAAACTCCAGTTTCTGTGTCTGCCTTTGCTACGGTATCTGTACTTTATCATGAACCAGTCAATAAATCATTCTGCATTTTCCTCTTTCTCTGAGTAAACTGGAGGACAATTGCAATTCTTTTCATTCTTCACATTTTGAGGACACCTTGTAGCCCATGGATCACAATCACTATTACAGTAGCGAGTGAGATGAGTTTATTTGAACCACCAGAACATGTGGTTTGCATGGCCTTGTTTTATTCTGTAATCCTTGGAGGTAGCCCAGAAGGGACAGCAGCCCTGCAAGTAATTACCAACATGGTTTGATGCACCTTTAACTCAGATCACTTTGCAGATCTTGTGCATAGGGAAACTCCTAAAAAGTTTAACCTGGCACAACTGATGAGGGTGGTGAACTGCAGAGCTGGGGCAAGAAGCAGAATTTATTAAGTCAGCTTTGCCACTGAAATGGAATGATACACCTGTGTCCTAACAGATGGCAGGAGAAAGTCAAGCAAGGGGTGTCTAACTGGAGTACAAGCACCCACCTAAGCATACTCAGAGGCAGCTCTAGATTTCCTGACTGGGTTCAATTTGGTAAGACATTTAACTATTATCTGTAACACTGTGGTACCAGAAACCCCACCTGAGATCTAAGCTCCCTTGTAGGTACTGTGCAAGTGCACGCAGGACAGTCATCACACCAGAATTTTGTAGAATCATAGAATAGTTTGGGTTGGAAGGGACCTTAAAGACAATCTAGTTTCAACCCCTCTGCCATGGGCAGGGATACCTTCCACTAGACCATGTTGCTCAAAGCCCCATCCAATCTGGCCTTGAACACTTCCAGGGATGGGACATCCACAACTTCTCTGGGCAACCTATGCCAGTGCCTCACCACCCTCACAGTAAAGAATTTCTTCTTTATGTCTGATCTAAATCTACCCTCTTCCAGTTTAAAGCCATTACCCCTTGTCTATCACTACAAGCCATTGTAAAAAGTCCCTTGGGGCCCACGGATGCATCTCATCAGGTCCCATGGACTTGTGCACCTTCAGGTTCCTTAGACCTGAAATATGATGTTTGTGGTGGTAAGATGATCCCTAAGCTTGTGACTATTTGGATAAAATACAACTGCTTGAGAGGCTCAAAATTTGCTTTTTAGATCAATTTATTTCTTGAAAACGAAACTTTATTCTCAAATAAAATAAGAAAGCTTACAGTACAGTTTCAGCTTGCTCCGTACCTCCTGGCATGGCACTGAATTTTGGGGGCACACTACTCTCAGATTTGTGGCTGGGGACCTTCTTTTGTAACAATGGGATGGCCGAATATGAGTGCCTTCAAGCTTGAGAAAATATTTGAATTTATGGTCATTGTGGCCTGGATAACTATTTGTGCAAAAAAGATCAGTGAGGAAATGGAGACCTACCCAACAGGCAAAATGATAAATATTCACAAAATTCATGTAGCATGAACCAAAGAGGACCTTGATTATTCTCCCCTGAGTTCTATCACTCATTGAGAGTCTTGAAATAAAAAGTTAATTTGCTGAGACCTGGTGAATATTCACCACTCCTAAGCCTTTCTTCCATTAGCACTTGAAAACTACAGGTTCCTTTACAAGCCATCCTTGATGTTTTATAAATGTTATAGCTCAGACATCATTTCTACCTCCTTTAATGCATTTTTTACAGCTACAGTAGAGATACTATTTTGATTCAGGCTGCAGACAGTCATCCTGAAAGAGATCTCAGTTACCTCTCCTGGGATATTTCCGAACCAGTGAATGGTACCTAACTTTAAGCTAATAACCTGATCAAGGACTCCGTTTTGCATTTATGGTGCAATCTTGGCTGCAGAACTACAGGTTAGGAGCATGATGTAACCTTACAAAAAAAGCTTTCAGAAGAGGACTTGACCCTCTGGCTAAGTTTCACTCCTTGGATTAGCAGGGGTATGTCCTTCCAGAAAAATACCTGGACGTGCAGGAAAAGGGATGTTCATGGTGTTGGGATTAGAAATGATGCAACAATTATTACAGTGTTTCTTCCCAGGCATTGCTAAAAAACATCAACTGTCTCAAAACTGTTGTTTGTTGTTCTCCTAGCAGGTCTCTGATGAGAAACACACACACCCTTTCTTCAGGATAAAAGTCAAATGCGGAGAGTGCCAAGTTCTTGGTAGCCCTGTGAGAAGCACGAAAGAGGCCATAACGATCATACGGGAAATTAAACGTGCGGGAGGAATAAAAGCAATGAGACTTGTGTTACTTTTCTTAGGATCCTTAGGATCTTACCCAGGAAACCAGACAGTGTGAGCCCAGCCCAGTATATCATCCAACATGTAAAATTTTGATTTGTGCTGTAGAAGGCAAATGTTGCAAAAGGCAGAAGAACTGATTAGCCCAAGACAGTTCTTCCTGGAGAGAAGTCCTGGGATCTTGATTTTGGGTTCAACACCTGCTTAGTGACTTCCTTTGTTTAAGCAAGAAACAAAAGTCACAAAGAAAATACCAATGCGGGAATCACTCATTTTTTCTGTGGCAGGTAACTTGAAATCTGTTGGTGGTTAGTGAAACAAGTTGCTCTAAAATATGCATTTTATTTAAAATAAAAACTTCACTGTTATTATTTTTTTCATTAATTATGATATCCAGTGGTTTTCCAAAGCAACGAACACAGTGATGAGGTTACTTAGGTTAGTCCTGTATTTTCTGAATTCAAGGGGAATCTTTTTCCTGGCTCCAGCTGGTGTTAGATCAGATCTGTAAATCACACCCTTAGCTGAAATCTGTTACAAAACAATCTCAGTTGAATGGCTCCGTTTACTGCAGATGTGTTTACACATTTTAGTTCCCAAACACTGGACCCATGCCACAAATAGCCAACATACAACTGCTCTTAGTGCAGAAATATTATGGCATAAATACGTACGGGTGCTGAGCTCACCGTCTCCATCGGTTCTGGAGGGGAGGTTGTGACTACCGGACATTGGGTATGTTGCTTTTTAACAGCTTAGGGTCTTTGACATGTAGACATGCAGTCAAAGCTGGCTTTCTAGGCTTTCTCAAATTGTGTCTTCTTGTCCCCTCGTCTGAATTCAGCATCTGGAGCGGGCGAAAGGATCCTGGAAGCTGTTTATGGGGCAGCCCCAGTGCTCAGACGTCTCAGCACGGCTTGCAGGCCAGGCTGTGATTCTTTCTCTGATTCCTGAGCTCTGCAGTGTGTGGATGCAAAGCTATCTGAGATACCTGGCAGCTGTCCAGAGAAGCTGTATCCCAGGGGAGTCAGGGTTCTTTACTGCATTTCTGTCTTTAGCAGGAGAGGAGAATAATGTTTGAAGGAGCAGGACAGAGGCTCCTACAGATGATCATACAAATCCATCCCAGTTTACAGCCCTGCTCCTGCTTTCCGTAACTGCCTGAAATACTTTCCAGAGTTTGTTGCAGATTTCATTATCTTTTAAGACTTTGATTTCTTATATTATGCATGATCATTTTTTTAGCAGTGTCTGTGAGGAACTTTCCTGCAAAGGTTTCCCAGAACAAACAGGGCCAAGCTTGTTCCCTCATTGGCAAGGCAAGGGCAGAAGGTACATCTGTGACTACCTTGAACCTTAGTCAATGATTTGAGCTGCGTAAGTGGGAAATAACTCCAATGTCTTTGATGAAAGCTAGGGCTGAGTTTACTTCTGAGCACTGCCCCACAGCAGTGGGCAAGACACTCGTAGTGACCTATCTTTGGTCGTCTAAAAGTTGAATCTAATCCCAACTAATCCTTGTCTAATCTGAGCTACTCACTTGGGCTTCCTCCAGTCAATGAGACGCCCCTTTGGGCAGCAATTAATCACTCTCCTGACCTTAGGGAGAGCTTGGGTGAATGGCTTAGACACTGGGACTTGGATTGAGATCATGGTGAAAAAAACACAATGTGAAGAGCAGAAATAAAACCAAAGACTGTTCTTTACCTCGGGGAAAGCATCTTTGTGATGGAGCTATACAAACTCCAAACTCTTGTGTTTCCCTGAATGTTTTTCAGGATGGTTCCTCATGAGTGCAGTACTTACTCCAGATCTGCAGCTCTGTTACAGGCATTATAATGTTCACACCAGCCTTTTGCATTTGGTGTTGCTGCTCAAGATTTTAAATGGAAGTCTCTCTTTCAGGTGCTGGGGCTGAATTTCAAACTGTGCTGCAGGGTTTGGCACTTCTACAAGGAGTGAAGTTTTGGAAAGATGTCACATGCATCAGTGAACACTGAACCAGGGAGAAGATTTGAGAAATGTGTGAGGAAACTGTGTTTTCCAAGTTAAAGGTGCAGTTTCAGAGAACTTGTGGAATTCCTCACTTGAGACTAGCCGTGAGGGAGAATAGGCTTTTCAAAAGAAACAGGCGCTCTTGGAAGGAGCATATGAAAGTACCTTGATTTAAACATAGAAAAAGTGATTGGAATTTGCTAGGCTGCAAAACATAGTGAGAGCAGACCATGAGTTTTGGATGGAAAACAACATGAGAGTAGCTTAAGACCAAAAACTAACACCGCTGAGGAGATGAGGAAGCATGGGAAGTGGAAGTCCTGCAGGTAATAGGATACCTATATTTGGATTAACAATGCATGAATATTAGAGGTAGGATCCATCTCACCTAACCTCACCTGTGGACAACCAGTTTAGACTTGCAAGGGGAGAAAGAAGCACTGTCACCATGCAGTTCACCTGTCCCAGGGAAGACGTGATCTGAACTGCCCTCTGTAAGTGTCTGTCTCTCTCTGCTGACTACTGAGGGAGCCTGGACACCAGACTTAAATTAGAGACATAATCCTTGGGTAGCTGCATTTGATTGTTTGAATCCTACCCTAATTCTCATTGAGGGCGTTGAAACAACATAAGGACATTCCTAGAGGGATGTAGATAACATCTACACAAAGAAAGTTAAGCTCAACTGTAGAGATAGCTAAAGACAGACCAATTTCCCTGTGAAGAGTGTTATCACCAAGGACATATCATGATAAAAAATTGTTGATTCTGCTGAAAAAAATTGATGACAAAGCAAAACTGAAAAAATGCAGTTAAGAAAAGAGAAAGCTAAGGTGGTGGCAGTTAAGAAAGGGTGATAGTTCTGAGCTCAGCACATTCACTTGTTGCCCCTAAGGAGGCTGCAGCACCTTCAGTCTGGGTTTTTTTTTGATGTCCAAGACCATTAAGTACTCTTTTCTCAGCCAGACTTCGGTATCAGTGGGATGGGATTTGTCTCAGTCAATTTTAGGTGTCCAAAGTTAGACTGTTAGTCTAAGCTAGCTGTCTGAGCTCCCTCCAGAGCCCGCGGAGGCAAAAAAAAAGTTTGCTAAAGAAAATTAATCTCCTCTTAATACTGCTGTCTGAAATAGTGAGACAAATTGCTCTCGGAGTGATCTCTGTCTGCTGGATCTAGACATCTTACTCCTCAACAGGTACAGTTTGTTGAGAAAACCACAGCCTTTGCCCTGCTTTGTCTCTGGCTAGAAATCCCAATCTGTCCCCTTCCAGCAGCTATCTGGTTGCATTGCAGACCCCCCTCGATGTATTTTGCCAGGTTTGACTCTCTGAAAAACAGGATTTAAGCCACATGGCAACTTCAGCTTGTATTGTTGCTCCAGCCGATATATCTGTGCATCTCATCTGCTTCCTCTTCCTCCAGTAGCTTTTCATTCTCTGCTACAACGAAGTGTCTGATGTTAGATGGCCACAGTCTCTCACAGTGTGGGAAATGGCAATGCTTTCAGAGTAAGGGTGGTGACCTCCTCTACGCTTCGGAGGAAGCCTTGGTCATACAGTACCTGGAGCTGTACAGAGCTTCCAGGAATAGCTGAATTGTCCTGAGGGAGCGGGTGTCTTTCCCTTCATTGTGAGAGAAGGACAAAATCAACCTTCCCTCTAATGGAGCTGATGTGCATATTTTACAGTATGACAAGGTGTTTCTAATGGGAATTTATTTAATTTATTTATTTGCTTGCTATTTGGACAAAGAAGATATAGTATTGTCTTCTTAATGTCCTATTTAAGCCACCAGAGACCTTTCCTTGAAGACAACCATGCAATAGGTAAGCGGTTCTGTACCCACACTCACAGCTCCCCAGCAAACCTGGGCTCTGCCAGCTGGTGACAAATAGACATTGATTTTCTGATCCAGTGTTTGCTCCCTGGGGATGCTGAGCAAAGATTGTTCTATTTAGGGGCTGATTTGACATATGGCTCTTGGAAGCTGAAAAGTGTCTGTAGGTAAATCAGGGTTTATTGCCAGAGCGGTTCATTCAGGAACATAATGAGGTGAGCACGCACATGCACAGCCACGGAAAGATGCCCGTAGGCTTTTCGTAAACTGCACAAGTAGCATTCACAAGGTGGTTTTTCCCATATTGGTTCAGAAGGAAAAACCTGAATATGCTTTTCAAAGCATAACTCAGCAAGATGTTCTTTTTATAACAAAAAGTTCTAGAGTCAGAGTGAGTTAAGAATCCCCAGTCACTGTGTGTGTCTGAGACCAGGTCTATTCTTTAGAAGTTTTTCTGGTGGTTTTTCATCAGTTAAAAGGTGAAGTTTTACTTCCTGTGGTACATGCAGTTGTACTTTAACTGACCTAAATTTTACTCATTGGGCCAGAATAGTAACTCTACAGGCTGGAAACCTGATTTTTTTTTTGCAAGGAGATCTGTGCCTTTTGCCATCTGTTCCCACAAGACCTCTGCTAAGTTCTTTGCTTTTGGCATAGCTCAAGGTGGTGTCCCACACCTGAGGTTTTTCTTCTCTGCCTCAGAGGAGTAGATCTGTTTTCGTAAACCGTTCAATAAGGATTTATTCTTGAATTCAATACTTATTTCAGACTTAACTTAAATGGCATTTCTACTTTCTTCTACTGTTTCTTCTACTTTCACTCTTGCCTCAATAAAAGTTGTAGCAGGTGACTTGTTAGCTTAACACTGACATAGAACATATGTTAGCGTTGTTTCCTTCCGCCTCTTCGCTTCTGGATGTTACAACTGAAACACAAACCCCTGAATGCCCAGGGATTTCCAAAGAGCAGAAGACATCTGCTTACCATCACAGATGTCTGCAAGTTAACGCAGGGTAGAAATAACATCGGTCGGAATAATACTGGATTCAGAACTGACTCAAATTCCTGAAATCAGATATAAAATTATGCTTTGATGAAGAATTAAACTGGGATGAAAGAATTGGAACACAGTAAACAGTAAGAAGAATGTATCTCCACCATTCAGCCTAGAGTGAAGATACTCAAGCTGGCTTGGTTACAGCAACCTGTGGAAGCCAGCATGGCCCCTTTCAGGAAAGGTGCAAAGTGAGCTTTTCTCTACAATAAAGCTGGTATTTTCTTTCTCCGTAAATAAAAAGCATGCCATTCACTTGCTGTATCTATACCAATCTCCACAGGAAAACATCCTGTTTTTTCAGCAGGATACTATTGGCTAAGGCAGAAATAATTCAAAAAATCATTTATTTCTTCAGAAAGTGTGGGAGTGCTTGTCCCTGCAGCTGTCAGTTCCCATCCATCCCTTTTATTGGGCAGTATCAACGCACACTCTTCCAGCAAGAACTGTTCAACAGCACACAATAAAATTGATTCATTACTCATTTTCTTATTATCTTTCAATTGCTTCAGCTCTTGATACCACTTAAAGTGGACATTAGCTCTTTGTAACCAGTGTGTGCTGTTAATGCAATAACACTCCTAGGAGTGAATGCTTTTCCTCCAAGCTGTCGTTACATACAATTTCATTTAGTCTCACTACACCAAGTGAAGTCTTATGAACTTCTTATAATGCCTTTATACAAGTTGGCTTTACCTGGAGGTAGACCACCATGATAAGGAGTGAGAACACAAATGCATTTCTTGGAAAAGCTGGATCCGGTGCTCTGTGTGTCTAAATGAGAAGCATTTAGTGATGGGAAGTGGTTTTATTCGCAGGAGCTGGCTCTTGAGTTCTCTGGAAAGGAAAAGGCTGAAACCGTTAGGAGTGAAACTCAACTTTTGTGCTTTACTTTGGCATGAAAGCAAACCTATTTAAACTCCAGGAGAAGCAAGACTTTCTGTATATAATCAACCTTGAAAAATGGAAATGGGAGCTGATAGCTTGATTTTGGGATAGGAGGGAGGATGATTTGAACTTCTGTATGCATTGGGAAGGATTACAGAGACAGTGAGTTTAAGACAGTTTTGCAGACTCTAGTTTGTCTTCTGGGAGGAAAACTCCTCCCATTTACGGCACTCATTTAAAGTTTCATTCAAAGAGGTTCAAAGGAGTGTAGATCCATTTCAAAAACACTCGTAAGTACAAGCATATTTTTGTGATATGAGTAGTGACCCTATGGAGAATCTCTGCTGTCTATTGGAGTCTGTGGGACCAGGCCTTCTTCTTGGCTTTGGGTTGGACTGGGGACTCTTTACCTGAAGGTCCAAACCAAGGGCCTCACAGACTGCTTTGGTCCCAGAAACAAGTTTTCCTTGCACTGAGACATGGCATGACTGGAGTGAATACTCAAATGTGGGATTTAGGAAGTCTCAAGCACAGATAGAACATTTAGTATTTACCCTAGAGTGACGTGAGTTCTGTATCCGGGTCCCTGTAGTGATTTTCTCCACCAATTACAAAGGAGATTAATACTTCAGGTGCAGTTACCTCAATATATTCTGGTTCAGACAGATGAATACAACCTTAAATATTTTATGGGATCAGATTTCTTTTTAATTAAAGGAGCTCTTTTTTTTTTTCACAGTGACTTTAAAAGTCTAATTTATTGAATCATAGAATCACAGGATGGTTTGGGTTGGAAGGACCTTTAAAGGTCATCTAATCCAACCCCCCTGCAAGGAGCAGGGACATCTCCAACCAGATCAGGTTGCTCAGAGCCCCATCCAACCTGGCCTTGAAAGTTTCCAGGGATGGGGCTTCCACCACCTCTCCGGGCATCCTGTTGCAGTGGTAGATACCCCATCCCTGGAAACATTCATTATCGTTGCCTTCTTTAGGATTTTCTTAGGAAAATAATTTCCTGCTACTGAATTTATTCTGTCTTTGGATCTCCTATCTCTTGTCACTTGTCATAAAGTGTTGTAGGAAGGAACGCTGCTGTATTGCTTTCCTGTTCTCCATCAGCTCTGATATGGATGGTTGTTACAAAGCTTCGTACTTAATACATACCATGTCTTAAAGCAGCCCTGTAAATGACTGTACAACTGTAAAGGTTTCTTAACTCAACTAGCCTTCAGCTACCAGCTATAAAAAGGCATTTTAAAAGATTAGCATTAAAACTACCTGGTGAGATGAAAAATGGGGAGGCAGAATGGCCTAATGATGGATCGTGGGGCTGTGACCAGTCACGTGGGAAAGTCACCTTTCTGTGCCTCCAACATGCAAGTGCTGGTGCTAATCTTTTCTGGAAATTGTTCTGTAAGTGCATGGTTTGCCCTCACAAGGACCACCTTTCTAAACGCATATGGGGGGAGTTTCCAAGCAGTGCAAAGGAAATGTTATCCCTCTCCCACCGGGTCTGAATTTGCTTTGACTCCTTTAAAAATCCTGCCTTTGCTGTGGAAATGCCTTTGAATAACTTTGCATGCTGCATTTTCTGCCTTTTTGCAGTAGTGGAGTGCTTTGCAACAGCTGGACAAATGCCTTTGGAGCCTGTTCTGCCAGGAGGTGGGGTTCCATCCGTGCCTGGAAGGCTATTTCTAGTGACTCAATTTTCTGCAAATTTGAGCTGAGAATCAAGTCAAAAGCTTGTGATGAGGAAAATAAAATTCCTTCCCTACCTTGGCTCCTGCTGTGACTCAGCAGAGGAATGTGAATTCTCTGCCTTGTGCTGTTACATTGATCAGATTGGGATCCATCTCCATGGACATGGCTCACCAGTACCAACCTAACACTGGGCTGGACACAAGTAATTTTGTAAAAATAGAAGAACACAAGAAGAGTAAGTCCAAAGGCCCCAGTTACTTCAGTTTATTGATTTTCCACAGTACTCATAACAAATTATGACAATTTTCCCAAATTACTGACATTTCCCCAGAACAGAATCCCAGTTCCTGCTTCTGGTATCTGGTCCTGCTTCTGGGTAGCTCAGAAGCTCTCAGAGATATTTTTGAATTGTGTAAATGGCAAGATTAATCTGAAGAATCAATTTTAGATGTCTTCATATGACCTGGATGCCTGAGCTTCCATTTTACTTGGTAGATATCAGGTCAGTGCAGCTAGTTAAGTCTAGAGAGCTATTTAGCTCAGCCCTAAGTTGAGTACCTGTGTTTCCTCAGCTTTCTGGTTCTCCAGAACCCGCTGGCCATCTGGCTGCTGGATCTCCATTGGCTTTGAGCTTGGACATCTATGGTAGGCTTTGATGGCCTAAACTAGAGGACTTTTTAGCAGATGTGGCAGAAGACATGTCAGAGATCCAATCCTTTCATAGCACTAGTTGGAGGCCAAGAAGGACACTCTAAGGCAAATCAAAAGCACTCGACATCTCCCTTTAGGCATTTGAATCCCTTTCCGGACCCAGATGGAGGTGCCTACATTGGTGACACCTAGATTTACATCTGTTAATCTGGAGCTGCATCCCAGGCACCTTGTCAGGCTTATTGTCCAGACTCTTGTAGCCAGTCAGTGGAGGCAGACAGTCAGTGCAGAATGACCTGCCCACAGCCAACATCATCTCCTTTTCACACTGCCTGCTCAGCCTTGCTCTCCAGAGGGATTTCCTAGACCATTTCGGGCTGATCACACTAAGAGAAGAAAACTTCTCCCCTGGTTATAAATATGTGAAGCTTGTTTGCTGCTTGTTGCAGAATTATGCTTGGAGAAACCTTGTTAAAAGGCATCATTACAAACACTGGCAGGGTTTGCTTCTTGTAAAGGCAAATGGGAGTCAAAAGCATTTGCTGTGAAGCCTGTGTTGTGCTGATGGAGGGAGGTGTAACCCACCCAAATAAACCTTTCAAGCACATCCGTTGGCACATCCCAATTATCCGACAGTGACATTACACTTACCAGTTTGAGAAGGCATTGTTACATGAGCTTTCATCCCTGATATTTTTAACTTCTTGCTTTTCAGACAGAAAATATTTGCCCTGGCCCTGTCTTGTTGGAGTCTCTTCCAAAGCCCCCCTTTCGATCACTTGTGCTTTTCGCTCTTTGTTTATGCTAACGTAATGAGCATTTTGTGGATCCTGCATAAATAGGATATTTCATAGACAGTAACATAATCAATTAATACCAGACTGTGAGCGTGATTTGTTTACCTAAACACTACTTTACACCCACTGCTTTTCAGCAAGCACTTCCTCCTGACAGCACTGGACAACATCCTTTTGTTTGTCAGGAGGCAAATTAAACAACGTTGAGATGAGCACTAAGAAGATTTGTCAGGGTAAAAACCTTCTCTCATTTTACAATATGAAACTGTAGATGCAAACAAGAAAACATAAGTTGTTTCCTCTGAGCAAAGAAAAATGTGATTCCCCCTGTGTAAAGATTCATGTTCCTTTATACAAAAACTTTTCAGAGTACTAAAAACATATATTTTTTTTTCTCAAAATACCATACCAAGAATGTTTTACATGTATACCTCACATTTATAATACAAAGTAGTCAAAAAGTGGGGAGGAAGGAGAAATTTTTCATTTTAAAACATCGTAGCTGTTGGTAGCACATATTCCCTGGTGAAGACCCCAAAGGACCTGTCTGGTGCTGGTGAAATCTCCACTTCATCGATGCTGCTTGTGTCATTTGCTGTAAGGGGAGGTATCCAGCCTCCAGGCCAAGTCATGTCCATCCAGCTCATGGTTGGCCTCCTCCCAAGGTCACTGGCTCTGTTCACCTTGCACTGGCCGTGGTCTGCTCTGGGATTCACATGGCATCTCTCTGACCCTAAGCTATGAGTTGATTTTCAGTGCAAAATGCCTGAAAAAGAAGCCCATTGGAGTGCCACTTATGTGGCACATCCCTCCCATGGGATCTTGGCAGACTGTCCTAAGGGTAATTGAGGTTGAGGCTTGCTGGGGTAGCGTTGGAGAACTGTGTAGGACAGAGGGAGGTAAATTTATTATGAGTTATATTGCCTACAAAGAGAAATCCTTCAAGTGACACACCCAGGTTTCATCTCAGAGGGAACCGATGGGTTCAGTCCAAAAGAAGACCTTGGTGAGGATTAATATTTATGCTGTGCAACTGATCAGAGAGCAACAGGAACAAGCTGGGAAAGTAGGTTGTTTCACAGTACAGCTGAACCCATGGAAAAGTAGGACTAGGACGAGCATCAGAAGCTGGTCCAGCCCTTCTCCTTGGCTTCGAGGTAGGATTTTGGAGATGGTCAGATGTGCACACTGGCCAACTGGAAAGCACTTGGCCAAAGAGCACTGAATGGAAAGCCCACCGTCACTCCTGGCCTCCAGAGGTGCCAGTTTAGGAAATCAAAAGGGAAGTAGAAACATGACTGAATTGCACAAAGTCTATGCCTTATTAAATGTCATCAACTCTTGCTGACCACGTCCTGTGCCTTGTGTTAGGGATCAGTGCCGCCAGGTAAATCAGAGTGGTTGACTTGGATGGCATGGGTGGGTGACTGAGGACATCTTCTGCTGGTAGTGCAGGCTCTGGGTGAGGATATCTGCGCATAGCCAAAATCCAGCTTTTTTTTCATGATCCTTCCAGGGTCTGTGGGTGGGTTATGGGACAGCACAGCCTTTATTTTGGCCACTGGGGTCCAGAAAAACCCAAGTCACTTTTCACTGGGGAGGTACGCAAGAAGGAGTCGTGCATTTGGAACTGAAGTTGTATCCCATCCCCTTTATAGGTATTTCTGGACAACCAGGATGAGTGCTGTGGATTTTCACCTTCTCTGGCTGCCTGACTCTACATGTGGCAGCAGCTACAATTTTTTTTTCAAGCTTGAATCTTTCGGGTTTGGCTGCAACTTCGTGACAGACGTAGGAGCTGAGTCTCTCTGCATGATTTCAGAGTGAGTGCGCATTTCAAACAGACCAGATGCTGCTATCGGACCTGATCTTACTAAGGCTCCGTACAAGCCTTGAACTTAGCCAGGCATCTTCTGGGTAAGCTCACTGAAAGTCTAAAAGTGAACAAGAGGGTATCAATGTCATAATAAAAGTAGGGACTTTGAGGAACTGCCTGGTTACAATCTTTTACATTTGTTAAAAATGTTCCTACATTCTTAAAACCTATCGTTTACAAAAGAAAATTAAAGAAAGATTTAAATTAAGTACCTTTATAGACGTGGCTTTTAATTCACCCAGATTTTCATCTCCAACCTGTACAGCGCTTCCTTTCTAAAGGCAAGACTTTGGGGGAAGCAAGGATTATTCCTTCCTCTGGATCCTCTGGATCCAAACAGCACTGGAGCAGAATCCGGCTCTTGTTGCAAGGATCCTTTGGTGTATTTGTCACTGAAACCCAACCAGTGTGGTTTGATTCCCCAACAGTCTGTTGAGAGCTCCACGTTACGGTGGAAGGGAAGTCCCCAACCGTTGTATGTAGAGATCTGTAACGGGTATCACTCATACTGCTGTGTGTCCTCTAGCTTCCACTGAGAATGAGAAAACATCTCATTTAAAAGGGATGTACTTTATTTTCAAGGCCAGGTTGGAAGAGGCTCTGAGCAACCTGATCTGGTTGGAGATGTCCCTGCTCCTTGCAGGGGGGTTGGACTAGATGACCTCTGAAGGTCCCTTCCAACCCAAACTATTCCATGATTCTATGATTTTGTTAAAAAAAATAAAATCAATCTATAAAGGCTGAAAGCTGATGTGGATCATCATAACTACAACCTTCCTCATCCTCACTGACCTCACCAGCCCTGCAGACCTCAGTGAGCTGCCCAGCAGACAACCTTCACCAAGACTGAGCAGGAAGAACAGCTGGACACCAGAAATTATCATGCTGCACCTGAGGATTACCTGTGCATGCAAGTGGGCCAGGAATATTAGTTTTAAAAATATTTCTTTTCAAGAAACTGTATTTTTAAGGTTATCAGAGGCGCAGGGAAGACCCGTGAGCACATGATGGTTTTAAAAAGATGTGGATTTAAGAATATTTCAGAGATTTTTTTCATTATCTCAGGAGACAGTAGTTCTGGCATAGCAGCAGAGTGGAGAATCTGGAGAGTGGAGAAGAGGGATGTAACGGGAGAGGGGCTGCAGGATTTGCTTTGGAGTGAAAAGCTCACTGGGCTGACAAGGCTCAATTACAAGGCACAAGAAGCTGACTTTTTTCAGCAGTGAATCTCTAAGCAGTTCATAAAGCTGCAGCACTATTCCTCTCTCCATTTTAGAGATGGGGAAACTGAGGCACGGAGTTTGTCACTTGTCAGAGGTCAGCCAGGGTCTAGTGTCAGTCTAGAGTAAAAGCAAGGTCACCTGTAGATAGGACATGGACCACCAAAGGGATATCGTCTGAAATGAGATTAAAAAAAATCTACTTAATGAGAAAAACTCAATTTCCTTCTTTATTTCCTTCTATATTTCCTTCTATGGCAAGACAGCCATGTCTTGCTTGACAGAGTCCGAGTAAGGAAAGTATTTATACACCTTCCCCCCGATCCCTGGTCTGAGCTACTCTGTCTCGAGCTCATTATGACCTTAAATATGTTACCTATTACCTTTAATGGCATATTGTAGACTCCTCTACTCATACACATTCTTATTAGATGTGCTTAGCAACCTGGCAGTGAAGAAATAGAAGTGTCAGCTTCTTCAAATTAAAATAAAAAATCAATTATGCTCTCAGGGGCAGATGGAGATTAAGCTGAATACAATGTACATTTACATGATTGTGGAAGCCAGGGCCTTTATGTGCAATTAGTGGCATTTCATTCTTAATCTTCCTCCTTAATACAGAAGGAGTTGTTAAAGGAGTAAAAGCCATCCAGAAGCCCATTTCACAGTCAGCTTCAGAGAGATGCTTCCAAATGCATTGTTTTCATCTTTGTTTTGTAAATTGAAAAATGAACCTGTATGGCCCTTTAATTCTTCGCTGTTATTTTGAGGGTGATGGTGAACGGGGGCTGGAAGGAGGGAGGAGTAGGTCTAGTGTATAATTGCAAGATTAGGTGTTGTTGCAAGAGCTGTAACACCTGAGAGTGATTTTGGCCATTGCCTTCTGTCCATTACACCTTCTCCTCCAAGTTTTGGCCAGCTCATTGGAAATTGCAAAGGGGAGATGTTCACGAGAAAAACTTGAGCACAAAGGATGTTACAGACTTTTGGGCCACTGTGGAAATGTACCAGGGCATTTCTGCCCACAACTGACCAGCTTATAAACCTGATTCAATGCCAGAACCATGGAAATGCCTGGGCTGGCTTTTGGGTCTGCTGTGCAAGCAGGGCACATGGAGAGCCAGAACAACTGATATTTTTTGCATGCTATGATACAGAATTCACTCAACGTGCAGCAGCTGCTCTGATCCCCCATTGGGGTGCTGCAGAAATGATGAGAAATGCAGATGTGAGCCACAATTTACATTTTTTAATAGCCCCTGGTTATCCTTGCCAGTTAGAGGTTTTGGTCTTGTTCTGCCATGATGGAGATTCCTGTATTAAAGGGAAGGGAAAGGGAGAATCGACTTCTCTACCATGACAGAGTTGGGCAGAAACACCCCTGTTCAGTGAAAGCTGCAACCTCTGTGCCATGCTGCCCTGTGTCTGAGGTCTACATCCGTTTCCATTCCCGCAGCCCTTCCCTGGGACTGCACATCTGTCTGCGAGGGTTCAGCTCCTCCTGCCTCAGTTTCCCCAGCCTCCCTTCCCAACACCAGCTCATAGAGGCTGAACAAACCAGCTTTTCCTGCTGAGGAAAAACCTGTGAATACTCAAAATAAATAAGGAAGCTGTTAATAAATGGTAAAAACAAGTAAGTTCTTGGTATGGGAGTGGATCTCTTCCGTAGTGCAAGCATGATCAATAAGACTCATAGCTGTGAGCCTCAGTATTGAACCTCAGTGCTGTGATTTATTGGATATAACGTGTGCTTCCTTTTCATTTACTGCTAAGGTGGAAGAGCTATTGTTTACCACTGAGACCACGCTTTCTAGGCATTCTTGAGCTGGAGATGTGATGCACTGGCTTAGATTTTTCCAGTTAAAGTTAAAGCCAGTCGTTGTCTCTCTGCTGAGTAGTTACGACTCCTATGCAGCAATTTCTAATCAACAGGCAGTAAAAATAAATAAAATTTGGTGAGCAAGCTGCAATGAAGACTGCCTTGGGCTGTGGACTTGATGTGTGGGTGATCACCTCCCAGTTGAGAGGCGATGATCCCTTTGCCATGGTATCCTGAGCTGCTGCAGGAGAAGGGGTACAGCAAGGGACTGGCTTTTTACCCCTGCAACCACTGTTGGGTTGGTGCTGTCAAGGAAGAGGTGCAAAGTGGTGTGAGACCGTAACCCGGCGAGTGTTTTATGAATCCCGAGCAAGTAATCTCATTGCTGTTCGCAGCATTTAAGAAGCAAGACTTTTAATGTGAAGCATAATGGGGGAGTTTAAATGTTGAAGCAAGACTTTTAATGTGAAGCATAATGGTGGAGTTTAAATTTTGACTTAGCTTCACTTATGCTAATCTCTTCTTTAGTTCATGCCTTAAACACCTGCCTTCAAAGCGCCCAGCACTCAATAGTAAATCAGACTAAAAAAAGTCTCTGCAAAAATGCAGCCAAAATGTGGCATCCCTGTCCAGGAGATGGCACTATGAAACTAGTCTTTCAGCATCCCAAGGCCTGTTTCCAGGGACCAACTTCTCTCTGAATTAGGGCTGATGACTAAAAGGAAGACAAAAGTGTAAGTAAGTGGTAGCCCTGGCCCGGAGACACAACACCAGCATCAGATGGCATGAAACAAGGGCTTTGTGGTGTCTTTCCATCCTGCAAAGATTGAATATAAGGTGGGTTTTATTCACTGAAAGGGTTGCCAAGCATTGGAACAGGCTGCCCAGGGAGGTGATGGAGTCACCATCCCTGGAGGTATTTAAAAGACGGGTGCTCAGGGATATGGTTTAGTGGTGGACTTGGCAGGGTTAGTTTTGTGGTTGTTCTTGATGATCTTAAGGATCTTTTCCAATCCAAATAATTCTATAGTTGTATATTAAACTTGTGGGACACTCTAAGTCCTTCAGGGACCTGGCGAAATTCAGGCCAGGAAGGAATGCCCAGGGGCAAGTCTATCTATAAATCCTATAATGCCCCCCAGGGCATTTGCTTTCCTGAGCCAGGAGAAAAGAGAGAAATTAGGAGTCTCAATGCCAGTCATTTGCATACGCGTGCAGGCTTGTGTGACTTTGTATAGGGGATCTTTTTACATCCCCATCCCTCCTCCTAAAACCTGAACCTGCTGAAGGCGACAGCCTGGAAAACGGGAGTGTTTTTGTGTATTGATAATCTGTCCAGGAGATCAGGAACTGCTGATATCTGATCTAAAGTAATGGGACTGTCTGAATTTCACTGAGTTGGGTGTGTTTCTCTTGTTCAGCCATGGAAAATTCGGGGTGTGAATCCTGTGGAGGAGATCACCAGAGGCAAGGGCAGATGGATGACTATTAGCAACTCGGGTACTTGGTTCTCATTTTTTTGTCAGTACTGTTTGGATAAAAGTGGTTTTGTTAAAAACAACAGATTCCAGATGTGAAACTTCTGTTCCCAACTTGAAATACAAGTTTGGGGATCACGTGGCTGCCAACAGATATGGCATTAAACAGCATGGAGAGCAGTGACGTTAATGGAGCCAAGTTGCTTTTAATCAGTTGAAGACACATCCCTGAGAACACAGCGTCACTGAGGCTGAAAGACTAAAACTGGAGCTAACCTCAGTGTGGATTTTTCACCAGGGATTAAATCCATTTTATGTCCTGGGATACTATGCTGTGGGACAATTCAGTATTTCTCAAAGCACTTTCTTTTTCCCAGTGATCCTCTAAAAGGTAGTACTAAAACAAAATTCCCCAGCTATTACTGCATTTCATGTCCACTAAACCAATTTGTATTCTCAGCTACGAACAAGATCCAAAGTCTTTGCTGCCAACAAGAGCTGTTACATCTTCAGACCAGATCTGATATAAATCTGCACTTTTTCATTCATGTCTGGAAGTCTAGTTGTAGCAGCCACTCAGAAAAAATTCTGAAAGGATTTTCTTCCTCAGCTTAAGTTATTTTGTTTATTTATTTTTTTAATCCGCCTCTCTGGACACCTTTCATAGAACTATATTAGATCACGGACTCTTTGGACAAGGATAATGCTTTCTGGTGCATCTCTATGCACAGGGCCAAATGCACTGCCAGTTCTTCAGAAATAGTCTCTAAATAAAAATAAAAGCGGGCAGGGCAGAGAAAACCAAGGCTGAGAGGGAAGAAGAAGCTCCAGAGAGGGCAGTGGAACCAAAGCTCCTGCAAAGAGCAGTGAAGTGTGAATGGAAATAAAGCACAAAGGCATCCGGTGTTGATGGAAAGGAGATGGAGAAACATCTGAAACGCTGTGAGAGCCGCTGTGGCTTCATCCCTAAGCCGGATGATGGTAGTGTCACTCGCCGCTGGATTTAGACTGAAATGTGCTCAGCGAGAGGGATTTCAGTGTAACCTAATTTAGAGCAGGTTAAAAGGAGCGAGAACACAGACATCGTGTTCATAGAGCATCTTCCTTTCAAAAGTATGCTGAAAAGCTGAAATGTCACCGTGCTGAAAATGTCAACCGCTTCCACAATCATCTGGAGGAACGGGACTTCAACACTTTCCTGGCATCTGCTGGGTTTTCGGTCTTATTTTGAAGTTCTGACAGTGTTCCCTTGCTGTTTTGAAATTCCATCCAACCGAAAGCCTGAAAAGTATGAACTGCTTCATTTGTATGTTTTACAGGAACTTTGCTGGAACAGGAGGGGCTGAACGCATCTCTGTGACCTTTCAGAGATGGACCGTGAATGGCAAGAAGGGAGATTGTGAAGAGAAGAAATCCTCTATCTACAGTATTTGCTCTTTTCTCCAGCCTTTGATATCGAATGTATCCCAGGAAAAAATCACACCCTGCTTCACCTCTATTGCACTCTTCCCTTACTGTCTTGCACAAAAATCCCGTGGTGTCCTAACGAGGATGGTGGAAAAATAAGGGTATGGGGAGGGTGGAAGAAAAAGAGGATGGGGAGGTTCAGTGGTGAATCCCCAGCAAGAACCAGAACAAAGGGTCTTGGCAATTGCAATGAGGCAGAGAAGAGCTGGGGCCACCCGTGGGAAATCAGTGCCACCGCCCTGCCCTGTCCCGAGGTGTGAGACCACCCCTTCCTGCAGCGCTCCCCTGCTCCTGCAAGGAGGGGATGCTGGCAATATCACCTGGAAACTTCAAACTTCGCCTCAGAAATGACCGGAGAAAAGCAAGTGGAGCCAGCGATTGCATCTGAGCCTCTGGGGTGAGATGCCAACGTAACAGCCCGGGCGTGGGGGCAGAAACACCAGTCTGGGGTGAATTTCACAGTGGAAAGGACAAAGCCCAGGACTGGTTGCTGCGCCACAGCAAGGATGTCCCTTCCCTCCACTCTCCTCCAGACCTGTTGAATACGTGTGCTCTGCGCCAGCCCGCATCCCTGAGGATGCTCCAAAGGCACCCGCCTGCATTCTCAGCCCGGTCAGGGATGCAGCCCCTGCCTGCCTGCAAGGAGGCAGCTGGGGCTCCAAAAATCCCCAGCAGCAAGACAGGGAGCAAAATCTCTGCAAAATACACCCGCAGCCCGGCCGCTGAGCAAACCCGCGCAGGGAAAGCTTGGGTACCATCGGTCCGAGCATCCCGAACAATACCGACTGCAGGAAGGGGGGGTTTATCCCCATCCGCCCCCCGGGGATTTTTCTGGCAGCTCCGGGAGTAGGAACAGTCGGGGAGGGGGAACGGGGTTGGGGGCATGGGCAATGGTGCCTGTCCAGCCTTTCCAGCCCTGCGTCGGGGACGATTTTCTCGAAAGGGAAAAAAAAAAAAAAAAAAAAAAAATCAGAAAAATCCCGCAGTGTGGCTGTACGTGCCCCCACCCCAGCACAGCCGCCCACACCGACGTGCAGCGCAGTTCTGCCGTGAATCCCCTACAGCCGCTAAATAAAGAAATAACCACAAAAAAAAAAAATTTAAAATATATTATAAATATATAAATCGACGTGCAAACAACAGAAAGTTGTGCGGGTGCCGGCGCACCGGTTGATTTTGCATCTTGCCTGGTGCCTTCGCCTACTTTATTTATTTTTTTTTTTAATTTTTTTTTTTTTTCTGCAACAGGGAATAAACAGGTAAGGCAGGAGCCTGGCGAAGCGGAGGGGACGGGCGGGCTGGAGGGGACGCGGGGAATTTTTGCTTTTTCTTTCTTTCCCCCACCTCCTTCCCTGGAAGTTTCTTCTCGACACGAAATAAGGGGAAAAACCGAAATCCAAGGTTGCGGAGAGCGGTGGGGAGGAGAAGGTGAGAGGCGGAATAAAATATTTTCTGGAATTTTATCGCATTTAATGCGCGGACGGAGAGACCGTGCTACGGCTGCTCACTGCCCCGTTCCGCGGAGCGCGGCGGAACGGCGGCATCAATTTCACGAGCGGATTTCCATCCATCCCCCTCCCGCTCCTCGGGTGTTTAATACATTTCCGCGGAGGGGGCACGGCTCGGGGCGCGGAGACACCGCGGACGCGCAGCACGGCGGAGCCGGGGGCGATGGTGGTTGGGATGCGTATGTGATTTTCTTTCTTTTTTTTTGAAACTGCTGAAAAAGGTCACTGAAGGAGTTGGCTGCTAAATTAAAAAAAAAAGAAAAGCCCTAAAAAGAGCGGCAGGCATGCGCACTGCGCGGATGCCATATTGGAATGAGTCTGCCGCGGGTGCGGGCGGAGGGACCGGTCGGCTCCGAGCGGCGGAGCGCCGCGCACCGCGGGGGTCTCGCTGCTGAGGTGCGGAAAAAAAAAAAAAAAGAAAAACACCCCCCAAAAAAGCCAAACTTGGCCCAGGTAAGGCCCCCACCCCAAAACCCTCCCGGCTGGCTTTTCCTTTTATTTTATTTATTGGGTTTTGCAGCGCTTGGGTGGAGAGAATCGCTTTTCTCCTTCCAAGATTTGTAATTTTTTTTAAATTTAATTTATTTATTTATTTATTTATTTTTTACGCGAGGGAAGCTGTGTATGGATTTGGTTTTTTTTTTTCCTTTCCTTTCCAAGGGGGAAGCCCGCGGCTGGAGTTGTCGGGAAGTGCCTGGGTGCGGGTGCGGGCAGGTCCCCGCGCGGGAGCCGCTCCCTGCGCCCGGTGCGTGGGGCCGCTCCCCCCGCGCTGCCTTCCCCGGGCAGGGCGCGCCGGGCTCCTCACGGGCGGGGGGTGCGGTGCCGCTCTGCATTTGCCTCAGCCTATCGCATCTCAGATGCTCTTACTTCTCTCTTCTTTTTTTTTTTTTTTTTCTCCTTTATTTTTTTCCTTTTTTCCTCCTCTTTCTTTTTCCCTTCTTCCTTTTCCCTTCTTCCTTTTCCCGTCTTCTTTTTCCCTTCTTCCTTTTCCTTTCTTCTTTTTCCCTTTCTTTTCCCCCTTCTTTTTCCCCTTCTTTTTTTTTCTCGTCTTTTTTTTTCTCGTCTTTTTTTTTCCTCGTCTTGCTTTCCCTTCTTTTCCCCTTCTTTTCCCCTTCTTTTCCCCTTCTTTTCCCCTTCTTTTTCCCTTCTTTTCTGCCTTCTTTTTTTTTTCCTTTCCCCCCTTGTTTTTCCCCTTCTTTCCCACCCCTTCTTTTTCCCTTCCTTTTTTCTTCTTTTTTTTTTCCTTTTTTCCTTATTTTTCCCCTTCTCTTTTTTCCCCCCTCTCTTTTTGCCCCCCTTCTTCCCCCTCTCTTTCCCCCTCTTTTTTCCCCCTCTTTTTTCCCCCCTCTCTTTTTCCCCCCTCTCTTTTTTCCCCCCTCTCTTCCCCCCCCCTTTTTCTCCCCTCTCTCCCCCCCCCTCTTCCCCCCCCTCTTTTCTTCCCTCTCTTTTTTTTCCTTTTTTTTTTTTTTAAAGTAATATCTGTCGTTTTGGTGCTTTCCTCATACATGCTTGTGCGACCTCCTTTCAGATTTACTAGGCTGCTGCACGTCTCGGAAAGAGTTATTTTGGGTTTCTTCTGAATCTGCAGGGGAGAAGGGGAATAAAAAGCTGCTGCAAAAGGCGGGGGGGGGGGTGGGGAGGTGGAAGAAAAGAAAAGAAAGCAATCAGCTGTGCCAAAATGTGCAGCCCTGATCTGTACATATTTTCCCGTAGCGCTCGCGAACTGCGGTAAATGAATATTTATA
Source organism: Chlamydotis macqueenii (assembly GCF_036417535.1). Classification (NCBI taxonomy): domain Eukaryota; kingdom Metazoa; phylum Chordata; class Aves; order Otidiformes; family Otididae; genus Chlamydotis; species Chlamydotis macqueenii. The sequence goes on along the minus strand of NC_141556.1, from coordinate 4,826,405 downwards.
AAGCTTGTCAGTTCAACATGGCGGGTTAAGGTGTCTTTAAAAACTGAAAATAAACATTTTGAGAGGAGAAAAAGAGGAGAGCCGGGGTGCTACAGGTTTGGTTCAACTCTTTTGTTGCTGAGAGAGATGCGCTGGTGAATTAAATGCGAAAGGAAGGGGATGGGATCCGTCCTCGGGGGGTGTCCCCCCCCTGCCCCAGGACTCCGTGGTGGGAGAAGTGTGGGGCATTTATGTGTGGTGGGGAGAAACCATGAGAAGGGGCTTGTGGATTTCGGAGCCCAGCTGATTTGCCTTTGAATGCCAAAATTACAGACATGCCATGAGAAAAAAAAAAAAATTAAGTGCCAAGAGACACAGCAGTGATTTATTTTGCATTAACAGTAGATGTGTGGTGGGATGGGATGTTCTGTTGGAGCTGTCAAGCCTTCCCCGCTCGCCTGGGCACAGTCAACTGCAGATGTGGGGTTTTCTTTTTTTTGTTGTTGTTTAGCAAAAACATCTCTGAAATTGCTGCGCACAGAAATTTGGGCTGCCAGACAAGTGACTTGACCAGTGCGTGCTGCAGCGAGCGTCTCTTTTGCAGAGACACCTTAAAAAGCCCGCGATGACCACGATGCAGGCAAGCGAGAGTTTTTGAGGAGTTTGTGGGGAGTTGTTTGTGCCCTTCCCAGCTGCCTTTTTGCAAATGTATTTTCCAGGGGAGCGGAGGAGCGAGGCTGCCTCAGAGGCGGGAGAAACTTTCTTGTTCCTGTGCAGGGAACCCTTTGTCGCTGCTGTTCTGGGATTGTTTCTCCGTCATTGCAAGATGTTAACTTTGGAGCATCTGTATTTTGTAGCCATGGGAGGTGATGGGAAGCTCCAGCATCATGGGCTGTCGGTGCCCGGGTGGGGATGGAGAAACCGGGGAGGATCGTGGGGGGAGGAAAGAGACCTGATCTGCCTGCCTATTTCCCTGCGCCTCGTGGAGATGCTCTCCAGAAACCCACCATGCTTTTATTCAGCAGGAGTGGTTGGAGATGCTGTTTGTACACCTTATCACGCAGGTTGAGGTTTCCCTTTCCAAAAGGACTCTGCTCCATCTTCCCACCCCATTTCCCACCTTGTTCCTTTCTCCAGCCCCTGCTAGCACCAGGCTTTGTTGCTCAAGGAGGCAGGAAACTCGCGTCGCGGAATGTGATGGTGGGCAGAAGAGAAGACCTGGGGGAGGATTGTGATCTCTTACCAAAATATCAGAAAACAGCGTTAATTATAAGCAGGGTGGCTTGGCAGGTGACTGTCAAACAATGATGGGACTTGGGTGGCAAAATCCAAGAGCTGCAGTGGAGTGGTGTCAGCCTTTGAGGTTTTCTGTGGGGTGGGAAGGGATGGAGCCGTTGCAAAATGGAAGCAATCCCCCCCCACCCCTACCCTCCAAGCATCTCTCCATGCCTGAGTTTGCTGCCCTTGGACGGGACAGCTTTTGTCCAGGTCCTTTTGACCAGGTTGTGCCCTGGTGCTTTCGGGAAGAAAATGTCACAGCAGCGTGACCTGGTGTCTGAGCAGAGAAGGAACTTTGTGTGGTTGCGTGCTGTGGACGTGGGGATGAAGGGGGTTTGCAGAGGTCTCTGCAAATCCCTCTGTGCCTGGGGTCTCGCCCCTCTTCCCTGTTCCTGCTTGAAGTTGCTTTTTTTTTTTTTCTTCTTTTTTACCTCCCCTACATATTGTTTACAGAAGGGAAGAAAATATTCTCACAAGTCTATTAACTTTAGTGCTTATAAAGGATTAGGTCCTAATAACTCCTCTGATAAAGTGGAGGCTTGGTGTAATCTGTTATTAAGTGAATATCTAAAAGCCATTTAAACAGATACGGCGAAGAGCTGTCCAGTGCCTAGTCCATTGTCAACAACAACTGATTTTAGGGGTAGTGGGACAGTAGATGGACAATAGCAGGACAATAAGCAGGACAATATAATTTCATTTATATGTTGAGGAAACATTTACAAATATTCAACAGATGTTATAAGGATGTTGCAGAGGTGGAGAGTGTGTTTCGCACAGATGTAAGAACATCTGTAGAAGACTGTGTAGTTATACAGCTGTGATTGTGAGTGGTGGTTGACTGGCTGGACAGACAGTTGATGTTTTAGTGAAGCATTTGTTAAAACTTTATGGTGATGTTACTAGAAATAGAATAAACACTGCAACCATCAACTCTTTAGACTTAGGGATGCTTTTCCCCCTGCCCTTGGCTTGTCCTGTGCTGAGCGTGCTGCTGGCCTGTTAAATACCCATCTGTATTTCTGGCCTTCTTGCAGCCGTGGGGTTGCATGGCTGATATCACGAGAGCATCAGCAACGGGATGTGACATTATCTTGCTGAAGGACAGGACATAGCAGAGAAGGTGCTGACTTGTTCTTCAAGGACTTTTTGTTAAATTTGTGTTGGTGTGGGGTAAAGGGAGATACGGAGAGCATCCGAGGAGGTTTTCAAGGATGGTGGTGGTCGAAGGAGGTGGCTGGTCCCTGACTGTGTCCAAGTGACAAAGGAGTTGTGCAGAACTCCAAAAGCTGGGACAAGTACCCAAAACTTGAAGCAGAGGAGCCAGAGGCACGTTTCTGGAGGCCAACAGAGAAAATTAATGTGGGCCATGTTTTAGATGACCTGAAGGCAATAGATGTGTCAGAGATCCTTTGTTACTGTGAATATTGACACATGCAGCTGGTGAAACAGGGTCCTCGTGCTGAAAATGAAGTGCTGGCGCTGTTGTTAATCACAATGCTATTTGCAAATGCTGAGATTGTGCTATCCTCGTAAGGTGCTGGTCCCTGGGGCAGGTTTTTTTGGGGATTAGAGTAGATGGTACCTTGTCTATATTTAAATCTCATCATTTAAATCTGTCAGTCTTTGCATGACAGTCATCTCTGATGAAACCAGTCAAATCCATCTTATGGGTTTTCTGCCAGAAGATTTATCTGTATTTTCTGTGTCTCAGGTATGATTCTTGCAGTGACTAAAAATATTTGGGTAGCAAAACAGGGAAATGCAGAGATATGAGCAAAGACTCTGTTGCTGACATTTAAAAAACTTCAGAAAAAGTTTATTTTGAGATTGGTCTTTTACAAGTCCTAAACAAAGCATTCTTGAGAGGACTGCTTTGGAAAATGTGTTCACAGTTACTCCATTTTTATGAATCAGAAGCGTTTGTTCTAAAATTAAATAGTAATAAAAAGAAAGGAGAAGAAACCACAAGCACTTCTTGATGGCTGACCGAGAGATCATTTCTGAGTAGGTGTGAGGCTTATAAAAAGATATATGCAGAGTCCTTGCTATTTTTACTCTCACTCATGATTCTTACTTTCATGATTAATACTCTTAACATCACTGGGTGGGTGGCTTCTGCAAGGGAGTCTTGTTTTCCTGTGTAAAGCCCTGAGACCCAGTTTGAATATAAGTTATTGGAAAGTTTTATGTTTGTTTGCCTGGCAAGGAAGGTGAATTCCCTCCATGAAAGTCCAGGAGGTGACATTGTCCTTGTCCCTGTGGTGTGGGACATCAGATAAGATGACCATGGGCTGAGGATCCTTAAAGTCTGAGGAGCCGTAAGTCCCTTACGGTGACTTCTGAGTGGAAAGCAATAGCTTTCCTGTGTACATTTAACATATCCCTTCAAAGAAAGTACAAGAAAAAGTATTTAACTGTTGCTTGGAAGACGTTTTACAACAGATCCAACATGGGAGCTCAGTGGAGGTGTAAGACCAGACTCCACAATGCACCGTGGTGTGGGGGATGGTGGGGCATTAAACCCGGATGTCTTGGAGCAGCTCACGCCAGGGCATCTCTTAGAGGCTACTTGTGGAATGAAAGGGAATCCACTTTGTCTTTTCTTAGATAAATGGAGTGGAATTAGCACCATGAATGTGACTTTCGGGACTCTTGAGTTAAAATGTCTTGTGGAATTTGATTCTGGGTAGACCTTGGTAGGGGTCTGCTGGCTGCCCTCACATGCCCTTGGTGAAGGGAAAGGTCCTCTCCTTCCTGCTATTGTACCAAGGAGTGGCAGGAGATGGCTGTGAGGGCTGCATTTTTTTTTTTTTTTTTTGGTAAATCCTGCCAGTTGGTGAAGCCGCTTCTTGATGAAAAGTGCTGAGAGAGATGTAAGTGTATGTAGGACTAAGCCCAAATGCTGATCAGCTGTGCTGTTTAAATCAACCCAACAGTGCCAAGACCTAAAATGTCGTTTTTCCTAAAAAGTGTTGGAATCAGATGGCAGATGTTTCCTGGGTTCTGGTTTGTATCTCGTATTTTTTTTTGGAAAACAGCTCCGACTCCTGCAAAGCACTGCGACGTAGAAGGCAGAACCGATTGCCCCGGGCGATGGGAGTTTTGGCTGATGAGGGACTTCTGAACTGGGCCCTAAATTAAGTCAGTGAAAACAGCGTTTTGTGTTTCCTGCTGGGTGACTTCTGTCGCTTGGCTGATTGGTCGCGTTCAGGGGGTCTGACCAATTTTTTTGATCCACGTGGCTGGTGTTTGGAGAGGATAAGCATCAGATGAGATGTGTTGGGATAGTAAGCAGCTCTCTGTGTTCAAGCTTCCTCATTTCAGCTCCGTTTCAAACACGGAGGTGCGAGAAGACAGGGCATTGCAGATGGTTGATGTTGCCGCTGTGCTTCTTCCCCGCAGTTCTTTTGCCTGTTGCAAAGGGCGTTGGGGATATTGAGTCGATCTTCTTTGTGGCTCTGATTCATCTGAGAGCTTTAGACGATGCCTAATCTTAAATACGGCGTAATCCCAAAGTGGTTGGTGTGTGTTGGGTCCTCAGCATGGGTAAAAGTGCTTTACCAATACGGGGCTGTGTCATGGAAATTACCTGTGGAGTCATGGAGAAGGTGGCCTTGCTTGGCTGTTCGTGACAGTGCTGCGGGGCAGTTTGGGGACGGGTCCTGCTGTTGGTATCGAATCCTGGAGGATCCCTCAGCCAGCTGATATGGGAACTGAGGACAGGATTGTGCCATGAACATGTGCTGTGTGGGATGCTCCAGGTGGGCATGCCAGGGGTTAGCAGGGGCGATGGCAGGGGTACAGGTGTGGCAGCAATGCCTTATAGCCCTTGGTTATAAAACATCCAGCTCACTTGGGAGAAGGGAAATTTAATGAAAAAATGCTTTTAATTTTACAGGTTTGATCTAGTTCTCAATTAAGTTTGTGGCAGATTTTGCTTTAAGTCCAGCTCTAGGTCCTTAGGTTGTATTTACACATAGGGCAGCTAAGAGTGGGATGCATACCTAAATCTATGTGCTTACCCGTCATCTGTTTTTTTTTTTTTTGCCTGATACTACAGGGCTTTTTGCTGTAAACAAGTTAGTTCCTCTAATTAGGTTTATTTTACTTTCTGTTATCTTATCTTACTGCTGTTTATCTCTGTGTGTGTCCTGGACTCGGGACTGTGCCAGGTAGGGAGGATGAGAAAATTGCTTTGTGGAAGAAGTTTGTCTCTGTTGGCATAAAGTACTTGAGGCGTTTGGCACCAGTGCAAGAAGAGAAGAGAGCAAGGACCTACTGAGTTACAGAGGGCTATCACCATCTCGCGTGATCCCTTTTCCACAATGTGTGTTCAGAGAAGTTTGGTTCCTGTCCTTCTTCCCCTTCAGGATGTACAATCCAGGCTGTCCCTGCTCTGGTGGTTCCTTTAGTTCTCCATGTTTGCGTGTTTTCCTTCCAGGCTTAGTCACTGATTTTCTGTGCTGCCGTACAAGTGATACTGATGCTTGACTCCAAGAGCAGGAAGATGAGCCCTACTGAGTGGCTGGACCAGGAAGGCTGGAAGGGACCTCCATGGCTTTTACAGACCATCTCTTACCCCAGGGCAGGATTAACTCTGTCAAGATCTGTTTCTGGACAGATTAGCATCCCCACCCCTCCAAAAGGCAAGGCTCTGTGCCCTTCCCAAAGTCTATCCCACTTCTTCACCACATTCATTATGAGTGATTTCTTCTCATGCCCAAATCAAATGTTCCCTCCTGCAGTTTAAAACCAAACCTTCCTCTTTGATCCACCAAGAGCATGGAAAACAGATAATACTCTTTTCCCATTCAGCTGTTTTTTATATATTTGAGTATTGTGAACATTCCTAGTTCGCCAGATTAGATGGGATTTGCTTCTTCCACCCCAGAGTGCATATGAACCAACACAGCACTGTTCAAAGCAGTAATTTGCCCCTGATAAAATCCTTTGGGATGTTCAATATGAAAGAGAAATTGTCACTTGATGTAAGTGAAAACATTTGTCGAGGGAAGCTCTCAAATAAATAATAGTAAAAAAAAAGACAGGAATTTGGAAGAAGTGATCCTTAAGAGGTTTCCAACTGGTACTTTGTCTGAGAAGAGAGACAGGCTCTTTCTCTAGGAGGTGAAAGCTGTTCCTTGATGTGTTCAATAGCCCTTCCAAATGAGCCTCCATTTGCATTGTGCAGATGCTCAGGCGGTGTAAATATTGTGGCAGGCTGCCACTAGCAATCCTGCCTGAAGTATGGTTTTATTTAGGAACCTCTGCCTACAGGAGCAGACTTGATTTGAGCTGTAAAAATCGGAGATTGTGTGTTGTGATTTGCGGTGTGGCTACTGGGAAGACGGATCTCAGTGTTTACTGGTGGTGGGATCCACTGGGAGATGGGTACCTCCAGGCCAGCAGGCAATGGAGGCAACCAGAAAAGCTACAGGAACATAATGTTGGGTCGGACCCTCCTGATGAAGGGCAGAGTCCCAAAGGGGAAAGGAGATGCTGTGGAGAAGAGTGCTTGAGGATGGGCAGGATATCAACTTGGTGTTTTTTTGCCCTGACTCTTTGGTGATGCCTGGTCTTGGATTTTGTCCCGTGAGTGAGAATCACAGAATTGTGGAATCATAGAACAGTTTGAGTTGGAAGGGACCTTTAAAGGTCGTGTAGTCCAACTCCCCTGCAAGGAGCAGGGACACCTCCAGCCAGATCAGGTTGCTCAGAGCCTCATCCAACCTGGCCTTGAACGTCTCCGGGGATGGGGCATCCACCACAAATCTGGGAAACCTGTTCCAGTGTTTCACCACCCTCATCATAAAAAAAGATGCCTTGGTGGGTCCCCGAGGAGCCTGAGGAGGGAGAGCCTGATTCAGGATCAGTCTTGTGGCAGACAACTCGCACACATCCTAGATCTGGTCCCACAGGGCTGAGTCCCCCTTCCCCCTCCTCCACATATAGGGCCAGTACTGTACGGCATCGGAGCATCACGCTTCTTCAGTTTGTTTGCTGGCAAATTTGGATGTCTGCAATCTTAGCAGGTGCTGTGCAAGCATAGGTACAACCCCTGAGGGTTTTTCATCTAATCTGAGTTTTAGCTTGGACTGTAAAAATTGCCCTTTGGAGATGCTTTGTCTCGGTTAGCTGCAAATGATTGACTAGGTGAGTCAAATCCCACCTGAGATGGGTAGGTGTAGTGCTGTTTCATGGTGATTTGCTGTGCTGGAAAACCCCAAGGTGAAGTCAACAACTGAGTCAGGACCTGGTCTGGTTTTCACTCATGGTCCTGCAAAAGGCATGAGAATGGTAAAGGGCACATGAAATTGCACATGGTAATGCCTGGCTTTGAGGGGACTGGGTGAAATCCGCAGGTGCATTCATCAGGAAAGTCTGCTGGGGCCACCCCATTTTCAACTTCCCTCCCACTTGGCTGGAAAAAGAAATGCAGAATCCTTATATCCGAAGACACCCTGAGGTTGAACTCTGGAAATACACTGAGCTGTGGTGTTGCCCATGGACCCACCATCGGACTGGCCGTGTCACTGGTAGGGGCTCTTCACCGAAGATGTGGGGTCATGCTGGCAGCCCTTACTGCATCAAGTGACTCCTTACAGAGAGGTGGGACTGTCTCAAGTCAGTGAATGTAACTGAATATTGGAGGCAAGGACCAGATCTTTGTCAAAACATTGGGATTTCCACTTCTGCACCATTCAGGACTCAGTGATACATTGACCCAACTGATGCACTATCCAGGCAGGAGGTTTCAAGGGTGTGAGATCTTTTTTGCATCCTGTGTTCCAGTAGCCTGCCTTTTTTCTGTCAATCACAATTAACCATGCACGTATTGGAGGACGAACATAAGTTTTTTAGGACTAATTCTAAGGGAGAGCCGTCGGGTGCTGGATTTGCATGTGTAGGTAACAGACCTCTTCCTACAAGGTCTTTCTCCAAAGGAAGGAAGAGCAGGGTGGAGTCAACAGGAGATGAGAAATGTAAAATGGTGCGAGGAAGCCAATGCCGGCACTTACACAAAGAGCCGGTATTGATAGAGATGACAAGGCAGTGTGTTTGAGATGATGGTGCGGCTGAGACTGACAGCCGTGGGAAGAAGGAAATAAAAGAGATATTTTTTTCCTTATATTGGCTGGCTTTTTCTGCCTGTGAATTAAGAGTCTGGATCTGAATTAAATACCAGGGGAATGGGAGCTGCGTGGGGGGAGAGCTGGATCGGTTTGAACCACCACTGTGCAGAAACAATGAACAAGGGATCTGAAACTGGGGAATTTCCTCCCGTCTGCTGTGTCAAATGCATTTCATAATATTTTTCTTTGTGTTCCTGCCTAGCGTAGTGTCACCTTGAGCGTCTTTTGCTGTTGTTTCCCATCCCCTGGTTTCCAGCCTGGCGATGTGGCTTGTGGTCTTTAATTTGTTTTCCAGTGGACACAGGTTTTGTCAAGCTGATGGAGAAACTGGAGTACAGCGGTGTGTGCTGGTTGTTTAATATTGATGATTGCAGACCAGTCAGCATGCTACTGTTAACAGTGTGGCTGGGGACTCTGTTTGAAGTGTTAATTAGCAGCAATTAATAAGAAGTGAAAAATTAATACCCTATGTTAGCTTTCTTTGCTAGTTAGTTATATCAACTTCAAGGCTCAGAGCTGTCTTGAAGCTTATGTTTGCATAAGAGTTTGGTCTTGTTGTCACATAGTATTGAGAAAATACTTAAATGCTCTCCTTCCATACATGGGAAGCTAGTTATTCCCAAAATAAGAAGATAAGCTGTAGCCTCTGACACGTCTGGTTTTCTTGGATTGTGGATGCTCTTGACAATTCAAAAACAGTAAGTTGTCCATAGCTTAAGCAAAAAATACATTAAAGCTGAGTTAAGCAAACAAAAACATTGATGACATTGCTGAATCTGGCTGAGAGATTCTGCATTGCCCCCTTTTAATAGAAGTGGGCTCCAGCCCAGCCCCACACGTGGCCACCGAGGGTGGATCCCAGCCGTGTTGCAGACACCTTGGACAGGCTTCCCATCTTGTTTTCCGTGTCTGATGGGAAATTCCCTGACCCAGGGGAGCGGGCCTTTCTCATAGGTCTGATTGGACACCTTCAGCTTTTTATCCGCTTGTAACTTTGTCTTATCAGCATCATAGGAGCATCTCAAGATTTAACTACACTACCAAGTAGCTTATTTTCTTCTTGGTATTTATATTATTTCCCCTGAGTTCTGTTTAAGATTATTGATTTGTTGTGTTTAAATTGATCTCTTTGTTTCTCTACATTTTTTGAATTTTTTTTTTTTTAATAGACCACAATTACCTTCCATCATTGTCTGGTCCTAGGCAAAAATGAAAACAGCTGAACCTGTCCAATGTTTAGCTTCTGCTGACACCTCCCCTCCTCTCACATTTAACAAGCTTGATGTAAAATCCTGATACTTAACCAATTAATTATTAATGATACTTATGGAAGTATTCTTTACCAAAAGAGAAGGTTTTTTTTACTTTGACTAGACTGATTGCTTCTAGTTTTGTAGTTAATTGAAACTTAATATACACGGGGGATGAGTGATATGTATGTTCTGAGGTTAGCTGCACTCAAAATACTCGTAGTATATAATACACTTAATTCATTAGCAAGTCTCATGTCAACAAAGAATAAAGATGAAGTGCTGTAGTGGCCATCGCAGTGGGGAAGTGATCATTATTTTTTATGGAGTGCTTGAGTATGGTAAGCACTTTGCAAAGAGACCAACAAGCATATTGCTGTGAATTCGTTTACAGTCTCCTTTTTAAAAAGTATGTATTTCCTTTCATTAACGTGTTCTTTTGAGGTGGGGAACACAAATTGTGGATGGGGGTCTATCTTTGCCCAAGCAACCTTCAGTTGGCAGTTGTATCATCTGCCTTGGTAATTTGCTTTTACCAGGGATGCTTTGAGAAACACACATGGTTTTAGCATGGTTTAATTGCAGTCACCATGGTACTGTTGTGATGGCTCCAGCAGACGGTCCCACTGTGGTTCAGTTAATGGCTAGCACACTTACACTTGACATGCTGCTCATCTTTTTCAGTTCCTCCTATAACTGCTCATACTTAGAATCATAGAATGGTTTGGGTTGAAGGGATCTTAAAGATCATCCAGTTTCAGCATTTCCGCCCTGGGCAAGGACACTTTCCATTAGACCAGGTCACTCAAAGCCCCATCCAGCCTGGCCTTGAACATGTCCATTTGCATCCAGCGTGCCCATTTCTTCCTTGTGCTTTTCATTGGAACAGCCTTAAAACCTGACAATGAAAAATCTAGGACAGAACACTCTCCTGCTTTCTATTTTATAACCACCATATCTGGTCTTCCTGAGTATGCCTCCTGAGTAGTAAAAGTTGAAAAAATCCCATAATATTTTTACAATCTTATTACCTCCTGCTTTGCCTGGCCTCTGGCAGTAGACTTTTTCCCTGCTTTTAGTCACACTTCTTGCAGAGCATTTGGCGTTGATGCTGCTAGCGTAGTCCTCTCTGTCATGCAAGTCTTGGAGACACCCACTAATAAGCAGGACCAGTCCTCCACACCGTATGTTCTGGACACACACTTTCCCTGCTATCTGGCTTTGCTTTAGCATACCTTGTGTGAAGAGCTGGTTCCTTCCGTGCCCATAACCCGAGCTTTGGTTTCTCTTTTTCAGTCCTCCTTTGACACCTCGTAATTCATCACCGTCTCGGAGAGTTTTACTGAAAAGCTCACTTTGGAGTTCTTTTTAATCTGCTCCTAAAGGTGTATTTCTGGGTATTGCTTGTCTGGTGGCTTACTGTAGCTAGAAATATAGTTCTTATTTAGTCTGGTGTCTGATTCCAGATCTAGTCAGACTGTATTCCCTTTCTCATATCATTTTTTGTCTTTGCGTGTTTTTATTCCACTTTATATTTACTGTGGTCATTCCTTCTAGAAGAATCTCCTCTGCTGACATAACCCAATCTATGCCTGAGTTAATATTTGCTACCCTGCATGGTACTAACGGGTGCAGTTAACTTAGGTCAGTCTTCATTCAAAAAACAGTTGCAGTCAGCACTTCTTCATTATCGTATCTGCATTTAGCATGCTGAACTCTATTTTCGAGCAGTATTCCAGTCTCTCCCAAGTATTTTCTCTTCAGTCTTTCCTCTGTTCTGTTATCACAAATCTCCCCATTTGGAGGTCTGAATATTTATGGATTGAGACATATCTGACACAGTGTTAGCCATCAAAATTTGGAAGTCCAGGGCTGGACTTGCTGGAGGATTGTTTCAGTTGTTTGAGTTGGCTTTTCCTGCCTTTTTTTTTTTTTTTTTTCTTTTTTGGCATGGGTTTTGCCATCTTAAGGGCTGATCCTTACCTCCCTGTTGGTGGTACCAGAAGCTGGTACCACCATTATCTTCTCTGTTGTTATTGTTGTTATTGTTGTTACCATGTTATTGCCACTGAGATCCTTTGTTGTTGTTCCTAATCCAACTCTAGCTCCATCTTGGAGGAGAGAGCAGGATCAAAGTGTTACAATCAACATTGGATAACTTGAGAACCATTAGGAAAGGCTGAGGGAATGGGTTGGTGTAGGTAGAACAAATCACCCATTGTCTTTTTGTTTTCCTTTTAGCTCGTCCTCTAGGCACTCCCTGCTGCAAGATGAATTAGGAAGGCAGGGCCTCTTCCTCTGAACCATGGAGACAAGGGCGTCTTTCATCACCACCATGCAAGAGACCCAGCACCTCTCTCCAGAGAAGGCTCAGAGCCCAGCAAACGGCAACGAGGAACAGTTTGATTCAGGTGAGCTCTCCTTCACCCTCATTGTTGTCTTCACTGTTAACAGCCCTCCAACTGGTAGACGTTGGGACAGCCATATTGCCGGGGGACCATTGGGAATGGTTGTACAGCTTGAAGGCCTTTTTTGAGTCTCAGGGATTGGACTGTGTCCTATGATTGACGGGTTGGGAAATTTGAGCTTTTCTTCTTCTGGATCTCTTCTACAGTATGTAGCAGCTGTTCAAAATTTAAACAAAAAATGAAGGAAGACCTTTCCCAGGACTTCATATTGTGTGCTTCTACTTTCCCTGCCCTTTTTTATTTTGTTGAAGTTTTGTGGTTAAAGAGGGGAAATGAACTTTCAGAAATTACGCCATTTCTCCTTTGTTTTAACCTTCACTCTCATTTCCTTCACAATTTCTTTGAGTTCTTCAGGTGAGAGTGTTTCATAAACATGAGACCAACCAGTGGAGAGCTGGTTGCACGTTGTCCTTTTGCTCATGGATATGACTGGATGCTCTGTAATGCTCTGGGATGGGCATCCTAAAGGTAAGGATCCACTGCACTGAAGTTGGGCATTGTCATGGTAGATACAGAAAGATAAGTGCTAGCTTCTGGTAATTTCCAGATTCTCTCTGGAAATGGGAGACTCCTCTTTATACCATCTCTTCTTTTGCACCATCTGTGCTGCCCATCACACTCTAGGCTGAGTCAATCAACTCGCTAACCGAACAGAAAGGTATTCCATAAAAAAAAAAAAACCAACAAAAAACGCTAAATAATTTTCTATCGGCTTTGTGAGTTGAGCTGGCTGGAGGAAGAGGGAGGGCCAGAGCACGTGCTGGTGGGAATGGGACCTCTCCCAGTGACACTACATTGTTGATTTGACTCAGATATAACTTGAAACTTGATCCTTGCTCTGTGTTTGCATGGGGGAGCTCAATTGTTGAACTTGTGGAGAACAACACTGGGCTATCAGTCAGTTAATCTGTACAAAAGGGTTTGTTTTTGCATTGTGGTACTTGTGTTGGTGCTCATATGCTTAAATGCTTTTCCAGAACTCGCTTGTGTTTCTGTAAGAGCTGTTCTTGACAAAAAAGTCCTGAGATGTGAATGGCAGATGAAGGTCTGTGCTTGCAGGTGGGCCTCCTAAAGAACTGCCTAAAGTCTACATCCATGGAAACAGGTGCCCTCACCAGTGGTGAATCACTGATTCAGCACTGCTCAAGTGCAGTGGTAGCATCTAGCCGTTAGTTTCTTCACTTCTCATAGTGACTCAGTGATTTTCCTGTTTCCCTGGACACCGCCCGTTGCAAAGCTGTGACCAGCCATTGAATCTTTGCCGTGTTCACTAGTGACTTGCAGGGGGAAGACTCACAGCAATGTAAGACCATGCCAGTTAAACTATGAGCTGTGGTCCTTGAGGTGAGTTTGTAAGCTTTTTAGGGTGAGGGTGGGCTCTTTTGCTCAGCCCCTTGTGCAATGCAACCATCTCCTACAACTTTTGCCATGAAAATAGTAAGGAAGGTTGGCACATTTGGCCTGCAGGTTGCCAGTGCCCACCTGGGCAGCTCTTAGTGAGCAACTGCATTGTGCTCGTGCAATTGAGATGGAAATGCAGGTGGGCTTTCAAGATGTCAGCAGGGGTAGGGAAAAATGAGAGGGATGACCTATAAAAAATGCAAACTGTTGCTCTGAAAAAAGTATTTGAGATGTGGGGTAGTCCAATAGGTCCTGTCACGATGCTTATAGATTCAACTAGGCTCTTAAGCTCTGCATGGCAGGTAGGACACAGAGAGGTGGAAACCTTCCTGTGCTGTGGGGTTGTTGGCTCAAAGTTTTGGGTTTTTTGCATGGTATGTGCAGTGGTTCTGGTTATTTCAGATGGCTTCAAAGGGACATGTAGTGTGACTCGTAGAGGTGACTGCTGAGAGTCCTCTAGAGTTGAACATCTGAATCTGGAGGTGAGGTGTCTTAAAACACCTTACAAAACTTCCATCTGGAGCTGCCTGCTTCTGCCCACTGAGGATGGAGAAAGCTAACCCTGGTTGGAGCAGAGGGGAACATCTCTGTCCTTGTTGCTCATGTGATGCAGACCCCTCTCTCAAGGTGGGATTCATGTCCTCTAATTCAGGTATTTCCAGAGTGGACACCTGCAGCCTGATCTAGTCACCATTGGGTCCGTTTGAACCCGTGGGAGAGAGGTAGGAGCCTCTAGGATGAGATTTGGATGGCCAACCATAGACATTGGTTTTGAAAAGAGAAAAACTGGCCTGTGGTACCTAAATTTCTTTGGAAATATAGATCCTTGTCACTTTCCCAAGGCTACACCAGAGGTTTGTAGCTAATCAAGTTCCTCCCCTCAACCTCACTTAGTGTGTTAACTGCAAAAGCGTTTCAGTTCTCTCTTCACTCAAAAAGTCATGAATGTATCTGGGTGCTATAATACGATGGCTAATCAATTTGCCACAAACACATTCTCCTTCAGTGAAGCCTGGGAAAAATCTGTCTTTCTGGAGCCACAGGTTTTGGGTGTTTTATCTCCGTTGTTTCCCAGAGCCAAACATCCTGGGAGGCTGTGGACAGCTGGAACACTTGCATTTTTATGGTGTCAATGCATGAGCACTTTAAAGCCATTGAGAGGCTCATGGATAATGACTTTTTGATTTTATTTGCCATCCTGGGCTTGTTTATACATCACCGTATTGTAGGCTAGCCATCCTTGACTTTCATTAGGAAGGAACACTGGACCTAAGTACGGATAATTGGAAAGGGAGCTGATATGTAAAGTAGGCCCAATGCCAAATTTGCCATCTCACAGGACGCTCTGTGAAATGCTGGCACCTGGGATTTTTTCGACTTTCCAGCAGAGCCAGAACTTTGTTCTTGGAGCGGTGACTTGAGGAGCGGTGAACAGATCGGCTTTGTAATAACCGCTTCTCAAGTGGGCACCATCATCATTGCCATATATTAAGAGAGATTTTACATTTCTCTATCTGCATTTTATTCAGGGGATTTCCAGACAGTTGAGAGAGATCAGCAAGAGCTGTCCTTCTCAGCAGTAGAGCTTTTCTGATTTAGGAGATTTGTGTACAACTGCGCTACATGCGCGGGTGGGCTTGGCTCCCTTGGACTGGTCTCATCCCTGGGCCGTGCTGTCTCTGCTTTGGATTCCCCCCACCCCCCCCAGGTTTCTAGAAGAGAACAAAGTCTATACAAAAACATTTTGGAAACTTACAGTCCCTTTGCAAAATAGAACACCGATACCATGATAAATGAGTACTCTGACATTATTTTTATAGACCTTGTAAAAGTAATTTCCTGATAAAGTCTGCAGCTGAAACACGGTGGAGGAGTCAGACTTGTGATGTGCTGGAAAGAAATGAACTGACAGGGAGGGAAGGCTGCAGCTCTCATGGTGCCTCCCCGCGGCACCTTAAATGCTTTCTATTTGGGTTTAAAAAGGAGTCATCTGGGTGATTTTTTTTTTAAACAGGTGCTATTGTGAGCTTTGGTGGACTGCAAGTGAATGAACCTGCTGGTGGGGCTGTGGGAACAGTGGGGCCAGTGAGTTTCCACTGTTGGCATGAGTAGGTCATGGGTAATAAGATTATGAAGTACAGGACCTGTTGCATCCATAACTAGCATCTGTAATGCCAGCATAATTAATGTGCCGTTGGCAAATTCTGGAAAAGATTTTGTCACCCTGGGGATGCTACTCCCAGCAAAGGCTCGAGGTTATACCCTGAAGAGAAGGCTCTGGGGAGACCTTATAGTGGTCTTCCAGTACCTAAAGGGGACTTAGAGGAAAGATAGGGAGAAACTCTTCAGCAGGGCCTGTCATGAAAGGATGAAGGGTAATGGTTTTAAAGTAGAGGGAGGTACATTCATATTAGACATCAGGAAAAATCTTTTACAATGAGGGTGATGGAACACAGGCCCAGGTTGCCCAGAGAGGTGGTGGATGCCACACCCCTGTAAACATTCAAGGTCGGGTTGGATGGGGCTCTGAGCAACCTGATCTGGTTGGAGATGTCCCTGCTCCTGGCAGGGGGATTGGACTGGATGACCTTTAAAAGTCCCTTCCAGCCCTAACTGTTCCATGAATTTATGATCCTAAAAATACTACTTCCATTGCTCTGTGGAATAACTCCTTCCCGTAAGACTACTGAGGAAGTCTGGAGAAAAGGAGATCCTTCTCTGAACTCACCCAGCAGGTTAGAGTGAAAAGCAGCAATAAAACCCGAGAATGTACAGCAGGCATTATGGGCTGAGGGAAGTGCCTCATGCTCTGAACAGAAGTGTCTGAGCAGAAGAGAAGAGAGCCCAGGGCTGACCTGGAACTGTCCTGTCCATGTGGTGAAGATGTCCACCTGTCCTGAGGTGAAGATGTCCTAGGGGTTGTTGAGCAGTCCATCCCAACACCACGAATGCAGTTGGATGCAGAGGCGGGGAGCAGCCAGGCAGAGGGAATGCACTTTTAGTTTTTCACCTTTTGCTTTTCACATCAGATGTTGCTGACTTTTAGTGGGACAGGGATTGGTTCATTGTGCTCAGGGTAGAAGATTGCTTAAGCATCGGAGTAATTTTAAGCCTGGAATGGATAACCATATCTGCTCATCTACTTTGGACTTATGTACTTTATTTTTGAGGCTCAGATTTTCAAATCTGTGTACCTGACTCTTCTCTAGAACATTAACTTCACAGGGTTGCAGACATTAAGGCTGAAAAATCTCCCATATCATCTAAGTTGCCTGCTTGCATTGTATAGATGAAGCAATTTTTGCACCAAGCCCCTACCTTGTGGTTAAGCTGTGGCTTATCTTTCCATCAAGAATGAACAAACCCCTCATTTTGGGTCAAATATCTCAAACAGAGTCAGCTTCTACGCGTGGAGGTTTTTGCAGTGATGGCTCATTCTACGTTGAATTTGTCTATTTTCAGGTTGTAATCATGGAGTTGGGTTATTTCTTGTCTTGCTGAGTTGAGAAGTCATCTGCTAGCCACTTTATCATGGGAGCAAATGTTGATTTGCATGTTCATATTTAAGCAGGTTAATTGAGTTTAAGGCAAGGAGTCAGACCTTAGCCTTGATGCGGCAGCGTGCAGTGTTTAACAGCGATGACTGCTCTGCGCTCCTCTGTCTACTCCCAGACAGATCTTCGCCCTCCACCACCTCTGTCTCAAAAAGCCTCTTCTGATCCACCTTTTTCCCCTTGCCTGTGTGTGTCTGGCTCCACAGGCAGCAAATAAAGCCTATGCCTTCCCCTTTTAATAATGAGAGATTCCCATTACACAAGATAATTCTCTGGTCCTGAAAACTGAGGAGCTGTAGCAATAATTGCAATAAATTAACCCTGCCGTTTTCTTCATAAAACTGTCTGGGGAGGTTTCTTAATTCAGTTTGTCATGAGTCACTTTAATTACATCATGACCACGCTGATGGATGTTTGGGCAGGTAAGGGTCTTGCAGAGTTTGCCTGATAAATGCTTATTGCAAAGAGCTCATTGCTGGACCGTAAATATTTTTGCTCTGGGGATGAAACTGAGTTTGCAAGATTGCTTGGGAACGAAATGAAAACAATCAGATTTGGCTGTTTTTCTGTAAGTGAAAGAAGATTTATTTTTAATTATTGTACTGTGTGTTTCAGCAATGGTTTGAGGCCTCTGCTTTACTTGGAGTGGTTATAAAACAAGAAGAAAAGAGCAGTAATGCCAAGTCCTTGGCGGTGGGAAAGGATGGTGTGGGGCAGCGGTGCAGATGGGGAGGGCAGGATGCAGAGCCACAAATTTGAAATGGGGCAAGGACAAATGCAGGGAGCAAGAAGGCAATAGAGGTCTGGTGAGGGGTTCTGGGGAGTTTGGGGGAAATCAGCTATAGTCTTGGAGAAAGAAGGAGTCATGGGGGCCTCCCCTGAGGTTTCTGGGTAGAAAGCAGAGTAATTTTTGGTCTCAAAGTGTTGGCTACTAAAGTCCCAAAGTCTGCTGAAAATGTAGTAAGAGTCGGTCAAGCTAGATAAGCACAGATCTTTAAATCAAACTTTATGTTTTCCCTTGTGTTGATGTTTATACTGGTTACTACTCTCACCCTGAACTCTTTGACACAACTTTTGTCTTCTTAGGCTCTGTTTTAGGCTGTGATTTTTTTTTTGTTCGTTTTTGAACAGATGAAGGCTCCAGCATTGAGGATGTGGACTTCAACTGGGACGAGTTCCTGGAGGAAACAGGAGCCAGTGCTGCTCCCCATACTTCCTTCAAACACGTATGTGCTTCATCTGAGCTTTGCTGGCGTTGTGTGTGTGTTCCCTCTTCTGATTTTCAAGGTGTTCTTGGAGAACTGAAGTGGGGTCTGGCCATTTGGAGGATAAATTGTCCCTCTGTGTGTGTGGCAGCCTCGTAGGAGTGGCTCCCATCTGGCCACCCGTGTGGCCACATTGGTAGATTTTTCCAGGACATTTGTCATTCAGCCACAAGACTGGAGAATTACAGGGCAATGTCAAAATGTTATTGTAGATTTTATCCTTGGTCCAGCAGCTGTCTGGAGAGAGCATCTTCTCCCAGGTCTCTGCTTGGGGCCCTAACCCAAATACCAGATTCAGGTGAGAGTTTTGTGCTTCATGAAGCCCTTAAGGATGGCTTTAGGTACATGTAGATGCCCGCCTCATCCTGCTGATCCCACTGATTGAAGTGTCTCACAGCACCTCGATCCTAGGACTGCTGGTGACAAGTTAGTGTTGGGAACAGTTCTTAGTGAGTATGCTTCACAATTTGAAACTTGAGCCTCAAAAAACCTCGAGTTGACCAGGAACCTGAAAGCCATCAGAGGAGATTTTATTATCTGTCTGTTTCCCCTCTTTGTGTGATTTCCAGTCACAAGTCCCTTGCCTCCAGAATACCACTTTAGTCTTTACTTACAGTGAGCACAAGGAGAAAAACTACAAATGAACATGTATCCTGGATTATTTATGAGGACTGTTAGCATCACAAGAGCTAAGATCTTATTTTATGACTAAACAAAGCAGTAAATGTCGCAGACCTTCTTCGATCTTAGACGATCTCCAAAGGTCTCTTCCAGCCCAAACTATTCTGTGACTCCAGGCATTGATGCTCATGGAAGTGCCCACGCAAGTAAATGTGTGTGGAGTGTTGTTAACTGCAAATAATAAATGGCTTCGACTGGGCAGCACTGGTGTCGTAAGCTGGAGTAAGATGATTGAGGGAGTACTGTTGACGTCCCAGAGGAGCTCAGTGTTTTCACTGCAGCTTGGCCTCCTCAAGTCTGAAAAGTGCTCAGATGGCCAAGTAGACTGTGTTTATATTTTTCTTTGTGAGTAAAAGAGGCATTTTAACATGTAATTTGAATGACAAGTTAATCAGAGTCAGACTTAAACCAGAATTCAAAATTTCTCTGGTTTCAGTAGGAGATAAGGTACTAAGAAACTTGTAAGAACCTGTCCTTAAGCATCTCATAGAGAATAACAGACTAAGTTTTGGATGGTCCTCTGAAGACAAGGCTGGCGCCTGCACCAGTGAACTGGCTTCCACCTCTTCTTTATCAACGACAACTAGAGACATCCCCCTGTGCCTTTGAAGATACATTACGATGTGGCTACAGTAGGCCACAGTGTTTAACAGCAGGCAGTGTTCTAAGGAGATGCATTGGCATCTCCAGTATTCTGAGGTGAATTATGTGTGACTGGTCATTGGTGAGATAATAATAACTGGAGGGGACGTCTCCATCAGATGGCAGGACAGTGACCCAAACCATTTGCTTCTTTCAGCGGTGAGTCATACCTTATTTACTGGGGTGCTGGGAGAGTTAATTGGTTGAGGCTTGAGCTGCTGGGTGGATTTAGTGGAAGTGCTCTCCTTGATCTGCCTGGTATGGCATCCATAGCATCATCAGTAGTTTCGGTTGGAAGGGACCTTTCAAGGTCATCTAGTCCAACCCCCTTGCAAGGAGCAGGGACATCTCCAACCAGATCAGGTTAATCTGTTGATGCTTGTCAAACCTCAGGAAGTGCTTCAGTGTCGTTATAAGGCTAAGTATTATAGTTAGGCTTAACTCCTAGAGGTGCTCAGTACTTGCCTTTCTATCTCATGTGTGTGCTGTGATTTGCCTGATGAAGCTGTGCAGTGGGAGATGCCACCTCATTTGAGCTCTACTGCCTTTCTCCCAGGCATTAGTGAGGTTTATTACGTGAAGATGGGTACCAGTCCTCTCTTAGATGTAGTACATCTGAGGTTACCACTGCTGGAGGGTCTCTTTGGAGCACATGGGACCTTGCATGATGGGGTATATGCCAATGAAGTAGGAATGGTCGTACCCAGACAGATTGTGAAGGAGATGGTTGAATTAAGGAGCACAAGCAACTCATGTCCTATCCCAGAGCAGATCTTTAAGGGCAGCATTATCTTGCTTAGCTGGGGAATGGGGTCTCCTTGCAAAGAGGAAAACTGTGTAACACCGTGTCTTTCTCATTTTGTAAGGTTGAAATCAGTCTTCAAAGCAGTTTCCAACCAGGGATGAAATTAGAAGTGGCTAACAAGAGCAATCCGGACACATATTGGGTGGCTACGATCATTACAACATGCGGACAGCTCTTATTGCTTCGTTACTGTGGCTATGGAGATGACCGCAGGGCGGATTTCTGGTGTGACGTGATGACAGCAGATCTTCACCCTGTTGGCTGGTGTACACAGAATAACAAGGTCCTGATGCCTCCAGATGGTGAGTTCTGTGTGTTTTGTTAGGGTCATGCTCTAGTGTTGGGCTGGAGGTTAATCTCCAGACTTGCAGGCGATCTGGAATGGGTACTCCAGATCCTCAATTGGTTTTGGGTGATGCGGTCAGGGTCAGGTCCCCACGGGTTAATGGGTGATTCAGTTTGCTAATCAGCCTCTAGCAAAGGCACTTTTGCTCTAGTTAGAAACAACAGAAGGCGTTTCTATAGGAAGTTATCTTAACAAGGAAACTTACTGCTAAATTGCAAAGCTGTGATTTTCCGTTGGGGGAGAAAATAGTTGTGTTCTTGTAGGAAGGAGGGATGAAATTCAGAATGAGAATAAACTAAAATAAGCAAGATCAGCTTGGGTGTAACCAAAACCAAAGGTTGTCTGTGCACTCAAGTGTTTTGCCCTGAAAGTTTAAGACCTTCCATTGACAGATTCCTGCAACTGTTCATAGACACCGTTAAAGATAGCAAAATTTGGTCATCATAGGTTAAGGCACATCCTGATTATCAGCTCTTAGGTGCACAAAAGGTGAATGCAAGAGCTGTGGGTTACTGTGTGACCCATGTGGAATAATTTTTTAATAATACATTTTGATCCTCAGTGTTAAGAAAAATATGGGGGTTTTTTTTGGCTGCATACAGCAACGAATCAACTGTGCATCCTTAGCACTACATAGCTCCAAGCCGAGGCATACTTGTCTCTGTGACTCATACGTATTCCTTATCCCATTTTTTTCTGGATCAGGGGAAGGAGAGATGAATATTTAGCCTCCAGCTTGTGCATGTGTTTAAGAAAAGTCCCATTTAGGAATTCTGCTGCTGAAGTTACTCTTTTACTTTCTGTTGGATGTGACCATTGAAAAAAGTACACGTGCCGTTTGTGTGCTGTGTGTGATTTCTTCTGGTGTAGGTGTTGGCTGACTTCCCGCTGAAGTGAGCTGTAGACTCGATCTTTGAGTCAGAGCTGAAATGGGCTCGTTCCTGCCTTGCATGTGCCGAACTCTGAGCTAAACTTATCTTTTCGTTCTGGTCTGTTTCTTTTGAATAAACAGAAGTCTTGAAGAGAAATATGACTGAGAAATCTGTTAGCACTCGTAAGTCAAACTGATGTGAGAAGGGTTGGGTGTTTTATTTTATTAGTCTCTTAAACTACATTGTATTACATGGATTATAATCAGTGTTACCAGAAAGGTGCACAGTGCCGTAAACTAAACCTCAAAATGCTGGGGTCAAGGGGTAAGAGATTTTATCAACAGTTGCAATAGAAGATAATGATTCTTTTATAACTGGAGGCAACTGCTTTTCATGGAAATGTTGGGATCTACTCTTCGGGTTGTGGCTACTTTGTGTTAATTGTCTTGCTTGAATGGCTGCAAATGTGCAGTGCATCATACTTCCTTCCTCCTCTGGCTGGGTGAGGTAACTCTATACCAGGGTCTTAAATTTGGGCAACTGCCTTGTTTTGTTTTGTTTTGTTTTGTTTTGTTTTGTTTTGTTTTGTTTTATTTTGTTTTTTTCCCACTGCCATTCTCAGTGAGTGAATTCTATCGAATATGTCTGAGTATAGTTTCCAGAAAGAAGAAATGAAATGCATGGCTTGCAGTTTCAAAAGAGATTTAAGCATTTAAGAGCTTGAGTTGCATTTTGGAATGAGGCATCTAAAATGCCCAGGAGGATTTGAGCCTTCAGGACTTCTCTCACTTGGAAAAAAGAGAAGTCCTAAATGTGCTCATAAATCACAGAGCTCCTCTGCGTGTTTGCCCACAGGGTTCAAAAGTGGGGTTTCAAAAGATTGTAGCTCCCGTTGGGACACCACAGGGTAGAAGCTGAATTTTCGAGAGTGGCCCTTGTCTTCCCTAGGGAGAACTGAGCCCTGACGAGCTTTAAAAAGTAGGTTGTGAGTATGAGACTCACTCTATGCAGATGTCTGGAGTTTGTCCTGTGCTTGATTGCTTTTCTGATCAGTGAATACGTCTTAACGAGCCAAACTTCCTTGCAGCGCTGAGTTCTAGCTGGTGAGGCCTGTAGGATCACGCTTTGCATTGGTTGTAGAGAAACTGATGTTCTCCATGAACTCTGTGGAGGTTTTTTGCCTTTTTGGTGTTGCACACTATGTTATTGTCAAACCTTGGGAAGAAATGAAAGCCGGCTTGAGATTGCACAGATCTGTGTTGTAAGGGCCCGATTCTGCACATCTTGGTTCCAGTGAGGATATCTGTTGGCAAGACCACGCAAACAGCATGGCAACGGCCAGTTTTCTGGTGTTAGGATTTGATTTTAGTCAGGAGCCGAAGACTTTAGTTAAAAAGCAAGTCTGCCAAGAAGGACTTGTGTAATGGGCAAAATACCAGCACTGAGATCATGCTCTGGTTCTGCTTACGAATTGGATCGGACTGATCGGCACTCATGAATGTGATGCCAGATGAGAATGGTACAGACTGATAGGATGAAGAATTTCATTAGATGGGAGAGAGATGCGAAAAAAACAGGCCTGTTCAGTTTAGCAAATCAATAGAGCTTGATTTAATGTTCAGCACACACGGAGCTTTTAAGGGGCAGCTGCCAAGTAAACTATTGTTTATGATCCCAATAGAAGGAAGTCATTTAATTTACAGACTGTTACATGATTATTTATGGGGTGACGTTTGTCTTGCATCACGGTGCCTGTGAGTATAATGTCAAGTCATATTCTGTCCTCCCGTGACATTACGGTGCGATGTGCTAGAATAGGACTGCTCAAGCCAAATCCTTGAGTTTGCCGTAAAGTGTACTGGTTGACGAAAGGACGGAGTGAGTGCGTGTGTGCCTGCCAGCCTCACCCTCCACCCCCTCCTTCCCTGCAGGAAATCAAAGGAGTAAATTGTAGTTACTTCAAGCTTTGCCATTAATTATATTTTTCTCATTACAAATCGGTGTGTAATTTGAATTGCAAACTCAACTATCCTGGCAGAATAGATCTGTTTACCATTCAAAGCAAAATGAAAATTATTTAAATTAGTTAATATAGAACTCATTTGAATGAATTGGATGTTTATTCATGAACTAACTGAAGCAAGCGTGAAGCTGTCCTTATGGTCTGTAGCTTTGGCACTGATCAGCTCTAAAGTCACGTCCTGGGACAGAGATTTCTGTTTTATTGCGTATTAACTATGGGGTAGACCAGTGGGTAGCTACTGCCTGATGTAGCTGAGTGTGAAATTTTCATCCTTTCTGACAAGGCCCCTCAGCGATTGTAATTCAGATGAGGAAGATCAGCCTGCTTCAAAGTCCATCGATGATGGCAGGGCTGTGGTGGTACAGTAGGATTTGGTTTTTTCTGCACTACAAGGGTGGGATGTGGCATAGACTTTCCACCAGTTAGTCAAAATTTCCTCATTATGCATGGAAACAGGGGCAGCTTTATCCCCTCCTATGCCTTACCCAAGCACTGTCCTCCTCAGCGCAGAGCCGATGTGGTTGTTTTTCAACATCCTTCATCCCTTGGGATGTTTCACCCATTGAGCATTAAAAATTAAAGTCTAGCTAAACTTTCCCTTACTAGAAATTCCTTCAGCTATGAAAGGAAAAGAGGTCTCTTGCCTCCTTTAGGCTGTTATTTCCATGTGCTGTTTTCCTTTGCTGGTGGCAGTTGGGTTCACGAGCACGTTTACCATCGTGTAGAAGAGCAGCGTGGAGAACCTGACAAGCGTAGTAGCTAAATTATGCATTGTGAACCACGCGGAGAGCAGGAGCGTCTTTTGATTGACACGTGGGTGTTTTTGTACAGATTGCAGATTTACAGCTGAGCCAACAGAGCCGACTCTCTCCTGGCACTGTCTTAGTGCGTGCCGGGGTGCGCTGAAGACACTGGACGACAGGATTATTGTGTACACTTGTAATTGCCACGGTGGTTCTGCTTTAATGTTACTGACAGATGGAAGTTCAAATAGGACGTTTGTGTGTGCAGATCCACGCAGTGAGCTTGAGTCTGCTTGCCGTGTAAAGTAGAAGACGGAGGAGGCTGGAGATGTAAAGAAGTACAGTGGGGAGAGAACCAGGTCTATATTTTGATTTTACAATGAACTGGTACAGATGGCAAAATCTCTGAACGCCATCTCTACCTGGATTTGCTGATCAAGGTGATCAATTGTACTGTGATTATGTGTAGGAAAGCAGCCTTTACTTCCGTTACACCAATTTAAGGAGGATTAAAGCTGAAAAGCCTGATCCTGGGGTGAAGTGAGTCCCTTTTGAATGGTGCTGAGTTTCATCAAGTGAAATATGCCATCAAGAATGGTGGGCATAAAGCATTTTGCCTGCCCCAGTTTTCTGTGAAGGTGAACATCATCATTTGGTCACTATTTGAAATGGGTTTTTGTGTTTCACTAAGATCAGGTTAATTTATAAGCCTAGATCCGGGCCAAAGGAGGAGGATTTCACTCAGATTTGAAGTGTTGGATCTGATCCTGAGCAGGATATGGATGAAAAAGGAGATAAAACTTGTGCCACAGGAAATTGGATTGCTCTCAAGTAACAACTTTTTTTTTTTCTTTTTTTTTTTCTTTTTTTTTTTTTTTTACCATTATCTGGAGCTGGGCTACAACAGAAAGTGGTGGGATTGAGAGAAAATGGGGCACAGAGCACGGGAACGGGAGCAATAAGGGGAGCTGGTGAGACAGGAGCAAAGAGAAGAGCAAGTCGTGAGCCGTCACTTTCTGCTGAGGATGTGGATTTGGTGTCATTCAGGACTCCCGAGATGCAGAGGAGGCCTTTCTGAGGTGCAGAGCTGGGGGTGGTGGTGGAGATCTGACCGGTTCACTTGCCTTTCAGCATCGTTCTTAGAGGTCGCTTGTGTCCACAAAGCCTGTCCACCGGTTCTTCAGAGAGTGACACAGAGATAGTATTTCTGAAAATAGATGAAGGCCTCCAGAGCTTCTGTCTCCGAAAATGTGATCATGGAAGTTTTTTTTTTTTTTTTTTTTTAAACTGAAGCCAGCTTTCCTGTGGTAACCTCATCCCAGAGGAAATAAAACTTAAACTATGCCTGCAGGTCCATGGTAATAGTGCAGGTAGAGGGATCAGGTGGGCAGGACGAACCTCTCCTTTTAGCTTTCTGAGGAGTTGGCTCCCCTCCACAGACTTATCTGAGATCAGTTTGCTTTTCTGCTGGTATAATTGAGGGCAGATCTGGCCCCGGTTTAGCTTTTTCACTGAAGGCTCACCTGAAATACTACTTCCTAAGAGCTTGAGGCTGGAGAAAATCAGTAGGCATTCACTGAGCTTACGCTGTTTTACATCAGCTGAGAACTGGGCCCTTGAGCCACGTAAAATGAAACTCGGAAATCTTCTTTGGCAGCTTGTACCGTCAAGGATGGTGGATATTTCTGAAGTAGTATATAGATTTTTTTTTTTTTGTATCTTCTTTGCCCAATTGTTATCCCCTTATTCCATCAAAACCAAGCTTAGACTAACCAAATGTAAATAGATTGCAGAATTTCTTTATTTTAAAGACTGCAAATGACTCCTGGTACAGTGTTTTATGTGTGCTTTTCAAGTTGACTTTAGCAGCCTATTAATTATGCAGGGATGACGTTAGCATAAATAACTAGTCAGCAAATAAATGTCAATTAAATATTCTATTAACATAGCAGGCAGCTTTATGCATTGGCATAGAACATTTAGCAGATTATACTTAACGAGCATATAAAAACCAGCATTTTTTTTCCTTTGCTCTCCTAATAATGGAACAAGGGAGAAGAGGAGGGGAGGTAAAAATAATGCCAGTGTTGTCTGAAGAGGCAGGGGTGTTTGGGCTGAAATTTGCCCTAGCAGGAGCCATGCCAGTTGGTGCTGGCGTCTCTTGGGAGCTGGCAGCAGCTGGAAACCACTGGAGTGTGTCGTGGCTCAGCATCTCCCCCCGACGCAGGGCTTTTCTCGCTCCCGGGAAAAACATATTTTCATTACAAGCACCCACGTTAGTTTTTCCTTCCCTTCCTTGACATGACTTGGGTCGCTCAGTCTGGGATGTGAAAATTTGAGAGGCAGCCCATTGCTCATGCAGCATCAGGATAGCGTTGTCTTGATAGGGAAAATGGTCTTTTCACTATTGTGTGAAACTGCGGATCTACTAAAGCTGCTGGCTTTAGTTACTTTCAAAAGACTTAATGTTGCCAAGTGAGGCCCTTTTGGGGTAAACGGAGTGTAACAGGCCCCCACGTGTCTTTTGGGAATGTAAGTAATTGTTGTGCTACTGGGCAAAAGTGGCACAGCCTGGCCAGTGGGACAGGCTTTGCAAAAAGTCTGAGTTGTAGACTTTATGAAATGCAGAGGTTTTTATCTTCTCTAGATCTTCTAGGCTTGAGGTCAACCTTTTCTATTTTGATTTCCCTTTTAAGTTAATTTTTCAGGTCATAGTTGCAGAGAACCTTGCAGGGATGAGATGCTGGCAGGTTTGTACGGTGGACTTGGGAGTAAATTATTTATCCTGGCGTTTCTGTTGTGAAACTCAGACAAAGAAACATGGTGTGAGTGGGAAATGCGAGGTGTGGGCTGCTCTGGCTTTAGCCAGGTCCGCTGTGAGTGATGGAGGCTATTGAGGGGGAAAAAAAAATCAATATTTGGTTGAATGTAGGTCCTTTTGTTTCAAGTTTTTTGGGAGCGCGGTGGAAGTAGTCCTTCAGGAACATACCTACCACAAGGCTCCCAGCCTTGGCTCTGCAGTGACCTTGGCGTTGAGATCCGTGGCCATGGGGTACTGTCGGGCCCTCTGCTAAGGGGTAGATATCTCCTGGAGTGAAGACTCACCAGCCAGTCTGATGGTGAAGACCCATCAGACTCTTTGTGCTTCTCTGTTGAGATTTTGGTGGAACTGACTTAGAAAAGGTGTTTTTCCCCATCACAAAAACCATAAATGCGAAACCTCTGCTTTGTTCTCATTAATATTTCCCTTTGGAAAAAAGTAAGTTTTCTCCTCCAAGATGTCAGGACAGTTGTTTCTGGGATTAAATACCCAAAAAGTTGTCTTGAGTTGCGGCAGTGCCATATGGGATTCATATGTGGACGCTGATCCCTCCTTGCCCTTTTGCCTGGATTAGACTTTCTCTCACAAGGGTCTGGTCTCTCCTTGTGGAGTCACCCTGAGATGTCTTCTCCTTGATGCCCTGGGGAACCCAACCCTTGCTGAGGATCAGGCATTTGAAAAACCAAAGCTGTGCAAGATGGTTTAGGTTTCCATTTTTAAAAAAGCCCAAAGCTTGCACATGAAGTAGGCTCTGTTTATTAAAAGAGAGAAAAGAACACACTTTAATCAAAACCTAATTTTCCAGTAAGAAGCCTTTTCAGCAGAAACATACCCAGCAAGCCTAGTTTCCAGGGACAACGACATCTGCTTATGCTGTATTTATATTTATTTATTCTCACAAACAAATGGAGCAAGAGAAACAGGAGCAGGCCTGAGCAGGAAGCCTGTGGTCCAACGATGCAGGGATGCGCACAATGACTGTGGCCACCAAAACTGCCCGGGACCCTGCCGTGCACCTGAAGTGCCTGCTCAGCATCTGTTTTGGGGTGCTTTCTTTATTGCTGAGGATTATTTCAGGGGAATTAGATTTGGCCTGCATCCAGGTTAAGGTATCAGTGCAACTTCGTGGAGAGGTGACAGTTTCACCGATGCGGTTTGCGCACAGTCCTAGTGCAAATCCTGGATTTTTGCACAATTATGGGTGGAAAGTGCTGTCAATTATATTTCTAAGTATAGCTTATCCTGTACTGGACTGAGCTATATAGTCAGTAAAACTAGTAAAACAGTATTATGTGGTTTTAGAGCCAACACTGAGGATAACATGGCACTGTTTGCGCTAGCTTGTTATCAGCCCAACTTGGAGCATGGGTTTAATCTGTAGGTTGGCTGACGGCCCAGGAAGGGTTCACGAACGGGGTTTCACCCATGGAGTGAGGTTTGTTAACAAATAACTCGGACATGCTGAAGCTGAAATGAGTGTACTTTCTGACTGCTTTTCTGTTTTATTTCTGCGTATTGCTACCGGTGTACAGTGCGTTCCTCCATAAATGAATGATGTCACCATTCCCGTGGCAGGAACACAGTAAAGCAGCAATATGGTTTGCAGCACTGTAACTGTCCCTTCTGAGTGGTACAGGGAAGGCCGAGCTATTTTAACTACAACTAGTCTGTTACGATTAAAGAAGCAGCACTTTGTGTACAAGCAACAGTGGAGCTGAGGATCACGCTTATTGTAATGAAAGCTGAAAGCCTGATCCTTTCATAAACAGTCTGGAGGGGGGTGGAGGTGTGGGAAAGACAAGCAGTGATTTTTGTGGACTTTGACAAGTTATAAATATATCCTGAGTGAAACCAATAGTGTGGAGCTTTATGAAAGATTTAATGAATAAATATTTCATGCCCACATGGTGCTTCTTCAGTAACGCATGCTGTCGGTAAAAAGCAATAAACAAAGAACCTCCTTCAGGGTTTATTTGGGCTTTTAAATTAAACTAATTTAATCAACTTTTTCAGTCAAGCTTGATATTAGTTCATTTCTGTACACAACACTACTCGGTTCTGTTTGTTTTCTCCTGATACCTGTTCTCCTGCTTGGAAGATGCTTGAATATCAAATTTTGATTCGTTTCATCCTGCCCCTATGTTGTACATCTGGGTTTCCAAGGCAGAGAGCACTGTCTGACTTTCTCCTTATCCTACATCTTGAGGAGTTAGCCATCCTCTACCATCACAGCCATAGGTGTTGTGGGACCCCAGCTGAGGTTTTTATTGTCCATCAGAGAGATCTCTTGCGCATGTTGGTCATTTCTGAAAGCCAGCAAGTGGGCATCGTTTAGGTTTTGGAAGTCTTCAGCACCCAGTTTGCTGCTTCACGAAGGACCAGAACTGTCCAGAAGTGGTCTGGGGTTTGGTCCCAGGTGGGCAGAGAGGCTTGCACACTTCTGCGATGGATTTCTGCACAGATTTATTCAGGGAGATTAAAATGCTCCTCCAGCTCAGGCTGTTGGTGCACTAGTGCCATTGCTTTACAGCTGACTGTCACAACAAATGGTCAGGAGGAGATCTGGATATGTATTAGCTCTGTGCTCCGTGTCTTTGCAACACTTCAAAAAAATCCTCAGAGACTGGGTTTTTCCTTGGTAGCAATGGGACTGTAGCCAATTGACTCTTTCACAACTGGACCGTGCATGTGAAGAGCAAATAAGACACAATAGGAGGGTAAAAGCAAGGGGAGTGAAGCAGACTTTGGGAAGGCATCTGTGGGTAGGCACTAAATGAGCTGAGGATCTGCTCAAACTTGGACACTGATGCACCTTTGCATGAGGTTGTGGGGTTGGACACAGGTGCATGGAACGGGGCATTTCTCAGCTTCTTTTGCAATGAAAAGAAGTAAAAGTGCTTTTTGTTTTACTTTTTTTTCCCCCACAACCACTGATCTGGAACCACTTGTTATTGTACTGGGCAGCTTTGGGAACTGAAATTTATCCCTCTTGTCTGGATGGAGTACGTCCCCATGAGGTTTGTGCCACACCGTACGCAGTGACAAAAAAGACAGGTTGCATCAGAAACTGAGGAAGCTTTGATTGTCCATGTAGACCTATCTTTTTTAATGTATTTTTTTTAGTCAGTATGTGAGATCATATAGATCTACATCCAAGCCCTTTGCACAGCAGAAGGGTTCGCCTTTGGCAAAGGCTGATGGAGCAAAACTCCTGGAGCTGCAATAGTTGACTGATCCAGCCCAAAGTGTTGGCAGAACCAAGTTCTGCTGTGGCTCCCAACCTCCTACAAGGAAAGCATGTTTCAACTGGACTCATGCTTTGTTCAGGATGCTTGAAGGGCATGACCCCTTGAGCAGTAGAGACCCCACAGCTTTGCCTTCTGCTGCTCACAATTCTGGTCACGGTCCGCAGGGTGATGCTGCAGCCGCTGCTGTGACTAAGCCATTGGTTTTGGAGCTGACATTTAGTACAAGTTGTGCTGGAGGAACAAAGATAGGGGAGGATAGGAGTAATTGCAGCGCAAGGCTGAGACTGTCAATGAGGAGCTGTATTTCCAAGGAAATGTTGCAGGAAAAGGCTGTGAACAGACATCAGGCTTTTTTGTGAGGAGAGATTTCCTGAGATTTCCTTGTTCTTTATCAGCAGGTGAAATGGGGTGGATTTTCAGCAGGTACCTTTGAGAACATTTCAAGTAAAAACTCCCACTGATGATTTTTGCAAAAAACCCCCTTCCATCCATTGCACAAAACAGCAAAATCCTCCTCTCAAGGCGTTTAAGTGCCAAGGGATGGAAGGATGTAAATTATTTTACAATTAAAGTTCCAAAGAGGCTCCCAATAAAAAAAAATTGGTTGAGAAGACAGTAAGTTTTACAAATACTGGCTCTGGGGCTCTGTGTTCAGCCACCATTTGATGTTGTCCAACTATTTGATGCAAACCATATGGATACAGAAGAAAATGTGTAACGGTTGAGATGCATGACTGGGTGAGTTGTCGTTAAGGAGCAGTGACCTTATTCAGTCAAAGACCCATCAGCTATGTGCCTCAATGATGACCGTGGAGATCTCTGCGCCTTGAATATCCAGCTCTGCCTGTTTTGAGTTGTTATTCCACACTCACACACCTCCTGGGGCATATACTCTGATGCTGTGGATCTAGAAAGCCCAGAAACCACAGAAAAATAGGAAGATTGACCCTGAAAGCATAGGAGTGGATGCAAATCATTCTCTTTTTGACATGGTCAACTTAACTAATGTACAACTGGGTGCATTTTTTTTGTAAAATGTTCTTTAAAAATAATAACAGAAAGATTGTAAGTAGCCGTTCTTGGTAATTGCACATAATTTCCCTTCCGCAGTCTCCCGTAATTTCCCTCAGAGGAGTTTTGAAATGGAAATGCCATCTCAACTGTAAGACTAGGCCTAGATAGTTAATGTGGTGAAATAATAAGTAAAACATCAATAGCCTTAAATAATCTCCATTGGAGACATATGTGGAGACTTAAAAAAACTCTTCCATTCATATTCTGTTGGGCACGGTTTTGGATCCTTGTGTGGGAAATGGAGATGACTTTCTGTGCATTGTTGTAGGAACTGGGAAGGGTCAACGGCAGAAGGGACTTGATCAGAGCATGCTGAAGCTGACGTACGTGTTTCTTCAGTCCACCTTTTTTAATCAGGTTGAAGATTAAATTATGTCTGTTAGAGCTGAGCAGATGTGAGAGGATTTTCTGTGCTCTTTTAGGCCAAGGACAAGCCAACGTGTCTAATGGCATCTTTTGAGCAGAACATTCCTTCAGATGCACTTAGGGGCACCTCAGATTTTGCTCGTGAGGAGCATGCATGTAGGGAGCTTGGGAAGCTGCTCTTGGCAGATGCAAGCACCAGCATGATCCCGAGCCAGCTGTGACTTGCACTTGGTTTTTCCCTCACTACACGTGATAACATGGGCTCGCAGTCACCGTTGAAGGGACTTGATTCCTGAAGCAGACCAGATGTCCCTGCTCCTTGCAGGGGTGTTGGACTAGATGACCTTTGAAGGTCCCTTCCAACCCAAACCACTCTATGATTCTGTATGCTTCTGGAGCCCATGGAGGTAGCTGTTACACAGCACAGAGATTTAAGTGATGCTCCTGTAAAGCATTTTCCTGATGGCAATTAAAAATCAGTTCCTCTAACCCAGATTCCAAATTCTGGGTCAGTTCTGGCCCTTTTGCACGACATTGGAAAGCTTTTACTCTGAATTCCCAAATAGTTTGTTTCTATGTCTGTGTGTGTATGCTCTCTCTCCTGTTTTATTTTAGCCACAAAAGAAATACAAACAAGCAAATAAGCTTAAGGACACGCTGAAACCCTTCCTGATTGATGTTTTATTTTGTGTTCTGAGGCAGAGCATCTACCTCCTGCGTTTGTAGCAAAAAAAAAAAGCTATTTCCCACACTGTCGCTGTTGGGAATGGATGAAGAAACAAGGGGAAAGTCAGCATTTTCAGGTTGTGCTGTAAAAATGCAGCTATTTGCTAAAGTGCTGGAGTTGATCTAGAAGATATATCCAGGGAAAACTTTGCCAAACTCAGGAAACCATCCTGCTATATATTGTACAAGCTTTACTGAAGAGACTGTGCCATGATGACTGTAGAGCCTGAAGAGGTGAGAAGGAAATACTGTAATTCTCCCATGCTGAGCAACCCTGGGAAGGTCACTGAGGAGTTCCTGGCCGTGTGAGGCATCTACACCCTGCGTGCTTGACTGCTGATGTTACCTCTTCCATAGGGTCTTGCTTTGTTTTGAACCATTCTACTCTTCTCCTTGAACTTGTCAGCCTGGACATCTGGAAGTGGCTCCATGTGGAAGCCCTCTTTCCTGCAGAACATCTACAAAAATTATTTAGAAACAAAGAAGCCAAAAAAACTCAGAGGAGGCACTGTGCGCTGAAGGTGAGGTTAAGAGGTCACAAACTAGCTGAGTGAACCAGGGCTCTGCACTAAGATTTGGGAGCCTTCAATTTAGCGGAGAAGGCATGTGGGTTCATCAGAACATTGTAATCTCCAGTCAATGTGTCCTGGAGTGATGGAGAAGCTGAAGTTTTGTAATTCAAAGGAGGTTTGGATCATGTGGAAAAGCTACTGGCATTTCAAGTCCTGCAACCTGTCGTTATTCTTGTTTCAGATGATGCCTTGCATAATGTTCCATGTTGATCTCTGGTTCAGATCTAGACTCTTCAAAGTTTTGGGGGATGTTTTTGATCCTAGGATTTATAGTTCAAGCCCTTTTCTAGTTTCAAGTGAGGAAAACACATGTTTAGCAAGCGCAAAATGAGCCTTGATGGAGTATGTCTTAGATGGTGTTGCCGTGATGATTATGAATTTACATCATGTGCATAGGATGTTAAGCACCTCATGGGGCCTGGCTGTGCTTAGACTGTACCATTAATTTCGGGAAGGATGCGTGATGAATGCTTATCAGGCTCCCCTAGGTTCTGATTTGTGGCGCTTACATCATGCAGCCGAGAGACTCCAGAATGATTAAATGGGATTCGATCATTAGAAGCTGGCAATACAATTCTGATTAGTTACAGAACGTGCTGCGAAGTGCGAAATGAGTGCTGGTTTGTTTTTTTTAAACATAGGTTTCTGCTTTGTGTGGTGTCAGAAGGTGAAGTTGTCGTGAGTGAGACTTGTTGGCTATTTCTGTGATAATTTGGGAGTGTGCTGGCTCACTCTTGGGTCACGGGGATGGTTAGATTTCCAATGTTGTCCCATACTCTGGGGCATTACTGGGGCAAATCCTTTTATTAGACCTAGTGTGTCCTGCTTTGCTGCTTGTACCTCGCAGCGCTGTTCCTCACCAACTCGAGCACCGTGACACCAGCCTCTCACCTGAGTCCTGCCAGGGTTTTTCCACAAGATAACCCTCTGCCTCCCATCTCTGAGATGCATCTTTGCCCTTGGCTTGGTGGTCCAGGCTGAAACTAGTAGTGGCTTGCTTTTTCTTTCAAATTACTGCTCGTGTCTTCAAAAGAAGACACAATTTGAGACTGCCAGTGTGTGGCCATCCAGCCAGGGAGATGTTGCACCTGCTTGTAGCCACAACACCTAATAATGTCAGATAATAGGTGTGTCTTTTGACAAAGGCATGTAGTGATAGGACAAGGGGTAATGGCTTTAAACTGGAAGAGGGTAGATTTATATTGGATATAAGGAATAAATTCTTCACTAAGAGGGTGGTGAGGCACTGGAACAGGTTGCCCAAAGAAGTTGTGGATGCCCCATTCCTGGAAGTGTTCAAGGCCAGGTTGGATGGGGCCTTGAGTGACCTGGTCTTGTGGAAGGTGTCCCTGCCCAGGGCAGCGGGGTTGGAACTGGATGATCTTTAAGGTTCCTTCCAACCCAAGCCATTCTATGATTCTGTGATTCTATGATAATGTGAGACTAGATGCTTAAATTTTAAGTAGATTGTGTATAGTGAGGTAAACTCAGACTCATAGTCTCTATCTAAAGGCAGAAAATGTTAAAAATGTACTTTTGTTTGTTGGGTTTCATGCGTATCTGGTGAATTTGGTGACAGAAAAAAAACCAACCTCAAACTTTAACCATTAACCAAAACCTGCATCCTTTTTTTAAAATTTATAATTGATGTTTCCCACCAGAGATAAGAGTTGTCTTAATTATTCTTCTGTAGTGTATCAAACAATACAATGCATATAATACATACCAAGCATCATCCCTGATGATTCTCATCTTTCTGTAGAAGATGGAAAATGAAAAAAAAAAAACAAACCCAGAATGGATTTCTTGGACATTCGGTCTCTCTGTGTTTTGGTGCTTCTGTTCGTAGTGGATATTTGCTGTAGACTGTTGGCAATGCCAGGGAAAAAAAAGGTAATTGTGCAGTGAACTGGTTTGTGCTTTATGGAAGAACACTGCGCTGCTGTAAATTTGTTGCGTTTTACAGAGCTGTCTCCAAAGAATAGCCTTCAGAAAGCGACAGTGGGATTTAGAAGTGAGAAGAGGCACTTAGTATGTGAGATAATTGGATGGAGTCAGGAGGCGTGAGGTCAGAGCCTTGGGTACAATATTTATGCTGCAGTGACATCCCCTTGCAGAATGGCCCATAACTTTGAGATGTTGTTACGCCACTGAATCCATTTGGGGCTGGCATGTGGGATCCCAAAGAGACAAGGCGTAAAAGTGCCTCTCATGTCCATTTCCAAAGGTGAGCCAAGGGGAGAGCGTTTGGCGTTTGGATCAAGGTCAGGTCACCTCCAGACATCCTTTCCTCTGCCAGCTCCACTTCCTAGCATCGGAGAGATCTGGTGCAGTGCAGTGTGATGTGAAAGACCCCCAACACAAATTCGTAACAACTATTGGTGTGGTCCAGTGCCCAACGGAGGGTGTGAACCAAGCTGATGGCTACATTGCAAGAGTTCTGGCTGTGGTTATGAATGCTAACTTGGATGGGGATTTATCCAGAAATTACTGCATTTTGCTTTGTAGACACGCATTTTTTCCTCTTTCTGTGTCTCTCTTCTGGAATTAGTACACAGGGAGCATATGAAGTGTTACACATAGGCTTACCAGGGTGATGATGGGCTAGCAGCACGCATACATCCTCCTCGAACGCTTTAGAAACTTTTAAATCTGGATTTTACAAAGTGTCTGTGCATCTCTGCCCACCTGCAACAGCAAATCTCTGCCTGTAAAGATTACTAAATCCCTTGGTTTTCACCCAGAGGGGCTACAGCTTGGAAGGAGATAGCCGAGCAACTGCCTGCTAAGTGTGGTTTTGCGCAGGGAATCTGGTGCATCCCATCCAGGTCACACGTAACGCATCTCCTGCAGTCACACTCTGAGGTCTGTGACCTGGGCTGCTTCTGAGCACTCTGGTTAAGGTGCTGATTTTGCCTGGAAAACAGAGCTCTTAGAATTTTTTTTTTTTTTTTTTTTTAAATCTCTATGGGATAAAAATGGATTTAGAAATTACAATCAAAATACCAGGTTCCCCCCCTCCCTGAATGCCCCCCAACTGCTGATTTGCAAAGGCATTCATTAAGATTCCTGCATCTGAAGACGAGGAGTTGGAGCTCTCATCGCACATGATACATCTCTTCTGCACACCGAGCACGACGCTTAATGCAAGCGGAGGAAAAAAAATAATCAAGGAACGTACGCGGAGGCTTGGGGTTAAGTGGCGAGAGCCGTGGAGTTTGGATGCTCATTTTCACAGTGAGCCGTCACCCTAATGGACATTGATACTAATGATGGAGGAACCCCTATGGTTTTATGGTTTGTTCGGAGCTTTCAAATGCTGGGCATTGCCTGGCTTTCAGAAACACCTTCCAGGAGCTCCATGTGTGTGTGTACGTGTCAGAGACCGTTTAAATCAGACATTCCTGCTTAATTTCTAATACTGTTGTTGATAATATCCAAACAGCTCCTTGCAGGGGGCTTGGACTAGATGACCTTTAAAGGTCCCTTCCAACCCAAACCGTTCTATGATTCTATAACAATCAAATTTAGTTGCCTTGTACCTAGAATTGAATTGGGCAGGGAGCAATGTTATTGCTACACATAAAGAGTGTATAATCTCTATTTAGGTACGAGTGAAAGTAAGAGGTTTTGGAGAAATAGAAACCGCTTGCTCTGAGCACAACACCATGCACCAGGTTTCCTCCTAATTTATCGCATAGGTAACTGAGAATAAAATTGGCCCTTTTTTTTAGGACGGTACAACAGAACAGATAACTAACCCAAGTGAAAACGTTTGTGTGTCTGGAGCATCTTTTGCATTCCTGAGTAATCTGGCAGGCGGCTGCTCTTCCCAATTCATGGTGGTGTAACGGGGGTGTTCCTGTTGTTTGGTACCTAGTCTGGATGGCAATGTTTCAGAGCTGCGTTCTGTATTAAATTCATGTAAAAACACCATAAAATAATAAATAAATAGGGTTTCGTGTGCTAAATGCTGTAAAAGTTGAATGCTTCATGCTTGAATACCACCCTGTTGAGGCTGGGTGGCCGCAGGTGAATTTTGTTATGCTGAGTGACAAGGTGAGTGAATTGGTTTCAAGGTTGAGGGTGGGGAGGGATGAATTTCCCTTGTCTCTTGCCGTCTCCCACCTGCCTCTCGCTCTCCCTCCCTCCCCGTTCCCCTGCTCCCAAGGGACAGCAGCGCTGGGTCTCGGGGGTTTGTGGGTTTTTGGTGGCGCTGCGCTTGCATGAGGTCTCCTTACAGCGAAGGGATGCGACAACTGCAAACAGAGTTGATAAATCTGCTGCTATTCTTTATCTGCGTAATCTGATTGCAATTGATAAATAATGCCACCAAGATAGAGCAGAGCCGCTTCCCATTATCAACACACCTCTGCTTTTTATCCCTTTAAAAAAAATTTTAAATCATCCAGTGCAAGTAGAGTATTGACTTTAACTGAAGGAAAGTAATTAATCACAGCACTTACTTAGTGCAACTTGCATGCAGGATGGGTGCCTGTGGCCATTATACCCAGTTAATCAAGGCAGACTGGTACGGGTTAATGGCACACGGGTCACCATCACCATGCTGTTGGGGTTTATGAGGCAGATTTCTCTTCTGATGTTGGGCAGTTTAACTCGTAAGCAGAAAGCCATAGAAATAGGCTCTCAAGAAGAGTGTGCTTGTTTCCATAGTGTTGTGACAGGGCCTGCTGTGACAGGACCAGGGGTAATGGTTTTAAAATAGAAGGAAGCAGATTCGGAGTGGATGTAAGGAAAAAAATTTTACACTGAGGGCGGTGGAACCCTGGGACAGCTTGCCCAGAGAGGTGGTGGATGCTCCATCCCTGGAAACATTCAAGGCCAGGTTGAACGGGGCTCTGAGCAACCTGATCTAGTTGGAGATGTCCCTGCTTCTTGCAGGAGGGGTTGGACTGGGTGGCTTTTAAAGGTCCCTGCCAATCCACACCATTCTGTGATTCTTTGAAGACAGCTGAACCTCCTGCATGGAAGTGCCTCAGCAGTTGCTGGTGGTGACCCTCCTGCCAGTTATTTCTTGCTTGGCAAATTACCTTGCTAGGCTTCCTGAGCTACAGTGAGTTAATGGAGAGGATTGCTGCACTATCTTGCATCATTCAAAAAGATAATTTCATTATAATAGCACCCATTCACGTTATAATAGCACCCATGGCACGTTCTGAGGCTTTTCTCCCACAACATCCCGCATCCATATCCTTTCCTTTTTCCACCCGTACTTCTCACAGTTGAGTTGGAGATGTAGCACAGACCAGAGCAAGCTTCAAGAAATGAAGAGCAACTCCCCAACCGCCTGCTGCTTTTTTTATTGTTAAAAAGATAACAATTAATTAAGGATTAGAGAAACCTGAGGGGAGTAATGTGCATGTCTGTGAAGGACTCAAAGGATGTTAGGTAAAGTCTCCTGTGGACAGTGAGGCAATTTTTTGCACTTGAACTTGCTTGTTTTGGCCCAGGGAATGTAAGTGGATCATTTCTGGAAACCCTGAATGGCAGCAGAAGGATAACAGTCGCGTTCTACTGAAATTCAGTGTAATTGCATAGAAAAAGCTATAAGGTGCAAACCTGAAAGTGTTTGTCCCTTTCTTAATTTTTACTTTTCTTTATTTTTTTCTAATCAAGGGATGCTCTTGCATGCAGAATTGGTGTGCAAGGATTAAAGTCTGCATGTTGTCCCTTTCTTGGGTCAAGACCATAAAAAGTGCAGCATGGGTAGTGTTCTCCTAGAAGTGGGATCAGGGTATTTTGGGTAGCCTGAAAAACCACGTATTTTGACGACAATTAAAAAACAGTGCAGAATATTCTTATTCTATGAAGTAACTCATGTGGGCAGAACAAATAACAATAATTTGAAGTTTACACATTTTCAGTTTTATTTATTAAAAAAATATTAGATGGTTAACAGTTATAAGAGCTGGTAGATCAATCGATAGTTTAAAGCAGCATCTTCTAACAGGGTACAAGAGCTACTCATTCTCCTGCAGATCCCACACTTCCTTCTGTCTTCTGTTGATGAGCCTGTTGTAAATTCGGATGAATGGGACAACAATGTATTGCTGACTCCAGGAGTGTATTTTGAGCACATGTATTCTTTGATGGACAGTTGCTTAAAGCTTCTGATTTCCATGAAAATCCCCTCTGTATAGTACTTTATTTGAAGACTTTCCGTATTTAAGGCAGAAGTGTATGAGGTGATGCCTTAGCTCTGAAGTTGGTATCTCTTGATCTTTATGGCTGCATCATTAGGAAATCAGATCAGCAGCTTTTGATGCACACTTTTTTTTTTCTTTTTTGGACTGCATTTTCATTATTTTGTGATCCGATCTGATTTAAACAACAGAACTTTGCTAGTGTGAGAGTGGAAGATTGTTTGAAGTTTTAGGTGAGGAAGTTGTTTAAACGTGTTTCGAGCCCCATTTGACTTTTTCTATGGAGCCCACAAAAGAATCCAAAATGAGCAATCATCTTTACAGAAAAAGCCATTAAGTAGCTTTTTTTTTAAGTTTATTTTTTATTTCTTTTCTTTTGAAAATGCCTGATGGGGGATCTGGCTTTGTAGGATACGCAACAGAGGGTGTTCCCTGCCCTGAAGGATTTGGGGAGGGTTCAAAAGCAGTGTGAGCCCTTTGCTTAGGGGCACAGGAGCAGGGACAGCACTCACACCCTTATCCTATTTTCACATCCAGTCTGGTTCACGAGGACATATATAGTTCAGCAAGCTGAAGGAAAATGTTTGGATTCATCTGTTTTCTGTCAAAATGCTGTTTTATCAAAATGGAAATATTTTGTGAGAACATGTCAGTTTTGACAAATTGTTTTGATGGGTGAAGTCTAAACAAATTATTTTAGTGTTGTATGTTATTTTGATATAAAGACATCTCATTTTGACTCTTTCATTTAGACCTTTATAACATAGTTATAACATTTATATGTTAAAACTTTTCTAACATATAAATATTGCATCAAATGTGTGACAGCTTTAAAATTAAAATAAAATATCAGTATTGTAACATTTATGTATTTTTGCAATATGCTATTTACCTTTTCAAAAACTGCATAGCTTAAATATATATAATATCTGTATATAAACTTTTGAACATCCCAAATTGCTTGTTTAGAATTTTTTTTTTTTATGAGATCCTGATATTTTAGTTTATTTCATAATGGAGCAACAAGAATTGCCTAGGTCCTGCTCAGCTATAATTCCTCTTATTAACTCTTTTTGCTCACTCCAGTCCTAGGGAGGAGTTAAATTGTTGATATTAAGAAGAGTTGCCACAATGAGAGTATTGTCACTTAGGAAATTTATTCCAAAGATTTTAAACCATTTTATAAAGTTGTTTAAAATGCTGTTCTTCACTTCACATATGAGAAAATTGAAATACTGTTGTTTAGAGGTTGATGGGGTCTGGTGGGGATTCTCCAGCAGAGGTGTCGATGGGTTGCTGGTGATCTTGGGTTATTAAAAAAAAAAAAAAAAGGAAAAACAAATTCTAATGATTTTTTTTTTTTAAGTAAGGAGAAAAATGAACATGATTTGATGTTATTACTTGTCTTGGGCCCCGTTACTGGTGGCAGCAGCTCAAGTCCTCTCAGATGCTCCAGTGTTCGGTTGTCCTCATACCTGCATGCTTGTACTCGATGTCCTCAAATGCTAGGTAGATAGATGGGCATAGATATTCAGTCGTGTTATGTGTTATTTTATGTTGTCATGCTTTATGTATTATTTTTAAGTATTGTATGTATTATTTTGAAGAACACTACTTGCTCGATGATGATTGATGGCTGGAAGCATGGTCTTGGCCAAATCAACCTCTGTTTGTGTGTGAGATGCCTTCTCTTCTGGCTGGGAAGGGCAAGGGTACCACAGGGCATGTAAAGGTGTTTCTGAGGAGCAACTTATTTAGGTGCTGTAACCCTATAATGTGTTTTGCTACTATTCATTTATTTTACTGAATGTGACATTTCAAATTCCTGAGTCTTGCTCTTGTCAGTTGAAGGAGTGGTTTGAGGGGGGGGGAAGTCATAAAAGGGGAAAAAAAAAGCACGTTCTTTCCATTATCTTCTCAGTCTTTCAGACTTCTAAGGTTTTGGTTTTTTTTCTCCTGTGCTTTGCAGTGTTTTTGCAAAGAAAAAAAAAAAAGGAAAATGAGGATTTTCATATAAACTCATGACCCTGGGAGAAGTGGATTTAAGAAAAACAGCAACTACTAGGAGACTAGATAAAATCCCAGGAGTTGGTAATGTGATAATAGTATCTCATATTCATTGAATGCAGCACCTGTGACTAAGTGCTTTCATGGGACTGTAAATGTTCTTTTAATCTCTTATTTCTCCAGAGAGGCAGATAAATCTGAACCCATTTTACGCTGTGGCTGAGGCAAGGCGCAGAGATTTACGGGATTGCAGGGGTTTGGGGAATGAAGCCACTGTCCTGGCCCTCAGGCGTGGGGTTAGTTGGGTTAGGGGGGATGCAGTGATGCAGGGATGCATCGCTCTGGCTCTTTTTTGTCCACTGTTTGCATGGCTTTCATGGTCAGCACATGCAGTGCAAGGGGAAAGGGGCTGGTTTTGAGCAGCTGATGGTGAAAACCTTGTGCACGGTGAGCGGTGCTGAGGGTGATTTGTGCATCAGCCAGGGATTGCAGCAGCCCCTGGTCCTCAGCTTCTCCCACCGTGCCCAGGTTTGGAGCAGTCGGGTCCAGCCACAACATGGAGTGTTTGCTTGGGAAAATGAGATAAATGAGTAAAAGTGAGAAACCGTCAGGGAGTCGAAAGGGGAGAGAGGAATGGGAGTCAGAGGGGTTGAGGGCAGGGTGAATCGAATATAGAATGAAGTGTGAAGAATTATTATTATTTGAGGGATATTGGGTGTGATCCATTTTTTGATGGAGTTCGGCCCTGTGGAAGGGGAGCTCCGTTTCATAACCTGTACCGTCACTTCTGCGGAAATAAATAGAGTCTTAATGGAGAAGAGTCCTTTCCCTTTCCAATTTGAGAATCCGCTGTAATATCTGCCAAACTAGAAGCTGCTTTCTGGAATGAATATTTTTCACTGAAGGAGGCAGGAGGGCTTTGCGTTT
The DNA here is from genome assembly GCF_036417535.1 of Chlamydotis macqueenii. Taxonomy (NCBI): domain Eukaryota; kingdom Metazoa; phylum Chordata; class Aves; order Otidiformes; family Otididae; genus Chlamydotis; species Chlamydotis macqueenii. Next base: position 4,784,057 of record NC_141556.1, on the reverse strand, counting down.
TCCTGTGGGAGACACAACAGTAGCGTGCTGCAAAGACTGCAGTGTAGCAGGGATGCTTGGTTTTTACTTTTGCAGGTGTGGGTAATTTTGCTGAGGTCTGTTAGGAGGAGGCAAAGCCTGGGCTCAGCCTCAACCATCCCAGCCTGGTGCTGGGCACTTTCTGAGTCTGGGAATTCGTGCAACGGTACAACTGCTCCTCAGGAATTGGGGAGGGGATTGTGGGACCTTCCTTGGGTCCTTTTGTGATGATCTAGATCCAGGTGGATTTTCCTCTTTGTGTGTTTAGTCCTGCATGAAGGCAACCTGGAGCAGAGCTCTTGGCAGGAAGATGCTTTAAGGCCATTGGCCTTGGAGCTGCAGAGGTGTGAAAACAGCCACCCAGCCCGGCTCCAAGATGAGCTGAACACCATCCAAAGGAGGCAGACACATCTGCGTACACAGGCTGTGGCTCCAAACGGGGCGGTGGTGTCGCCTGCTAAACCTGGAAAGAAAAGCGTTTATGAGAGCATTGTCATTTCGGGAGCATCTCCTCACGCGATGCATGCCCTGTGTTTGGTCTGTACTGTGTCTAATACGCTGCAAGCTCTGACCGATGCTTTTTCCATGGTGAGAGTGTTGCTAATACCTGTCTCCTCTCTGGATTATCTACTGTTTAATCGTTCAGTTCCGCTCACACTTTGCATCAGCAGGATCACTAAACTGAGTCCATGTCTCTGCTCCTCTTGAAGCATTTCTTCTCACTGTGGTAAATTTGATGGCAGTTGGCCCCCCGGGTCTCCGACCATTGCACAATCTCATATCGGTCACTTTGCTGCACAGCAGACCCCGTGCAGGGCCACAGGACTGGCACTAAGATGGGTGTGTTTCTCATAGCAATGTTGGGACTCCTGGCCAAGCTGTGTCCTCATAGAGCATCAAACCTCATGCTCTAGAGGACCAGTCCGTGTGATGACGTTGCTGTTGTCCTGGTCAAGCAATCCTGTTTAGGATATAATTTCCAAAGTAGCCTCAATGTAACTAGAATATCTCAAGTGCTTTCTTGTCGCTGGGCCCATCTGGAGCCCCGCTGTGGTGTGGGTGACGGTCCCTTTCCAAGGTGCCGTCTTCACGGTGAGCTGTGCCGGGTGTGCAAAGGGACAGGTAGCTTTCGGTACTCACCCCTGCTTGGAGAGGATTTTATGCATTGGTAAAAGTCTTCCTCTCAGTTTTGTCAGCTCCCTGGATTGCGAAGAACAAGGGATGTTTCCTCCTAAAGGCATCCAGGCAGAAGTACTGAGGACTTTTTTAATATAAAGACTTTTTTATCACCTTTTTGAGTCTGTGCAGCTCAGTAAGAGCTAGGGTGGGATGAATTAGGGTGAGATTAATCATGCACTAGTGAATTTATGGCTTGTGCTTGTCATGCTTTGTGGTTGGAGGGGACTCATCTGAGTATTTCCATTTGTAGGCCTGAAGGACACATTTTGTCCTCTGTGGCTTTTGGCTTTTGTAGAAGGACCTGCCTCCCTGCATGAAATGATGCTCTTTGAAAGCACTAACAAGATTTCCTTTGCTTTATTTCTTGTGTGTGTGTTTCCCCTGCCTCCTGTGGCACCACAGAAGTCAGCTGGGATCCCGGAGGTGCATTCAGCTTGACAGGTTCTGGGTGGGGGAAGTTCACAGGGGTCTTCTGGGAAGATGGATCTGTTGAAAGGTAGAGAAAATATGGATATCTGAGCTCCATAGACCACTCCTGACCCACTGAAGTTATGTAAGGAAGGAAAAATTGTTTTGAAAGTAGTGATCGTAGTAGCACTTAGGTCCTTGTGGAACAGGATCCTTTGTCCTGTCCACCTTCCCATCCCACCAGTTGGCCAACTCACTGCAGATGGGCTCTAAAAGTGGAGTTCTTACAGCCTCTCTGCAGTAGGAGAGGTTCACTTGGGTATTTTCCTGTAGCTAACAAGTGAGAATGCGTATTAGCGACTGAAAATTAGTGCTTCAGTTCACAAGTGCTGAGTCTCATACACGAGGGAAGCACCTGCATTTCTTGAGATGGATGCTCAGGTTGGGCACCGATGTGTTACACTGCCAGCTATTCTCATTTACCCAGCAGATTTTCTTTTGTTTGAATATTCTTGTTTAACATTTTTCTTGGTCCTCAAAGACCTTTGCAGGTATGGTGATGATTCAGATTCACTTCATTACTGCTAAAAATTAATATTTGCATTGTAATGACTTGAACTGTAGTACTGAGCTTGTGCTCTACAATGCAGAAAAAAAGTGCAAATCCCTGTTCCTAAAACTTCCAGTGCAATCTGTTCTCTCCCAGAGGTTTCCAGAGTGCTTTTATCTAGACTGCAAAAGAAAAATAAAGTGAAACACCAGGTACTGTTTTTGTTGAGGAGGATGACTCTGAAACCACTCAGAAACTGGCTGTACCTTGTTTTTTATCACCAAGTCTGTTTAGTCTGAAAACAAAGGTCACCTTGGAACTTTTGGACTTCGGAAGCCCGTAATCCAGATTTGAATGTGGAGAGGGGTCCCATCTTATTTAGGTCTCCAAAAGTTGTCAGATGCAAGTCTTTTAAAAAGGATAAAGGAGATTTTTTTTTTTTTTTTCTGAGAGGCATTAGAAGTGGGACTGACTGACAGACAGCAAGATCTGTGAATTGGGCACCGTTAAGACATCTCAAATTGGGCATCTGGAAATGGAGGCCCCTGAAATCTGTTGTCAAGTTTGAAAATCCTATTTTTTTTTTTACCCCTCCTGCCAGCTTTGAAGGTTCGAACCATGTTCTTTTTATCACATTTGTCATTCCTTAGTAATGAAGCTCTGGCATTCAGGATTTGGCTGACAAGTTTGTGGGTATGAGCCAAAACGAAGATCAACTTGCACCTTTCTCTGATGCACCCAGTGCTGTTCACAGCGAGAGCGTAAGTCTGAGCTAGAGGAACTCCAGTCTCATTCATTACGGCAATTACTATCTTCTCACTGATGCCAAAATGAAGCTTATTTTCTTTATTCTAATGTAGATGGACAGGAACTGATGAGGTGTACGCAACAGGAATGTTGAGAGAGAAAGCGCCGTGTATAAACCATTTATTCTCAGGCTATTCCTTCACCTTAAATAATGTAAAGGCTATAAATCTTCTGGAAATCATGCAAAAACAATGCTGCAAAAGACTTAGAGAGCTTCCAGGCAAGCTTAAGTATTATTTTATAGAGGCTCAAGTCTAGCACTTTAGAGTTTGCTAATTTTAAATGCACTTTCAAAGTCTTCTAGGTCTGTAAACTGATTGTATCGTTCAAGTGACACAGGGAGAACTGGCTTTTGGGGAAGGAACACAACTCAGACACGAGGTCTGATGTACGATCTGCTGGGTATGGTTTCTGACTTTGTCCATGGCCAACGGTATGAATTGTGTAAGGTATTTAGGGTATAAACTGAGTATGGGCCAGAGTCCAAGTGTGCCGAGAGCCCGTGCTGGAAGCAGGCCCAGCCCTGAGCATGTTTGGTGGTCACGTCATCTAACTGTCCTTGGGCAAACCCAGTGCTCCCTCTTTGTGTTTCTTTATTGAATTTTTGGCAGCAGATGGCTTGAGGATGTGTTTTGAGAAGGTTCAGCTTCCTTTGAGGAAAACATGAGGTCTACTATCATTTAATTATTTTGGAGCTACAGTGGTTAATTACAGCCCTTCCCGGACTCCCCTGTGGGGTAATGATCTTTAAATCATGTATCCAGTTGTTTGCTCAGAGGAAATGTTTTAATTTACAAATGCTTGTGATTTTTCCCTTCTGTAGGTATTGCTGTGTTAGCAACGTAACCATATCACTGTTGGTTATCTCATATATAAGTAAGATTTTCTAGGAGAGAAAAATGTTTCTGATGTGATTTAATTCCCACTTACAGGCAGGTGGAATTAGAGTCTGGTTTCTGGGTTTCTGATTGCAAAAGCCTAACGCGCTTGAAGAGACATCTGAATCTCTGAAGCTGAAATTTGCTGAATTGCCTTTTGGTGCCCAGCTTTCACTGATCTCAACAAGAATTGGACCAGAATTTGAATCCCAGAGGCAACATTTATGCATTTCAGTTCAAATCTTATGAAACTATGTGGATATGGATCCCTAAAGTAACACAGGCTTACAGTGTTTTGCTCAAAAATTATTTTAAAAAAATGAAAATGAAATAGAAGTTCCTGATAAATTCTTTAAGTCTTTCTTCTTGCAAGTGTGTTGACTTGATAGCTGATATATAATTTTCTCAGTGTTGATTCTCGTGCTTAGTGGGAGCAAGCACCTGGAGTTTCTGTTGTCCTGTCAAGGAAATGAAAGTTTGTACAGCTTTTTTTCTTCTCTGAGGTCGTTGGTGAGCATACAAAGGGACTTTACAAATCCCATCCAAGCCTGTGTGGAGTGGTTGCACAGGCAGTGGCCAATTTTGAATGGGAGAGATGGAGATGATAAGCCACGCTGTTGTAAATCACTGTCCATGGCTATGGTGGAGCAACACCTACCCTTATTTTGAGATGTAACCACGTGCACGGGTTGCCCGAGGAACTGGTCTACAAACCAGCTTTTCTCCTGGTCTGGGTTGCAATTGTACTCGAAACTTCAGAGCTGGTAAACCCTGAGGACATGTTTCTAAAATAGATGTGGCAAGTCCATTGCAGTCTGCTGTGCTAAGCATTTGTTTTCTTTCCTCACCCTCCCCAGCAATCAAAGAGAAATACATGGACTGGACGGAGTTTCTCATACACGATTTGACTGGCGCCCGGACTGCACCTGCGAATTTACTGGAAGGCGTATGTATTAGATTGCAGTTTCTATCCCGTGTCATGTCGCGGTCTGCATGCTGCAGCGATGTCTGCGCTCCCAACGTGTAGGGCTGTGTGTTTGCAGCGTCTGTGTGGCGGCAACAGGGTCCGATCCAGCCCTGGCCAAAAGTCTGTGGCAATGTTGCCTTGACCCTTGCTGGCTCTGCTTCTGACCCAGTGATGGGTCGTTTGGTTTGCCTTGAGGCTGGAGGGTGATGCTTACAAAGCTGGGTACTCGAAAAAGGCTGGGTGGTGATGGAGAGCATGGAGGGAGCTCGTAAGAAGGAGGACACAGCCCTTCAGTGCCTCATTAGATCCACCAAACTGATCACCTGAGCTTTCCAGTCAGGACACAGGTTGTAGATAACGTTTAGCAGGTTGATGGGGAGCACTGTCGGATTTATGTCTATGTGGAAATAGCTCCCTCAAGGACATTCCCTCCAGCTAAACTCAGCAGTCAGATTTAGCAGGGAAGTTGGCTGAGGTAGCCTCAGTCATCGGTAGTTAGGACAGAAGAAGGGTCTGGTTTTTTTTTCAGATGCACTCCTATGACCAAGAGCCCAGTCTGTGCAGTATATTCACAGGGTGTCTTGCACCTGGGGCCATCAGCTTGCCTTGAGATCTTGGACAAAAATCCCACAAATTCACCATGAAATGAAGAGAGAGGGCACCTTCTCCATCGGGACCTGCCCTGCTCTCCTGTGGATGCTCCCTGGGCGTTTGGAGAGAAGACTGCCCATCCTTCAGGCGATCATTCTCTCTGCCCCTCTGTATTTAGACTGGGAGTAAAGGCACATAGGCAGTTTGCCTTTGTGTAAGGTCCCATGTTGGCTTTTTGGAAGCAAGTGTGCATCTGGGCACCATTTTTGACCATTTTGTCCCTGGTCACTCCCTCCAGCCACAGCTGCATCCTTTTTCCACATGCCTGAGCTACCTGACAGGGAGAATTAATAGCATACCATCAGGGTTGTTTTTTTTTTTTTTCCTCTAAAATCTGTTAGCTGAACAGCCCTTGCATGCCCAAAATAATGTAGCATCCTCAAGTCTGCTGCATCCCTGTTCCTGGACCACTCCCGGGTGGCATACGGAAAAAGCCGGTGGTGTCCCACACCAACCTCTGGTGTACGCCAGTGCCGTCGCGAACCTCTCCGTTCCCTTTCCGCAGGCAGAAAAAAGAGGCAACCCCAGGCAGAAATGCAGAGAGAGAAAACAGTGCATTGGCTTGAAGCAGTTTCTGACCCTTTTCTGGTGTTTTTGTGTAATATATGTGCTTAGTGCTGTCTGTGTCGTGCAATGTATGTGACCCCTTGTTGACAGATTTGCTGTTCGTGAGTGCTGCAGGTTGTTATACTGTTAAATCAATATGGAGTGAGACTTTTTTTTTTTTTAACATGCTAGCTGTGCATATAGAGAGTTCTTGCGTTATGCTAAATGTTAATATTTCATGTGAGCCAATTATTAATCTTAGCCATTCAGTTCTCAGGGGTAAGCGACAACCCATTGGCTTGAAATTTAGCACACAAATCAGAGGAGCAATATTAGCTTTTATACTGCCGGGGATTTATTATAATAAGTTAAATCATTACACTATCATTTCATATTAAAGAATGTTTTGTTGCAATGAAGCCGTTGTATGACAGAAAAAAGAAATCACTAAAGTAGATTTCTGTTGTATTATTAAATTCTGACACTGCATTTTGCCATGAAATAATATTTGAAGAGATTATGCAGGTGCTTGTAGCTTACCCTGTAGAGGAGTGGTTTATAATGGCAAATATATTGTTCTGAGAAATATCTATTAATCGTAGAACTGGTTAAAACTGTGCGTATGATAAGGTTACAGTTAATTTTAATTACATTTTTTACCAAATTCTCATTCTGTTGCCTTTACTTTTGGCTTAAGAGAGGTGTAGTAAAAATTGGTTGCATTTAAAAATTTTGAATCTTTTCAAAATTGAAAGAGAACTTTTTTAAAAATAAGAGGTTTTCCTCTCTTTTCTTTCCTAGCCACCTCTAGAAAGAACCATCCTGGACTTACTCTGATTTACAGAATTAATATTTTAAAAAAATATTGTGAAAGGTTTATATTGTTTAATTAAGTAGAAGTGGGACAAACACACAGAAAAAAAAAAAGTCCTTGTTTTTAATATATTTTGCCTGTGCTTAGCATCTCCTTTGGGGACCAGTGTTCCCAGCTCTTGGGGTGTTTTTTAGCACTGCTCTTAAAGCCCTGGAATCGAGAAATTGTGTAAGGAATTGGAACTTGCATTTTAAAAAGGAGAACAAATCTAATGTTAGTGGAGAAAAGCTTGACAACACAGAGATGCTCACAATCACAAAACAAAACCACCGAGCCCCAAAGGTATCGTTCTACAAAGCATCTCATGTTTTTTAAATGCCTGTGGTTGGCAGGTGGAAAGTTAAGCAGATGTGTAAATGGTTGCAAAGCTGGGGTCACAGAAAATACTGCATGTAAGCAAATAACCTCATTTACTAGGGTTTCTTGGACATAGTGGCTTGGTGAAGCAAATCCTGGGTGCCTTGGGCTTTGATCCCAAGGCCATTTAAGCTGATGGGAACCTGCCATTGGGTTTTGGAGTAACCACCATAGACTCTTGCATCCATGGCAGTGGGGAATAATTTGCTCTGTGTGCCAGGAGTGAGATAAAGTTTTTGGTAGGGAAGGTCAGCAAATAGAGGGCCATTTTAGTGACATGCCCAAAGCAGTCACCTTTGGTGACTTTTTTTAGGTAAATATCAATGTCCAGTCCTGTGATTGGTTCTTATCACCTGCAATCAATGAGAATTTGGTTTGAAATCCTCCAGTATAACTGGGGTTTGAGTTGTTCAGGAGCATCCTAAGTGGATGTGCCTTGTGAGCTTTTCCACCTTTTATTACTCTTTTCTTGTTGTTGTTGATGATGTCGGTTGAGAAATTAGCACAACTGTTGTTTTCTGTTTTACTTCTGAATTTGCACTTGGAAGACATTGGGTAAAATAGAAGAAGAACAGACTGTTTGCTGATCGCTTGGATGATGGTGTGAAAAACAAAAATAATCTTCTGCTGTCATCTGTTTCCTTGAGAAGTCTTCAAATAAAGTTTAAAATAAGGAGTTTTGCTTCTATTCAAACAGCCTCTGCGAGGAAAAAACCCTGTAGACCTCATTACAGTTGATTCCTTAATAGAGCTGCAGGATTCCCAGAATCCCTTTCAGTACTGGATAGTTAGTGTGGTTGAAAATGTTGGAGGAAGATTACGCCTTCGCTATGTGGGATTGGAGGAGACTGAATCCTATGACCAGTGGTTGTTTTACTTGGATTGCAGACTTCGACCAGTCGGTTGGTGTCAAGAGAATAAATACAGAATGGACCCACCTGCAGGTAAAGAGCCTCGTGAAAATACTCTCTCCCTTTGTGGCATTTACTGATGTTTTAAGATACTGGTGCAACCCATTTCTTCTTACCCGGTGTTCACATTGCTTTTACAGAGATTTCTAGCTGCAACACAGATAGCATAATTTGGGTTCAAAATGGGTCAGGTAAACTGTATTAAATTTATTTAATAAATTCCGTTTAGCTTAGCTCACTCCTGGAGGGAAGCAATATCCAATGAAAGCAGCTTCATGTGTTGTTCCACCAAAAGGCAGAGCTGATGGGTATGGTCCAATGATGTGCTTGCTTGCCCAGCCCTTTTCAGTGGTGTTTTAGTGACCAGGTCTTCCTGGCCATACTGTAGGCATCCTGGTGGGGGCCTCACTGGGAGCCAGTCTTCTGCAGTCCAAATCAAGTCCTTGGTGACACCTCTCCGTTTATACTAGGCTCCATTTGCTTTCCCCTCAACCAAACACCTCTTGCCCGTTTGCCTTTCCATGGCCACACACATTTCACTTAGGTATCAGTTGACCTTCATTAAATTTCCTGGGGCTGGAGAACATGTTCTGGGACCCTCATGGCCCCTCTAACAGAGATCTTTCATATTCTGCTGTAACATTGCTGTACAACTGCCAAGTGAGACTTGCCTTCTGTGTAACCAGTCAGAAAGTGCATGGAGGGTGCTGGGTTTGTCTGACTATCAATGTCAGCCTGCCTGTTGAGGGGTTATGGGGTGTCTGTTGCTAGAAGCTAAGAAAATACTCCTTTGAGTAAGGGTAGATGGGTCTTTCAGGTTTAAAAGACCACAGATTTTTTTTCCCTGCATTTTCTGCAAGGGAGTGAAGTCTTGGCAAGTATGTCAGATCAGGTTCAATATCAGGAGGTTGTGACTTGGAGAAGAAGCTCTCTAGAGTTTAGTTTAGTGTTCAAAACAGCAGAATATGGGCTAGGGACCACAGCTGCAGCAGGGGCTCAGTGCTACTTTGAAGCCTTCTGGAGAAATGCTTGCAGAGGCATTCACTGGCAAGTTCAGGGGCTGGCTTTGGAGATGTGCTTCCATCCAGGCTATACCCTATTACAGTAGAGAATGACTGGGAAGGTGAATTTTCTCCACCACATCAATAATGTTGGTCAAAACTTTGTGAAGGTTTCTGGGCAGTTGGATTTCTCTCTGCTCAGGGTGTTTGGCCCTGCATTGGTCTGACAAGTTTGCTGAGTTGGTTGAGTCAATCTGGTTGACTTAACTTGTCTTGGAGGGATCTGGTTAAACATGACAACTTAGACTGGTCTGCTTTGGGGCAGAAAGTATGCAGCATCTGTATTTTTCATGAATACTTGATGCCACAAAGCTGTTTGCCGAGTCCTGTGGAGCATGGCTCATATTTACTGTTTACACCTCCAAGCTGGATGCTCGAGGACCACTGTTTCCTTTGAGACATGAGCTGCTTTCTTGGTTAATGCATAGATTTTGGCCCAGTAGACCTGTTCCACCTTTTCCTGTGTAGGTGGATGACTTGTCCAGGTCTGTGCCTCATTTTCCTTGTGCTGTGGGTGAAGTTTCTCCATGAGTGTAAAATGCTAGCAGAAAGGTAGCCCTCCTTTGGACAGGTATTTCTGTAGTGGCTTCTGTCTGTCACGCCTGATTCAGAGGGGTTACCCCGATACATGCGATTGCTGTGTTCACAAGTCTGGGTCTTGAGTCTAACTTGGGGTCTCAAATGTTTTTTGGAAGCGTGTTTGATTATAGGTGAGAGTCAATGTTCCCCATCATTCTAAATTAGATGAGAATGCTGGAGAGCGTGAATGTCACTCACTCTGTTATTTTATAGAGTATTTGTGTTACGGAGAAACAGTTTTTTGTTAACTGTCTTTGAACCCTCTTGGCCTGTATAGGTTTGGTGAATCAATACAGAAATGACCCAAACGAGATTTGTGCTTCCTCTTTGTTTATTCCATTCTCTTTCTGCTCTTTCCTCCTTTTATCCAGTCGTGCTTCCTTCTCTATGGATTCCCTTCTCTGCCTTTTTTTTTTTTTTTTATTTTTTCAATTCTCTTGTCTCTAAGCTTGTCATTGGACTCTTTATTTAATGAAGGTGTTTATATTTCTTCTCCCCCTGGCTTGGTTTAATTGCTTTTAAAATTTCTCCTATTCTCATCTGTCTTAATCTGATATCTGTTTCATCTCCTTGGCATTTCGCTGGTCATTCAGTTTTTAGTGAACATTGTTATCAATGAATTAAATGCCCTAGCTCTTCTTCCTGACTTCCATTGACTTACATAGGTGATCATTACTTTACATCTCCTAAAGTTCTCTCTCATAGGAGTTTGCTGAGAAAAGAACCCTTTGGGTCTGAACCCTTCCATTTTCTCACAAGCCCTCTCCTGAACAGTTCCCTCAAGGAGCAAGCAGTCAGACTAGTGGTAGTGAGTTGTTAGGATGAGTGCTGGCAGCACAGAGTTCTAAAAAAATTCAGGGATTAAGCTATCAAACCACAAACTGTCAAAGGATGCAACTTCCTAAGGGTGCCGGGCCAAGAGAGTGTGCCAGGGACACATCCCTGGCTGCTTACTTCCTTCCTACTAACTTCTACAGTAAATAGAATTTGGACCAGAAAGACCTAGTATGGACCTTCTTAGGAAAGAGACACAGTCTGTGGGCACTATGTTGGCCTTTTACACATAGGGGATTAAATTCACCTGCCATAGTGTAGGCATCAAAAAGGCAGTTAAGCATGAGCTGTTGCTTTCTCTTGATGGTCAGTGGAGAAAAGGGAATGCCTGAGAAGTTTCTAACATAGGTTAGGTGAAATGACATCTTCGTAAGCCTATTTTTTCCACTTTGGAGGGGGGTTTGAAAGCAAGGAACACAGACCTGGTTGTCTAACTTGAACATCTGGAGCCAGTTGAGGTGACTCCTTGATTGATAACAGGGAAAACCATAGACCATGTATCAAAGCTGTTATGTATCTCCTCTGAAGAGATGCTGAGGACATGCAGTTCCTCCCAAATCAGGCTATGTGTTCAGTGGCAATCAAATGAGGATGTTCAGTTTCATGTCCATTCTGCAGGTTGTTACAGTGCTTTGCCTGCCCATGACTTGGATGCTGCATATGACATGCAATAAAAATATTATGCAAATAATGTACTTATTTCCCTTTGTGTTTGGGTTGTGGGTTTGTTTTTTTTCTTGTATTGATTCACCTCTGGGACCTACCAAGTTGGGTTTCACCTTGCATGGCAGTTTGAGGTCAGTCTTTCAGGATGCAGGGCATCGCATATGACAAAGGATCCGTGCATCCAAATGGGATTTTGGGTGGAGATGTCTTTTTTTTTTCTGAAGCCATCCACATCCTAGCACCCACTTAATGTACAAGAATGTGCAAGAGGGTCCTCAGGAAACAGCATCCTGGCTGTCTTCTGCAAATGGCAGCTTTCAGAGGCTTTGTATGTCTTGCGAGTCCTTTTAACTGCGGCAAAGGAGTCATGGCATGTTTTTCCCCTCAGATGTATATCTGAATCCAGAATAAGCCTCCTTGCTAGTGCAAATTGGCACAGGCCGCTTGACACGGAGCCCCGTGATGGTCTTGCCTTGAGTGCTTAATGCAGGAGGAGATCATCTCATTTTATGTTACCTCCTATTTAAAGAGAATTGGCAGTCATTTTAATTGCTCGCTCCTTGTTAACCTAAATACAAATTGACGCAGTACACTTTGTTCAATTACCTGCAACCCTATCACTTAAACAAAACGCTTTATGCTCTTTTAACCGAGCGATTTAGTGTCCGTATACTGGCCAACATAAGCTAGCTGCCACTAATTAAATGCACATACGATATTTCACCATTGGAGTGGTCTTTGTCTCTGGAAGTTTGTTGACACGGCCCAAAGAAGTTGCTGCTTGTTTTCACTGATTTTGGGCAAAGTCGCCCAAAGTACCACTTTCTTCTTCTTTCCTGTTCTTCACTGCCATCACGGCAGAGAACGAGGGTCTGTTTTCACCTTGCTCTGTCCAGGGAGCAGGGGAGCATCCATCAGCATTTTCCAAAACTCAGACTTTTTGTTAGTTGAGAGAACAGACTGGCTGCAGCTTGGGGCAAAATCATGTTGTATTGAGTATGTTCCTGTTTGGCATCATTTAAGTCAAAAAGGAAGAAACAAAGTGAGTTGTTTCCCTCCCTGCGCTTCATGCCAATCAGAGCTGCTCGAAGTAGGGGAGAACTGGAGCAAGATGCAGAGCACCGCTATAAAATAGCAGGGCTATAAAATAATGAACAATTAGATAAAGAGTGCACTTAACACTTGTGACCGCTGCATATGCTGAAAACAAAGACTTGAAATGTGTATTCCCATTAATAAGCAGTTGAGGAATTAAAAGTACAGCTGTGAAAGGTTAACATTTCCCTTTAAGCGTGTTTAAATTCAAGTGCGTATCCTCGATGTCTGTTCCGGAGTAGCGAGGTTTGATATAGTGGAAGTATAAATACATCCACTTCCAGTGAGTGATTCTGCAAATCCTATTTTGATAAGGTCTTAAATCTGTTGAGATCAGAGCATAAAATTCTCTTGTACCGTCAGTGCTAGGTGGAAACAGTGCTTGCCAATTCCTTTTTTTATACATATTTTTTATTTCCTCCTTCAGAATTCTAAGATAAGGCAGTAAATCTTTGCTGGCTAGTAAATATATATAGTTATTAGATGTACAGAATTTAAATGCAAATTGGGCCAAATTGAACTGTGGTGTAAGTATGTGAAGCCAAACTGACAAAAGAATAGCTTCACAATGTTCACTCTATATAAAGGTTCAAGTTTATTATTGAGTAAGTGTTCATTTCCATTTTAATAATTGTTGCAATCTATCTACCCATCTTGTCTCTTTAAGACCTTGATATGAATGTTCTGCAATAACTTGTTATGTGCAGGATAACAATATGTTTTCTAGGGCAGAAGTAAATCCAATATAATGTTCCTCATCATAGTATTGTTTCCTACAATTATTCATAGGCATTTCACCGCACTGAACCATAAAGAGCTTGTTAATGCAGTGATTTAATAATAGTAAACCTATTTAAAGAAACTCACTGAAAGCAATGCGAATCTGCGCAAAGATGTTGCCTAAAACTATAATGATGGAAATTCGTAAGTGGAAGTCTTTGAATTGGTGTGATAGTCTGGTTTGACTGTGATACCAACAAACGAGTCTGGGTAGAGATCTAGCCAAAGTGTTCCTTTGCACACCTACCCTCACCCACCGCAAAAAACCTCAACCCTGCAATAAAAAAGAAAAGCTTTCAAATGAATAGGAGCCTTGGTAAAAATATTTCTGGTTTTGTTCCAATGTAACTGATATTGGCTGAAGTCCCAAGGCTCCTCAAACTGGAGAGCATCAGGTATTTGTTTTGAGAATTGAAAATCAAAGGAGAGTTTTGTTGTTTTCAAGTAATGAGGTAGTACAGTTCTCGTTTCTTCAGCAGAAAATGAAGGAAAGTGTATTTTTCTGGGTTTTACTCCAGGATGTAAAACACAATCTTCCTCAAATGTGCCCTTGCTAGTTGCTTTTGTCTTGAATTTATCCGTCCTGTACAGCTTAGAATATACAAAACATTCATTTCACTTGTACTATCCATTTTTATGACATAGGAACTTAAGTCTTTCAAAAATGTTTGATCTCCAGACAGTCACCTCTTGGTTTTGTTGTTTCTTTGTTGTTGTTGTTGTTGTCGTTGCTTTAGATATCTATTCTCTGAAGACTATATCTGAGTGGAAATGCGCTCTGGAAAAATCCCTTAATGATGCAGCGAATTTTCCTCTTCCAATGGAAGTGTTCAAGGTAAAAGATACACGTTTTTTCTTCACCTACAGAACCCACGATGAATAAATATCATGCCGTGTTTAGCAGCTTGTGTGTTAAACTTTTGCAGGAAAGGCCATTGCTCTAGTATGTCACCATGAAAGGTCACAAGTGAGATGTTTGTGTAAAATACAGTTTTACGTGCAGAGTTTCTATTCTGAGAACTGATTTCTTGCAGTCATCGTTTTCTAGGGGCTGGGGGTGATCAGGACTGGTTTCTCTGACGTTATTTTTAATGTGTCTTACTCTGTTAGACCTGTGCAAAGGCATCGTATGCAACCGTGAAGTGCTAAGGCTATGAGTATGAAGGTTAACATAAGATGGACAGATTTCTGTGAGCCTTGCACCAAAATTTTATTCTAATCGCAAGCTGTAAGGCAGAGAAACCTCCTTCAGGGACCTGTAGTGGAAGTGGGAGATAATTTTACTCCCACATCTTTTTTTTTTTTTTTCTTCTCACTGTGGTTTTTAATAGCTAAAGATGTGCTTCAGCCCTGAGGCACCAGCTTTAATTTCCCATCCAAATCTGCCCTGCTATTAATCACGACGGCTTGAGATAATCCTGATTTCTAGCTGTGCCCGTCTCGTTTCTAATCTTACATCCTTGCTGCGGTGTGATGAGCAGCGTGACCGTGGTTGCGAAAAGGATGCTTGGGGAAGTGTGCTGACGCACAGCGGTGCCCTGTCTCTGATGTCACCTTCTGCTTGGGATGTGGTGGACCATGGTGCCCTCCCCACCACCATTCCTGGCTTATCCAGCCTGGGCACCCTCTGGGGCCTGCCTTTAAGTGACACTGCACTGTGACACCCCAAAACACCCGTGTAGCTGGTGCAATTCACGTCTAGATGTGGCACTCGGGACACGGTTTAGTGGTGGACTTGGTTTGCTGTTGGACTCAATGATCTTAAAGGTCTCTTCCAACCTAAATAATTCTATGAGTCAATAATTGGAAGAAGGCACTCATTGTGTCCCATCCTCGCTGGCATGCCTTGAAACCCTGGTGCCACCTTCAGCCTTTCTGCCGGGACGTGCCGGCAGCTTCCTGTGAGGAATCCAGGCTCCTTGCCCAGCTGAGCTGCACTTGAATTAGCAACATTAATTAGGGAACGTTTGCTAATGGCCCAGGCAGTGGATCATTTGCTTGCGATGTGAAAGTTCTGCTAGGCCGGGAGAAGTGGGAAGATTTGTGTGTTGGCTTTCGGCACGAACGTGGATTTGAGAAGCCCCATATTGTAATGGGAGTGGCGTCCAGAGAGTTTTGATTCTCTGCCATTTTTTTCATACAACGCTTCAATCCGCCAGCTCCATTAAAGTTTGCATTTGCAGTTTCGTTTCAAGATCAAAAATGCGTTGTGTGGGGCAGGGATGAAACCACAATAGGGAATGCCTAATGTGTAAATTTTATTCCTGTCTATATGAAAGGGTGAAGAATGTTTCTGATGAGGGTCATAAAACATTGGGGTTTTTTTAAAGTTTATAACTAACAGCTGTTTTTCTGCCTCTTCTCAGCGTGCCAGACTTATACCCACTCATTTTAATTATTGCATGGGGGTCATAAATTTAAATTCAGCAAATCCCAGTTGCCGTGTCATGTGGTTGGAGCTTGCAAAGATGTCCCTCTTAGAAGACAATGCAAAACATTGGAATGCTTGAATGGCTGAAGAGGAGAGTTATTTTGGGGCTGAATGTGACAAAGAGGCAGGATTAGGTCAATAGGGCTTCTTTATTTGTAGTGTGAAAGCTGAGCACAAGGTGAGCTGAAGTCCGTGTCTGCTGTTATCTAAGCCCCTGGTTCTGGTGCTGGGAAGGCAGGAGGCTAAATAAATTATTTGTGTGTAGGCATCACTTTTTTTTCTGCCCATTTAGGGTGTCTTGTGTCTCTTAATTAAGGAGAAAAATATGAGAGCTTGTCTATGCCTATGAGCATGTCTGCCACCAGTAATGACTTAAACATGAGTTAAGGAAAGGCTTTAGGAGGCTACATGAGAGTGCCCTTGTCGCGTCTTACAAGATAAGCCAGTATTTATGTGTGGGACCTTCAAGGAGAATCCCAGATCACAGCAGAAGTGTTGAGTCCAAAGATGTCTTTTAAAAAAAATTGTTATTATTTTTTAATTTTTTTTTTGCAAACTCAGCACAGAAGTAGTTTCCCTACATGGTGCCTGGGGCTCCGTGCTACTGTAGCTGTCATGTGTTAGATGAGGGAGAAAACACAGGGCTTGACAGCTGGCAACTCTTAAAGATCTTCTGGAAAGCTGTAGATGTTTACTATGACGGACATAAACTGTGCACCGAGCAACTATATTCCGCGTTTTACACATTTCCCTACAGAAATATGTCACTGAGGAGAGCATAAGTGTGTGCTTGCTCTACAGGCATGAGCGGTCTCCAGGGTGAGCACGTGCACGTTGGGATGGATCATGATTTAAACTACTGTTGTCCTTTGAGCTGTGCACGACTGTGGACAGTGTCACTAATGCACCATCAAACCGGTCCCAGGTGATGGTGCCAGGAGCGCAGATCCGCATTTGTAGTGCGAGCAGCAGCTCCTCTTATGGAGGAGTCAACCCATTGTTGCTGGTGGTGGTGCTGCTCTTTGGTGTTGGTGTCGTAGGGTTGGGTTCTACCTGAGACCGCATAAGCCATGGGTTTGAGCCTGAATTATCAACACTCAGAAGTGTGGCAGAGCTGAACTTGTGTGTGGTGGACTTTGGCAGCAGATCCAGAAATCCTTTGCCAAAGGACTGGCATCCAAGGAGAGGGCACCAGCCACCAGACTGCATGAGCTGCTTGCAAAAATCAGTGGGAAGGCTGCAAACATGATTTTTTTTTTTTTTTCTGGAGCTGTTTTACACTTAGCCATATGTTGAAAGTGTTTGTAAAATGCTTTAGGATCCTTTGAGAAGGAGCGTGATGTTCAACTGCCAGAAAATGCTGCTATTATATAGCTACTAAACATAGTGTTTTGCAAACTGCACCTCCTGGGTTAAGTTTTTTCTTCACAAAAGCTTTTTGCAACACACCCGCTATTTTGTCGTTCTGTTCTTTTCAGAAAACATGTTGATCCTTAAAGAAAACTAAATACAAACAGGATTTTCAAGAGTGTTTGAATGGTTTAGGAGCACAAATCCTTCCAATAGACCACAACCTGAGGAGATAGATCCGTTGCTGTTCCTGCTCTGAGGAGGGAGATGTGTTATTTTAGACAGGTGGCAATTCCTGGTTTATAGCTTTTGCTCCTGTTCCTCTTGTCTTCACCCTCTGATCCTCCTTTCCTAGAGCTGTTGTTTTTTTCCAGCTCAAAATTGTTCTCTCTATGGCAAAAAAAAAGCTCTACACTATGCCCAGCCCAGTGTACCCCTATTTCTAAGTGGAGCTTTTGGATGTTTCCTGTAATCAGTAATAGTATCAGTTAATGGTAACCCTAATGACATGGAAGGAATCCGTTGGGATGAACCTCTCCTAAGGAAGGAGATGGAGGCACCACCCGTCACCCAGGCACGAGCTGACCCCTGAAATTCAGGATGGAATGGTGATTCTAGTTCTGCACTCAAAAATATGAAGACAAATATTAAAACAGGACTCCTCCCCCTCCTCTAAAATGTAATTTTCCCATCAGATGAGTTGTGCATTTAGGAGTAAGATGGACTATTTTTTCAAGACTTTGGGTTTTTTTTTTTTAAAAAAAAAGGAAGACAACATCTCTCAAAAGTTAATAAACCTTTTGGATGTCTTAGGGTGTTTTCTTCCAGTGTTTTGTATTCTGGAGGAGTTTAGTGTAAGACAGAGAAACCCAAGGGTTACGTTTTGCTCAGAGATCTGGCTAGATGCATAGATTTGAAGTCCACCAGAGTTTTTCTGTCTTCAGCCCCCCTAATAGATGGGCACGTGCTGATGCAGTAGCTTAAAACGAACGTGGTTTTGGTTTCACTTGGAAGCCAAATCCCAACATAAGCAATCCCCAGCCCCTTCATGCACTGATGGCTTGGCTGGCCCTCGCTGCACACACTGTGCTTTAATAACCCGTGAGCCGCCATGTTGTTTGCAGGCTGCCAGATTATTTATAATCCATCTGTTCTTCCCCATCCGTAGCACTCGCCCGCCCTTCTCCCTGACTGCTGTTTCCCTGGCTGGGAGATGTGCACGGCATCCCGATCCCTCTGTTGTTTGGTTGCCTTTTGACCCACTCCTGTCTCAGTTCCTTAAAGCCATTTATCTTTGTAAGATCTAATAATGATCATTAGGAGTGTACCACTAAGGTCCTTACAAATGTAGCTGCCTTCATGGCTCTTTTGAATGAGGATGTCTCCAATATCAAAGGTAACACTCAGGTGAGATGGCGTCTGGTGGTACCTCTGTGGACCAGGGAGAAGTTCTGACATCTCTGCAGCTCCCTCTTGAGGAGGCTTTGCAAGGAACAGTGTGAGGAGAGCAATCCAAGGAGGTGAATGAAGCCAAGACCCATCTGAGTTACCCCATGGATCTGTTTGGCAGCACCGTGTGAAAATCAGAGTTGGAAGAGAAATGCCAGAAACAGTTCAAGCAGAGCAGGTGGGCTGAGTGGGAACCAGGTCCCTCAGCCTTCATTGTCCCTCTGGCTGTACGTCTGGTTTTCTTTCTCCATTATGTGCAGGTGTCTCTCAGGATGGTGAGATGTTAGCAAAAGGGCCTGATCCAGTTTACTTACTGCATCCAGGCTTGATGTGGGAGACTTTGTGCATGAAAACCTGAGCTCTTGCCTCGCACATCCCTGGGCATGGCTGTGTTTTCCACTGAGAGGGGCTGATGTGCGCCTACAACGAGAGTCTGCTCCCATGTAGGGGTGGGTGATACCTAAGTCATCCATCTAAAGACAGATTATTCTTCTCAAAAAAAGCAAAAGTCAGCTCTGGTCTGTTTTGCTGGGTGGTTGCAGCCCACAGTGTGCACTGAATTTGTTCTGATCCCCTCTCCTCTAACAAATTGCCATGGATTTCTCAATAACCATTACTCATGGTGTTTCTGAGGGCAGACTCAGTCCAAACAAGTGCCTACGAGGACTCAGTCCCTCTTCACAGCCAAGGTAACTTATTTAGGATTGTGAAAAGAGACACCGATGGTTTCACCTTGAGCACTCAGGTAGGTGTTCCCACCAGTGTTTTCCTTTCCACTTGACTTTCCCACCTGTGAAAAGGGTCCTGTGTGTGTAACACAAACCAGAATTCATTCATGAATGCTTGTGGAGTGGTGTGGCAGTCCTGAGTGCTGTAAGATGTTAAAAAACCCAAATCAAGCACCCTCCCCACCCCAAGTGAATGCATATCTGTATCTTTTACCTCTGCCGCCCGTGCTTCCACCACCCAGGCAAATCAAAGCAGGTGCTGCGTAGGAGGGGATCTTTGCCCTAATGCCATCTGCGGCGGGCCGAGCCATACGGAGAAGGTGTATTTGAATTTAGACTGGCTACTCTGCGATGTTGCTGTTTCTATGGTAACTATTTTTTATTCAACGAGAGGAGCTTAAAATCTGTAGGGCTAAATTCCATCCTAGGCAGAAGCATCTGCAGTTTTTAAGGGGCTCGTCAGTAGGTGCAGTTCGTAGCTGACTCTCATGCTCATTACTTCAGGGTCACGGTATCTCTAAAGCCTCCCTCCAAGCACCCTTTCCTCTTCCTCCCACCCTACATCTCTACGTTTTGATCTTCCTGTGACTGCACTTATCAAACCAAGGGACAATTTGCTCGTGTTGTGTCTTACCGGGGGATTTTTGTCTCCCTGCAGAGAGTGTGCCTTCAGAGAAAATTGCTCCGTGTTTAGCAAAGGAAGTTGATGAATCACAACAAGGCTGATTCATCTGCAAATAATGCAGAGGATTGCATTTGGGAGAGTTTCTGTATTTATTTATTTTTTTTCTCAATTAAAAAACAAATGCCAGATTCCTGTAGAGGCAGTTTAACCACTACTATTGCTGTGTTTGTGACTGGTTACCACACATGAGCTTTGTGATTAAAATTAGGCTATTAGGAGCAGCCAGTTTCTTGGAGAATTAGAGAAGACACTGGGGGAAGCGATTTCTTTGAAAACAAAAACTGAATCAAATAATGTATTTCCAATCATACCAGATGGAGCCCGCTTCTTCTATGTCTTTTAGTAGGGTAAACCAGGAAAGATGTGACTGAAGGCAATAGCATTTCACACTGTTGCAGCTGGTGAGGGTTAAAGGATGCTCGGGTCAATCATTTATTAAGTGCTCAGTGTTTCTAATCAGCCTCTCAACTTTGGAACTTTTCATCATTCAGATTTAGTTCTGAATTTTGCACAAATTTACAATCTTATAAATGATGTGAATCTGACTATCCTGGACTAAAAGAGTCCTGACTTTTAGGATATTTGAAAATCAAGAGTTCAAATTAGAGCTTTTTCCTCTTATCTATACACTGTGTAAGCTGCTGAGTTTAAAATGAGATGACTCTGGTGTTGTAGCTTGAGTAGAATGGGCTGAAAATGAACTGATACCCAATGTACTGTAAAATTACCCAAGCTCCACCCTTCGGTGTCCAGAATGCTGCTGTGACATGGACAGAATTGAGTTTATTTACACTTCAGTGACATTTGCTGAGCAGAAATACTCAGAAGCCAGATTTATCAAGGTGTTTAGCTACTAGAAAGGGCAAATGACTGTGGTGATTTTGAAGTGTATGTTTTTTGAGTTCAAGACCTAGAGCCAATGCTTAGTGACTTTATTAGTAGGACTTAAACCTGTCACGCGCACACGTACTTCCCTAGAGCCTGTCTGCATCCTTAAGAGTCTGAATACTTTCGTAAATCTGTTTGTGGGTCTCTTCTGGAATTACATTTAGGCTCCCAAGTCACCTAACATTTTTGAAACCTGCACTGCTTGTGGCTCGTTAGCTGTGAAAGAGAAAATTATGCAACTCTCTCAGTACCTAAAGAAGAGAATTGCGATTTAGGAGCTGGTTCTCCTCCCAGCTCCGTCCACTGACTTGTTGTTTGAACTTCAGACATTCCAGGTTTCAGCCCTGCAGGTGATGCTGGCTGCAGTGAACTGTTGCAAAGCCCATCAGTACTTTTGCAGAAGGGTTACAGAAAGACACGCCGGATGAAGATGGAGATGCAGACGCGTACCAAAGCGGGGCTGTCTTTCAGGTGGCCCGGCGGGTCGCAGCCTGTGAGCGCTGGCAAATTTGCAAATGCGTGCTGCTCTAAAAACTATGAGTGTGGGGCTGAGTTTAATTGCTTCTTGGGGTTTGTAGTGAGAGCTGTGGCAGCCCTGGCTTTTGCTGGTGGCTTTGGGCTGTAAGTGACAGACATTTATTCGGCGGAGTGTTATACAATTTTCCATTCATTACCCGTGCGCGCCATCGCAGGCTGTAATCCATCATGTTAGGGATTGTGACCCTTTGAATGAGGGACTGTGGTACTCATACCATGTTAATTCATTTTGCTTTCCTTGGAATGATGTCTCGCATTGCTGTAAGGGACCTTTTTGCATTCTTGTGGATTGTCGACCCAGCTTGGCTGCTCTCCAGCAGTCAGAGGGTATTGTACTGGAGACAGACTTTTTAGGAGGGCCTGTAGTGAAAGGACAAGGGGTAATAGTTTTAAACTAAAAGAGAGTGGATTTAGACTGGATATAAGGAAGAAATTTTTTACAGTGAGGGTGGTGGAACATTGGAACAGGTTGCCTAGAGACTTGGTAGATGCCCCATCCCTGGAAACATTCAAGGCCAGGTTGGATGGGGCTGTGAGCAACCTGATCTGGTTGGAGATGTCCCTGCTCCATGCAGGGGGGGTTGGACTAGATGGCATTTAAGATCCCTTCCAACCCAAACTATTCTATGATTCTATGATTTCCAGGTTTGTGAACCCCGGGACAGGCAATCTGCTGGTGTAAATCCGTGTGGTCAGTGAGGCTGCTCCTGGGAAACATTGCCTACCAGTAGGAGTAGGGGGTCACCGTGTGAGAGTCTATAAAATGCCCCAACTGGTCAAAAATATTCTGCCTGTTCATCTCCACTTCAAAGAAAATTGAAACTCACTTGAGAAATTGGTAGAAAATAATGGCTGGTTACATCCTCATAGGTAGCTTTTAACCCTGTGAAATAGTGGTAAAGGGTCAGATTCTGCCACCCACAATCATTTTAGGTATTTCTTTTGCTCGACTGTGGAGCCTGACGGGGACCAGGGGAAAGTTTCACCCCTCCAGTCCTCTCCTTGTAGCTGCTTTTATTAAACAGGCATCTTTCCTGTCGACATGAATAAAGGGAGGAGAGAGCAGTTCATTATCCAGTGTATCACTTTGAGTCTAATACTAATTAAAAGCTTTGCCTTCAGTTCTGTGGAACCTATTCTTAGAATTTATGTAAATTAATTGGAGTTTTGAAGAGGAGCATATGCCAAATCCTAAGTAATTCCCTGCTGGCTGAGGCAACTGGAACCGGGGAACAGCATTGGGATCTTTTTTTTCCTTTTGTGGCTGCTAAAATCGAAGGCTCCTTCAGTAAATTTTGATGCCTCTCTTTACCAAATATATGAGAGAGATGAAACATCCGCACCCTGACTGTTTGCCAGAGAGGTATGATACAAAGGCTTTTTCTCCATGAAAGCTTTTCCATCTCAAAAATGACATTTAACACAGACAAGCTTTTTACTTCCGCAGCCATTCTCTAAACAAATGTACGTTCCTGCTTCAAAGAGGATTTTGACCCTCAAAAGGGAGATGTATCTGAGATCGCACGAATTCCCCTTGCGAGTTCACTCTTGCTGTTGATTTAGTGGGGAAGATTTTTACATACTACTCTTAATGAGGAGGGAGATTTGATCCTAAGGTACATAGCACGTGGAGAAAAGGGCATATGCTTGTGAAGTAAAATAGCTTTAAATGTTGTTAGCTGCTTTTTTCCCCCCCCTACTTGATTATTTTTTTCCCTTTGAGAAAGGCCAGAGCAAATAGAAGGAGAAGAACCAAAGAAACTGATTCAAATAAAAATGAGAACCAGTATGGTTTGGTCTTGATATATTTGGTCTCAATCAACAAATCACTTAAAGTTGATGAAACTACTTGCGTATTTAAAGACAAACATGATTAAGTACTTTGGTGGATCTTGGCTTGTTATGCATTGAGGCTGGATACGAGCATGGATTGAATCCTGGAACTTTTGATGGGGAGATGCTGCAGTGTAAGCTTGCTTCCAGATGTACGTTTTGCAAAGTCGCCTTTTCTTTACAACCTCACCCTAAGGATTAAGAGACGCCGGGTGTGGATTCTCACACAGGAGGAGTCAGCCCTCCCGTCCAGATGCTCTTTGCCTTTGGAGATTTGAAGTTCAGTGCTGGCGAGGTGTGATTTCTGCAGTCGTCATCTTTTCCCCAGCTAAAGCCTTTTCAGTATTAAAGATGGCAGTTTTGGTAACCTGTCCGTCCGATGCATCCCTGGTACTATGCAACCTCTGTGTACAAGGAGTCAGATTCTCCTCCCTGGTTCAGACTTTAATTCACTGAAACATCCTCTGTGTAAAGCTGTTAGAAGGGGGTCTCCTCTCTCTCTGGGGCTTTAGTGATATGGAATTGACTGCCAGCAGCGCAAGTGTGACTGATGGTTATGCTACACTGCAGGAATCCCAAACCCCTGAATGTCTGCTCCTTCCTCAGCCATTGGTTCATTAGGCTTTGGGCCATTATTGCTAAATCTTCCTCAGTTTCCCCATCAGTATATACTTCTCCTACTGTGAGACTAAATCCATTATGATTTTTTTTTTTACTGCTTTTTGGTTTTCACGTAAAAGGCTCCGTAAAATTGCAGGTTGGTAAGATGAAAGCAACAATTCATTTAGCTGTGGCTGGAGCTTGTAAAAATCCTTATCTCTGATGGCAGCAGGAATGTAAGGTCCCAAAATAGAAGTTTTTAAGTCTGCAAGTGAAGACAGTTCTTGGGATAACAAAAGTGCAATGACGTAGAACTTTGGATCAATACAAAATCATTTTAGAACAAGAATACAACATGTAGCAATGAATGTAGATAAGAATGGCGTTGGTAACCACTTACTAGGATAGCAAGCTTTCTGCATGTGTTTTGGAGTCGTCTGCATGTGTGTGTTAAATATAACATTATCTCTTTTTAGGCTTGTATTGGCTAATGCACAGATGATTTAGAAATAGTGTAGGACATTTTTGTTGAATGAACACAAGATACGATCATTACTCTGGAATTAGGATGCCAACATGCACACCTATTAGACGGGGATCATGAGGGATGGAGTAATCTGATAGATGTTAAACGCTGAACTGGTGGCCAGTCAGGGAGCTGAACCTAGGTTGCTACTGAGTTTTGGGACTGGTTGATCTCAGCTAGTAGTGGCTGTCAGTGGTCAAGAGGCTCTGTTCAGGGGAGATTTTCAAGTAGCCATTTCTCAGACAGATTTTGGTGAGGACAACCTCCTTGTTGACTAAGTTCAAGTTAGATGCAGCTGATGACATGAATGCACATTGTGCTTTAGATATGATGGGCTTGGTCCTGCAGATCTGTCCTCTAGAAGCAAGGATGTCCCTTCTCTTTCTGTGATTTGGTTGGCAAGAAAAGAACATGGGAGCTGGAGCACTCGGTTGGAGCTGGAAGTCAATCTGGTAATCCGCTAAGTGACAAAACTAATGTGGACACATTTCAAATAGAATTTCAAATGTATCAGCTCCTCCTTGGTGGACAGTGCTGATACACTGTGTGTTCCTCTTCCCCATCTCGTCCTACAGGACCATGCTGATTTGCGAAACCACTTCTTCACCGTGGGGATGAAGCTGGAGGCGGTGAATGCGAGGGAGCCATTCCATATCTGTCCTGCATCAGTGACCAAGGTGAGCTCCCAGAAAGGAGGGGTGAAAAAAGCCTGATTATGAACCTCTTACTGATTTCTACTTCATTTAGGAAGACTCAGGAGTGCTATTTCGTTGACTGGTGAACACGTTAAGAAATATATTTAAAATCCATGGATGTTCCTAATGAATGAATTGTTTCTTTCCCACAAGCATCACCAGCTGACTGTATGCACTTAGATCCAATGGGAATGAGCATGTCCATCTACCACTTCCATGCAGTGAAAAGGGATCCCTCTTTTACCTCTCTCTCCCCTCTATGCATATGTATTTTCCCTGCATGTCTGGGAAACCTTTTGAAATAAAACAGCTGGATGAAGATGGTGGCTGGATATTTAATCCACACTCTCAAAGGCAAGAGAGAGGAAGACTGTGAGGTCTCCGGGATTGCCTCCGGTCCCTGCTCAGCTATGGGCACACCAAGTGACCCTGAAACCCAGCGCTTTCCTTTGCCTCAGTTTACCCATCTCTAAAACTCAGACTTTGATCTCTTTGGTAGAAGCACTTTGATGAAAAGTGTTAGGTGAGAGCGGCTTATTTTCAGGAGCAGTTTGATTCCAGGGCCTGTCTGTTTCAGCTTTCCGCATTACCTAGTGTTGCAGCAAATTTAATTTCTGATTTTGTTTTCTTCTTTTTCACTCCTTAGGTTTTTAACAATCATTATTTACAAGTGACCATTGATGACTTGAGACCTGAACCCAGCAAAATCTCAATGCTTTGCCATGCGGATTCCTTAGGGATCTTGCCAATACAGTGGTGCCTTAAAAACGGAGTCAATCTCACACCTCCCAAGGGTTTGTATTTCTTCTCGTTGATTTACAAGTTTCCTCTGAAGGAAGTTTACCTCTTCTTATTGCCTTTAAAACCGTGGTGCTGTTTGCTGCAGAGCATCAGCCTAAGTATCTGGAGCCAGAGTAGCTCTGTTGAGTCGCTGAGGCTGTTCTGGCTCATACCATCGTACATCTCTACAAACACATCTCGCTGAGGAATTGATGTCAGTGTGCTCTGAAATAGCCTGCACCGAAGCCATGTAAATTCCTGTAAAATGCATCTTTGCCATGCTTTGTGTGTGTCGCGAGCAAACAGAGCATTAAAAATCATATCATAGGGGGAAACCAGGCATCTCCCTGTAGCGTCCACCTTGGTACAACGCTGAGGCCAGGCAGAGCTCCTAAATCTAACTGTTTAAACTAAACTCACAGCTGCCTGCCCAGGAGTGTGTAGGCGTTTCCTTAGCTGTCTCAAAAAAAATCCCAGGCGAGGGCAAATTGCGAGTAGTGCCAGGAGAAACAGCCTCCGACCGTGCTGTTTCCCAACTTGGTAGCGGTTAATTACTCGCGATTTCAGACAACCACCTGTGGTGCCCTAGCTATATTTCTTCACTTGCAAAATGCATTGGCTCTCTGGAATTTTAGATTTTTGAAGCTGGCTGGGATGTTGACCCTTTGCCAAAAAATGGTGTTGCTTGGGAGAAAAAGAAATGCCTCTAAAAAAGGAAGAAATCCCATTAAGTTTTGTGTACACAGATCTGTCTTAATTTTGGAAAAAGTATGCTACTGCCAAACCCAGGGAAGGGAAATATTATTCTCTGCAAGATTTAGAGTCCACTTATGTGTATCCAAGAGTGTCTCGTCCGTATATGTAATTTGAAATTCTCACCAAAGTCCTGGAGTCCTGTACGTGCAGTTGCATACGGTGCATCCGTGATTACTCGGTTGCCTTTACTGAAATAAATGCGCTGTCCCTCCTGCTTAAATCTGGGTGTAATGATGATACCTCTGTAAGTGCTCACTGATACTGGCCAGAAAAGCTGCTAAAGTTGAAAGTAGATAGAATGTTTTGTTTTTTCCCACCCCAAATTCACATGCAGCTCCCCCCAGGCCAGCTAATTAACTAAAGTAGACCACAGGCCAGACATTTCTCTTTACAGGGTCATGGCCTAATTTCCAATCCGTGCTGGAACAAAGCCTGTCTGAGATGATTTACGGGTCAAGTGCATACGAACTCTCTTTTTCATGCCAACATTTTTAGAAGTGGCTGTAGCATCCATCATACGGATATTTTTTGGCTTTGCCGGTGAAGTCTAAGGGACAAGTAGGTGTCTGGTGGGATGCCTGGAGATTGGGGTCCACCTGGGCTCCTGAGGAAGTGTAGGAAGTTTCCCCATAGTCTCCTGATGAAAATAAAGTGTGTGTTCTGCTGTCAGATGGGAAATCTTGGAGGGAAGCTATTAAAAAAAGGCATAAAGCAAGTGGCAGATAGATGCATGCTGTATATTGCAGTATTTCTGTGTATGAGGTATTTCTGTATTTCTGTGTATGAGGGCTGCGTGCTCCAACTGTGTTTTAGCACCTTTGGTGACAAAAACCGTTTGCATTGGCAGACACGCTCTTTGAGTCACTGAAATAATCAGACACTGGAATGATTTTTTTTTTTTTAAAAAAAACCAAAACCAAAAACAAACGAAACACCGAAAAATAAATCAGAGGGAAAGTGAAAAGCATCCAAAGCCCCATTGAGGGAGCCAGTCTTCTCTGAGCAGAATAGTACTGGCTTTGGATAAAGAAATAACCTGGACTGATACGAGAGGGCTGCAACGCTGTGGAAGTGAGGAAGGCTGTGATGTGGGCTGGCTGCTGATGAGCAGGTCTGCAGAAGGAGGAGGAGGAAATCCCACCATTTCCACCTAAGTCACTGGACAGCTCGGCCTACCCTGGGGTGTCCAGAATTGTCTCTTCTCACACACAGATTTCACCAGCCTCCTGCTTCCCCAGCGCTCCCTCGTTCCTGACCAGTGTCACCCTCAAGAGAGAATATTCTGGCAATATTTAGGGTTGCCCAAATGGCGCTCTGTGTTGAAAGGCAAGAAGTTCCCATGGAGCAAGAGATAGCAATGGAAGAAGTCCTTTTTCTTTTAGTGAAAAGAGTTTATTTCATAGAATCATAGAATGGTTAGTGCTGGAAGGGACCTTCAAAGGTCATCTAGTCCAACCCCCCTGCAAGGACCAGGGATGTCTCCAACCAGATCAAGTTGCTCAGAGCCTCATCCAACCTGGCCTTGAACATTTTCAGGGTTGGGGCATCCACCACCTCTCTGGGCAACCTGTTCCAGAGCTCTACAACCCTCAGTGTAAAAAATTTTTTCTAATATCTAATCTAATTTACTGTATTGTATTTCTTTGCTTGGGTTTTTTGGTTAATTTGTTATTGACAAGGAAGTTCTCCAATTTTAAAGTGAACTGATTTTATGTCATGAGAGCAATGTGCCAAGTTGGGGTGTTTGGGTTCAGAGTCCTTTATTTCTCCGATATCCATTTTCTTGCCTTTTTGCCTATCAGGCCTTTGTTGAAGCCCAACATGCAGTAGATGAGTCATGAACAGGAGGTGCAAACATTTGCTAGTAGAAATAGAGAGCAGTATTTTCCTGTGCAGTGCCAAAAATGAATACCCATTTACTGCTGATGTATAAACATTGAACAAGCGCTGTTTATATTTATTGGAGCTGGATTTATAGACCACTTCCCTTTAGAGTAACAACCATTGTTCCTTTTTATGAGCTATTAAGAAAGGGAAAAACATTTCAGTAGCGCTCCTAGTTGTAAGGCTTACTAAGGAAATGTCACTTCCAAAACCTCAAATACATTCATTTGTATCGTTGTATTTGCTTCTGATTAAACTGCTGGGCTCTTCCATGCTGAGAGTCGAGGTAGAAAACACGATGAGTTTTGACGTGTTTGGGGAGCAGCAGGAGAATTTCACAAGGAAAGCTTTGAACGTTATTAGTTGGGCTGAACCTTAAAGGATAATGGTACCTAAGTGCCGTGTGCTGATGGAGGCACTGGGTACATGGTACGTCCTCGTGTCCCCGCCTGAGCCCATCACCCTAGCTTCTTCTGGAGTCAGTGGAGAGTGAGGGGGACTTCCACGGGGCAATTCTGCTCCTTTTGCAGTTTCTCCGTTGACTCTTTAGGGAGCTCAGGGTGACAGGCGCAGCTATAGACGTCAAACATCTGTATGCGGTCAGATAAATCCCATTCTGATGCGAAGTGATGTGCAGTTCTCCTGTTTTCCATTTCATTTTATGAAGCTGAAAAGTATCTGGCAAACAAATAACCAGAGAGAAAAAAGGAGATGGAGAGGAAGCGGGAAGACAATTCTGTTGCAGAAATTGTTAAAAAACAGTGTAAGAATTTTTTTTGGTATGAAAAATGAACATTTTCTATAAGTAATTGCATTTTTTTACTTTGTTGTGCATGTTTATGTTGAGCTTTCCAATTATTATACACTTCCATGCCCCACAGAGACAGGCGTCTTAGCTCAGGGCTTTATCTCATTAATTTGTTTGTCGTGTATGCAATTGTTAGGATTAGAAGTTCATCTTATCCCAGATACTTGCATCTTAACAGAATGCTTGGGACTTTTATTTTCAATATTTTTACCTCCTTTTGTGAATCTGGGTGACTGATAGATGACTCCACGCAATATTCCAGTCCTTTTTTGCCTACAAAAAATTTCACAATTTTCATTGTCATAAATGATTCATTCCCATCTGATCTTGAGTGTCCCTTTTTGACTATCAATGAAAAAGGGATTAAGGGATGTTCTGTGAAATGAGGCCAGGCTGAGATGCCAGTCAGGGAGACTGAATTTGGCCTTTAGGTGACTCCTGCAAATTTCCAGAGAGAGTAGCTCTGCAGTAATGTTATTAGAGCATCAACACTATCATCACAGGGTCCTGGACAGGATTAGCACTCCTTGGTTTCAAGCGCTGTAAAATATAGACTAAGAGGCAGACAAAAAAACCCAACAAAAAGCAAATACCCCCCCCCCCCCCAAGATTCTATTGCCTAAATAGCCAGGTAAGAAGAATGGATGAGCAGAGGTCTGTTTTTCCTCTGTGATGGGACTGTTTCAGAGATGCACAGATAACTCAGTGTTGCTTCCCTTTTTTTCCTAAAAGCGGAGACTGAAGAGTTCATCTGGTTACTGAGACTTTAGTCTGGGAGGTGGGAAATCTGCATGAATTTTCTTGCTCTGTCCAGATTCCTATACAACCTCGGATAACATGCTTACTATGATGGGATTCAGCTCACGTATCCTGAGCTGCTGGGAAGTCAGTCATGGCGGTACACCCGTATCAGTGAAGAGAGAGGAGGATTTATCTCATGCTTCAAAAGAGAGGATGGATCAGCTTCTAATTGTGCTGGTCTTCTCCCTGTCCGCTGCTGAGGGACCCTTGATGTCCAGCTCCATAACCCCATCTTTCAGATAGCTAAAGGAAGGAGAAAGAAGTCCATGAGTAGTCCCACCTGGAAATTGGGGAAAGTAGCACTTTTCAGTATTTATGAATTTATTGAAGCCTGAGAGGTGCTCACAGGAAGGGAAAAATAAGGAAAATAAGTACATCCTTTTACTTTTTAACAAAGAGTTTTCAAAGTGAAATGCAGAAAGTGTGTGAGTGGGAGCTGGAGAAGCATTGGCATTGGCTCTCATCGTGTACAAACAGGCATCCAGAGAACTTTCCTGCTGTTGCTGCAGAGTTCACAGAGGTGGGATGGGATGCTGAAACACAAACAGTCATCTGCTTGGGGCCCATTTTTTGCTCTCTCTCTGGTGTGAAGTGGTGGCTGATGGCGTTTTTCTGTTTTGTCATCCTGCAGGTTACTCTGGCCAGGACTTTGATTGGGCAGACTACCAGAAGCAATGTGGAGCGGAGGCAGCGCCTCACCCGTGCTTTAGAAACGTGAGTTCTCTTTTTGCCTTTGTGTCACTCCTGTTGATCCATGTGAAATAGATTGCACAGAAAAGCTGCAGCAAGGCTTTGGGAGGTTCCCCTAGACCACTATGAGTCTGTCTTAGGAAGGAAGCTGGAGAAGTGTTTTCGGTCTCCATCCCTAAAAGTGTTATCTTACTCTTGTCTTTATCAGATTCATTTAGATTTCCTGCTCTTCATCTCCTCTCTGATTTTGTGTAGCACCTAGCACAAGAAGGATCTCAACTGACCATTGCAAGTAATTCAAGCGCTATTAAAAAAAAATAAACTAGGTCAAAAAAATTGCATTGTATCATCTGGCCCTTTTCACATTTTGGATGTTTTCTCTGGTTCCCAGGAAGGATACATTTACCAAACCAGGTGTGTTTAAAAGCTAAGATTGAAACTTGTTGAGCTCAGAGTGTGACAAGAGTGATTGACCTGCATGGGTGCTCTGGTCCTTGGGGCAGTTCCTGTGCTTCCTTGATGCAGCAACAGTGGTGTGAGAGTGAGCAGCACGTTGCTATGCTGGAGGTCATCAAGATTCAGAGCTTTGGAAGTAGTCTTTTGCGGGCTGTTTTCTGGCATGGCAGTCCGGCTAGATGGCTAGAAATTCTCATGGCTAGATGGGACAGGTGTTCGTCACTTGGTGAAAGGCAAGTGTAGCCTTCTGCCTTTTCCAGTAACCTGGTGCTCTTCTTCATACTCCCATCAACTGATGGATGTTGAGATCCCATCAGTAACTGAAAAAGTGCTGCTACCTAAAATGAGTGCAGAAGGGTTTGCAAAATAATGTGGTGTTGTGAAGAGTGAACAAGGAGGTTCCTCTAGCAGTTAGATAGCCCTTCACTGTACTCAGAAGTCACAAGACTGGGGGACAGGGTGTTTGTGAAAAGTGGAATGCAGACAGTCTTACAAGACACCAGCCATGGTTTTGCATGGCCTTCGTCATCTGTGGTGGCCCAAGGGCAGCCTGGCTTGGAACAGAACTTTGATGGTGAATTGCTGAATTTGAACACTTTTTGCTGATGAATTGAGAAGACCTGGATCATCAACAGAGTTTGCCCTGAGAATCCAGTCAGAGTTAGGATTTCTTTGCACCTGTTGCCGTGCCATCCTATGCAAAACCCTCTGCCTCAAGGGACTTTACGTGAAGATTTCTGAAAGCACTGAGGGAAGCTGGATAATGCTGGATCGCACCAATAGAGTGGGACAATTTTTGCATTTCTATTTTTCTCCAAGTACCCTCCCTTTTCTTTATATCTCTTTTAGTTTTGTCAGGTAATGGATCTATGCTCTCAGCACTGGCAGCCGTGAGAATAGTCTCTGCGTAATAACCTCCAGAGATTAAATCAGGTCTAAGCACTCTTTTTTCCCCACTTTTTCTTAAGGAAACATTCATCAGATGTACGTATGTCTGTTACTCTTTCCCTCTCAATAACACAGTTCTCTGCAGAGAGATGTAATCTCGCTGTTGTTGCTTGTGCAACCTCCCTGGCAGGTCGGTCCATTTGTTTCATGGCTGTGAGTGGCTTTTTGATAGAAGCTGTATTGCAAGCACATCTTCCACCTACTGCGGCCAGACGTGGTGCTGGAAGTGGATGTGCTGTAACTGTTTCCCCGGGGGGATATTTAACAAGGAGAGGCAGTTATGAAATGGATTGACGTGACCAAATGCTCAGTAAAATAAACTCCCAGCTAGCTGTTTTGCCATTGATTCTGTATAAATTAGCCTCCAGCACTGAACTGCAAGGAAAGGAGCCGGTGTGATGATAAATGATGTTTTCTTGTTAGGCAACATAAAAGACATTTAAACAAACTCACCCTGCTTTCCCATAGTCCTGGCTGTTGGCAGCTTTTAAAGGGTGAAGATGATCTATGTGTTGAGCGAGGCTTGCAACAGTCCAAGGAATGTTTGAGACTAGCAGCACGTTCTTGGAAGGCCTCTTCATGAAAAAAAACCCCAAATCCAGAGGTTTTTAGTCTCACAAAGAGCTCCCAGTGATTCTTCGAGGTGAAGTGCCCATGGTCCTAGGTGCTATAAATAAAGGAGAAGGGTTGAATTTGAGTCTGGCTTCCAGTATGCAACCATATGAGGTTGCTGGATGAGAGATTGGTGTAATTTTGAGTCAGTGACAGTTATTAGCCTTCATTATTATTATTATTAGCCAAAATCTCAACCAAGAGGGGGAACCTTTTTGTGCTGCTGTGTGTGAATGGAGAAGTGCAAGCACTCACAGCTGATGTGGTGCAGAACAGGTAGGACAGAGAGCGGGAAAATGCAAGGAAAGGAAGCCATGGCGTGGCCACACGTGTTCCATTAGTGTGTTTTCAGGGAGAGTTGGTGGTGGGGGATATTGGGAAGGGACTGAGCATAAGTGAAAGGAGAGGGGACACTGAAAGGGAGAGAAGGTAAGGATGAAAATGTGTGAGGAGCAGCTTGACACTTGGCTTGTGGAGAAGGTTTTGGGGAGGGTTATAGGGTGTTGGGAGAGATCGTGCTTGAGATCACCTGCAACAGCTACAAACAAGAGCTCTGGTTTGTTGCGGTAGGGCTGAGCCATCCTGGCTCTGGCAGGAGCAGGAGGGACTGGCCTGCAGCCTGCTGCTTTCACATGGCCAGGTCAGCCTTGGACTGACGCAGTTTGCCAAGGCATACATTAGCCTACAGCAGTGGTACCTGAATGATTTGACCTGCAGCTCCTCTCAGGCTCCCAAATTCTTAGTACAACAGGGGATGCTGCATTCTTGCAAGCTCATGACCCCACATTTTGGTCCTTTGTTTCTTATTTGGGGTGGTGACCACTCATTTGGGGATCATTGCTATAATATCTGGCTTGACTTTGCCTTCGCTGGAGAAAAATGGGAAGGCAATGAGGGTCTCACATAACCTGTGAAGATCTGTTTCTTTGGTGATTTGTTTAAGCGTACAGAGGTACTGCTGTAGCAGTAAACACAACTGGCTCCGTCTACACCAGCTTGCAACTGATGAACTTATGTGCCTGAAATCTACAGAGAAGAACCTTGTACACTGAGCTTAAAATACTCCATGAAGAAAAACATACTTGATTAGGTTACTCAAATTTCTCCAGCCTCAGTCAGCCTGGGTGACTAAATGTGTGAGGAAGTTTCTCTGGTCTCAGGCAAGATGGGTTGTTTGCTTTACAAGGTTTCTTCTAGCAAGGTGAGAGATGCTCAAACACAGCAGATCTGGGAACCCTCTGTGTAATATCCCATCAACAACAGTGGACAGCAAATGCATCATTAGCAAGCATTCAAATACACTTGGAATCAGTGTGGAGTAACCTTCCCATCTCTGAGAGTTAGAGATTGACATAAACCATGAAATACATTGCTTCCTGATTTCTTGCCATTTTTATTTTTTCGTATGGGTGTCCAGGGCAGCTCCATTTTCAACCTGGATGCCTTTGTGTTCTTCGGTGTCTCCTGCACTTCCAGGTTTAGCAAACCATGCTAAATTTATGCTTCCCAGTGGACAGCCTAATTAAAGTCATGCAGTGCTGCAGTGCCGTGCTTCAGTGTTGGTCCTTGACTCTTTCAGACATCCTTCAGCCGTGGCTTTACGAAGAACATGAAGCTGGAGGCAGTGAACCCCAGGAACCCTGCAGAGATATGTGTCGCTTCTATCACCTCAGTTAAAGGACGGTTAATGTGGCTTCACCTTGAAGGTATGTGCTGTAAAGGCTTCTTGTGTTTGTGTGGTTCACTCAAACACTCTTGATTTTTTGTCTTAATCCTCTGCATAAAACTGCTTTCTCCAGCCTTTCCTTTTTATACACGTTGACCAATAATATGTTATAAATAATTATCTTTCCCTACTCTCTCCCTGAGGGATCCACAAGACCTTCCACTCTCCCATCCATGTGGATTCTAACAGAGTGATCTCCGTGGATGATAGAAACCTGCTCACTGTCAACATGATAGACCATCCATGGGAATGAAAGTCTTCCCTTATTTGTGCAGCTGACACTTCCACTGTGATTCCCAACACACTCTCATGGGATCTCCTCCCTCCCTCCCTTCTCCCTTCCCTCCTTCCCTCGTTTTCCTTTCACTCCTTCCTCCCTTCCCTCCTTCCCTCGTTTTCCTTTCACTCCTTTCACCTACATCCCTGAAACTTCTGCAATATATGCTGCTCCTCACCATCACGTACTCACATCCCTCCTCCCTGTGATTCTGTAATTTCTCTTGTTGATCTAAGAGACCTCTTGCAGGCAGTAACTCTATCACGTACAGTTTAGAAAGCCATCACACCATGGAGAACACCACGACTGTACAGGTAGTCTTAGAAGAGTGGTGAAAAACTAGCAGATCATAATACTGTATCAAAACTTCCATTTCCACCTTTCTTGAAATTAAGTACAGATGAGCTCATTTTTTATGTGGTTTTGCTCTTAGGAATTTCTTTCTCAATTCATCTGGGCAAGGACTTCTTAAGTAAGTATAATTTAGAACAAAGCAGGGATTCTTATTATTATTGCTTTAAACCCAATGTTATTTGTAAAGTCACCGAGAGCAGAAGGCCACACTTATTTAAGTATTTTGAGGGGCATGGTGATAAACCATAAAGTTGTTGTAGCATCTGTCAGTGTCACAATGTGGTTTAATTTTTACCCGTCAAGGTAACACACTGTTGTTCGAAGCTACTGGCTTAATCTGTAAATCAATAGTAACTGGGTCGTCATCAAGTACAAATGTAATATCCTTCTTTGCTTTCTTCTGGAGAATGATGAAAATATCAAAGGCCCTTCTGGTGGCCCGTAGTCCTGCTCATCACCAACCTCTCTAAGATATGTGCTTCTGCCTCTTGAAGAATGCCTAAGGCAGACATGCCGTCCCTTGTGCTGCCAGCCATGACACGGTCAGAAAGAAATCTCTTGCTAGAACCCTCCCATTTGCAAAATAAAATGCATTTGGTTAAGCTACCATGATGGTTCAGGGAGACATGGTGTTAAAATGCCTCCACCTCTTTGTTTGCAATCACATCCTGATAGGTTAGACTGCGCAGCTCTGGTTATGCATTTCATAGAATCATAAAATGGTTAGGTTTGGAAGGGGCCCTCAAAGGCCACCTAGTCCAACCCCCCTGGAAGGAGCAGGGACATCCCCAACTAGATCAGGTTGCTCAGAGCCTCATCCAAACTGGCCTTGAATGTTTCTGGTACTAGATATTTCAAGGCATCCCTGAGGGATTGGTCTGATGAAAGAGCAGAGTCTCTTAAACACTTACTACGTACAACCTCAAGAAATGCAATGGCATGTTGTCTTAGTGAGTTGGGAAGAAAGCAAGGCACAGTCATATTCTGCAGCTCAGGGAGTGGTGCATGTTGTTGGTATCTCAGGCTCTGAAGAGGAAGAAGTGGAGAAGTGAAGCTTGTGCTGGGCTTCAGAGAGCAGAATCAAAAGAAAACAGAGCAAGTCATTCCTTTGTTAAAGTCAGTGACATCTACTTGCTCCATGGGAGCTCTGTAGCGGGAGGTGGGAGGGAGGAAAGGAGTCACTGATGTCTTCTCTGATGGCCCGTAGAGTCAGTATGCTGGCTCATGGGTAATTCTCCCGAACTGCATTAAATTTGGACTCCTGTCAACATGGTTTCTGCAAAAGTCATGTGAACCCTTGTTCTCAGAGATTAATGCAAGTTTATTTTGACCCTTCCAGGGTAGAACAGCTAGGAAAGGGTTAATGTGAGTACAAGCCATAGTTGAGCAGAGATTTCAGGAAAGGGCAGAGGAACAGGGGTTGCAACAAAGGGTTCTTGCAGAAATCTCATGTGAGATGAAGACTCAGGCCTGGTCTACAGGCCTGGTCACCTTCCCTCCTGTACAAGATGCTCAACTCTCAGTGTTTTGGGGCTGAAAGACAGTGGAAGCCAGATTGATACTAACTGTATTGCTTCATCATCACCTGGCACGTCACCTTCAGATTGTGCTGCACTGGTGGTAGTAATCCAAGAAGTATTTCAGCATGTGACAGTGTGCAGTGCCACTTATACAAGAGGAAAGGTCTCTAATCAAAGCCCATAAAGTTAGTAAAAACATGGTCAGGAACTTCATCTGTGCTAGCAGCTTGCTCTAAAATATAGCAAAGGCAGATGTTCTGTGGTGTTTAGCTCTACAGAAGCAGCATTACATGGTAGACAAGATTTTTTTGACACCTCTGTGATAAATCCCATTCTCAGAGATATATAACTCAAGTGCTACCTAAAGAGAGATTCCTCCTGATGGAAAGCTTGGTAGAACAAAACTTTTTCATGGAATCACAGAATGGTTTGGGTTGGATGGGACCTTTAAAGGCCGTCTAGTCCAACCTCCCTGCAAAGAGCAGGGACATCTCTAACCCGATCAGGTTGCTCAGAGCCCCATCCAACCTGGCCTTGAATGTTTCCAGGG
Source organism: Chlamydotis macqueenii (assembly GCF_036417535.1). NCBI lineage: Eukaryota > Metazoa > Chordata > Aves > Otidiformes > Otididae > Chlamydotis > Chlamydotis macqueenii. Next base: position 4,747,012 of record NC_141556.1, on the reverse strand, counting down.
ATGGGGCATCCACCACCTCTCCGGGCAACCTGGGCCAGTGTTCCACCACCCTCAGTGTAAATTTTTTTTTTCCTTTTGTTCAGTTTGAGTCTGCCTTCTTCTATTATAAAACCATTACCCCTTATCCTTTTGTGCCTCTCGTGTCCTCTGCTAAGCTTTGTGGTTTGGGCTGGCTGAGATCTGGGGAGGGCAGAGCTGCAGGTGTGTGCCTGAATGCAGCAGAGGTGGAGGACGTAGTGGAGCTGGGTTGTCTTCCTTCTCCATCCCTGACACAGATCTGTCACCCTGGGCAGTTTGTCTCCATTTTTGCTTTAGATAGAGCTTTGGGCAATCATGGGTTTTGTTTTTTTCATGTAAGATAACTAGTTGCCTTCTGACTCAAGGTAGCAAAAACTAATCTGCAGCCTGGTCTGGACACAGGACAAATATTTTTGTTAAAGAGCTGGAATCAATGCTTGTTTGAAATTCAGTTCTCAATAAGGCTGTTGTTGAATTTACACCCATCTGATCAAGGAAGCTGGCCCATTTTGGTGACTCCCTTTTTTAAATGGTCAAATGCCTTCACTTTTTATATGCAGATTCAGGTTTCTGAATCCCTTTGTTGTTTTTTTTCCCTAAGACATAGTACTTTCAAAGGGACTCAGTGTTCACTAAACTCTTGCCTGTTATAGTGAATAGTAAGTGCTGTTTCGTGGGTCTTTAAATCAATGAGTCCTCCAGGAAGAGGGCCACACACTCCCACCTTGCTCCCCTCCCTCATCTCTTTCTCCCTGCCTTTTACTCTTTTTGTTTTTTACAACTTGTCATAAAGAAATGTGTGTGCATCTCTTTGTCTTTTGAGTTCATATGTATAGATGCTTTACGCTTGTTTTATGTCTCAATACCAGGAGTAAAATGATCAGTAGTAAAAGGAAAAGATGCAAAAGATTGCAAAAATAAAAAGGAAATCTTTGCTACTGTTGAAATACATGACTACAGTATGCACAGTGTTAGGCTAAAACTGGGCATTAAAAAAAACCACGAAACCCTGCTTGCAGAGTTGTAAAATAAATGCCACTTGAACTGTGGCGTGTTTTTTTTTTACTCCATTAATACACTGTTGTTTCTAACTGATTATTTATATTCTGGTAGCAGCAAGACTCCCCAGCTACCATGGGAGCCCATCGCTGAAGACCTTGGGTCCCACCATTTGTCATGGGCACGTCTGGAGCTTTCATTGTTGCCCTCCCAGTTTCACTGTTTAACGGCCCAAACTGCAGCCATAAAACAGGATGCAGTAGTTAAGCACCGTCGAGTTAGACATGAGGGAACATTGCTTAATAAATCACACTTCGTACAGTAGCAAAACTCTGTAAACTTCAGGGCAAGCATTTAATGACCAGCAGTATAGTTCCCCCATGAGTGGAAGAGGAGCACAGGGCTGATCCGAGGCTGTGAGCATCCCATCACTTTCTGCTACTTTATTACTCATCATCTGCATTGTTAATTTTTACTGGTTCATTTTAGATTTTAAAGCTGAAGCTTTCTAGTGTGAATTTATACAAGTAATAATGTACACTCTCTGCACAGCCTAGGAATTTGAGGAAAATCCTTTTGTTAATCACTTCTCCGGGGAGTTTTTCCATAATTTTCCCTTTGAGAGTTTTCCAGAGTTGCTGGTCTATTCTACCCAAGATTTGTAGCAGGAGATGGAGGTTTTCCTCACCCTATTTCCAGTCTCCCTGTTCTCTTCTTTCCCGTTTAACCTCTCAAATCTGATGGACATTCTTAGTCTGAGAAGATGGCAACATAAAAGGCAGCAAGTGAAACTAATGAGTCTCAAACAAGCTGTTTTCCATTTACACGTGAGGCCAAACGAAGCAGTAAGATGTCGGAAGTGGAAGGCAGGGTTATCGATTGCCAGAGGGAAGAGGCAGTGCCAGGGAGGACAGAGTAGTTGTGCATGTGTCTTACAAGAGGAGCAGCGGTGTTGCAGGAGAACAGACATTATGGTGCTTCCTCGCTCGTCGGGGCAGCTGCAGCTGTAAATAAAAGCAAAATTTTCATGTCTCATCTATTATTGTTTGCAAACAGGAGAGTGAGAGAGCATTTGATGTGATTTTGGGGTCAGAATAAGACCGTAGAACAGTTACGATAATGGAAATAGTGAATTTCCCCAGATCTGGTGAAATTTCAGTGGGGACTGCATTGATCTCTTGCTCTGTTTAGAGCTTGATCCATGGCTTCCTCACTTTGTGCATGAATTGCCACTGACTTCAGCAGGTCTCACATCAGTTCCTTGTCTGGATTTGCAAAAATGTTTTGCCCACTGGAGAGTGAAGCTTTTCATCAGGTTCAAACTGAGCAGTGACCTCTTGGTATTTTGTCGTGGAGGGAAATGCTTGTGCAGGGAACACCAACTGCTGAGACCTCGCATTGCGGTTCAGCTGCTCATATGAGTGGGTTGTGTCCTATGTCACGTGCCTTCATCCCATCCTCCTCCCTTCCCCATATTCCAGTGAAATAGAGACTGTATCTTCAATGTGTGATTTATGAACACGATGTGGGGCTCAGAGGAATACCATGAAGACATCCATGAATCTATGCAGACATCGTCATCTCATTTTTTTTTTAATTATTTCCTCCAGCAGTATGAGCACCAGCACCTATTTTCCTGCTTCCTGTGGGTTTTCGTACCACCACGCACTCTCAAAGTGCAGCAAGGTTATTACTAGAGACAAGACTGATCCAAATGCTGCGTCTCTGCCTCTTTGCCATTCCCATCACAAAGTTCAATTACTGTTTCAATTACACTACAAGCCCTTGATGAGCATTCATTAGTGGGAAGTTCCCCATAGTCGTCTCGCTGTGCACAGTCAAACGCTGCTGCATTAAGCAGGAGGCAGAGATGCTGTAACAGATGCAAAGGCAAGGATGCTGCAGGGGAAGATGCTGATCCTTTGGTCTCTTTTATTAGGAGATCATCTCATGCTGGTGCTGGAGCTTTAGGTCCTATGGTGGAAATGGCAGAGGGGGGTGAAGTTGCTGGCCAGGCTGGGCCAGTGGAGACGGACTTGAATTGGAGTAGTTAAATGGTGTCTTGACTCAGAACTCAAAGCCAGTGGGAATATTTCCATTTGCTGCAGTAGGCTTTGAGTGCGACCCACATAAACCAAGACAGGAGAGTGTCTTCTAAAGGAGACATAATAACCAAACTGGAAGAGATTTGCTTTAAGCAGAGATTTTCAGTGGGGTTTTGGAGTCAGTATTATGCCAGAGATCTTAGTGCATCTGTCCTGCTTCAGGTTTTTATATTGCCTCTCCCTTGTTGGATGGTGGTGTAGCGAGGAGCCATGGGAGAATTCATGGCATCTCTAGACAGAAGAGTGGTCATCTGCCACCCTTAAAAAAAATTACTCAAGGGCAGAACTACACACACAAAAAAAGCTTCAGGGGAACATTAGGGCCTAAAGGCCTATCACGTTATCTACAGCCCATGTGCACTCTCTTACCACTCAGAGCAAGCACCCACAAGTTCTGCTAACTTGCTTGTGCAACTCTGCAAAAAAAACCAAGGGGACAATCATGTCGTCTTGTTGGGGAAAGTCGTGCATGTTTAACCTTACTGGCATTTGTCTGCTTCGCTGTGCACACTCAGAGTGCTCTTCGTGGGGGTTTTCTCCGGAATCACATTGCACTGTAAATGCAGCAACCTTATCATCGCTGCCTATGCAAAATTGAAGATGAAATGATGCCTGATTTTGATGCAGGGAAGCAGATTTATTTTTATGTGTTCCATCATTTACTTCTCTTGGTTCATGATGAATGCCTGAATGGCTCTGAGCTCCGAATTCCCATGTCTAAATTACATTATAAATTTGTGTTTATAGGTTTACAGATGCCCTCTCCTGAGTACATAGTTGATGTAGAGTCTATGGACATTTTCCCCGTTGGCTGGTGTGAAGCGAATGCTTATAACCTAACTCCACCACACAAAGCTGTTTGTAAGTACATGGAGACCTCAAGCTGCGTAGATATTACATCCACAGATATATCAGGAAATTTGTGTTACGTCTAGAATCCAATTCTTGAAACTGCCAACCTAACTAGCAGACCAGTAACCAGGCTGTAAGTGTACTGTAATAAATAGTAATAAATGTAATTAGTGGCCAGACTCCACAGCACTGGTGTTACACAATTTGTAGTTGTCTGTGTGGTCAGCCCCTCTAAAAATGGGATTGTTTGCACTGGGAAAAGCTGTTACGTGGTTTGGGATTGCACAGTGTGGGTTGTGGGTTTGCGATGGGGTTGTCAAAGTGAAACCAGGCTTTGTTGTGCTGAGCCAAGATCCTTTGGGACGCGAGATCTCAAATCAGGAAAAAAACCCATAAAATACAGCGTGGAATGGACATAAAGAGGCCACCCAGGTGCTCCATCTCCAAACCAGGATCTGCTCCTTCTAAATTGAGAAATATTTGCTGGCCTCCTGTGATGGAGTTTCTGCCCCTTCCCAGGGTATTTATCCCATTATTTCACTGCCCTTACCATCTCAGAGATTTCCCTACTGTTTAATTTAAATCTCTCCTGGCACAATTAAGCCCATAGTGTTTTGTCCTGCCTCCAGTGTGTGTTAGGACCAAATTCTTTCCCTTCCATTTGCATTTGAAGGTGGTTCATGAGTGCTCAGTGGCTTGGTGGTATTCTCATGTTCCTCGCAGAAGCTATCCAACCCTGATCTCAGACCACCAAATGAAAAATTAACCTCGCTGTTTATATTAATTAACATCTGAAAGGCAAATTTTAAAATGTGTCAGCCCTTTGGAAGAGTTAAATATGCTTAAGTTTAAAATCAGGCAGCCAGGGCCTGATTTGGGAGAATACTGCTATGGCAACATTATGCAGCCTTATCACAATTTATAGCTAGAGACAAATTATGCTGGAGGTAATCATGCTTGTAAAATGTAATCTTATCCATATGTGTTTCTGTATGGAAAAATATTTGTGTTTTTATTTTATTTTTTTTTATACTGATCCCATAAAACATGGTATTAGCATTCCAGAGGAAAGATTAAATGTATTATTACATCTTTAAAGTAGGTTTTAATGATGTAGTGACTTACTTAAAAAATACCAAGAAAAGGTGGTGATAGTAATTAAGTACCATTTCATTGTGTTAGAAGTCATTTTATAGGCAATGCATTTATACAGCTTTTCATGCGTTATGGCTATACTTTATAGGACGGAAGGGTACAAAACTATTTTTTTCTTCCTTGCTTCATTTTTGCAGTGCGAAGGAAGCGAAGAATTGCAGTTGTGCAACCAGAAAAACAGTAAGTTTTTGTTATTTAAGGTGATATTTTTACAGGGATGCATCAGGTCTTGCACGGGAGATAATACACAGCAGCTGAGTGATTTCGCAAAGTCCTGCCCAGACACTGCAGCAGAGTTGGCAAGGGGGCTCCTTTAAATCTAAAATGTTTGTGGACGTATAAGTCTTTACAATAGAAATATTTTACTAGCTGGGACTGTGTAGCCAGTGTCTGATGGACAGTTAAGGGATGCTTATGGAAAATGGATGTGTACCAGGAGAGCATTTCTCTGTCTAGCCCTTGCAGTTTCTAGAAACTAGAATTTAAGGGACCTAAGCATGAATATTTGCAGCCTGAAGGATTAAAAGTCACAGATCAGAGTATATTTTTTGAAGAGTGGTGGATCTGGCTGCTTCTTCTGAAATATGCAGGCCCTGGCTATGATAAACCGTGTGGAAGTGAGGTTACATCTGAGGCATCTCCATTCCTCGGTCCAAGCAGGTCCTGGTGTATCTCTTGGTCCAGCCTGAAGGCTGGTTCTGCCCTTTTGACCCATCTGACGCTATTAAATACACCAAATTTCTGTTTAACAGATTACCATCCACAGTGCCTGTTGAGAAAATACCTCATGACCTCTGCCCGGTTCCTCAGCCAGACACAACAGGTGAGGCTGCGTAGCACCAGCAGGATCCCTTATTTCAAGGACCCATTGCCTGTATGGAGGGGGATGACCCCAAAAAAGGGAGCGAGTGTGTCATACAGGTGGCGAGATGGATCCTCAGGGGGTGTGAGGTGGCGTGGACCCACCAACAGTGCGAGGAGTCTCTGATGGGCAGCATGTGAGGGTCTGGTTCTCCACGTGCGAACGTTGTGTCTGCTGGGGTTTTCGAAGTTCCCCTGCAGCTTGCCCATTTCAGCTAATGATGTTAGGGCCAGGCTAATGAAGCCCTGGTGGAGACGGATGTGACTTTTTAATTGGCATCAATGAAACCGCTTACACCAGGACTTAATGGGTCCCTGTGTTAGCATCAAGCTTGTGTGGCATGGCTGCTACTTCTGCTAAAGGCAACTTTTTGTCCTCTTTAGCCACAACAGGAGGCTCTGAGAGTGCAGTATTCATCCAGTTAATTGCATAGACTCTGCAGGAGGGGCAAGGTTTAAGTCATGTTATTTCAGCAGACTGCAAGACACACGTTGGCATCTGAGCCAGCATCCCAGGGTCCCGTTACAGTCAAATGGGGAGAAGCAGGCTCTTTTTGGGTATGATGACCAAAAAGTGGATAACCACTTGAATGACACAGGAACCACATGTAAAGGTACCCACTTCTCTCCATGGAGCCCAGAGTCATTAGCCCAGACAAAACTGCTCTGTTGACTCTTGTTGGGCCGGGGGAATGGCACCGCAGTGCTTACTGGGTCGGACAGTTGCTGAACAGGGGTTTGTAGAGCTCTCCACTTTCCTCCCTGAGCCGATTCCTTTATTTGCGAGGGGCAGCTAATACTTTCTGTCAAGTTGCATCTGAGTTGCTCATGTCCGTCTGAAGTGTGAGTTACAAAAAAGCCTCAGACACGTTATGAATGTAGTCCTTGCCCGATTCTCCTTTTGGTAGGGTGTGCAGTCAAACCAGTTGCTGTTAAAAGCACTTGCTTTTCTCATATTGGACGGATTTGAGTAGCAGGAGCTTCTCCACCTCCTATCCTCGGGAAGACTTTTTTGTGCCTCCTTTACTCTTCTCTCCTCCTTTCCACATCTAGGAGGAAGAAGAAAGGCCGTTCATTTGTTGTACAAAAGTGCTACACGCACATCAATGCTGCTTTCTCCTTGCAGGCACCATCAATGGGAGATACTGCTGCCCCCAGCTCTACATCAACCACCGCTGCTTCTCAGGTCCATATTTAAACAAAGGCAGAATAGCAGAGCTACCTCAGTCTGTCGGGCCTGGCAAGTGCGTGCTGGTCCTCAAAGAGGTACGGCTCAGCTATCTTTTGGGGGGACTTCAGGGGAGAACGTGGGTCATGGGTTGTCAGGCTCAGAAGTTGAAAAGAAGGCACCTAAAGTTGTTCTGGAGCTCTGTAATGTTTTCCATAAGTCAAAAAGGCAAGCTGGGAAGAGAGGGTAGGTACATGCATTGTGGGTTTTGATGGGAGAGGTGGCATTTTTGAAACATAAGGAGTTATGTTAGGTGGGAGCAAGTTTCATCTAACTGTGGCTACTGTGCAAGCGAATTAATGTTCTGACCAGAGCCGTTCCCAAATAAGATCTCTGTGGTTGTTGCTGTCGACGTATTTCTCAGCATCCATGATGCTGCTGGGCCAGCTGATTCAGTGTGGGTGGCACCTTTGTATGTGTGACCATGATCCACTGGGGCCCAAACCACCGAGATCCAAAGTGAACGGGACAGAAAGCCAATCAGGGGTTTGTGTGATGTGCCAAGTGGAAGCTGTCGTGTGCCCAGGTCTTGCTGAATGTGGATGAGTTAATCCCGTACAGCAGGGATGGCCGAGCATCACCATCTGTTCACTTAATCCTGACCCAATCAGTGCTTGCTTTGGGCCAAATGCAGAGTGTTGAGTGCTTGCTGTTGACCTCAGAGAAAAGCTGGCTTGTTTAAAAAAATGCATAAATATTTTCCACAAAGATTGCAGTCCATATACAGATGAAAGGCAAGGTTGACTGCATGTGGTAGAGGACAGCAAGACGGTACTGTTGGCTATACCGTTGAATGATATTGTTGGGTGCTGGGACACTGGCACAGGTTGCCCAGAGAGGTAGCGGATGCCCCATCCCTGGAAATGTTGAAGGCCAGGTTGGATGGGGCTCTGAGCAACCTGATGTGGTTGGAGATGTCCCTGCTCCTTGCAGGGGGATTGGACTAGATGATCTTTAAAGGTCCCTTCTGACCCAAACTGTTCTATGGATCTATGATAAGCAGGGTGCCATTGATGCTTTGGACACCATTTCAGTTTGACTTGTGTCTTCTAGAAATCCAGATCTTCCAGCTCTCAGCTCTGTACCTGCCTGAACCCCACTTGATCTGGATGCAGGGGCATACCTGAGCTCCCTCTGCCCTTGGTGGAAAGGTGTAGGAACTTCTACATACCCATTTATCCAATGTATTTGTAAGGCCCTCAGTGCCCAGCTCAGGATATTTGCAGTTGTCTGAAATGAGATGAATCCCAGTTCTTAACAGAAACACCTGAAAGGTGAGATTCCTCTCAAATCAGCCACTACTTTTAAAATGCCTCTGTACTGTGCTGTAGAGTGACTCCTGTGTCTCCATTCACTTCCTCATCACCTGCCTGCACTGCTTTATACACAGCAGCAGTGCTGGGTGTCTCACGTGTTTGAAAGCTGGGCCGTGAGGAGACCTCAGTAATCTGTGCAGGTGGGACACTTAGGTCTCAAAGAAGCAAGTCAAAACCAGCCCTCAGCAGAAAGAAGGATAAAGTGGTTGCAGAGCAAAAGTTGAAAGCTGCAAAAGTTGAAATCTGCCAAATGTGAAAACAAGTCCATAGCAGCTTGCTGGTGGGGAGTGTTAGCAATCTGCTGCTACTTGGAAAAAAACAGGCAATGGAAAGGCGATGTGGGGGAAACATGAGGCATGTGCATGCAATACTTAGTGCTGATGTTTCTTCCTCCTGGAATTTGGATTTTGAAAACATAAGCAGTCCAAAGCTTCTACCAGGTCCTCCGCTAGTATCTTAGGGCTTTGCTGCATAGACTACCACCAGCTTCTCCAAATTCCTCAAGAATGGAACCAGTTACCAAGTGCACAAACCAACCTGAGTTTCCTACAGAAGCCTGTTTTCTCTTGCTCTGCCACCTTACAGAATTGCTTGCTGAGGGAGCAAATAGCAGTGTCAATGAGACATGGGCATCTTGCTTTTGAAGACATTAATGACTTCCGAAGGAGCAGGACAATGGCAATGGCCCAGCATTGGTCAGTGTTACTTTGTAGATAAATTCAAGCTCATTCTGGGCATGGGGGCCAGGCCCAAATTCTGGAAAGGAGGAAGAGACAAAGAAGACATCCCTGCATTGAGATGAAGATCTGTAGCAGCTGCTAGAGGACCCAAAAGGACTGCAAAACTGGGTGGTGAAAACAGTGCAGGAGATATCTCCTCCAGCCCAAGACCGCAGCCACAAGGCTTTGCACAGCTGAAGAGCTCGCAAGGGTCCCCTGTCCCTCTGAACCCAGTCTCAGGGCTGAGCTTGATGCCTTGGTCTCGCTTTACACCTGCATGATGTGGCCCTGGGAATGCAAATGCATTATAATTATATCTCTCTCACTATATAGTAAAATTGCAGGCCATTGTAAGTTATGTGTCAGCATAACTCGTCTGGAATTGGTTAATTATACATGGGCTTTACTTTGGCAACAGACAAGGGAGGATGGGAAAGACAACTCAAAACAACAGCTATGAAGGAAGAGTGGAGTCAATAGTGGACTACTGAGAGCTTTTTAAATCACCCTGGTCTCCAGCCATAACTCACTGCCTTTAGAGATGCTGTGGTTAAAAATCTGTGCCAGTCGTCAGCCAGTTCACAGTAGGCAGCAGTCTCTGTGATGGAGATGCTGCTGTGTTTGGCACTGATGGAAACCCCAGAGTGAAAACAGCGGAACAGCCAATTCCTGCCCCATTCCCTGGCCTGGATTACCTAAAGCAAGAAGAGACCAGATGTCCTCTCCGTGTTAGCACCAGGTGATGGAAGACCTTGCTCCTGGCTGTGTGCAGAGGGAGTGGCTCCCCATCCTCACACTCAACCATGAGGATTGTATCAAAAAATGCAGCACAAATGTAGTTGCTTATGCTCCTCAGCCTTAATACTGTGTGTGTTTGTGTGTGTGTATCCTTGCATCTATACAAAATCTTAAGTGAGTAACAAGTAACTCTTGTACTATCTAGTGCCAAATTCTTAAAGCCCAGCTGTTCGTTACTCCTGGTGCCAGCACAAGTTTCTGCTGGGACCAGTGGTTTATTGTGGTTTCTTTCACCCCAAGAGGCAAGTGGGGTGGTAATGCCTATGTTTAACATCAGCTGCCAAACTTATCTCATTCCTGAGATACTTGTTTGGAAAAGAAGTTGAAACTTGGAGCCAAATACAGCGGAGACATCAACTATTGCCATCCAACAACTGCATCTGGACTGAAAATAGTGACTGTGTAGATAGAATATGTAATAAATGCTAACTTTAAGTCAATTAAAATAAACACGTTTCAGCTCTAGATTTAGTTCTTTGGTCAGAATATGTGAAAAAATACTTCTGAACAGTTCTTCCATCTGTGCCAACAACTTACCACGGCAACATTGTGAAACAAAGCGAGGTGTCTTTTCAAGACTTCCGATGATCTATAACCCACCATATCTTAGGGAAATACACTGTAAAGATTAATTAGCCTCATTGCTTACTGCTCTTACTATTTTAAGACACTTTGCTCTTTCTCTGTTTAAGAAGAAAATGGACATAAAGGCCTTGTGACTGTCCTACTGATGCAAACAGGAGAATTCAGCCAGAGTTTGTGAAGGAAGGCTATTGCACTCTGCAACTTGAATTATTTGGAGCACAGCAGGACTTCTTGGGAGAAATTTGCATAACTAAATCATGGTACTTAGAAAATTAAGTAGCTTGTACTGAGCCTTAGGAGTATCACTGTGCTAAACTGATAGCGTTATTATTAGTGATCAGACACGGTGTTGGAATGGCAGAAACCTCTATAGTCTGGAATTATATAGACTGCATTTCTGCAAGAGGATTCATTAACATGCTCCTCAAGACTGCTTGGAAGATTTCAGCTCGTCTGTAGTAGTTCCTCCGTCTTAGGATCTGGACATCTGCATTTTTGAAATGTCCTGAACTGACGTAAGCATATCAACACTTAAGTGCTACAACCTTGTCTGTGACAAAAGCTCGCTAAAAGCTTGATCCTTGATCATCTGATGAAAGAATCCCAAAGAACTCTTTTTTCCCCTTATCTCTCTGTCCTACAGACATGTTATTATTCCAAGTAAAATAACTGTTTAATGTCCTGCCTGAGGCTAGCCTGGGAGTTAGGGTCTCACCTGTTAGGTAGGAGATGTGGACTCATATCTCAGAGGAAGGAAGTTGTGTTTCTCCTCATAAGGGTGCTAATCATTGCACTCTTGAACAGGAGAAGAGATGTGATGGTATTTTGAGCTGCACCTCATCAGTGATACCTCCTGAGAAAGCTTCATCCAGGGTTGTGACCGTTAATGAAGAAGGGTGGAGAGATGGGAAATGTTCTGAATACCAAAAAGGTATAATGGGAAGAAAGGTGTTGAACTGCCCGGTGACACCAGGCACGTCTTGACATGGTCAGAAAAGGGCCCTTGTGCACTTGAAAATCTATGACATAGAAAATTTTATAGCTAAGATGTCAGGTGCTTATAGAGTTGCGTAGAGGCTTGTGATGTTGCTGTGTGATCATACTCACTGGTGTGACTCCAGCCTACTTGACTCAGAGAATACAAAGTTAGCAGTATCAAAATAAGACCTCTTAGATGCATAGCAGCAAAGGCTGGTGTTGTCTAATCCGCCCCTCTGCTCCAAGGCACCGCTGGCTGCACCCGGATCGTTCCTGTTCCACGTGACTGAAAATAAACTACCAGAACCTCAGACTGGTCACACTCCAGCCAGAGGGAATTTAGTGAATCAGATAAAAATTTGGCCAGTCTGATACGGGTGAAATAATTTTCCATCTCCAGAGAAAGTTGGAAACTGGAAAGTTGGAAACTGGTCTAGGTTTGTTCACTGTTTTTGCTTTAATCGCAGTTATTTTTTCCATAAGAGCCAATGTTCTTGTTTCTCCCTAGTGTTTTAATAGTGTGTAACATGAAGCGATAATGTTGTTAACATGGTGATGGACTTCTGCTGTAGGGTAAAATGCCAGACCTAGTGACTTATTTGAGATATGCAAAGAGTAAAAGCCAGAGGTTTGAAAAAATCCTGGTTTTCTTCCCTTAAAGGGAAATAATTGTTCTTACAAAACAATGTATTTTTAAAATTAGTTTAGAAGTTTACGGAATCCTACTGATGGCAAGCCAGCTTTGAGAAAAGTCCTGGTGTTGTGGGTGTCTTTGGAGGGCTGGAGTTGATTAGTTGTCTGGGATACTGCCCATGGCCAAATTGTTATTTACAGGGTCAGGTTTTCTTTTCTTGCTCATTCCCTAACTGTTCTGACAACTCATACAAACACCATCACCCTGGACCAGCAATCTTTTGTGGGAATTGGTCAACAGGAGGCATTGCTTTAGGTGTCTCTAGTTGCACTTTTTTGAAAAGTGGTTTGAGTAATGTTTCCGAGAGCCCAATGATAAATCAGATTTTGCTTCTAGTAAATAACCTAGCCAGGCAACTCAAACCACTGCCATTTTACATGATTCTGTGCAGCATTAAGTGAAGCCCTTGCCTGAAAATGATTAATCCTACAAGGTTTTCAAAATGCTAGCAAATTCTCAGATTGTTATATTTAAAAAAAAAAAAAAAACAACCAAAGAAGAAAACGCCTGCAAACATAAACACATTGTTCTTTGCAGTATGACCTACTCAGTTTTTAATTTCTGATGAACCACATTGGTGGGTGCCAGGGAAACTTAGTGCTCATCGTACTGAAATCATTTGCAGGCCCCCAAAGAATTAACAACAGGCGTTAGGTAAAGAGCTAAATTATATCAAAACCAATCCAGACTCACTGTGTGGTCATTCGTGTGCATGCAATGCAGAGTGTTCAAACACACGGTCTGGTGCTGTTAAGAGCTTTGTTTTTCGTGTATTTATCTCCTTAGGCCAAGTGTATTGGATTCCCTGAGCCAGTAGAAGGAATCATTTTTATTCTCAGAGACTTTGGATTAAATGCATTGGCACATGCATTCTGTTGCACAGAGTGGACACATACTGGGTTTCAGGCACACCTCCTGTAAACTCTTTTTGTGTAGACTTCATTAATATTCTGTTAATACAGGCAAGGCATGCAGCACTCAGACGCTTAGGCATATTGGTGACCTCAGGTATGTGAATTTCCCCTTTAGTGTGCAGTGTGTGGTGATACACATGACTTTGACCTTGTTGAGCAACCAGAAGTATTTTTCATTTTCTATTAAATTGAGCCAGTATGAATGTGGAATCTGGAATCTGTTTTGGGTGGGAGGATCTGTCTCAAAAAAAACCCCCACCTGATTAATAGGAGATCTTTGGGGTTAGCTAGCAGTATTTAATGCAGGCACCATATCAGACTGATGTGTCATTTACAATATGCTTGGCACATTGTTCCAATCTGGGACCGCTTCTCATGACATCTAGCACTTACCCTGTGCAGCCTTGGACCTAAATCGGGACATGTAAGCTTCTGCTGCCTATTCAGCACCTGAGATCATATTCAGTGTGGTCAAGGACTTCTTTTAAACTCATCAGTGTTGCTGGTTTTGTCTCTCAATAGGTTCTCAGCATGGTCATCAATGCAGCTTACAAGCCAGGAAGTGTTTTACGAGAACTGCAGCTAGTGGAAGACCCTCAGTGGAATTTCCAAGAGGAAACACTTAAAGCAAAGTAAGTCTTCAATGCGTGCTCTTTTATTTGGGAGGCTTTGAAAATGGAACTGACTGGGGGAAAAAAAAAGAAGAGAAGAAAAGATTTTTTTTCTATTGTGAGAGTTATTCTTTTCTAATTATCATTTTTGCTTCATTGAATTATTTTACTTATTCTATAGCAACTTAAGAAATGAAATATTCACTTGAATGGTTCATTGCTATTGTCTTTCTCAAGACAGTCTTCCAGATACTGATGAAAAATGCCGTGTTTATTCAGTGAAATCTTGAGTTTTATGATAAGCTATCCCTATAAGCTTGGCTATTATTGAATTAACTCAATTCCTGGCTTTCTAACTGCAGGAGTATTACTGCTTTTAATATAGAGCCTGTCACTCTGATGCAGAAAAACCTAGTGAGAATGAATGGCACTAAAAAAATTGCCAACGAAGTAGCAAAGACACTTTTTTCAGCAGGACAGTGATTAGGGCACAATATTAACAGATCTGAGATTCAGGTCAAGATTTGAGGCCTTTCTAGAATATATGCTTCAATTCACATCTAAACAACACTTAAGAAAACTGTGTATCTATTAAATACTCAATTTCCCCTTCCAACTTTAAAATTTACCTGTTTATGTCATCTTTATGTAGTGGGCACTACACTTAGGATGTATTTCAGAAACCATTGTCTTCCTGAAGGAGACGAGTCCCACCTAAGCTCTCTCCACAGTCTTCCTAAAGAGCAATTCTTCCCACTTCAAGATGGATGTCAACAGATAGTTCTTCGAAGGCAGCCCTCCCCATTGACTAACTCGGTCACTTGACTTTTTGAGTACTGAAGTTAAATGCAGTCAATATCACCCTTTGTGCTGAACTCTGTTACTCCTTTTCAAATAAAAGCAAGTTTCTCTTGGTTATTTGAAATGATTGGCCATCAAATATGGCACTATTAATTGCTATTGTATTTGATCTTTGGTCATGCAGATACTGCAGAAAGTTCATGTGTACTCTGGTTGAGGGAGAGAACTGAGAACCTTTCATTCTGCGTACTCGGAAAGTGCTTTTCTGAAGCAGGATTGCAAATAGAAATGAAAAGCTACTAGAAAATCCTATTTTTAATTTGGTTCTTTCACCCATGTGGAAAGTTGGGGTTTTGTGTTCGTCAACTGAAAATTTGTGGATGGAAATCTAAAAGTCATCCTTGCACATGCAGATTTTCATTAAAAACAAGTCATTGTCTGTGACCGGATTTTCATGGATTCCAGGCTCCCACACCTTGTACTAGCAAACATCAGATAAAGCACTGCTACAGGTACTTAGCAGTTGTGAAATCACGTTGTAATTGATTTCTTAATATCCTATCCTGCAAAGAATTGAGCTTGCGGGCAGTTTTCCTATTAGCAGTATCCAAAATAGGACTTTGTTGGGATTTCTCATTTGAGTGTGGGGATACAACTTGTGGAAAAGCAGCAGTATGTAGTTCTTAAGGCTGCTGCAATCCTTGTTTCTAATGAGAGACAACCTCAAAAATGTTTAACTGACCATCAAGTGCAGAGATGTCTTGTCCTTGACAGTCAGCTATGTCTACAGCCCAATCCACTGTGATGCCAGGCAGCCTGCTGGGATATATCTTATATCTGCATTGCGTGCCAGATAAAAGTATAACAGTACTTTCCAGCAAGGAGGTTTTGTATTTTATGTCAGCCAGCCAGTCACAGGCTGCATCATGTTCCTGTACGATGGCTAGCCCAGGAGGTAGCAACCTCAGCTCTACAGTGAGTCAAGCAGCATCTTTCTACTGTATCAGGCCTCAGAATGGATCATTACAGGCCCACAGCTGTGACAGCAAGTTTTGGAGTGACTTCAGAGCATAGCAATGTATTCTCGTTCAGTATAGAATCATAGAATCGTTAGGGTTGAAAGGGACCTTTAAAGGCCATCTAGTCCACCCCACCTGCAAGCAGCAGGGACATCCCCAACCAGATCAGGTTGCTCAGAGCCTCATCCAACCTGGCCTTGAATATTTCCAGGGATGGGGCATCCACGACCTCTCTGGGCAACCTGTTCCAATGTTCCACCACC
Organism: Chlamydotis macqueenii; assembly: GCF_036417535.1. NCBI lineage: Eukaryota > Metazoa > Chordata > Aves > Otidiformes > Otididae > Chlamydotis > Chlamydotis macqueenii. Next base: position 4,731,096 of record NC_141556.1, on the reverse strand, counting down.
ATCACTGTAAAAAATTTCTTCCTCATGTCCAGTCTGAATGTACCTCCCTCTATTTTAAAACCATTCCCCCTTGTCTTATCACGACAGGCCCTGCTGAAGAGTTTCTCCCTGTCTTTCCTTTAGATCCTCTTTAGGTACTGGAAGACCACTCTAAGGTCTCCCCAGAGCCTCCTCTTCTCCAGGCTGAACAGCCCTAACTCCTTAGCCTGTCCTCATAGGAGAGGTCCTCCAGCCTCTGATCATCTTCGTGGCCCTCCTCTGGACTCGCTCCAACTGGTCCATGACGTCACCCTCTGGCTCCCGAGGAGACCGAGCTCATGGGCCTGGACAGCACCTTGTTCCTATAGCTATCTGGCTTCTGAGGCTGAAGCTCTGTTCACAGAGCAGTGCTGCATGGTCATACCAGCTTGCCTGTGGGTAGTTTGAGTACTTTTAAGAGTGGCTGACAGAGAGTTGACATACCCTAAGACTGGCTGGCTACCCTAGAACTTCCTTCTTTTTTCTTTCCTGACTTTACTTGAGTTGCTTCATCAAGAGGCATACCAGGGTTTTAATTGCATTTGGTTGTGCAGAAGCAGAAAAAGAAAACATGCTCATGAAGTCAGATACCCTGGAATGCACAAATGACACATGACACTTTACATCAGGTATGACAGTCAGTTGTGCTCCAGAATCTTAAACAGAGACCTGTAACGAGCAAACGCCTGTCTACACTGACTTCCAGCTACACCGGCTCCCAGTGGTGTCTTGCTGCTAATGATGACAGCTCTACAGCCCTCTGGGGCGTCTGCGCTGTAATGTGACATGTCATGTCACCGCCTTCCTTCTGATGTAAACTGACAACTCCTTGGATCTTGACAATGTTGTTGTTTGTTTGTAGCGATGGCTGCAGTAGGGTGGAGCAAAGAGGAGGGAGGAAGATGATGAGGAGAACGCCCAAATGCCAAATGATGCACTGCCAGGAATGCATTATCTCCCTCCTAGGGCAACTTGCATTTCGTTTCCTCTGCTGTCATGAGTGACCAGCACAGAATCAATTACACTAGCCTTGCAAAGAAGATAAACAATTTAGATTGTCTGAAGAGATGTGTCTGCAATGCGTGATGGCAGTCGCTTCCCATCAGCTCTGCTGGCTCTCTGTGAAAATAGTCAGACCTGTTTTATTGGTGATGATGAGTTAGAAATGTCAGGCTTGATCCTCTGAATTCCCATGAGGGCCAACTGAAGCTGTAGGCGTTCAACCCTTATAGTTTTGATGCTTTCAGTTCAATGCCTACGTCTAGATTTGGCTTCCCAATTTTACATAAAATGCTTGAGGGACTTCATGCTTTTTAAGGGTTTTCATTTCCAAAGGCTGTAAGTGGGGCTGTTTGGACTTACTCATTTTTGCAGGACTTTGGACATAAACAGTACCAGTATGTGCAGAGAGTTACCTCCCAGGTCTATACAAAGCCCAGTTAAGAAAAATACGAAAGGTGACTCTTCCTGAACTCCTTCTGATATCCATGAATTAATTTTTTATGAAATTAACATGAATGAATTTTAATTCAATTTTCCATTAGGCAAGGACAATGAACATTTTGTGAAACAGAGTCTCACTTGAGCAAGCCAAGTTACTTTGTATAAACAATGCATACCCTGCTAATGACTATACCCTTGAAGAGACACTGAGAGACTTTATGAAAAAGAAACATCTTGCCCCAGAAGATGCCGAAAGCTGGATGATTGTCAAAGGAGCATGAAGTAAGCAAGGATCTGCATGGGAAAGGGAGAACCAAGATAAGCAAAGAGTAACATGGCAGGCATGGCCCTAAAAGAGCAGGATGATGCCGTAAATCGGCCAGAACAAAGAAACAACAAGTAGGCTCAAGGAGAGCAGACCAGAGGAAGAAGAACAAACAGATGTGGAGGGATCTGGAGCATGAAAACATTTATTAAACTAAGGGGATGTATATCCTTGCAGGTGCCTGACATTGATAAAGATTGTGAATGGTAAAAATTCCACTAATTAGCGTCCTTAAAGTGAACTCTCTCATTGTAATATGAAAACCACACCTCTCTTTATAAATAATACACATTAAATACCATAGAATCATAGAATTATAGAATGGTTTGGGTTGGAAGGGACCTTCAAAGCCCATCCAGTCCAACCCCCCTGCAAGCAGCAGGGACGTCTCCAACCAGATCAGATTGCTCAGAGCCTCATCCAACCTGGCCTGGAATGTTTCCAGGGATGGGGCATCCACCACCTCTCTGGGCAACCTGTGCCAGTGTTCCACCATCCCTCAGTGTAAAAAAGTATTGTATCTTTAAACTAATGTAAGAAAAGAACTAACCAATTGTAGTTAAGTAGGTGTGACCGAAAGGCAGAACTGTTGTTTTGAATTGTATAAATAGGTAATGCGATTGTAACCGGGTGTGTTAGTTTTGTAGATTTACCCCCAAGCACCCATCTCTGCGCAGAAATGAAATAAGTAAATATCTTTGTTCCATGTGTAAGATTGGTGTGCTGCACACCGGGTAAACAAACCCAGATTTGGGACACTTCATTAAATGAAATTTTGAGAGCTGCCCAAATCTAATAGCTGAACTCTAGAAATATTAACCCCCCATCACAGACCATTGCTTATTTATGAGGCTGCATTTCAAAGAAAGTCTTTTCACTGTGGATGCTTTAGAAGACTGCCTTTTACTTGTGACAGGTGATGCTGAGGTGTTTAAAGTCTTCTTTGTCTCAGCATTTGCTAGCAAGGATTACTCTCAGACCTCCCAGGTCCCTGTTACTGTTTGAGGGACCAAAGCGTTGCCCACGGTAGATGGAAAAGAAGCCAGAGCAAACTGGATGCGCACGAGTGGGTGGAACCTGATGGGGTGCAGCCAGGGGAGGGAGCTGGCCAATGTCATTGCAAGGCCACTGTCTGAACATTTGAAAGTTGATGATGATCAGGGAAGCTTTCTGATGTCTGGAAAAAGGCAAACATCACACCCTTCCTCAAGAAGGGCAGGAATGAGAATCCAAGTAACTACAGGCTGTCAGCCTAATGTTCCTGGGAAAGATATTAGGCAAATCCTCCTGGAAGCCATTTCCAAGAACATGCAGGATCAATAGGTGACTGGGAGAACCAGCATGGATTTACGAAGGGCAAGTTGTGCCTGATGTGGTGAGGTAACTTGTTTAGTCGTTAAGGGAAAAGCAGTGGCAGTCACTTTTGTTGATTTTAGCAAGGCTTTCAACACAGGCTTCCATAGCATCCGTGTAGACAAGCTGTGGAGTTGTGGATTGGATGTGTGCATGATGAGTGGAAAGTTGGCTGGACAACTGAACCCAAAGGGTTACAATCAATGATATGAAGTCCAAATGGCAGCCAGTTATTAATGGTGCTCCTCAAAGGTCAGTACAAACCTGCAGCTCATATAATCTGATTTGTCTTCCACATCAGCTCTGCCGCAATGCTTCCTGAGGCACTGCATGGGTGAATTAGTGTGATCAGGTAGCTTTCTGTGCCAAATATTGGAGATAGAAGTCATTGTCACCAGTGGAATGACTTAAACCCTTTCTTTCCATAGTCAGGAGACTTAAAACTCAGAACAATTGCAGGGTTCTTTCTGAATCCTATTTTCAAGAGTACGAAATACCACTGGATCATAGAATCATAGAATCATAGAATGGTTAGGGTTGGAAGGGACCTTCAAAGGTCATCTAGTCCAATCCCCCTGCAAGGAGCAGGGACATCCCTGACTAGATCAGGTTGCTCAGAGCCTCATCCAGCCTGGCCTTGAATGCTTCCAGAGATGGGGCCTCCACCACCTTTCTGGGCAACCTGTTCCAGTGTTCTATAACCCGCATCGTAAAAAATTTTTTCCTAATTTCTAATCTAAATCTACCCCCCTCTATTTTAAAACCATTATCTCTCGTCCTATCGCAACAGGCCCTACTAAACAGCCTTTCCCCATCTTTCTTGTAGGCCCCCTTGAGGTACTGGAAGACCGCTATCAGGTCTCCCCGGAGCCTCCTCTTGTGCAGGATGAACAGCCCCAACTCTCTCAGCCTGTCCTCATAAGAGATGAAAAATAGCTTTGGAGGAAGATAACAACAGCATTTTTATGGATTTTACTTATACTTAGATTATTTGCAAAATACGTTCAAGATACGTTTTGTAGCTTCAAGAGAATCAGGGTTTTGATGAAAATTTTAGGTTTTTTCCTTGACAATTGCAATGTCCTATATAGGCAGAGTCTGATTTGAACATAATGAAGTGGATGTTAGACAATTCCTGCTGCTCTATTGGTAGGTTGCTTCTGGTAGGTCCAATGCAGAGAGACTTCGGTTGTATGCTGTGGGTGGCTTGGTTGTGTGCTGTGGGTAGCTGGTGGAGATTTCTCATGTTTGGCAGACTTTAAGCAGTAAGACAAATTGAAAATTTCTTGGCAAAAGAACAGATAGGAGGTTTTCGTCCTCTGAAAGAAAATTTAGGCTTTTAGCCACCGAATTGTTCAAAATAGTCTCAATGATTGTCAGAACTGTGGATGAGAGCTTTGAAAATGGGGATAGTCTCAATGTTCTTGCTGTTTGAAGTGTCTTCAGCATAAGACTTTTAATGTCATCACACAATGGTCCCTAACTGGAGCTCCCAGAAGACATTTTGTTCTCATGAACCTCTGATCTATTTTATCACCAAAGGAAGCTTCAACAGAAGAATGGTATTGCCAGCAAAGTTCTATTAGCCCAGTACCATGCAGAATTGCTCATTTAGGTTATGGAAGATTTTTGTGTTGAGGTGATAGTTTGGATCAAATCTTTTGTGGTGTGAGGATGGTTAGACTGGGCTGTTCTCTGACCCAAGTTTAATTTCAGTACCCCTCTATAACACTTCTATGTACCACAATTTCAGACCCTTTTCTCATACCCCAGTGTTCCCAGAAAGAACTTTTGGGAGGGAGAGAAGCAAAAGGTGATTTCTCAGTTGCATTGTGCAACTCAGTAAAACCTTCAGAGAGAGAACAGGGTCCAGGTGTGTGCTGCCTGTTTTAACTCTCCAACCACATCTTCTCTGTTTCACCTTCTCCTCCTCTTCCTCTTCCATATCTGACTATCTACAGCTGATTCCCTGCTAAGCAACTGTAGATCTTAATACCTTCACAAGTGCTTTTTCTCATTTTTACTGGTGACTCTATCTTTGTCTTTTGTTGCCTGCCATCTAGTAATGTTTCTTTCACTGTCTCTCCTTCTTTTGTGTGTGTTACTTTTCTCTCCTCTAAGCACATTTATAATGCTGTAGTGCCAGGCACTCACATGATTGCCTCTTGTGTTGCATTCCTCAGGATGCATAAGAGATGTTTTAAAAACCTTATCTCATTGTTTACAACAGCTTGGTGCTGCTGTTTAATAAATTATGGGGATAATTGGTTTTACAGGATTCACATCTACAGTGTATTACATCAGGGATGTAACTGTATCTTTCTTAGCCATTTATCGCTCAGAAACACTTCATATAAAACACTAAAATAAATGTTTTAGTAGCACATGGATAACAAATTTAGGACAAACCTTTCATTGTAGATTTCTGCTCTAAGTATTCCCTGTAGGAATCAGTTTTTAGGGCCTCTTGCTGCAACCCCGTTAAACAGCTCAAGAGGCTCTTGGTTAGTTCCTTTGGTTTTGTATTGCCCACATCTCATAGCGGTGAAGTCATCTGGTCCCCGTATGGCAGAGAGTATGGTTTCACTCAGATGCTTCTACACAGTGCATGTATCCCAGTAACCACAGTCGGTGCAATGAAATTATGGGCTGCTTGTGAGCTGCAATGTGATATGAGAGCTACCTCAAGAAAGAGGGCAGTCGAGAAGATCAAAGATGTACTGAGGGCTTGTAGAGACAGTCTCCAGTGCAGCCCAGACACAGGGTGACTAGAGAGCACTGGAAGGCATATAAACTTCTTATCACATATATGAAGAGAAGCTTCATCCCTCTCCCCAAAACTTTGCATCACTTTGTAGTATGGGCTTGCTGTCCTATATAATGTCCTCACAAAGCCTACTGTGATTTTTTTCCATCTCTTGCCATGTCCACAGATATACCCAGTCTGCACATGCATTCCTTCCCAAATCATGTCCATACCTCTGATTCATTTCGCCCTGCCTTTACTTCCTCAATTCCATCTGAAATGGAGCCACTGACACAAGTAGACCTACTCTGTCTGCCTTCACAAGAGAGACACTCTCCCAAAAGTCATTAGGGAAGGTATGTCCCTAACAGAGGAGAGTCTGATCTATAGCATCAAAGGACATTGCTTAATTGCTGACATGAGATCGTCTTGTACTCTTTTCTAGATACAGAGGGAAGACGTACAGGGCGACTGTTAAGATTGTGCGGACGTCGGATCAGGTAGCGGATTTCTGCAGAAGAGTCTGTGCAAAGCTGGAGTGCTGCCCCAACTTGTTCAGTCCTGTGTTGGTGGCTGAAGTCTGCCCAGAGAACTGCTCCATTCATACTAAAACCAAGTACAGTGAGTATTGGCCAAAATGCTTCTTCTTGCTAGCTGGGAATCAGAGCAGTGGGTGACTGTGCGTGAGCTAGTGATGAAAAACAGGAGTTGTGTAATACATTAGTACTGAGTAGGATTCATCTCATCTAAGATCAGTTATTTAATCCTGACCAGGCCACTGTAGACTCCTTTAGTATTCTATAAAGAGAAATAGACATCTCCAGAAGACTGTCCCATCTCTCTCCATCCTAATTTATCTGTTTGAAACTCATTACTTTTTGGAAGTCTTGACTTATCTTTGTATGCTAAGTTAATATAAGGACAACTGCAGTGGCCAGCCAAGATTTAAACTGCTACATCTGAGACAGCTTCGTTAGGTGAGATGAATCTTGTCGTACTTAGCAAAGAGTTTCTGTCATACGCACCAGCACAGGCCAGTATCACGATGGTGAGGTGCTGGCAGGAGTCACAGAATCATAGAATAGTTTGGGTTGGAAGGGACCTTCAAAGGACATCTAGTCCAGCCCCACTGCAAGGAGAAGGGACATCTCCAACCAGATCAGGAGTTTTTAATATTTAAACATGTTCTACCTATACAGGAAGGCTGACGTTACACATGTGTTCAGCACTTTTTGTTGTCAATGTTACTGATATCACTGGCTCTTAAACCAGTCGGGAAAGTGGAAGTGAGTGCTGTCCTTCTTCCACAAAGATTGCAGGAAACTCATATGATTGATATAAACCAATTACCTTCTGTTTGGCACCAGAGTAGAAGGCGAAATGGGCTCAGGGAGATACCAGATCACTGAATATGGGTTTCTGTAGAAGTACTTGAGCTAGACTTCTAGCTTCTATTGGTAGCAAATGGAGAGCTGGAGGAGTACAGCTAAGAGAGCTCCAGCTGAGATTGTCTGGGGTTGATGGTTGCATGTGGCTGGATGAATTGTTCCTCAAAACTCCATTGATTTGATGAAAGGCTCAATTCAGTTATAAACTTTTTAGTGCCATTTTAGTTGTCCTGGGATACCCAGCTGGTGGAGGGTATCTGCCAGCCCCAGAGGATGCTGTAGAGCATGTCAAAAGGCACCTGACCCAAGCCCCTAACGTAAGGTCAGAGGACTCTCACATCCTTAATTTCAACTTGGGCCACGAAACAGTCGAAAGTAATAAAAACCCATTCCTTTGTGCATTGAAAGAACGTACATAATTCAGGATAGCTGTCCCTCTCCACTCTCTGCTGAAAACATTAGCGACTGAAAGTGTGTCCAAGACTGTTAACTCATGCAGAAGGGCATTGGATCAAATCTAAGTACACATTGTAGCGTTACATTCTGAACTCCTCACTCATCACCAATAAATGTGTATATGTGAGAGCTGTAACGCTCTGTACTAGTCCAGGATGACGTCTTATATTTACACTGGACCTTTTTTTCCAGTTCAATGTATTTTAAAGTTCCTTGTAGAAGTGCACCTAGAGTGCAGTACTGAATCGGTAACAGGAAGCAAGCCAAAGTTTCCTTCTCTTGGTGGTTAAAGTTTTTAATGGGCATTTTGCTTCATTTCTCCAGCTTATTATTATGGGAAGAGGAAAAAAATCATTAAGCCACCACTTGGGGAAAATAACAACATGAAAAGTGGACATGTCAAGCCAGCCAGACGCAGAAAAAGGCGGAAATCCATCTTTGTGCAGAAGAAAAGGAGGTCGTCAGCTGTCGATTTGAATGCTGCAGGCTCTGCAGAGGTATGTGTTGCACTGAGATAAATCAGCAAAAGCCCCTTGGTGCTTTGTTTTTGTCCTCCCATCTGCATCTTCCTTTTGAGGCAAACCTCATCACTTCCATTTTGAATCCCTCCTTGCTACTCTGTTCTTCTAAGGTGAGACTGGTTTTACTGGGACACGTTGGGGACTTTTACCCTTGTCCGTTCTAGAGTTAGCAAATAAGAGTTTTTGCTCCCACCTTTATAACGCTCACTAGCTAACGTGCTGTCTAATATTATATCTTTGTTTTCTTTTGCTTCCTTGTAAGCCTGTAGGCAGGAGATGAGCCTGTTAGATGCTTTGCACAGCATCTAGCAGAGTGAAGGAGGTCTGTGATCCATGTCTAATATCTCTGACTGTTACAATAAATAACAAGAGCTCATGAACCATTGTGGTTTCAAGGGCTTTTATTTTTCATTAACCATTCGTAATATTTTCAACTCACAACATCAAACAATAGACATTGTAGAAGCTTTAGAAAACAAGGAAATGGTTTGTGTCACAAATGTGTGGTATCTGAGGCTTCAGTCTTTCCAGTATGTTGTGTGACACGACAAGGTCCCAGCTTCAGCCATGATTTGTGTCCAGATATAGCTTGGGACAGACGTAGTTCTGTGTGGACCATTCCCAGGTGGTTTTCCCATGATAGCAATGACAAAGTTCGTGTGTGGTTTCCTTTCCCCAGCTGAGTGCCTGTGATTGCTGCTTTGTGCAATGTGAAATAAAACTAGTTTAAATTGCCTCTGCTTCAGCTGGAGGGGGATATTTTAGTCAGCTTTCAGTTGATTGCTTGCATCTTCATGACTTGATGCTCATTTAGGTGTAGTTCTGCTTCATTTCCTTAGATTATACCTGCTTCAAAGGAATTTAAACTCGTGTTAAGCCTAAATCAACCATTAGCCAACTTTTTCAGCGTTTCAGCCAATATAACTAACTTTGTCTAAAATTGCTCTTTCACTTGAGATCTAAGCACATGGCTTGGGTGCATGCTCACTATTTGATCAGAGCTAAGCTATCGAAGCCATTTGGGCCACTTAACGTGTATATAATGTTCGAAATACAGTGACAGAAATAAGAATCTGGTGTAATAGCCTTTAAATGGAAATTTGTGCTTCACCTTCAGCAGTTTGCTGTTGCGCTGAAAGTGGGGAAATCTGGGTGAAATCCTCTGTCCTGGGTTTTGCAGAAATGTCAGCTAAGAAATTAAGTACAAGTATGTACTTGTACATCTAGATATTTTTTAAAGGCACCAAAATTTCCTTTGTTTCAATACCAGTGACACCCATGAGGGTCTGAAGTGAGGTGAAGGTTTAAATTCAAGCCTATTTCTGATTTTATTTAATCTCAAGCAACCTAAGCTTAATTTTATATTTTTAGTATTTTCTATTTTCCCTTCTCATGCACATCTCCAGTGCCACAAGGTTTGAGATGCAAGCCCAAAAGAGGGACATTTCATGCCAGATGAGTTATTGCCATTGACCTTTTTTAAGAAACAGAAAAGGGATTTGTCCACCATGTGTTTTTTTCTTCTACAAATCTAAATTGGGGGCTAATCTACTTATCACTGTAATGTAAATGGGATAACTTGATTAAAATAAATGTTACCCCGGACCGGCATGGGCACGGACATGTAGTTTGACCCAGTGCCTTTCAATTTGCTGCTATATTAATCTCTGAGCTTGGATGCTGTTTCTCTGATGGTCCTTGTGCAGGAGAGTGAAGATGATGAGCCGGATGCGATGGAGGATGAGACGGGAAGCGAAGAAACGAGCTCAGAGCTCCGGGATGACCAGACGGATACCTCCTCCGCCGAGGTCCCCTCCACCAGGCCCCGGCGAGCAGTCACCTTGCGGAGCAGCACCGAGTCGGACAGACCTCCTCCCACGGAGAGAGCCCGACGGAGCCGGAGGCCGCAGCCCCACTCATATAGCGAGGCAGAGAAGTGCACGCAAGTCAAGGAAGTGAGCATGCTTTCACTCTCAATTAATAGAAATATTCTTCCTAAATTAACCTTCAGTGCCTTCCTCATCTGAGGATCGCATCTTCACCCTGGTTCTCCTGATGAGGTAGTTTTCTTTATGAGACCTTTCGGTTTTTTTGTAGGAAGTTAAGCAAGAAGAGGAAGAGAAGCTCATCCTGGACAGTAATCCCTTGGAGTGGACTGTGACTGATGTCGTGAGGTTTATTAAACTGACCGACTGTGCACCCCTTGCCAAAATATTTCAGGAGCAGGTAGAGGTCTTCATGTAACTCCTACTCTTTGTATCAGTGGTGTTTATTCACATCAGAAAAAAAAAAAAAAGAAAAAAGAGCAGCACTTGCTAGCTGGGCCCTGAGCTTTGACAAAGGGATTACGGTCAGATTTTAGATCCCCTCAGACCAAACTATAGCACAAATTTTGGCAAGGCATGGAAACCCTTGCCAGATCCTCAGAGAGTTCTGAAGCCCCCCAGCCAGAGTGCTGTGAAAAGCAGAAGGTTTGGACCTTCCTTGTTCATGCCAAGGTCCACAGCACCATCTTGGTGTCACATAGGCACCTCAGTGTACCAATAGATAGTGGTTATTTGGTACCTAGCAATCTGTCTCCCCTGGCCATATGGATTCCACCCTATTTTAAAATGTCCGCATGGGAAGCAGCAAACTGCTGCTTGAACCCAAAACTGGCTGCCTGAATTTTGTCACCAACACCTAGTCACTTCGAGTGTGTATACACCTACTTCCCATCTCCATCCCTCTGAAGATCTGGCAGTCGGGCCCTTAGATGACCTAATTTTAGGAGATTCCAAGCATCTCCCCATTAAGCATATAGGTTTGCAGGAGCAGAAGCCAATGCTCTTCATCTCAAATCAGTGTGAAAATGTAAAATTTATATAGAAACAGGCATTCCTTGGCTAATGAGTAACAGCCACTGCTGAAAGTAAAGGGCAGCGCTAAGAAATCATAGAAAGAAGCAAGTGTGGTTAATTAGGCCATAGCCGATGGCAGTCAGTGGTATGGCCAGCTGCACATTGAACTATTTCTGATTCTTCATCATGGATAACTGTTCCCAAGTACAGCTGCTTTGATGGGAAAAGTTGAAGTGCAAGTCTAGAGCAAGGCTGGAACGCTCCATAGCAAGATGCCGTAGTCGCTGCATCACAGTGTACTCTGGCCGTTCGTTAATCAGCCTGGAATAACGCCAGGGCTTGAAAGCCAACCCCATCTCTCCTTTGCCAAAGAGTTTTATGGGGACTTTAATCAAAGACAGATGACTGGAGCTTTTCCTTGCGACTTGTAAGGAAGCTCTGGTGCAATGGGCCGAGCCATCAAGCTTCAGTGGAGGAAGAATCTGAGCCCTGGACAGTCCTTAACTGCTTTAGGTGTCCAAATCCTCCTTGTGTTAATGCTACCTAATCAGGGTAGTTTATGTTGCCTGGGAGTTACAGTGCTTTTTCTGCACTTAGATTCTGATCATCCCTAAGGGGTAAAAAGTGGCTTTGTAGCCTGCTCTTCTGCTTCTTAGTCCATTAAAGAATAAAGAGGGCTTGAGCTCTTAATTAGGAAGATAAAGCCAACAGAAATGCCTAACAAAATGGCTTTTGTCTGGAGTGCTAGTTCATGGAGTTTGGTGCATGAATGCCTGAGGGAAGGATGTGACCTCCCAAGGTCCCCTCCAGCCTACAGCATTCTTTGAGTCTGGGACATCAGAGATCACAAGGGCTCCGTGTGGTCCAGACCCATCTGTCTTGGTTGTTCAGCAGCCAAAGTGGAACAAGGCAGGTCCTGGGTGGACCAGGGGACATGGCATGGAGCAAGGCAGACACAAACCTTTGCTGAGCAAGTCATGGGCCAAAATAGGTGGGGGAAGGGTCTGACTTGTCAGTGGGATTAGCATCAGTTTCTCCATTCAGCTCCCTCCTGTGTCTCCTGGTGTGCTCTCTGTAGCCTCCCCCTTGCCTCACTTCCTCCGTAATAAAATGAGACTCATCACATCTCCATGGGCCATGCAGAGTTTCCCTAGAAGGTGATCCAACATTTCAGCAGCTGGAAGGCTTTTTCCAAACTGGGGGCAAGATGAGGGCCTGTGAAGACACACTAGACAACCTCAGAAAAAGCGTGAGGTAGCCCAAAGAAAGGAGATGGCCAGCCTCAAAATGGGAGAAAAGGGCAGAGGACAAAACCACCTTTACGTTTTGGGGCAAACTTCTCTTTTAGCTTCTCCAGACCTGGTTATGCTTTTTGCCCTCCAGAGTCCACAAGCAAAACCATTTTCCCTGTCTTTTTCTTCCACAGGACATCGATGGCCAAGCCCTTCTGTTGCTGACACTGCCCACGGTGCAGGAGTGCATGGAGCTGAAGCTTGGTCCAGCCATCAAACTGTGTCACCAGATTGAGCGAGTAAAAGTTGCTTTCTATGCACAATACGCCAACTGACTGCACTTCTTCATTTCTCTCTGTTCTCCTTCTTGTTCCCTCTCTTTTTTAACATTTCAGCTTGTTCAAGGGTTTTTTTTCCCCTATCCATTTTCTTTTCCAAGAACATGTGGAAGTGGAAGCACTGGGAATTAATCTATAGGGAAAAAAAAAAACCCACCACAGAAAACTAGCAACAAATTGAACTAATTTTTCTCTACTTGTAAAGCACACCAAAAGACTGCTGGCATCTCTCCTCGTGAGCCTCACCAGCCCGTTACGCTGTGGTGCAAGGCCAGCATGGATCAGGTGGTTTGTCATTCCTTAAAACCAAGCTACCAGTGGCAGATGCATTCCCAAGGAGAAGGGTCAGACATTTCCAGATGATGTGGTTTGTCAGTTTCTGGATATGAACATTTATTTTAGCCAACCCTGACACATTTCTTTCATATTGAAATGTAAGTGATCATTTGTAGCATTACCTGGGGTTTCCTGCAAATTTGATCTTAGTGATCAACGGACTTTTTTTCTCCCGCCTCTCCAGTCTTACAAAAGGAAAAAATGTTCTATCAGTCACACGCTATTTGATATTCCTGAGTGATTTATAAAAGAGGACTCAGCTCGTGGTCTCTACAGTACCGGACAAAGCTGCAGCGAACTGTCAGAGGTGCGACAAGACCTAGCGCGCAGGAACGTGTCCTGAGCCGCACTGGCTGTGCACAGTAAGCTGAATGTCTCTGTGATGGGGTCTGTACGGTACTGCATTCTTGTACAGGAACATGCATGAAAGCTTTCGTAGTCCAACCTATCCTCTTAAATCCAAGTCACTTGAAAGGCCTGACTTTGAGCCCCATGGGGTGGCAAAAAAAAAAGGCTATTCAGATTTAATGATGGGACTGTTGAGTGAATGCTGGTTTCATTTGCACCTTCACGAATCCGGTTGGTAGATGGGAACAAAAAGCATCAATGTTTTCAGGCTGCGTACGCCACGGTGCTTTAGAACAGCTGAGGATCTGGCCCAGTGCAGCCTGTATAAAGCCCCCAGATTGTCCCAGTGTCACCCTGGCCAGTGAAACTGGGGACTTGCTTCGTGCTAAGCAGAGTAAGCACCAGGGAGGGTGAGAAAGTGGGTCAGACACCGTGGGTTTGGCTCAACTGTATTTATAGCAGAAGTATTTCTGATTTACTTTGCTGGAATATATGACCCCATTAGTCCCAGAGGTTGAGTCTAAATTTGCTGTAACTCAGCAGAGGTTGACAGCATCACATTGGTGTAAAATTCTCAGAAAACCTAGAACCAAACTGGGACCAAGTCTGAATTTTGCTCTGACTTTAAGGTGCAAGCAAATCCCTCCTGCAAAAAGGGAATTGGATGATTCGTGCTGAGATTTAGCCTGATTTCATAGGAAACCACTGACTTCGGCGAACTTTTGTTCTCAAACCATAAACAGTCTCCTGTTCCCTGGACTCAGGGAACCCACCCTGAAAATTGTACACAGCTGTATTACAATGCTGTAGTGCCAAAGCCTGCTCAGTGAAGACCTCTTCAAAAAGAAATGCAGTTTCTAGCCCTAAATCTGAAGGGAGGGCTTATGGCCAGATAACCCTCACCTGAAGCACTTACCTTATGTTGATAGCAAACTTGGATCAGATAATCCTGCTGACCACCATGTGCTCCGAAAAATCTACTGACCAACACTGGGCTATTGCTGCTGCTTTCTCCTTCATCACTTCCCTCCTTAAATTCTTGGGATTAAAGAAGAAAAAACTCAGAAATAAATATTCTGGACTACATCTGTATCTTCTCTAGGGCATGTGTCAGGCAAGAAATATTGACTCTGTTTACCATGCATCACTGGGGACTTTCTAGTTTCTCTTTCAGTGAGTTTCCTGAATTGCCATTGAGGAATGTGATGGGTACCACCATCTGGCTGGGCCAGATCCTACCAACTCCTGAGACTTCATAAAAATTTTCTTACATGGGAGATCAGCAGGACTGGATCTGTTTTCAGCTGTTGTCTTGTACTGAAGTTCTTGTTTCTCAAGTTTTAATCAGCCAAAGGGAACAGAAGTTGTCTCCTCTCCATCAAATGGTTTTCTTTTTTCTCAGAAATCCAGGAATAGGGTTCTGTAGTGCTGCAGACATCAAGAAACTGTGTTTCATCTAAAGACTGGATGTGGACTGTGTCCATGCAACTGTTTTGGTAACTGTTTTGGATCCTTCTTAAGGTCCCCTGAAAATGTTGCTCCTTGCTTCTTCTTTGAAGACGAAAGGATTGTGCCCAGCCAAATGAGAGCACAGCTGAGAAAAACTAGAGGAGTGCTTCTCCCAGCTCCTCACTTCAGCCCAGTCCCTCCAATGGCTGGTGTAACATCTGTCAGCAGGATATAGCTCCCAAATCACTGCCATCAAGAGAACCGGCATAGGAGAACATTTGAAGGCAGGGAAGCAGAACGGCTGTTTGCTAAACGGCATCCCAGCACTGATCCTTTACTTACCAAGTCCACCTTCTTCTGAGCATCCTTTGCTGCTCTGATGTTCTTGAAGTTTCTGGCCTCTGGGATTTATCAGAGACATTTAATGCTTCCTGGGACATGGTGCAAAAATGTCATTGCTTTCTCTATCATCCTTGTAACTGTAGATATTCCTATGGCAGCTAACTACTTATGGAGACATGGTCGAGGAGCAGACTGCCGCAGACTCTGAGAGCAATGAGTTCTGATGTTAGCCAAGGAGAGGATGGGTGAAGCATTGAGCCCAGCACATGGGAGTCTTTACTGGTTGTTCAGGGAAGTTAAATCATATTTAAAACTCGCCTATTAAACAAAAACAAACAAACAAACAAACAAACAAGTTTCAATTTTAGCTTGCGCTGGCTCTTTTATTTCCTCAGGTTTCTGTCTCCTCACCATTAGTCTCTCAATTTATTTTTCTTCACTGTTGTCTCATTTATCACTCTCTGTCCTTTCAGAGAAGATAACCTCAAATTTTTATTCTAAGATTACCTTGTGTGGTAAGTGCTTTATTATTTCTTTTAGTCTGTAGGTTGGGAAGAAGTAGGGGACTGGGCTACTGTTATCTGTTGCACTGATTGCCTTCCAGAAAAGCTGGAGCTAAACCTCTTAGACAATTTCTTAAGCAAGTGGAAAATGGACTGTGCATAGTTTAATTGGATAGCACCCTTGGATTGTCACTTACAGCTTGAGCAGAGAGCAGAAGGAACTACTTACTCTTGCCTGGACTCTGTTTTAATTTGGGAACATTAGCAAGGCTTTGGAGTGGTGTGCTTCAAAGGAGATATTGAAAACTTGATCTTGTTAGGGTAAAATATCACTTTACATTGCTAAATAGAAGTATAAACCAGTGGAGTTTTTTGTGGTCCAGCCTCAGTTCTGAGTCAAATTCAGGGCTGGTGTGATTTCACAGATAAACCGATGACATTGGTGAAACCACATCTTCTCCTCGCCCTGCTCTGAATTTGGCACCCAGGCCTGAAGTTTATTGTGTTATCATCTACAAAAGGCCACTGCTATGAAGTGCTGAACTCATAATTATCCAAGACCATTACCAAGCGCTGAGGAGCAACCCTGGTGTTGCTTTTGAGCTGTTGGATGCTGATCTTCAGCACATTCACACAGACCACGTTGCTCCCAGAGGAAGGGTGTGGAGGCACCTGTTGTTGGCCTCCCTTCAGGCACAGGACCAAAGATGGGAATTTCTGCAGCAAAAGTCGGGGGCTGAAAAGTGTGTGGTACCTGCCCATCTTCATCTGCACTGACTTCTTCTGAGCTCGCACTCAGATTGAATAGGTCCATGGGCAAGTCCCTGCTCCCTTCCTTGCCCCCTCAGCACTTACCTTGACAGAATCAGCCAATTCCCAGTCTGAAGACCCAAAACACCAGTCTCTGAAATTGGATTAAAGCATTAACTTAGGCTAATGTCCATGATTCCCTGCTGGTTGTCCTGCCTTCCTCCTGCTGTCACAGATGCTTCTCTCCTTGAAGAAAAAATGCTCTCTTTTGTTTCAGAGCTTTTTGTCCCTTTCCAGCTTGAAACTACTGCTCTCATCCACACTCCCCAGGATGACCAAACCCTAGCTTCTTCTGCCTCTCAGAGGCATGATGGCCTCTCAGGTCTGAGAAGGATTTCAGGGTCTCCAGCTCCACAGTGTTAACAATATGCAGTAGTCCTTGGTAGTTTGGTCCTGCAGAGTGCAGAAAATCTCCTAGAAATGCTACGTGCCCTCAGTAACGACTAAAAATAGAGCAGTTACACGCTCTGTCCTTAGTGAAGCATCTAACAGATGCATGTCCCAACTGAGATGGCCTGACCCACACTGTCAGAAGTATTTGAATGTCTGCTAGGATTTACAAAGTTTCTCAGTAAGTTAGACACCTAAAACTCATTAATAATTCACTCTGAGTAAACAGCTAATTTGCCTTAAACTGGAAAGTCACCATTCCTTGGCTTTAACCTTGTGCCATCCCCAGTTGTGTGGTGTGGAGCAAACACCACTTCAGCTCTTTGAAGGCCAATCGGTCAATGTTGGGCTGCCATGATCAACATTTGATCACCTGAAAAGCCCACCTTGGTCTTTTCAGGGCATAAAATTTAATTTGTCAGAGCTGCAGTGCCATCTCAGTGTTCTAGAAGCTTGATACCATCAGGATACTTCAGATACTTTTTGCTTTTGTGGTGTAGTGTGTCTGGAAAATTATGAACTCAGACTGTTCCTCCCATTTCCAAATTCAAGTGCCAAATGAGAAGAACATGCTGCAACTGAGCACCGTTAAAACCAGCTTTATTACATGTGGATAAATATAGTCTCAAGGGCTCCATTTTGGTGCTAAGAGATGTCACACTGTATTTTCCATTGCTTGGGATTACAAAGCTGTTTCCATACTCCAAGAAATATTTTCTGTAATCAGCAACCTTTTAAGCATTAGGATTATTTCTTTTTTTCTTGTGGCTGTAGATTTTTTAACTCAGAGATACTCAACAAATAAACCCTCCCTCTTCCCCTCCCCCAAGTCATGTGAGTTTTCAAGTTTTATACAGTATATTTATGTAAAAAACTTTTTCAAAATGTTAGTGCTTGTGTATTTTTTCTGTGGCAATACTCTTTGTCATATCAGCTGATGCACAGTTAAGGGAATCTGTTACTCTAGATTTGATCCAGAAGGAACTGAGGTTAGTGGAAGGGGCCTCGCGTATGTGTGGGCTGTGGGACCGGGTCTTCACCAAATTCTTTCACTTAGAAATCAAAAAGTGTGCAATTAATTAGCATAAAATTTAAATCCCTCCTTCTCCTAGCAGGCAGAAATCCAGCTGAAATCTGCCAAATTTAATGAGAGAGGGCTTGTGTCGTTAGGTGCTCATGAACTCCAAAAAAAAAATAAAAAGCAGAAGCTTAATATTCTCATTTATTATTTGGTACAATACTCTAGCAAAAAAAAATGAAAATTATCTTAATGGCTGCATTTAGAATATGAGCCAGTCATCAACAATGAGAGTTTTACAGCCCCAGTACTCCATTAAATGTCAGCTATCCTGCAGAAGAAGAGTGGTTTTGCAGTGGTTTCGTGCCAGGCACTGGAATTCGCCTGCAGAAGACAACATGTGAACTGCACAAAACCAACATGGGTCGTAGTTTTAAATACTCATCATCTTTCTCTTGTTTTAGTCTTTCGTGTGAGTTCTTACCGTGAAAAAGGTCTCATGTTCTCATAATTTAAGACTCCAGCCTCTGTATTGGCCCATGGCCCAGCGTACCAGTAAAATACATTTTTATCCATCACACTGTAGATGGGCATGGGGGTGTTTTGTTGACAAGCAGTTAGGTCAGGTGAGACATATCTCACTTCAACACCTTGTTGAAGGAGTTGTCCGTGCAAGCTGGAGGGCAGATGGTCCCCACAGCTCACTGTGGAGGGACAGGTATTTCCAGTGATGCTCTTGTTGGGTAGGTCAGGTAGCCCAAGTAGCCTAATGCAGCAGGTCGATTGCCATGTGGCCACCTACTCACAGATATTCCTGGCCTTCATGTCTGTCAAGGATGTGGGAGAGGGAAAAGAGTGTCAGGGGAGGAGAGAGGTTGGAGTTGTAGGCTTGAGATGTCTTTGTGGAGAGGGACCTCTCACAACAGGGAATCATAGAATCAGTCATTGAATCGTTTGGTTGGGAAAGACTGAAGATCATTGAGTCCAACCATAAACCTAACACTGCCAACTCCACCACTAAACCATGTCCCTAAGTGGCAGCTATAGTCCATGAGCATCATCCCTGAAGGCTTCTTTGAATCTTGTTCATAGAAAAGATGCTTTGAGTCCTAGCAGGGGTCAGGTGAGAGGAAGGAAGGCAGATCGCAATGCACTTGGAGCTACAATGCTGCCAGGTTGGTGTTTTGTTTCCCCAGTGGAGATACAGTGATTTGGCTGTAGGCTCCTTGGCCAGATAGTAGGAAAAATCCATTTTTCTTCCTCGTACCCAATTCCTGTATGCCGTCTGGGCTTGAGGCACCTTTCAGACCTCCATAGGAAATGTCAGGGGATAAAATGTCAGCTCTATCCCATAGAAATAGGTGGCATTGCCTTTAGTTCACGTTGTGGGTCTACAAAACACTCTGCTCTGTGTTATGATGTGATAGGATGAAAATAATCATTCCCAAGTCACCTCGCCTGCTTGTTGCTCCTCCAGTCTCGCTGTAGATTATGGACATTATATCAGCTTATAAATGTACACATTAAATTTCCCAATCCCTGTTCCACCAAACCTGGTTCAGGATGTGTTGACGTGCAGTTACTCCAACAGCCTTCACCTTCAGGGACCTGCTTGCTAGAGAACACTCACTTGGGGAATGGTATTGTGACACTTCCATCTACACAAGCAGGGATGTCAAGTATGGCCAGGCATTTGCTGCAATATGGTCCTACAGAGGTGAAAGTCGCAAGCGCAGGCTTTGAAGGGAGTTGAGTCTTCTCATGCACCATGGTAGGACAAGGCAAGCACTCTGTCTCTTACAGAACAAGAGAAATTAGCTCTGCACCCAGCAGTTACAGTCCATTCGTGGTGATGCACGCTGGAAACTTTTGAATTGTTTGCATTCCAGTTTGTACTGAAGATTTGATTCGAACTTTGTGTAAATGATCCCTCTGGTGTGTTTCACATATGTGTATATATATGTGTATATATATGTGTGTGTATATGTATGTGTATATATATACATATGAATCAATCAATGCTGGTGTTTTTACTTTTTAAAGTTCACAGGGCAAAGGGCATGTTGTTAGTTTGCTGTAAGATTCTATTCTGTATATATGTTTTCATGTAAATAAGTGAAAATCTATATTCAGAGTTATATTTTAATTTTTATTCAAAATGAAATAAATCCCCTTTTTACTTGAAACAATTGTAAGCCACGTTGTTAATAAAGTAACAATAAATCCTGTTTCTCTCCAGGGTAGTTTTTTGTTTGGCTGGACAGTGAGGATTGTGTTTTGATGTTTTTGGTTCATCCCTAAGGAGGTATGGTGAGAAAGCCACCTGCTTACCTTCACTGCTAATACCAGCTTATCTCCATCTTGAGTGATCTCATGCATCTTCTAGGACAGGCCAGTCTGGATTTGTCCCTTGCAGTGTTAGACACTTACAGAGGTATCTCTGGAGGCTCCCTGTTTGTCCCTAGAGGGAGGCACCTGCAATGAGATTGAGGTTGGCCAAGTTGAATCACCCTAGGGAACTGCCTTTCTTCAGTGCCTTTGGAGGACATCCAGAAAAGGTGAACTCTCCATTTAGGTTAATACTAAGAGATTATTAACCCAAGCCAGCAGCCAGTCTACATGGATGGGCATAGGTAGATATCAGCTGTGGGGGCATCGCTCAGAGCACCCTGCGCACGCAACAGCATGACTTCCAGGCTCCTCTCCAAGTAGAGGTGTGTCTCCACATCGATGTGCCCTGCATACTCCACATCCCAGCCCTAACAAGATGTGCCTGAGGTGGTTCGGCCACACTCCTGCCCTCACTGAGTTCCCAGACCTCAAGGAGGTGCAACACAACCTCTGTAGATGCCAAGCTGCAACCTCAATTTGTAGGGTTTGAGTTTATGTGCCTGCAAAGTCTTCCCAGGAGCAGTATGACAGAATGTGAAACAAGAAAAATGAGTGGGTGAAGAGACATGAGAGCATCCAAGGACCTTCTAGGAGAATGTTCTGGTTTTGTTTAGTGAGGCCTGAGGTCCCTGCTCACTAAACAAAACCAGAACAGAGAGTGACAGGGAGAGGGCTGAAAGACAGGACTGAATCATAGAATGATTTGGGTTGGAAAGGACCTTTAAAGGTCATCTAGTCCAACCCCCAATGAATGAAGGTAATGCAGTAAGCAACAGGCACGAAAGGATGTGGTGAGAGAGGAGCTAGTGGTGGCAGGACAAGAATTACGGCAGAACCACAGCGCATGGAGAAGAAACAGAGCAAACAAAACTTCCCAACCCGTACAGCAGCCATTGAACATGGTGGGAGGTCTCTGAATGGCATCCTGAGTCCTGCCCAGAAAATCTCTATTTCCTGGCCTAGGTTGTCTACCATGCATTTGCCATTGGTCTCATCACCCATCCCCTCTGCCCCACTGAAAGTGAGTTAGTGCACATCCTATTGCATCCATTGCTACGTCCATGGCAGAAAGTGAGCACCAAGTCTATAGAATTCACTAGCTAGAACTCTGATGACCCTTGTTTTCATTTTGCACCATCAATCCCATTCAGATGTCTCTGTGGATGCGGCAAAAAAAAAAAAGGAGAAACAACATTTCTCCTTCCCTGGTCCACTATTTCTCTTAGTTTTTCAAGACTGGCTATTCTTTAGCTGGCAAAAAATGCAAGCATAGGCAAGCAAGTGGGTTTAGGGTGATCTACAAAAGGATCAAACCACTGGAAAGCTTTTATTTTTTTAACAATGTCAACATTCTTGAGATGAAAATCCTTCTGTGTTACTTATTATGACACTGTTAGCCATAGCCCATGTTTTGGGAAGGACAAAAGTGCAGAGAGTCAGAGAAGTGATCTGTTCAAACAGCCTTAAAAATAAAGCTTCAGACCAATGGATAGTGACATGAGTTGACAGATGACTTGCTAGACCACAGAAGTCCTCACTGAAAGGTTATGTAGAGAAAGGGAAGGATTTATAGAAGGAAATAATTCTGATCTAAGTCTGATGGTGATATAAAACTAAAAGAGCAAAAGCTTGAATGTTTTATGATGTTCTTCAGAATCCAGAGGTGAAAATAAATCCATGTATCTCCCTGCAGCTTATTATATAATCATTTAAAAGCAACGCAAAGGTCAGACACTGGTTTTTGAATTTCTGCCCCAGCTCAGGGAAGACATGCTCAGAGCTCTGCAAAGAGCTAATTTTTGAAGAATGTAGTGCAAAATGATTTTAGTAAAACACTGGCAAGATATTCCAGCTGAACTCCTTGAAATTAATGACCAACATATGAAATATAGTTGCCATATATAATTTCCTCAGGGAAAAAAAGACCTACCAGCCTTGCATCTGACATCATAGGCCAAGGTTTTGGAGACGCCTCCACTTATAGTGTTGCAGTTTTTCACGCACAATTAATTTAGGAAAGATTTCTAGATATTTCACCTGATTTGTGGACACAATCACTCATGTAAGCAGCAGTATGAACAGCAACATGTAGTCAACTGCCCCATTAAAAAAAACCCCTACAAAAATAAAGTTAGATTTTTGGGTCTCTGAGGAAGCACCATCTTTCTTTTTCGCATACAGAATGAACAACAAAAAAAAGCAGGAAGTTGTATTTAATTCCTAGGGTTTTTAGACAGACTTTTGAGATAAATAATTATTGTTTTTAAATAACCATACTGTTGTTGTTACTGCTGCTTTTGTTAGCAGTTATTGCTTTTTTAATTTCAAGATTCATGCCTTTCAATGAAATTTAATGATTCTCGAAGTCCCTCTACTGCTGCAATATTTACTTAAGAATGATACACCTCTTGCTATCGTGTCTGTACTCAATTACTGTAAGTTGATTTTATAACTGCATCTCAGTCGAAGTTGTAATTACACTGTCTTCTCTAATAAGTCATAAAATCTTAAAACCAGAGAAAAATAGTCCTGCAGGACACCTTGAGGTGTCAGCTTGACTCTTTCGCCTCTATAAGGCAGGACCAATTAGACAAATCTTATACCTATTTGGCATTTGTTTAACCTGACCTTCGGATGGGTGTCAAAACAAGACCTCCAGCAAGTAGCGATTCCACAGCACTTGTACAGCATATAAAAAAAAAAGTGATGACATTTGGATAATGAAGTGTAATATTCCCAGGCAAAACCACTGAGCTTATGTTGCCATTGAATGGCCATTTTGTTTTGAAAAGCTCAATATGACTAGTGATTAATACAGCAATTAATAAAAGTAAAAGCAGCAAATTTGCAGTTAAGATGGATTACATTTCAAGTAAGCAACTGTAATAATAATTTCCATCATGAGTCCTTAGGGAGGTAGAGCACGTGATCTGGAGGTTACAGCAGATGGTGGTACTACAGTCAACTTCTCTGCAATACCTACTGCTGCCGTCGTTGTGCTTTTGTCTGTGGATAAGTCCTGTCTGGAAATAAAGCTTTGTAGTGTAGAGCTTCCAGCTTGTGCCCAGGCAACACTCAGCCATGCTGGCTGAAGCAGAAGATCATATCCAAGCTTGCAAGGGCTAGGCAGTAGGGTCTGCCTACTAGTGAGCTGAGCAAGAGCTGTCAGCCACAAAGAAGAGTAGATGGGCTTCATTGGCATTCAACCTCAGCTGCTTCTGAATCAGTCGGACACTTTCCCGTGCCATTTCGGGAAATGCAATACCTATGATGGACATGGGTTGGGAATGCTTGAGCATGTATTTCTTCCAGGCATGATACTACAGTCTCCTTTAGTGGAAAACTCCCACCAGCTACTCAGAGAGCTAGGAAGAGCCCTTAGCTCCAGAAAGAGCTGTTAGCTCTTGATGATCCTGCTCTAGGTGGGATTTCCAAGATGATGGCTCTCTGGAACCTGCTGTTTGTTCCCAGAAGAAGACATTGACTGCTTTCCTGACCCAGTCCAGGATTAACAGCAATCTTTTATTCTCTGCTCCAAATAGAGCTTTTAAGATGTCCTTTTTGCTAACACATGTAAACCTAAAAATCTCCGTAAGAATCAATGTAAGTTTTAATGTAAATGTGGAGTCTGCACATCGCAAAAGGGAGAGAAGCAGAAGAGAAGAAGAAAGGAAGGAAAACAAGCAGATCCAGACCCAACACCAGGGACCTTGAACCAAACCCAACACCGGAAAACTTAAGAGCAGTTGTGAATCTCCTAACTTTACTTCTATGAGAAAGTGAAGCTTTCTCATACTTGAATATGTAGGTACTATTTGAACTAATTTCCCCAAATCAACTTCAAATTCATGAAATTTTCAAGCTAGCTGAAGTAACTAGGTAAAATGTGGAGCAACTACTGTTGGAGTGTGCTTAATCTGAGGTTGGCTGCTGCTATTTCAGATGTGAACTACGCCCACGTGTTGGAGAGCCTACACTATCTTCCCATGTGTATCAGTCAGATGAATAAAAGGAAGAACTTGTCTCTGTAATCCTCCCTCAAATGCCTGCAGAGCACTCGACACATTCGCTGCCAAGGTAATTTGCAGTCTGTCATGGTGAGGCTTAGCAAAAGGCGAGGACCTTTACAGGGGAGGAAAGTGTTATCATCACTTACATGGACTTGTTAGTGAGACCTGGAGGCCTTGCAATGGTCAGGAGGCTTGTTCCCACTGGTTTAAGGTGAGATCACAATGTGTCTAGGGAGAAGAGTGCTTGGGAAGATCACCATGTCAAAATGCAATTATTACTCTGAAATTCCCTTTTGTTCATAATTGGAAGGAACCTCAAACATCCGCTGTAAATCTTTACACTTGCGTTTGCACAGGAAACGTGCAAGCTCTACTGAGCTCCTGGATATATGGTTGATATTAATTGCATTTTATTAATACAGCTTTCTACTTTACAGCCTCCACAGTGGGAATTTACCCAGCCAAGGAGGGCTTGAGCACAGCAAGTCCCCACCTACAATTGCGCAGTGCCCTGCTTCTGAGTGCCAGACCTCTGGCATCTCATTTTCATAGTCTGTTATGAAGATAAGTGACAAGCATGAAAAAAAGAGACGATCTGGGAACCTAAGGACTGCTCTGCCTCTAGTATAAATGCCTCAAAAGACCAACATTAGGCTGAATTAAAGCCCTGAAGTGTCATCTCTCAGGAAAAAATCCCTCATTTTTTCTGTGCTTGACCAGTATCTACAATTCCTGATGCCTTGGAACTTGCCTTCATTTTCAGCCCATGTTATTACAAGTGATAAATAAAGTAATGAGAATATCTTCCACCAATAACTTGTAATAAATTCATGCATCTCTTTCCCTCAGGAAAGTCCTGTTGTCCTCTCTCAGCACATTAACCACTGAGGCAGACCATGATGTTCCTGCACATCACACAGCATGGCAGTGCAAAATTGGGAATTCTTTTTTTTCCATTCTCCCTACTCAGGGGTCTCCAATGCACCTCAAAAGCCAATTTGAAACCTTCCCTCTCCTTCAGTTGGCTGGGAACACTGTGTACCTGTGGGCAGGTGGGATGGTACCTCCGTCATGGTGTTTCTGGAAGAAATCTGAATTTCTGTAAGAGGACACTGTGGCTGGGGCGGGGCAGGGCAAAAAGGAACTGGTTGAGGCTTAAATATTTGTTGGCAATGAGGTGAGCGGAGGAAAAGATTGTATCCACAGATCTCAAAGAGGATCCTCATCAAGAGGTACAGATGCAGCAATGACCAAAATTTGGGATGCATGTGATGGAAGGGTCTGGTCCATAGCTAGTGAAGACAGTCTTTCCTTTGACTTTAAAAGCAGCTGGAGCCAGCCAGGATGCCTAGTGCCTGATGAGAAGGGCAACAGGATGGGAAAGAAAAGGGATGGAAAGTGGAGAAGAGGCTGGAAATTTAACTGTGGACTGCTAAATGATGCACCCAGTGTTAGGGGATATTGTTTTGTGCCATGATTCCTCTGAAACCCAATACAACATGGTTAGAAATGTGTTTCCAAGATTTATTTCTCTTCTGGGAATGAAGATGCTATTGCATAGGCAATTTGAAGTTGCTTTGTAGAGGGGGGGTTATTTCTTTCTCTTTTTTTTTTTTTAATTCCTTTAATAAGAAGCAGCTTTTTTGTTTCCATTTACAATTGTTAAGCTACAGTGTCTATGTGCGTGCATGTGTCTCTGCGTGTGAGAGTCTCCAGACCATTGTGAAACACAAACCAGAATATCAAGTCTTTGCGTTTCCTAAGATCTTTTTTTTTATCTGATATTGAATTAAGTAAAGGGCTTAATGTTCAAAGTGGTATTTGGGGAGTTACTCGCACAAATTCTGTTATTGCTGTTAATGGGATTTGTGCAGATCGCTTTGAAGATGAGTTCTTTAATATAGAATAGGAAAAGACATTCTAAATTGTAATTTATTTCAGACAAATCTATCTTTACTTTTTACTGATAGAGCATTAGAGACATGGGACGAGGAAGCATTTGCTGCATTTTTTTCGTATATTAGTATTATTGACAGACATGTGAAGATAGGTTTGGTTCAGATAATCCAGTGGATACTTTGCTGAATTTTTAGAATTGGAAAGAAAAAAAAGAATTTTTAAATAGTGATGAAATTCTGTGACAATTTCCAAGAGCTGAGCTTGCAGAGAAGATATGTGGGCTGTTTCCTCCTCAGATCCTTGCAACCCCTATATTTTATCCTCTGATCTGGATGATAAAGCTGACAGAACCTATATAAATTATAGTCTTTGCATTATTAACTGCCTGTTTCTAAAAGATTAATTACAGAATATCTCTTACACTCACTCACAGATCAGTATTAGTGAGACACGCAGTATTATTCAACAATATCTCTTCCTGAGTCACCCAGTCTGTTCTGGATGTAAACAGGGTGGTAGTTCCTAAGCACAGAGGTGTGAAGAAGTTAGAGGAGAAAAAGAGTATGAACTTCTGTGCTTTATCTACTTGTCCTAACTCCCTACATATAGGCTTGTGGTTCATAGTAAACATGAAGCAATTTAATACACTTAACCTGCAAGCCAAGGTTATATTGTCACCTTAGTGTTAGCACACTTTCTTCTCCAGTGAGTGGTCCCATCCTCCCCCTGTGTCATTTCTGCTTTCTCACTTGTGCTAGCATCAGTATTTTGTCACTTGGGAAATTCATCTGGCTAAAGACTAACCCACATTAAAAAGCCATCTTACCTCTCAGGTGGCTCAATTTCTCAATCTATCTGTCTGCCTGGATGTATGAGCTTTTCCGTCAGTATTTTGGGAGGGAAAGGAGGAAAGGATGATCTTTTTTGGTTGCACTTGGATTTACACTGAATTCAGGTATGGGAGTTGCCGTAGTCCTAGAGAAAAGGGCAGACACTTCCTCATGCCTCCCTCAAAAAAAAACCTGAGAAGATTCTTCAGCATGGCTCTGTAGCCATCTAGTTGCATAAATTTGAGGACCCAAATAGTTCTGAACTCTGAAGTTTTGGAAGGAGATTTGAGGTGTTTCCTGCAGGGTGGTAGGAAATGCCTTCAGATGTATCTGATATTATCAATTGTGTTAAAAAGCTGTTTTGTTAGTGGCTGCTGTTTCTGGTGATACATGTCTTTTGCAAATGTTTCCAAAATTACCACTTGAAATATAGCCGTTCTTACTCTGCTCTAAATTTTCTTAACCTTGAGATGATGCTTTCTTTGCTAATTAATGCTTTACTTCCTCACTCCCCCAGCCCTTGTAGGTTTCTCATTTCCTCCCACCATGGTCCATCAACATCACTTAATTTTAGCTTCTCAGGCTAAAGTGCACCACATTAAATTCCTTCTGTAGCCAGGAAGGAGACAAGCACCTCCAGATGGCAATTTATCTCATCTGTTTAAGATGATTACCTAGGACAGGATCATAGAATAATAGAACCATAGAATGGTTAGGGTTGGAAGGGACCTTCAAAGGTCATCTAGTCCAACCCCCCTGCAAGGAGCAGGGACATCTCCAACCAGATCAGGTTGCTCAGAGCCCCGTCCAACCTGACCTTGAATGTTTCCAGTGATGGGGCATCCACCACCTCTCTGGGCAACCTGGGCTTGTGTTCTACAACCGTCAGTGTAAAAATTATTTTTTTCCTAATATCTAATCTAAATCTACCTCCCTCTATTTTAAAACTGTTAATCCTAGTCCTGTCACAACAGGCCCTACTGAACAGTCTATCCCCATCTTCTCTGTAGGGAGACAGATGTCTCCAGAGGACAACTAACTTAGTCAATGTATCTAAATTTTGGAAGTCAGAGAAATCTCACCACAAAGTTGCTTTGGGGATAAAAATTAATTTATTGACTTTGGAGTCGCAATATTTTCCCCCACTTCCATTCCAAGTAGTTTTCACCTAACTGACATAAAGAAACTCTGTTCACTTTGAAATCAAGAATCTTCATTGCAGACCAGTTCTGATGTACACTTTTGCTTAACAGAAACAAATTCAGCTTCATGTAGGCTTGTTTTTACCATAAGCTTTTCTAAAATTTGTACTTCCTTCATAGACAACCTCACCAGCTTCTGCCCAGGTGGCCATCACAGCAAGAGATGACACCAACTCTTAAAAGTAGCATTTGTCTCCCAGTTCACACCTGGGATGTTGAAGTCTCCCATGTTAATGCTATTTTTTTTTTTTTCCTTTAACAATAGCTTCTGCCCATGTGCAAATCCAGACACGGCAACTTGTCACAGTCTCAGCACCATCTCTAGGGACCTTGTCCTACCATTCAGTCCAAAAGAACTTCAGTTCAAGTTGGTTCTCTGTCAGTCATGCTACATTATATTAATTATTTTCCTTATATCCTAAGCATGCAACTCTCTCTCTCTCCATTCGATTAATTCTTGAACAGCTATTGACTTCTATGTCTGTATCACAGATATATGCCTAGCAGAAACAGATTTCCTTTGTTGTCCCATCAGGGATCTATTGCTCTTTTTTACCCATTTAGTTCCTTAGACTCCTTATGTTAATTTATTTTCTTAGCTTATGTTTATTTGATCAAGATTCACAGGCAGCCATGTCTTAGATCTCCAGCAGGAGCTGCCAGGGAAGTGCTATTTCAGGGAAGTGCTCAACCAACCTCAGAAGCCTCACTGCAAGGTGGAGTTCATCTCCCAGAGCAGTAAATGCTCTAACACTGATAAACAGCTTGAAGAACAGAGCCACATCCCAGACACATACCTGGGAGCTCCACCTGTAAAGACTGGATGGACTTAGGCTTGATAGTAAAACCTGGGTTTGGGGGGTACAGTACACAAATTAAATTATTAGCTCACAAAATAAATGATTAATATATTTCACCCATTCCTTTGCTTACCATTAGATGGTAAGCACCATCTTTCTTTGATGCTCACCGTCTTCTTTTTCCTATGGCACACCTTAATCCATTACTGTGCCCTGTTTTTTCTTATCTTATAAATCAAAACCAACTATTTACACATTTATATACACAGAAAAGTGCCTTGTGAGTTTTCAGGAGGAAGTAATCTGCTGTATCTTCAGGCATCTCTAAAAACCTGTCCCTAAGGCAGTAACTATTTACTACAAGCGAAACAAAATACTTCGCTAAATAAAATGATTCCCTGATAACACAATTCCCAAGGTAGAGAGGGAGGAGAAGAGGGACAGGATAAGAGACTTTAATTGTCTCCCTTTTCCAGCAGGAAGCAAGCAGAAGGAATAATTGTTAATTGTTGTTAATTGTTAATTGCTGCCTTCTCCATCTGCAAAGCTTTCATTAGGAACTAATGAAAACTTAAAAGAGCTTGAATGGGCATATTACTCTCTGGCTCTACAACTCTTTTTCCTCTATAGCAGAAAAGGGGTAAGTTTTCCAGGGACATTTGTTTAGAAGGATGCTCAGAGCCTCTTGCCCTGCCACATGGTTTCAGCCACGTCAGAGGAACACATCGCTGTGAAGAGTTTAATGGCTTCTGAAACATGATGGGTGTTTTGCTATTATTTCGTCTCCTATCCACACTGTTTGTCACATGAGAGGGACACTTGTCATCCAGGAGTGCATGCTTCGCGGTTTTCTTTGATGAAAAGTCTTTTGGCAGCAGCAGTAGAGCATGATTCAAGAAATGCAGCTCAAGACCCATTTCTACTGCAGCCCTCCCAGAAAGGCCCTGCTCTCAGGAGAGTGGCTTTGTTAGGTTTCCTGGGGCTGATCTGATCTGCAGAAAGCCTCTGCACCTTGCACAGTAGATAATGAAAGCGATTTGTATTGTTGTCCCTCAAGAGCCCACCCTGCACTTAGGACACTTGCACAGATGAATCTCATATTTGTAGAAAAGGGAGGGTGATGACCAGTGGGCAAATCCCACCGTAACAAGTGCTTCAGGACACCCGTTGCTGTTGTTCTGTCCCTGCAATAACAGATCCTTGTGTAAATAAATCTAAGAGCACTTCATTTGGAGCAAGTATTAACACTGAGGCTTAAAAAAGAAACTGAAAAACCCACTTCTAATTCCCTACCATTAATTTTTGTGGGAAAATATTTACATGTGTTTCTCTGTGCAGAAGCTTTTCATCTCTTCTTATCAAGCTTTTTTTGCCTTATCCAGGCCTTATTAATTCATTCTGATTTCAATCAAATCTGGAGGCATTGGGCTGTATGTGGGATAGGAAGATGGCAGATGAGTACAGAGAGCTTCACTTCAGGAGCTGCCTTACCTCCTGCCAGCCACTGCATCTATTTTGTGTATCTTTCCATCTCCCTGTCTGTAAAATGTGCAAAGTACTGCTTACTGCACTTCAAAAATCTTGTGAGTTCCTTAGTCTTGGAAACTAAATATTATGACATATAAAAGCACAGGGTATAGATATATCATAGACTTCACACTTGTATTTCACACCCTCAATTATTGTGGCACTCCATGGTGACATGATATTTACCAAAGACTTCCTGGAAGCAGATTTGAAATTTTATTTATTTTTTTCCAAGACTAAAAACTGTTAAGCTCAGTGTTTATCTGCAGTGGCAAGGGAAGGTGCTCAATGAATGGTAATGATAGGTTTCTAGTCATAAAAATAGCCTTTCCTATGCTGAGGGAAAAAAAAAAGAAAATAACCTAGGAGATTTTTCTGGCATTAAGGCAGTCAAACTGTGTCTTTAAATAGTGTGAAAACTGACAGATCATAAAAAATAGAGAGAACAATCATCGGAGAATGTACGATAATCTGGCAATATGGAAATTACAAATTTTAATATTTCCCCCTGAGTCAATGAAATATGCAAAGGAACTACTGCATAATACAGCAAGCTCTGTGTAATCCCTAGGTAGCTAGAGTTGGCAAGATACTCTATCTGGCAGTTTTTTTTTTTTCTTGGTTAATAACAAATTCACCAAATTATTTCAACAGTGAAGGACAGAAAAATCCTCTCTGAAGTTCAGTTCTTGCACAAAGCTGCTCTGTCAAATACCCAAATTTGATGATGCTCTGGTAGTTTCTGATCTTGCTGAATTCTTATTGCAATGTGAAAAGTCAGTTGGTCTAAATTTCTGCAGCTGCCATCAGCATTCATTTGCCATAATGCATTTTCTTGATGATCCATCAAACCCAGCTTTTTCTCCAGCAGAAACCAGCAAGCCATCTGAAACAGCGGGGAGGTCTGTTCCCTGGACCACGCTCACCAGCTTGTGACTGGTTTCCTTTTTAAATTGAACATTTCTCTTGCAAATTTGGAAGAAATCTGAACAGCCATCAGATTCAGGATTCCTCCCTCTTTGGTAATAAAGCTGCAGAGTAAAAGATCAATTCCTCCTTGAAGGAGTAAAAAATATTTTGTTAACTATGGTCAGTCACAAAATGATGATGCAGCACGCAAACCTTTGCTAGAAAAACAGCAGCACCAAACTCACCAGGCAGATAGCTGTCTGTGAAACGTGACCGAATGAGGCGTGCCTTTTGCTTAAAAGCTTCTTTTTTTTTTTTTTTCCCAAGAGGTTTTGTTTAGTTTCAGTGCCCAAGCTGCGCTTGGAATAACGGATTGCAGCAATTTCCAAACAGAGCGGAAAACACAACCAGAGCTTGCTCGAGCTCAAGATCCTCGTTCGGAAGAGCACTTCAGCATGTGCTTAACTTAAGCATATACTTAAGGGTCTGAAGGGCTGGACAACACCCTTATGCCCCTCTAATTAGAGATTACTCAAATCATGCTGCAATAGAGACCAGCAACGGAAGATGACTCAACCCATCTCCCCCTAATGCATGACCAGAAGCAACTCCAATGGTTGGGAAACATACTTCTAACAAAAAGACAAGGGATTTGTCTATATTCAGAGTTATACAGGCATATTCTGGGCTAAACTAGACAGGGAGGAACTGGCAGGACTGTCCAGAGAGTCCTGAATAGAGAAGTAATGCTGCATACACACAACGTTGAAATTAGACCATTTTATTCAGTCCTTCTGTGGGAGGCATGGAAGGAATTTGTGCTGTGAAATGGTGCTTGCATTGCCTGGAGAGATGATGCTGACAGCTCAAGGCTGACCCACCTGAAGTTAAAGTGGCTCCAAACAGGAGTGAAGGATTTTATGGTGTGCTGGGACTGGAGGTAGGGACAACACATCAGTTATTGCAGAGTGGAAGGCAAACTCTGAACACCAATGTGGACAGGTGGGGTCTGACTGCAGCTAGCTGAGCTCTGACGAGGTTTTCCAGGAGGGGATCCGATCCTCTTAGCTCTGATCCAGGTTTGCTAAGCTCAAGGGAGCCTGCAATCAGACTTAGCACCCTGCTAGTCCTGGATAGGCAGTTTTTATTAACGGCAGAGTTCAAGTACACTTGATGGATTTTGTAATTCAAAGTTTCCATTGAAAACTTCTTGTTTCCAATGGTTCTGGCTGTAAATTTCCCAAATACAGGTGCTTCAGACAGAAAATCCTCCTCAGATTTCTTCTCTGTTAACAGCGAAACCAACCTGCCTTGCACCGCTTGGTTTTAGAAGATTCCAGTAATGGCTTTGAAGTAAGTTTATCATCATCCTTCCCTCTCTCTAGAAGCGATGCTTTCTTGTTAAATGTAACAGAGTTACCCCTGGATCAACAAGAACAAATATAATCCCCCAATAAATAACAAGAGAAGCAGCCCTTTTTCAGGGGGAGCAATCAGTCCCTTACAGCAGCATGCGCCTAATGGATCCATCTCCTTCATTAGCTCTGAGCTCCTAATAACCACTGTCTTTGCCAAACAAGGGATGTGTTATGTCAGCCTCCTCTTCCGTCTTCTCCTCCCTTCCCTGCCTTGTCGGCAGCGTGCTAATTTATGTAATCAATTCGTAGTACTGCTTAATGAATAGCTTTGAAGTCGTTAGATTCATCTGCTGGTAATGGGGCTGATTGGTCAGCCTCTGAATCGTTTCCATTTTCTGAAGCCCGTCAGTGTCAGCCAACGTAATTGCTTTAGAAGCACCCTTGGAAGACACTTGGGAAGTAGCTGTACACTCCCTCTTTATATTTAAGTGGAAGACAAAGTGGAACAATAATAATACTTAGCATTTTTATGACAGTTTATATCATTAAAATTATTAACTAATTTTTACAGTGTGCCCAAAAGGTGAATCATTACTTCACTTACACAGAACAGAGACAGCGGTAAAGACAACAGCTCCTTGGGTGTTGCCGTTGATGAATGAGTACCTTTGTGCCCAGGAAGGTAAACCCAGATTGACAACATTCCTTCAGTACCCAGCTCCTACGGAAATCCCTGGGGAATGTGAGCTCTAGTATTTTAAACCACAAAAAAAAAAGCAGAACTTGCCACTGGCTTGTAAATACTGGGAACACATTCAAAGATGTTATGAGCCTTTTCTTCTCTGCAACGTGATCCTCATGGAGGCACACATGGAGCCACTGACAAGTTACAATTACTATGCTTTGAGGCAACAAGATTTTTGATCTTGATTGACAGCTCTGTGGATGACTCTTCTTGACATCCAAGTGCTCTTCTGTCTTCACATCTGAGTCCTGATCTCCTGGTGACGGACACAGCTGAGCTCAGCTCGCCCGCGAGATGTGCAGCTAGCATAAGGAATTGTGGAAACGGGGCAAATGCTTGTTGAATTCCCATCCCAATGGAAAGTATGGATCCTAGCAGCATGCCTCAAGGGATCCTGTATGGATGCAATTTGATGCTTGGGTCAGATACCCAAATGTGTGCTCACCCAGCCCTACCAAAGCCTACACAGATGCAGGCTGGGACAACAAACACAGCATACAGATTTAGCTAGGAGATGGTGAGCAGAAGGTTAGCTTTTCTTTCAGCTTTCTTGTCTGCTACCAACAGACCCAAATACTTTAATTACTCAAAAACTTTCAAATAGAAACAGTTTTGCTGTGCTTTATAATATTCATTCAAGGGTTTCAGGCTCCTCAGTGAGCTGTGATGCAGGGTGCCCTCTGGCCACACCATTTCAGTAATGACTCTGGCATTTCTGACAGAAACTAATAGCAGAAATTGTTATCAATGTTTTTAGCAAAATACTGCAAGCTAGAAATTGGATTTCCCCTCCCTTCTGCATCCTTCTTCACTCGTTAATGAGCTACTTCTTCAAGGTGCCAATGGTAAAGCTGTAAAGTGAGATGGGCAATTTATTTTCTGGCCTTGAGACCCTTAGACACAGAAACACAGAGTTATTTATTTTAATGCATCATTCACATAAAATTACATGATGCTTTACAGGTGTAGCAGAAAGACAAGTTTCCTTATCCCGAGGACATGTAAGTTGAGATATTGATGAGATGCTTGAGCAAGACTGTCGTAGTTCAGCCCCAACGGGGACCAGACTACGCAGTCTCTCTCTCACTCCCCCCACTCTCCGAGAGAATAGGAGGAGATTTGACAAACAAAAAAAAACCAAACACGCGGGTTGAGATTAAACAAAAAGTAAATTTAACAGTAATGACAAGAAAACAATAGAGTGATGGAACACAAATACAGTATAATAGCTCACAACAGATCTCTACATCCAGTCTCTTCCAACTAGGAGAGCCTCCCTTCAGCACCCTCCTCACTTATATACTGAGCATGATGTCAGATGGGATGGAATAGCCCTTTGGCTAATTTGGGTAAATTAACCCCAGCTGTTAGCTAATTAGTTAACTATCCCAGCCATAGGGGCTACCAGCTTCAGTTCTCCACCCAGCTCAGGTAAATATTAACTCTATCCTGGCCAGAACCAGGACAAAGACAAACATGAGAGGAAGGAATCTCACACTCCAGGTGTAGGTGCGGATGGTGAGAACTGTTTTTGCCATGCATTACTTCTTAGACTTCAAGAAACTGGGAGTGGACAAGACGTTTCTTTCTTGATAGGGATATTTTGACTCCTTTACCATCACTGGAGAGGTGCAGCCTTTCCAGTAGGATGATTTTTCCTGCTCTAGTTCAGCTGTTTAAAATCAGTGAAATGAATAATTCTCTAGTTCGAGTTCTCTGTTTCCCATGGTAGCCAATGGCACGTCTATCAACTGTGTGCGGCTTGCTCAAGTATTTCAAGGACTGTCCGTGGGTGCACATGACACTAAGGTGATGGAGTGGCACCCTGCATGACTAGCTCCTATGGAGGTGTTTCCACCTGCAGTTGTAGATGTTTCTGGTCTGCTGCAACCTGTAAAACAGAACTGCTTTCCTCCATACTTTCCTCCCCTTCCAGAGCACCCTAACTTTCTGTCATAGTTTTTCAGGCTGTAGAGATATAAGTTATCTCAAATTGGACGGATAGGCTTTGCTCTGTGGAAACTCAGGCATATATCACCTGCAAGAAGCTATTTTATACATATATTAATATTTTTCTTAAGATAGGAATATATTAATATTTTATTGCTATATTATTATTTTTATTAGTAGCTGAAGGAAAATGTAGAAAACAAAATACTCAAATGTGTCAGCATGTGCCAATCACTACCAGTGATGCCCCTGCTGTATCCTGCCTAGCCTCTGACTGTTGCTCCAAAAGTGAAACTCTCCCATCTGTCTTGTGTGACATCAGCACAATGGGGTTCATCTCGGCTACCCTAGGAGGTCTCACGCAATACTAGAGGTCTATGTGTGAGTAACAGCATTGTGCCTAGTCTTGTGGAGCAACGCAAAGAGCAACAGGCACTAAAGGTAGGTAAGGAGTTGGGAGAGGTTAACCAAGAAGGTTGATACAAGAAGAGCTTAGCTAGAGGTTATGAAGCATCTAGGAGAACAGACATTCGTGTTTTAAAGGAAATGTTCTTTGAGCCTTTAGGAAACAGTTACTCTAATCTACTGGATACTGCACATTAAGGGGTGATATCAGGGAAGGGCTGTGACAAGGTCTTGATTCTTTACTCCATGTGGTCAGGGATGGACTTCATGTAGTCAACAAGTTCCAGAGTGAGGACAGCTTAGACATGGGCTTTCAGCAGGTGGGAACAGTGATCCTATGCGACCTTTATTTGACTTCTTTTTTTCTTTTAGTGATTTCCTTTTTTTTTTTTTTTTTTTTTTCTGAGAAGGCAATGTGCTTTCCACATTTTTGCTTCCAGGGAACAGAGGCAAAAAAAAGAGAGATGTGACCTTCCCGTGGTGCTTGCATAGAGGGCTCTGCAAGCAGATCACACCAGGGGAAGACCTGGTTTTCCAGGGAAAGGTTGCAATGGCAGCCTACAGGTGGTGGCTGCACCTTCTCAAAGGGACCCTCGGTGTATCTATATCCCAACAGAAACTTGTGCTAGTCAGACCCTCTAGAGAGGGTTCTACCTCCAGAGATGTCAAACATCACCTGTCTTGTCATGGTCTCTAGCTCATGCCACCACAGGTACTCAACATGCTAACATTTTGCCATCCCTGCTGTATTTTCATCCAGCCCTGGTTCTAATCTTGAGAGAAGTTTAAACAAGAAAATAACCACTAGGAACTGAAAGGCTCCATCTTCACTATGAGAGCATTTTAATTTCTTGACTGAATACCAAAGCATTCTTTTCACTTGCAGTATGTATCTCTTCACCTGTGGTATCTCATGTACTTACTGACAGCATTGAGAAGAAAAACCCTGTGTTGACTTCTTGTCCTTGCTGCTCAAGGATGTCCAAGGGACCCTAACACACTGTCATTATTTTGCAAGAAACTCCTTTCCTGCCGAATTTATTTGATTTTACTTATAAAGGGAGATAGCAAGGAAGTCGTTACCTCTTCTTCCCATGCAGGCATCAGATCTGAGCAGAGACAAGAGGTGAGTGGTGCTCGGTGCTTATTTCAGACTCTCCTGCTTGCATCATTCTTCTTTGTATAAAAAGTTCAAACATGCATTGGAGAGGGGCTGGAGACATGGCCTTGACTCTTGAGCACCAAGGGACAGTCAGCTCTAGAGTAGCTCTCTGTCACAGGTTTTTCCACAATCTAGCTTTGCCTGGTAAGGACATACAAGTATTGCTGAGGCACACAACTTTGTATGGTGGCCCAAGACCCATGGCTCCAGAAAACTACTTAACAACTTGTGACATTTTTTTACATTTGCTTCCCTTGAGCAAATTTAAAGCCAAGCAGCTCACATGCACAGTGCGGCTCCAAGAGGAGAGAGCAACAACCTTCCCACAGGTTACTTGTCAGCCTTTCTGTTTTGAGACAACAAATGTGATTTCAAATCCCTGCAGGTCAAGGAGGTTGAATCCCAGTCTACCACCTCATTGCTGGAATACCAGAAAATAAGTGCCATCATGTTTGCTTTGCAAAGGAGTCCGGGTTGAAACCCCATCTTAGCTCAAATGGTTCAAGCGATTTCTGTTGTCACAAGCAGTATTCAGTTTGCAGCTCATCCCTTGCTTTGTTCCTCCTGTAGATCTCAGAGGCTCCTGTGAGCAGTGCTTTTCTCCTGGTGAAATGAACACTGGACTTCAAGAGTCCTGTTGTCTACTTCTGCCACTGTCCAGTTTGGGGCAAATTATTTCATACTTACCTGTTCGGTTTTCCCACTTTTCTATGGTTGCAGTGTTGATGTCTTCATAGGCTACTTGAAATCTAAATAAAAAAGGTAAGACTAATAATTTGATAATTCTACAGCCTCATTGCCAGTACTTAAGTGGTTTAAACCTCACATGGTAAGCCAAAAGCACTCCACCTTCCTAATGCTGTGGCTTCAGCAGTTCCTTTGAATGTCAGTAATTCAGCTGCCTCTGGGGTCCCCTTTATCAAAATATGTGGTGAACTCTTAAAAGTCACCCCTCAAGTGTGATGGAGAGTGAATAACTCTTTTCGTACTTTTCCTCAAAATGCATTGAAGTGCTAACAAAAGATATACTGAGTTACAAATAGATTTCAGGTATTTAAAGGGTTATAGTAGGAAAGATTTAGCAAAGGAATGTTTATAATAGAGCTTTCTCTCAAAATAACTATATGCAGGACAATGTAATATTATAGAGCATATCAGAAAAGCCTTTACATTAAGAATGCCATCTATTTTCATAATGGAAACATATGAGTTTCTGCTGATGTTTTGGAGAGTGAAATGTGTGTTCCTCCTCCCTAAGCTGATTATTTTTTTCTCACTTTGGCATCTTATTTGTATTATTTCTTCTTACACAACTTCATTATGACATCTGGCTGCAAAATAAAAATGTAGCCTACAGGAAGGCTTAGAATTGTGTTCCCTACAGAGCACCAGTCAGACAATAAAATAGTCATCACCAGAAAAGTGTGTTTAGAAAAGCTATTATTTGTAAATAGAAAGTTTTCTTCTGGCTTTACATCCAAACAAATGCATAGGGGCAACTTTTCAGATGCTGTAAGCTGGCTTCAGGATTGCTCTCCCAATTTTTATGAGCTGGAGGTCTGTCCAGGAGGCCTCCTTTCCTTTCTGCCACTTGTTCTGAGAGCATCTAAAAATGCACCTCTATTGGGCGTGTGTGCGGGGCTGATTTTTTTTGGTTGGTTGGTTCTTGTGTGTGTGCGTGACGGTCATCTTTCACTGTGTTCATCCCACTGTTCCTTCTCACCATGTGACAAACTCCACT
This sequence comes from Chlamydotis macqueenii, assembly GCF_036417535.1. Classification (NCBI taxonomy): domain Eukaryota; kingdom Metazoa; phylum Chordata; class Aves; order Otidiformes; family Otididae; genus Chlamydotis; species Chlamydotis macqueenii. Next base: position 4,692,311 of record NC_141556.1, on the reverse strand, counting down.
GGCCATCTCGTAGTCTTCTCAATGATGTGCCTGTCTAGATTTAGGCAATGGTTTCTGAAAGTAACAGTAATTTGGGCTTCAATATCCTCCTTTGAAAACTATGAATAATACTACTAAGAGGTCAGTGGGAGAGTTAATGCTGGATTAGAAGCAGTTGCAAGATTACTGTCACAAAGTGTTAATACATTGATTTCCTAATCCTACTGTAGGCTTAAGAAAAGAACGAAAGCAGCATGATTACTTGCTTACAAATTGGTTATGTCCATACAAACAGTGCAGAAGAAAAGGCAGGCAGATCAAAGCACAATTTTGACAATAGACTTGCTAAACAATTTATTTTAGCAACTCGTTATGAGGCAAAAGAAGGAAAGGCTTGCCTGGAGGCCCCATTGCATAAAAAAGACTTTGCAGAACTTTACAGATCAAAAGGAATTGTTTGGTGATGGTAACTCTGCTCTATTCACCTGATGGTGTTAGAAATTATATTACAGTACTGCCGTGCACTGAAACAGAACATAGAACACACAGATTAAATGGCACCTCCTCTGAGTTTGCCATTATAGTCAATGGAAGGAAACAAATATTTCTCAGGTACGACTTATTGAATGGTCAGTTTCGGATGAAATGAGGCATGCACAACATCTGCTTGCCTCCACTGACTCAGAAAAGAGGACAGGTGACTAGTCCGGATGGAAATATCTTCATTACTGTTCTCTCAGTGGAAATGGGTCTAGTCAGGATTTCAGGAATGGCTGACACTGATCATTTTCAAGAAGAGGTGGTTAGATGAGGCAAAAACCTACATTTGTGGTTTAATTACCATATTCTTTTGGTAAAAATAAAGAGAGAAAGGGTCAGCCCACCTCCATTACTTTAGGAACAAGATGTAGAATTTGGATGCCTCACAGGAAATGGGATGGAATCAGCTTTGAATTCCTACGCACAAGGCTTGATTCATCTGTTTAAGCACAGCTGTTGGGTACCACCTGTAAGCATGGGCATGCTGGACATGATCTGAGACTAGAGGGGACCTGATCCCTTTCAGAGCAGCAACCAGATGCTTGCCAGGGCATTCTGGTTGAGCTCAAGTAACACTTGCTACCTCTATTTAGACAACTGAGTTGAGTCCCTAACTTTAAGTAGCAATGATGATGTTCTCTACATGTGGGCTGAGTATTTGTGGTCCTGACACAGCCAGAGGAGACCCCATCATTACAGTCCATGGAGTCCTGAAAGTTACTTATCTATTTCCAAATGAAAGTGTTAGCCTTGCAGTTGATCTACTGACTCTGCTGTGTGTAACAAGAATTTATATACTCAGCTCACACAGCATTAGCTGTGTAGTATCTACATCCTGCCCCTGAATCTCACAAGGCAAATGTGATTCCTGGGGCAGTGGCTCATAGAGCTTGGGAAGAGTGTTGGGAGCTGGGTAGGACTTAGGCAAATACAGAATAACTCAATATGTATTTTTATGTCACTCAGAGATGTTCTTTTGCTCACCAAGAAACTTCATGGGCTCATGACATATATAGCGATTCTGAGGGCTCGACAAAGAAGCTGCACATAGTCTGCAGTGTGAGATCTGGGCAGAAGATCATTCCAACCTATTTTGTCTGTAGACATCTGTAGCCTATCCCAATTAATCTTGTCAAGGTTATGTTTTTTTTTTTTTCTTCCAAATCATATCACATAGTAACGTTCACTATGACCATAGCTCAAACAAATCCATGTAATTTAATTTTCTGCCAGTAATTATGTACTCATCCAATTCTGACTGTGTATACCAGGGTAGCCACACTAATGTCATCAAAGTTACACAAGCCTAATCAGACTGTCTCTTGATCTGAGATAATCCACAGAAGATATGTTTCTTGACCACTTTTACTCAGTTGTCCTTTATGCAAAATGGAGATGATGGATCAACTCTACTTGACTGAATGCAAGCAAAATGACATAAAAAGTCCTTTCATTCCTAACTCTTGATTTTGTTGAAGGTTTTAGACAATTAATGACTTCAGAGAGAAACATGACTGCAGGGTCCAAGCAACATTTTGTCCAGAAAGAGGAGCTGGAGACAAGAGGTGGGAATGACAGAAGCAAAAAAGATAAGTTATTGTGGAGGTATTTGACATTGGGGAATGATGCAGGTGTTTCCAGGAAGACCTACGTGGTTTTCCCTAAGGTCTCAAGTCTGTTGCCTGCATAGAGATCTGTTGTGTCGGTTGAGGTGCCTGAGGATACCTTGCCCGAGATTCCAGCTAATGCTATAGAAGAGTAGAGACAGACCACTGCCAGTCTCTTTTGGCTGTGTCTGATAACCAGAGGCTTGAACAACTGTGTCTGGACAATTGAATCAAACCTTTAATTTCTCAAAAATCTAATGCTTCTCGGAATTATAATTCAGAGCTACTGGGAAAATCTTCTTAATAGATGTAACACATAGTTGCATTCAGTCCGGGATAGCCTGCAGAAGATTTCACCAGCGATATCAACTCTTTGAGGCAGGTATTTTATTTTGCTAGTTTTCATGCCTCACACCTAATTACCTCAGGTCCTTACAACATTCAAGTAACTTCCACAGGTTCAGGCGAATGACTCCTATTTCATAAAGGGATTTTAAGGTAAAGGGAATCTATAAAGGGAAATAGATACATCATCAAGGTATCAACCAGTAAACTATGCTTTAAAACAGTGAAAAAAAAACAGAAAAAGACTTCACAATGTGGGCCGTCACAGACACTAGTGTGCTGATTTCATTGGTTTCAATGGGTTTTGTCTTCATGGCCTGTACAGGGAGCAAACTTGGAAACCCATGTTACTCAGAAAACATAGCTGATAACCTGCAAAGCCAGGTATTTTATTAGCTATTTATATCTCTGCAGCTGGGAAATTGATCTAATCACAGAAAATCTTGACTAATGACAAATGAATAGGCTCATTGTTACCTGCTTTCAACCATCCAGCTTCTTAAGCTTATCTGAGTTGCACGTCAAAAGTCTTTGGTGATTCTGTCAGTACAGATGCAGGCATCAATTGCATAATGGCCAGAGTATGCAAAAGAGACAGGCAGTAAGATAACTCACCACTTTCTTATGTTACTTTTCCTCTTCCAGACCTAAGCCTCCAAGGCAACAACCTGCAGTTGCATCAGCAGATGGTAGCTTGCTTGTCTGTGAAGAAGTCCATTGTTATTCGGAGGTTACAGATGGTATAGATTTAAATTTATCTGATCAGATATACAAGCCGTGTGTGTTAGATGAATTCCACCTATGTATGATATCTGAGCTGTTAGCTTTCAGCTTCCAGTTGGGTTAGTGGAGACAAATAGATGTTTTTAGAATACAATTATTTTACAAGGAGATGAATCATGTTCTAAGAGTGTTTCTTTCCTCTGCTGACTATAAAAGTAGTCTAGACAGCTCGTTTGGTTGTAAATACTGGAAGCATCTTGACTGAGACAGATGTGTCCACTCCAGGCTGATGGAATACTCAACCTAACCTGCCAACCATTCCAGATCAATGAACAGACATTTAACTCATTTTAAAAGTGTTACAAAGATGTGAACAAATACTATAAAATTTACAAAGATAGGATTTTGAGAGTACACAGGCCGATCAAATATTTGGGTTTTTTACTTTATAAAGTGCTTGAACTTACGTTGCCAGTATTTCAGCTTCAAGAATTGGTATCTATCTGCAAGACAAGATGTAGTTTAGCACAGCCTATTGAGCTAGCACAGTGATAACAATGTAAAAAATTACATACACTTAAAGGTAAATATATATCTATGTGTATATTTATAAATTATGCAATCTTGCTTTTTCTATGGTGCAGTCATAACGTTTAATTCAAAGATTAGTACTGAAAGAACATTTTTTCCCAGTGAGTTTAACTAACACTGTGTAATTTAATTAACCAGTTGATATAAATACAGATCAGTGTAGTCTTGGACTGTAAGTTTTCTGATACTGTGGGTTTTTCAGTGTCATATTTGCTGACATTTTTCTTAATAAGCTTATTGAGTAAAGCTCATTGAAAGATATGATCTCCAGAGATTTCCCTGTTTAGTTTTACTGTGGATTTGGATTTTTCCATTTAAGGCCATTTGAAATCCCAAATGGTCTCCATCAAAGCGACTTTCACATAGAAGTAAGTTGCTGAAGCTTCCTAAGCTCCCTTAGAAACCAACTTATCCAAATCACAGCAGTAAGTGGGGCAGCAGTATTTAATTTCAGACAGTCGGGAAATTGACTGTTACACAACTTCGGTGGTAGGAAGTTTGCTGGTAATTTCTGGTTTTAAAGGTCTTTTGGAGGATTTGCAAAGCCCTTGGGATTGCTGTGAAGGAACACAATATTATTTTCTGCTGCTAACTAAATAAAGTGCCTGAAAGATTAAGCATAGAGGCAGATCTTGCATTAGAATAGGTCAACAAGATAGATGATATATTAAGAATTCATCTAACTCATCAACAAAAATCTGAGTAGTTCTCAAACAACAGAGATCTCTATTGCAAACCACACTTTCATGCCTCTAAATCTGAATCTGATATACCAATCTCACATAATTTTATTTTTCCCAATAGTAGTATGATAACTTCATTCGACAGAAGAATTCAGGAACCCTTTTTCCAAGGAGCATATAATTAGATGCTAAGATGCAAAAGTCATATGCTAAACTCCTGAGTTCAAGTCACAGGTAGGTTAGAAACATTTCTGTTTCATTTTACAGCAAGCCAGGTTTCAAAATGAAGATGTTCCTTCTCTATTTTTCTTTATTATTTCCTGTAGGAAAATACTAAGCATGATTGTGCACTGACAAATCAGTTCCATTTCACTCTAGAGAAGTTTTCTGTTCTACCAAGACCATCATAGGAAAGGATCTGTCTTGAAGGCATATTCGTTTGTCAAGTGCTCCAAGACACTGCTTATCTGACACAACTAGGGATTAATCACATCCCTTTGTGAAGAGTTGTGGGACATGGCCGTTGGTAGGCAACACCTCAAACACAATGCAAGTTGATTCTGGAGTTCATGACCAAACTAGTGGTGCAGCAAGTTATAATTGTAAGAGCTGTTCACTCTGAAAATCCCACACCGCTGCTTACTAATCTCAGTCAAACCCAGAAAACACTTCCTTAGCTATTCCTACAGTTCAGGCAGTTCTTTTGACAAGAAAAGAGTGTTTCTTATTATATAGTGAAGAAGAAATCGGAAGCTGAATGTCATACTTATAGAATCATAGAATCACAGAATGGTTAGGGTTGGAAGGGACCTTCAAAGGCCATCTAGTCCAACCCTCCTGGCAAGGAGCAGGGACATCTCCAACCAGATCAGGTTGCTCAGAGCCTCATCCAACCTGGCCTTGAATGTTTCCAGGGATGGGGCATCCACCACCTCTCTGGGCAACCTGTTCCAGTGCTCTATAACCCTCATTGTAAAAAATTTTTCCTAACATCTAATCTAAATCTACCTCCCTCTATTTTAAAACCGTTACCCCTAGTCCTGTCACAACAGGCCCTGCTGAACAGTCTTTCCCCAACTCCCCTACTTGGTCATCCTCCTACCTGCCTGCTTCACTTGTATGAGGGAGTCTAAGGGACTGTAAATCTACCTACTCACTCCTCCCAAGAGCAGCAAATAAAATAAGTCATCCCTAGCCTTAAAAAAGAAGCTATAACCAAACAGGTATCAGTATATCTGTCCCCTTGTTTTCCCTCTCCTAGCATTTCCCTGCCTCACCCTGAAAATACTACTCATCTCACTAAAAGGAATGACAAATGCCCAAGAAAGAGAAAGGCGAATGCATCGCTGCTGCAGACTAACCACCCTGTAGATCACGCTAACTGAGGGCTTCATGTCTTATGAAGATAACGCAGCGCGTTGCTCAGGACCGGGAGACCGTTTTCCTGCAGGATGCGGTGGGCTCAGCCAAGTGTATTAATGATTCATGCTTTACTTTGCCAGCACATAATGCATCATCATCATACAGAGCCAGCATACAGCGGTACTTGAGACACATTTGTCCAGCTAATAGTTTGACTTCATCTGAAATGTTTCATTGGGTCGCTGACCTATTAATTGTCGGCAGAGCGCAGGGGATAATACATAGTCGATACGCTCCCGACTCAGACTCCCTTCCTCACAGTTACCAGGCAACCTCCCCAGCTCTGCGCAGCCCTGATCGTACTTTTCCTCTCTTCCCACTGCAAACTTAGCGATGGCGAGCATGAGAGCACGGGAGGGTAAGAGACAAGGCAGAGCATATTTAAGTTAGATGGTTTTTTACAGGCATTAAGCAATGCGCTCCTGTAATAAACAACTATGCCAGAGCTAACACTCAATAAACAGTGTGCTTTATAAGCAATTAGGGACTCACATTGTGGAACCACTGTTTCAGTGGAATGTACACTACTATCCTAACAATGCTTAGCAAGATAAGTGGCTTGTTAAAAGCATCATAATTCTCCTTTAAAAATCAATTAACAGTTTGATGCATTTTTTTTTTTTGGTGTATGAACTGCTTGGTGTCTTATTCAAATGAGGATGAATCCAGGGAACTACTTCTCCTGTTCTATTAATTGGCTGCTGTTTAACCTTGCAACTGGAAGCAAACCTAAAAAAAAAAAGTATATATGTATATATATCTCAGCATAGTAAAGTTCAGTTGTTTTTCAGCCCAAGAGGCAGATGAAGATGCTCAGATGAGTCAGATAAACATATTCCTCTTGGCAAAGGAGAAGCCAGAACATATTATAAAACTATTTCCTTTGTGTTTCTTGGTATTTTTTTTTAAAAATAAATTAATTAACAATATCTTCTCCCAATCGTGCTGAGTTAGGTAGCAGAGGTTTAATTTAGAGAGGTTTGACTGTGATTTCTACAAAAACAGGCAGTATATAGTCCTTTTCCTGAAGATACAGAATATGTCTTCCTTCTCTTCTAAAGAAACTTGCTTTATGGGATCCCCAGGAAAGGACTCTCTATCAGGGCACCAAGCACAGAAACGAGGGTGAGAAAGTCATGGGAGAGGAACATCGCGGCCATGCCTCCCCTCCATCCCTAGCAGGCAGGGCACTGAAGGACCAAATGTTCTCCTTTTTCCGTCTCACAAAGCTTTTTCATCCTCTCTAAATATTCAGAGGATTATTTTTCTTGGCCCAATTTGATGCAGTCCTCATTTCCCCCTGAGCACTGATGTGCTCTCCCTGCCATCGATTTCCTATCAGCCTTTTATAAATGCCTCCTCCATGATTAATTATTAAACTATTAAATCAAACACTGCTTCCAAGAGTTTGTAAATCAAAACACAACCTCTATCTGCCTCTCCTCAAAACACTGAGCTGTGTGAGCTACAAGCTTTGTGGGAAGAAAGTCAGCCACCATTATCCTGGACCTTCCCCTTCACACCAGCAAGCCCACTGAGCAAACAAGTACAAGAAAAAGGGAGCAGATTTTGGAAGAAGGTAAAGAAACATTACTGGACTTCAGTGCAGGGTTTCTGTTCATAATTGCAGCATATACTAAGCATGCACTGGGATTGCCTTGGATAACCAATACAGTTCACGTGTACTTCTTCAAATGCAAGTAATTGCAAAAAAAACCAAAAACCCAGATTTTATCATCCTGAGGGACTGTGCTGATCTCGCAGAAGAATGTACACTACTACATCTCCAACCAGATCAGGTTGCTCAGAGCCCCGTCCAACCTGGCCTTGAATGTTTCCAGGGATGGGGCATCCACCATCTCTCTGGGCAACCTGTGCCAGTGTTTCACCATCCTCATTGTAAAAAAATTTTTCCTTAGATCTAGTCTGAAACGACCTCCCTCTATTTTAAAACCATTACCCCTAGTCCTATCGCAACAGGTCCTGCTAAAGAGTTTCTCCCTATCTTTGCTATAAGCCCCTTTAGGTACTGGAAGGCCACCATAAGGTCTCCCTGGAGCCTTCTCTTCTCCAGGTTGAACAGCCCCAAGTTTCTCAACCTGTCCTTATAGGAGAGGTGCTCCAGCCTTCCGATCATCTTTGTGGCCTCCTCTGGACTCTCTACAACAGGACCACCTCCTTCTTATGTTGTGGACTCCAGAGCTGGAAGCAGTATTCCAGGTGGGGTCTCACGAGAGCAGAGTAGAGGGGGAGAATCACCTTCCTTGACCTGCTGCTGGCCACGGTTCTTTTGATACAGTTGACTTTCTGGCCTGCAGGTATACACTACTGGCTCATGTTGAGCTTCTCGTCTACCAGCACTCCTAAGTCCTTCTTCTCAGGCCTCCTCTCCATCCTTTCTCCATTCAGCCTATATTTGTGCCTGGGATTGCCACGACCCACATACAGGACCTCGTACTTGGCCTGGTTGAACTTCATGAGGTTTGCATGGGCCCACCTCTCCAGCCTGTCAAGGTCCCTCTGGATGGCATCCCTCCCTCCAGCACGTCAACTGCACCACACAGCTTGGTGTTGTCAGTGAACTTGCTGAGGGTGCACTCTATCCCACTGTCGATGTTGCTGACAAAGATGTCAAACAGGGCAGGGCCCAATACGGACCCCTGAGGGATGCCACTCATCACCGGTCTCCACCTGGACATTGAGCCGTTGACCACCACTCTCTGAGTGTGTCCATCCAGCCAATTCCTTATTTACTGAGTGGTCTGTCCATCAAATCCCTGTCTCTCCAGTTTAGAGAGAAGGATGTCATGCAGCATGCTCTCAAATGCTTTTTTTCTCCTTTGTTGTTTTTTTAAATAATTTTTATTTAAATCACCTCTCACTGAGCTTATTGGCAGGTCAGAGAGGAACTCGTAGCATTTCTTAGGTGAACTGATCCTGAACTGTCCAGCGACCAAAACTGGACCAAATATGTCCAGACCATTACAATACTGAACTGAAGAGAACTGGCTTCTTGCTATCTGTTGCCTGGCTCCTCCATGCTATGAATCTTTCATTGCTGCTTTTTTTTCAGCCAAGGGAGCAAGAGAGAAGTTTCACAAAAGCAATATAAAATGGACAGGTGTAATACTTCTTAGAATATTCTCATTAAAAATCAACATGCATATTTTATCTGCTTTAGAGACTCTAAACCAAGTTTCACAATCCCTGGACTTTTATTTCAGGCAGGCCAGATCCTGTTCAAGAGGAATTGAAATTCTGTCTGGGATCTTGTGAGTGAAAGAGGAAGATTTTCCTTAGCTTTGGAGAACTTTGGAGCATGCTTTCACCTTGTTGCTGAGGTAGCAAAAAAAGAATAAGGCACGTTAGTGTCTATAAGCATTTTTATACTGATTGCTTATGAAAAATTGTGTTTAAGCAGCAAAAGTAGAGGGTTTTAAAATTTTTTCTGGGCTTCTAGCTATGGTAAGAATTAAGCTGTCATGTCTCACAACTTCTTTCCTTATCAGGTCCTAGTACCTTTTTAGCCGTGGCTTGTAGAAGAAAAGTGTATAATGCAAATTCTTGCCTTTTTTCCTCTCCATGGACCTGCTGTATTTAAAGGAGTTGAATTCAGCAAGGTTTGAGGGTGGAAATGCTGTCCCTGACCTCCAGACCACTGCTATCCTCAGTCCGTTGTCACTGGAGAGCTTTGCAGGGAGCATTTCAGCTGTCACTCAGGCGTTGCTCAGGGAAATGTCTCACCAACACTGAAGAGATTTCATCTCTTTCAAGGCCAGCCTCTTAGGGGTCAACGTTATTGAGATTTTTTTTCATGATTATGAATAGAACTGAATCTCCTCTCCTCTCCTCTCCTCTCCCTCTCCTCTCCCTCTCCTCTCCTCTCTCTCTCCCTCTCCTCTCCTCTCTCTCTCCCTCTCCTCTCCTCTCTCTCTCCCTCTCCTCTCCTCTCTCTCTCCCTCTCCTCTCCTCTCTCCCTCTCCTCTCCTCTCCTCTCTCCCTCTCCTCTCCTCTCTCTCTCTCCCTCTCCTCTCCTCTCTCTCTCCCTCTCCTCTCCTCTCTCTCTCCCTCTCCTCTCCTCTCTCTCTCCCTCTCCTCTCCTCTCTCTCTCTCTCTCCTCTCCTCTCCTCTCCTCTCCTCTCCTCTCCTCTCCTCTCCTCTCCAAACCTCTCCTCTCCTCTCCGAACCTCTCCTCTCCGAACCTCTCCTCTCCGAACCTCTCCGAACCTCTCCTCTCCGAACCTCTCCTCTCCGAACCTCTCCGAACCTCTCCTCTCCGAACCTCTCCTCTCCGAACCTCTCCGAACCTCTCCTCTCCGAACCTCTCCTCTCCGAACCTCTCCTCTCCTCTCTTCTCCGAACCTCTCCTCTCCTCTCTATTGGTAAAGACAATGAAATAATGCATAATCAAAGAAATAAGATACTCCCAAATACTGTGAAGTACATATAAAGATGTTACTTGGATGATTTAGGTTATGAGAGAACTATTCCTAGAACAGTTTGTTGACACCTTTCTGAAGATACCTTGTGTTCTGCCAGAAAAGAGAGTCTGTGACACTCTTATAAATGACAATCTGCTACTCACATTTAGCTTTGTAAAAACACTTCCTTTATTTTAATAATGAAGGATGTTCATTCCATGTGTGAATGTGATTGGTCAGAGGTGAATCTAGCAAAAGCAGTAAGTATTAACCTTGATGGGCCATTCAGAATGATCTCAGTCCAGTTTGGTGGCCCATCTTAAAAATTCAAACTAGTAAGAGATAAAGCCAATAGTATAGAGTAGGTTCAAAATGACCTACTAGTCAGAGTGAGTATCCATTTGTGAGCAATTGTCTCTGGATTCATCCCAGATAACCCTGCACCATTTAACGAAGGCATAGATAATTATCCTCGGCACCCTGTCAAGCAGGAGCTTGCCACCTCTAAGACTCTCCAGTGAACCCAAAATAGAACTATGAAAAGCTAGCCTGTAGTCAATAGCTGGAAATTTGGTTCTCAAGGTCTTTATCTCCAATGTAAAGTATCTATAGGGTCTAAAAATTGAAGAAGTTTTTGAAACTCCTACTCCGAAATGACCAGAGATAAAAACAGTCCCTTGGGTTTGATTTGGAGTTCAGGGGATTGAACTGTGCTCCTCAGAGGCTCCCCTTCCCTCTGGTGACTCTAGAGGAAAGATGGTGACTGTATTTTAAACATAACACCTCTGTTCACTGTCCAAATAACCCAACTTGCACGTATCTGGACCCTCACAGAGATTCAATTCGCTTTTTAGGTCACTAATTACCAGGGAAGATGTCAGCAGAAGTGCTCTGTTCTGCATGTCTGACTTAATGGTGTCAACTCCCAGGGGTATATTGTAATATTATAGTATTTTGAGAGGGCTTTTTCTGTATTTTGAGGTTGGTTTTTTTTCTGTAAGCCTCCATTTGCTGCCATTGTATCAGAGTTGCCTTCTCTTCCTCTCTTCTTTCTATCTTCCTTGCCTTCCTTCCTGTTACAGTAAAGAGCTCGAAAATGGGAACTCAGGGTACCTTGTTGCAAAGGGAAAGGAATAACATCCTGCATTTTTTTTTTTTATTTTTAAATGACATAATTTTTGAGTCACAATTTTATTCCAGGAACTGAGGTGATGTTTTTACACTTTTAGTCTTGCTAGTGCTCTGACTCTTGGAAACTGCCTCTGAGATAATCTCAGGCATGGCGTCTGAAACACAGGTGCAAGCTCATGTTTTCTTTAACCTGTTTTATAACATGTTGCATGGAAAATATACTGCTTTATTAGGTGGCTAAGTAGGCAAACAGAATCATATCTTCTTCATTCTGTGAACAATCACTGCAATAGTAAAACACAGCAAACCCTGCTTCGTCATGCACGCTGATAAAAAGCTCTGCCATGTGCATCCTATTTTGAGCCAGCAATATATAGCAACTGCTCACAAAGTCTGTTACGATACCTGAAAAGCCTACGCTAAGCAAAGCTGAAATGAATGATAAACAAAACAGAGCCCATTTTTCTCCAGTGGTGTTTAAGTGTATGGGGGCTGTCAAGGCAAGATGCACATTAGTACTTAACCGAGAATGACTTCGGAGAGCAACTCGTAAACCTCCATTAATAACTCCCTGACAGCCTGGCAGTGCCTGTCTTGGCGTTTATCTAACAGCAGGCCACTATTATGCTGTGGCAAGTTTTGCTTCTCCAGAGACCTCTAAAATACCTGCAGGATGTGGAAACATTTGAGAAGGGAAGAATGTATCACTTCTCCCTTCTCCGCTCGAATTAGATTTATTATCATATTTAATCCAGCATGAATACTGCCTTATTTAGCATGACAACTATAATTGCATGTATGTTAGCTCAATTCAGTGTTGGCTCCAATGTGAAATTATTCCTTTCCTGGTTGAAAACAAATGACACAGACTAGACAACAGCTCGTGTTAAGATCCACATTTTAGGTACAGCGTGCACTCAATTGTACAAGATGTTGCTTGCTCAGGCCATTTTTGTCTTCTGAGGCTATTCCAGCAATCCTCAAGCTTTCCCTTGTGGGCTGGAAGCAGCTGCATGTTCTCTCTAGGCACAAAAAAAAGCAGGAAGAACTCTGAAAGTCTCCTGCAAGGACAAACCTTGAGCTCCAAAGACTGCTGATACTTGAACAGGATAGATATAAAACAACTTCCACCACATGGCCCAGGGACCATGGTCTGTTTCTTGGACAAATCCCAAACACAGTATAGACTAAGCCTGTGTAATCCTGGCAATCACTTATCTCCCTGAGGACAAAGACCCCATCTGCAAAATATACAGAAGAAACGTACCGGCTTTGCAAAGCTTTAATTCAGCTCATGGCTGCAACTCTTCTAATAATGACATATGACAGCTCTGTAAAATGTTTTTAGTTGCCAAGGCAAGCAATGGAAAAGGAAGACTAGAATATGTTTGCAAATACAACTTGAGTTAGCTCCTCTTTTCTTCCCCTGTGCAGGTGGAATACATTTTGAGGCAAAAGGGATTTGTCCTGAGCACAGGAAGGGTCTTGAACATCTCCTGTAATGGTGTGAATCCAGAAGAAGAGAAAGGTGGCGAAATAAGGAAATGCTGATAATTTAATTTGACTTCAACTTCATTCCCAAACCAGAACAAGCAAACAGTTATACAATATAGGACGAACAAACTGAGCATATATGTGCTCATGCTGTTTCAAACAGCCTCGTTGTGTCAGCTGGAGGATAGCCTACAAGACAATGGAAGTCATTCTCCTGTCTGTCCCAGGTGGCACCCCATGTCTGGTTTTGATATCACCCTTCAAGAAAGATGACTGGGCCAACGGGAGCATTTCCAGGGGAAAGTAATGATGATGATGGTCAGAGTGACGTATGTTTTGTAAGAACTAGTGAAAGAGCTGGGGTTGCTCAGCCAAAGGAGAGAAGATTTAAGGGGAAAGCTGTAACAAGGCTGTTGCAAAGGAGACAGTAAGCTTTTCTGTTTGCCCATGAGTGACAGAACAAGAAGTAGTGGACTTAAATTTCATCAAGAAAAGATTAGGTTTTTTTATTCTTCCACCGTTAGTTCAAGCATGGGATAGGAAGGGAGGCTCAGAGTACCTCATATCCTGGTTCCTTTTAACAGAGCTGCAGACTGGAATATAGAAGTTAGTGTCTTCTAGATATGTATTTGCAATATCTCCTGCCACAGCCACAGAAGCCCTTCAATTTGCCTATGAGAACATCAATGCATCTTCTCAGTACATTGCTATGCTGTAAGTGGACTTGCTCTAAAGGAGACAAGACATACATATAGCATGCATATTAAATAATCAAATACAAGCTGTCTGCCCCTCCTCTCTCAAGTTTTCTCCAGCTTTCATCAACAGCACATATCTTTTTTCTCCCTTTGAACCTCCCTTAGTGGAGTCTTGAGTGCCATGCTTCCACACAGCATTGTAAAGTCCTCCAAAGTTCATACGTCTGCAAGAATCTGACCTCCAAATAAAATGACTACTAACACCTCCAAACATATTTCCTAAGAGAGTTATACTTGGAAAGGAATGTGAGATCCTTAGCCTACCATATACAAATAGTAACAATTTTCCATTGCTCACAGGGAAGTGAAAATACAGAAGAACCTCAGTTAGATCTGGAGTTGTATTTGTAGTCCATTGAGGGGGAATGGACATTAGATCTCAGAGATTTAGCTTCAGGAGAAGTTCTGTTTGTATCAGGATTTGAGACAATCTTTGATGTTAGTGAAATAAAAGAGAGAAATATTTCCCTCAGGGAGCAGAGAAAAAAAGTCCACAGTCTTCAGCCTGATTTTCTTTTGTATTGCTGCTCCAGCTACTGTCTCCAGAATTCATTATGATAAGCAAATACTCATACATCATTGGTTTAATATGACAACTATGATGCTTAATAAGGCTAGAAGAAACATCACAGTGACTCTATTTGAGCCTCCTAAACAATCAGTTATTGCTGAGAAGGTTACACCAAGTTTTATAGCCCAGGAGCTGATTTGCAATCTGTATTCATCTTTCATTTTGACTAGACCAATTGTGTGTTCTGTCTGCGTTATCAGCTCCATAAAGATTCATTCCTATTCATTAAAATATAAGGTTTCTAATAATGCCTCTCTACTTTGTATGGGTGTGTTTGTGGTTTTATTTAGAACAGAAAGGCAGTTAAGCTGGTAACCAAATTGTCTTTCTGTCCAGTTTCACTGCAGGACTTAATCCATCTCCTCTAAACCCATCCAGTCAGATTTAAACCAAATTGTTTTTATGATGAGATGAGGGAAATTTGTCTTTGGACAGTTTATAAATTCTGAATGACTGTGAAATTATTGCATATCAAATGTCCTGCTGTCAGTCTGGGCAGACAGGGCTCCTGAGAGGTATAGCCCACACAGTCTGAAAGATGGTAAAGAACCAAAATTGACATAATGTTTGCAGCCTGGTTGAGCAATAGGCATGGTACAGAGACATCTGAGCTGAAGATATCAAAGTTTAACCAAAGACTGTCTCCAGAGAAATGGAGTGTGGAAAGTCTCAGTGAAGAGAAAAAAATGGCAGTGTAGAGAATTAAAATGATTAAGAAGTTGTAGATAAGAGGAGTAACAAATGTATTTAAGCAATGACAATACCTTTTGTATCAAAACTAGCCCCAGGATCCTCAGGCACCTGTGATCTCTACAATTTCCAGGTGAGCTTGTGCCTGTAAGTTTCAGCCTGAGACCAGAGCCAGCGTTGGATTGCAAAGGGAAGGACAGGAGAATACTGACCTGTCTTGAGGAGGTACAGACACATCAACCAGCTGAATGTCCAGAGCAATGGGTATCAGTGAGGCCTAGTAATTTCTCATCATTGGTTATCTTGGATATTTGACTAACGTCTCATTATAGAATCATTAGGTTTGGAAGGGACCTTTAAAGGTCTTCTAGTCCAATTCCCCTGTCCCTTATTAAAATATTTGTGCCATGGATGGGTTTTGTTTCATGATTCTTGCATGTAGCAACACTAGCCAGGTTATGTGCAGGTAGTTAAAAGAAAGGATTTGTTGCTTTTTCACAATTGGTGCAATGTGCTGCTTAAAGCACAGGTGTGTTGCTGTTCCTAACTACTAAAAAACTGACTAAATATCCTTTTTTAGTGTTTTTTTTTCCTAAACTAGGTTACTATTGTTAACCATGGTGATACGATAGATGGAGGGTGTGCGAGGTCTTTTAACAGGTATAGAACCATATTTTGATTAAGAAGTTAGAAGGGTGCAAAACCAGGCTGGCAAGTTAAAGAGGCAGAGAAGCATCTGGCTGATCTCAGTGGGCGAAAAAGAAACTGGAATTTGTCTGCAAGCAAGAGCACTTTCAGGGGATTCCCACAGAGATCTGTCTGGCCTTGCATCCTTCAATGTTCCTACAATCTCTGTGAAACCTACCGTGCTGTATCCATCCTGCCTGCAATCCACAAGCGACAAACTCTTATGTTGTGTTCTTCCTACCCAGGGACCTAGGCTCTGGCAATTCTCTGAAGGAGCAACCTCAGTAGTTCATTCCAATTTTGCTGTGAGGTACCACACCAGCTGTGAGGACTAACTTGGGTGTTTGTTGCCTAAGGCATGAAATTTGGGCACTAGTGGCTTATATAGGGCTGGAAATAAATGTCAGCAGTCCAAAGATAAGAAAGGGGATGGGGAGTTGGAGAGAGGACAGCTCTGCATCACTCGTTGCCCCGGAAAAGTAACAGGTAAGACCTAAATTACCTTCTTCCCTCTTGACCTCTCCCAGTATGAAACTGGGAAGCAATAATTTTTGTTTCACCACTGTGATCTGTTTATGTCATAAAGTGTTTGTTAATCATTATAGTTGTGGGCTCCTGCCTCAGCTGAGCCCTTCTCCTCAATTCTTCTTCCTCATCTACCCCAGCATCCTCCTCCCAATCTGTTCTCCAGTGCCCCTCACTAACGTGTGCCCCTTTGTCCCCACAAACATCCCTCTGTGACATGGCTTCCTGTCTAAGAAGACAGTTCTCCAGCTGGAGAGGCAAAGTGGGACCTGTCATAGAGTAGAAACAAAGTCAGAGGGAGCTCTTTTCTAAGAGCTCGTCTTGCAAGTCCTCCCAAAGGGCTGACACAGAGGCAAGAGACAGCAAGGAAAATAATCAACCTAAAGCTTCAAAATGGCCTTTCCAGATGAAAAAAGGCGCCTTCAGAACCTATAACTTGTGCTGAATTTTAACTTGCAAGATTCCCCAAACCGCCACTGTCTGAGTCCAAGATATTGTGGTTTTGCATGCCCAAATTTCAATACATCCTGAAGAAAATTCTAACTACACCCTCCACTCTGAATAAAACAGTTTCTGAGGACCGTTCAGTCCATTCCTTGAAGCTTCAATCTCCACAAAGTAAGACACTAAAACCGTTTCCTCTTGGCTACTGCTGGTTACATTGCACTTACCACAGGCTGTAAAATTGCCTTAAATATTTGAAATGGCAAAGGTAGGCACCTTAGCAAATGGGACATAAGACAAGGTTCTTCATCTGTCAGCTTCCAAGCAAAGATCCTTAATATTAATAATATGAAAGAAACTGGAGGTAGAGAAAGACTTATTAGGCCCATAAGGCATGTCGGGACGTGATTACCCTGTCTCACTCCATCAGGAGACTGTGAGACAGCAGAACTGAAAACAACCAAAGCTTAATCAAACTGAAAAACCTGAAACGAGAGGATTTTAAATGGAGAATTTTCCAAACAGCCCACTTTACCAGTTTGGTGACAACAATGATGAAATCAATGAATTAGCACAATATCAGCCACGGTACAAAGAGCGGTACACGTATGCTCTCCAAAGCAGCTTGCACACATGCCTTACTACAGCACATATTGCCTTATATGAACGGGACACTATGTCCAAGTGAGGAAAAGATTCACATTTTCCCTCCTTTTCACTTGTCTTTTGCCTTATATCCTAAACCAGTATAGATTGACACCTTAACTTAAACTGCATAACTTTTTCCTAAGGAATGTATGTTTTATCTCAAAGACACTGCCAAAAACACCCAGTTACAGAAATTTCTCCAGAAGACACTACAGGAATTAGTGGGTCATAAATTGGATCGATCTGCAAAGATATGGAATTTAGTTCTGCAATAATATAATTAAGAAATTGAAGTTTACTGCCTCAGTTTCCCCACATACGAAATGAAGATCACAATACCTCTTTGAAAAGTGCCAGGGGAATCCACTCATCAGCAATCTGATGATTATAGAAAATCAGGAATAATAATAATTATTATTGGTGTTACTAATAATGCAGTGAGCATGCCCCATATTAAACTACAAACATGGTGGATGATGGGGACAAAATACATGCCTGATTTTCCCGATACTGTTAAACACAAAATGTGACACCAGAGGTAGCACCCTCCTCCATGGTGGATGACAACCTGTACCAAATGGATGATGAAAAATAGCTTCCCACCCCTGTGAAGCAACATGCCAGAACAAATAGTGGCAACTGCTGAAAAATGCCTTTGGCTGGGAATAGCTGAGATGTGGTTTTGTCCAGTTCCCGTTGCAAGGACAGTGTTCACCTTTTCTCTCCTCCACTCCCTCACCTCCCCCATAATCTTATCCTTAGTTTGAAAAAAGATCTTGAGAAATAAGCATGGGGAGGAGGTGGAGGTGTGTCATGGAGAGGGGGGAATATTTAGCATTTTTGTCTTAGCCTCAGCTGGAGAAATGATGTTAACACATCTGAACTAGCAGAAAGAAAATCAGCATTACTAGTTAAGAAATAGGAAGCAGCTCTGGAGAAGATATATGATGCAATAAGAGATGATTTACTTCCACAGCATTTATGCTTTGAATACGTACACACACCCAATCTATTTTCGTTTGCCCCAGCACGCGTGGCAGTCCTCCATGTCGGAAGATGACATTGTTGCATTTGTCGTCGTTCCCTCCAATATATCATGAGGAATAGCTGCTCAAAGCACAGTGCCTGGGCCTGGATTGAGCGGATGGTGAAAAGAAATCTACTCCCAACGCTTGCCCTGATAATGGGAGCTCTCCATCACGCTGCCGTTTCACAGTGTGGGGTGCAAGTCTTGCACGGCTCACAGGAGCTCATTGGAAGCGGTCTTGCGATCATCATCATAAAGCCCAATAATGTAAACACTTCCCAAATAACTCTTTTCACCTTGTGTTCGCTCATATCCTGGCACTTTCAATGTGCAGCCTTATTTCTGAGCAAAAGAAGGAGAGAAAGAGAAAGATACAGCATCTCTTATCAGCACTGTTGTTGTCAAGGCTTTAATATGATGTGGGCTACTCAGAGCAGAAAATTGTGCAGAATCTGGGCACAGCTGGGGACGTGGCACTCATTTGCTGAGATGGGTCTTTCATTGACAAATCTGGCTTGGTACTTGGTGAACCATGGGTTAACTTTAGCTTACTCCTGCTCAGGTAGATACTGGAGGGGAAGAGAATCCAAATGTGGCTGATGACTGATGGAGACTGCCTTAGATAATTACATTTCAAGAGAAAAATGGTGCCTTGGAATCCCTAAGTATATTTCGGGACCCATGAATTTGACTCACAACACCTTTGTCCGGCCAAGCTTTATGGTACATGAATGACATAAAGGCATACACAGACCTCAGATCACATGTGAGATATCGTACCTGGTGTGTACTACGGAGCAAGTGCCAGCACATAGCTCTTTCAAACCTGGACACCTTTTACGGTGCAGAGGAGTAGCTTGCAACCTCACTTTGCTTCACAATAGGATTCAGACCATGCCAGGACACTTGGATGCAGTGGAGCCCTGCAGCTGGGGGTGGATGAGTAGGGAAGTGTTGTTATGCCTGAAACAGACTCCATTTTTGGGTAGGTGAGGGCAGTAGGGTGAGATGCAGGGAAGCAGGGAGTTGATGTTGGACATGGGGACTGGATGAAGCTGGTGGCCAGGCTGTCAGGTAAGGGTATAAATGAATCTTCTTAAAAAGAAAAATACATAAAACATAAGAGTTTCTACATATTTTCATTGAACCTTTGCATTGTTTCAGGTTTGAACACTTCCTAGGATCATAAGACTAAATTAAGGCCCACAAACAGCTTTTGAATCTGATTTATGATTTAAAGCCCATTACAATTACTTTGGATTAGGATCTTCATGTTCTTGTTACATGATGTTGCCTCCTTAGTACAAGTTGCCTCCAGAAGAAAAAATACTGCAGGCCGTAACCAGGTTTATGATAAAGATTCTGATGGCAACATCATTAACCGCTTCATTGCTTAAATATCCAGGAAAAAGATAACCCCTGTTGGAGATCTACACTAGTAGTTTCTAGAAAGGAGAGAAATAACTTCCTAGAGGTGAAGAGAGGGTGTGACTGCTCTCCCTGGTACACTACCTCCTTCAAGGTACATTCCCTTCTAAGAATTTGTTATTGACTCTGCTTTTTCCTGTTAGTTGGACAACTCTGTGAACAGCCTAATATGTCTTTGGAGATTTGTTTTGTCATAGTGATAATGTGGCCACAAAATCTTGTCTAGCATTTGCTGCACTGTATTAACATCATATTTAGCACAAGACATTATCATCATATACGTAAGACAACAGAAGGACTAAATTATCTTCTACTTGAGGCTGTGTCTGGTTTCAGTAAAGCTTCACATGGCTGCAGCTGCTTTCTCGTAAGACACTCCACAAACTTTCCAAACATTCATTAAGTTTTCCAATAGTCCTACCAAAGCACTAGTCTCTCAGTGCAAGGAGATGCCCCGAAGTTGCAATCAAGACAAAGATCTCCATCCATACTGACCAAAAACCTGGCAGAGTCACCTTGGTTATGACCAGTGATTGTCTTCTGGAGCATCTCAAGAGACATTTGACAAACTCTTCACAAACTGCCTTCATGAGTGCGTACAGGATGTAATGAAGTCACAGAAAATGCTGTGCTCATGGCACCTCTTGCAGACACAATTTTGCATTTAGATGGCTGCAAAGCAAATGTCTCTGAATGACTATGGGCTGGATTTAGCTGCCCCACGCAGGCACTGCATGTCAGCTGAGGTGCCTGAGGATGTTTAAAGCACCCACATGGGGCTGTCAGATGTCACAGAATCTAGGGGACACCTGCACCATCATGGACCACTGGCTGGAGGACAGACAGCGTTGATGTTCGGAGGGAATCTCCTATGCTTTAGTTTGTGCCCATTGCCTCTTGTCCTATTGCTAGACACCACTGAACAAAGCCTGGCTCCATTGTCTTCGCACTCTCCCTTCAGGTATTTATGCACATCGATAAGATCCCCCTGAGCCCTCTCTTCTCTAGGCTGAACAGTCTCAGCTCTCTCAGCCTTTCCTCATAGGACAGATGCTCCAGTCCCTTCATCACCTTCCTGGGCCGTTCTTGGACTCTCTCCGGTATGTCCATGTCTCTCTTGCACTGGAGAGCCCAGAAATGGACACAGTACTCCATGTGTGGCCCCAACAGTGCTGAGTAGAGGGGAAGGATCATATCCCTTGACTTGCTGACAATACTTTGTCTAACGCATCTAGGATACCATTTGCCTTCTTTGCCTCAATGGCACATTGTTGACACGTGTTCAACTTGGTGTCCATCAGGAGCCCTAGATCCTTTTCTGCCACCTTTATCCTCACAGCTGTAACAGGAGCACAGATGCTCCCTTCACATGAATATACTTCTATTGGAGATGGCGAAATCAGACTGGCTGAATAATAACACCTTCTGGTAAGCTTACTCTGTCCCCCAGCAAAGTAATTTGCTTTGTATTGAGTCACATTAGACTTGCACTCACCTTTGCCAAGCTATGGATCTACCTGGGATCAGCTAAAGCATCGTGGCAATAATATCACCCCATTCTAGCAACAGGAACTGGAAATGTCTGCATTGCTTGGTCTTTTCCTGCGTTGTTATCAGCAAACACAATCACCTCCCAGACAATAATATACTGCAGGGTTGTTCCAGGAACGAGGGTCTGTTCTTTACTCATGAGCTGAAGAGATTTAGTTTGGATCAGTCTTCTCAGATAGACAAAGAAAAGGATGATTCATCAACAGTTCCTTTTTCCACCCAATTTGTTCCTTGATATTTTTAATGAGCTTTTGAAAGCAAGCGAAAACATCAAGAGGAGATGAATTTATGTATAAAAATAAAACAAAACAAAAACTCCAAGCGCAACACCTGAAAGTTAACAGCCCTTAGTAACTAACAGAATAAATAGATTAAAAAAAGGCTGAATTATCCTAAAAGGCAGTGGAAGCAAATTGGTTTTGTGTTTTGGGAAAGAAACAGTCCACTTAGAACAGTTACAACCAAGACTCTGAAAGAATAAAATTACTTTACCTCAAGGCTGTGGTAGCTCACGCTTGTAAAGCCCCTGCTCTGCCAGCAGATGCCTTCTGCTGTTCTGCACGGGTTCATACTTGCAACCCTTCCACATGACAAGACGTCATCTTCGACTACTGCACAGAACTCCTCAGAAAGGGTGGTAACAGGGACACACCTTTCCCAGACTCCAGGAAAAAAAAAAGCTGTTCCTGGTTTCAGCAATTCCTTAATTTAGCCCAATAATTGAGAAGGCCACCCAGTTCCCCCAAAAGTTATTATAGCGCTGGAAATACTGAGCAGGAAGTAGTCTGAGGACCTATGTGTTTTTGTCTGGACTTTGTCCATTATCATAAAATTAGAGGTATGTAGCCAGTAGAAAGGTTTCTGCAACTGGGGAGAGACTGTTCAGTAGGGCCTGTTGTGACAGGACTAGGGTTAATGGTTTTAAAATAGAGGGGGATAGATTTAGATTAGATATTAGGAAAAAAAGTTTTACAATGAGGGTTGTAGAGCACTGGAACAGGTTGTCCAGAGAGGTGGTGGATGCCCCATCCCTGGAAACGTTCAAGGCCAAGTTGGATGAGGGTCTGAGCAACCTGATCTGGTTGGAGATGTCCCTGGTCCTTGCAGGAGGTTGGACTAGATGACTTTTGAAGGTCCCTTCCAACCCTAACCATTCTATGATTCTATCATTCTATGATATATATGAGATGTATTTCTCTTTCCTTCCCTCTATCCCACACCATCCTTGATGTTTCTAGCTTTCAGATATGTATCTTCTAATCCCTTACGCTGTAATGAGTTTTTCAGGGCAGATGAACAATTCAAATCATCCAAAAGTCAAGGCACCCCAAATCAATAATCGACAGTTGATTGAGTGTCAAAATGCAGACATGGAAATCATGCCTAACCTGGTAGGATCTGACTGACAAATTCAGACGAGGCAATTCCTTCTACAATAGTAATATTATTCTTGTAAGTACTCGCTTACAAGTATACTTGTAGGTGTACAAAACTCCATAGAATGAAAGAGCAGGAGGAAGAGTGGTGCTTGCCTCATTAGATACTGATATTTGGTTTATTAGAGCATTTAGTCTATATGAAAGCAAAATTACTGTTAGTAACATTGCTAACAATGTGCTGAGTGAATACAGAAATCTGAGGGCCCACTATAATGCACCTAATACAAAAACCTAAAAAAAAAAAAAAAACAAAGCCATTCAATCACCCCAGCTACAGTAACTATGGTGGCTTGCAGTAAATTTGGAGCATGATGAGAAAAAGTGATTTTGATAAGCCTGCTCCAAATTTACTGCAAGCCACCATAGTTACTGTAGTTTCAGTGAAAATTCCCTGGTTTTACACCATTGGGAACACGGTTCAGAGCAGAATCCCTAATACCCAGTAATCAAGACATCCAACAGGGTTTTTTCTCACTCTGTCAAGATCCAGAAAACAAAGTGTATTAGTGAGAGTAGATGTGATTGGTGAGACTCCACGGCTGCCCTGCTGATTCACGGAAGATGCACCGTAATAGACATGTAATTACAGACAATTTTGTGGTGTCTTATTCCTCTGCTTATAAAAGTGAAAGAAAAGATTCTAGGAAAAGGGAATATATTTGTATTTATCTTTTCAGCAGGTGTCATCTCTTGTCTGCATCACTCCAGTCCTTTTCTTTCCAAGGAAAGAGTAATTTATAGGTTCATAACAACACAGAAAATTACTGACTGAAAGGATTATGTTATAAAATAGTAGCTGAACCTTAGAAGGTGTGTGTACTCACACCATCACATACTCACTCACTCAACTCTTAGTTGCCATTTATTCTACATATGCCATTATTAATCTATAAATAAACTCCATATATGTCCAATGTCTTGTCTTTTCCCTATCTCTTATACATTTCTTTTCCCTTTCTCCTTATTTTTCTATACTCCTCCTTGTAAAATATTCACCTGCCCTTTGGAGAGCACCAACCCAACCAAAGTGATGACTGTCTTCTCCTTGTACAGCAGCCCTATTCCAGACATGATTTTATATTCCCTCTGTGTCTCACATTAGCTCATGCAGCCTCTTATTTTGATGGCTTCACGGGTGGACTGAACTAGTTTAAAAACCTGTGGCTTTTGGAAAGGGGAGGAAAGGTGTGAAGAACAGAGATGATGAGAGGGGAGCAGGGAAAAGGGAGCTTTCCCAAAGCAAGATTCTCCCATGGGCAGCAAGGTTAGCTCAGCTGCCCATGGGACCTCACCTTCTGTCTTCAACAGCCAGTTTACCATTTGCCTTGCTTAAATTCCTTGGAGCGAGCATTCATGTCATGCTGGGACCAGAAGCACTTCGGTGCTTACTGGCCAGAAGCACTGCAGTGTCCCCATTGCTTCCAAACTTGGCATCTAAATTCTTGAAGCTAACTGTATTTTCTATTATCCATTTGCTAGAAAAAAAAAAAAAAAAGAAAAAAAAGAAATAGCACGTGAATCAAGCCAGAAACCAGAACTCCCTCCTAAGAAAGGGCTCTTACCTCTAGAGTAGATCTCCCTCTAACTAATTTTCTTTTTGACCTTGAGTTCAAGAGGACCTGACCTTTCTGTGCAGGAGGAATGGATGCTGTCTTCCACCTTAATGCAAGGAATGAATGATCCTAGGAGAGGGGGGAAAATGGGGTTTTAGATCACTCCGCTTTGCAAGGAGATTCAGTCTCCTGTTTCTTGGATAGGAATTCTACCTCCAAGTCGTGTTTGAAAATCAAGACGCATTTTATGGGCATCTGAGTCCTGTTAATGGGGCTAAGTGTTCTCAGGGCAATGTGTTAAAGACACTGGCATGGGAAATACCTGGTCACTGGTCACTACCAGGCTTCTTTGTCCTTTGTGTATCACCCTGACTGGGCAGTCCAGACATACAAAAAGACACAGAATTAAGTGCAAGAACATTAAAATCACAGACGGAGGCACCTCAGGAGTTCAGGTGTCTTCGAGGTCATGTTGCTGCTCAGAGGATGTTTCCAGGGTAGGTTTCCAAGGTAGGTCAGTGTCAAAGCTAGGAGTCTAATCCTAGACCCTAGTTAGGGCCCCCAGACCCTAACTAAAGGGTTTTATCCCTAAATTACATCCCTGTTGCTTGAAAGCTTTGGTAGTAACCGTACTTGCAAATAAAATTCCCCCGTATTCTCTCAGCTGCAAAATCCACGCCAGAATATCCACTGAGCATCATTGCTGATGCAAAGTGGCTGTTACCTTTCACCCCAGTAACTGCTGAATGATCTCTTTATTTACAGTTTATGAAGCACCTGGGATTTTGTGAGGATGACTGACACCACACAACTGTACATTATAATTATTGTCATTCAGGCTGGAATCAGCTCTGTAGTGTTTTACAGTGTTTTTTAAATTTTTCTGTGTAGGAGGGTTGTTTAGTAAAATAGTGTGTTTCATCATGTGGTAATATTAAACTTTTCTTTTTTTTTTTCTTTGTTTTCTGTGGCTAGTAAAATGCTTTTTCTCCTCTAGACACTAAACTTTATTCTGCATGCCATTTGCGAGGGCTGTGGCTCACAAGGATGGGCCCCATTGTTTCTAATTATTGATGAACAACACCTTTCCAGTCAAAAAACATTTCATAGAATCATAGAATGGTTAGGGCTGGAAGGGACTTTTGAAGGTCATCTAGTCCAACCCCCCTGCAAGGAACAAGGACATCTCCAACCAGATCAGGTTGCTCAGAGCCTCATCCAACTTGGCCTTGAACGTTTCCAGGGATGGGGCATCCACCACCTCTCTGGGCAACCTGTGCCAGTGTTCTACCACTCTCATTGTAAAAGATTTTTTTCCTAATATCTAATCTGATTCTACCTCCCTCTATTTTGAAACCGTTACCCCTAGTCCTTTCACAGCAGGCCCTACTGAACAGCTTCTCCCCATCTTTCCTGTAGGCCCCCTTGAGGTACTGGAAGACTGCTAAGAGGTCTTCCCGGAGCCTCCTCCTCTCCAGGCTGAACAGCCCCAACTCTCTCAGCCTGTCTTCATAGGAGAAGTGCTCCACCCCTCTGATCATCTTCGTAGCCCTCCTCTGGACCCTCTCCAACTGGTCCATGTCCTTCTTATGTTGGGGGCTTGTGGCGGTTTAGCCTGGATCACCACACAGTTTTCTTATTCACCCTGCCCCTACCTAGTGGGACAGGGAGAGAAATTGGGAAGAAAGGAAAACTCGTGGGTTGAGATAAAAACAGTTTACTGAAAATACTAAAAACTACAAAGCTAATAGGATATAAGGATATTAATATCTACAAAATATACAAAATGAACAATGTACAATTTCTCACCACCCGATGTCCGAATGACCGACGCAGCCCGTCCTGAGCAGTGATCACAGGAACAACACCGAGCAGCAAGCAAAGGGGGAGAGCAAGCTAGCAAGGTAGAGGGAACGATGCCAGCAAGCAAGAGAGAAGAAAAGGATGCCAAGGGTGCCCAAACGGATACCCGACAAGAAAAGGAATAACTGAAAATGATGCCCCCTCCCATGGGCAACCCCCACTTATATACTGAGCATGATGTTTATGGCATGGAATACTCTCTTTGGCCAGTTTGGATCAATTATTCTGTCTGTCTTTCGCCCAGCTTCCCGCATCTGCACGTTAACGCGACCTTAACGAGACTTGGAAAGCCAGACAGTGTCCTTGGTCTCATTAACAACAACTCGTATCATCAGAATGTTTTTATCAACATTCTTCACACACAAAATCCAAAATACACCGGCTACTGAGAAGAAAATTAACTCCATCCCTGCTGAAACCAGGACAGGGCTCCAGAACTGGACACAGTACTCCAGGTGGGGTCTCACCAGGGCAGAGTAGAGGGGGAGAATCACCTCCCTCGACCTGCTGGCCACGCTCCTCTATACATGTAGAATTTTTAACATTTTAACATTTTATACATGTAGAAATTTTTAAGAAAAAATTTTGGAAGTTCTGTGAAATGCTTACATTTTCCTTCTAAACTGCTCAGAGTGTGCTTCTTTTGGAAACAGCTTAATAAAGTATTAAACTGCATTTTCTTGCTGGTGTATGGCCTGATGGGACTGGTAGTTTTAGACCCATTTTCCCCAATAAAATAGTCTCCTCAGAGCATTGTGTTTGCACTAAGGAACTCTGCAGATTTCCCCACCAGCCAAACAATGTGGTGTGTTTTGGACATTACATTACCTTGTAATTTGCATGTGATTATTATGAGCAGGAAGCCTGGTTGAGGAGAGTGGGGGAAATGCGAGTATTTGTGTTTTAACTACAGTTCCCATAAGACCACGTGCTGCTGTGAGAAAACAAAGCTGAATGTTGACACGAGTCAAAATAAAACCTTTCAGGAAACCAAATTGAAAGGTTTTGATTTCAGAAGCGTCGAAACATTTCTCTTCAGCTGAAAATGTCAAAAAGAGCATTTGACATCTGTTGTGTTTTGACCTTTCCAAATTGAATTTCTTTGTCGCTCCCTCATCCATTCTGTATAAAGAAAAACACACATTTCTTTTGTCCTGATGTGAGGAGAAACACAAAACAGAGAAATATCTAGAGAATTTGCCATGAAGGGACATTTTTCAGTTTTGCTTAGCTCTATATAAGAAAACTTAGTCTGAAATGAAATATTCCTTTCTCCTTTGAGTACCTGCAAAGGACTTGTACGGAGCTGAGCCCTGGGCTGGGTGCAGCAACGGGCAGAAGACAAAGCAGCAAGTGTGATCCTGGGGAACGGCGCCTCTTGCCTGGGCACCCCTGAGCTTCTTTGGCTCGAGGCAGACAATGCAGAGGTAAATAACTCTGCTCCTATCCTATACATTCCTGCAGCACCTGTACAGATAATGTATTTTTCTTCTTCTCAGTCCTTTCCTTGCTGCTGTCTCCTGTGACACATTGTCTAGTATATTCTTTGTGTATCTAGTGCAAAATCAAATAAATGTCCTTTAAGTTACTTTCATCTCAGCATCTTCATTATCTTCATGTCAGAAGTGTCTCAACGAGGAGATTCAAGTTTGGGTGAGCTCACAGACGTGTCTTTTCACTCATAAGACGTGAACAAACCTTCTGGCACAGTTAAGCCACTCAGCACGATCCTAAAACAAAAACAAATGCTGGTTATGTTGTTCTAGTGTTTAAAATACAGATTTTTGGAGCACAAATTACTTCCGTTCAAACCTTCTACCTCTTTTCTGTTAAACCCATATATATGATACACACCCCTATATGTTTCCATATAGCCTTAAGAAATTGTCTCTTTATAAATGATACACATTAAATATCATAGAATCATAGAATCATAGAATAGTTTGGGTTGGAAGGGACCTTCAAAGGCCATCTAGTCCAACCCCCCTGCAAGGAGCAGGGACATCTCCAACCAGATCAGGTTGCTCAGGGGCCCGTCCAACCTGGCCTTGAACGTTTCCAGGGATGGGGCATCCACCACCTCTCTGGACAACCTGTGCCAGTGTTCCACCACCCTCAGTGTAAAAATTTTTTTCCTAATGTCCAATCTGATTCTACCTCCCTCTATTTTAAAACAATTACCCACTGTCCTATCACATATATATAGCAAATATTTCTGTGAGGTGTATCTTAATTCTAAAATCCATTTAAAATAGCAGTGAAGCTATATGGGGACCTCAGTGCCTGATTGTTTTCTACTGTAAACTCAAACAAGATAGTGTCCTGATTCCTACACCTCATCAAATTGAGCATGGCTGTTTAAGACCTTACTCATGAGCCATAAAGGTGCCCATGGAGGGACAGAGGTCTGAACAGTCCTGAGGAAGAAGCAGTTGAAGCACTGATGCCTTACGGAAAAGCTTGAGCTGAGTTTTCTTTTGGGCTTTTTTGGCATCAATGTTCAATGATACTTCGTCTTCTCAGTCAAACTAAATCCCAGGAGATGGGAGATGTTTGGTGTGATATGACTAATGTTCCTTCTACATAGCGCTCTGGGGTGAGGACCGTCCTCTTTTTTAAATGATATGTTTCATTCAGCAGATCACTCTGTTCTTAATAGGGACTTGCAAGAAAAAGTGATCTCTGGTAAGCAAGGGAAAAAAAGCTGGAGCTGAAGTTGTGTGGATGTGCATTTTCTAGAAAAAAAAAATTTCTTCTTTGTAAGCCAAACCTGGATTTCAGAAGGCTTGAAGCCCACCACTCCAGGCTGTAACCCACCCTACCAGAATTGATGACAAAGAAAATGGACTCTAAATACAGAATATCCATTTACCAACTGCACCTGGATTTCCTCCCTGTTTTTCTGATATGACTGGAATTGATCAGTGCTCAGAAAAAAAAACCAACTGTTTATCTAGGTGATAATCCCTTGTTTTATGCAGTCACATTCACGCAACAGGCTGCCTGGTGCCAATGGAATAATTGTCATGAATTTTACTTTTACTATCAGACTGAGACACCAGTTTCTAATAACTGAAGGAGATGTTGCATTAAAATTCACAACCTTCCTCTGTGCCGCTGGTAGCTTTCTCTGACTCAGTCTAAGAAAATATATGGCGTCACTAAAAAGCACTGGCACCTTTTAACACGTGATCCACAATTACATAACAATCACAGCAATTTCCTTTTTAATATCAAACGGCGCTAATATGGCTAGGAAAGCCCAAGGGACCACATTGATTTACTGATTCCCATGAACCCATCACAGGCTCATCGTTCAGTAGACTCTACCTTTTAAATATGGCCACTGTGCTCAATTAATAATAGGAAAAAAATTCAATTCCATTTTCCCCTTCCACTCTTGGAGAATATATTACATGAAAGGATTTTATCATCTGCACTGTGCATAATATCATGTACTGGATGTGATTAAATGTCCAAGTGGTTTCATCCCTACTACCAAACTATCTGACATCTCCAACGATGCATTAACACCCATAAAAGATCCATAAGGAGAAAGGATGTGTATTCAACATAAGAACACACTCCAAAGCTTTTATTAACTTTTATTGGCTTTGCAGAAGTCCAGGGAGCCTGCATGGAGTCAGTTGTAGAAAAAGAACTCAGATATTCCAATACAGCATCTGCAAAGTCAAGAGTAGCCTGTAGCTGTACACACAGGGAGCCAGATGGGAGTTTAAAGCTTTCCTTCTGATGTTCCTCTGAGAAAATGGTTTGTGCCCATACCTTTGTGGAACAGGTTCCTTCCTCCTTCATGCCAAGGCTTGTTGGGCTTTGCAAGTGGAGTGGAGTCTTCACCAGACCATGACTTCACAATGCAGAATGACAAGCAGAGATGGCACAAAGCCTTCACAGATGAACGAGGGGCTCCCAGTAAAACTGAAACATAAGAAGGTTGTGCACAAGAGGTGAAAGCAAGATCAGATCAAATCACTCAGGATAAATATAGAGATGTACTCTAGCTTTCCAAACATTGTTCCTACATGTCCGGAATTCACTTGGAACTGAATCTAGCAAAGGATGTGAAGGGCAAGAAGAAGGGTTTCTATAGGTGCTTTGGCAGCCAAAGGAAAGCTAGGGAAAATGTGGGCCCAGTGCTAAAGGGGCAGAGGACCTGGTGATGAAGGACATGAAGAAGGCCTGTGTACTCAGTGCCTTTTTTGCCTCAGTCTTTACTGGTAAAACCAGGCTTCAGGAATGCTAGGCCCTTAAGACCAGTGGAAAAGTCTGGAGCAGAGAAGACTTACTTTCAGCAGAGGAGGACCGTGTTAGGGACCATTTAAACTGAACACGCACATAAGACCTGATGGGGAGCACAACTGGTGTTGAGGGAGCTGACTCATTATCTTTGAAAGATGATGGTGACTGGGAGAGGTTCCTAAGGACAATAAGACAGCAAATATCACTACTGTTTTCAAGGAGGAGCAGAAGAACTACAGACTGGTTAGTCTCTGGTCAATTTGATCTGTGGGCAGACAATGGAGCAAGTCCTTCTAGAAGCCATTTCCAAATGTATAAAGACAAGAAAGTACTTGGGAATCATCAGCATGGTCTTGTGAAGGAGAAATTGAGTCTGATCAAAGCCTTCTACAAAGCAATGAGTAGCTTGGTGGATGAGAGAAGAATGGTGAATGTTTTCATCTGTAACTTAGCAAGGCTTTTGACATTGTTTGCCACAACATCCTCATCTTCAAGTTGATGAAATACAGATTAGATAACTGGACAGTGAGTTGGACTGAAAACTAGCATGGATTGAAAACTAGCTGAATTGCTAGACTCAAAGTGTTGTGACTGGTGACAAGAAGCCCAGACCAGGTCAGTCACAAGTGGTGAACACCAGAGGTCAGTAATGAGACCAACAAAGTAACGTCATTATTAATGACATGAATGATGGGACAGAGCACTCTTTCAGCAAGTTTGCAGATGACAGAAAACTTTGAGAAGTGGTTGATGCATCAAATGGTCATGGTGCCTTTCAGAGGGTTGTTGATAGGCTGGAGAAATGGTGAGAGGGGAACCTCATGAATTTCCACAGAGGTAAATGCAAGGGGCTGACTGGCTGAAAAATAGCCATGCAGAAAAGGAGTTGGGGTCCTGGGGACACCAAGCTGAAAATGAAACAGCAATATGTCCTTGCAGCAAAGAAGACCAACAACATCCTGGGGTGCATTAGTTAAGAGCATTGTCTGCAGGTTGATGCAGGTGAACCTTCCTTTCTGCTCAGCACCGGTGAGGCCACATCTGGGGTCTTGCATCCAGTTGTAGGCTCCCCAGTGTGAGAGACATGTACATACTGGAGCAAGCCATTGAAGGGCCAGGCAGATGATTAAGAGACTGCAGCATCACTCATACGAGAGGCTGAGAGAGCTGGTGCTGTTCAGCCCAGAAAGCAAGCGATTCTGTGATTATGAAGGATGCAGAGCTTATCCCAAATGGACTACACCATCACCAAAGCAAACCACTTTTCTAGCATTGATAGAAGAATCTTCCTGCAGCATGGAAATTTTTCCTTGAAATATTGTCTCTCAAGGGGATGCAGAAGAAAGTTTTGGCCATTTAAAATGTGCTTACAGGAAATGGAGCGATGTTTAAGGATTCTGTTGTGACCAGCTTTGCTGTGTGTTGCAGTTCTGCTTGCCTTCTTCGGGCATCTGCTCCACTGTGATTGCATTTTTACTCTTTTTCAAAAGGGCAGATGGTATTTTTTTTTTCCTGTGTGTATAATTAAATGAAAACAAAACAAACTCATCTAAAGATACTAATTAATTCATTTTTGTAATAGATTGCAGGCAGCCTATTAATATTATTATTCACTCCTGGGACTAAGAGTCTGTTAGCAAGAGCTTCTTCCTCTTGCTGCTTTTCCTTCTCCCATGGTGACGCTGGTGAAGTGATTCAACACATCCCCTCTCAGCACAGTCATACTGGAAGGAGCTGTAGCTAGCCCTGTATTAAGGCTGGTCTTGGTGATGGGCTGACCATCCTTTTCTTAATTTGTTAAATGCTGTTCAATTTGGGTCCCTTCATCACCTTTTCTACTGATATTTTGTGTCTGAGTGGCCATGATGCTGCTTGCGTTAGGTAGTGGCTGTTCCTGGGTCTACACACACTTATAACCAGTTTGGACCCGCTGGTTTTCTTGGAAAGGGTGTGACAAAGGAGAGGAAGTTTAATTGTTCTGCTTTTTACACATATATATACACACACATAAAAAAAAAGGTGAGATCAAAAATGCTTTTGGATAGCATCAAGTGATTGTCAGCTCCATTATAATTAACCAATTAAACAGGTGATGATGAACTCAGACTTGAAATGCTGGGGGGAGAAAAGGGGGGTGTCACTGGGAGCTCGACTTTTTTTTTTAATCCTAAATCTTTATTGTAAAGGAATCACCTGTCAGGAAGTCTGCTGAGGAGCAAGCAGCTACTCACTGCAGCGCTGTGATCACAAAAACACGGTGGGAACAAAAGCAGCAGTGACAGATTCAGGTAAGGCAGTCTCCAGCCCAGGAAACCCAAGCAGCCTGGGGGCTTTTTGAGGAGCCCATCTGTCCTGGGGCCAAGGACGTGCAGTCTTAGCGGAGGACTTTAAATATGAGCTGTGCTTTCTCCAGATAATAGCGTTTTAAGTGCTTAGAGGATGGGTCGTACTTTTTCAAAGTGCTGGACAGAAGTTAATCCATGAGCTGTGTGTTCACATGTTTTATCATAGCAGCTCTGCCAAAAAGAACCTGGGGTAGATGGTCACCCCAGCATCCATAGGCTGGATGACCAAGTCCAAGAGAGTTGTGGTGAATGGAGTTAAATCCAGTTGGTGGCCAGTCACAAGTGGTGTTCCCCAGGGCTCAGTTTTGGGGTCAGTCTTGTTTAATCTTAATATTTCTTCCTGTTTTGGACAAGAAAGGCACTGATAAAGCAGAAGTGAGTCTTGTGTTGGAAGTGGGGCCTGGAGCACTTGCCCTGGTCAGAGAGGCTGAGGGAGGTCAGCTTGTTCAACCTGGAGAAGAGAAGGCTTCAAGGGTGATCTCACTGCCACCTTCTAATACCTACAGGAAATTAATGAAGAAGACAGAGTGAGGCTCTTCATGGAGAAATGTCAGGGGTAGATGAGACCACAGCATCTTCCTGCTATGGGTTCAGCATGTTGGCAGGTTTGTGACAGGCTGACACGAGGCCTCATGCTCTTGGGATACTACAAGACAACTGGTGGGCTTGGCTTCCTTTGGGACTTTATTGCATGGCTTGCCACGGCTCTTTCTCCACCCCATGACAAAATATACTGGACATGCTCCCTTTCATATGCCCTGATATGTGATATTTATCCTTTAGAAAGCATATACTTGTTAGACTTGCTGTGTAGACCACAAGACCGAAGCTAGACAACATGAAACTTCATGATAAACCTTAGGTATATTCCTCTTTCCATCTCTCAGGATCCCAATACCCACGTCAGTATTGAATCAAGCCAAGTATTGCATCTCAAAAGTAACCACCCCTTCATCTTCCCCCAGCTTGATCCTTCTAGAAGTCTAGATCTGTGAGGATTGTCCACCTTTGGGACTACAAATCCCATCAGTCGTCAGTGCTGCCTCCATAAGGAGCATGACTGGGCTGGACTTCAGAGGCCCACATGAAAAGCCAGGTAAATCAGATTAATCCTCCCTTCTGAGGCACAGAAAGGAAAGCATCTTATTAAATTATTTAAGCTTTTAACACATGCAAAAATGTATTTCTTTTCATATGATCCTCATTGCTGGATTTCAGTTGTGTTCAAAGATGACAAAATGAAAAAGATCAAACGATAAATCAAAACAAGAGTAACACAAAAGCCTCAGGGATACAGAGCTGACAACAGATGATCACAGAAGAAAGTGATCAAATTCTTGTTTATTCCAGAAAAGCCAGCCTTAACTGAGAAATATTTCCTGGATATGTGTGTAAATGACACAAACTTTTAGATTAATTATTTTTACTGGTTATTGTATGATGAAAATTTCAGTTTATTAGAATTCTAACCAGCCTGTTCATCATTTTCAAGGCTGATTCGTAGTAATATACATATATAAATATTTTAAAACATGTTGAACAAGGCAAAGACCCACAACTAACAAATCAATTTCTTATTAGGTTACACCAGAAAATAGAGTGTCCAGAAGTGTGTGCCATTTGTAAATATTAGGTGCATCAATCTTGGTTCCTTCAAACAATCAATTTCGCTGTGAAAGGAAGACAAACGTTAAAAGGGAAAAAAAAAAAGAAAAAAAAAAGAAGAAAATACCCTGAAATCAGCAATGGCATAGCAGCCTAAATCTAAATCATTGTTCTTCCACTGTGGATGGAGAATAAAGCTACCTCATTTTTTTCTTTTCTTTTCTTTTCTTTTCATTTATTTTCATTTCTTTTCTTTTCATTTCTTTTCATTTCTTTTCTTTTCTTTTCTTTTCTTTCTTTTCTTTTCTTTTCTTTTCTTTTCTTTTCTTTTATCTTTTTTTTTTTAATGAGCTGTTGTTGTAGCTCATTATAATGACAACTGGCTTAAAAGTGTTAAGAGGAAAAGATAAACCACTTTTGCATGTGTTTTGAAACAGGTTAGTTAATACAAGGAGCCTTGCAACACCTGGTGCAGTTATTTCCTGGATGATGGATTGGTTTTGGCTTATCTCTTGTCTGTTGAGGGACTTATTCAGCTCTCATGAGGGCAGCAGAGGAATATCCTCTGAGGCAAGGAGGTATCTGCTCTAGGCAGCCCTGGAAGGAGGCAGAGTTGGTGTCATGATGGATAGAGAGTCTCCACAGGAGTCTGGAGCATACTCTGGGTTTATGGAGAACCTGCTGCTCTCTCCTCCTAAAATTAGTGTCTAATAAGAGCTGGAGCATATCCAAAAAATACTGATTTTTCAAAAAAGAAGGTTTTCTGTCTAGTTGTGGCACAGCTGTTTATGGTAGATACCATCTTAAGTAGCTCTCTAGGTTGTGCAGCTTCAAGACAGGTGGACACATTGCAGTTACGTGTGGGGCAAGAGTACCTGAGCTATCTGGTGTGTTCCCATGGCTAAGAAACAGTAGCTCAGGGCCATCCTGCAGTCATCATCTTGGCATGGAACTGCTCCTGGTCTGTTAAACATCTTAGCCTGAGGACCAGCTGTGTGCTGGCTAATATGGGTTCACGGTCTCCAGCCATTGATCTAGCTGAACTGCTGTTACTTTGGGGATCTCTGCACCCACCCTGTTACGTGGACACATAATGCCCTTGAGCCTGAGTTCTCTTTTACGTCTGTGTGACCTCATTAAAAAGAGGCTAGGACCAGACTAAGGTCCTCTGGTCACCTGGTAAAGACTGGCTTGTGTCCTTGCGGCTGAAGGCTACCTAAATGCTCAAGCTTGCTCCCTTTTGTTTAGCAGGGTAGACCTTCCTCATCAGTGGAGTCTCTCCTTGCCTGGGAAGAGGATCTTTGTATCCAGCCATTGAGGTCCATGAGGTCTTCAGACACCACAGTGATGGTGCCATGGGAAAACACACGGCATTTCAGGGAGTAGCCTAAAGGTGCCTCACAGCTGTATTTTGCTCTTACAAGGCTGGGTTATGACGTTTCTCCACTACCACTTGACTTTTATCCATTTCTTTTGCAAATATAGTGGTGAAGGTCCTGTGTAGAGCATGGCAGCAACTCTGAGATCCTCAAAATGCCCGTTATGCATTGAGGGCTTGAATCAGAGGAACAAGAAGCCAAAGCAGGGAGGATTAAAAGGACGAGAAGGCAGGGCGAACAAATGTGGCACTGCAAAGGGCTTCTTGCAATTGTCAGCTTGTGAGGCGTTGGTACACTTTCACCATGCTGCTTATTTTAGTACCCACTTTTCCAAATGACTGGTCAAGCCAACAGATGTGGCTACTCAGGTGGCAAGCACTATACAGTATATTCATGTTGACCTTTTTTTCCCCCTCAGCTGCTGCAGCAAGCTCTCTCACAGGTGTCTGATGTGAATTTGGCAGAAATGTCCTTTTACAATGATCAGCGGTGTTTTTAAACAGTCGTGCTATGCTCACTTCTCTCAGGAAAAGGAGCTTCTTTCAGCTTTAACTGAAAACATACTAGGTCTTCTTGGAGGGTTCTCAATTAGGGTGAAGGAAAACCTGTGCTCAAAGCACAATGGCCACTGATGAGACATATTTTCTATTCTCTTTTGTCCTCATTAAAAAGCTCTGATTTGATTTCATGATTTTACTGCTCAGATGTTCAGTTGGGATTCTGATGTTCCTCCTATCAGTATGACAAAATTAGACTCCTGGGCACTGATTAAAAGATGAGTTAAGCCCAGATCTCCAGACAAATTTGGGCATGATGACTCTGAATTCGAAAGACTTTCAGGTAGACACCTTCTAGCACACAACAACAGCTCTAAGTGATGTTTACATTTTGAAGAGGAACAGTTGGGGACTCAAGGAGGGGATTCACAACAGACATGTGTCCACCTAAACACAAAAATATTCCTTATTTTCAGTGAGAATCACAGTGTATGTGTCCATCCGTATGCACACACACATTACTGTACATTATCCAATGCAGTACGTAATTTATTAAAAGGGTATGTATTAGAGTTCTGCTTTCAGTAAGGGTTCAGAGAGGGACGAATGTTATTGCTTGTCTTTAGTGAAATAAATTAAATTGTACATTACATTTAATCAGGACCATCAGTTAACAGCAGGTTTGTAGTTGAGTAGTGATAAATTACTTAATTTAAATGACATAAGTGTATTAAACTAGGGATAAACCCCAAACAGTAGATCAGGGATTGTATCTCTCTACTAAAGCTGACTTATCCCTCAGCTGCAGCTCCTACTATTTTTGTCCAGTTGAGTCTTAAAATCCTCACTCTGGGGCCCTCACAAACTCATACAACTGCCACTGAAGGATATTTGAGTTACAGCACTGCTGTCCCAGCTGTGGCTGAAGATGCTGTACGGAGTTAGATGATCAGAGCTCAGTGCACTGCGGCAGAAATTGAGACGGAATGAAGAAGGACGTGACACTCCATGAGGGATAGGTATGAGTCCAAAGAAAGAGTGGTCCCAAAGTAGCTATGACCAAGAAGAGCTGATGTCTTGTCTCTCTTGGTCTTGGTGTCCCTCCAGGATGCTTGCTGGAAATTAAACCTGCTTTGCTTTGTACTCTGCTCTTCCCTTGGCACAGCTTCTGAAAACAGTCTTTGTGAGAGTGAATGAGAGAAAAGAGCAGTCTCTGGTAGCTTGAGGGGTGAAATCTTGGCCCTGTAGTTCATATCCTTTGGTTAATTTGTGGTTTTCTCTTCTCCTCCTATTTCTTCTATTCTCCACTTAACGGAGCCAAGTGATACATGCCTTTTCAAGTCTTTCTTTCCACACCAACCCAACCAGTTGCCAGATCCTTTCTACTGCTTCTTGGACCATCTCCATTTCATTAATGAATACTTGAAAGCTTATCTCTGTTCAGTGTTCAGTGGAAATATTTCAAGGGCAAACACCCTGAAATATCCAGGACCTGAAAAGATGAAGCTACCAGGTGTATAAACTCCTTGTTGCCCTAACCTAACGGGTTTCCCCAGCTACTGTCCAGCGTGGACAAGATCTCATTCTTTAACTCTGATCCTCTAGAGGCATCAGTCTTCTCACATTGCTTTCCCCAAACTCCACTTGCTCACCTCCATTGCAAGATGAACCATCCTACTCCTGCATCCTTAACCTCTGCTTTTTGCATAGTGGTGTGCACATGTCCACATTGAGGTAGGTACTTTCCAGTAATCTGACATTCAGCCTGAAAATGATATACCAAACCCTTGGACAGCCCTGAGAAGGGTGGTGTGGCTGGAGTCCTGGCCATGAGGACATCCAGAGCATACACCAGCAAGTGAATGCCTAAAAAGTCTGACTTGGTGGTTTACCAACAGTTCTGCTCACCAAAGCAGCCAAGAAGGCAGCAGGTGGGAGCTGGATGACTAGCTGAACGTTGATGGAGATGAATGTGAGGTTTACAGCTCTTTCTGGTGATTCACAGCTGGCAGCACAAGGATCACAAGCCCAGAAAGGACCAGTGCCCTTTCAGTAGGCAACTGTGGGCATTCCAGCTTGGCGCCTTGTAGCTAAACTACTTTTAATGCAATAACAATGTGTTGGCTGGGCTTCAGCTGCCCATAGAGGTGCCCGGGATCCCCACCACACCTGTGCCTCCTGTGGCACTACTCCAGTTCCTAAACTACTTTAGGGACCCTGAGCAAGCACCAGCTGCATCCCATTCGTATGCCTCACTGCAGTGTAAACCTCACGTATGCAGTCCCAGATTTCCTTCTCTGCCTTCGCTGTTTCATACCTTTTTTCTTCAGCTAAATCTCACTCGTTATTTCCAGCTGATATTCTCAACCTCTTCCCTTCCCTTGTTATTTTTCTGCCCTTACTGCTGCCCCTGTCAGTTTGGTTATTACCAGTATCTGTTATTTCCTTTATTATTAACATAATAGATGCCAAATCTGCTATCCTCCACACCGCCATCATCTCCAGGATATCT
Source organism: Chlamydotis macqueenii (assembly GCF_036417535.1). Lineage (NCBI taxonomy): Eukaryota > Metazoa > Chordata > Aves > Otidiformes > Otididae > Chlamydotis > Chlamydotis macqueenii. Next base: position 4,653,593 of record NC_141556.1, on the reverse strand, counting down.
CCTTTTAACTCCATCCTTTGATGGCAAACATTGCCTTTTATTTACAGCCCCACAGCTGTGACAATGCCTCCCCCTGAGCTGTTCTGAGCAAGTTTTTCTTCAAGTAAAATTTCTCAAGAGATGTTAGGAAGTGCTTCTGCAACAGTGTCAATACGAATAGATGCCTGTTCATCCAGACGCGCGCTGTGCTGTCGCAACCATGGGCATTTCGTTCTGTCTTGGGGGGAAATGCATCTGCTGTGGCGAAGCAAGCGGAGCTTGAGCTGACATTCATATGGAACACAGAAACTGTGCGCTGATTAGTTAATTGGCTGAGGGACCCTGCATCATATTGGCTGGATTTAGCATATAAACTGACCCTCATTTTGTGAGGCAGAAAAAAAAAAAAAATAAAAAAAAAAGCTTTGCAAAGCCATAGACCTTGTTAATCCAAATTTTACCTTCACTTATCTCTGCATTATATTGACAAGGGGCTGACTGATGTTACTTTGTACTCAGGAATATTGTTCAAGCATAAAATCAGGAGTGAAGTCTGAATCACATCTTTCTTTCGTGCTCTGCTATGACTTTCGTTTGCTTTGTTGTGAAAAGACAGCGTGAATCACTGACTCAAATGGAGGAAGCACAGTTGTCCCTTTTTTTTACACCAGAAAAGCACATGTTTTTGGAAGGAGGCAGAGAAATCTACATACAACCAAGAGACTTGTGACTGGCCTATGTAACCTAAGTCCTAGCCCATCCAGAAGCTGCTTTTTTTTTTTGTCATGTTGCAGCACTTTGTAGTGAGCTGTTCTGGTCAAGCACATCCTCTCTTCTCTTTTTTTTTTTTTTTTGTTTAATCCCTCTACAACACACATATGGTCCTCATAATGAACTCTTCAGAGTAATCAAGACATATTCGAGTTGCTATCATTTAGCTCTGAACTTTTTGTGAAAAAAAAGAAAAAATTGGCATATGGGAAGAAAAACTTTGGGGCTTTCCTGGCATTTGGGGTTTTGAGATGTTTTTGATAACATAATGTAGAGGGGTGGGGAGGGCTTCTGTAGTGTGAAGCAGAATAAAGATCACAATAATGAGGGCTTGAAATTAGCTTGGCAGTATGAACTCTGTGATAATGTGTAGGATTTTCAATAGGATTAATTAAATTGTTGCCAAAGACAGAATGGGTGTAAGAATTGGATAATATGGTAGAAGCGAGGAAAAAGGTGAGTCCTAAAGACACAGGAGATGATGGCTTAGAGAATTTTCTGTACTTAGAGAATAGCTCATTCATCTGAAAAAGTGTAGAGAGAATAATGAAAATTACCTAGGAAATAAAATGTATGTGTATATATAGTGAGGGTGAGAATCTAAACCAATGTCAGGGAAATTGCAGCAGAAGAATAAGTGATGATTAGAGTCTCTCTTATTTTGCAGACCTGCCAATATTGTGTCTTCCAAAAGGACGGTGATAATTTACACCACTGAAAAATATAAAGGACCAGATTTCTTCTGTGCATAATGCCAGGAAGGGTCAAACAAGACTAGGTACTAATGCTTTTCTGAATGGCTTAGTTTCTGTAATTTTGTACACAAAATGCCTATAGTATTTAATCAGAGATAGGATCAAGCTTATTATGTCTCATTTTATTTATGGCAAATTGCAGTAATGCCATTCCAAGAGCAGTCTTCAAGCCTGATATTTTGTTCACCGTAAAAAAGCAAGGATTTGCCCAGAATATTATTTTGTTCACTAAGAGTCTGATTTTTGGAGATACAGTCTTTCAAGAGTGACAAACATTGAGCACCTTCAAAAACTGGGATTCCAAAAGCTCCCTTGCCATCCATCTATTTGTATATCTTCAGATGTAAAACATGCAGAAGTGCTTGAAAATCTTTACAAGAAGAGCTTAGGCACCTCATTCCCACAGAAACACATTTGATGTTGAGTGCCACTCCCCTTTTGCATTTGCCCACTTTATCCTTCCTAAATGTATTATAATGAGCTATTTTAATATTCCAATCATGTAAATTTTCTCTCAAGATTTCAATAATGCCAACAAGGTCTGATGTATACTCATAAATTAGGTATTCCAATTCCAATTCTTGTTTATTACTCAGACTCCCAGCATTAGAGTGTAGGCAATTAAAGAATTTCTTCTCTTCACATCCCTTGGTGCCTTGATTAATTTTCTTCTTGACATCTTAATTTTGTGCTAAATGAATGCTCATTCATTCCTCCCTTTCTGCCTTCCCCTTTCCTTAGTTTAACACTCTCCTGACTAGTCAGCTTGACACCCTGAAGACTCTCCTGTGAAAATGGAGACCATCAAAACTCTGTGGCTTTGTCTTCTCACTAAAATAGGTCGTCACATTTCTTGCAGCCACAAATATCTGCCTTCCTCTACTTAAGTCTAGTAATGTTTCTTTTCCAGAGGTTTTTGCCTTCCTCTCCTTGTTGGAAATAAGACTTCTGGACAGAAGATCCACCTGCAGTATTCAGGAACTCTTCAGCTGCCTTCAGTCTCTCATGTAGATCATAGAATCATAGAATCATGGAATGGTTAGGGTTGGAAGGGACCTTCAAAGGTCATCTAGTCCAACCCCCCTGCAAGGAGCAGGGACATTCCTGACTAGATCAGGTTGCTCAGAGCCTCATCCAGCCTGGCCTTGAACGTTTCCAGGGATGGGGCCTCCACCACCTTTCTGGGCAACCTATTCCAGTGTTCTATAACTCGCATCGTAAAAAATTTTTTCCTAATTTCTAATCTAAATCTACCCCCCTCTATTTTAAAACCATTACCTCTCGTCCTATCACAACAGGCCCTACTAAACAGCCTTTCCCCATCTTTCTTGTAGGCCCCCTTGAGGTACTGGAAGACCGCTATCAGGTCTCCCCGGAGCCTCCTCTTCTCCAGGCTGAACAGCCCCAACTCTCTCAGCCTGTCCTCATAAGAGAGGTGCTCCAGCCCTTTTATCATCTTCGTGGCCCTCCTCTGGACCTTCTCCAACTGGTCCATGTCCTTCTTATGTTGGGGGCTCCAGAACTGGACACAGTACTCCAGGTGGTGTCTCACCAGGGCAGAGTAGAGGGGGAGAATCACCTCCCTCGACCTGCTGGCCACGCTTCTCTTGATGCAGCCCAGGATGCGGTTGACCTTCTGGGCCGCAAGGGCGCATTGCCTGCTCATGTTAAGCTTCTCATCCACCAGCACTCCCAAGTCCTTCTCCTCAGGGCTACTCTCGATCCGTTCCCCGCCCAGCCTGTATTTGTGCCTGGGATTGCCATGACCCAGGTGCAGGACCTTGCACTTGGCCTGGTTGAACTTCATGAGGTTGGCACGGGCCCACCTCTCCAGCCTGTCAAGGTCCCTCTGGATGGCATCCCTCCCTTCCAGCGTGTCGACGGCACCACACAACTTGGTGTCATTGGCGAACTTGCTAAGGGTGCACTCTATCCCACTGTCCATGTCGCCCACAAAGATGTTGAACAGGGCCGGGCCCAGCACGGACCCCTTAGGGACGCCACTCGTGACCGGTCTCCACATGGACATTGAGCCATTGACCACCACTCTCTGAGTGCGGCCATCCAGCCAACTCCTTATCCACCGAGTGGTCCGTCCATCAAACCCATGTCTCTCTAGTTTAGAGAGAAGGATGTCGTGCGGGACAGTGTCAAAAGCTTTGCACAAGTCCAGGTAGATGATGTCAGTTGCTCGTCCCTTGTCCACCGATGCCGTCACCCCGTCATAGAAGGCCACCAAATTGGTCAGGCATGATCTGCCCTTGGTGAAGCCATGTTGGCTGTCACCATATTGGTGATCATAAAGAGTCTGTGACACCAGCGGTGGGAACCTTGGGCAGCATATGCCCATTCACCCTTGCAGAAATACGTCATGATGGGTTTTTGAAGAAAATAACAAATCACTTCTTTGTCTCTGGGAAATTTAATTTAATTCTGAACACAATGTCTTTGCCACAGTTGATGGGATTCGTGTGAGCAAAAGTAGACACACCAGAGGTAAATTTCTCCATCTCTACCTTTATAGTCAGAAGAGAGAAATAAGGCCTTCTGGGGAGAAATCAATCTGAATAAGGGTAGATGAATCATGTCTAGAAAATGCCCATTGCTCTCCATAGACTAGAATGAATACTTCAGCTGTAGTTTTCTGTAATTGAGACCTATAAAGGACTCCCGAGGTTATTTCTACCCCATGACACAGCACCACAAACTGCATTTCAGGCCCTTGTCATTCAGGTTTGTGGATGTGCATTCAGAGTGGGTATTATGTCAGGCACCCTATAGAAACACAGTCAAAGGCAGTCCATTCTTTAGGGAAACTATAATCTAAATGAAATCTATTCCTGTCCATTTGCTGGCCTGGCATAATGCAGAATAACTTTCAAAACAGTTAAAATTAATCTTCCAGCTTTTCAGATCATGACTGTTTCTCTGCCTGACCATTTGAGATACTGAAAAACTGAAGATATACCATACGTAAAGCACGCTAAGTTAAAAATAGACCGTATTCCACCACTGGCATGTAACAGCCACGTGCGTGTACTTGTGCCAAACAGGCTTTTGCTCTCGCAGCATCTCCAAGCCAGGCATTTCAAATTCCACTGGTAGAAACTTGTTGCAGGATGTAGCTGCTACTATTGAAGCACATCATTGAAACTGTGTGGGGTGCTGGGATGATATAACAACCGACCTACACAGAAAAGAAGTGCTCCCAGCAGCTCCATGGGGAGGAGGAGGTGGGAGGTGCCCTTAGTGCTGCCTGCCTGCCGTGTATTATTAGGTCGAACGTGGAAAGAACCAGGTTAAGCAACTACTTTGTGACTGGAGATGTACGTGAGCTGCTGGTGTCCTGTTGAAATGCGTGCTTGTGGGAGAGCCGCAGAAGATTAAGTTGCCATCCTGCAGCTGTGATTTACTTTGACCTGACTTAATTCATGCAGGTGCTGATTAGAAGTGCCCGCAAAGTCTGCAGCCATAGCTCAGCTGATGCGACAGCCAGATTGCCTTACATCTGTGGTTCCTTGGAAACAGCTCTTTTTTTCCATCCAAATATTTTCTTTAAGGTGGGATTTAAATATTTTTTTTTTCAAGCTTTTTGTTCAGAGTAAAGCAGATGATGTCCTCAGAACCATCTCACAGAAATACAGCTTGTAGAAGCAGAGGTTTTAAACTGCATCAGCTATGCAAATGAACACAGAATGATAGAGTCATAGAATAGTTTGGGTTGGAAGGGACCTTTAAAGGCCATCTAGTCCAACCCCCCTTCAAGGAGCAGGAAGATCCAATGAGATCAAGTTGCTCAGAGCCCCATCCAACTTGGCCTTGATATTCTAAATTAATTGAAACAATATCAATAACATTCAACATGTCCATGAGCATTCACTCTTTGGCCCTAACCTTTTCAATTTTATCCTAATTTAATGCTCAAACTTCTACAGGTGAAGTTCAAACTGGAATCTGTCCTTTTTTTTCTCCAAGGAGCACAAATTTGCAGATGAGTCTCTGGATACTGGAGCCAAGCTCAACTCATGATTTTTCTTGCTCATGTTTCTCATGTGGGAGTTGTTAGAGGTTGTTTCAGTGAGGTGGGATTTGTCTCACCTAGCTTGAAATGTGGGACTTAGCTTGCAGATTAAGACATCTCCATTTAGGTGTTTCTGTGCAATTTGTAATTCTAAATTCCCATGATAGTCATTGTAAATGTGGGATGGCATCCAGTTGTCTAAGCACGGGGTCTAGTGCTGGTTTGGTGATCTGAGTATCTTCCTGGCTTCCAGCAACACTCTAAAAGGGCAAAAGTCTCCCCTAAATCCCAGTCACATTTCTCAGTCCCACCTGGGCACCTCTGATTTCCCAGAGCATTTCCATGGTTTGTAGCTAAACCAAGGTGCAACATTTATCTAGGAAAATAGCTGTTTTGTTATCTCTTCTTCCTTAGTTTACAAAATGACCAGTGATTCTTTTTTCCCATTCCTTCCACATCTTGTTCCTCTTGCCTGTGTGGGGCTCGTCAGAGAGAGAACCGATGTTCCCAACATATTCAGACCTCACATGGGTTCTGATCCTGATTGGATCTATAAAAAGTGCAGTTATGAGTGAGTCCTATTAAATCTGCATCTGTGTCCATGGAGGAAAAAGCTCCTGGGACCATGCATACAGCAGCACTGCAACAGCTGAAGAGAGATGACAATAGACACAGAGGAAAATCAATACGGTCAAAGGGAGCGTTTGAGCCTTTTCTAAACTGGTTCCTCCATCCCCACAAGTCAGAAATGCTTCAGCAACGCGACACTGGAAACCACAAGACTGTACCCTGGAAAACTCTTTTTGAAGCAATTAAGTCAAACTGTGCTACATGGTATTAATTTAAATTTCAATTAGTGCATACAATTTGCTATCAGCTCAGGCCAAGTCATTTTTTCAAACCAATGCTGCCCCTTGCTTGACTGTTTGCTTGAACAATATCAAGATGGAAGCAATTTGTTAACATAATCTAATTTAATGTAATGACTAATGATTTTTCGAAGAAAGTATGGATTGAGTTTGTCAGACCGATTAGACCTGAAGCATGACTGAGAAGGGGACTGGCCATTTCAGCTAGCTTGATCAATGCAGATTTGCAGGACCTGAGCTGATCCTTGGCATTTCCAGGGTAAATTCAAAGTACCTTCACTTTATTAGCTGGGTGTAGGATGAGTAAGTTTAGTTGTTAGAGGCAGTTTGAGTTCCCTCCTCCCAGGGGTTCCTATTTGTAGGATGCAGTGATAACTTCACGGCTCCCTTGTTCAGATGAAGACCCCAAATCCACCCTGTCACTTGTTTTGGTATTCACACCCTCACTACGGATACCCTACACCCAATTTGTCTTGCTTTGCCCTCCTAGGAGAGTTGCTGGCTTTGCAAACCCATTCATCCAGAGACTCAGGCTTTTCAGTTCTGGCTTTTTTCAGTTCAGCTTTGCAGGACTGTCATATACGTCGGTGGCTCTTGTCTCAGTCATTGTTGATGGCTGACCCTACATCCTGCAGAGCAAAAGGAAAGCTTGTGCGTGGTGTCCAGAAGGTCGCTTTTCTGAATATCCTGCTCTGCTCTCCCCCTTGGCCAGGAGTTTTACGGCGACTCATGTAAATATTGACATTTGCCAGGGACTTGCCTTTGTGCTTTAATTCCCCACTGCAAAAGCTTGATGTTTTTCTTCTGAGTTTGCCTGAAATTTTTCTTAGCTCTTTTATTTTACCTAATCTTTCTCTGAAGACACCATAAGAAAGAAAACCCCTTTTGTAAAGGCTTTTTTTTTTTTTTTCTCTCCTCTGGAAACATTAACTCCCTGCACAGATATTCAGGGAACTTTTCACTGTTCTTTTGCTGCGTGACACAAGAAACTAAAAGAGAAGCATTATCTCTTCGAGGCAGAGAGTCATTGTACTTGTTTCTAAAAGCTGATCTTGTTTTGTTTGACTCACTAGCTGTTTTGTTCCGACTGTGATGCACTGAAATATCCTTGCTGTAGCTCGGTTGCACTTGCTTTTAATGCCGCTTCTCCTGCAGTCAGGCTGTCCTCACCATGAGCAAACCTATCAGCATCTGGCCCATTAATAATGACTTGTTGTGAAATAAAAATTAATCAAGCACTGAGCATTTCCGAGGACTTATTATCAAGAGTGATTGCGCAGACATCTTGTTGCGCAGGGGTAGATTGCAGTTTGGTTGGAATTAACTCACAACAGCTGCTTTATTACTGTGATATATTATTATTTATGTAGGATGAAAGATGTGAATAGCACTTCAGCACAATAGATCTGTACACAGAGGATTTTACAGTCCAAGGGAGAGGCAAGGCTGGAGCAGATGACAATAAGAAAGGGAACAGGACGTGTGTGGCTGCAATTCAGTCCATAAACTTTAGCAGAGACTTTATTTCTTATAGCCTCTTGTTCCTCCTTCTTTGAGGAATGGCTGTAGGCAGCATTAATCAAGTAGGGGAAGAATCAGGAGTTTTGTCTTTAATGACATTTAAGTGTTTCTTGTTTAACTTTCTCCCTGCAGACCCAGTACTCGGATCTGGCCAAGTTTCTCTCAGCTGAGGAGCCAAAGAAAGCAGACAAAAGAAGCAAAAAGGGATTTAAGTCAGAGGAACAGCAAGCATATTTTCATCTCAGAGACACAATCATTTCATACAAGAGTGCGTACTAAGCATCTTAGAATACAGTTAAGCTGTATGCTGATCTTTACTCTGAAGCCACATTGCTCAGCTACCAGTACAAATCCCGCAAGATAACAGAAGGTGCTGAACAAGTAACTGGAAAAGAAAAGATTAAAAAGATATACATCTTTTAAAATACAAGTAAGAACAAACTGATCTGCAAAGGGACAATACAGCTGATAAATGCACAGTCAGGGTTTTGTCAGCTGTAACTGAAAAGGACATGTGGTGGCCCTACCCAGGAGGATGCACTGGGGGTTTGGCTTGTTGCTTTCCAGAAGCGCATACAGGTCTTTGACCAGAAGGACCGAAACACTCCATGACAAGGTACCGAGACCTTCAGTTTGCTGGAAGGTGGGAATATGCGTGTGTACCACTGCTTGTTATCGCTGGAAAAAAATGTTAGGAGAGGAAGAAAGAAGCACAGGATGAGTGACATTTGGGGAGCTGGTTACAAAGTGTCTGGGTACAGGGTCTTGAAAAATTTACGAGCAAGAGTTATAACCCCTGACCTGGGAAATGTTGGATGCAGGAAGTGATTCAGACCAATACGGATTTGTGTGAAATAGATCCTTAAATTCCCACAGTCCATTAAATACCCTTCTCACTTGTGAAAAACCCTTCCAGATTCCCTCACCCACTACCTCACATCCCAATATATTCACCGGACCCCCCTGCCAGTTTCAATGTGTACCCTGCCCCAATGCTTTTATTTTTCTGAATGCATTTCATGATGTCTTTTGCCCAAAGACATGTTGAGGGATCTGCTCTCAGGTTCACCTTGCCTTGCCTCAGCTGAGATTTTAGCTTTTAAAAAAAGACTTTAAACCTGCCAGGGACAAAATGGGATATGAGGAATCAATTTAAATTACAGTGTGTGAGGTGGTTTCCCAGCAACAAGAGTATTTAAAAGCAACAAAAATCAACATACCTTAAAAAACCAGTAGCAGCAGCCACTGATTTTCACCATGTAGTATTTTGTATTCTTTAAAACGTACTTTTGAGCACTGCTTCTGCCTCAAGGCACAACCCCAACTCATCTTAAAATCATATTTCTCCTGTCTTCATTCAAAAGTACTTAGAACGTTACAAAGACAGAGAGGAAAAGAAAGAGGCAGAATAGACTGTTAACATAATTGCTTGGAGCCAAGCTATTGACTTCTCTCTTGCTGGAATAGCAAGAGAGTTGCTCTCTCTGGGAATAATCCCTTCTCCTTTAGGATCCAATTCATGTTTTGAGCCATAGAAAGAATATTCCATCTTAAAATTGCCTTTATTCCCCCCTTATACCTCGTTGTCATCTCCACTGCTCATACACCCCTCCCTATTCTCTCTGTAAACTTTAGCATTTCTCCAAAGCCTCTGACTTGACAGGTAAATCCAGGAGAATTTGTGCTCTGTGAAAGAGCTGTTTTAAAACAGGGTTAATCAACCACAAATGTTGTGTCCCTGAGCAGGTAACATACATTTCACCTGGAAGTGATGGAAGGACGGTATCAGTAGAGACCAGTAAGACCCACAGCATCCCAGTAAGCTCCGGTGCAAGAAGAAACTGTGACAGGATGGAGATTTTTGTAATTCTCTTTTACTTTGAAGGGTTAATGGTGTTTGAGCTGCTCATGTTCCTTAACACATTAGACCTGACAACAAATGTGTGGGGTAGTGACATCTCCTTTGTACAGGCCTAAGTGAGAACAAAAGTGAGGAGGCAGTGGGTCATGTTCTGCCCAACCATAGACATCTATCATGTAGACACTTACGTAGAGGCAAATCCCATCCCAGAAATGATACTGGGACTACAGGACCCTGAGCGGACCACTCCTCTCAGGGCACAGGGACACAAAAGTGGCTGGATTGAGCCAGAAGGAAAGACTAAGCAAGATCAGTCTCTAACAGTGGGAAAACCAGATGTCTATGGTGATACTTGAACTGCTTAAAACAAAAACTTTCTAGCCAGCTCAAAAACAACTTCAACCTCTAAAATATATTTCCTAGTCCTTTTTAATCCTCCAAGGAATTTATCTTCCTAAGAAAACCATTTTCATTTTCAGCCCAAGTTGGACCAGAAGAGCAGTCCTGTGCACTTGTATGGTTGTATGGCCTCAGTTTGTATTTTCCAAGAGGAAAGATCAAAGGCATCTGTTGCGTTGTACAATATCAGCAGGACACAGATCACTCACACTGCAAGGATTGCCCTGACAACATCAATCTTTGGCATTTTGGGAAGTACAGAGATAATTTTGCTTAATCTGCTTCGTCTGAGCTGCTAGACACCTAAAAACCCTGGCAAAATGCTCAAATTCCATTCTTTCCCTCCTGTGTGAACACTGTTTCTCAGTGAATAAGGGAAGATATATCAAAAAAAGCTGTTGGAGAACTAATGTAGTTAGAGGACTAGGGACAATAAATATTTTGTTTCGCTAAAGGTTGCTGATTGACTGATGAAAAGCTAAGGCTAAGCAGATTTTTCTCCCTGCATTGGTTCCAGTAGCAGGACAAAATCACTTGCCACATGGTCCAATGTTTAATAAGCTCCCTGGCTTCTACCTTTTCAAATTCATATTTTTAAGCAGTCACAGATTGCTCCAACTATGAGTCTCCAACAAGGGTGTGAGCCACTTGCCTGTATATAGGAGCCTTGTTGCAGATTAAATGCTGCTTGAGATATCCTTGTAGGGTCGGCATGTGTGACTTGAGACCTACAGGAGCCCTGTCCTGCCTAGAACAGTAGCTGGAGGCCACGTAGGACCCCCCAATTTCACTGTCTGCCTGTGCTTTGGCAACTGGATTGATTCCCCCAAGGTGAGAGTCTGAATCCTGCCCTGGGCTGCTGCGTTCAGAAGGCAACCTTGGAGAAGATGAAGTGGCAGCCAAAGAAGCTACAAAACAACAAAATTACAGAGGTAATAGTGGATGTAGACCACTGCCTTTCCCCTTCCCTGTGAAGAGCAGAGAGGAGACTCCGGAGAGACCTGTGAGCTCAGATTCTCAGCAGGTGAACCATCAGCAGAAAGCCTCTGGGAGTAAGATATTGGCAATTGAAATGGATTGAAATCTAAGGCAAAGGGGATGAAGAACTGGTTGGCAACAAACTATTTTTTGAAGTTCCTCCTTTAAAAAAAAATTTTAAAAAGTTACTTGGACTAACTACTGCAATCCCTTAACTCAATATGTCCTCTTTGTGATGCCCATTCCATGCACAAAGGCACCCAAATACTGATGTTTCATTTACTCTGCTGAGTGGCAAAAATCACTCTGAAACTTTCTGCTTCCCTCACATCACCTTCCTCACTTGCTCACGGCCCCATCTGGCGTCTGTATCTCTCTGCACCTGCAGAAGCAGTGAGAAAGAGCAGTTTTCTCTCATAATCAGTGTTTATTCACCATTGCCTCTCAGGACATCTCTGAAGTTGAATTCCTCCATAGTTCCAGCTAGCGAAGCCTGGAACTGGATTTTCACCAGGTTTTTCAATCCAGAAGGAGAAAAAGCGATATGAAGCAGGAGGTGTGAGTTTTCTCAGAGCAATGGCAGTTGTGAGAAGCAGGACTTGCTGGAGTGATGGGGGACTCTTGGCTGTCAGTACATCAGGGCTGTCTCAAGGCTGATGCATCAAGTCCACAAGAACCGTGATCACCAAGAAACATGCAGTTGGCATAATCACCCCTTATTTTTTTTTTCCTGAAATAAGGATGTGAAACTAGCCCTAATAAAGATGGCTACCATCTCCCACTGTTTCCAACGAGACAGATGTTGTGAGCAGAGATAAAATGGCTTCTGAAACAGGTCAGGGTGATGGGCAGCTGAGACTTCTGGAGGAAGGAATGAGAACAGCGGAAGCTGCAGTGGAAATTAGCAGAGTGGGGAAAGAAAAGCTGCTGGGATGCAGAGGAAGTAAATGGGAGGAGGACTCTGAAAGATTACATTTGCAGTTGGTTAAGTTTTATATATATGTGTGTGCAATTGGTGGAAATTTTACAAACCACTGTGAATTCAATTACTTCTGAGACATTTTAAACATATTATACAGAATCACTTTATTAAAGAACACTTTAAAAATCGTAAGATAACAATGGTGTGAGGAAGCCATAATATTTTCTTTTTAACCATTAGTCTGCCAGTCGATATGGAAAAGGCATCCTTACATGTGAAAAACATTGCAGTTCTTGTGGATCTTCACAGAAAATAACAGAAGAAGTTAAAAGAAAAGCACAAACCAGCATGCACAAGGGACTGATCTCTCAAACTGAAATTGTCTCACAGACATATTCATGGAGAAGGAGAGTCAAAGCCAGCTCTGGGTTATGGAGACAGGTGATGGGCTACTGGATTTGGACCCAAATGCCTGCCCAGGGGTGCAGAGCCATTTCTGCCCACACCTGCTTGTGGGGAGGGTGTTGCCTTGTAGGGATGCAGAGGGGACCTGTGCACCAGGAGTGAACAAAGGGAAAGGACCAACAGCTGGGCAAAGATGAATAGTCCCTCACTGACCAGGACAGTACAAGTTATTTTACCCTCATCCTTCAAACAGTAAAGCTCCTTTTTGCCTACAGTGCTGAGAAGGAGTTAAAAATATCGCAAAGCTGGCTGGAAAAAAAAAGCAAAGAAACAGTACTGATGTTACTGCTGTTTGATCTTGCTGTTTGAGTGGGGGATTGGTTGAGTTTTGATCTCTCGGTGTAACTGAGACAAACGATTCTTATCTGTTGAGGTTGGAGGTGCAGGGGAGAGAACTGCACATCAGCTGTCTCAGCTGGCTGACTAGAGGATGCAGAGTTAAATAAACTCACATTTACAGCCTCTGGCTTCATTAGTAAATTACTGTATAATGAACCAGTACATAGTGACTTTCCTATTTTCTTCCATAGCTAATGTCCTGCTAATATGTGATGCACAGGCTTGATTTATACCACAGCCAGCATATTCCTATGACAGACAGCATCCTGGCCCCTCTTAGGTTCAATGTGAGCCAACCTGAACCCTAAAAGTGGAGCTGGAAAGAAACACTGTGCTGGTTTTGCTGGAGAGAAGCGTTTGATCCTTTCATTAACCCTGATAATGTTTCAAACGAAGACCTTAATGGTACAATCAATAATTCAGCCCGTGATCAGTTGGTTAGTCAGTCTCAAACGCTTTCCTTTTAATAGGGGACTCCCAGAAGGATCATGAACTCTTACTTGCAAGCAGCAATTTGCAGCAAGCACAGGGCACGACTACTGGCTTTATTTTACATCTTTCTGATAACCACAGTCACTTCCCTGTCTCCTTAGACTGCTGCTGATGACCTACCCCAGGTGCCCCAAAGTCCTCTATCCTCTACCAGTCCGGCATTTCTCAACGAATGATTTGGATATTCATTCTTGTCCTTAGCACTGTGCAGGAAAAGTGAGTTTCTGAGCTCTTCCGTGCTGATGGGACCCCACATTCATCTCTGGTGTTTCTTCCCTGACTTCCCTATGCTCTGCCCCTGCTTCAGCTCCGAATCAGAGGCTGTGTAGCTATAATGTGAAGGGACAAAGCACAACGTACCATTGCCTCCATGGAACCCATTAACTCTTTCTTCTTTTCCTCCTCTCCTTCCCTTCAGCAAAGGTTTCTTGCTAACTGAGAAAAAGCTGTCGGATACCCACTTGGATGCTAAGGCAGACTTGAAACAAAAACCCTTGACAGAGGTCCAGATCCTGCAGGCACAGAGCGCCACTCCACTCTTTGAAGGCACTCTGCCCGAAGGAAGATGAGCAAGGGGAACCTACATGGTAGTATTCAATATCTGAGCTGGATGCAAAACAGCAGAACAATTTCTTCGTGCAGTTTCAGCTGTAAGAAATAGGGATGCTCCCTTTCTGCTTTGCTGGGTAGAATTTTATCTTCTGGTTTTGACACTTATTAATTTTCCACTTATTAGCCTGCCTGTGAGATTTTCATTGTTGGTTTTTTTTATTATTATTATTATTATTTAAAAGATCAGTGCACTTGGAGTTTTCATTGTCACATTAAACACAGTGAGTAAATATAGTCCCTGAAACAGCAGATTTTATCTGGGAAACTCAGATAAAATTCCATGGCTGACAGTTGTTCAAATGAGCCCTCTCTGCCAGAGTACAATAGCAAATGATATTCCTCGTTCCCGTTACCTTCTCTTCATTATGCATCGGAGGGAAGGGAGCGAGAGAAAAGCACGGTCGTCCTGGCATTGCATTTATTCCGCTGCAATGACTTCGCTGCACGCAAGTAACAAAGCAGTCACTTTGAGCAGAACACTTAGCAGTGAGATTACACCTTGGGTATAATACGATACGTGACCTGTTCCAAGTTGCAATGACTTGCCAAGTCAGCTAATTTCTTTTCCTCATCCTTACACAGCAGAAGAGCGTGTAAGAAGCGAATGGAGATTATACTGTTTCCTACCCAGAAGTCCTCAGTCTTGCTGGCATTGGCTGAGATAGCCTGGAGTTAATGTACCTGAGCACTGGGGCAGCTTTCTGAAGGACGTGCTCTATCCTCCGTGGCGTAAGTTATACCGTAAGGGGAAAAAGCAGGTTCAGCCTTGCCTGCTAGCGCAGTCTTTGTGTGGTTCACAATGAAAACAACCACATTAATTTCAGGGAGAGCTGAATTACAGAGAACTGTGGGTGGTCAGGGCGGAGTGGGGGTAACACACTCAGCCCATCCTGAGGGCACGAAACAGAGTCTGGCATTCCATGAAGAACATCAGGCTTTGGGCTAAGGGAATTAGCCAGTGTGAGCAAGAGGGCTTAAAATAAGGGGTGGATCTGGGTGTGGGAATGGGTCAGATTTACACTTACCAAGCAGGGTGGGCATCCACTTAGAGCTGTTGTATCCAAAACCAGCATCCCTATAACTGATGTGCTCAATTCCAAGAAGAGATGGGGCTCAAGGTGCAATGGCAGAGCGAGAGTCTCTGTGTGGGAGGTAAAACTTAGGTGCTCAAAGCAACTTCAGCCCTTCACATCTATCGCCCTGATTCTTATTTACAGACAGGCATCTCCTTCTTCAGAACATGTCAGGGCTTCACAGCAAGGTACATGGTGCTGACTGCTCCCTCAAGGCCTCCCTCCCCAGCGGTGCTAAATGGCTTTCACATGAAAGAGAGTAGAGCTTAGCCAGACTCCCAACCCTTTCCTTTTGCATTTCATCAAAACCCACAACCACCCAGCCAAAAGGACTCTAACTGAAGTGGTTCCTTGACCTCTAACTGAGTGTAATAAAATGTGAAACAATTTGGATAAGAAATAATGTCTGTATGATGGATCACAAACAATGTCATTAGAGAGGTGAGATGGTGGTAGAGATAGGGAAGGGGATCAAACGTTTTGCTTCCTTGTTCTCATCTCTCACAAAAAAAAAATACTTTGATTGTTTTCTTTACAGGAACTGGCAAAGAAAGATCAACACATTAATTAGGATTGTAATCCAAAGCTAAAAGTGTTGAAAACCTGGCTCTGGGTACACAATATGGTAGGCTCAGACCATGATCAAGATAATCAGATCTAAATTACAGAGCACATCCTACAAAACAAATGTGAAGAAAGGCCCATGGCAAACAGAGCACTAAGCCTGCACTTCCAGATGAAGCTTTCACAGTTGTTGTTTAATCTGTGGGAGCAGTGTTTGTAGCATGGCAGAAGATGCCAGCACAGGTTCCCAATCCAAGATGGCAAAATTGTGCACTATCAGTCTGAGGCTATGAGCTTCTGTCTCGATCTCCAGTGCTTTCGACCAAAGACCAGCACATCCTGTCCAACAATCTACCCAGGTGTGTCTGAAGATTCTTTACAATGATATCAGTAACTTCACTTTCAGTTAACAGGTCAGGAAATTGAGGTATCAAGGGAGATTGACTTGCCTGAGAACTTCTAACAGGCCTACGACGGAGGAATATAACTGAGGTCTCTTGAGCCCAATCCGATGATCTGTAGCTGCTCTGTGGAGCTGAACATATATTAAAGACTTTGTTGGAGGTCAAACTCTTTATTGCAAAACTGATGAGGGATGGATTGTGTGACTAGTGAGACACATTCCTAAGGAATGCACGTCCCTGGGAACGACAGTGTAAGTAATCAACAACTTATGCTGATACTTACCTTTGCTGTCCTAACTCAGACTGTGTTGGAACAAACCTTCTCAGGGCATGGTCTTAATTCTTCAAACTTCAGATGATACAGGGAGCTGTGCTGCATTGGGAGATGGAGGCAGAGGTAGCAGCTGACACTCCTCATTGGGGTGGATTGCTGCCCAGGGTTTATAGCCAGGGATGTCTTGGAGATGTCTGGGGAGACAAGTTCAAATGGGGCACAGTCGCTCCTCCTTTCTTCCAGGCTGGCTGGTTACCAGATCAGTGCTGCTCTGAAAGGTGTATAGTACAGCATGCTTGGGTCTTCTTGCCTGTTTGTCTTTTCTCTCACACGGTGGGTTGTTTTGTGGTTTGTTTTTTGTTTTTTTTTTGGTAGGGAAGATTTTTGATATCGCTGAATGTTTGGCATCCTGTTTAGAATCCCTACACATTAATCCCTCTGACTAAGTACTGCATGCCAGGAATCCCTGGATTTTTTTTTGCCCATCCATGTGAAAATGTACACTCAAATTCTTTAGCCCAGAGAAGACCTGTATAGGTCACACACTAAATGTCTCACGTTCTAGAAGTCTCCATATTGTCCCATATGCACCACCAATCTATGATGCTCTCAGAAAAATTGCCCACAGAAGCCATGCTAAGGTTTGCCATCAGTCTGTGCTAAGATGGCTCTTGGCTAGCCAGCGAGGAGTGTGAGCAGGATCAGTCAGTGTGTCACTGCAGTCCGTTACATAGACACAGTTATAGACACAGGTATAGATATAGATATAGATATAGATATAGATATAGATATAGATATAGATATAGATATAGATATATTGAAACATAGGAGGAAGCCAGCAGGAGCTTTCCAAATGAGCTGAAGGTGCCTCATCCCTCTGAACACGACCAGTGTTTTCTGATGTTTGGAAAGTATCTTGCAGCCTTTGCCTTCTCCATCTTCTTTCTTTGACCATAGATTTGGGATGTTTACTGTTCCCTTCTCAGCCTCCTCCTGATCAGGACCCTAATCATTGCCTCTTCTTTGGCACCTCAGTCCCATCTCAGCACTGATTCAGAGATGAAGCGCACGGGTTCCACACACATTCCTCACTTGATCTTTGTTCCATCACCACCCATACAGCAAGGACATCCTCACCAGCTGGGAAACGGAACTGTAAACCCTTCTGCAGGCTGCTTGGGGCAGTTGCATCATTCTTAAATGATGCTGATATTTTCACTGTGCCCAAATTCACTCTTGGATCCATACCAAAGATGTTAACATCAAATTTTGCTTTAATTCTGTTCCTGAGTGATCAGATAGGGTGGAATAGAGTTCTGAGGAAAAGGCACATTGTAGCAATACTATTATTATTTTACTTGTGTGCATTTTCCCCTTCTGCTAGATTGGTTTTCATTCCAGCTGTGTTTCTTTGAATGTGAAGGATTTTTTTTTCTCCTTGTTTTCCTTTTGATCCTATCCTCTGTTTAAAAAGCAAAGTCATCAATAATTTTAGATGAAATGTATTTGCTGTAACTCTCCAGGATAACATGGTTTGAATGTTTTGATTGATTTACATCTATAAAAAACAAACCGCATCAGCTGTTTGTCTGCAGAAGCCTTTGTTTTCTTTAAAGGTATGAGCCCTGTGCCTCGCTAGTCTCCCAAGCTTTCCTTTTGGTACCTGTTGTGTTTCACACATTTTTATAAGCTGTCTGCCTCTAATAAATGAAATTATACTTCAGCTGTAAAGTGTTCCCATAAGCAATCAAAGAAATGCTGCCTTGTAGTCTCTGAGAATAAGCACCATCACTACCATTGTCACATCATCAAGATGTAATACAGCCTGGTTATTAGTTTTGTGCTGCTCTGACAGCTCAGGTGGTGCAACATCTCTAAAAGCTCAGCGCTGGAGGAATCAGAAAGCTGAGGATCAGCATATACCAGGCTAAGGTGCCTGGCACTACTATATTGTGGCAGATTATTAGACAGAAGGGTGGCTTGCGTCAGCGTAAGCTCTTCAGTGATTTCACTCAAGGGTCAGAAGCTGAAGTCAGATGAATTAAAAGTGGAAATCACATACAGGTTTATTATCGCGACTTGAAACTATCAGTATGAATTACAAGATCTGTGACAGCATCTTCAGGGAGCTCCAGAGAAGTTCAGCTAACCCTCCTTTGGCATCCACAAGCAAGTAGAAACTTGTTTGCTTTTGCTCTTGTTTCTTGTTTCAAAGAGAGAGAATCGAAAGGATTGTGTTTTTCCCAGGGCATCTTCAGGTCAAATGAGAAGATGAATGCAGCTGTGCACATGCTGTGGTCTGCTCTTGTCTCGCACCTACGATGTAATCCAGAGGAAGAAGATGGGCTAGCTCATGACTTACAATATTATTCCATTTCAGATGAAAGCAGGCTGACAGCTCCCCATTTTTCTAGCACTGACCTGGCATCCGCTGATGGCAATTTAGAATTCCCGAGGTTTTTAGGCATTGGCAACATTCAGGAGCAAAGTTTGGGATCTGGCACCCTTTGCTTTCACCACCTTTCCCTGAGGTTGCACTGTCCAGTGCCATATTCATACATAAAGCTTTCTGCTGTTATCCATGTTGCAAACACTTTGACCATAAGTGCAAGATAGCCACGAGGGACACGTATTAGGTCAGAGATTAGGGCATCAGCGAGTGTAAGTGGAAGCATCCCCACGAGACCAGAAAAGCAGCAAAGTAGTATTTAACATTTAAATAACTTTTATCTTTGCTCCAGTTTGGTGATTCTTATTTATACACAAATCTTTTTGCCTTTTTCTTTTCAAACGGGGGTGAAGCAGAAGGGAAGGCAGAGGGGAAATCAGCGTTCAAAACTGCTCTCTACTTGCATGCATGTTGCACTGCTAAAATTACCGTTGTGTCTGGTTCAGTGGGATCGTCTTTGTAGTCGGATTATTTAGTAATAAAAATATAGACGTATCTTGGAGGCAAAAGAGAAAATACCACTGACTCAAATTTACCCTGTTGTAACCCATCCTGGGAAGAAGCAGAGCATCAGATGGCTCTGTTTATTTACAGGTACATATATATATATTTTTTTAGAGACAAAGTAGATAGCAATTCCTTTATTTCCCCACCCCCCTCTTTCTACTTGGAAGCCTATTTACAAACACGCAGCCAAAATCCTATTCAGAAATTGAAGATTGTGTTCATTGTTCCAGAACACATAACAGCAAAGGCAAGCAGGAACTGCTTTGGTGAAGTAGTAATAGTTTAAGTTGCTCAAACAGGAGAGGAACAGGGAGAGCAGCAAGTAATTGCAGCAATCTGAAGGCTGCAGAGAGCCCTAAATCACCAAGTCTTGCACTCTGTGAGTCTTGCACCCTTGTTGAGTTGTTACAACCCCTTTGATATGTCATCAGGACCTAAGGTTTAGCCACAATTCCTAGATCCTCCTGAATTCTGCACCAAAGTTCACACTGATTTTGTGGTGATTAAACTGGGTTTTTGGGGCCACATGCCAAGCTCCCACCATGCTTGTGTACAGTGGCCCAGCCAGGGACATCTCTTGGATTCCTCTAGTGACAGAATGTCGAAAGCTTGGGCACTTGGCTTCACTAAACAGGTACCTATCTTGTCCCTCCTGCAGGGACTGCAACAAACCAGGATGGGGTGTAGAGGCCATGCAGAATGGTCAAAAAACCTGTTCTTGAAGTGACTTGACAAGGAGCAAAGTTATCACAGGATTAGACAGAACATAAGGGAAAGCTTCAGTTAACTTCTAAGACATCTAATGGGTGGTACCCCCACCTAGGAACCCCTGGGCTGGCAGATAAACCTCCAATGTAGTCTGTAGAGGACAAGAATTTGGTCCAGTTTCCTCAACACAACTGTCCAGAGCCCTTTATTAGGCTGTTCAGCCCAGTTCCTAGAAGGACACAGTCTCCCATAGGTTGTCCTTACACCAGGCTTGTGAAGATTTCTCAGATGCCTCCAGGGCATCTCAAGTGATGTTGGATGCCTATGTCAAGACAAATTATTTGAGCCCTTTATCTTTTTTCCTGTGCTGCTCTCGTCTGATATCCCCATTTGCACATCATTTTCTTTTCCTCATATCAGTGGCAGGAGCTCCAGTCTCAAGGAGCTGCTCTGGTTAAAGCCCTTCACATGTTTTGGTTCCCTAGAGTTATTCAGAGAGTTTGTTGCACAAAGGAGAAACATCAGGACGTATACCTTGTGCTGACCCATCCTCCTAACAGAGCGGTTAAAATGAGAATCGTGAAAGAGCAATATTATTTTAAAAACAAACTTTGATATAAAACAGCACTAGGAATGGACTTGTCAAGCACTATTTTTTTTCATTTTATTTTTCAATAAAAACAGAGAAAGAAGGAGTGTTTACAAGCAAAGCAATCTGTTCTCTAGTCAAAATATTCTGTCTGATTATGCTCTGGGACTAAGCAATTAACAATGATCAAAGAGCATATTTGTTGTTAAAAAGTTAATGGAGACAAAATTTTTTTTTCTGGGTTTTTCTCCCTCTAGAAATAAATCCATAATTTGTCACTATTTAACAATGTAATACTCATCACTGTTTGGTTGCTTTTCTTTGGGCAAAGAAGGTGTTTCTTGCCTAAGAGCAAAAAAAAAAGTGAAATAAGGGAAATTCTTTACTTTTTGGACAGATTTACAGATTGCACAAGGTGGTTAATTCAATTATAGCAGGAAAATATTAATTCTGAGAACTAATTAAATATGCTGGTATGCAGATAGTTAATTTGATTAATAATTACCTTGCATATGTAGAAAGAGGTTTTATGTTTGCACGGGCAATTTTTATCAGGATTCTCATGGGATAAAAAAAAATTGTGCTAATAAATGATTGTTTCAAATAGTAAGATAATTTTGCCTTGGTTGTGACTAAACTTCGGAGGAAGAAGCTTTCTGCTTCCATCAGAAGGTAATTTGAATTTCAAAAAAGAGATTTTTCTTTCTTTTTTTTCTGTACACTCACCTAGAGTCACTCTAGGGAAGAGAGAAAAGCAAAGCATGTTGTAATCTGCAGAAATCAGAAGACAATGGAAAAATCTGTTTTTAAGCATTTTTTGGGGGTGGGAACAAATTGCCATGGCAACTCTCTAAATGGATATGTCTTCAAGGAAATCATGCTGTTCTATTGAAAAGTGAGATGCATAATACAACGAGCACTTGAAAGTTATCTTTGAAAGGCATGTGTACAGGAAAATCAGAAATATTTTATAAATTCAAACTTATGAAACATTCATGCTGATTCACTAATGTTTCACACAGCAATTATTCTACCCAAAGGCAGGAGCTGAATAACTTTGCCATGTATATGTGCATTTTTAAGTGTGCTTTGTGGTTGGACTGTTCTGGTCTATCAGCCCCTTTCCTCTGCTTCCCAGGCACTCAGAGTCTCTTGCCACCAATATATGATTTGCTAGTAACTCAGATGGTCGTTAAACCAGAGCCTGAAATATTTAACCCATTTCTTATACCTTTTCTTTTTCTGACAGGTTGTATCAGTCAACATTTTCTTACCAGCAGTGTCAGTGACATCAGCGTGCTGCAGAGAGCAGGATGACAGAGAGGAGAATTTGACCTAATAACTTGAGTTGGAAAAGCTGTTCTTCTTATTTTAAGCCAATCAGATGGTTTGAGGCATCTGCTTACACTGAAGACTATATTTTGCTCACAAAATTGAAGGATTCTCATCCTGACGGAACAAGTAAGGGTCTTAGTTCAGGATCTTCTGTTCCTATTAACAACAAGAGAGTATTTTCTTTAATATAGGATATTTAGTTCCTAAGACTCTGACCTGGAAAAGTAAATAAATTAGAGCTTGACTAGTGCAAATATAGAGGGGAAAAAAGTCATGAGCATTCATTTTCATCCTTGAGATTGAGCTTTTTTCTTGACTTGTTTGTTGCTTCTAACTGCTCCTGGGCTTTTCTTCCACTAGACTGAACTGTTTTAATTAATACAGTCCAAAAGACATGTTTTTATTTAAACCGGATTGAATATCAAAATACAGCCTGACTAATCAACATCTTCCCTGTATCCATAAGCACCAGTTTAACTAAGTTCATTAAAAGATGTCGCCTTAGATTGACATGTTACACAGAGGAGCCTTGAAGTTTGCATTCATGCTGTTGACCCTGGCTGCTTAATTTAAGGTGTCAGAACTACTATTGCATCTAAGCAGCAGCAAATGGAGGAGCAATTCACCAATGTCTCCCTGAAGATCTTCTCCACGAGCCACTATTACATACTTCAGAAAGATGAGATGATGGTCACTATACCAAGCCAGGGCAATTAGTTATGATTTCAAATACCAGAAGCGGTTTATGAACATCTCACTGATTTTCTTTTCTGACTGTATCTGTCCAGTACCTTTCTAAGAGGGAGCAATGAATCAGTTGTGCATTCACAGTTGTTCTTGGAAGGAGAGTCATCACGGTAGTTAAAAGAAGGCATGACATTTGACAGGTGGATCACTTGATGGGAACGACTGAGACTGAGACCACTGGCTGCAGGATATGGACAAAACTCGGCTAAGAAAGTGCTATCTCATTATCTTCTTTTCTTTTTTTTTTTTTTTTTTGAGGAACAAGGAAATATTTTGACAAAGTCTAGTGCAAATGGGCCCTAAGGAGATACTGAAGTAGAAACAACTACTGCTAATGATAGACAAAAAGACCATAATATCTGTTAGGGATAAAAATTGCTGTATCTGAGGAAAGCCTAAAGCCAGAGTCAGACTTCACAACCTGAAGAAGGGCTCAGAAAGGAATCTGGAAGTTTGAAAACTCATTAGCCTTGAGGGAAAGGCTGGTCCTGACTCAGAGTTGGTGGGTGGAGCTCAGCATACATCCCACCATGTATGTGATTCTCTGGCCTCTTCTTCAAAAGGTCGGATGAAGTGATGTATTTCTGACCTTCAAATCTATGAAATCTTATATGATTGCTGAACTGGGTCATAGCAGAACCAAGCAACTGAAATCCTTTCACTCAGTTTTATAGTTGGATCAGCCAAAGTCTGAGTACTGGTACCCCTCCCTCCTACTCCTTCCCTTGGATCAAGCTGTTACAGCTACACATCAAATATTAGCATGAAAGTTCAGATATCCAAACAGGAGCACACACAGTTTGTCAGAAACCAGTGCCAGATCGTAAAGGCAAATTAAATAGCAGCTCTGGTGTCAGGGTGCTGGGAGCCACTGCAATGTCCAAGAGCTTTGGGATGGTACCAGTTGGGTATGAGGAGCCAGGATGGGTGCAGTGATGGCTGCTACCTATGATGACCCCTTAGTTTGAATTTAGGATCTAATCCAACCTCCTCTGAAGTTAGGGGTAGCTCTTTCTTCGATGAGGTAAACCCTCCACTTGTCATTTTTCATACGGATGAGGAGGTTAAGGGTCTTAATACTACAGAACAGCAAAGCCAAGCCTAGATCAGTGCAATCCCTGCTGTCGTATCTCAGGATACAGCCACAGGGTCTTTCACAGGCAGATGCAGAATGATGCTCTCTTAACAGATTCCAGTTGCTGTGGCCATGCTCTGAGCTGCCCAGAGGCTGTGCAGCTGATCTGGCACAGCCTGCCTCACAGCACAGCATGTCATTTTCTGTCACCCCTCTCAGGCCAGAACTGTCTTAAAAGCCATGCATGTGACCCTACAAGAGACCATGATCCTGTGCAGTGACCCCGTGGATTCAGTGGGGTCCCTTGGCTCTGCCATGGAGAGTCTCTCTGTGCTTGTGGGTGAATAGCAAAAAAAAAAAAAATCCCCTGGACAAGGAAGAGAGATGCTCTGAATGTTCTGGCCCATTCAGATGGGCTTTCGTTTCCCTTTAGCTGGTCCCAGTTTGTTCTGGACTAGAGTGACAACTCCATCAAGGTTAAAGGTTTTATAGTTGCTTCCAGCACGTGGGTATCAGCTCCAAGCTCCAGGTGCTAGAAATGGATTTACATTTATGTTTAATGGGTTTACACTTGTGTTTAATGGGGAAGAAATCAGCAAGATTCAGAAATGTTAACATACCCGTGATAAACTTTTATTTTTAAGATTATGGTATTTCACAGATGGAAATCACATTTGTACCTGTGCACAGATTTCCGTGACTGAAACATAACTTTTGTGTACATGCTAAAGAAGTGTTAAAAATACTCTCTCGGAAGTCCTCTGTTACATACATTTTAGGAGTTTTCTCGGGTTGTAAGGACAGGACAAATCTGTGTCAGTAATCCTGGCAGAAGCAAGACAGAGATAAAGGTGTTAAATGTCCAAAGAAGTTTTATAATTCAGCAGCATCTCTTCTGACAAAGTAGTGGTTAATCTGACAGCTACAGGAACTGGAGTGTGACATGAGCATGAGGCCAGAAAATCTGAAATGAAGTAATCACCCTGAAGAAGGAAGAGTTTCAAATAAAACACGATGCTGGAAATGTTCAATACAGCATCAAATCCTGCTGGTCAGTGCCTCATCTCAGTCATTTACTATTAATTTAAATATTATTGAAGGAATTTAGGGCAAAAATATTTTTCAACTGTGCCTGCAGCACCATGAATACATGTTCTTGATAGAGAATCTTTGTGTGATCTGATGTTGACAGATGTGAAATTATATTTTTGACAGCAATTATTTCAAAATGCTATGGGAGAAAAGTCAAGATGAGGTTAAAGGATTTGTATAGGTCAATGTCATGAATGGGATCAAACCAGACCAAGAGTTTTTAGAAAAGAGCCCTGAATTAAAATGAGTCATTGGAGGGAGGACCCTGAGATGATCAAAAGAAAGACAGTATCTTGTAATGTGGAGAGAGAGAATTTTGACCCTACAGATAGCTGAAAATTTATTATTTCTTAATAAATAAAAGGGAGACAAGTTCATAAGTGCAAGACTCGGACCTCGGGAGTTTTGGGCTTAATTTCTGAAAGTGCACCAGGCATACCCAACTAACGACATCCGCCAGTTGTCTCATTAAAGGTGTCCCAGGAACACTTCTGGAGCCTGAGGGCTGACCCCAGGTGTCTTCCTGACAGCCAGGTGGGAAGGTTGGTTGCTCTTTGCTCAAGTTTTCCATCTACAAGAGGAGGGGGAAGATCTGAAGTGAAAAGTTTGCCCAGAGCAGCTGTGGATGCACCCCCTGGAAGTGTTCAAGGCCAGGTTGGATGGGACTTTGAGTGACCTGGTCTGGTGGAATGTGCCCCTGCCCACAGCAGGGGGATTGCAACTGGATGATCTTTAAGGTCCCTTCCAACCCAAACCGTTCTATGATTCTGTGAAATATGTGCTGGAGAAGCGCGTAGGGGTCTGCGACACACAGCTACTAGTGGGGTCTTTTCATTGTCATCAGAGAGAAACAAAGCAGGGAGCCCCAGTGGGTAACAAAGCAAAGAGACCCATGCAACTTCTGCAGCTGGATTTTCGTTCCTGGGGAATACCTCAGTGACCTTGTATTTTCAACTTGATTTTGAGATTTTCCCATCCCTACCATCACCACTGCACCTTTCCCAAGGTATTGCCATCTTTCCCTCCCTTATAGGTTATAGTATAAATGTAATAAACAACTCCCTTCCTTGGGACCATCTTTTACCATGGATAAGAGAAGGTTGGAGACAGCGGGGCATCACGTTAGCATTAACATATCATTATCCTTATTCCACAAGGACCAAACAGAGGCAGAGAGAAGAATGTAGTAAATAAAAATAATACAGACAGGCTGAGAGTCCCTTTTGAGTAGGATTTCTTTTATTTAATGTTAGCTATCTGAAAATGAGGCATCTGGCCTAGTGCGGACATCTGGACTCTCTTAATAGTCAGGAGAGAGAAGCAGTTTAGAGGTGATTCATTGCGGCTCTTCACAGGGCATGAATTGCCCCAGGAAGCTCCATCAGCTGCAGAAGGAACCCAGATGACAAGCTTAGCATAGACACCCGCCTACCTGTTAACTGGCAGGAATTGATCAAGAAAAATCCCATCCTTGCTTTCTATAATAAAAAAAAAGGAAAATATTATTATACTGCATGATTTGACCAAAGCTGAAACAGGGTGGCTATTGTTGATTGCAGGCAAGGAGACCTGTAGAGTTATTACAGAAAGGTGACTGCTAGGAGAAAACCACAGAGAGTTCAGCTAGAAACTGGAACTCATGACCTATGAAGATAAGTACTTTACTGGGTCCTATCACTTTCTTCAGTGGAGCAGTTAAATACCACTGCAGTTGACAAAAACTGTCCTCATCTCCACAGCTGAAGCGGCCAGGGAGCATGCTGAGGTCATCAAAACCTTCACTCGTGCCTTGCTCTCATTATTACAGCCATACTCTGGGCTTCGTGGTGGACTGGGCAAATAGAAAAGGTCAGGAGATAAGTGATGATGGTAGCAGCTGTACCAAGGTGAACTCAGTGCTGCTGTGTCTTTGCAGTGCCTTGCCACTGAATTCAACAGCATGTAGACTGGCCAGATGCTCACCTGAGATGCCATCCACAGGAAGGGATACCTTCCTGATGTCCAGGGTGCTGGTACAGACCATGATTTCAATGGCTCTGCTGTGAGCAGGTGTGGTGTGACCAGACAGCTCCATACAAGGTGCACTAAAGATGATCCAACTTTCCATTCCTCACTAAGCTTCCCAGTGTCCTAGGAAGGCCAAAACCGTAGCATCTGGTGCCAGAAACCCAACATCTGGTGCCTCAGCTTCATTACCTCTCCTCACTGAAGAGCTAGCACTGAAACCCTCAGCAAAACTCTGCATTCCTACTGTGCAGTTAGAGGGAGGAAGGAATGACTGTGCACACATGTGCACGTAATCCTGTTCTAGGGCAAAATGTGTCACTGCGAGTGTGACGGCAATGCATTCCTTCCCTGGGGGATGCAGGGCAAATGCAAAGCCCTTTGCAGTGGAAGTCCCTCCCTAAAGCCATCAGGTTTTGAGTTACAGCCATCAGCCTCAGAAACATCTCCTGCTTGCCTCTAAGTGAGCACACTTATCCCAGCTTCCAAGTGAGATAGATTACAATTCCTTTTTTTTTCTTTAATTTATTTTTTTCCATGGACAGGTGTAAGAATGTCCCTTCAGTAGAAAGTATGTTTCTCTTTATGCCCCATTAAGACTCCAAACCTGCCGAGCTATTCAAAAGGAAGGAGAAAAAACCATAAATGCAGAGGCAGACTTTATACCCCTGATCTCAGCTATTTTTCCTTGCAGAAGACCATCTTTGAACACTACATTATTGAACCTCCCTGTTTAATGACCCTTCTAATGCACTGCTATCAGGTAGTGCCATCTGTATTTGGGCAAATATGCTCACTCGTCTGTTTACTCAGCATAAATTATCTTTATTTAAAGTTTAATGGAAGTTACATCTATTTGGACATCTGCACTTAACTGATTACTGGCCACGTTGGGCCTCCTGGTGGTTCTGCATGAACTTGCCAGCTGCTATGAAATGATAAGAGCCTGACATATGTTAAGAGCCAGCAACAATCACAGTATAATTTTATTTTTTTTTTAATATTTCTGAGCTGGCAGCTGACAGCAGAATAAAGAAATCCACCCGCTTTCCCCAACTGCCTCTTCCACCCCCATGCAAGTCTCTGCTGTCAATCCAAACTCTTTCAGAAGAACATTAAAAGTCCTCCCCTCCTTAGGAGTGAGTAAACTTCTTTATACATGCCACTAAATTAACGTACAGTTTACTACGTATTCCACGCAGTGAAACACTTCTGTCCTTAAGAAGCCAGAGACCATCCTGGTTCATCAGCATCTGCAACTGATTTGGAAAATTGCTGCCATCTATAGATAGGTACAAGGATTTGCTAGCACGGTTAGAGAAAAGGTTTGAAGGACAGCAACAGGATGGAGGGAAAACAGGGAAAATACAGAAAGAGAAGGAGAAGTACAGGTATTTGAGTAACTTCCTCACTGCACGGTACTGTGGGGTCCATCTGTTCCTGTCTTTGGCAATGGCCGGATGCACAGGGATACATGAAAAAGTAGAAAACAAATAGGAGACAAAGCTTCTTCCCAACTCCAGGCTGCCAGAAGTTGGCTTATGCCCCATAAAGGTGAATGAGAGAGTCTATACTCTTCTAAAGAAATTAATAGTTTTAAATAAAAAAAAAAATCCCAGCCATGGAACAGGGGCTCTTCCAGTCTGACATCTCTTCCCAATGCTCTCCAATCCTTTCATTCTCTTGAAAGCTGAGCTGTGTGGAGACCTTCTCTCCAGGACAAGCAGGAAAGCCTGCTGTTATTTCTCACTCACTCTTCAGCACTATCTCCCACCCTACTCCAGGTGCCCAGTTGTACAAGATTTGCTACGAATGTGGTGGGACAGAGGCCCAGCCTAAACGATTTCTCATCTCTATACCTAAGGTCTTCACAGGCT
Source organism: Chlamydotis macqueenii (assembly GCF_036417535.1). Lineage (NCBI taxonomy): Eukaryota > Metazoa > Chordata > Aves > Otidiformes > Otididae > Chlamydotis > Chlamydotis macqueenii. The sequence continues at coordinate 4,624,911 of NC_141556.1, read as the reverse complement.
TCTAGTGACAACAGGGAGAGCTAAGTACCACAGCAGCCAGGATATTAGGGAGGATCAACCTGGAGCCTTTAAGAGGAGACATTTCTGCCTTCTATGGTGAAGTGATCCTAGGATCTCAAGCCAGATTTCTACGGGCAGGTGACAGTGGTGAGAGTTTTTGTGTGGTTCTTGATGGGGACATAGATAAGTTTAATGGCACTGAATGTAATTTTGGCACTGGGTTTTTTAGACAGTTAAAGAAAGAATACATATGCTATGTCCATCTGAGAGCAAGTTCTTGAATTGTGGGCTGGGACAGAAGCACAGCTTCAACTCCCACTACATGTGATGCACTATGATTTCTAATATATAAAGTGAAGAGTTTTTCTTCAAGTCTAATGGTTATAGTGTGTCTTAGACACTGAAGCTCTCTAGACAGGAAACAAGTACACTTGAGTTAATCAGATCTCCACTACTGGTGCTCCTGATGACCTTTCTCCAAGGAAACTGTAGAACAGGAGCTTGAGGAGCAGTGGGTGTAGCCAAGTCACACTAGGAACACTGTCTGATCCCTCATTGTAGCACACGTAATATACTGTAATATAATCACAGAGATTGGCCAAGATTTAATAAAATTTGTCTGTACATTAAAAATATTTTTCTTCATGGTTTCTCTGTCTTCCAGGGAGATGATCAGGCTGGAAAACACAGTCAATGGTCTGTGGATCCAGGGTTTCCTTCTGGACTTGTTAGTGCATCTGTTCCTACATGCAGAAGATGTTCTCAAATGCCTTATTTATATTATACAGCCCTCTGAAACAGTACAACCAAAGCAATAATATAATTCAGATTGCAAAGACAGGAACTTAAAACATGGGAAAGCGTGCAGATGAGGAATTGACAGAAAGAACTCCGGGCAAAGACCTTTCTGACTTCAATCTGAGTTTGAAAAGAGCTCAGCACTAAAGGCTTTGAGTCAAAAGCCTGTTCCACAACCCGTGCAGCATGCACAATGCACAGCCTGATCTTTGTGTGTGGCATAAGCCGTCATGACCAACCCAACAAAATGCTTTGCAGCCTGTATCTTCACTGAATCCCAGCAGTGTGCTCAGGGGCTGCCCTACGTCCATGGGGCAAAATTAAATAACTTTTCATGGGCCACATCACCATTAAGCTGCACAAATGCCAACAATCTTTGACCTCTGCTTTTGGTCTCTTCTCCTCCATGCCTTTACTCCCATTATATAGTGCTTTCCACACTGTCAGGTGAACTGTGTCTTGGAAGATATAGTTTATCTGGGAAGACCATGACCTGGAAATCCTAGTTTTTGACCAGTTCTAATTAAAAGCTTATTTGTGAGTACAGAGGCCAACCTGATACTGACTGGCACAGCTATACTGAAGGCAGTGGAGCTTCTCCAGTTAACACCTTGTTGCAGGTAGCCACAACTGTTGTGCAGTTTGACCCTTGTGATCTGTGAAATCCCACCTTTAGTTAGACTTCTACACTAGGAAGAGTGTTGTAGAACTCTCAGTCTTCACACCCTAGTGCTCCTTGGACCTGAGGTTAATATAATAATACAAACTGCCCTAAATTTAGCTCCCTGCACAGAGAACTGAGATATCATTATTTCGTGGTGTGTCCCAGCCCTGGTATTCCATTTTTTCAGAAGTTACCTAATAGAAAGAGGAGATTTTTCTCTTTGCAAAAAAATTAAAAACAGAGTTAAAAAGGATGACAATACAGACTGTGCTGTTTGAGAGCATTTTTGTGTCTCATCTTGCACTGAGGAAGACTAAATACCACATAAAATCTCAACACTGACCTGGCTAAGTGAAGGAAAGTTGTATAAATCTCCTCAAATTTGCATTTGTTCCACAGCAGCGTGTGAGATTTAGCCATCTTTACAGAGGAGGTGTGCTGCTGACAGAACAGATAGTGACTTTAATATGACTGGACGACATTTCCTACTAAAGAAAACTCTACTGAGTATCAAAAAAAAAAGATGTTTTATCAAAAGCTTCTTTATTTTTCCTCTCAGTTTTCAGTGTTCCTTTAATCCTTTCATACTTAACTAATTTCTCTCAGGATGAGATGATTAGTTGCTTATGTTTCCTAAACTCTTTGATACAAATTTAGCCCTGGAGAAAACAGCTGTCAGCTCGAATTTGTTGTGTATCTACTGGCCTTGATGCCTGGATTTTATTTAGGCCTCAAAGCTGCTCCTGTTTAAATGACGATCCATAGAGCTCCCTGGAAGCAGAATCAGGCTGAAGCCGGCTTTCTGAAAATAAACTTCTAAAATCCCGTTGTAAAGTTTCATAATTACTGATCTCTATCAGAGCAGATTGAGTCTCGGTGAGAACTAGTAGGAATCATAGCAATCTGCCAGTACCTAAAAGGGGCTTATAGGAAAGATGGGGAGAAACTCTTAGCAGGGCCTGTTGTGACAGGACAACAGGTAGTGGTTTTAAAAGAGAAGGAGGTAGATTCAGACTAGACATCAGGAAAAATTTTTTTCCAATGAGGGTGATGGAACACTAGAACAGGTTGCCCAGATGGGTGGTAGATGTCCCATCCCTGGGAACATTCAAGGCCAGGTTGGACGGGGCTCTGAGCAACCTGATCTGGTTGGAGATGTCCCTGCTCCTTGCGGGGGGGGTTGGGCTGGGTGACCTCTAAGGATCTCTTCTAACCCAAACTATGATACAATTCTATAAATCAGGATGGTCATATATCTACTTAGCATGGATTAATCAGATACCCATTTCTGGAAATCTTAGTGGAGTGGAAAAGGTGTCAGAAGAGCCTGTGTCTACCGGAAGAAAAGAGGTCATGCTTTTTAGTTGCAAAATAGCTGAAAAGTGGAAGGCTTTGTGCTCCTGGGGTCAAACCTTCCTCTGCCTCATGAACACCGACCTGTACGATGTGGGGCATGACTGAAGACCAGGTGTGGTCTTTGGAGCTTCTGAAGAAGGAATGGACCATCATGAGTAGATGGAAGAGGTATCTTTTTTTTTTTTTTTTCCTCAGGGCTCAAGGTCTCTTCCCCTCTTTGCAACCCCATGTGGAGTGGTAGGCCTCAGGGGACAATTTCCACCACATGCCCCTGCTATGACTTCGTAAATCTTCTTCCTTGGTTCCTCAGAGAACTCACAATGTTTCTCATACTGGGCCACAAAAAGACTCTGACCTGAGAGAGAAAGGATCAGAAAAGCTGCCCACTCTTCTTCTATGTCTGAAAAGGAAAAAGAAAATTTGTCACTGGAGTCTTTTAGTCCATCACTGTCCATTGCAACTTTCTTTTACTCTTTTTTCCTTTATGGCGTGAGACAACTATGGATTGTCTCTTTCTACTGGCATAAAATCATAGAATAGTTTGGGTTGGAAGGGACCTTTAAAAGCCATCCAGTCCAACTCCCCTGGCAAGGAGCAAGGACATCTCCAACCAGATCAGGTTGCTCAGAGTCCCATCCAACCTGGCCTGGAATGTTTCCAGGGACGGGGCATCCACCACCTCTCTGGGCAACCTGTTCCAGTGTTCCACCACCCTCATTGGAAAAATTTCTTTCCTGATGTCTAATCTGAATCTACCTCCCTCTAATTTAAAACCGTCACCCTCATCCTATCAAAAATAGAAAATTACTTTTATTTACTGTTATGATTAAGTTGCCATATGTTGTGTTTTCATCACATGGCTGCATGTAGTGGTAGATATATTTGCATCCTGAGTACTGGATGTGTGTAAATACACCTTTTTATTCTGTGTTTGTATATAGTAGCCTGATGTCTATATTCTTATTTTTCTTTGTCATAGTAGAACTGGTGTAATACAAGTACAGTCATCCTTGCTGCATAGGAAAATACAAAACAGACCTAGAAAATGTGTGAGAGAGAAAAGACAGAGAGAGAGAGAGATGGAGAAAATGATGGTGTATATAAACACACATATACGCACAGGTAGGGCCAGAATTCTGCTGTCCTTTGTGATGGTATAAATCTGGGATAACCCTGCTGAAATCACGACAATGACATGATAGTAAAATAAGCAAATTTGTAACCGTGTTGTAATGTAATTGCATTTTTGATCATAGATGCACACACCTTCCCCTTCTGCCCCCGCATGCACACTCCTGCTTGTTTTCTGAGGAACATAGGAATGAAAACTGCTACTTGCTGATTATTATTCTTGGAACATACTCTGGAGTTACAGGTACTGGGTGGTGAAGAGGCTTATTTTTGCTGAGTCTCTGATGGAGGTTAGACAACACATGTTTATGGAAAGATCTGCATTTTCTAGAAGGAATAGAAGGTTAGTAGATCTGCACTGAATTAGTTCAGAGCACCTGGACATTTGTTGGAGGCATTTTCAGGTCATGTGCTTTGCACAGGGCAGACTGGTTAATTGCCATCATCTTCTTCATGAGTATTGGTCTGTTGGCAGCGATTCATTTGCACTACAGCAGGAGGAATTATATGTAAATCAAACAGTTAGTATTTTTCTTTCTAAACTAAATATAGAGGATTAAATTAGCTGTGAATCCAAATCCAAACAATTTATACCTCTGCTTTAGTTTTAGTGTTATGTTGAAATGACAGCTCATTCTTAAAGAGCTTTGAATGAAGAATTCTTTTGTCTCTATGAATTTAGCATTTTCTTATTTAAAAAATTAATTAAACTGTGATCTCTTCCCCCAGCACTAAATCACACAGAGCTTATAGACTTAAGCAGAAAAACCTTATACTTTGGAGCTACTGTGAAACCACTCTGCAAATAAATCTATGCTTTAAGCCAGGAATACTTGCCAGGGAGAAAATATTTTTGCTATCACAGAAGAGAATTTATTATTCTTAATGTATTCAGAAGTCATGAGCTCCTAAGGTACATTAATAGCTTAAAAGTTATTATATTTTTTCATTTTAAGTATTATTTTATTTGTATTTACCCTCTGCTTTTTGCTTCTAATATTTGTGTTCTTTCACTTCTTTTCTCAAGTTCTAAACTCATCTCTTATAAAAATTAACCCAGGTCTCTCACACGATCAGGTCTTCAGGGGACCTGAGCTCCAAGACCAAATTACCCTTACATCGCAATCGGAGTTATCCTACTATCTCTTGAGAATTTCAACAACATCTCAGGGGATGACAACCAGAGTTTCCGGGCCATGGATTACAAATAATCTGCTCTCCGATACATGCCTGCCTGCCTGACTGCCCCATCTGAATGCAATGATTTGTCACAAACAGGTAATGCGAGGAACAGACTCGAAGGTGCCCTTTGAGACACAGTGACTTTCCCCAGCCCCATTTCTGGTTGTGCTCTCATCACACCAACCATTTCTGCTGTTGTCTTTATAGCTGGTACCAGACCTGCATTATGGGTAGGTGCCAGGACAGCGGAGCAGCCATCAGCCCCTTGCCTGGGATGGGATGTTGGAGTCAGACTGATGGCATTGGGCAAAGGGCTGAAGGTGGGAAGACCATGGCCGTTGATGGGGATAGTCCCTCCCAGCCACCACAGCCTCAGGTTCCTCAACCCCCAAGGACACAAGCTGAACTTCTGCTCAAACCACCTGAGTATAGATAACACGGTGAGGGACATGCCAGCCTTTGTGTCACAGAGAAGTAAGACAGCCCTCAGCAAATCAGTCTCATTTTCTAGAATTAAATCTGAGACCCTCTCACTGTTACTCTGCACAAAATCCTGACCCTGAAAGCCAGTGGAAAACCTCCCCTGGGCCGCAGTGGTGTTGTTCCTGCTTTCTCCTGGGGTTCAATCCTGTTGTGTAAGCAAAGTATCTAGGGGCATATGAGGTGCCTCAGGCTGTACAAGGGACCCACATCAGGCTGGAGCTGAAACGGGACGTATGTGGGACCTATACCCTTCCAGAGCAGCACCCAAGGGACATGTAAAACTCCATTAGATGCCTGTATTTTTCATGCTCCAGCTGAAATACAGATACACATTCTTACGTTATAGACCAAACTTTCCCATGTAAAACACTGAGTTTTACCAATATGTTTTAGATCAACTGCAAATATGAAAAACATCTGTCTTTTCCCCTCGGCCCTGTATGGAGTATTGGCACACATGGAGGTATCCTTGGATGATAAGACAGTAGGCTCAAAGGGGTTTTGTAGACAGAAAAGAGCTATGAAAGCGTCAGGGCTGTTGTTCCTTCAAAAACATCCTGCGATCTCCCAGCAGACAGTCCATCCCCTGGAGACCTCTTCATGCTTGTAGTATGAAATGAAAGTAGAACTTTTTACTAGTTCAGAGATGAAGTTTCAAACATTTGCTGAACTCGAGTGAGCAGTTGTCAGCAGAGGTCAGCTCAACATCTGCTTCTGCTGTGGATCTGCTCTGTGATCTTGTGCAAGCCTTTTGTCTTGTGCTGTGCGTTGGTCTGCTTCTCTGCTTAAGGGAGGGAAGGATATGAACCTTTTTGAGATCCAAGGAGTGTAGTGGTGAGGTAAAAGCCCCACGAGTGAGTAACCAAATATCAGAACCTACTCCATTCAGATCATATCCAAGAAAACCTCTTAAAAAGAAGTTAAAAAATCTCAAATGGTAGATTTGTCAAGCTTTTATTCCCATGTGACAAACTTCAGCTCAGTTCAGTTCAGTTAATCATATAATAGTTATTATTTTATTTACTTACTGAATAATAAAAAAGTGTTCATATAGTTGTAATTAAAAAGCAAATCCACAAAGGACTACACAAAGAGTGCTTAACGATCCTTAAGAAAAGGTGTAAAGCAATCTCCCAACCTTTGAGTGCTTCACCTAGAAATTTCAATAAAGTTCTTTAACTTGAGTCTACTGCTGGTGAAGGTAAGTGTGGAGGTGGATGTTTGTGTGTACAAATATGTAAGATACATGATGGATGTTTGTGAGCACTTGTGCTTTTTATCTTGGGTGACAGATTTTCCAAAACTGTTGAAATATCATCAAAGCCAAAATCCCACTTTAAGCATCCATGATTTACTCTTCCCCTACAGAGAATTACTTGATAAATCCCTTTCTAAGACTGAAGGTGTGAGAGGTTCTTTTTTTAAAATCCAGAAAACAAAGCAAGCATCCTGTGTTGCGAGGTTAGCCTTGGACATCAGAATATCTAGGTTTTCTCCTTACACTTTACTGAGGAGCCCTGACGGACATACTTGTCCCATGCAAAGAGCATTTATACAATAAACCAGTCTTTTACCATAGAATAATAAATAGATACATTACTTCCTACTTAAAATTTGTAAAAGTTGAGGATAGTCACAACTTCTATGAACATCTAGAACATCCTCTAAAAGCATCTCACACCTCCAAGGATCACATTTTTGCATGCTGTTTTGACCATCTTCAACTGTTACTGAGTTCTTTGGCTGTTGAGAGCTCTGAATCTTGGGAGAATGCTTGATATCTTTTGAGTTAGTCATTACAAGCTAAGGAAGCAATGGTATTTTCCCTTCTGAGGTGTTCAGGCTAGGAACCAAAACCTAATTCGCTTTAGGTAGGGCTATCTGATAAAAAGTTGTAGAAGCTAATGGGAGAATCTAGAGTGACATTTGTACATGCTCTTACAGAACTGTTTGAGAACTATTCAAGCTAACGGGTAAAGCTAACAAAAAACTAGTTGCCTATACACTGACCATGAGCAAATTTAGGGCCACAGTTAAGCAAAGGTTTCCAAGCATCAGAACAATGACGGTCTGGAATAACTGTGTAGAAAGGACTCAATGTCACAAAAAAAAAAAAAAAAAAAAGTTCTGCAATCCTAGTGTCCGTTATCTGTAATGCTTAGCAACTTCAACCAACAATATTTTCCTTACTGTAGGCAGTATAAAAAGAAGAGGTAAGAAGCAACCTTTAACTGACTGATCCTTTACTCTAAGCTAGAAACGCACAGGATAACTCTGGACTTGTTCTGAAGATGTGTAACAGAGTAATGGAGGAAATTACACCTCGTTTTGTTTCATTCAATGACTCTCAGGTCTCTGTTGGAGTCTTGTCCTTCACACTGGTGGTCTAGGCCAATTTAAAAGTAGACACACTGTGAAAGATCTAGGAAGTGTAGCTTTCAAGGAAAGAAGGAAAAGGATGTTGTTTGATCTACAGAAGAGACAACTGAAAAGAACACTTGATGACAATCTTTAAATGCTATTAAAAAAAAAGCAGAATAAATTCTTCTGTTGAATATTACAGGTATAATGAGAAACCATTGGTTTAAATGCAGAAAGACTTTAGAAAACTCTGAAACACTGGAACATACTGTGTCTGGGGAACAGTCCCTGCCTCTAGAGAATTTAAAACGGATTAGACCAATGTCTTCCAGGACTGGTTTAGGTGGGAATGGACTAACTGACCTATTAGGGTCTTTCCCTGTCCTATTTTGTACCTTCTTAACAAGACCTTTTACCCAGAAAGGCTTGAGTTCACAAACACTTTAACTGATAGATGAATTTTTTTACCCAAATTCATAAATCTGAGTGCAGATGTCTCACCAGCACTTGGAAAAAAATGCCTTAAGGATCTGGCTTGATGTTATAGTATGTGTAATTAGGGAGTTAATTAAAGTTTACAAAATATTTTAAGACCTTCAGAGGAGTGCTGTGTCTAGCAGAATGGTATTATTATTGTGTCACATGAGGAGCAACTGAGCATTCCAGTAAAACACAGAATATACAACAGCAAAGAAAGAAAAACACCGGAACCTTGACAGTACAACAAATATTGAATTTGTTGACAATGAAAGCAGAAGGGGGAAAGATTAGCAAAATATAAAAATGCCTAAATCACTGAAAAGCACTAATTTATTGTCAGTAGCCTCTCTGAGAATGAATATTGCTGAACAATCCAGCTGTAGTGTAAATTATGCAGAGTGCAACTCTTTGGGAAATGGCAGGTGCTCACCTAGCTAATAGAAATACCAAATAAAAATACAAACCTGTGTCTGACTATTTATTAGACTTTTTGAAGATTAGAATAGCAAGTATCTGGCCCAGAATATTAACTTGATAAGGAGTCTTTATGCAGTTTACCTGTCATATAAATAATGGATTGTTTCCCTTTACATGGCTTTTTCAGTTTATTAGCTGCTTCCATTAGACAACAGCTATATCCTCAGAGATCTGTGGGGATTTGCCTTTAATAACAGCACTGCCTTCATCTTTTTCCTTTTTAAATTAGATTTTCATCCAGGTTTGCTTTCTTCTGGTGGCATGAAGGAGACAGGAGCTGTCCCTACGGGAGCAGATCTGTGTCCTGTGGGAGAGTCACCTCGTAGCACTCAGCTATGCCCTGATTTAGCAATTTGTTGAGCAGACAAAGCTGCAAAGCCACCAGCCCCAAGGAAACTGCAAGTGATGGGCAGCAGATAGGGAAGTTGCACATTTACGTGTCCAGAGTGGGTAGGATGAAATATTTCCATACAAGCAATAACTTTCTGTTCACATCCCTTTTCCTGGTCCCTCTCCATCAAAACATACCTCCGGAGGATCTTCAACAGCTTTGGAGGACATTCCTGTTGTCCTTGCTGAAATCTGGGCTTCAGTGAAATGTGAGCGTAGAGAAGATAAACCTCATTCATTCAGTTAAAATAAGCCAGTTGAATGGGAATTGCTTTTAGTCAACAGCAAAGTGATACAGTGTGATAAACCTGACAGAAGTGATCTGTGCAGCCACTAAGAATGCTGTCTTAATGAATTAGGCAATGCAGTTAAGAGATACTTATTATGATTATGAAATTAATGTGTAAAGTAGCTAAACTATGATACAAAACACATGTTTAACAGTGTGATTATCTGGTACTTTCCCCAGGGTGATGTTTTTGTGATCTTTTCATCCAACTTCTGCTAAGTACGATTGCATCAGGACAGTAAACAACCTCTTCCACTATATTAATGAAGAAAAATAGCTCTATTGAATAGAATCTCTGTAACTTCTCCGTAAACATTTCAGTGTGCCTGGTCAGTGAGAAACTTGGCAAGGACTGTAAGTGTTATTTGGGCCGTACTTCATCTTAGTCAAATATGGGAGTCAGCAGCGCTTAACCAGGATAAAGCACTGTAAACATCATCAGATCAAAGTTAGAATCCATCCCTGGACTTAACTCCAGGCATCTTTTATTCCTGTCCATCTATAGTTAGAAGCCAATTTACCTGAAGACCTAGTCTAGGTTGCAAACCTTCACAATAGGTAAAAACCTTGACACTGAAACCTTTTCAATTTATTCCTGAGCTAGCTGGAAGGGGAAGAGCCCTATCCATCACCAGCAAGTGGGGACCATAATCAGAGGCATCAGACTCCAATGATGTGTTCCACTGGAAAAGAACTGAAGTGCTGTCCTTTGTGTTAAATTAACGGCTGCAGCTACAGTTAAAAGCCCATCGTTTACATGGCACACAGGAGCAATCATCTCACGATGGGCAAAATAGAGCCCTTGGCTGGGTGTCAAGGTTTTAAGTGCAAATCCATGCTTATCCCTTCATTGTGCTTGGTTGTGCCACCTCCTCCCATCCTCATCTCTCTGATCCCCCAGCTGAAGCTAAGCTGCCAGTAGTGAGGGGAGTCATGCGCATCCCTCAAGGCTGATAATTTTCTCCTCACCTTCCTGCACGATTTGGATGGTCCATCTCCCTGGACCAATTGTGTTCTGGCAGGTCACTCTGATCTGCAATTTGTTACATGGGGAAGAGTTGTCGCAGCTGTGACTCACATTAGAACCTGAAATTCTCCTTTTCCAAGCCAGGAAGACCAGAAGGTAAAGAACAGAGTCCCATACACAATCTTCCACAGCCAGGTCTTAGCAGGACTGGTTCAGCCATCTGATCCCATCAGGACAAGGTGTTAAATGTGGAGCAAGTGATGACCCTGAGGATGCTGCTTATGTTACGCCATTGGATTGACCATGCTTGGTCAGCAGACGTGTTGCCTTGGGGTCCTTGTCACAGCTCCCAGGCAGTTCTGCAATAAGTATAGTCAGAGCAAGAGGCCCAGGTAGTACCATCCATCTTATCTGTCCAAATCTCTATGCAACTGAATATTCCCAGGAGCTCTTCATCCTTTCCTCCCAGAGTACAAAAGCTGGGGGTATATATTTAATAGCAGCTAAACTCAGACCACTGGTGGTCAATATGGAGGCAGGCAAGGCAAAGGATTTATGGAGCAAAGGCAAAGACTCTTCCTTCTATGTATTTCTTTAGGTTCTCCCATCATATTATCTAAGTACATTGCAACTGTTATTTCATCTTCCTTCATCTTCCTGTTGTTGTACGGAAATGCTAAAAAAAAAAAAGCCTGTTTTACAGACTGAGAACAAAAACCTAAACCTATAAATGTGCTTAAACCCCTAAATTGTACAGATTTCTAAATTTCTACTGGGATTACTCATCAACTATCTCATCCAAGGTGAAAATAAGAGACTTCTATGGCAAAGCCGGGATGGGGAAATCCAACAATACTTTCCTGGCTGCTCCTTGGTCACTATAGCTTTAGCATCTGGGATGCTGTTTTACCCACAAGAAGAAGACCTGGAGAAAGGATTGTGCCCAGCCTCAGACTAAGTCTTCATAACTATTGCTCAGAGAGCCCCACTTCCCTCCCAGCTCCTCAGCAGCCGTGAAGCACATCTCCTGGCGTGACTGCAGATGTCTCCTGCTTAAAAAAAAAGAAAGCCCTATAAATCATTTAGAAACATATTACTAAGCTTATTATAAGGCATTATAACAAATTAGAACTAACAGTGTTGCTTAATAACAAGATTTTTGTAACAAGATATTATCCCCACATATATCACCATGACTCTAGTTAGCTAGCCGCTGTAAGAATGGGTAAGGATGATTGATTGGCTTGCTTTTTTCCTCTTCTGATTATAAAGCAAGGCAGCTTGGATTCAGAATGTTAAACTACGCTATAAAACGCATTATTAACATGTACAGCAACCCTCTTTTTTTTACAGCCTTATGCCAGTTTATTGCTACAGTATCCTTCTGAATGTGACATTAATAAAACTAGTGCAATAACACAGCCTCTAAATTGGTAGTTATTGGTAATGAGGGAGCGATTCAGTAGTGGAGTTTGTTGGCAAAACTGAAGGCCCATTATTAGTCTGACGGTTGATTAATTAGTAATTATTCACTATCTAGTTTATGACCCAGCCCACTGTTTTTAGAGATATTCTCACAAATACGCAATTTTTAAGCTATTAGCCAAAACAGAAGTAAAATAACAGCCTAAGCAAGGATTTTAGGTTCAAAACGAAGTAGCAAGAATCCTCACCCTCCATACCATAATCTGATGCTATGAAATGTCAGGAATCTGCATATTCCTGACAGTATGGGAAGATCCAAGGTTGGCACCTGTGAAATTGTCACTGCTCTCTCCCAAAAGATGTGTCCTTCTGTCCCTGATCCTGCAAAATCTGTGAGAAACTTTCTGCACCTGAGAGGCAGATTTGCAGCATCCCACGCAGAAGATGGGGAAGACACAGCCAGGGATCCCAAATCCTTTGACCTGGGAGGCTGCTGACTTCTCAGGTGTCCTCCCTCCCAGCTCAGGATGTCATTTGCTGGACACAGCTGATTGACTCCTTCATTGCCCCCCAGGGTCTCTCCACTCCCACTCCGTCCCGGATCAAAGATGCCACTCCTCTGCCCAAGCTATCAGCAGATCAGGAGCTTCTTTAGCAGAGAGAGATGCTCCATGGTGATGCTGATGAATCAGCAAAAAAAGAAAAGGAAGAGTTGATAGCAACAGGAGGTTGCTTTTTTCAAGATCATTTCACATAAAGATGAATTTTTGGGAGGCTCTGAAGTTGTCAGATGTGTAGGTGAAGTTGCCTAAAGGGGCTGATAACATGGGGAGAGCGCAGAACTTCACTTTCCCCTAGGAATGTCCTGCCCATTGTTAATACTGTTAGATCTGCAAACAGCATCTTAATAAAAGAGGGCAAATATTTTGACTTTTTATGGATGAAATTTTTGTCCCATGCAAAATCCATTATGATAAATAGAAAGAATATAATTAATGCCTCAACAGCATTTACATTGCATTTATGAACAGGCCTTATCATCTGCATCATATTAATTTAAAATAAAAAAAATAAAATTCAGCAGTGTTCCTTATCCACAGCAGCAGCAACAACAATTTTTTTCAACATCTGGACATCTTCCCAGGCTATTTTATCTGCTAAACTATGAATCACTTTCTTAAGTTAGTAATGCTTTTCAGTTAATGTCATTTATTTTTTAAAAAATAGGAAGGCCTGATCTTGTCAAGACTGCTTTGAATGAAATAACAAAACAATGTTAACCTGGAAGCTTTTAAAATATTTTAAAAATACCAATATTCATTCCTTGATATCACTGGAGACATGATATCACCTTGAGTACTTGGATGATCTTTTGTCTGCAAAGAAGTTCTTCAAAGGAGAAAGGAGTTCTCTTCTATGATTCTATAAAACATTAAGTCCCTGATATTGCTTCTGCTCCCAGCTCTTGCCAAGGAGCTCTGATGTTTCCAATCCCACCAAGAAATGTGGGGTGCCAACGGCAAACAAGGAAAAATGGGGAATATTTACATGCTTATATGTTCCTATGTTCACTGAAGACTTTTTTTTTTATTATTTAGTAAAATTACAGCTGACGTTTGCTATGATGTCATTGAGCTAAATAGTCTCTGAAGATAAAAACAGGGTTAATATCTCTCCAAGGTTCACGCTGTACATGGAGTATAATAACTGGCAATCATAGAATCATAGAATCATAGAATAGTTAGAGTTGGAAGGGACCTTCAACGGTCATCTAATCCAACCCCCTGCAAGAAGCAGGGACATCCCTGACTAGATCAGGTTGCTCAGAGCCTCATCCAGCCTGGCCTTGAACTATTCCAGGGATGGGGCATCCACCACCTCTCTGGGCAACCTGTTCCAGTGCTCTACAACTCTCATTGTAAAAAATTTTTTTCTAATATCTAATCTAAACCTACCTCCTTCTAATTTAAACCCATTACCCCTTGTTCTATCACAACAGACCCTACTGAACAGCTTCTCCCCATCTTTCCTGTATACCCCCTTGAGGTATTGGAAGACCGCTATCAGGTCTCCCCGGAGCCTCCTCTTCTGCAGGCTGAACAGCCCCAACTCTCTCAGCCTGTCCTCATAGGAGAGGTGCTCCAGCCCTCTGATCATCTTTGTGGCCCTCCTCTGGACCTTCTCCAACTGGTCCATGTCCTTCTTGTGTTGGGGGCTCCAGAACTGGACACAGTACTCCAGGTGGGTTCTCACCAGGGCAGAGTAGAGGGGCAGAATCACCTCCCTCGACCTGCTGGCCACGCTCCTCTTGATGCAGCCCAGGATGCGGTTGGCCTTCTGGGCCGCAAGGGCGCATTGCCCACTCATGTTGAACCTCTCGTCTACCAACATTCCCAGGTCTTTCTCCTCAGGGCTGCTCTCGATCCAATCCCCGCCCAGCCTGTATTTGTGCTTGGGATTGCCACGACCCAGATGCAGGACCTTGCACTTGGCCTGGTTGAACTTCATGAGGTTGGCATGGGCCCACCTCTCCAGCCTGTCAAGGTCCCTCTGGATGGCATCCCTCCCTTCCAGCGAGTCAACGGCACCACACAGCTTGGTGTCATCGGCAAACTTGCTGAGGGTGCACTCTATCCCACTGTCCATGTCGCCGACAAAGATGTTGAACAGGGCCGGGCCCAACACGGAGCCCTGAGGGACGCCACTCGTGACCGGTCTCCACTTGGACATTGAGCCGTTGACCACCACTCTCTGAGTGCAGCCATCCAGCCAACTCCTTATCCACCGAGTGGTCCATCCATCGAACCCATGTCTCTCTAGTTCAGAGAGAAGGATGTCGTGAGGGACAGTGTCAAATGCCTTGCACAAGTCCAGGTAGATGATATCCGTTGCCCGTCCCTTGTCCACCGATGCCGTTACCCCGTCATAAAAGGCCACCAAATTGGTCAGGCACGATCTGCCCTTGGTGAAGCCATGTTGGCTGTCACCAACCACCTCCTTGCTCACCATGTGCCTTAGCATGGTTTCCAGGAGAATCTGCTCCATGACCTTGCCAGGCACGGAGGTGAGGCTGACCGGCCTGTAGTTGCCCGGGTCTTCCTTACTCCCCTTTTTAAAAATGGGGGTTATGTTCCCTCTCTTCCAGTCATCGGGGACCTCACCAGATATCTCAGAGATACAATTTTTTTCAAAGATTGGTGACCATCTGAGGAGGTCAAGATCAAACAAGGCTCAATTAACAGTTGAGGGGGTTTTTTTTGGTGGGTTTGACTCTGAGTCATCAAGCTAAAATGAAGACAAAATGCCACAGGCTGGCTTCATCCTGTGGTTAAGAGGCCACATGCGTACGCTCTCATGTGAGAAGAGGGATTCTTCCAAAGCCCAACTCCACTAGCAATTTGTTGCTCCTTTCAAACCCATAACCCCTTTGGCATGACAGAACAAGGTGACCCGCAAACGTTGAGAATTATCATCTTGTCAGAAGTCGCTCTTGATCATTTCATTAAGTCTCATATTTTACCTAATCTACTGTTCAAGTAGTCACAGGCTGTTCTTTAACCTTGCTTACATTTTGAAAATAAGGAAACTGGGATTCATGAAAATTTAGGTATTTTTACCACTCCTACACACTGAAATCCAACTGTTCTGTCTTGTAAGTGGTGGAGTTAGGGCTAAAGAACAGACTGAGTTTAAGTGCATCAACATTTTGTGTTGTTTGTATACCCTACAATGCGTGTACACCCCAGGGTGCATGTAAACCTCCCTGAATCCTGTGTTTGAAAATGAATTCATTTACATTTATACCCCTTCCACAAGGACTTTACAAATCCAGAGAGGCAGGAGAGTCACAGTCCATTAACATCTTCTCAAAGCACACTCATTATCTAATGCTCAGACATCCATCCCACGTGACAAAGACATTCAGGTCCAAAAAATGAACAGCTGCCAGACTTTACTGCCTTATCCAACCATTGAAACACCCTTCACATTTTCTTTACGAAGGCAAATCATTTCACATAATAGACTACTTCCGCTGCTGTTACCTCTTCCAGCAACCTCTTGACTGGTAAACCAAATTTTTCCTCATGCAACTGCGATTGAGAGGAAGCCTTACCAAGGCCAACAAATGCCACAGCATTGAACAAGCTCATTCCAGAGGTGTATAATTTTACAATCCCAAGTGTTGCAGTTACTTGCACCATACTGTGAATTCTTAGGAAGGCAGAACAGTTTCACTGGGTACAAGTTTTCCAGTCCCATCTGCTGAAGTCAGGTGGATGGAGGACAATTCAATCAGGTGTTTCCTGCATGCTAAACAAAGATGAACTGTTATTTCTTCTCTGTTCTATAGCTAAACTGCCAACTTATACTTCCTATGCAAAATGTGTGTCAGACATACAGGAGGGAGGATGCCTCCAGCAGGAGGCTGTGGAGGAAGGAGATGACAAGGGTTAGAACAAAATATGTATTTACTGGCTTTCAAAGAGTTTCTGCATTAGCTGCAGGCTTGGGAAAGATGTTACTAATATTGCGCGTTGCTGTCAAAGGCAAAAGTGTCTGTTTTCAGGCTGTTTTCCAAAGACTTTAACAGTGGTTGACTTGTCAAACAAGACCATGGGGCAACCTCACAAGTTTTGAAATCTGAGACAAAAAAAAAAAAAAACCATAGAAGAGAGTTCAAAGTGATAAGACCCCACTGCTTATATCTTGCTGTCTGGCAGAGCCTCAGTCATACACACTGCTAGGAACTGTCTGTTGACCAACAAACTGAAGAAAGACTTGGCTGAAACTGATATAGGTTGCTTTGAACCCTTTTTCATCTATTTCAAAGTCGTATTTTCCTTTTTCCCATTTCAAGTCTCCTCATATCAGTCCTTGCTAATATATTAGACAGACATATGTCAGGAAGGAAGTAGAAAAAGCTGATACAGACTTGGAGCAGAGGATGGACCAGAAGACCTCCAAATGCGTCTCCAGCCCCATGACTCCATGAGCCAGCAAATTCCTTAACATGTATTTAACTGAATGGCATATCAAATTTGATGTTGATTAATTGAAATCAATAGGAGTTTTATGATCCATAGTCAGCGATGTCAGAGTCAAGACTAACATCTATAACAAACTCTGCTGTTGTAATGGGAGATCATTGCCTTGGAAAAGTGTAGAAAAGTCACAAAATTCCAATTACACATTGGTTAGGTTTGCAACTACACAAAGAATTTACAAGCTCTAAAGAGAAGCAGCTAGGCGATTTTGTTGTTGTGGTTGTTTTTTTAATATTTTTTTTAAGCTTCCTCAGTGGAATGGAAAAGTGGGGAGGTTGGTGGTAATGAGATCCAGCACATTGATCCGGCTACTACATTTTGTCTTTCTCCTGTTTCCTATGTCTGCATCTCTCTGCTGCTTTTTGGCTTCAACTTTGATTGGTGCCTTCTTTGACTGAACCAAGAGGGAATGTGCCACTTACAGGACACTAACTGTTCTTCTTATTTCCACTTTCTTTGTCTTTTTCCTCTCTCCTCCGTCACTCTGCTTTGTCAGATGATGTCCTCATTTCCCATGTCTTCCCCTTTCCTCGTGGGAATACTTATATGACAGCAAGCTGAGTGTTTTCTGGTAGTACATTGGCTTGTTCCTTATCTGATATAATTAGCGATGTTACAAATAGATGTTTGGCAATTGCATAAATGAAAAATGCTGGGAGACATCCTGAGCTGCTATCAACCAGTAATCTCTTTTGAAGTCTATTGAACTGAGATTGTTTATATCAGTTGGGTATCAGCTCCATTTAACTCATCAAGCTCAAATTTGTCAAACCTGGGTGTTAAAATTTGCTGTTTATGCCCTTATCTCAACTATATTTTTGTATCCATTGAGTAAGTGCTCTGATTTCCAACTTTCCAAATGAACGAACAATTATCATCTTCTTACTGGGACACTTCAGAATACGGCTTAAAATGACAATGACCAACTTGTTGCTCTATCACTTCGCAGACTTTGATTTCCTGTCTTACAGTATCTTTCAGAGGTCTCTTTCAGTGTTGCCATTTTCCAGTTTCTTGCCTTGAACTGAGACCAATACCTTTCCAATCCAGACAGAATAGTTTGTACTTGTCCAGGATAAAATTGATTTTGTAAAGAAAGTGAGGAAACAGGCTTCCAGATGACCAAAACATGTTGTACAACCATATGGCCTAGGTGCAGTCAATGTTGCCTTTAGAAAATTGCATGGACTTGGTGACCTCTTGACATCTCCTCCGGCTACACTGCTTTCCAGTGTTTACAAAATCCAGGTAACTGCACTCGAGGAAAAAAAAGGAATCAGAGAACTGTGAAACAACAGATGCTGCACTGGATAAATAAGACAAAAACAATAAAGTCTAAAGAAATTACATTAATCAGATCCAGTCACAGTCAGACTAAAAATCATTATCTGCAAACTCTAATAATTAAAATCAAATTTGTTTTTTTTTTTCCCCTGGAATAATCACCTTGCCTTTCTAATTAGCACCTTTATCCCTTCCCTGCCCTTTACAGCACAGTGTACAGGACCTGGACAACACCACTGTAAGACACTGCTTCATACACACATCAGGAGTGGGTTTTTCAGGGAAACAGCACTGAATATTTAAGAAAATGCTAGTGTCTCTGGATAAGCCCGGTCTCCTCTTCAAACTCATCTGGTTTAGCCATGTCCCTCTCTGCAAGGTAAATTAAACTTCAGAAGGCATCACCAGTAGTCATCTTAATGGCTTCACATATGCAAGCTGTTCTGGTCTCTTGAGAGCTGTTTTGCTGTTTTTCCCTCCTGAAGATCTTCTTTTCTTGTGTGTGGTCAGTTTGGACCATAAGGATCAATGGAAGTTACTTGGACAGCCGCAGTCTGGGACCCTAAAAGGGAATGGCAAACTCTTATTTGGACGAAAGAAAGAAATTTATTACTAATTAAAAAAGAGCGCGTTATGGCACTGGAGAAAGGACCTCTCAAAAGGGCTGACTACTCTCACTTTTGAAGAGAAAAGGACCATAATTTTGCACCTCAGGAATTCAACTGGTTGTCAGATAAGGAACTGGTGATAATTCATCACCCTCTGACAGTGTTTGCAAAGCAGGCAACTCTGAACAGCCACTGAGGCAATTTATAACTTGAACAAAAGTCAGTCCATATACCCACAGTAGCTTCTAAAAATGCAAGGACACCACATCTGTGGAGCAGGATGTGTGCAGGAAAGGCTAGCACATGCATAAAATGAGCAGCTATGAAGTGATCACACACTGGAAGAAAAGAAAAACAAAAGGAGGTTATATTCAGCAAATCACCAAAGAATAGCAGAACGCTAAAGGACAGTTCAGCATCTCCCAGAAAGGATCCCATTGCGTTCAAAAGATACATCTCTGTGTCAGGAACTACAATGCAGTCTTTGGAGTAGCTACAGACTGAGACATGAATAATGGAATAAACAGAAAAGATGAAAATGAAGCTTCAGGAAAAGAGTTAAAAATCTGAATTAGTCACTTTGGGCAGACTGCCTCCTCCCCTCCCACAGTACATCACTCTTAGGGTAATCTCGTTGAAGCCAACAGGACAGTTTATGAGTAAAGGGACATGAAAAATGAATAAAGACAACAGAATATGGCCTTTTGTTTAAGAGAAAAGATGCTAAGATTAACCAAAGGGAATCTAAGATTGATGAACAGTCATCCAGAGAGAAAAGTATCATGCTAACAACCTTTATGCATCCTAAATTAACTTTTGTTCCTCCTGTGGTTTGGTATATATCCAGTATAAAAAACAATAAGAATGTTTAATAAACAGGAAACCTCAACAACTAATAGGACTAACTTTTAGTGCTGTTTTAGTTATTGACATTTTTATACCACACATGTAAATCCAGTTTTGCTGAGCCCAGCATTTTAAGACAGCGGATACAGATCATTCAAACTAGCAGGGCTAAAGTTTCAGAGGGAGCTCAGTGACATTTCAGTGAAGTCAATCAAAGTTGCTTTTCTGCATTTGAATTCTACCTGCAAACCACACTCCTCCATTTTGTGACCTGAAGGAAGGAAGAAACAAAAGTGTGGCATCTGTCTTCCGTGTCTTTAGGCATTCACAATGTTGACAGCTCTATCTGAGATAGTTGTCTAAGCTATGTTGTCAATGGAGAGAGAAAAATACATCTATAAATGTGATTAATGAAGTCTATCTGAATATCTGCCTTAAGATGAGATGACTCACACTCCAGAGATGACTACAAAGGGAGTCATGAGTCATGTGGGTAGAGATACCTACCTTTTAGACAGTAAGCATTAGGTGAGATGAAGTTCACATGTAGAGTACAAAAGTATGGATACTTTTGTTTCCCAAACCACAGTTTCTAAACCTTTGACTCAAAGGGCCTGGTTTCATGCTGCCGCTGCCTTTACATGGCAGCAAGACTGGGTTTAAGGACTGTAAATTCTCTATAAGCCTTTGGAATTTGTCAAGAAAGCAGTTGTAAGTCTTGAGATCTGATATGTTTCCACCGATTCTGACTCAACTGCTGCCCAAAGATAATCTAAACACCAAACCAATCCTGTGGGGTACCAGCCATCTTCTCAGTCACACCCAGCATCCTGAAGAATCAAGCTGCAATCTGCTGGAGATGGATGTGCTCATACAAAAGGCTGTGATTTCAGTGAATTTTCTTATATGGTATGAAACTTTTCTGTCTAGTGTGTGCATCACAGAAACACCTCAAAGGTCTGTTCAAGTTTTAAATTACTCTGTAATTTCAGGGAAAAAAAAATACATTCCTGTGTTTCAAACCACCACATCCTTGTGTTGGGAGCAAGATCCATCCTACAGTAAGGAGAACTAGGGATTGATTTGCACTGTGTTCTGATTTCCCACTATTGAAAAGGGCATGTTGGCTACTGAATATTAAATAAAACTATGAACTTGAAGGATTTAATGAAATCCTCTTATTTAAAGAGCAAAAGCAAACTTGTGCTCTTTCTGTAGACAAAGGAGAGTGTCCCAGCAGTTGTGTGAGCAGATCGCAATGGGCATTAAGCATAGGGCTGAGCTTCGAAAAGGTGTTTTGGAGACCAGTGACATCTGGTTTAGTTCAATGACAGTCAAGACAACCTATCTCTGTGGCTCTAATAGATTATTTTTCTTCCAGCTGATTTTTTATCTAGAAGATTTAGATAAAGCCATTTTAAAGAGTTTATTGCTCTGCATTGCTCACCTCTTGTTCCGAAGAATTTAAAAGTTTTTTGTAAGGGTCTATGTTTTCCAAGCCTAATTAACGAAGCAGGAGCAGAAACATTTATTTCTAACCCAGACAAGCACGCTCTTGCTTGCCGTGTGGAGGTGCCCAATAGGGTCAGGGAACCCACGGGGTCACACGTCTCCCCAACACACGTCTGCAGGACATGCACTCTCATCCTGCTCTCTATGAGCTTGCTTTGCCACCTGGAATTTCATGAGCTCCCAGGAACATCTCAGGACCAGAAGAAAGTCCAACAAACTCTGGGTTTACCTTTGCAGCACAGAGGAAAGTTGACAAACGGCCCAGGCAATCTGCATAAGAAAATAAAGTGGGAATCCCTCAGGGAGAGTTGAATGTTCAGATTTTTCTCCATATTTGCACTGCTCCATATGCAAGAAGGTTGAGGTGGCAGGGAATCTGCCTCCATGAAATGTTTGGTTGATCCTTAGAATCTCCCATCTCCCTAGTCAGGAATTATTTGTCTGAAAGGCTTTAGGTTTTTTTTCCCTCAGTTAAGGAATAATTACTGCTTTTAGCAGGTAGTTCTACATGTTTTAAATAATCATAGGCTTTCTAGAGGGAGATTCTCGGGTGACTTCCAGCCTGGAAAGGTCTCATCCTTGTTCAGAATCAAACCAGGAAAGCTTTAGTTCTCCTGAAAATCCGTCTGTCCTGTGGGATGCTCACTCTCCCGGAGTGGATATTGGCTCCCTTTCCTGCCATACGAAGGCTTTTACTTTGTCACAATGTCAGACTGAAAGGAAAGAAGCAATCTTGATTTATTTTCTATTTTCTGCAAGATAAGCAAAAAGTGTCCTGTCTCACTGGACTGCTGATGAATCCTGGGCCACAAGAGAGTGTGTGACAATCATTTACCAAAAGAAATATGTATTTTTCCCCTTTTTTTATGTGTATGTGAACAGTTCAGAGTACCTAAAGTTTAATTAAACAGTTGCTGCTTTTAATGTGAATACCTGCCTCATAGCATCAGTGTGCTGACTGAGATCAGAAGCCAGCAAGATGGGAAAACAGTCATGAAAATTGAAACCCACTTCTCCCCTATCACTGAGCAACCATACAATTTTGCTTCGGGCATTGTAATTTTTTGTTTCGTACCTCGTGTCTGCTTGCTAAGGCTAAATAGCACATACAGTGTGTTGGTTTGCTGGCATGAAACTGTGAAATGTAAAGGATTTTTTTTCTGGGTAGAAGTGTATTTTGTGAATGCTCAGGTGAAAATACTCCTTGATAACTCCTTTTTGGTCTGGTTTGACCTGCAGGACTTTACACCTGCTACCTGGCTGCTCATCTCATGTGCTCTTTGCTGGCTCACAAGTGCATTGATATAATCTTCATCTGTGTGCTCCTCCCTCTCTTTACCAATGGAATACAAGGAAAACCTGGACTAGATGACCTTTGAAGGTCCCTTCCAACTCTAACTGTTCTATGATTCTATGATTACTTGCCAGTGCAGTGGCTATGGAAGGGAGATGCAGGGTCCTTTAGTGAAATCCTACATACAGTTTTTACTAGGGAGGCTTTCTGTCCATGGTGTGTTACGTCCTGGAGGAGAAGGTACCCAAAGTGGATACTGAGGTTTTACGTGATGCACAGATCTACCTCCCAAACATGAAATTACTCCAGTACATTGGAAGTAGCAGCTCAACTTATGTCTTGCAGGAGTCATGTTCAAACAGGAGAGAAGTGGGCTGGAAAACCTCTATATCTCTCAGTCTAGAGCAAAGACCGGAAGACTTGGGCTGACCTATTAACATACACAATATAAATAAGCAGAGTTCCCAGGATTTCCTCTCCTTTCTGTGTGACTACCTCAAGGGAAAGAGCAATGTCACTCCATCTCATCAAGGTCTTCACGTTATCCGTATCTTGTTTACAGTGAGCGAGAGGCAAATAAGATCCTTGCAGACGACTGCCATTCCCTTTCCATTCACAAGCTGCAGAAGTGCCCATGAAGACATCATTGCAGAGTCAGTTTTGATAATACATAATTCAGTGCCTTCATTTTGGCCCTCAAGGCAACTGTGGTATTTTATATAATGGCTTTACTCACGAGGGGGAAATTAATTGCATCTCCCTAGCTGGTTGCTCAGAGCTACAACTTCATGTGCATGAGGCAGACTCCCCTTAGGAGCCCTGACTTTCGTCAGAAAAATCTGAAATTGTCTCCATGTCATTTATTATTACAACAACAACTGAGCAGCCTATATAAAATACAAATCTAGGTCCATTTAAAACTGATATGCTTTATGGCTGCTAGGAACAGCATGTTTTAGTGAAAGCAAAGAAAGAATAGATGTCTGTGATATTTGCGTGGTGTAATTTTGGGATATTTGGCTATAGACAGTGAAGGCTCTGAGGAAGACAATTGTGGACATATTGCAAATGGGCATTTTCTTACTTATTCATTCACGGTTTCATTTGGCCCTTGGGGCTTGCAGGGAAATTAAAATGGCAAAAGCAGAACAGGATGACTCACATAACCCCTGCTGTCCAAGCTGTCATGTATCAATAAAGCCACTCACCTAACAAAGGATTGTTTACATAAATATTCATTGCTGTCCACACAAAGAAACGTTATCCTACCTGGCTGGAAATCTCAGTGAGCTGAACATTCTTCAGAGTCTAGGAAATTTCAAGTCTAATAGAGAAAAGCAGAAAGTTTCTAGAAGTATGATTATGTATTTATGGCATCATCATCTCACATTAGAGCTCTCATCACAGCTAGGCTCCCCATGTGCTACGAGCTGTACAAGCACAGAAAGGGTAAAACGGTCCTTGCCTCAGACCTGTGACAAAGCTGTTGCAGCTGCCTCTTATGGAAGTTTTTGGGAGGTACTGAGCTGCCAGGACACAGCCCCGTGCAGCCTGCACAGCGCAGGGCCTGCAATCCCGCTGGGCAGCACCCTACTCTGTGCCCTGACGGTGAGCTCGACACCCAGCACCGGCATAGGTGCGTTTTATTTTCCCCCCACCGCAAATAAAACAGCTTCTTTCTTTCCAAAAAGGGTTAGCTTTTCAATGAAAAATCAGTGAATCAGAGTACCCTTTTTCAGTGGGATGCTTCATCAGCTCTTCCCTAGGAATATCACTAAAAGCATTAACTCATTGTGCTGCGTGATTTGTTTAGTCCAAGCTGGTATTTTTTATAAGAAAATACATATTTTTTTCAGGTGAAGGAGAATCAGACTCTTCCATAAGGACTGAAAATGATGGGACCTAATTTCACATGTTCTATGTCCTTACTTCTCTCCACCACATTTAGGCCAGTTCCCCGACTCTGTTCTCCATGACATGAGTGCCTCCAGTTCTCTACCATGTCCCCCAGTCCCAGCTGTACCCCATCTTCTCCCTGCTCTCCTATTTCCTCCATTATTCTCCACCTATTTTACCCTCCAGTTCACTCCTGAGAGGTGATTTCAGGCAAATAAAATCATCACACTCGAGCAGTCCACAGCCACAGCCTTTACTTGGGTATTTTTATCCTGTTGACTTTTACAGAACTAAAAAAAAAAAAACCAAACAAACAAAAAAAACCAACCCAGGAATTTAAATATTCCTTTATCAAATGTGATTGGAAGTGGCCGGTAGGAAAGGAGAGATATTGAGAACACTGGACAGTAAGAGGAAGGATATACAACATGATCACTTAAGTCTCTAGTGAAAGATAGAAATAAGGAGAAGCCATCTCAGAAATGGAGTTCAGTCTTTCTCATTTGGAGATTTACTTCAAATTTTATTTTTAGATTTTATTACCATTCCTATTGGTAAAGGAAGGATTGGTGCCACATCCATGAGGCACAAGAGGTTTGCTATTTCAGAGGTAATTCTTTAGGACTAAGCAGGTTTTGCTGCACTGCTAGCACAAGTGCTCCAGATCTTCACTGCAATGGTCCAGATAGCCCAGTAAATCCAAAGATGTATCTTTCTGCCAGGAGTTCTGAGTCTTTCGGAGCCTTTACAGAAGAAAAACTGAATGGAAGAGGCTGCCTAGAAAGTATGGATGGGAAAAGAAGAAAACTCCATTCGCTATCAAGTTCAGCAGTGGAAGAGCCTTCATGAAACATTCATGCCCATTTTGAATATTATATAAGAATTGTTAGCGAATGATTCACGCCGTGTGTCACTTACTCACCAAGTGCACAGATTGTTTATAAATATGTTATAGTCTATCTTTGGAAATATAAATGACTGTAATTAAAGACTCCTGTTTTTAAGCCTGGTGAAGTCAGTTAACTGTGGCATAATGGTTACTGAACGCTGTTTTAAAATGCCATCTAAAAGGTCTTTACATATTCATGGGGCTGTTGCTTATACCTTGCTGTTGGGGATTGCAATTTGTTTTTTCAGCTATAGTGTTGGAGAAGGGCTTCAGATTGAGGGTACATCTTGAAATGCATGCTGGCTGGAAATGTGATCTTCAGTTTCTCTTGATTATAGTGCACCAAATCCTCTGTTGGTGTAGATCTACTTACTTAACTCAATATATGGAAGAATTCATCCTAACCTTCCTGTTCTCATTTAGCTTTTGGTATTTAGTAGTCTCACATACTATTTAACAGCTGCATGTGGCTCCAGAGAGCCACATCTTTAAGGTAGACAACTGATACATACGGGGATGCAGTGTACCAGGATAGCCTGATGCACTCAGTCCAAGTTACATTTTATGCTCTCAGACTTACAGAGATGAGAGCAGTCACCATGAATTGGGCTCCTTTTGAAGTAGTTCCTGTCATTTCTTCAGGGTTTAGAGCTGCAAAGTTGTAATTTTAGTCACAAACAAGCAGTAAAAAAAAAAAAGTCTTCCTGGGTTAATCCTTTATTTTCCCTTGGAAAGTATTAACAATATGTCATGGTTTTGTTTAGTGAGGGGGGGCCTAAGGTGGTAGCTTCTGTAGGAAACTGCTAGAAGTCGCTCCCCTTTGTTCAGGGGACTTGGCCAGGCCTAGGGCGGACCCACTGCTGGCCAAGGCCGAGCCGATTGGTAGCAGAATGTCCCATGATAACGCCTCTGCGATAACGTATTTAAGAATGGGAAAACAAAAAAAAAAGAAGGAGAGAGGAGAGAAGATGTGAAGGAGCTGAGCAGGGGCAGAGGCGCAGAGGGGGAGGCACAGGCCTCATGGGCCTTGCAGGCCTCACCCTCTGGCCTCTCGCCAGGCAGCCGACTGGGCCCGACTCAATCCAGCCCGGCTGCAAGAAGTGGAAAGGAGATGAGAAGTGAATAAGATGTAAAAAAAGATCCTGAGAGACATCTACCAGCCTGTTGTGAGGAACGGCTGCAGACGCCAAGGTCAGTTCAGAAGGAGGGGGAGGAGTAATGCGGCTCCTGGCCAAGATTCCCCTGCAGCCTGTGGTGACGACCATGGTGGAGCAGGTTGTCCCCCTGCAGCCCATGGAGGTCCACGGAGGAGCAGAGATCCACTTGGAGCCCGTGAAGGACCCCGTACCGGGGGAGGTGGATGCCTGAAGGAGGCTGTGGCCCATGGAGGGCCCGCTGGGACAGCTGTTCTAGAGGGACTGCACCCCGTGGAAGAGATGACCCACGCCGGAGCAGTTCCACAAAGGACTGTGGCCCGTGGGAGGGATCCCACAATGGAGCAGGGGAGGAATGTGAGGAGTTCTTCCCCCGACCATGAAGCAGCGGCCTGAAACAATGTATGATGAACTGACTGCAACCCCCATTCCCTCTTCCCCCCCCTGCGCCGCTCGGAGGGGGGAAGGTAGTAGAGATAATGTTAAGCTTGGGAAGAGGGAGGGGTGGGGGGAGGTTATCTTGTTCTCTGTCTCATTATCCTGCTGTTTGTAGTAATAAATGAATAGTTTTCTCCAAGTCGAGTCTGTTTTGCCCGTGACGGTAACTTTAAGGATTTCTCCCTGTCCTTATCTCAAACCTCGAGCCGTTTTTCCTTATATTTTCTCTCCCTGTTCTCTTGGAGTGTGGGGGGAGTGAGAGAGAGACTGCGTAGTCTGGTCCGATCGGGGCTGAACTACGACACAATAGGAAGTTTTGATAACCAACATTCTCCAACCATGAGTAGGATACATCCCCTCCCTCTTCCATCCTGTGTGTGCAGCTGGACACACTCACGCTTGCCACAAGATCTCCTGCTGCATTGCAAAACACATCTTTCGTGTCAGACACAGGAGAAGATCTGCATGAACTTGCTCCAGCTTGGTCCGTGCCGTGCTTGGCCTCATCTCCCATGAAACACTCAAAAGAGAAAGTTTGACAGCAACCGGTTCTTGCAGAACGCTTATTGCTTAAACACTTCTGCAAGTTTGTCCTGAGCAGCTGAGGGCTTCTAGAAGTCAGACTCTTTATTCAGAAGTATTCAACAGCCATTCAAAAAGAAGAAGCGGGTTGGAGCAGGAATCCAAGAGTTTAGGAGACTGGAATCTAAATATAGATGAAAAAAAAATCCCCTCAGGATGCAGCTGATTTAAGAAAATCTGCTACATAGATTCTGAAAGGTCTGAAAGAGTTTAGCAACCAAAGTATGAGGCTGCACAATAACTTTTTACTTGGTCCTTATTTCTCACTTATCTTCTTATTCCTTTGTGATATAGAGCTAACATTTCCCTCAGAAGGGCAAGAGCAACAAAAACATAGGGAGACTGCATTTTTGTTTCCATTGCAGAGATCTGTTCTTTTGCCAAAGATGTGCTTGTCCATCTCTAATGCTCACAAGGTTACAAAATGAAGTGTGCAGCTGAAGTGATACTGAACATGATGCGACACTTCCAAAGAGGCTTCTTGGATCAGCCTATGTCTAAAATAATGTCTGGGAATGGGTGAAGTTTTGTTGCTCCTAACTGAAGGATGTGGTGGTTTAAGGGGTGATTGGGAGATCGAAAAGCAGGACTGAACTACTGAGAAGAGAAGCCACAGCTACCATCAAAGCTTTTCTCGAAAAATCTCTCTTTGCCTTTGTAAATGTTAAGAACTTTTTCCTCTAATCAGGTTGCTCCAAACATTTCTTCTCCGGTTCATCAGTGGAGCCATCTGTCAAGGGAGCCACAGTTCAGAGTACGACCTGTTAAACTTAGTGCTGGGATGGAGGAGTTTTGCTTTGTTCCTCCTATGTTGGTCATTAGGAGCAGCACTGCAACTTAATTCTGCGAAGTCTGGTTGTTTATCACCTCCGGGACACAGTACAACTCTCCTCACCTTCCGGCTCACACTCAAGCCACTCTGCAGGAGGGGTTGAGTTTTTCTGGGGTTGTGAAAGAATGTCCAGTTAATCTGTTTTCCTCAATATTTTTCATTTCTTGAGTGCCTATATCTGGGAGGAAGGATCTGCTTTGGCAATGTTTCCAGACTAGCTAGAAGCATACAGAAATTCAGCCTCCTTAAACTGACTTTTGCAGAGTAAGGAATTCAGAAAAGTAAAACTAAATACCAAAGTCAAATTCTAAGTCTTGATCTTTTCACAACTCTGCTCGTGTTTCCAGCTTAATGTCATAGCAGCTCTTAAAGTTTCCAAACAGCACTTCATCATCAGGGCCCTAACCATAAAGACTTGGAAAAAATGCTTTTCTGGAATTTCTGTTTTCAGTTGCTTCTAAATTCGACAGTTTTAACTGTGAAAGCTGGGATTAGCCAGGTGCCTCCTCTGTTTTAGACAGAGTTATTTTGAAAAGTCTAAACAAAATTGCCAAGAATTTCTTCAGCAGAATGAAAAGAAAATTCACTGCTATTTTTAATTTTTTCCAAGTGGTTTTGGTTGGAAAGAGGAATTGAAAGATGATAGAGGGAGAGCCCTGGAGCATTTGTCTTCTCAGTAGGCTTCAAACTTTGAATATCATCTTCAAAACACTGGTCTTGGACCAAACCTAGCTTCCTGAAGGACACACAAGCAGGACCACAGTGAAGAGTCATCTTCTTCCTCCCTTGTTCCAGTCCCATCTACTCCCATGGACGATACTCAGTTTTATGCATTTCATTGCACTTCTTATTAATCAGAATCCAGTAATGCTATTACTGTTTCATTTTTCAGATGGGGTAACTACAGAGCAGAAGGGCTGTGCAAGGTCTTTTCTGTAATAACCTCAAACTTATCCTTGTCTTGAAAAATGCCAGATCAACTAGTTTGGCTCCAGTGGAAGTCAAACAGGCAACTTCACTATGGACAACAACACTGCAAACCACTGGGGAAAAAAAAAGTGACTCCCAGTAATCCACCCAGCTTTCTGCTCTGGCTATTAGATCCTGTTCCATCTCCATAAAGACCACCTCCAGATGTCTCATTCACACCTTTCTGCAGTGCCATGGCATGGCTGATCTTTCCAAAGAGCTTTGAGGTGAGCAGCATCTGTGCACATCCCTTGAGAACATGCACAAAGATAATGGTGCTGTTCAACAGCTTTCGTGTCTCGGACCTGGTGGCACACCTATATGAGAACAAAAAATCTCAGTTTCAAGCCCTGATGGCCCAAATAAAGAGCAGTAATAGCTGCTTGTAGCCATACTACTTTGGGTTTGATTTTGGTTTGGTTTTTGTTTTCTTTAAAGAAAAGGAGAGAGAAGAGTAGAGAACATGAGGCATAAGATTGGTTTTGAAGCAGTGTTTGAGGCACAAGTGTTAAACAGTAAAACCAGGCAAATGACAAAATTGTGCTTGCCCATGTCTGGTCTCATATGCAAAAGATGCACCATGAGAACAACCAACCAGATTTAGGTCAAGGCAAATGGGACTGTAAAAGGCACTTAGAAGAGAGGAGAGAGGACAAGCACTGCAAGACTTGGCTGGTGAGAGGCACGACTGGTGGGCAGGGAGGCACGTTTCAAATTTTTGCCCTGAGCTCACGCTGCAGCATTGGAAAGCTTGCAAAAGGAATTTAAGGAGGTCAGTAATGCTTTCTGGCTTCCTCCATACCACAATCCCAGCTACACTGACAGCCGCATCCAGGGGTGGAAATCCCTCAGCAGAACTTCTCCACATCCCATTACTACAGTCACAGGGCATCTTTCCGGTGTTGGCCATCCCCTCTGGGCAGCTGAGGCTAAGGTTGTGTGCACAATGGCACTCAGTCAAAGAGGAGAGATTTCAATTTAATTTCATTTCAACCTCTCACCCGAGCTGTTAACACTTGGGAAAGGCTTTTAATAAAATGGGACAAACGGTGATCTCATTTGCCGTAACTAACACTATCTTTGCAGATACACCATCTGATTCCAGGCACAGAAGAACAGAGGATTGGATTAATTCTAATCTCATAATTGATTCACTCTGGGTTTAGTCTGCTTGTAAAGCAAGATAAGATCTTAATATTGTGCATTCAGCACAACCACCACTTGCCTTTCAGAGCAGCCTCTAATTTCTGCGAGTGATTAGCTCAAACCACATCCCCAGTTTGGCACAGTCCCAAACTGTGGGGAAATTTGGAGCAACATCCAGACTTCACAGCTGGTTCTTATCAAAAGGAAGGATATTTTCATGGCCGTTTACCATTAAGGCGATATTAAGCTCTAGAGCTGGACACAAGTATGAGTTTGATCATGCACAAAAAAGGAGAGACTGTCCCAACAGAGTTTACGACTGCATGGCTGAATTGCCATGGGGAAAGCAGTGAAGTTGTGATGGGGAACAAAAATACTCCCATACTAATACCAGGCCTGGAGGTAGACTGTGGGGACAGACACATAAGCACATTGATTGCTGCCAAGGTTAGGACCCGCACACAGTTAATGGCTATCAAGGTATCACTGATGATGTGGAAAATGTTTCTGGCTCTTTAGAGATGTACCTATCAGTGTACACAGTCAGGACATGGCCTCAGGGCATGCTGCTGTGAAATGACTCCTGTCTCATCTGTGCCATGTATGTTGTCCACCTGAGAACCTCTCATCTAACCAACTTGACACATCTCAGGGGAAGGATGAGCAAGATCAGCTGCCAAGATGCATTCCTGTAAGGCATTTCAATAGGTCTGTCATCCATAGCACTCTTTTCTCTGCCTGCAGCCCCTTGTCCTGCTGTGTTTCGATTAAGATTTTAAGCTTTTTGAGAAAGGGAATACATGTGTCAGTCTGTTTTTATAAAATCTGCTCCAATAGGTGTGGGCAAAACTCACCTGAAGCCTTTCTCAGAACTAAATCTTTCCAGTTACATGTTTCAGCCTCAATTAATGGACGTGACTGAACTTTTCTCAAGGATAAGACCCAGGTAAGAGATATAGCAGGGGAACGGTGAGACACATTTGGGCTCTGATCCTCGCAGACAGTAAAATTTCAAATTTCCCATACAGATGCACTTGATATAATTTACAATGCCGTTTGTTCACGGAGTGCCATGACCTGCATCCTCCAGGTAATAGAAACGCACAGGAGCCAACATGACATTTTGCCTGGAGCAGCAGTGACTTCCCTGCTGGGAAGGGAAGTCAAGACCTTGTGAAGGCAGTGCCGGAGGGAGTGAATGAGTGGGTGTGTGAGACAATCACGTAGGGTAAAAGCTCCATCTTGTTGGTTCTTCAGTAAACCCCAGCACCCAGCTTCACTGCAGGCTGTCATCTGCTCTGCCTCACCCATGACACCCTCTCAATTTTAATATCTGAATCTGTGAGCTTGATCTCATCCTAAACTTTTGCAGTAGATCTTTGATTACTCTTGCTTTAAGAGGACATTTACATAACCCAGACAAGGGCTCTGCAGTAACAAGAGCCAGCATCTGCCGTGGGGAATCTCAATTCCAACAGGAGTCATAGTGAGACCCCCAGAAAGGGTCTACAGGGCAAAAGGCTTGGAAAAAAAGGTAAGATCAGTGTGACAACAATAAAGTTGTGACATCTGCTGCCTGCTCCCAGGCCCATAACATCTCCGTTGACTCTGTTGTGTGCCTCTCCAGACCAGGGACGATGCTATCTGCAAGAGAGGCAGGGCCAGCAATGGGCTGTTCTTTTCTTCTTAACACTATATCAGAAGCTTCCTCCTGCTCCCCAGCACACTGCAGAGCCACATGTCCATGTGTTTGTGTCTTTGGGCCTTGAGACAAGCAGAGGCATGGATGAAGACTGCGGGGTGTGGTAAGCCTAAACCTGGGAGGAGGAGAAAGTGAATATGCCCAAATCTCCAACATGGCCTGTGCTGTTGTTTCTCTCATGAGAAGAGCTTTAGGAAGTGGTCGTAGATCCTAGACACGTTAAATCATCTAGGACCTGGGGAACAGAACAGATGAGAGAGTAAACAAGGAGCTTCCCTTTACCCATTGCTCCTAAAATCTCACTGCCAACAGGATGATGATACCTGACAGCAACCAGAGCCTCTTCTGTTGTCCCTCATTCTTGTCAAATGGTGTCAAGCCTAACTGCATTACCTACATCCCTGTGAAGGAACCAATGTCACTGAGGCTTCATGAGCTAAGATTACCCAAAAATGTCTGCTGGGGCATAAAAAGCACTGCATCAAATCTCCATCTACTTCATGCCTATTCCTTTGTTTCCTCTTCATGTTTGCCTGCATCCCTCCAAGCTGAATTACATTTGCTCGGCTGACATTGGCACCAAGCTTGCCAACTCATGTTTTAATAAAATCACTCTGCCCCCTGCTCCCCTTCATCAAATAGATTACTCCTGTACTTCAATTATAGTGCCGGTAATTAGAAATGTTAGTGAATGAATAGCAGCTTCATTGAAATAGAGGTCAGAGGAATATCTTCTCCCCCAGACACATCCCACACCATTTTAATTGCTCCTGAAATGCTGCTTGAGGCTAGCAAGAAGACCATCAGTTGTTATGAGATGGCTTTTGAAAAGTTGCGGCATGCCTGGCTTGAGTGGGGACTGGGTGACTGGAGGTGTTATTTTCTATCTTCTCTTCTGCCCACATAAAAGGTGGAAATAATGGTGACTGCAGAGGGATCAGCCCTTTCCCCAATCAACCTCTACACCCCCAAAAAGAACATTCAAGTTCAAGCAATGAACCTTTTAAGGAGTTCGTAGTGATTTCCACTTGATTTCTGAGTGTAGGATTCAAAGCAGTAGTCAGGAAGGATTTGGAAGCTAGAGAGGAGTCTTTAACGTAAAAGAGAAAATGAGAAGGGTTAGAGGACAGATATGGGATCTGTATGTCTGTCTGTCAGTAAATCTGACTGTCAGCTGTAACAACGATGTCAAACCAGAGCATTTCAATGGGCAATGCTGCTTCCCTATGGGCCATGCAGCTACCTGGTTTGACACCCCACATCACGGGGTGAAAGGTTTCAAAGGCAGTCCTTTGTCTTGTCAGAAACAGTACGTACATGAACCAGAGGAAGTTGCCAGCTTCTGCAGAATTTCATTTAACAGGAGGGGAACTCAAAACAAAGAGATATCTGATGAAGTCTTTTAAAAAAAAATTTTTTTTTAGGTTTTTTTCAACCTAACATTTCCTTAGAAAAAATACTTTTTGCACTACTATGCTATAAAATTCAAAACAATTGCAGTTGGGATGAGACATTTCAGTGTTATTACAATTAATACTTATAATTTGACTTTAACATGACTCCAGTTGTGATTTGCTGCTGGAAAATTTTATATAGTACAGGTTGGCTCCAAATTGCATCGATCCTTTTCACTTCTGAGGGTTCAATGCAAAGTTTAAGTGGCACCTGCAGTGCTCATGTCCTGGACCAGAACTTGATTCTTCTTAACCATGTCCCTTGTGTTGCTCTTTGCACTTATGCAGGATTGAAATGCATCCTTAGCGTTGGAAAGAACAATGGACTGCGGTGTGTGTCCCTTTTGTACCTGCTCCTGTTCTGAGAGAGGAAGGACCTCACTACATAGGAAGAAAGGAGGAAAAGAAATCAACCTGATTTTTACAGAGGTATAGATGTTGACCTCTAAGAACACAAAAATATCTTTCAGAGTGTCTTAGAGTAAATTCCTGGTCTCCGTGAAGCTGGACGGGCATTGTCAGGAGCTGCAGGGCAGTTAATGATGCCAAGCAGAGAGCTTCAACCTAAGAAACTCTCTTATGAAGTTCAACATAACAGCATATACCTAATCCCAAAGGACTTCACTAAGAGAAGATGAATCTTCTGAACTTTTAAAATAATGTACTTGGAAATTGATCCATCCCAGCCAACATCCAGACAGAATGTATCCATTAAAGACTCTGCCTTCGAACAATATGACTTTAACTGTTTGTCCAGCCCCAGATATCTCATTAACACATCTGCAAAGTTTTGTTGCTATTGTCCTTTGATCAGGACGATTTTTATGAGTGTTTCTCCATGGAGTCTGAATATAAGCCAAGTAACAAACACTAAGCATGTGTGACTGCAACATGTCTCACCATTCAGATGATGTTACTTCAGACAGAGAGGCGAGGGCAAAGATAGAGAATGTGTCCCAGATGACAAATATTGGCAGAAACCTTGCAGCTTGGACAAAGAGTATTGTCTTTCTGTCACTACCCATGCAGTGAACATAAAGGCCATGGGTACAATACTAAGCCTTGATCTTACAAAAACTTCTAAACATGAGTAATTGAACATACAAATACATTCTGATTAAGTACAGGTTGTCCCATGATTACCTATGGCTCTCAGCTAACATCAGTCTCTTATGCCGGGAGTGTAGGTGCACGTTTTGGTTTTCATCAGCTCACCACCTACACGGACAAGAAGCACAAGCACATTAGGGAGAAGAGACATGATGCTGAGAATTACCACATGAGTGGACTTGTTGGGAAGAGTTATTTCCAGGAGGGTACATATGCACTAGCAAGAAAAAAGATCTCTGCCATACAAGCTCTCTCTGCCGTGTAGCACGCTACATACATGTGATTGTGTCCATCTGACCCAATGACTGGAGAAGCTTCAAGGTCCCAACACAGAGGACTGTTGCCTGAGCACGCTGGGGACATATCTGTCTCCTTTGTCTTCATTGACTTCTGTGAATACAGCTCTGGGGCGAGCATTTGGTGGTTAAGGAATAGGTAGGCACAGAAGGTCTCAGATCCTCTGCAAAACCCTCCTAGCATCAAAAGCCTCAATTCAGACTGAAACCATCACTGTTCGCAGAAAAAAGCCAGGCTTCTGAGTTCTTTCTCGGTGTGCAGGCATTAAGTGTACGTATGTGTGGGGAGGAATGATTCAAAAGGTCCCAACTGCAAAATGAGTCACCAGCTAGGCTTGGTTTCTGTGCTAATTTCAAGGTAAATTTGCATTAGCAGAGGCAAAGATCAGAGTTTTAAGGGCAAATGGGTTAATTTGCAGGTTGGTCCAATCTCCTCCAGTGCAGTGAGGATGTTCTCTTGCTACCATGGATGATGCTGTTGGGTAGGAGGAAAGCAAATCCAAAGAGCATAATGATAACTTGGCATTGGTATAGCCATTTTCAAATCCCCACTTGACTACAGATTTGTTGCAAGCCCCAGGAAATTCACTTAGTCTCACATCCTCAGAGATATTAATCATTTAGCTCCTGTAGAAAACAACAGGGACTGTATGTGGGGATGTATCTGTCTTGTCATTAAAGACCTGGATTCTTCGTTGAGCAGAATTTCAGACTTTGGAAGATGCATTCCAAATTTTAAAATGAATGGCCAAAACTCAGAATATTCATAATGTTTTCAGGATTCCTTATCAAATGGCTTTACTTTGCTGAGGCTAGAAGAAATTCACTTTCTATTCAAGTGACATAGTTTTTCTGTTGTAGTCAGAACAATATAGCCAAGCCTTAGCAGAAACGACACTTGAGTCTTGAAATGAAATGGTTTTATAATATTTCATTAATTGTTTTGACTCATGTGAGACCTCTCCACAAAACTTTTCCATTCATCATTTACCAAAGCTATCAAAAAATTCTGAATCATGAAAAACCCATGTAAGGGAAAGTCAATTTTTCTGCATTTTACATATCTTCATATGAGCAGTTGTTGATATTTCTTCTATGGAACATCCCTCAATGGAGAGAGGAAAAGAAAAGGTTGTTTCATATGAGAAGGAAACTATGAAAGTTTTTTCATTGCAATCAGTCTCTTTCTGTTAAAAATTGTATTTATCCAAGTCTGAAGGCAGAATTCATGTGTAGGGTAAAAGACAGAATTATGGGGAGCGTTTTTGACTCTGTGTTTAATTATGTGCTATTGGAGTCAGTAGCTCCTCCCTAGCTTGGTAGTAACTAAAATTCTCTGATGTTTAGTGAAAAGGATTTAGGATATTGATCCAGTTTTCAGTGGACAAACGTCATTACCTCTGAATTACAGATATCATAGCTGGTCTATCTCAAGTGGCCCAATACTGAGAGCTGGCATTAAGTGACTGTGGAAACTGATTTGTCACTGACACAGCTGGGTTAGAGCAATGCTGAAGTGTGTCCATCTTCAGTGAGGATCTCAATAAAGTGACCAGAATGACTTGAAAGACTAATTTAAAGACCATATTCCAAGCACAGTTATGAATCAGACTTACTTTGCAGACACAGAGAATAACATTTGTCTGACTAGTGCAGTGTTCCCTTAGTCGTGGGAAACTTAAAATCTTCAACTCAAGCCCATTTCATAAACTCATTCTATGGAAACAATAAGATTTCTCACCTCACAAATACCCTCATAAGTTAATCCTCACACATGTAAATATTAGCTCTTCTCTCCCAATTGAATGTAAGCTTTGTAAGGCAGAAAAGCAAATTCACATCCACATGCCATCCAGCAAGAATCACTGCATGAATTATTAAAATCCAGCATTCAAAATCTTCCCTTTCTGAGAGCAAAGAGTCGCTAAGATGGATGTTCCTCATAAAGCCCATTTTGTAGTGAAAAAAAACAACTTCTATCCATTTTGGCACTTATCTGTCTACCCATTCATTATCCATCTATTTAGTACTCTATCAGATTTTTGGACTAAATTTGAATTCTAACTCCCCTAGAGATAATAGAGTTCAGCCATCAGCATCAGTAGGATTAAAATATCATCCTTAGTGATTTTCCTGTGAGTTTACACAGCTTCCCAGATCAGCATTTAGTAATATTTCAGTGGATTCATAGATTCTGGAAATTAGTGTTCCAAATTGTAAGCAGTAGGATGGACAAGCTCTTCCATTCACCTTCAGTTTTTGGACAAATTCTACTAAGAGGAATGTAGAGATGACTTTTGATGATTTGCAGGCTGGTCACGCGGAACATACAGTTCCAGTGTAACCTACATGAGAAATCTTTCTTTGCCATGTCATTCAGACCATTTTGCAGGAGGAAGAGAAGGGGATGGGTATATTTGGGTGGTTGCAGTAATCCAGGTGTGTGTTGCCTGCTGTTGACTCTGCAACTTGAAAACACCATGGGATGTTTGACTTCTTT
This sequence comes from Chlamydotis macqueenii, assembly GCF_036417535.1. Taxonomy (NCBI): domain Eukaryota; kingdom Metazoa; phylum Chordata; class Aves; order Otidiformes; family Otididae; genus Chlamydotis; species Chlamydotis macqueenii. The sequence goes on along the minus strand of NC_141556.1, from coordinate 4,587,351 downwards.
GGTTGATGTTTAACCCAAGAAAGAATAATGAACAAAGATTTCATTGTAAGGCCATTGAAATCAACGAAAAAGCCCACCTTCAGTTTTTGGACTTTAGATAAGCTTCAGTTACATTTCATCTGCACACAGCTGATGAATCTTCTTCCCATCAAGGGTTATGGTCTTTTGTATTCCCATGCAGCGTATACACTCAGAAAATTCCACCCCTGAGTCAGAAATGTGCTGGAGACCTTTTTGCCTTCAGTTGACTTCAGAACAGTATCATAGGGAGATGCGTCATACCTGTGGATCTGTCTATGACCGAAGACCAAATTACTTTCTTGTGCACTGAAGCTGTTATTTGTCAGGAATATCCCAGTGAGGTCTGGCAGATAAACACACAGCTTTTCTTTGGAGATGGAATGAATGAAGATGAGTCATTGAGTGTCTGGTTTGTGGCAAGCAAACACACACCACTTCATTCTTTCTATTGGCATCAAAATGGCACTTCAGCTGAGCCAAGAATGACACATTCGTATTCCAAGTGGCAGAAAATCACAGTTGGTCATACTACAAAGTAGGACTCCAAGGTTTCAGTATCTCCAAAAATACCCATGCATGCATGTGTCCTGAGGAGAATCCCAATGAAGTTTAGAGCCAGGGTCTTTAATTCATCTAGAAATGGAAACTCACATCCATCTCTTCCTATATCAGCCTTCCCCCACCACATGCTTCTCTTTTACTTTCTGTGGTCTCCTACTTCCTCATTGTTTCCTCAAATCAAGATGCCTTCTACACAATAACTCTTCTTGTCTGCACCATTTACTCTTATGTCCCCTAAAAACAAAGGCCCTGGAAAGACTGGTGTCACCAGAGAGCAGAGAGTAGAGCATGGAGCTGCCCCACTTCACGCAAGCACCTCGTACGCAAATCAGACCAGCCTGCACCCTTTGGCAATCTGTGGTCCATCTCCGCAGTACACAGAATAACTCATGGCACTACTGCTCTTCATTGTACTTTCCAGCATTAAGTTCTCATGGCAGAGCCTCTGTTGTTAGACAATTACAATTTCATTGTCTCAGCAAACATGTTTTTCTTTAAAAATTTTCTCTGATTGTTTTATTTCATTTGCATGGAGTCTGTAACTTGCTCTCAGAAAGGAAGAAAGACATCAAGAAAAACATTCTACCTAAAAGTACATTTCTAAGACATTTATAGCAGGCTACAAGTACTTAGCAGGAGTTGAAATAATTAGTTTATTAGTAAAACTTAAATGGAAGACACTATAAAAAAATAATAAAAATACTTTTCCCTAAAAACAGATTATTCAAATAAGATTTTCAGGAAGGTAACCTCCAGTTAATTTTAAAGATTATTTTCCATTGCATTGGAATGTGCAAAAATGCAAGGTATTTTTTTTTATTATTCTGCAGAAATGCCCTGTGGGATATTTCAAGTAACTATCTCTTTTGACATTTTTCTCTGTGGATAAAGAAAACCTGGGCAGGGGTTACGTCTCCTGCAGCTTGTTACGGCCAGGATCCTGGAGAATACTTTTTATTCCCCAAATGTTGTTCCCTCTCTGCTCTTCTCTACGGAAACCTCCTGTTTTACCCTGAGGCATATAGGAAAGCAAGGAAGCCTTTTGAATGGGAGAAAGTAATGTTCTTGTAGTCCATCCCCAAAGGCAGTGTTACAGCAATTAGAAACTGGCTCTTGCTTATTTGAAATAAAAATGGTATTGAAATTTTCATACAAATATTTAACCACCTCTAGCCAACAAGGTTTTTTCAGCACTTTATATCCATCTCTAATATTTATAACTTGGTCATAGCATCATTGTTATACAACTAGAACAGCACTACAGGCTATTAATTACCCTTTTGTAAAGGCAGCCTCTAAGACTAAGTGTGATCAATAGGATTTAAAAACACTCAAGGTAGATTTTGGTCAAAAGGATTCCAGGAGGTGCAGTAACAAAATCCCTGGGAGGTGCTTGGGAGACTTCTGACTGATTCTTTTAGGTTTTGGTGTTTGTTTCCCTCCTGCAGATCAATCTTCTGCCTCAGGGACATCATCATTTAAAGCCTGGCTGGCCTTTGGCTTGTGAATCTGCGTTTCAGGGTTTGTTGCATAAGCACTGCAAAGTCAGGGCTGCACCGTGGCAAGCTAAAAGGGATGGCATTACAACTATTAGTTACGCTTTTCAAAAATATATGGTCATTCTATAGAGTTGCTCGAGGATTCAGCTGATTCCTCCTCTCAGCATAGTTGGGAAGATGAGTTGGTTGGTGGGAGTGCGGGGGTGGGAGTCAAAGGGTAGAATTTAATCATCTTTTTCCCAAATTTGTTTTCACTAGCCAGAGGATTTTGTAGATAGGAGATGATAAACCCCTAGCAACACAAGCCCCTGGCAGATGGTGTTAAATGGTTTTGAGAATATTTCAAAATCTGCCCTACTTTTTATTCCCCAAATGTTGTTCCCTCTCTGCTTTTTTTTTTATACCGAATTTTCCTACGCTGTCTCCCACATTCTCATTTGTGTTATAATTTATGCTTCCTTCTGCTCCAAACCAGAATCCAAATCACCAATTTAAAAGGAGAAACAACCTGCTGAATTTTAAAGCCAGTTCTTTTCCTCCCATTAGACTGGGTGTCCAATCTGAAAGGAAGAAGGGAGTATCAAACTGATCTGAATTTACTTTCCATTCTCCAAGAGAGATCATCTGGGTACAGGACCACATGTAAATCAAGGGAGAGCTTGCAACCAGACCCATTCTGCAGAGAAACCAGCCAATTCTCCTTTCACATGAACTTTGGTGAGTAAAGACTGTGTATTACTGGACAAGGAGTGGTTCCTCAATGTCATGCAAACATAAAAACATCAGGTTAAAGAGTGTGGGAGAAATCAGCTTTTAAAGCTTGCTTTAAAAAGGTGGTTCCTAGACATGTGGGAAATGTCCTGGGCAGCCCCCTGAGATGAACTTTAATGGGTTCTGGTTTCCTTTCAGATCCAAGTGCCACCTCCTTTTTTCAGACAGGGCCCAAAGTCCAAAATCTGAAACAACTGATGATGCATTGACAAAAACCAAAACTAAACAAAACAAAAATCCGACAAGAAGATGCGTATTTTGAGGTTGGTATGAAACATCAAGCCAGGACATGTCATTTTCCACAGAAGGACTGTATTCTCCATACCTTCATTGGTGCTCATGAGTGACCTCATCCTAAAACAGAGGAAGATCAGAGACTAATTACCATCCTTCTGCTGGGGGCTCTGTTACCCTTTCCATGGAGGTTTGTTCCAACTACAGCTCTGAGGGCAACTACCTTTTCTTAACAGGTCCTGTAAATGGCAAAGGCAGATCTCACCTCATATTCAAGGCTCCACTGTGTGCAAATCAAGAACACCCTACAGGGGTAAATACACTTCCAAGGGAAGAAGTCCACAATAACAGAAGATAAAATTGCACAGAACAAAGTAAACTGATCTTATGGCTCACCACTGTCAGAATGGGAAGTTCCCATTTCACACACCCAGATTTTTCTCTTCTCCCATCTCTGGTCACATGCTGATGCTGCATATATTTTACCACTCATCAGATGATGCTGAGAGCCAGCACAACTCCCTAACTTGGCAGAAAATGAACCTTCCTCTCCATCCCTCCTTCCAAAAAAGAGAAAATGGACTATTTTCCATTGGTTCAGCAAGCTAAGCATGACCAACAGTCTAATGAGCAACAGCACTGATACAAAGGAGAGGCAGAACAAGCAGAGAGAAGGACAGAAGAAAGATCTTGCCTTCTCATGGCAGCTCTGGTGTTCCTGTAATCACACCCAAAACGTGACCATGAAATGCGTTTCTTTGTTCCTGTTTCTATTTTGTTGTTTACACTGCTAAATCTGGAAACCCGTTTGCTGCAATGGGGACATTGCATTTTTAATATCTGCCTTTCTCAATATAGGTCTGGGAGCAACTAAGTTTACCAGTGCTTTCGGCGGACTTCAGCTGTTAAGGATGTCCAGACATCCTTAAGTCTAAAATAACTGCCCTTCAGGACAAGAACACTGAATATTTATGGATCCCTGAAGAGAAAATGTTAAAGAGCTCACCGCTGACAGCATTTTAATAGGATGTCTGAACTAGATGCCTGCCTGTTTTCCAGCAAATTACTGGGAATGCTTGCTACTAGGCAGAAACAAACACATAAACTTGTTTTCTAGGTATGGGTTATTATTATTTAACAGTTAGTTAAAAGCTGCACCCAGTGACCTTTCTTTAGGTAGACCATCCCTTGTCCCAGACAGAGATGTGGTTATGTCCCACTGAAGATACCTGCCCTATTGACTGCAGAGGGAGCCTGGGCTGCCAGTCTTGAAGGGCATATCTTGTGCCTTGAAGGCTTTTCAGTTAAGCTAAAGAGCTGAAAAGTCTAGCTGAATACATGCCACACCTCACAGGAGATTCCCAGCTCATCCTGCCAGGCTGGTGGCTGCCCATGCATACAACCCTGCCCGACTCTTTTGTGCCCATACATCTTCCACACCGCTCCTGTGGATCAACACAGCCCTCAAAAGTTGACTGCAAGTACCCAGCCCCAAAGACCTTCTGCTTCCAATGGGGTGAAAGGTTTATTCACCTGTGTGGCCTCACGGCTGTGTCCCCAACTCCTTTTTCTGCACAGCAGTCACCCTTACAGGCTCCCCGGGTTTGCTTTGCCTGCCTGGGGACCATGGTCTCTGTCAGCGCAGCCTCCTGTACAGGTAGAACTTCCATGGGGAGCAAAGGCAGCTCAGTATGCATGGAGATAATATTATGTAGTTACTTAGACAACCCTGGAGAGGATTTAGGGTGACCATTGCATTACGGCGATCATTTTATTCAAGGGCGACAGGAACTCCACGAGGAAAGAAGGTTCACGGAGGTTGTGCTAGAAACTGATTTATCCTGGTTTTAATGCACAAGATGTTGTAAGGGATGTAAAATAAAGAAAAAGATGATGCTCAGGATCAGGGACATAAGGAAACAACTGTATTGTAACTTCTAACACAACACTAGAGTCAGTGAAATCCTTTTCTTAGCTCCCAAACACTTGCCTGGAACATCATTTGCAGAAATCACCAGTTTTCAAGTCTCCAAGTGCCAAATCCACATTTTTTCCTCTTTTTGAAGAATGACCTTCCCTCCATTGGGCAAATTTTCTGTAAGGAATATAGACAACAAAAGCCAATCAACCAACCAACCAAAAAATCTGAGCCAGAGCTAGATTTGCCCACTTTGAAATTCACTTATCAAATGATAATTCCTTGACTTTTGAAATGAAGACAATGAACAAAACCTAAAAAGCCATAGCAGAAAATTGAATAATGGGAGGTCCTGGAGGGAGAAAGACACGTTTCCTGATACTCGATTCTGGGGATGTCTATTAATAGGAGTTCATTTCTACTCCAGCCCCTCAAGTGTTTTCCAGAGGCAGTGAAACTCACTGAGTTGCCCTTGTTTTAAATGCCAGCTGCAGACTCATTGCAAATACAAAACTAAAATTTTACCTTCCAGAATTATTTTAAAACAAACAAACAAAAAATATCCCCCAGGCTTATGCTCAAGTCCAAGACACACTTTTAAATAACTCAGGACAAGCTGTGTTGAAGGTGATAGCAACACCAGTGCAAATATAGGCCTGTGTGGCTTTAGTACTTGTCTGGCCTTGCAACAACCTACTCAACAACCTACGTGAGATAACGCTGCTACTAGCCTAACTCAGTCTACGCTACAGGACACGGACTGTCAATGACTTGAACTTACTGAATCGTGGAGTTTAAGCAAGGTGGAAACTATTGCCCAGAGCAGCCTAGCTTGAGTCATCCAGGTCTTTGAAAAGAATTCATTTTCCAATTTCTGGCAAGGAGGAAGACGACACATTTTAGAGTATAGTTGTCTGAATGGAAAACTGCAATACAAGGCACAGCAGAAATGGAGTCATAGGTATTTTTTGTCTGACCATTAAAGGATGGTTCCTACCCATTCAAGCACTGACATTTCAGAGCAGTCTTTAATTGGTTTAAAAAGAGAACTGAGTACTTTTATGGAAGCATTTCATTTTCAGAGATATACTTTCCTGCTATATTTTTCTACTACCATTTCTGAGGCCCAACATGTCCTATCCAGCCCCATGTCCTGGTACAGAAACAAGCATCGCTGCAAAGAGATGCCTCAGTCCTCCCATTGCTCAGTGGAGTTTAGTCTGTTTCTGTGTAGAGCTCACAGATGGCTTGAGACTAAATAAGTCCTGATGTTAATTTTGCATGTAAGCTCAAATAAGTAATTACAGGAGGATACAAAAAAGATCTGTTAGGTGACCTTCCCACTGCATGAAAACAGAGTCACTACAAAGATCTTTGGGACACTGTGAGAAAGTAATTTCATCTCTATCTTGTTATTTCTGCAGCACTGCCTGTTCCAACTACGTCCTGCTTAACCCAGGTGCTCAGCTGGGTTAGGCATCGCTGTCTTAGTCTCTCTCATCTCTAGCTGCTAGGTATGTGTTAGAGACAATTTTGATGTGGTAGCAAAAGGGCAGATGGAAGCCTAAGAATGTTATTGCCCTGCCAGACAGCTGTGTTTCTGAGAAAACAAACTGCGAGGATGTACGGTATTGAGGATGTATGACATCGAGAGGAGGCAGAAAAAAAAAACCTGTTTACAAGAGCTTGGTGAGTCACATCGTCTCAGTAGCCCAGAGATAGACACACTTGAGCACTTATGCAAATGCCAGATGTCATGTTTGAACAAAAGGTTACTCAGTAACATAACCTGAAGCTTTTACTGCTAACAAAGCACTAACTTCCATCTCAATATGTGAGGAATTTGGGACTTTTTATAGCTCAACTCATGATGGATTGAGTCATATAAAAATAACAATATTCTGTACCTCACTCATCTGAAGCAGAGTATTTAGTTTGTTTTTTTCTTTTTATCTGGAATTTCTAATTGACATAAAAACTTAAAATAAATCTTGTTAGGCCTTCTTTTTGCACAGATAAGAATATTGTTTTCTAAATGACACGCTGAAAACTGTAGAATAGAATAAAATAGAATAGAATAGAGCAGAGCAGAATCGAACAGAACAGAATGCAATAGAACAGAGTAGAGTGGAATAGAATAGAATAGAATAGAATAGAATAGAATAGAATAGAATAGAATAGAATAGAATAGAATAGAATAGAATAGAATAGAATATTTCGGTTGGAAGGTACCTACAAATAATCACCCAGTCCAATTGCCAGACCAATTCAGGGTTGTTAACTGGCCCAGTTAAACTATGTTATTAAGACCATTGTACAAATGTCTCTTAAACATTGACAGGCTTGGGGCATCAACCACATCTCCAGGAGGCCCATTGCAGTGTTTGACCACCCTCTCTGTAGAGAAGGGCTTTCTAATATCCAGTCTAAACCTTCCCTGGTGCAGCTTTGAACCATTCCCACGCATCCTATCACTTCGCCTCCTCAGGAAGCTGTAGAGAGCAATGAGGTTGTCACTCAGCCTCCTTTTCTCCAAACTAGACAGACAAACCTGAAGTCCTCAGCTGCTCCTCATAGGACATTCCTTCCAGTCCTTCCACTAACTTTGTTGCCCTCCTCTGGATGCATTCAAGGATCCTCACATCCTTCTTAAATTGTGGGACTGCACACAGTGCTCAAGGTGAGGTCACACCAGCACTAAATGCAGTGGGATAATCACCTCTTTTGACTGGCTGGTTGTACCGTGTTTGATGCACCCAAGTGATTTGGTCTCACTGCTGACTCATACTGAGCCTGCTGTCAACCAGCACCCTCAGATCTCCTTCTGCAGGGCTACTCTCCAGCCACCCCTCTCCCAATTTATACCTGTGCCTGGGATTACTTTGTCGTGGGTGAAGAATATGGCATTTTTGGCTTGTATATGGGATAGAGGCAGTTGTTTTCCAGAAGTGCTTCCACTGAAAGTCATGACTTCAGTCGAAACTGCGGTGCATGAGACCATTCTTTGTGATCTGAAGCTTTTATGCAAAGTCAAATCAAGCAGAGTAATTTGCAGACTCATCAGTTCTAACATGTATGAACCATGGGGAATTTTAGAGTTGATAGAAATCTGTGGCTGCTCAGAGAGCCGCTGGCACAGGCCATGGATCCACTTCATCCAGAGCCACATCCAAAGACACTGACAATCAGTGACGAGGTACTGATTTGAAAGCGGTTTTTAGTCAGAGGTGAAAATAAGAAGTAGCAAAAGCTGTCTCTACACTCATATGACTTTTAGATGACTGAGCCCCAGTTGTAGGCTCTGATCCTTCCTATCCCTGCAGAGATATGAAGGCAAATCTTCCTGGTGGCCTCCTGCAGCAAGAAGAAATCAGATCCTAATTCAAACCCCCCAGTGGCATCACTGCTTGATGAGAGCTCATATTGCTGAGATATAGAGTTTGCAGGGAAAACATCTTTTTTCAGCACCTTTTCACTGAAGATGAGTATATTGGCAGAAGATAAAGTAAGGCAGTAGTTTTAATGGGAAGATATTAACCAGAAACACTTCTGAGGAGGTAACGATGCAAGAAGAAGGAGAAATAAATAAGCTAGAGCTAGCAGTCAGCCACGTTGGTCAGGAGGGTTAATGAGATCTGGAGAAAAGTGAGCACTTTCCACATGGACATAGTTACATCAGGGACTTGGCTATCAGCCTACTCAAAAGGAGGCCACCAGACTCACCAAACCATTGTGCTCTGAGGTTGCAGTTTCACACAAACTTAAGCCAGTCTAGGGTGCCTGCAGTCCTTTCCCCTCCCTTCCCTCCTCCAGTTGTCCATTCCCACCTGTTCCCTTTGTGCCAGCCCCAGAGCTCACCAGACCCATTTGCTCCTCTGTGTGAGTGTACTAGTCCAGGAGTAAACCTAGCGCCATCAAAAAAAAAAAAAAAAAAAAGGGAATTATTTTTGGAGCATAAAGTGTTCATGTAATCATCCTAGTCTGGTATAAATCCATGCTGAAGCTAAGAGGGTGGTAGGATGGCATGGCCTTCCCATTCCCAGTCCTGCCTCCTCCCTTAGGTGGACCCTTCTTCTTCAGTAAGCACACCAGTTACATCTATACTTGCAAGTAAAATGGAGTAGAGCACAGTATTTGAGCCCTAACTTGTGATCAGCTATGCTTTTTTCTGTTAGTGTATTTGGCATGGTTTCATCTTCTCATCAAAGATGCCCAGGGCCATAGACAACTCCTTGGATACAATTTGGATGAGGTGTGTGTTAGGAAAAAAAGAGAGTTTAGTCTTGTGGACTTGAACTGTTCTGTGCTGCTTCCCCTCATGTAATGGTCCCAGCTCATTTTATTTACTATTACAGACCTGATCAAGAGAAAAGCTGGGGCACTGTGCAAATTCCAGCACAAAAGAAGGAGCTGATCTTTCATTTTGGGCAACAACTTCTCTAGGCTGGAAAAAGTAATCCTAGGTCAAATAACGGAAACAGCAAAGATACATGCCAAAAGAAAACCGCCAGGAAAGTAAGATATGCTATGTCTAGTGAAAGAAAGCTCTGAACATTGCAGTGGTTGCTTAGCAGAACTTCAGCTTCTGCAAGAGTTTACTAAGTGAAGAAGTTTTGAACATCTTTTGGAGAAGGGGACAAGTTTAATTGCGTTGCTGAGGTGGAAATACTCATGTAGACTGAGATGGTTTAAAACAGAAATCTCTCCATAATTTAAAGGTCACTGTCATGCTCATAATTTTAGAAAACTTGCAGAGGTGAAAGGGAAACTACATACATTACAGTAATGGTTTCCAGGTCCTTTTGAAATTGCACGGAAACTGTCGGAGTTTCTACATGAGGTCAAGTAAGAGTGGCAAAGAAGTGGCCACATTACACATTTTAAGTGGCCAAAACCCAACGAGGGTCAGCAGTTCAGCAGTTTTGTTTTAGGTCAGCGTGTGAAAGACACCTAATTTGAGCAACCCAGACTCAAATAAATTAGTGTAGGGATGTAGTATCACCTGCTCCTAGTAATGCAACTGAGGTGGGATAGCATGGAAACCAGAGCAAGGACTGCAAGTCTAGGGAAGGTTGGAGCTAAAAGAAGCTGAAGGCATGTTCTTCAGAGAGATGAAGAGCAGGAGTCATTTTTTTCCACCTTTGTCCATGGCCAAGTAGTCCCAAGTTTTGGGTCTGTAAGGAAGAATGGGCCATTTTCTCAGCATTAGGGGTGTTTGGACAGCTTTTTAGTTGAATAGCTGTTTTTTTTTTATCTAGATGTAAGAGTGAGACTTTGCCACAGGGAGCAGGGTGAGACACTGACTGCCACACTTGGTTGGCATCAGTGCATCTACAAGACACCAATCCTCCCTCTCAGAGAGGAGGGTCTCCAGGCTTTGGAAGGAATTTACTCCTGTCCTAAACTAAAGGGAGATTGGGCGACTACACACATGTAGATGCCCAGGTTAGATGGGTTAGATGCCCTAGGAGCTAGTATATTATAAGTGAAAGCACTTTTGCTATGCCCAGCCAAGGAAAAAAGGCAAGAATGCTAAGGTGATGACAGTACAGTGAGTTCTGGGTCAGGAATGGTGTTTCCATGGTGCAGTAGCAAAAATAGGAATTTGAATGGGAGATAAGTGCTATAAAGACTCCAAAAAGACGCATGTTTAGAGCCTGAATGAGCTTAAGAGTCTGAAAACTGCTCTTGAGAACCAGGCCAGGTCCATGAGCCCCATGCTGTGTCAGGCTGCTTTTTTTTTTTTTTAATTGTGATCCTCTTCAAATCCATGAGAAGTCAAATGTTTTCTTTGGTAGCCCATGTAGAGACATTAGGTTCTGGCTGTTCTTTAACAGTGATAATGACAGTCACTTAAGGAAAATCTTTTGCATTTGACAAAGACCACAGATGGTCATTATCCTAGCTTATAGATGAAACTTGCAAATATTCAAGCAAACAAAAACCTGAGCCAAGAATTTCTCAGACTCTCATTGCCTGAAATCCACAGCTTTAGTCTGAGTAAAGACAGTCGGATTGAAAAATTAGACTTCCTTCAGATTTTCTATAACTCATCAAAAAGTTTTAAAACATAGATGGAGAGGCTGTGTAGATCATCCTTCACATCAATTCTGGGTCAAGGTAATACTTTTAAATGTAGTGGAGTTACTTCTGATTACTGTTGAGAAGTTGAGTGATTTTGTTGACTTGAACCTTTCACCATGATGTTCTGGGTGTTGGGAGATGCCATTTCTCTAGATATGACTTACGTTTTGATCAGAGTTATAGAAGTTACAGTAAATATTAACTCTTTATTATCAGTTGCAGCCAGGCTGTGTAACGGCAACCTAGTGAAATTCTGTCTATGGTTTCCATTGAGTAGTCTTCCATGTTTTCTTCTCCAAGCCGTTGAGGTAGAAAAGAGAGATGGATGTAGACAGAGAGAAAGAAAACCAAGCCATTTGTGCTGTTCTATTAGAGGAGACACAGCTATATCAAAGGCTTCACTCAAACCATGAGATCATTATTTCAGAATCTGATTGCTACCCACCAAAAGAAAGTGCTAAGTACCTGAGCACCTGGCACTGAGTACCTGGAGTGGCAGCAGGGAGGACAATAAACCTTGAAAGTCAACCTTGAGGCTGTTAAATCATAAGAATCTCTGATGCACAAATGAAGAGCCTGCATGGAGGGGAGGCAAGAGTCCGATCTGCTCTTCAGACAGATGCAGAAACCAAGGAGTATAAAAATAACACGGAAAGTATCTCTTTTGGTAAGCAGTGCCAGTGTAGACAGCAAATAGCAGTGTTGCCTCCTGAGAAAAGCAGAGTGCCAGGTGTGAGCTTGTGACTTATAAATTCTTAAAATTATCCTCATCAAGACTGTTTGTCTGACTTTTTTTTTAAAACAAAAACTTTTCTTATATCATGTTGTTTGAAAAAGTTGTTAAGAAGAAGTGGCCAGAAATGAATACAGTGGGCATTTAGGGACTGCTACCTCGTTCCAGTCTAGTGAATCTGATCAGACCACATTTAGGTTGGAAAAGACCTTTGAGTTCATCGAGTTCAACCATAAACCTAACACTGACAAGTCCACCACTAAACCATGTCCCTAAGCACCACATTTACACATCTTTTAAATACCTCCAGGGATGGTGACTCTGTTCCTTCCCTGGGCAGCTTCCAATGCTTGATAACCCTTTAGGTGAATGAATTTTTCCTAATATCCAACCTAAACCTCCTTGAAAAGGAAATCCTTCCCAGTGAGCAGTGCTCAGCTCATGCTTGATCAGGAACTTTCGTACACCCTACCTGTTACTTCTCACAGTGAGTGAGTGCTCACAATGTGCAGTAGCAAAGGACTCATTTTGTTGTATGACCTTCAGCACCTATAGCAAGCGCTACCCAGAAGGACGCATTTCACACTGTCGATTTTAAAAGACATTACAAACTGAGAGCTGATGCCTCTCAACAGGGGGAAAATTATCATGCACAGAAGTCCCTCCCTAGCACTAAAACATTCTGCTGAGACACCGGGATCCAATCACAAATCCTGTTAGCTCAGGAGAAATCAATGCCTAATGTTTCTATATCTTTAAATTATACTTAGCCATGCAGACACACACCTTAAAATTGTTTATATGTGTATTTAGTCATATGTCCATCTAAGTACACAGATGTATGTAATATAGGCATGAATGTATCTGTTGCACAGGGTAATTAAATCATTTGTATTTTAGACTTGTAGAAACATATACATATGTATGATATAGATATATCTTCCTCTTTCTGTGTAAGATTTACAGGCAATCTTGTAGAAATTAGGGCTTGATTCTTCTGCTTTATAACTCGATGCTGCTGATTTCCTAGAAGTTTTTCTTTACAGGGGAGAAGCTGAGGAGAGATCCAAGCCCCTTTTGCAGTTGCTCAGGTTTTTAGACTCTCTCGTGGAGTAGGAAAGTTTGCAACCTGGGTAGCTTCCCACTGTAAGCATCAGAGGGTGGAAACTTTTGATCGTTGAGTTCAAAACCAAAGGATTTTTGACATGAAGGGAGATTTCACTGGGTCTTGGTTTAGCATGCCATTTCTGAGTTAGCCTAATTAAAGACCTTGTTAGCACAAACTACGTTGTATTGAGTTGATATCTGTAGAGAAGTGTCTCTGAAGTTGAATTCAAAGGAGAAGGATATGCTCTCCTGATGCAATTCTTTCCTCCAAAGGTCACACAGTATGGAGACTTTTCTAAAATAATTGTTAAGGAGATTTGTTTCCTTTAGAGAGTTTATATGTTACATGAAGAAGAATAGTTCCTAGTTTCTACCACTCCCCAAGGTGAGTTTGACACAAGGTTCTGCAAGGTTAGTTATAGATGTGGCATATCCACTTGGTGTCACTGTGTCAGAAAACACACCAGAGAGTTTCTTTAGCTTAATAACTTGTTGAAAACTTCTGTTGACACAAGTTTCTCTCTCAAGAAACTCTTCTGACATGACACCCATGGTAGCTGCATTACAGGGGCATTAAGATCCAGGACTCTTGTGAAATACATATCCAAAAGCACAGCTTCGCCATCTGATTTAGCTAAGCCATTAGTCACCGTGCAAAATTCACTTTAACTTAGACATATGAAACTTCAGCTTTTTTATATACTTGTAAAATTAAAGCCAGTTAAACTCAGGGAATTTGATACATAGTCAGCAGACCTAGATGACTACTGTGACAACAGTCATATGTAGAAAAGCCATGAGAAATTTGTTCTGTGAGATTGGAGTGCAGGAAAGCATCTTAAAGTAGCAGAAAGTATTTGAATTTTATTAAAAATTCGAAAACTCACAAGAGACAATTACCCAAATCTGTGATAATTTCACTATCCCACGGCATTCAGGGTATAATTTCTCAAAATGACTGTGCTGTATCATTTTGAGACACCCAGAAGCTCCATCCTTTCAGCCTTAACAGGCTGGAGAGGTGGGCCCATGCAAAACCTATGAAGTTCAAAAAGCCCAAGCACAAAGTCCTGCACGTGGGTTGGGGCGGTCCCAAGCACAAATACAGGCTGAGTGGAGAACAGATTGAAAGCAGCCCTGAGGAGAAGGACCTGGGAGTGCAGCTTGATGAGAAGATCAACATGAGCCAGCAATGTGCGCTTGCAGCCCAGAAAGCCAACCACGTCCTGGGCTGCATCAAAAGAAACATGGCCAGCAGGTTGAGGGAGGTGATTCTTCCCCTCTACCTGCTCTTGTGAGACCCCATCTGCAGTACTGCGTCCAGCTCTGGAGCCCCCAACATAAGAAGGAAGTGTATCTGTTGAAGCAAGTCCAGAGGAGGCCACAAAGATGACCAGAGGGCAGGAGCACCTCTCCTGTGAGGACAGGCTGAGAGAGTTGAGGTTGTTCAGTCTGGAGAAGAGAAGGCTCCAGGAAGACCTTATAGCAGCCTTTCAGTACCCAAAGGGGGCCTACAGGAAAACTGGACAGGAACTTTTGACAAGGGCATGTAGTGATAGGACAAGGGGTAATGGCTTTAAACTGAAAGAGGGTAGATTTAGATTAGACACAAGGAAGAAGTTATTTACTATGAGGGTGGTGAGGCACTGGAACAGAGCATGGGCATGGAAACTAGTGATTTAAGTGATTTTCTTCCTTCCAGGTTGTCATTGATTAACACAGCCAAGCAAAGCTTACAGAAATTAAACCATGTGGCCTCAGCAAGCTACAAGAGCCCTAAATGTGAGCTTAAATGTTTTTCTTCCCCCTCCTGACTTAACAATATCCATCTCATAATCTTTACTGCCCTTCTCATCCATCTACCATGCTGTCCAAGAGGTAAGAACAGTAACATATCTCAGCACCTTGTGGCCTGGACCCACTAATGCTAAGACTGAGCATGCGCCTCCCAGAATCCCCTAGCTGGGCTAATTAACACAGATTTAATACAAAAACACGATCTCTAAAGATTTGAGCTTCTTCTGCTGGAGGTAAAGCGAGTGACTCAAGAGGAAGACATTAGCTGCCTCGCAAGCCTCGGGAAAGTTATCTGGGCTTTGACAGTAGGTAAATCCTAAGCGTGTGTTACACAGAACAAACTCTGAGTCCAACCTAAGTCACCAAGTGATTTAAATCTGTCAAAGATAAAAGAAGGATTTTTTTTTCCCCTACAAAGTTAACCTTAGATGCTGCCATGTTTTTGCCCAGCCCACTTAAAGCATATTTCAAGAAACTTTGAGATGGGAGCTCAAGAGAAATGAGGTCAAGTGGATAATTTGGGTTTGATCTCAAACAGCAAAGTTTCTCACTGCCTTCATTCAAAGGATAAATTCATTATGCCGATACCCCGAGGATGAGATTAGTGTTAGTATCTGCTAATCTCAACGTGAGGAGAAGATGCTTGCTCGGCCAAACCCTGGAATCTGGGATGCTCCATTGATTCACTGTATTTTAAGAATACAGTGTGGCCAGAGAAAACAAAACGTTACCTGTCCTGAAGTGAATTTTTACTATTTTGCAGTTGCTGCTGATTGACATGTCACTTGTCTGCCCAAACACAGGGGACCATATTAGCAGTTTCGCTGAGTGAACTGAAGGCACTGGACTTCAGCTTGACCTCTGGCAGAGCCTGAAGCTGTGGAAGGTTTCCAAGTGCACCAACCTGTAAAGGTGGATGTGTCAGTCGGGTATTCTGCCTGCAATGTGAGGAGGCATATCCCCACAGGCCTTAACCCTGCTGTTTCAGGTAACAATCACAATGAAACCATCATAGCAGAAGCACCAAGGTCAGTGGTTTCATATCTACATAAGACCCTGGGTAGCACAGGTGATCACTCTGACTCCAGGACTTTTTTTATACTGATGCCCAAACGATGAGATTATCATAACTCCCTTCTCACACTTGCAGGACTTGTATCGCATCCCCATCCGCAGTAAATGGATGTGCTCTAAGAGCACACATTAGAAGAGCAGCAGCAACCTCAAGATTTAGTCCATTTCCACAACTTCTTTGCAATACTGAGCAAAGTATCTCACCTCATGCTCAGTGATGAGTTAAACCAAAACCCATTCCTGACAGATGTTTGCTAAACTAAAAGCTGTAGTAACAGGTCCCACTCCCTCTCAATCTCTTCCCGTGCTCGCTGGTAGAGTGTTTTTTTTTTATAAAGTCTGTCCTAGTTCATCCTTACTGTAATTAAGGTAGTGGTTTCTTGTCCTCACCCTATTTCTTTCTTTTTGAGAGCCACCTTTTCCAGTCAACAATGGATGCACTTCACTACCCTCAATCATTGATTTTATTTTTTGTCTCACCCTTCCTAAAACACAAGGAAGACGTGTTCTGCTACTTGCTTGTTGATTGTTTAATTACTATTTGATACCAGAGCAGTGATGTCCTCTCTCTATTTCTGAACGGGTTGAATCATACATTCAACCTGTTTTAATGATCCGATGGTTTGAATAATACTTCAGGTTGGAAACAAAGGCAGTAACTAGAGTAACTACAGTAACTACACTCTGATGAAGCAGATAAATGTCTCTAAACAATTATCTGTAGAAACAAAATTAAAAAAAAAAAAAACAAACAAAAATCAAGAGAATAACAATTGCATCTGATCTTTGCAGCTGGTGATCTTGAACAGCTTATTTTTTAAAAGGAGTTAAACTACATAACAAAGATTTGAGAGATAATAAGCCTGCGAGTTTATAATCCAGATGTTGCAAGCTTATGGATAGAGAAGCTAACAGGAAGATTCTATCTGCAGGTTCAATGAAACCCAGTTCAGGAAAAAGTAGAGAAGCAAATAGATCTATCGCAAAGTATAAGGAAAATATCAAATAATGCTAATACTTTGTGATGATTCTTTATTACAGTGAAAATTTTACTACCCTATGTTTTATTCATCTAGCATAATACTGCTTGGTGTAGTAGAAAATGAATAGATAAAGTCAGGAAACTCTTCACATTAAGCAGTATGGAGAAACCAAAGAAACAGCAAACCAGGAAATTCAAAAGACTAGACCACCTAGAGATGCTAAATGCAGTCTTTATTTTGCAGAGATTTATTGTGCAGTCTAAGTGAAAATATCTTTTCCTAAAATTCAAAAGATAAGATAAACATTTGTGTTTGCTTCCTAAACCACACTCTCCACGGATGTAAACCCGTTTCTTTTCAGGGATGCCAGTTTACTCTGGCTGAACCTCTTGACTTCAAAGTTGAATATATAAGTATTCAATGACAGAAAGATGTCCAATATTTAGCACTGAAATGGGAAAAATCAACTGATGATTTTGGCAAATCCAGGAAACCTTTAGTTCCTTCAGATTTCATCCTCAGCTTGTCTCAGGCTGGAAGTCACTAGCCAAGATATGTGTTGTTATGTCTACTGAGGTTACCTGAGTTTTTTTGGCACTCAGATAATTAGTTATCTGCTATTTACAGCTCTATGGACTTTATAAATGCCTTTTTTTACTGGATATGTGCGCTCTTTAAATGATGCACCAGCAGTTGCTTCAGTTACTTAGCATTTTATGTCTTTATGTCATACTAAGATCGCTGTCTCGCACATCACACAAAGCCAGTGAGGGATAAGAGGCTGGAGCAGACTGAGATTCACCCATGAAAAGACAGATTTTCCAGGGATATGGGTGCTGGTTTTGTGGTGTCACCTGATGGCAAACACGGTCAGTGGGATGAGGAGAAATCCCAGCTTTTCATTGGATTTCTCAGCAACATTTCAAAAACAAAGGGCATCACCCCAGAAAGGGATTTTCAAGGTGCTACACCAAGGCTGAGCAGTGCTTGAGGAAGACATGCTTTTTGCTGGAGGGATAAATTGATTGGAGAGATATGAAAGGATCCTGCCAAGAAAAGGAACTGCATCTCTGTCAGGTTTAATTTACACTGCCCATGCTGGACTTGATAATTTCTTTGAAACTACATCTTATTTTATTAGCCAAAACAGCCCAGTTTTGGCATTTTTCTCAACAGTAGCAGGATTGTGTATTCTGGACAAAACAAAGAAGAGCTATCTGGCTTTACTGAGCTCTATTTAAATAATGAGCCTGGCCACAAAAGTTAAAGAGTGATAGTACAGCAGCTTCCTTCATCCCAAACATTACTGCTATCTCTGGTCCAGTTCCAACAGGGATGGCTGAATGCCAGCAACGTGTAAAAATGGATATTAGCATTGCTTTATAATGAGATTTTTCTTTCATAATGAAAATTGCAGGATATTCCACAACACTTGTCCAAAATATTTTGGGTGAGGTCTAATCTCTCTGTTCCAAGTGGGAAACTGAACTGAGGTCAGTCCATTCTACCCTGCCTTGTTGCCCTAATTAAATTAAATATTTCTGCGTGTGACCAAATACTTTTGCATACTATTTGCACGGATGCAAATAAACCAAAGCAGTGTGGAACTGGAACGTATTTTCTCTCCCAGAGGTCAGAATTGGGATCAGACTCTCATCAATCCAACCTTATCTGTATGATCAGGCGATGAATGATGCTGTAATACCTTAACTGCAGCTATAAACCGGCAGTGTAAACAGGCAGCCTGTCATTCTTTGGAGGCGCGCACTGACAGAAGTTGCATTTTAATATCTGATTTTACACCATTGCTCCTAGTCAGATCAGCACAGATCAGGCAGATTGGACTGGCAAAAAAAAACCCCAAAACAACAGCAACCCAGAACAAACACGTTTGTTGAAAAGCAACTGAGCGTTTGGCGGATTATGTAATGTTGCAGTAAGTAACTGCATAGCTTAATTTTATGGTTTCCATGGAAACTATCAAAATGAAAGGTAAAGGAGTTCAGCATTCTTGGCTCGGAGGAGCAAATCTCTTCGTTGAGACATGCATTTAGAGGATTTTGTCAGTCTCGCCTGACTTTGGAGCAAAGGAAATCTTTCGCAAGCTGCGGAGGAGAGCTGGTCCGCAAGGTGTGTGTGCAGTTCCCAGCCCCGGCTGGGCTGCACAAGAGCCTCACACACAGATAGAGCCACATGAATTTTACATGTGATGTGACCAGCTAGAGATCCCAGCCGAGCTCACGTGGGCTCTCGGTGTGACAGTGGGCAGCTTGTTTTCCATGGAAACTTTTAACGAACAGAAAAACATCCACTCTTGTCTCATTCAGGGGAAAAAAAAGAGTAAGAAAACAACAAAGCTGTCAAGGGTCACTGTAGAAGGAAAGGTTTCTGGCTATTCCTGTTAGTTTTGGGGAAGACCAGAGCTAGTTGTGCTCTTCTCTCTGCTGCAGCTTAGCCCTGCAAATCTCAGTGGTGCTAACACACAGGCTCTCACTGACCTCAGGGAGTTGTGGATCTGATGCCATATGTCCTTGGATGTGATCGTTCATATCTATGATTATACTGCAGGCAAGATGGAGACAGGTTTGAGAATGGACTTAGGTGGGACAAACGCATTAACTTCATCTCACACACAGAGACAGAGAGACTGGCAGATGGATGGAGAGGCTGTAACACGCTGACCTGACCTCTCCAGGCCACATGGGGAAGAATAAGGTCCACTTTGTCTCTATCCCTCCAGAGAGCTATAGAACATGGCTAGAAACTACCTGATAGCAAAAGCAAAGGCTTTACAGCAGGGGCAAGGGGCAGGTGTGGTCTTCAGAGCAATCTCAGAACTGTGTGTAACTGACAGTGTAAAAGCACCTTCAACAAATCAATTTCTTCATTTGTATAATATAATATAATATCACACACCCTAAGAAGTATTTGTTATTGCTCTAGCAGTTACTATTAGGATTCTATCTATATTAAGACACCCCCTTACACCAAAAAGTTGATGCAAACAATTCAAAAGCAAAATGAAGGGAGCAATCCACAAGCAAGAGTGATGACGTTTTGTTAATGAGGGAAATGGTTTATTCTTTCTTTCAAAAATCAACTTCTGGTGATTTTCTCCTACCTGATTATCCCACACAGCTGCTCTTTGCCTTGACACAGCTAGGTTTCGTGGTGGGTTTGGGAGTCTATGGATCCAGGATGATTTTCAAGTAGCTTTGAAATCACGACACTCTTAGTGTTCAAGTGAAAAAGATGTATCTGGTTTCAGAATTGCAAAGGAAAAGTGTAACACAAGGCATGGGTGAAATCAGAAGGAAAATAAAGATAGTCTGAAATATTTCTCTCCTCATGTCATTATTTCTTCAGTCTCCTGATTTTTCTTAGCCTGACTCAGCATTTTCATTTTTTTGAATTGACTACATCAGCCCAACAAGCATCAACGTTGATAACAAAAAAAAAGCTGAGTTTAAAATCTGCAGTTAAGCCTCTCCTTTTGTGTCCAAAGAAATGCAACAAGCCAGGAAGTTCCAAATTAAATTAACAAACCCACACTGAAAAGTTTCAAATCTTTAAAACTGTGAGCAGAGTATTTCGAACTTGGAGGTGCCTACAGGACGAAAGCTGGTCATTGCTCATAAGCCTGGTCATGATGCCTTGGGGAAGCCAGCTGAGATTTTTCCTGTCATGTGGATCTGGAATAGGAAATTCTGGATCAATAAAACCAACACATTTTGGAAATGTGCATTGCTCCAATGTGCTTAAAATCTCAAAAAGAAAAAGACTGCTTTATCAACTCAGCTTGGGTGCCTTGATTAGAAAACTTTTCTCTGTAGAATCCATACAAATGCCATGGGAGTCTTCAAAGGGTGATTTGGAGCATCCTAGCTGGGCTCCTGCTCTGAATGTAGAAACAAAGAGTGTTCAGATGAAATCAGTGCTACCTGTCATGCCTAATGGTGTGCTGTTCCCCTTTCTATACAGTCTATATCCAGCTCCCCTTCGTTATGTGATCAACCCCAGCAATAAAGATCACTCAGTCCCAAAAGCAAGTGCTTTTATAGTACTCTTAAACTCATGCGAACCATCGACACAGGTGTTGCTAAGAGGAGTTTTGGGTCCATCTATCCTTACACTTGCTGAGCACTTCCACTTGGCGATACTGATGGGAAGTGACAAATGAGTAAAGTCTCTCACGAATGTTTCTAGAACCGAGCCCTAAGGGTTTGGTTCCTCACTTCTGATTTCCAAGTCCCTCCTCACTGTACATTCAGCTCGTTTTCATGTTCTACCACCTTGTCATCAGAGCTGCAAGCAAGCTACCAGTTTATCAAGTTGCTACAGAGCAGCTTAGCCATGGCAATTGCCCACGAATACTTTCTTGAAAAAGCAAAACCGTGAGGCTATACCACTTACTTTTGCCTAATGGTAGCAGTGCGTACTAGGTACTACATATTTTTCACAGACTCAGAGCAGACATGCAGGCTGTAACTACAAATTAATCAGTGTGTGGAAGCTCCCCAAGCCATGCTGAGTCCTACATGAATCTGAACCCTTGGTTTGGAGCTTATTCCCAAATGAATGGAGAAGAGTATCTGTATTACACTTATGTTTCTCCTTTAACTGCTGTGAAGCACCCTGCTTATTCTTAGTCCCGTGCTTAGACATATTTTTCTTGGAATATGGCATGGGAACTTGATGCTTGAAATCCTTCGGGTATCTGAGTTGTAATATATACACTTACAGTTACTACTTTAAAAGGCTGAGAAAACAAGATTGAAGCAGATGTGCAAGTATTTTGATCCTTATTTGCATAATCTATCCACCAGCTTGCCCCTAGTGTAACTCCGATTCCTGAGAAGTGCAAATATTTAATTCTGACGCAGGTTTTCCTACTCTAAAACAGCTTCAGAAATGGGGTTTTTTTGCTCCAAAGACACATCTTATTGTATCATTCAGTGTTACTGCACTCTCGTGTCCTCTTCTGCTGCCTGCACTCTTCTTGTCATTCTTTATGTATTAAAGATTGAAAACACATGAGGCTCAAGGTCATATGGCCACCTGGTGTCAAAGCTGGGATCTGAAATTCAGGAGAGCGGAGCTTCCCTTGCTCTAAGCACTGAAGGGCAGAGTTGGCTTCAACCTTTGTGGCTTCAAACTAGTCTTTGTGGCTCTCCCAGTAGACTCTGTTTCTTCTCCCAAGGCTTTAGGAGAAGCAGCAGCAATCCCCTCCATGCTTGAATCTTCCTTAGCTCTCCTCATGTAGATCAGGACCACTGGGGAGGCTGAGTAAACACAGGGAGCCCCACAGGGCTTCCTACCACGAGATGTGCTGCATGCAGGAGATCTGCTGAAATGTCCTGTGAAAAAGTGAGTTCCTCATCCCTGTTCCAGGGTATACTGGGTTTGTATCCATTTCCGCTCAGCAAAGTAGCTAGGGCTGGCCCCGCCACGGACATTTAACACTGATACAAAAATCAGTATCCGTTAGCAGGGATGACCAGATCCTACCACATCCTAGCAGTTCCCCTCCACACAGTCTGCAGTCCCTCAAACACAATTTTAAGCCCCACCCCACCCTTGCGCACCAAGACTGAGCGCTGCCTGAACCTACAACTGGGAGACGGATCAGATGTTGTCTTCACACACTTCCTTAAAGATTCACCGATAATGGCCAAAATTTAACCCAAGTCAACAGAATCCCTTCCTAGGAGGAACCACAAATGTTATAAACAGCGCTTCAACAGGATTAGGTATCTCTAGCTAGGTTGTTCTTGTGCAGATGACTTTCTGTGGTAAGTTATGACCAAAACAGTTATTAGAGATCATAAAGGGATCCCAAAGGGACATCTAAGTTTGCTCTGTGTCAAAAACCATCACTAGGTCCTTTTAGATCTGTATTACCCTGCAGAGGAGACCAGCTCTTTATGGAGAACCACCTCCATAAAAACACTCCCTCTCCACTTCTTTGAGTCCCTCTTACTGATTGAGTTTATTCCATTCTTTGTTTTAAGAGTAGATGTACCAGAGAAGAAAAAAAAAATCTTTTATATCAGCAACAGTTCCTGCTTCTTCGTATGCAAGGTCAGCTGCATTGCCTTGAACTGTTGAGTGCTGCTCTGCTTCAGTGTAAGTGGGCTGGAGGTTTATTTTTATCACCTCATATGTGCGGTTAATCAAACTTCCTCTTCCATTCCTGGTAAAACCAGCGAGTCTGGTGTTGGATGATAGCAACAAAGCTATCTCTAGGGGCTGGGCACTGACACCAACACATCTGCATGTCAAAACCCGAAACTGCTTTTTTATTTGCATAGAAGAAAATCGAGTTAATGGAAAAATATGCCTGACAGAAAGCTAATGTTGCTCTGTACCTGTAGCAGTGCACTTTGAACCCAACCTAAAATGAGCACCCAAAATAAACCTGCCCAGAGTGCAGAACTTGTTAGTAAGAGATTGCCACACACTGGTGCCGCTAAGCATCACCAGTGTTACTAGCTTACAGCAAACCTCTTTGAAAGGCTGAAACTTTCACCAAATTAAAGTAGCAGATGCCAGTGAGAGCCTAGGAGTGCAGAAACATGTAGCTCTTCTCACAGTTTGTACATAAGTTGTGCAACTCTTTGTTACAGGAGGGTGTAGATGTCATAACTTTACATGGGTTCAAAACAGCAACAGAAAAAACTCATGGAAGAAAAAGTCATCTAGGGCAATTAAATATAAAGACACTAATTTTGGCTTGTAATACTCTGTTGTTGGAGGAAAAAAAAAAGAGTACTTGAGGAGGAGTACTCTATGAAATACTACAAGGGATTTGTGCTTGCCTAGTGGTGGAGACACACCCATCAAGTCAGTACAGTATTTGGACTGTTCTGGAAAAGTCAGTCTTGCATTATCTTACTTCTTTTCAGGAACAGTTTGAGATCTTCAAAGAGTGCAAAAGGGCCTGGAGAAAAAAAAACAAACGTACCTATGTGCTGAAGGGACAAACATCTTAACCAAGGTATGTTCTTCCACTCATTCCTGACCAGAGTTGCACAAGGGTGTGCATGAAGCTACATGATGGGGCCACGCCTGAGCATCTCTCCTTACAAGTGCACTAGAACTTGCCCCACAACACATAGGTCCTCTCCATCCAAAAACCTCTAAACCTCTCCTTCAGCAGCAGAGGTGGGACTTTCATCTACCATCTCTCTGTCTCCCCAGTAAAAGAACAGTTACAAATATCTCCCAAGGTGACTGTTTCTGCCGTTATCTTGTGTTATGGACGTGTCCTTTTGCCTGATGCAATTCCACATCCATCCCCTGCCCAAAGCCTAGCATAATTCTTCTGGCCATCAGCTGCTCAACCCCAGCTTCTGGTCCTCCCTCATCAGTTAAGGATGGCATGAGGCCAACAGCACTTGGACAACCCTCAGAGGCTCTGTGAGACAGGATACAAGCAGCAAAGAGATGTCATTTAGACCATCTAAAATGCTTTCCATTTAGTAAGTCCCAGAGGCCACTGATGGTGATCGTGGAGGTGAGAGTGTTTGTGTCTCTACCTAGTCTCCTTTAGCCCACCAACATGATTTTATTAATAGGAGGTATTATTGGGAGGTTCACATACACAAAGGATGCTTTGCCATGGAAAATTAGATCTTATGTTCACACAGTCCTCCACGGGATACATGCTCCAGTTGTGAAACATTTGCTGCCAGTTATTAATGAGGGAGATTTCTTCTGCCAGTGCCGTTATTAAACAGCGTGGGGAGAATTTTGCATCCAGAATCCACCTTAATATTAACGTGCTCATGTGAACAGATGTCTCCTTGCTTCCACACAATATGTTATCAGATTAAAGATTTACAGCAACAGCTTTAATTAGAAGCATATTATTTGTCAGTACAAAAAGCCTCTTTTGGAGGTGTAAATCCCTGCAATGCAGGGATCCTGACCTGCCTCCTCCCCAGTGCCATCTACTGAAAGCAAGAGACTTTTGTCCAAACCTTTTGTACCTCAGAAATGCATTTACCCTTATCTTCAAGGTAAGACTGAGCACTTGGTCCAATCTCAGCTTGCCCAAGACTGGAGAGAAAAACAGCAGAGCAAGGAACTCAGACCCATGACCCCTAAGGACTAGGATGGTGCTGAAAGTCCCCTGTTATTGTGTGAAGTCAACACCAGGCATGATGCCAATGCTGCACTGTTGGGGTGGTGGCATTCTTCTGTGAAGTGAATTCTTCTTTCCGGGTGAGGCTGCCTCAACTTTATTCTGTCCTTGCTGTGAGTGGCAGAAAGTTACTCTCCACTACCTGTCCTTTCAGCCTTTGCTTTCTTCCAAGGACCACTCTCCGAAAGAAAACTTGGCAATGTAAACGATGAGGAAAAGGGCAGAGCAGAGAGGCATTTAGCACCAACTAATGCTGTAAGGTGAGGAATAATGTATTTTAACTTGAGTAAGAAGTCTTTTTTTTTCCACTGCTTGTGGCTCGGTTTTCAGAAGAGCACAAATTTGATGTAGGTAGCTCAACATAACTTATGCCCCCAAACCAAGATTTCAAGCCCATGTTCTCCTGCCCATCAGCACTGTCTTGTCCATGCCCAATTCCCCTCCTACTCCATGCTCTCAGAGATGTTCAGATGCCCATGGATTTCCTTGTACAAGAATAAGTTATTGCACATCACCAACTTTGTAATAACCATTCTACAAACTCTTGTCCATCCCATATTGTGACATTTGAAGCTGCTTTTCTGTCTTACACGCTTTTGGGTGATACTGGGAGAGTAATTTTGTATGCCTCAGGTGAACTTGGGAAAACCAAGAGATAGATTCCTTTTTTGCTGACTTGTATCCCAATTGTAAACACTTCAGGGCAGGGACAGTGTTTTTCTTGGTCTTTCTACAGCCCCTATTAGCCAGTAGCTCTAATGTCGTTCAGTGCCTCTAGAAATGACAAAAATATAATTTTCAATTCATTTGTGTTTCTTCTTAGAATCATCAGTTTGACACATGGAAACAAAATCATAAGAAACTTTGAAGAAACGTATCAACTGACATGGCAAATTTCTTTTTTGTCCTTGCACTGTTCTGTGGGAAGTTCTGCCTATTTGTAGTGCAGTATTTCATAAGAAACTTCTTTTAGGTAGAAAGGTTTTCAGATGGACTTGTGTAAAAGAAGAAAGATGTACTTCTCAAATGGGTTTTGAGTTCTGACTTTTCTCCAGTGCTCATCTCCTGAAGTTTCCATTCTGTTATAGTAGTACAACTGAATATATAAATTTAAAACAAACAAACAAACAAACTTATTTAAGAATGAATAAAAGTATCAAGAGAAGGAGTCTGAAAAAATATTCCTGCAGATGTTCTGCAACATATGTTGACCAACTTTGGTACCTGAAGCAGAATTTATCTGAGCATTTGTCACTCTGGGTTGCCATCAAGGAAAGTGAGTCAAAGCATTGTATGTTGCGTCTCAGTGAGAAGATGGTGATATTCCTTGTGGGGACAGCCCAGAGAAAGATCTATAACCTAGAGGAGCAAACCTTGATTTGCAGGTAAAAAGTTCCGTTACTTTTGAAGACGAGAAAAGCCCAGTACGACCTTCAGTCAGAAGGGAAGAATCCTCTCAGATCTACACCACATGGACCTTTTAGTGTCAGCACATAAGGACCAGGAACAAGCTCCAGTGAATCATTTGAGACCTTCAACTAAGAACAAGATGGAATTTGTCAGCTCCTTTAGACTGTGATCCTGCAAAGCTCTCTTTTCTGCTGGAGTTGCTTAGGCCTGATAGATGCTCTAGGAGAAGATATGAAGACTGTTTTGCTTCTCTGTGTCCTTGAAATTGCTCTAAATTCAATAAAGGTTGCCAGGACCACCTAACACATCCTGCTAATGGTGGACTGTCTGCAAAGCATAGTCACAACTTCTACCTACTTTTAAACTGTGACTGAACGGGGAAGGGATCCAGTCCTTGATTATTTATTAACCAGAGACCAATACCTTAAAATTGCCTACAATAAATCAACAAAGACAGCAGTGAGTAGGTTCAACTTACTCAGAGTACTGTCACGTTGCCAAAGATGGTCCTGTAGCTAGCTGCAGTTTTCTCAGGGCTAGTGCCTGGATTTGGCCAGACAACTTTATGACCTGCAACTCTTCATGGTTCAGAATGCGCTCAGATAGCCTAAGAATGGAAATACTTCAGTAAATGTGCCCATGGTCATGACTCTCAATTTGAGAAGGATTGCTTAACTCAGACAGGAATGCATGTAGATGCTTCAGGTTGAAGTTCCTGTGCTGAGCTTGTGCTGCGCTGCTTCAGCTGCTAAGATCTTACAGACCTTCAACAATGCTTCTCATACATATATCAAGGTGCATATCCAAGAAATGGTTCCCCGCGGAGCCAGATGAGCCTGGGGAGAACTTGGGTGAAGATCTGAAGGCCTCATGAAATCAAATAACCTGATCCTGAGCTGAGCTGGCACTTGAAGCAAACCTGCTGCACTTGCGTGGCTTTGGCTTGAGATAGTGAACCTGATAGACCAAGGCCGCCTGAGCAGAGCCAGCTCTGTTCTTAGAGTACAGTTTATCTGCAGAAGATATCTCTTTCTGTGATTATCACTGCAATCTATACTTCATTTCTACACTGGCAAATTCCCCAAGCTTGAGGTGTTTTTCTTGGAAATGCTAACATTTAGTGCTTACACTGGCTGAGTTCTTGGAAGGATGCTGTCTCATCTCAAAGAACATCTAAGATTTGCTGTTTATTTGATTTTCCTTTCTTTTAATCCAAGATGTTTTCTTACTCCATGTCTGTAGTAATCCTGGTAGCTCCCTTATAAATGCACTGACACATTATAAATAGCCTGGAAAGTTTGGTCCTCTCAGACTTTCAGAAGAGATTTGTTCTTTTAAATAATATTAGAATGCATTCACATTTCCAAAGTCTTTGCAACTGCAAATGAGTTCACCGATGCCAGAAAAACATCAACTGTTCCAACTTCTTTCAGTCTTCTTCTGAGGACAAGAGGGCATGTAGGGACCAGCACCATTTCCCATCGTACTGAAACTAGAGCAACACAGCAGTTGGTACCTAATGGTTTCTCTCCTGGCCAGGTTCTAAGTGTCCTTTCAGAAGAGCTGAATGGCTTCACCTCTCACCAAAGCCAAGGTAAGGCGAAGACGCTCAGCCCCTTTGCTGGATAGGCTCCCTCGTTTCCAAGGCAACTGTTCTTCACCAAGATTTAATAAGAAGATGAGGAGATTCATGAAACCCTTTGAACATGCAGGGGAATGGAGAGCTTACAGAAACGACTGTGCTTTTTAGGTGAAAAGGACAGGTGGCTGTACTGGATGGACAATAAATTATTTGACAGTTTAATGGGTTAACATGATACTGCAGAAAATAACCTGAGTAAAATGGCTCAGTCCCCATGGAGAAAAATAATATAAAATAAGTATAATGGAAAGAGGAACCATAAAAGGCTGAAATGTGAGTTTATTCAAACTGTCTGAATGGAAGTGAAAGGAGCAAGTTATATCTCCTTTTACAACCTCTTAACAGTAGTTGGTCTCAAAATGAATTGGAAAAATGTGTATCTGTGATAACCTGACATAGAAAAGCTGGTTGGGTAAGCTCCGTAAAACGCAACCTTTATATCAGTGCCACAAATAAGAAGCTATTTGCAGGAGATGTTACAGTGCAGGCAACAGGTACTTCTTGTTCTAACCTCAAGCAGTGTCATCTGTTACAAGAAAAGTGGAATTGTTGCTTGTACTCAATGTGTGTCAGATCATTTTTACACTGTGCCACGCATTTTTGCACCCTAGAATTTTCCAGGCTTATTGTAACATGGATAGACTTGCCTTTTAACAGTAAGGACGCCCTTGTAGAGATAAAGATCCTATCTATCCTGTGTGTAGTACAGGAGAGCTAAGCAAATATGGACTTCTGAGGCTAAAAGAAATACAGATATTGTAATACTTTTCTCATTGTAATTTAGATATAAAAATGAAAAAAAAAGTTCACCGTTTTCCTTAGAATAAAGTCCGGGTCTTTTCAATTTAGTATTAGAAAACTTCTTTACTATGTCAGCCTTGGCTTGAAAGTGGCTCCGTCCACAACATCTCAAAAGGTCTGAGCAAACTGTGGGAATAATGGATCTTGCAAACTCTTTTTGGGAACGGTAAAGGGAGGTGAGACATATTGGTCAAACTAGGGGGGGGGGGGGGAAGTAATATTTTTTAAAAAATAATTAAAGAGAGATATTTTGAGTTAAAATGTTTTCTGTGGCTGACAGGACATTTTTAATGATTTTCCTAACCATTTTAAATAGACAATTGGCAATTTCAGATTTGAAAACAATTATTTTACAGCAGAAAAGGAAGAACATTCACTTTCAAAAATGTTGAAATTAAGTGTTCCAACTGGTGCTTGGCTGGCAAAATAACAAAATGGATTTTTTGACAGAAACCTCTTAGTTGATTCCATGCAGTTGCAAATAATTGCAGCCCTCTTGTCACCCTCCGCTACCCCAGAATTAGATTTTAATTAATTAAGGGTTCATCCAGCTTTAAAATAGAAGCAGGAACTTCAGTCTTGGGAGAGAAAGACATGAGACCATTGTAAGGGCAACTATAGACCCAGGACTATGCGCCATAGTGATCACCGCTAATTCTGGGTAGAATGGTAAATCTGTGCCACATTGAAGCCATGAGCAGACCTATCCTACTATGACTTCCATCCAAGAGCCATAGCCCTGTACAGGTTAAAGCTCTAGGTACTGTCAGGGGAAATAAATAAGAGCCTGAAGAGCAAAGGCAGAGATGAAGAAACAATTTTTCTATTGCTTTAGGTGACTCTGGTACCACTTACCCCAGATGGGATATCTCCTAATCTACTTTACAGTCAGGGAAGGATGGGGAGCCAGGATACCTGGAGGCTCATGCAGGCTTCAGTGCTCTGTCTTTCAGTTTGTAGGTCAGGCCTTGTCTCCTTGTTTCCAATCTGATATTTCATCTATTTGTGTGGAAGGGTTCTTGTTAAGAGTTGCAAAGAGAGCATGATGCTTTAGTATAGTCATTGTAGGGAGAGAAGTGTGTGAACAATTATCCCTTTTAATACAACACTGAAGGTCACAATTTTTTGCATCTATGAAATGTTTTGGCTTTGTCAGCACTTTTTTCTTGTGCACCTTTATGGGTGACTTTAAAACAGTGTCTCCAACCATAAAGTTCTCCTAGTCTTTTATCTTATAGACTGTTTTCCTGAATGTTATAGCCAAGATCACTTGACTAATTCAGCTTACAAAGTACTACTGGGAAAGAGTATTTATGGTAGTCCCGGCAAGGACAACCAAATTAGCTGTAGCAAGCAGCCAGCCAGAAGAAGAAATAAAATGAGGGAGTGAGATAATTTGGAACGAAATGTAAAAGAACCACAAATCATTTAATAAAGGTTTTCCCTGGAGGAAACTTTCCAAGCAGCTGAACATCAGGACAGCTGAGGAGAATGAGGTCAATTGTGTTTAGACACAATGTGTACATTTTGTTTTTTTAAATGATCATCATTTGTCAAACTTTATGGGCCAGTTTCTTTCCTCAGTTTAACTGATACTAGAATTTAACTGATTAAAATAAGATTTTTTGTTTAGTAGACAGGAAGGTGGAGAGAGAGATGTATTACAAGGAAACTGTAAAATATTCTCCAAAGTGGAATCATAACTTCTAAGAACAAGGAAATAAAAATGGTGTATAAACAGGAAGTAGAATGGGCTAGCTCTGCTTTATCAAAAAGCACAGAAAACAAAAAACAAATATCTATATTTTTTTTTGGCAGAATTCTGGGCTAGATAGCTCTCTTGCACATAGGTTCAACATTAGATGCTTTACGTTCCTCTCATTGTATTCCTAAGTCTAAGTCGAGGCACACATGATAGAAGCATTGGAGTCCAGAAGGACAAGAGGTAAGGGAAACAAATATTATCCTCATTCTCAGAATAAAACTGCCTTTTACTCTCCTGCTTCCAAGGAAAATCTTATGGCCATATCTAAGTTCAAAAATGAGACCATTTCCACTCTCCACCAGACGTTTGCTCCCCATCTGCAATACAAAGGAAGCATTTGAACACGTAGCTCACTCGCAGATGTAGCCTTCAGTAGATCTGGGTGGATGTCCAGTGCTAACCCAATGCCATGAAGAGTGAATGGCCATAAGTCATGTGGCCATTCATAGGAAGGGGTGAACTTCTTAAGCAACTGTGGCTTCTATCACCTCTCAGAGTTGCATGGTCAAAGTGGAATCAGAAGTGAGTTTCTGATTGTGGTGAGAAGGACAAACTCTCTGATGAAAAAAATCTGTGGAGAAGGGAAGGGCTCTCAAAGAGAAGAAAGGAAAGCAAACAGTATCACTACAAAGCCAAATCCTCCTGTCATCCTCTTGCCCATTGCCTTGTTGAACATATTGTGTGTGTTTTCTATTTGAGGTCAATTTTTATTTAATGTCACAAAGATGCGCTGCTTGGAGCGAGCATGAATCCTTCAAACGTTTCATTAGTGATGAGGGGAGGTTCTCTCTCCCTCTGCCCACAGACTCACAACTCACATCTATCTGGGTGTGCCAGCTTCCCCATGCACTTTTGGGGAATAAGGATGCCCTTGAGACTGTGAAATGAAAGCAAAGCAGTCTAGGCAGCCTTAGATCTGAACCCGGGCTAAGTTGCTGAGAAACAGCAGTTTAGCTATGCTGATTTTTTTTTTTAATTGACAAAGCCCTCCATCCTTTGATCTTTGAAGGGCATGTTTATCCAACATTGTTCTTTGCAGCTATACTGCTTCTGGTTACAAATCGTGAGAGTCATGTTCTGTTTCAATGAAACAATAGGATTTAATTATTAGCAGTCTTCAAAGACACGCAGGGCTCAGTCTTCTCTGTTACAAGGTCAGAGCAGCAGATCAGCAGCTGAGAAGCAGCAGAGTTGAACAATCTTGTTGACATTATTCTGGGGGGGGGGGAAGTGCACTTTTTAATTCTAAATTCACTTTCCTTCAAATTTTCTGTATTTGCAAAAAAAAAAAAAAGCAATCAGCATAGAAATCAGGAGCTTGATTGGATTTCACTTCTTCAACCTTATTCTAGATTGGTCGTCCTTATGAAATGCATGCATTTATGCTTGAATGCTAAATTCAGGAATAGAGAGGTGTAATTCTGTGGACAGCTATTGTCAGATCAAACAAGACCATCAAAATGTTCATTCTGGGCTTTAAACATCTGAAGTAACAATCTACATTTGTTAAAAACACGAGAAATCCTACTAAAAGAGGAAGGTACTGACATACTCTATTCAGAAGAGTAGCTTGGTACAAAATTACAGTAGGCATGGCATTAAGTCACCCACATGCATGACAGATTCTCCAGTACCAGAGATTTTAAGAATAGATAAGGTAAACAACTTTCATGAGCAGTTTTGGAAGAGATCTTGTTTCTACTGTAGGTGCATGGGGTACAGATTTCTACAGTGAAGCTTGACTCGAATTCCCTAGCGTAAAAAGGTTTTGTATGTCACTATAACCCAAGGAATATCAACTTCCACTGCTAATAGCCGTGGTTCGTAATCAGCCATTTAGGCATTTGTGTCACTTCAAGCACAAGATGTGCTCAGTTTATGTCCCAATGAGACAACTCAATTAATGATAAATCAACTTAGATCACAGTCTCTGAAGAGGTTTGTGTTTTTCCTGTGTCTGTGTCTACTAAAGATAAAGGTAGTCTAGACTAAAAGCCTGATTTTTAGACCACTAAAGAACATGAAATGGATCTGAAACTTAGCCTACAAATTGGTGAGCTTTTCCAACTCATTTTTACTTCAGAGTTTTCATGCATAATCTACTGATTCTATTTCGTTTATTTTCACCAAACGAGGAACAGAGAATATAAGCTAAAGCCCAAACAAACAAAAAAGAAATATATAAAAAAACTTTAAGTCAGAAACAGGGCTATTTAAAATGAATACTTAATTTAATTTGAGCCATCTCTATGTAGTAGCAGGTTCTGATATTGAGCAACGAACGGAAATTCCTTTGACCATCCTGCTGTGGTAATAACACAGAGTGAGAAGGGAGATGTCCTCCCGCGATGGTGGCAGAGTTTATCATCCTCATCACAGAGCCCAGCAAAGGCTTTGTCCACTGGTTCAGAGAACTCATTCTAATCTGATTTTCACCACTGAATGGCACTCAGTGCTAGTCCTCAAAGGATAAGTGAAAAGCAAGACCAGATACTTATGTGGATAAATCTGGCGCAGAGTGTAACCAAAATGTGGTATACAGTCTCATGGGGAAAAAAAAAAAAAAAAAGGCTTCTACAGTTAAGTAAGATACCTCTCACAGTGTTTCCTTAGCTTAACTGGGAGCAGGAGCAGAAGTCTAGGTACCAAAGTATTTTGGATGTACGAGAACTGATGTGTCTTTGGGTTTTCAGGCTGGTAAGTGGTTAGCAAAGGATTATTTTGAGATCATTACATTAGCCACAGGTGCCTAATTTCCACTGAGATTAGCACCCTCTCCCACTTCCTTTTTCATCTTTGGAAATCCTTCGGTGTGTTTGAAAGTCTCACGTAGTGTAGTGTCTTGTTCTGGGATTAGTCCCACTGACCTAGTAGGTTAGAGGAAATCAGGTTAAAGGAAATCAGGTAATTAAGACCCAAATCCATTGAGGGTTCTCTACTCATTAGCTACCCAAAGCCTAGTCCAGCAATTAACACTAGTAGAACACTGGAACAGGTTGCCCAGAGAGGTGGTGGATGCCCCATCCCTGGAAACATTCCAGGCCAGGTTGGATGGGGCTCTGAGCAACCTGATCTAGTCAGGGATGTCCCTGTTCCTTGCAGGGGGGTTGGACTAGATGACCTTTGAAGGTCCCTTCCAACCCTAACCATTCTATGATTCTATGATTAACATTATATTCCAAATACAACTGCTAGAGTAAACCATGCCAGAGATTTTATTTTAACATACTGAGGCTGCTCCTGTATTCCTGGTACCCCCAGACCCTGCATTTCTGTTTCAGGAGGTGAACTTCCCAAATCAGAATTTGTGGTTTGGACTGTAATTCTGTGACAAAAGGCAAGGTAAAACTTTTAGGTAGGCAAAAATCACAATCATATATGTTGCAATGAAATTACAGCTGGATGATGTCTGGATTTTGCACGGTTAGGTTTTTTTCTTTTTGTATGCTTTGTTTTAGTGGACTCCTGTGATACAAGACAGCCCCATTCCACACAACATCTCTCATAATCCCGGTCTCTAGTGACATTATTGTGTTAAAGATTACAGCAACGGGCAACATTACTGTTTCATACACTTTTCCCACAATGGTTTCTGATGCATTTTGTTTGTGACAGGCTTACTCTGTGTGTGTGAGGCTGTTGAATCTCATGAGATGAATGATTAGTCTTAGTGGATTTGAGCAGGAGACAGATCTGTGTTCAATTACTATTACACATTTACTGACATGACTGCGTGCAGATGAATCAACTATGGGGGTTTTTTTCCAAGCACTTAAGATCCTAAATCCCATTAATTTCTCAAAAAAAAAAAACATGCAAAAGTCAGCTTTTAGGCACAGATCACCCTATCTAATTTTAAGCACCTACCTGAGGATGTGATTTCTTAAAATCCCTCTCTACTGATGAAGAAAAGAGCTGTTTTCAGATGGCAATGTAAACTACCCAAGAGCTCACTGTCTCCTTGGTCTGTAGAGATGCTTTGTACCACAAATGTGAACCCTCAGACTGGTACACAAAGTTAAATGGGCCTTTGTGTAGGAATTAAACTTCCCTAATTTTAGATGTCTGAAGTGGAATGTTTGAGGATGGCTAGACACCCTCAGCTCCTCTTGTAGTCAAGGAGCAGACGCTGGAGGACAGCTCATCTCACCTTAGACACTGATACTGGGCTCCTTATAGGCAGCTGAAGAGAATCCAACTACATGGTAATTAATACTTAATTAGGATCAGCCAGAACAGATTCATAGGTAAAACACTGCTCCACCCAAAAAGCTTAAATGTGACCAGGCATCAATAAAAGTGCACAGCACTACTTGCAATGGATAACGGACAAAGGTAACAAGAAGCCAAAGCCAAAGCGAAGAATAGAGTGAGGCTGAGAGCAGGAAGGAGGGAGTGGTATATTTTCAGTCTTGAGACAATTGGTTTAATTATACTCATTTGAAAAAAAAATAATGAGAATCATGGGTAAGAAACACTCTCTTGCAGGCTTTTAGTTTCAATGTCCAAATAATTTTCATATTCATTGACAAGCTTCATTAGCTGGAATTAGAGAATATTTCTAACATTCTCCCCTTTTCCCTCATCCCTGATATATTCTCCATCATGAAACAAGGGGAACGGACATGCTTGAAATGCATGTGTCAGCACCTCGACAGGAAGAATAAAAGTGTAATTCCCCTGGAGAATGAAAACCACTGCAAAAACTTACACAAGAGATAGCAAACACCATATAGATAGCAAACACCCTATAAAACTGAACTGGAGAGAAGAAAGGAATATTTAGAGATAATCTGGTGAGGGGTGGATTTAGCCCAACAGTGGGCAAAAATCCAAGATAATCTTTGTCTTAGTCATAACAGTGAAATGTGCACTCTGTCTAATTACGGTCACTTTGGGTTTTTTTATGGGGCTATTTAGCAGGCATCCCATCGTGCTGACAGACAGTTTACGCTATCCCAACAGATTCTATTTGTGGCAGGGGTTAGGAAGAGATGAGATGCCAAGAGCTGAGTAAATGTTTGCTGCCCTCCTGTGTACAACTGCAAAAAGACACATGCAAGGATGCCCGAGCCCTGGATTTGTCGCTTGAGACTTTCAGCTCCTGGGAAGGTGGCTGGTGTGGAGTGCCTGGTATGTATTTACTCCTGATTTGCGTTGGTGAATCATCCACGAGTTGATGCAGATCTCTGCTAATGGATCTGGGCCCTTGTTCTCCCACCATCTGCTTGTTGCATCCATCCCTTGTAGTATATTTAGATACCATTTGTTGCTCCATGTGTGCAGTGGGGAAAAGGGCTGCGGGTGGAAGAATGTTTCTTGATGACATGCTGCGAGAGCAGCCACAAGACAGATCAATTCAGAGCCAGCGTCGGCAGCCTCCGAGTTGGCCACGCACCCCTGTGTTATGGCTCGCTCCCTGCATGTAACGTCAGGGTAGCAATTTCCCTTAGAAGACTGATAAACCAAAGAAATCATCACTAGCCCAAGGAAATCTTGGGCTCTCCACCACTGGAGATATTTTTCAAAAATGCTTTAAGTTCATATTTTCAGGAACTGCTTAAGTGGGGTTCATCCTCCCTTGGGGCACCAGACAGTTCAGAGGATCACTGACAGCTGAGAACTGTCTATGACTTTGTTTGCAACACAACTAAATGAATACTCAACGTTTCACGTGTTCATTTCTGACTGTGAGAATTATTGTGCAAAGTTACACCCTTACCTAAGGACAAATAAATGTGTAGGGTTAGCGTTTTGACAGTGATCATTTAGCATATTCATCTTAGCACTTCTTGGCAGTAAGAAAATAACATGATGTCAAAAAACACTATCCCAGAAAAAAAATGCCAAACCTAACCTTACGTACATTTCTCAGACCTTATTTATTCTATGCTACATATTCACTTTCTTAATTTCTTCATCACATCAGTTACTACATTTAAATGTAATTCTCAGTGGCTATGCAGGTTGCTTTTATCAAATCTACATCTGTATTTCTTGTGTTTATTGTTAAAAAGTCACTTCTTGCTACACAAAAAAAAAACAATCTAAGAAACCGATGTTGAAGAACAGCAGAATAAACTCACTGTAAACTTTCCAGGTAATAACTGAACATCTCTGTGTTGATGGACTTGTAACTCAACGCACAGCAATTTCCTGAGTCTAAATTTTCCTTGCTTACTTTCTGACAAAACTGGAAAAGCAGGATAAACACACACCTATACAAAATGTTGCAGTACAGTATGCAAAGAAAATTTCTTCAGTCTGCCCTTTGTAGAGAATCAAACTTCTCCTTTTTTTTTACTGAACATGTGGGGAATTTGTTTTATTCAAGCCATCTCCCTCCTATGTGGTTTCAAGTTTGGAAAGTGAGAAGATTTTTAAGTGTTAGTTCTCAAGGTCCTGTTTGGGGAGCGTGAGACCAAGTCTTTTCTCAGCTGTGCCATCCTCCTTGGCTTCAACTGAGTGATTTCAATAGGAAATCAAGTCACACAGGTGTAATCAGGGAAAACGAATAATCCAGTCCAAGGAGTCAATAGTCCCAAAATGACCTTAACAAGGATGACCGGTAAAAAAATACATTACATATGGGGGCCTGCATGGTTAGGCTCAATGCAAGGATTTCATCACAAATGTATCTATAATGAGAATAAAACTAAATTCGCACTTTTTTTGCAGGTCTCCAAAGCCCTGAGATAGAGGGCTTCTTTTTAAATAATCACTTGCATGGCAGAGCTTTGCAAAACATGCATATCTGGTGGTTTGACCTGTGAATTTCCTTAGCCAAGAAGTTACTCTGTGGAATTAGATCAGGACAGAGCAGCATGATGTTACACAATTGTTGTGTAGAGTTAAATAAACAGTGAGGGAATTGAATGTCATTTCTCAGATAGGACTAAGCTATAATGGTTCTGGCTGCCTTCACGTCAGGTTTTTTTTATGAGTTGCTGGATGGAGAACCCAGCTGACAAGGACAAGTTTCCAGCTCCATCACATTTCCTATTCAGCTGCTTTGGCTGGGGGAGTTTGCAGGACTCCGTTGGGGCAGAGTTACGCAGTTGACACTTTCTTGGCTGCATGTTCCTGCAGAGAGAAGGAAAAAAGAAAGCAGCACTTTTGTGCCAAGACTATTTGCAATCTTGTCACATCGTACTGGCACCTCTGCAGAGGAGACGCCAAGGGTGACAGGAAGGAGATGGATGAATGGAGGGACCAACAGAAGGCACGGCAGTGCCTATCTCCTTCTCTGAGATCTCCATGTCCATGCTGGGGGGTGAGGATGAGCTGTGAAAAGCCTGAAGTGTGCTCCACACACACATGATAGTGAAAGGGCAGGCGAGCTCCTCAGGTTGTCTCCATCACTCAGTCCCTGACATGTCCCCGGAAGACAGTGACACCTCATTGGCCTCAGAATGGCCCAAGGATTGCCTCTACATCAGAAGATATCTGCCCCATGAGATAAGTTTTAGGAGACTTGGGAGTCTGGCTGAGAAGGGGTCAAACAGACCAATCCCAAGTACTGTTTATAAGCTCCTTGAGAAGTCTATGTTCAACACATAATTACACGGCTCATGGCTCCGGCCAAACTGAGGTCCCAGTACAACTGACTTATCCTTCCTGAGATGGTTTTAGCTCTGAAAGACCAAGCCTAGCATCTTAGAGGGCTCCTCCAAGGGGCTGTCACCTCACTCACATTCTCCAGAGCCCTGGTGCCCTCCTGTCCACAGCTTCCCTCCTTGCTTTTTCACTCCACCAGATGCCTCACGTGGCAGGCCAGGGACCTGGTAGTTGTGAGGGCTGCATTGCAGCAAAAGGGAGACCCAGCTTCTGCCTTCCATCACTGCTCCATGCCCTGTCGTGCAGCCTGAAAGCTCTGCTATGTGCCATGTACAGCAGCCTTAGGCACCCGCCCTTGCTTCCTTGATGCATCTCTGGATGCAAAGTGATCTCACGCACGTGTGGAAGAGATAACTGGAGGAATAATTGCCTGCGCATCCTTAAACTCTCAAAATTATGTTTGTCACAGTCCACTGTGGCACAAGTCTTAGCTTAGAGTTCCCCGTGTCCTTAAACAAGACCTTATTCATATGTTGTGCAACCCTGTGCATATAAAAATCACCTTCCTTCACCTCATCAGAGGAGCCTGAGCAAAAACCATTAACTGCTCTGATGTATAGTAGGAGTCCTAACACAATGCACCGCTGGCTGCAAACCAGCCTTGTGAGCAGCGTCTCCCGGAAAAATTTCAATAGCAACTGCCAGCTGATGGACTGCCTTCACTATGAGATGAACCCAGCTGGTAGTGTTGGTCTGGCAGAGCTTTTGTTGTAGCATGAACAAAAAATGATTGTACCACAGGCACACAAATAGCATAAATTAGTCTTTTTCCATGAAAGTCAGCAGAACAAACCCCATTGAGAGGCCTTGTGTCCTTAGAAGGCTCATTTGATTTTGGGCTTGGAGTTGTCTACACACCTTTTTGGAAGCATGTAGCAGATGAGGAGGGAACAGGGAAAAGATAGGACATGTTTGAGCTGCTGTCTTCTCCTTATGGTCACAGTCCTTCAGAAACTCCTGTATCACAATGCATTATCCACATTCCCAACTCTATGGTGTCTTGTATATCATAGTTGCACAAAGGCATGAGAACTAGGGAAAATTGGGACAGGGTGCATGATTCCTGTGGTCATCCTCCCACAGCCTTAGTGCGCATACAGAGACATGGATGTGAGTTTGGGCCTACCATTCCCTTTATGGGTGATTGTGGGCAGGCTACTTCACTCTGTCAGCCTTTACCCCTACCTTCTGAGGTGTCTTCATTGGCTCACAGAGTAAGAGAAAAGTTTTCCCATGGACATGAGATGCTGGGTGAAAAGCAACCTCAGCACCCACCCCTCTTAAAAGGAGTGACAGTCTGAGCAGGAAACATAAAAGAGCATTTGGAGTTGTGGGAACAGCAGAAATTGAACTCAATCCCAACCATAGGGAGAACTCAAATTACAACCATGCGAGGTGCAAGCCATCTAGATGGATTTTCCACTCATGTCTATAAAGAAGAAATACATCAGCAAAATTTAGTTGGACATTTGTCTCTACTTCCCGAAGCTATTTACATCCAGCGAGACTTACCACACTCCCTGCCTTGTGAAGTGCTTTCCCCTTGGCTTTCTCTCCAAGGCGTCAGTGTTCCCACTCATCTGTTCAGAGCAGCCCAACATCTTTGCACACAGCTGTAAACACCTTTCCAGCAGAATCTGCCTGTATTGAACTTAGAGTGCAACAGAGCGAAGCAACCCCGAAATTTCCAATTTGTTTTTACGTGCAGCAGTGCTCAAATTGCAATTCTGCTTTGAGCAAACCTGTCCTTCTCAAGGAAAATTGTTCTGTGGTTGATGTGCAGATTTGCACATGGGAAGAATTAGAGCATTGCTTTTTCTTGTCTCAAGCACAGAAAAATGTCCATGGGCAGTCTTCCTTGGGAAAGAGCAGCAAGCGAACTCCAGGGAATAAACTACTGTATTCAATGCCCAGCACATGCAATGAAAACCAGAGTTTTCATCAAGACATTAGAACTGATGACAAGACTTAAGACCTCTTCTCCATTTGTCAACAAATTTGTGATAATTCTGAACGAGAATGAGGGGACTTGCATGAGGAATTTGTTCAATGGCTCAAAACTGTTAACATGGCTACAGAAACAAGGAGGTTGGTTGGATCTCGGGAGGAATAAATTCTATTTTTCTTTTTTCTCCTGCCCACCCAGGAAGGAAACATTTCAGTTCTGTCTCCATCTCTCACGCATTTGG
The DNA here is from genome assembly GCF_036417535.1 of Chlamydotis macqueenii. Classification (NCBI taxonomy): domain Eukaryota; kingdom Metazoa; phylum Chordata; class Aves; order Otidiformes; family Otididae; genus Chlamydotis; species Chlamydotis macqueenii. The sequence continues at coordinate 4,546,999 of NC_141556.1, read as the reverse complement.
ATGGTCCATGCTTTGCTGGAGGGACCTTCTCAATATTTTGGGGCTTAGTTTAGTACCCACCATGTAAAGGGCCTCAATCTTTCTCTTTTAAAATGTTTTTCCACCAAGACAAGGACACTCCTTGATCCTTGGACTGCTGTGGAGTTTCTCAACATGACAGGTAGGATTTTATCACCTTGGGAGCAATGGAGCAGGGATGGGCCAAGTTGTTCCACTCACGGGAGCAGAATGAAGAGGGAAAAGCAGCAATAAAGACCCAAGACGAGTCCGGAATAAATGGGTGGCTGCTATTCCTGTGCGATGTGCACAATGATTGCTGCTGGAGGTGTTCACACTTCAGCAGCGGTCACCAGCCCAAATATCCCGGCTGTGCTTTCAGCAGTGGCTGCTTTCCTGCCTGCTTTACCCTATGTCCCAAAGCAGTCCTCTTACACTTGTCATTTCTGGTTCTCTTTATTTCTGGCAGAGCTGAAAATAGGTATATGGGACTCTATCACATCCATTGGGAACACCCTATGGGAGTAGGTTTTAGTTGGAGGCTACCGAGACACCCAATAGATGGCCCAGTCACGTGAAAACAATTCTACATTTTCTCAGGGTAGCTCCTTCATTTTCTGTCTCTGCTCTGGCATGAGTGAGAAAACGTCACTGAACAGGAGCCCTGGGGGGGTGGTATACTCCACAACTGCTGGAAAGCAACTCCAGCATCTTCTCAACAAATGCATTTTCCTACACACGCAGCTCTTTCTTCTAACAACCAGTTGCAAATAGGTTTTATTGCCCAATGGCTGGCTCAAGCAGACATTTAACAGGCTTTAATTCTTCATCAAGCTTCAGATATTCCACCCGGGAAATCTTCCTCCTTTTCACTCCCTCTCTTTTCTTTTCCTTTGTTAAAAGCAGGACATGACAGCCCGCAGGGTGATGCCTATTGTTGTAAGTTGAAAGACCTAGCATGCTCCGGAGTCTGAGAGCATGAATGAATTATTAACATCCCTCCCCACTGTTCCTGGTAATGTATGCAACACTTGAAAAAGTTTTTCTTTTAGCTCAAAGCAGCATAGATATTAGCGGTTATTCAAAACAGCCTGGCAGATTCTGTGTTAATATTGCTCAGCCAGGGCTTGACAGGCGTGAACTTTGGATCTTTCCAGTTGAATGGGAGCAGGGTCACAGTCCAGGAATACAAGCAGCAGCATTACAGCAGTAACTAAACAGCTTGTCCCAACAGCTGAGCTAGGTTGTTTGAGACGAGGACATGTACACAATCCAGTTTTCAACCAGAAAGGCACGGTTGCTGCTAGTTAACTTTTGTCAGATAACCAGGACAGTTAACTTACAAGCACAGTCACCTGTAGACCACTCTGTGGCCAAAGAGGTACTGAGATGACACCATCCCCCTCTGTGGGGATGTTCTGAGCTGGGAACCTTTCCGCACAGTAGAGGTGTGAAAGCTACCAACCTTATTCTCGTGTGCTTTTTGGTGTACCTTTCATCAGGCTGCCACACACATTTGTCAGGCTACCATGTCTCACTTGCTGAGGACAGAGCTCATGTGATGGGGCTTCCCTCCGCTCCTTCCTGGCCTCAGCCAGGCCTTTTCTCTGCCCCAGCTATTCTCTCGCGGCCCAACACAGCTGGCTTGGTCAGTGCTATAGCAAAAATGGTTGTCATACATTGGGACTCCAATTCATAAACTCCCAGTCCCAATCTTCAGACCGGCAGGGCCAGTCAAATACACCAAGAGCATCTTCTAGCACATACGTAGAGACCACCACATGACAATTGCCTCATACATCAAGAAAGGAGGAACTTGAGAAGGTTGTGTTGCCATGGATGGACACCAGTGCTAAACTGTTCCTAGCTAAAGAAAATATAATGAGAAAAAGTATCCCATGGGTTCTTATTTGTTCCTGAATTACTAGGCAAACATGATATATAACAGTGTAGCAACCAGGATCCATTCAGGGATGATTATTCTGGCTAATGAAATCTTACAGTTTTCTGTCACCGGCCTCACACACTCCTCCTCCACAGTCATCTCAGTTTTCTGTCCAATCCTCAGTAAGCCTGACTTGGCAAAAGTCTCTTGCCCATCCTACGGCACCTTCATTTTCTTCCTGTGTCGCAGTGCCCTTGCTCTGAAATATCTCAGCTATCCTCATGTCCACCAGCTATTTAGCTACGGGCTGCGGAGAGTGAGTCTGTTGGTCTGGGGATGTAATCACAATAATAATCCAAAGGACTTGGGTTCTTCCTGCTGTCTGTTGGGTACCTTCTCTGTACCCAGCCATGAACACTTGCGCAGATCATGGGTAACACCTCTGAGGCTGCTATCCTAGTATTAAGCTTCAGTCCACCATGCTGATGGGCTCAGATGTTATCAGGGAGGACTGGCAGCAGATCTGTACTCTGACAGGCAAAATGCGCTCTCAACCATATTTCTGTCAGAAATGAATAGTTTGAAGCAGTTTAATTCCTCTAGTTTGTTTCTCTGTGAGAGACACTGTTAGCTGACCTGCTGGACCATAAACTTTCATTCCCCTCACTTTCAACACTTCAGGTAGCTGCCTGGTCAGAAACACTTCTCCTCCCTAGGCTTTCTTTATACCTGGAAACATTTAAACTCTTTGTCAAAAGAAGAGGCTGGGAGGAGGAAAGGAAGGAATCATAAGCCAGAAACATCTAGATTTTTTTCCAGGCCAATTGTCTTCCTGAAAACCAAATCAACTCAGCATGATGAGCACCTACTCTTGTTTCTGTGCTTTCAAAAGCAGACAGCTCACACAGCAAAGGCAGGACAACCCCCTGATAAAGCACCTGAGCATCAACTTCGCCTTGATTTCACCTGGAGTGCTGAACTTGGCAAGGACCCATGAGAGCAATGCATCAGGTTTAAAGCTCTTGTGGTAGTGGAAGGAGAACAGTTCCAGACCGCAGCTGAGTAGGGGATGTCTGGAAGGTTTCTTACACCCACAGTCCTGTCTGCAGTCTCTCTCCCATGGCAAGACCATAGGGATCCAGCACATCTGGTTGGAGACACATGGGTCAGGATGAGTCTTGGTGCCAGGCACAGGAGGTCATGGAGAAGGACAGCAGTGAATTTGCCACAAGAACCATGAAGCTATGTATATGTTATGCTCCATGCCTGTGACATGCTTCATAGGTCTGTAATTAGTTAGAGCCTCCCCCAGTAAAAAATAAAATAAAATAAAATAAAATGAGGCATTCCTGGGCTCAATCACGGCCAAGTGGGCAATCCCTACACAGTTATTCTTAAGAAGAGACAAAATTATTTCTGTCCCTTTCAATGTCCATGAAGTTCCAGCTCCTTTGCGCTGAAGGAGAGCAACACTAGGTGGCACTGACTTCATTATGTGGAAAAGTCCAAAGCCACAGAGATGGACAGAGCTCCTGAATGGTGTATTCTGATAAACCCCACTTTGAGGACCCTTCAGCCAGAGGGTATCTTCCGCACTTTGTGGACATTTGGACTTCCAGTCTCTCTGTAGTGCCTTGTAGATATCAGTACCAGAAGAACATAAGTTCTTAAGATATGCTCATTCTTAAATATTTGGTGAAGTCTCACAAATGGTCTACCTACATGCCCTGTGTACTTAAGCCTAATAACATAAATGAGTATTTTGTTAATCAATGCCTCACCCAGACTACCCCAGACATCAAGTTTCCTGAAGCCCCTTGGAGTTTTGTATCATGAGGACTTTGATACAGTGTTTTCGATGCAGCCTTCTTCTGTGGGTTCAGATGCAGTGATTGTGAAAGACTTTACCCAGCTACTGCAGCAGGTCAGGCTAAAGCACTTGGTGGACACCAGTGCTTCAAGAGGACTCCTTGAGAGTGCATAAACATCATCTGCACATGGCAGTTGTACAGATTATATGTGATGAAGTAGCACAAAGCTGTATGAGATCAGAGTAAGGATCTACTTAGTGAAGTTTTGTCTCCAGCAATGGCCAACAGAAAATGTGTAAAGAATAGAAAAACCAAGAACATCCTGATCCTGATAACTTGCAACTCGGGGCCCTCAGCAGCTACTAGGATGATTTTGCAGGTAAAGCCCTTAATGGAGCTTTCTTCCCTGAATATGTTCTGTCACTTTTTGCAAGCATGTAAGTGTTACCATCCCCTTGTCTTTCGGCAAAGCGTTTCACAGCTACACTTCACACTACTAGGAGAAATACATCCTCTTATTTTTTTCTGAACTAACCAGACTGTAATGCTATTTGATGCTCCCCTGGGTTTTAGTATTGGGAAAATTAAATACAAGTTGTTCCCTGTTCCCCCTCTCTAAGCCACTCACTGGTCTGTACCAGATGCCCTCTCAGCTACCTCTTTTCCAGACCAAAAAGTCCTACTGTATGTGTTTGTCATAGAGAAACAATTCTACATTTTAGCATTTTGCCACTTTCCCACTTTTTCCAGTCTCAGGATACTGCGCTCTCACATGAAGAAACAGGACAGCAACATAAATAACATCAGCTGATGCCCCTGGAAAGATTTCCATAGTAGAACAATGATATTTTCTGTTATTGCTATACTAGCAAAGACTATATAAAAGAACATAAACGGCATTTTTCTTGACCATGAAGCTTTGTACCAAAATGGGTGAGAGCCAAAAAGACACACATCAATGAACTTGAAGGAGAACCATAGTTTGTAGGTAGATGTCTATGGCGGTCCATGAATCTCACTAGTCAGGTAGACAGACAGCTCACTCCCTCCTACAGCGAAAATTCAGGTTGCAGAGAAGTCCTCAGGCCAGTGCAGATCTGAAGCCTGCTATACCTTCCTTCCACATCTAGTATTTTTAATTTTTTTTAAAAAATCATTTTTCATTAGGGGAAAAAAAAAAAAAAACAAGACAGGATGCAGAAGAGCAAAGCATTAGAAGTTCAGAGGAACGTAATTCAATACCTAGACACAGAGCAGTCAACCTACCAACGCAGGCTCAGTGTTGTCTAGGTTCAAGATGAAGAAGGCAAAGGAACTTGGTCACTGTGCTTTTTTCTTCCTGTAGAGATGGTGATGTTTAGCATTCAGGCAACTTTCGTATGAAAGGGGGAGATCTGTGCTAAATCAGGTGGAAAGAATTTAGAGCCACCTTGGTTTTGTGAACCAAGGCAGAAGAAAGCTCTTCCCACTCCTCCAAGCCAAAATCTACACAAAGTTTCAGACAGCTAAGTACCATCCACAGTCTACATTCCGTTATAATGGGCTAAATGGACCCAAGAAATTCCAGATTTGGTCCAGATTTTTCCATACAAGTTACAGGCAGCCCTAAGTTAGGCTTAATGCCAAGATTCTTGGATGCTTGATTCAGGTCAATTAGTTCTGCAGTATGTGAACTGAGAGTATTTACACCAGAAATGGTCATCATTGTAAGACTCTTACAAGTCTCACTCGAGAATCAAGGTGATTCATGAGCAGGTCCTTGTTGTAGACCCTATATAAGCATACAATAATAAAAATTCACAAGAGTTTCAACTCCAGGCACTCAAATCCAAATGTTTGAATCTGGAGCTGAATCTCCCCAAAACTGCAGAGATGTGAAGGTCCATGCATACATCTTGTTGCTAAGCTACTTTTGAAGATAAGAGGGATATGGGGCACAACTCATTTGTGGGGCTCACCTGGACTCCAGCTGCTGATCCAGAAACATGAAGGAATCACAATGCAGATGCCACAAAAACCCTAGGTTATCTTATTGCCTAGGTCACTGTGTTTAGGCAACTGTGTTGAGACCAGGAGACAATATAATCAGTAGTGACCAGCTGATCATGCTTAGGGATGTAAGCCAATTGTCTAAATAGAGGTATCTAGGGCACTTAAGATGATCTAAGTAAGCCAAGATGTCAGCACATGGCTGGTAAATATAATAATACAGGACCTAGAATAGCCATCCAGAGTAACAGCTGGAGGCCAGATGGGACGTATCTAAAGTGGCACGGGCTAAGTGTGTCCTTTGATATCTTCTTTAGGAATGATGTTGAGTCACTCTTTAGGCTCTGTTGACTGCCAGCGCTAAATCTCCATGGACTATAGTGGATGCTGAGCATCCATGAAACTCATAGATTGGCACTTGCACTCTAGATCTCTAAAGTTGAACATCTGCATCTTACAGAGTACCAAAAAGATGCGCATCATCTCCCTTTGCTCTCCATATTACATTTGTTTGCTTTTCCAATGCAGATGGTTTGATCTTATTTCATCAAGATTTCTATGTTAAGAAAATAGTCTTCTTTGAAGCAAAAAATAACCTGTTTTCCTCCAACACGCAGACACATCCCCTCAATGCTGATTTATGTTTTATGTCAAGCAGTAAAAGTCTCATGTGTCACTGTTTACACATTAATATGAAGTACAGAATTAGACTATAAAATGAATGTGCTGATTTCAGTTCCTTTTGTCAACAGCAATAAATTACACCATATGTCAAGTAGTAGTAAAGCCTTGGTGTAGAGCACTAATGAAACTATCCATTAATACCTAGGTATGATGGCCAAGAGAGAATAAACATTTGTTTCCTCATATCAGCATGCTTCTCAAAAAGGAACAGCTGGAAATTAGCAGAATTAATAGTGCTCAGAGTAAGAAATGTTAAAGGAAACCAGAGAGACAAAATGCAGACTGAGACTTTAATGGTATTCTCAGATTTATTTTTTTTTTTACTGTAGGATATGGATTCCAGAAGCAATCCAAGCAGGACCTGACATCAATCCCTCCCTGAGCCAGCCTTGAGCCACTGGGTCTTATCCACTGTCATACTAGACTAGTTCTGGTGCAGTACTAATTAAGAGTGAGTCAGACCCTTTCAGTACAAGCTTTTTTCAATAATTGTGAGCTACAGAGAGAAAAACAAATGCATTACTCAGAGAAGTGGGCTGAACTATCACAAATTTACTGTGGAGGATAATAGCATGAGAGCATGTACACCTTAAGCAATACACAGGTCCAACATGTGGTTCTGGCTCCAGTGTCATTGATGTTCAGTTATGAAATTGTCCTTTTCCATCCCGCTAAAGCCTCAAGTCTACATCTCTGATTTATTTTGTTATCTGTTGGCTGTCCAACAGCTATTTCATTTCTTCTTAGAAATCTAGGAATAATGCTGGGAGTCCCAACCATTAGGGAGGATAATACATGCAGATTAAGATGAAGATGATAGACCAAAGGATCAAAAGCTTTGGAATAAAGTGTTCCTACCTACTACCAGGAAAATCCAACCTTAAGGGAAGCCAAACCACACGTACTCTTAGTATTCAATAAAAGAAAAATGAAGCCAGTGTGTATTTAAGAAAATTAGAAAGCACCTAGGAAGAAAGTGTTCTCTTTTTCCTAATCTGAAGAGCAGATAACTTCAGATTTTGACAGTAGAAATTTTAACCTACGAAGTGCAGCACATCAGATTTGCAGTTCAACCTTCCCTAAAAATTTTTCATTTTATATGATGATCACTAATATTCCATCGGCTTTAATTGTAATTAAATATCTTGCAGTACAAGAGGCACAACACTTTTATACTTATCACAGGCTTGATGCTATCTACTTTTGCTTCCATTTATATAAGAAAACATGACTGTGCGTCAAGGAATTTACCTGTGCTGTCTTGCCATGACATCTGTGTTTTGCTGCTACAGTGAGTTCATGCAACAGAGCTGAATAGATGGAGAAAAATCAATAAAGTTCTCTTAAGTTAAGAAATAAGCATTATGTTAGGGAAAAAAACTCTTTACGCTAACATTCCAATTAGTTCCACACTCTTGGAGTGTGGAACAAGTGTGGAACTCCACATTTGGAGACTCCTTTTCTTTGGGAACACCACTCAGGGACATTGCAAGTACCACCTTAGGCAAGACAAAGATGATCTATGTCAGGATAAAAGGAGATGCCATTCACTGAATAATGTTCTAAGAAACTGGAATCTTCTACCCTGAGGAGGAGAGATGGTGACTCAGACCACCAGCCACCCCAAATGCAGACCTGGAACACCGTTCAGAAGTACATTTGGTCTGAGGTTGGAGCTGGTTTTCTGGTTGACACAACTGCACCAAGCAATCCACATTCAACTGAAATAACAGCTGAAGCTACGCAGCCCCCAGGGCCAAAACTACTTAAGGTAAATTGATTCCTGCTGCTGCCTTACTCTGCTCCTCTCTTTGTGCCTTTGTAGCATCTTTTAGAATTCAAATGCATCTATTTGACACGATCCTTTCATCTTTCAGTGGGTGAAGCCCTGCTATTAAAATCCTCTGCATGTTGTATAATTATTACAACAGCTCCCTTCGGGCTCAACTCATTATAAGTGTCAGTTGATTAGTTTTTTGTCACTGGGTCTTTTAAAGAATGACTGCACCTTCACACATAACGTATGTTAATTTATTTCCACAAACATCCAAGTGTCTCTCCTCAACTTGACAGTGGCTCAATCAGATTTTGTGTTTCTTTTGCACATACTCCCTTCTTCCAACGGACTACCAGATGGAAATTACTATCCCATGCCTGATCACATTTTGTATATAATTTAGGCTTATCAACAGATCCAATATGTCCATTTAACCTACACATCTGAATCAGCACAGGTTCTTCAGACATCTGTATAATCATAAAATTTACATTTAACAATTAACAGTTTTCCTAGAAACTTTTTATTTGGAAGAAAAAGAAATTCTTCTTGCTCATCTCTAAGCTATCTCAGTGGCCATTTACAGGATTCTTGTTTACGATTAACTTTCTTAAATGTCTAACCTTTTCAGCTGTGTCTATCAGCTTTGATGAAGCCACATCTGGAACATCTGTAAGCAAAGCACACTCCATTCCTACGTTATATTCTATTATGGGTGATCTTGAAGATACTCATAATTTAAAAAAAAATTCCCGTATGTTATCTTGATAACGTTTACACTCTGACCACAATACCAGACACTTAAAAGTTGTATGATATTCCTTCATCTGCATTTGTTACTATTTGTTAAACTAAGATGACAAGTCCACCACAAGTTTTAGGTTGCTCTGGGCTGTTGCCAAAAGCTTGAGGTGGTTCATATTCATATTTGCGCTTCAGTTATTCCTGTCTGGTAAAGCTCAGGAGAAAGTCTTCTCAAACAGAACCAGAATTAGCATCCTAGGCTTCTCAAGAGGCCACAGAAAGGGTCTGCCTGGGTTGGATGTGGGATGCTGGACTGGACTCATTGCACCCCACATCAGCAGTGCTGTGCTGAGCCACGACGTGTTCTGGGCTGAGCCTGGAAATCTCTACACAGTGACCTGCTTCCTTCTCTATAAACATAAGCTATTGTCCTGTAGGAAGCAATTGCCAGGTTTGATCCTACGGCCTGAGCTGTTGTGGTAATTTGATTTTATATAACATTTCTTATTTGAGCCGCTGTTCTGATAGAAAAAAAAAAATAGAAACAGCACTAATATCCTCCAATCATCACTGCTCAGCCTTGCAGCCCACGTCTTCCACCACGACATCGTGACAACCACAGTTTGGTAGAAAGATGATACAAAGCTAATCAGATGGTTTGGACACCCGGTGTCATTTCCACCAAAGGAAAATAAAAAAAAAAATCTTGGAAAGTGACTGAGTGGCTTTGGAGAGTGTGCAACTGTCCAGTCACTAAAAAGTTGATGTTTTCCTCACAAATGGCCAGAATGGATTTGCTGTTTTATTGCGTTCCGCTCTGCCAGTGACAACCGCCAGCATCACAAGTACTCATATCTCAGGTGCATTTGCAAGCACACTGCATCAGAAAGGGAGAAATGCAACAGGGACTTACAAAATGGTCCCTGCTGAGTTTTCAAGCCCCAAAAAGGCTGAAGAAAATGGTTCCTGTAACTTTGCTCGTTGACGTGGATGAGTGAGGTGGCAGCGGGGAGGGTTTTTGTGATCTATTCAGCTACAGAACAAAAATTGTGGCTGCTTCCTGTAAAGGAACCATCTGCTGAGGCAAAACATGACGATTCGTACCCACACTGTGTGCTCCGTCCTGCAGTGTTTGTTTCAGAGACCCAGCGGCAAGTCTAGGTGGAAATAACTAAATAAAAGTGTTAATTTTCTTTTCATTGATGTATTTAGGAGCAAACCTTGTCTGCATATCAGGCATCCCAACCTGATAACATCATTTGCTGTCTAAAGAAAACTTTAAGGATAGGAACTGTCCATCCCTCTGTGTCCTGGGACATGTAGAGTCCCAATAAGGGAACAAAGTACAGGGAATGACCTAAAAGAGGCCCTAGAAAGCCAAGAAGGCATGCAAAGCTTTATCTGTAGTAGAGAGTCAAATGGGTCAGGACACCTTCTCTGTCCCCCAAGCCCACTGGCATGGGCTGTCTGGTGTCCAAGCCAAGAAAGACACACAATGACAGACCAACCTCTCACATGCTAAACCAGCATGGAGAAGGTACATGTGGGACAGTGAAGAGGTCTCCACAGAGCTGGTAGTTGTGGACCGTGGTGGGAAGGATGTTATTCTAGTCTACATGCTGAAATAATTACAGAGAGAGGATGCCTGTGTGCCTCTTCTCCATCACGAAAAGAGATTGCATGCCAGACTGTGCTTATTTACCAGCACAGAGCCAGCATAGAGTTGTTCACGAAGGAATTGAATTTCATCCATGGAAAAAAAAAAAAAAAAGACTGAAGACTCCTTTTTCTTAAAGGTACAAACAGAAAGTCTGATTTTCAAGGAGTGGCTTTGTTCCTGCCATCTGCCTTTCTCCTCCCGTGCTGTGGGCCACGCGTGAGGGTGGGTTCATGCTCAGATCATCTATTGTGATCAAGGGGACACCCCTGAAACCCCCAAGATGGAAAAGCTTGCAAGTGTCCTTCTGCAGGAGGCATATAGCTGCATTTGGGGTGTCACATTTTTCCACCTCAAACCAGCCCTCGGTGGGCCCAACAGATAAAGCTTTGCCACAAGCCATGATACAGCTCGTGTGACAATTTTTTCTTCTGAGGACTCGAATGCAAACGTTTGACACGTGTCTGGTTTTCTAACCACAGAAACAATATCTTCTTCCTCTGGGCTCCGTGGGGAGGCAGAGGCTGGAGGGTTTCTCATTCTTCTCTCACCTCCCCTGACTCATTCACGCTCAGAGATGCTTGGGCAACAGCAAAATAAACTACAGCAGAAACCTCCTGAGCAGTTAGTCTGTGGTCTCCCAACCAGTCCCAGCTACACTGTGGGGCCGTGGTCCATGGGGCTCTGCAGGCCCAGCTGCCCCAAGTCCTGGTGATTCCACAGCTGGGGTCTACTCACAGGTTCCCATCTTCCCTCTCACGCGTTCATCCCAGGGAAAGGTAACGCAGAGCACAGCTGTATATTGGGGTCTGACAGGTGCTACTGAATCATCAAAAATAGTGTAAAAGGAAAACAACAAAAATGTGTACCCCTACCTCTTTTCTTTTTTTTTTTTCACTTGCCACAGGAAATAGGCATCAAAGGACTGTTCTGAGGCACCCGGAGAGAAAGGTGAAACAGAGCTGCTTTCATAACCAATTCACTTAGTGATTCATGATCTTTTGCTTTTCCTAGAAGGAAAATCAAAAATTAGGGTATTTGTTTATGAGGAAGCTAAAGAAGAACCACCCTCAGGGAGGCCTGGTCAGAGGATTTCAACCCTGTGGAAAAGTCTGTGATTCAGAGCATTCCTCAGACCTAAGGAGATTGAAATCCATTGCTCCACATGTCCAGAAGAGGCATTGGCTTGTTAGGCTACAAGGAACATATGGGAAGAGAGCTGATGCAGCACAGCATCCCATCTCAACCTCTTCCATGGAGAGAAGCAGTTCCATGCCAGCCAAACAGCCCAAATCATTTATGGCCTGCAAGGACTCAGCAACCACTAAGCTGCCATGCCCAAATTGGCTGTGGTCATGTCATAGAACCAGCTCTTCCATGTTCCTTGCACAAAGACATCAGATATTTCTCTTGGCTCTGGAAATCGAGGCTTGCAGAGTAGAAATGAGAGGTGACCATCACAGGAGGGACATTGACTCTCAGTCCCAGGCTAAGGTCCTTCCAGACCTTTGCAGCCACCATGCCAGGTGGGGCTGGTTCAGCCTAATGCCGAGTATGATGAGAAGCGGTGACTGAGCCTGGTGGAGGTGGGTTAGCAAAAGACAGGGAGATGGGCTCTGGCTGATGAGTGGGAGTGTGCGAGGAAGAGAATGAAAGGAAAAAATTAGATGCCCAGAAGTACTCAGCAACTTGGGCAGAATTCAACAAAGAAACTCACGCCTCTAAAAAGAGAAGTAAAAATGTTAAGATGTTCCATTTCTGCTTTTCCAAAGTGAAACACCGGGGCTTCAAGCAGCCTGTTTCCTCTGAAAAGTGGAGCTAACTGGGAAAACTAACAGATGGGGGTTAAATACTTGGGAAATAAAAGAAGCCGCTGAACCTGGGAAGGAGCAGAACATTCAACCTGATTTAAAGTGACCTCCTCTGGGTTGCTTTGTTGATTTCAGACAATGCTCCTTAATGCCTTCCTCCTCTGAAATCCTCTCTCACTCCCCTCCCGTATTTTTATTTTATTAATTTCGCCTACTGAGCCCAGTAGTTAATGACCACCCCAGCTCTGTCCACGTCTTAACTCAACTCAAACTCCTTTTCTTTGCTGCTAGAGAGGCAGGAGAGCAGCTGAGAGGTGAAAGCCCTCCTGCACCTGAGCCTTGGTTCTCAGAGAGCACGGAAGAGGGAGCAGTCCTCAGCACCACCGACATGGCAGGGCTGGGGGTGGTTGTGGTTTTGTTCAGTGTGGTGCAGAGCCCTACTCCTTGCTGCTGCACCACGTCACCGTGAGCCGTGCGATGAGGAGATGCTTTGGAGAGTCACTGAGTGAGCCCGGGATGCATTGGCAAAGCAATCAGAAGGAACCTGCAACGAGACAGCTCTTGTTCAGTAGTGACTTGGAGCTAAGTAATCCAAAAAAAGGTCTATGTCCACTTCAGGTCCTGGTTATGGCTGCACTCCTGGATACATCAGGCTTATCACAAAACCTCCTTGAAATGCAGTTCTGAACATATTCCTTTCCCAGACCCATATTTCTGTAATATCAATAGTACAGTGACAACAGTAACAAAAGTCAGCACTAACAGAAAGCAGAACTTCAAATTAAGAGAAGTATTCGTTAATTATCAAGGTTTAGTTAAACAGTTCAGTGAGATTCTGGAGTCACTGGCCTTCAGATCTCCAGTGCAATAATTGCATTGTTGTTGGTGGTGATGTTGGTAAATACTTGTATTGCGGGAGGCTAATCCACGTAGTTCTGCTTGTGGAATGTGGTGAATATTGAAAGGTTACTTATATGAAAAAAAAAAACAAACTGATAAAGTGGTGGAAGAAAAATCCATGTAAAATTATTGAATATAAAGCCACAACTACAAGAAGTCTCTGAACAGCAAGTCTTGCTCTGACCTACTACCGATTTGACTTGAACTCTTGTTTTCATGCACCTTCTTGGAAGTGTTTATGGGCATCTTATCTGTATTACTTCTGGACAGCTAATACCAGGACTCTATAACGAACCTTTTCAGCTTCTGAAAAGTTTTGAGAAGTCTTGCATCCCATGTTGGTTAGATATTATGACAGGGTAACTCTCCACTTGGTTATTCCAGCTGCCAGGTCATGTTTGTGGAAACATATGGATATGTCCTTGAGAATGAGGTGATCTACCAACACAGTTTTCACAGATGTTCACCTAATCTAATAGTACTGTTCCACAGTATTTGTGTAAGCACGTGCTATACTCTTGAAATCAAATAGCCATCCACATAAACTCTGTGGTACACTTCATGAGATGCTTCTAGGTAGTACTTGGCTCCATAGACAACCAGACATAGCAGGCAGGGATGGAAACACCAGTTGTCACTAGTATGGGTGGGACTGGAAATTTCTTACTACATCCTCAGCTGTGCATGGAGCTTCACGATGTCAAGTTCAGGTGTCACAGTTCTGGCTGTGCTCTGAGGGAAATGTCTCCCAGTTTTTCCTTAATGCATCCTAACCACATTGTCAAGGGTTAATTCTTGATCTGCTGATACTTTCTCTTTCTGACTTTTGAGTTCCTCCTTACCTTCACACTCTGATCTCCTATCAAGGGATCTAGCCTCCCACAAAGCAAGAATTTATTTTCAATCTTAGATTGGTCAAAAGTCTTCCGTATTTTCAGCTTCTTTTGATAACAGCTGTTTTAAAGCATCACTCTCACATGTCTTGTCTTGATGTGGAGTGCAGTACTCCTTCCATTCCTGCTGCACACTTTCATAGTTAGCTTCCTCTGCCTGAGTTAGCTGAAAAACATCAAAAGCACAAAGTGTTTTCTAGCCAGTTGCTCTCAGAAGTAAAGCAACTTTCTGCTTGTTTTCCTTTCTGTGGCACACTTAACATGGTGATACAAAACAAAGCAGTGTCTCCCCTCTCTCCTTAAATGTGCCGTTCATTTAGGGTTTATAACTGGGATCGTCTTCCAGGCAGTGTATTACTACTTTTCATTAGTTTAGTTTACTCCTTATACTATGAAACGTTCATTAATCACTCCCAAGGACTGTGCCAGGGCCTCACTTTCTTCAGAGTCTGAGTTTCAATTATTTCACATTGTGCAACCACCGTGCTTTCGTGCATGAGAATTACTGTGCAGTAGTGTGTTATCATACATTAGCGGCTCCTGATTAATTATCTGTGTTTCTATGTTTATTTAGTTCATGGTATCTTGCCACAAATGCAAAGCTCTTTGTTCCCTTTATTTAGGAGTAAGCTGACTGCAGCTACCTGAGGTGTCTTGCTCCTACCTGCTGGTTTTTGGTAAATGTGAAGCAGCTATATCTCCATGTTCATCCTACTATGCAAAGAATATTGCTTTCAGGACAACGGTTCCCATTGTTGGTGAAAAAATGTGTAAAAGCCACTTGGCATATTGATTGGCTTGTAACTGTTTGGTGAAAAGAGATTCGTGACCTGACTTCTGTTGCTATGTGTACTAGGCATGTACATGAGATTGCCACCAGAATAATGTTTAAGCTGCCTGCCAGCCCTGTCAGCCAATAAATCAGGGGCTGAAAGGCTCTACAAAGTTTGCAAAGCTGAGGATAGTTTCATTCCTTCAGGCATCTTCCTATTCCTCTGTCCCCACGGAGTTAATCTTCACAAGGACTCATCTCCTGCACATTGCCCAAGATCAGAAAAGCCAACAGTGTTTTGGGAAGCTTCATTTTTGGGTACACAGCATAAGAATCTTAATAAAGCCTCATTCTCAGGGGATGAAACTCAGCCTTTCGCAAAGTTTGTCCCTGTTGTACACTTATCTTGTGAGTACAAAAACCCACCAGCAGCTCCAAAAAATTTTTGGAAGTCCTGTCCTAAGAGGACTGTTTGAGTTTCCTTCTTCTTGTCTTGAATTTCCAGAGTTTGAACTCTGTTTTTCCAGACATCTTCAACACAATCAATTTGACTTCAGGTGGACATGTCTCTGACATTTCATGGCCAATCTATTTCAATGCTCGTTTAAATATGACCTCAGTGCTAGTGATCATGTCTATTTGATGTTGCTACTTCCTCTCTAGGGCCCATTCTTCTGAAACAGAACATCACCCATGATATTAAGATCAAAAAGGACAAATTCTTTCCTATTATCAGGAGAGAAACTTCATAAAGTTCAGTAAGTAAATGAGTCGTTTGCACATGGAAAGAGATTTTTCGTGCACTGCCCCTTTTTCTTGTTGCACCATTGCAAAGGCATATTGCAACTAGTCTTGGGATTTTGAACTCAGGATTAGCTCCTCACAGGCTAACAACAAACTTTTGCTAAGCTAGCCATAATTAAAACTTTTTTTTTCTACAACGTCCAAATGCACAGACAGTCTTCTAACACCTTTTGTTTTCTATGCTGTTGTTTGGTCTGTGACTCAGATGCGTAATTTCCATTAAATGCAATGTGGGCTGAAATGTTACGTAGCCCACTGAAATGCGCTGTGCTTCTCATCTACGGTAATCACTCTTATTTGTGCTGTACAAAAATATTTACAGAAAAACATAAGGCTAGGCTCATAGGTGGTGCAAGTCTATGTTCAGAGAAGTGATAGAATCACAGTAAAATAAGATCTCAAGAGATGACCTCCCCCATCATCTGTTCCAGGGTGGGATCAGCCCTACCTATTTCAGTTCTTTATAGAAATTTGCTTAATTACTCATTAAAATCTCACAAAAGTTTTTGTAAACGTGCAAGTTCACCCAACTTGTTAAAATCTCTAGTGATGGAGCATCTGCAACGCGCCTGCTGCAACCTCTTCAGAGCTTCTTGGCCACGGATGGTGAAGCGTTGTCCCCAGTGCCTGCCCCAATCCCCTCCTGCTGCAGTTTAAACCCATTATTGCCAGTCCTGTTCCTGTCATTGGAGACAGCGAACACATATCACAGAAACACCCTTCAGAGTTTTAGCGTTATAACTACCTTCAGTGTGGATCCTTTTTTACAAAGGAAGAATATAGAGTAAGGCATCACCTTTTTCCTTGTAAGTGCTTACTATCAAATAGGGAAAGGAGGGAGAGGGAAATGCTGGAACTCTGAAAGAGCAAGGTAGTGTACTATACGCTACCCCATAATACCTCTTTTTAAATTAATATATCTGTCCTGAAAACACTTGAACAGTTTTATTCCAGTAAGCTTGTGGACACGAAAATATTGCAAAATTCACTCACAGAAACATATTTCTTCTTTTTTTTTTAAGGATTATGGGCCATTCATGGGCTCCAGGGCTGATTTCTAAGGCCAAACAGCTGAAGTCTGAATTAATCTTCATATTTCTGCATAAATACGCTGGACAAGAAACTTCCCTTGAATTATTGCCTTAAAAAAATAGGAAGAATATTCCTACTTAGTTAAAAAAACTACATGAGTAACAGGTTACCAGAATGTGCCATTCTCCAGGCAATTTTAGAGATCGCATCATCAGTTTTATTTTGGCATGCCATGCTGTCAAACAGTCTTCAAAAATTTCACACTTGAGATCCGCCTCAAACATAAATTCTCTTTAAGCGCTGCATTTCAGGAGCCTGACAAAAAAAAAAACAGAGTCCAATGTGTTCTAATGAAGTTCAAAAGAATGTACAAATGCGTATACATACATGTATGTGTATATGTATGTGTATATATATATAAAAATTTTGCAGTTTGAAAGCCAAATTCAGTTTTAGAAAGTCTGTTCACTGTTTTTCTCTCTGTAAAGGAAAAGATGAGTCAATCACTAAGCCAGTGTTTGGGCCTGAATCTCTCCTCCCCAAAGGTGGCACAAACAGAAGCAACCCAAATAAATTATTCGGAGTTACATCAGCATGAAAGCAGAGCAACTGCGAGAAGAATAACCTTCTTCTGTGCATGAAGCTGGAGAAGTTTATTTTAGTTTCATTTATTCCCAGGCTTTTCAACTGGGAACGTTATTTATTTTTTTTAAACTTCATATGGTGTAACTTGAGGCTGCTATAAAAACTCCCCTACTCTTTTGAAAGCCAGGCTTCCTTTTTCTTTTGTAGCATTTGTAACCCTTGACTGTCTCACAGAAAATGCATTCCTCAAAGAGTTCTCACAAAAGTGATTGATTTGAGGTTGGTTTTCAACTTGATTGTGTTTTGTGTGACAGGCAGTGTAAGCAACATTGACTTAATCTTATCATCTGAGGCATGAAAAAACAGCAAATAAATTAAAGCGAATTACTTGCATTTGCTGCAAGCATTCACAGCTGTTTGTCCGTACGATCAGTTTTTTGGACTCATTGGCCCCACGTCCTGCAGGATCTGGGAGCCATATCTACACGGCTTTGCATAAGCCTGGCCCAGTTTTACTCTGTCTTTTTGGATCCAATGCAGCCCATGGCAGCCCAAGCTGCCAACAGATATCCAGAACTCAGCTCACACTGAGCATCGTGTTGTTACGCTGCACATTAGCAATCCCCAAAATGACCTCTGTCACCTTCCTCCAGCTACATCCCTGCACCGTTTAGGCCTTTTCTTATGCGGCTGGGATACACCCACTCTGTGGACCATATGCAGCACCACATAAGGGTAACTCAGGGAGGACAGATATTGCACAAACCTTTGCTGTGTACCTGCAAAGACTCTTCTAGCACTCATATTGTGTTGGCTTTATAGGCGTCCTGATGGCTCCATCATGTTTCAATCTATCCTCCGTTACCTATCACACTCCACCCATGGCCCACATCAATATTGTCACCTTGACATACATGGACCTGTTGATAATAGCTTCAAAAAGAAAGTGTAAAGAGGAGCTGGAATGAGATCTAAGCACATCCAGAACTGCAAGTCAGGCTTAAGTGGTGGTCAAAATAAAAAAAAAAATCTTTTGACAATCTTGTGGCACACGTGTCTGGCAGTTGTGAAGCCAAGACTTGGTGCTCCTCAGCATCTCGGTCCCAGGACGAGTGTCTGGGCTGAGCCAAGGAGATGGGGGAGCTGGGGCTGGCCAGCTGCAGCCCTTCCACCTGATTTCAGTTCAGACACATTGCACAGCAGACACAGGAAATCGCCACCCAAGAGCACAAACCAAAATATCTTTAGTTTCATTTTAGCAGTCCCAAAAGGCGACTGATACTCATTAAAGGTATAAAATTCAAAAGAGTGGGAAGAAGAGACATCTTTACAAGAGATGGAGTTGGCAGGAGCGTAATGAATTATCCTCTCCATCCCTCTATCACAAGGCAAGATCAGCTCTACCCAAGACTTTCTCAGTAAATGTTTGTCTAAGTTGTTTCAAAAAGAAAAAGAAATATTAGAGTTTACATCCCGTCCACATGAAAGCTATTCCAACACATCATTAAAAAGCATTAAAGCTTTTAAAAAGCATTAAAGCATCAAAAAGCTTTTCCAGTGTTTAGACTATTAATACGAGATGAAAAGTTCAATAGTATTTCTCAGTCACAAACTCTACAGATGTTTCTCTGTAAATGTTGTCACCGTAGTATCATTTCTTTACTTATTATTATGTTACTAGGATTGTCTCCTATGAGGACAGGCTGAGAGAGTTGGGGCTGTTCAGTCTGGAGAAGAGGAGGCTCTGGGGAGACCTGATAGTGGCCTTCCAGTACCTAACAGGGGCCTATAGGAAAGTCAGGGAGAAATTCTTTAGCAGGCCTTGTTGTGACAGGACAAGGGGTAATGGTTTTAAAATAGAAGGAGGTAGATTCATACTTTGTATTAGGAAAAAAAAATTTTACAGTGATGGTGATGGAACACTTGAACAGGTTGCCCAGAGAGGTGGTGGATGCCCCATCCCTGGAAACATTCAAGGCCAGGCTGGATGAGGCTCTGGGCAACCTGATCTGGTTGGAGATGTCCCTGTTCCTTGCAGGGGGGGTTGGACTAGGTGGCCCAAACTATTCTATGATTATATGATTCTATTTCAACTGCAGTGAAATCTGAAGATCTCAGATTAAGGTCAGGACAAAACTGAAGCAAACCATTAGTTCAAACTATCGATCACAGCTATCAGTCAAACCACAGCCATCAGCCAAACTGAATCAGCTCTTCTTGGGACACCCTACACAATCAAAGGCAAGGTCAGCCCAGGAAGCTGCTGGGCCTATCTTTCTTAAAAAGCAGTGATTCAGAGAGGAATTAGAAAGTGGGTCCAAATGCCTAACATAACCAGCCCCATCTGCCATTTCAGGCCAAAAATGTCTTATCCTCAGCAGACACAGAGAAGAGATACACCTCTTTCGTTGCCATTATTGGCTTATTTGAAAGTTGTTGGCACAACAACTCTGTGAGCAGTTGTTGCTTTGCTGCTCACTTGTCTTGATCTAAACGTCCTCGGTAGCTTCCATCCTTTGCCATGGCCATGTTCCCTACCCCCTAATCCTTGTTACCGTCCTCTAACCTCCTCCTCAAAAAACCTTGGAGCCCAGCTGGCACCCACTGCAGCCAAAGAGAAGATGACCTCTAGATGGTCCAGCCTTTGAATAAAGGATGCATTAAAAGGGCAGCATTTCCCTTCACATGGAGTCTGTGCTCAGTGGGACTTGTCCATTGCATCCAATCTGGCTGCATTTCTGCTGTTCAAGCAACAAACTAAGCTTTGGTTGAAGGCTTTTCCCTAATATTTTGGTTTTCTCTTTAGTTCCTGTTGCTTTGTTTTGTTTCTTTTAATCTGTCATCTCAGGATGATTCAGAAACTCACAGGACCCTAAGGGGATTGCAGCCACCAGGATTTATTTGCTGCAGCAGACCTGGGAGCGGCACAAAGCATCAAGCTGTGTGTTGTGCTGTGTTTCAGATCTCGCCATCTCTTCCTGCCCGTTGCTCTGGTTCCACCAGATATTCCCATCCCTGGAGCAGAGTTGACTGAATCAATGGCAAGACTGGTCCTGATCCTGCTAAATCAACCCTCTGCACCGCTTTAACCTATTCCAGCAATCTCTGTAGTGAAAGCCACTGGTCGGCTGTGGGGGAAAGTGGTGAAACCCAGAATTGTCAACTTCTGAGATGTTTGTAGTTCAGATCCACAGGTCTGAAGTTTGTCAACACGAGGTCACTGTTGGAGGGGCAAAGTGGAACCAACAGAGTAAAACTACTGTAAATTTTCAAATGGACACTTATTTTGAGGCAAGTAATCTTCTCTTGTAGAGTACGCCCGTGAAAGCAGGTTAAAGTCGAACCAAAATATATCAGCCTGCCAATGAAAGAAATGCATCTTCCCAGCAATTTGTATTGACAAGACTGCCTTAGGTGAATCAGCTTGGTAGTCAATGGCATCTCACATCTTTCAACCTTTGCATTGAGCTGCTCAGTCACAGTCTTTTCTCTCTTTAAAAAGAAAAAGCAATGTTGGGGAAAGATGTCAAACCTTGTATGACTTCAAATAGTAGCTGGAACACAAACAAGTTTCTACTTACAAAAACCTTTCTCCAAAAGACTTCTAAGCTGGACTTCTATGTCCACAACTTGTTTGTTTGGTTTTTTTTTCCTCCTTAAATCTATCCATTGCTTTAATAAAAAGATCACCTCTCTCTACAAACCTTGTGTTACTTATATCCTCAGGACATCAGGGCTACAGAAACACTCCTATTTAAAAAGTCAAATGAATAATACATTAAGAAGGGTCTCTCTGTAAATATGTCTTTCATGTCTTGTGTTTACTTACTTGTAAAAAAACATGAAAGAGAACTTTGCTTTACAGCTCTAGAGAAAGGTGTAGAGAAGGATGACAAAGATGATAAAAAATTGTGGAATAGCAGCCTATGGAGAAACAATTAAATAACCTTGGACTCATTTCCATGCTGAAGAGGTGACTGAGGAAGTACGGGAAAGGTCTATCACACTTCTATCCCTCTCCTAAATGGTTTTTGTTCTTTGACATCAAACAGACAGACTGCAAGGAGCATTCCCACAGCAACCTTCCTGGCTCTGTAGAGGCTGTGAAATGAAAGAGGGACTGGGAATAAGCTCAAGGGGTGGACATTTGCTTGCAGGCTTCACACCCACCTTTTATTCCTTGCCACATCTGTGGTCTGAAGACTCCCTTTAGATGTTGAAGTTGACTCCAAGTTCCTTCTTGCAAGTTACGTCTGTTTTTCAAACATTACTATCCCGTGTTTCCAGCCACTTCTGGCTGTGCTAAAACAATTTGGCCATGCAAACACTTCGGTTCCTCAAGACAGGCCAGTGGACCCGTGTAGCTGATTTTTCTTTAAGTCCCAATCATATTGTGCCCAGTGCCTTAAGGGGAGTTGTAATCCTCCAGCAATGGAAACAGTTCATTATAATAATTAAATCAGTGCTGTATCCTCCACATCACACCACTGTGCAGCAATTTAAGCCGCATGATTGCCAACTTTGCTTTCATGGAACACTGGCTTCAGGGGGCGGTTACAGAGAAGGAGTTCAAAAAATCCCTTTCAGCAGCTCTCATGAAGTCTGCCAGCATCTGGACAGCCCACAGTTTCCTCATTCTAAAACAACTCCCGCACCAATATCAAATTTTCATTTCCTCGAGGGGGAGGGAGGCCAGTGGATGTTTTGGGGATAGGAGGAAACTGGTGTGCTTAACTAGAACGTAGGAGGTGGGTAATCATAAAAGATCGTGGTAAAAATCATCAGTGAAAATACAAAAGAAGACAGAGTGTTATCTCCACCAGACATGATCAAGAGCATTGTTTGGATGTCTTGACAAATGTTTTGCCTTCCAGGAGAATTGTGCTGCATGTTTTCAGTTTACAACTGAGAAAACAATCATATTTCTAACTGCAGGTTGAAGAGGGACATATGAACCCAAGTCATATCCTGCATTTTTGAAGAGCATCAGATAGCCTTTGAGTGAGGGAGTTTGTATGAGTCCCTTCCACAGAGTGTCAACTCTGAAAGCTAATGATAACAGGTTACAGCAGGCTAGAGTCCAAAAGTGTGAGGAAACACCTGGAGATGAACATTTCGATGAAGAACACAGATTATGTTTTAATTGCCGCCTATTTTTCTGTATTTCAGTGGAACTCTCCTAAATCAATTATTAATCAATTTAATTCCCATAAGAAAGAGTCAAGACTTGTTTTATTTACCCCAGCTAAGATGCATGGGGCCGGTTGAGATGCCCAGGGTATCTAAGACATCCGTGTAAGGCTGGCTTACACACAACCTGTGCCTTTCTGGACATGTGGCTAGAAGCTCGTGTGACAGCACGGTACTCAGGCGCGTCTGAAATGGCACTAGACACCTATGGCAGAGCAACTGTCTGGCACCCGCAAAGTCCAGGCAGCATGCTACAAAATCAACTCAATTTTCTGCCAAGAATGTGGCATTTAAGTGCAATCCAGCAAGCGATAAGCCTGTAAATGTCGAGAAAAGTTAAAGAGCAGTCTGGCACTTCACAGCCAACCAACCCGTCCCCAAAGTGAAGTATTTGACTAACTTTTATTTTAAGCTTTTCCTTAGCAAACATAGCATATCTGAATACAAATTATCACAAAGATCAAGATGTTCATATCTGAAAATATCTCACAACAACTGTCTGCTTTAACCTTTGCATATTTTACATATTTTTTTCCTTATAATCATATTTCATTCACTAAAGGATTTCAGAAAGCACCAGAAGGCAATGCTTCTATAAAGGGTATCTGTTAGAGCATAATATCTGCTATAAAATGTAGCTGGGAATTATTAGAAAGTATCCTGAAATAAATATGATCTTCATTAGCCCTATGATAATTCAGAGGATCATATAATTTTGAAACAAGAAAATATATGCAAATAACATCTGTCTCGCACTAGAAAATTACCCCAAGCCTGGAAGTTCGAATCTGGATCTAGGTCTTACACCTCATGAAGTGTCAAGAACTCCAGGCTTGGGATCTTGCTGAATAAAACATCAGAAACAAATGAGAAATAAGACTAACAGCAGCACAGATCGGTCCCAGCACCCAGGGTCTCTGACGAGCCCAACACCAAGTCAGGTGTGGAGGCACAGGCATCAGATAAATTCTGTGATCGGAAGGAGGAGATCATACATCAAGTCTCTAACAGCTGCAAGAATTAAACACAGATGTGCTATAACCATCCAGTGGTCCTTTAACAGTATAACTGATATTTCTGTCCCATGTGTTCAGTGTAGCAGCCACTTTGACCAGGGACCGGGTGGGATATGGTGTGGACAACTAGAGGTGGATAGCCACTTCTCCACAGGAATGGGTTTACCTGGGAAGTTCACAGGATTTCAAATCCCTCCCTTTCCTTCCCCCATTAGCATGCTGGCAGAGCAGATAGATAGTCTTATATCACATTGATTTGCACACCATGGATTTACACCAGCCTGCATCTGTTCACAGGAGATATTTATACCCAAAGGAAACAGCACTTTGGGGCCTAGAAATGACACAGACTGGGGAAAAAAAAAAAAAAAAAAGTGAGGTAAACTTCTTGTATGTGGTGTCAGCTTGGTACCCATGGAGAATGAAGTCCAGCCTGGAACCTACTTTTCAAAAAAGGTGTGGAACAGAAAAGTGGCAAGAAAGATCTCAGAGGCTGAAAAAAAACATATTCTACAAGGAAAAGTAGACTGAATTGGAGCAATTTAGCATTAACAGAGACAAATTCTAAGCTGCCAAGTGTGTGCCAAGTCTCTGAAAGTTACTAATGGCAAATGAACTAAGGAAAATCATAATAGGCACAACACACAGTAGAGCTTCCTTCAATAAGGAAGTATTATTCTCAACCTCCCACAATTTGTATTTCCAGGACTGCATAAGCCAGAAAGGGCCTACTGGTTTTTAATAACCCTCCGGGGATTTTTATCCATGTATTTTCCTAAGTGCTTTTTGAAGCTGCCTAAGCTTTCGGTGGTCACAACATGCTGCAGTGAAGGGTTTTGTAATTGAATCACAGGCCTTGCACACTGCATGATGAACTACACCTGCATGTTTCCTTGAACTTATTTCTTTCATATAATTTGATGATAATTTGATATTCTTGTGCTGGAAAAGACTGTGGGCAATCATCTCCTACATGTTGTCTCAATGGCACTCATGATTTTATAGGTCTGTGTTATATCACAGTATCAGAGGTCAGAGGCTTCACTTGCATTGTGGTGTGTTTGAGTTGGATGTTAAGGAAAAATCATCTTTCTAGTGGTAAAGAGAAAGAGATGCTGAAATAGATTGCATGGTAAGAGGAGTGAGCTTGCTTGTATATGTATCGAGAAGGCAGACAATCAATGATGTTCATGGGGCGGTTTATCCGACTCTGAAGGACATGTCCATGTTCAGTCAATTAAATTGCACTTTAAACTCCTCTGACTGTTGACAAGATCTCCAATGACAACCATGGAGCCTTAGCAGCCTCCTCACAGGGAGTCAGCTAAAGTTAGGGGAGAAGCATCCCACCCATTTGAGTCAACCCGGGCAAAGAAGGACTGCCGAACTTCCATCTTTAGCAAAACTGCACCAATCGTGAAAAGCTACCGAAATGCTGCTACAATTATTTGAATTAATGCCTTCAAATATCTGCTTTTCTTCTGTGTTTTTTGATGCCAAGAGCACATAACACCAGTTCAACTCCCATATATTCTTCTGACATTGCAAATTGTGTAGAGAACTGCAAACAGTGGCTACGCTCTACCAGGTCATGGAGTAGAAATGAAGCCAAGACACTGAACTGTGGTAGGAAATGATAGTACCACTTGAGTTTCCTTGTGCTCAGAGCCCTGTAACAGATACTTTCCCCCTTGATAGTCTATCGCTGTGGCTTTGCCCACCAGGATGCTTCCTCTTATCCCAAACTTACAGGAACTTGAGGGATCCACAACTGGCCCCCTCCTCTCCCAGTTGTCTTCAGCATCTCTTCCATTTGAGTTTTGCCTTTCAGATCTTCCTTAGACCCCAGGCCAGAAACCCTCCAAGTTCCTGAAGGGACAGCCACTGACCTCAGGAGGGGTTGGCTCACCCAAAATTACTTCCATGGTGGAAATGACTAAAAGACCTTGGCTTTGACAGATATCAGCAGCTCAGCCAAAACACAATTGTCCTTAGCACTAAGGACATACCTGGATTCCACAGGCCAAGATCTACATGAGTATTAGGGCTCCTAAATCATAGCTACATTAAAAGCAGTAGAAAGATGAAGTCTCAACAGTTCCATGTCTAAGGCCTCCCACGGAGCTGATTCCTCAGTCAGTGCAACCACTATAGCTAATTCAGTGTCAGATGGCTAACTCACCATCTCTCCATTCCTTCCAGATACCTTTCATTACCCCTACATCTAATTAGCTAGATCTAAAGGAATGCTAAAATAAAATTTTTCATGGATAATGACCCCTCTTAAATCTATGTACCATAATACTGGCAATTAATTTGAACAGGCCATTTAAAAGCTATTGTACTGAACTCAGCACAAGCCCAGCTGACAGGCAAAAGCCTTTTATAACCTGGTACTCTCTGCACTATCATCAATTATCTCCTAATTAAACAACAAAATTCCCTTGCAATGCCCCAGTTAGACATCATTACTAAACATTTTGCCATCACTTAGTGGATTAATGTGGCTAATTAAACAGCTTGCATCATGGAGTCAAAATCGTGGCATGACACTTGAAATGAGCTGTGCAAATCTCTATAAATTGTTGTAAGTCAAAACCTGCTTGGCCTATATTGACAGAAAGGATTATTTTAAAAGTCAATAGCTTTATACTGCTATTGTTGGGGGGTTTTTTTCCATCCTGGGGGAATAAAAGCAAAAAACTCCCCACAAACTCCAATAACAAATTGCCATTGGAGATGTTGGCTTTTGCATGTTCAAAGAAGAGACAGCTTGTTTGCTCAAAGGTTTCAGGAGGATGAGAGTGTGAGGGATTTACAACAAGGGTTTGATCAAAAATCTCCTCAAAAAAATTCCATCAGTGATGAAATCTGAATCCTTCAGCTTCACCTATGTACTTGTTGGGAGGACCTCACTCCATACTGGTGCTCAACCTCACCTGTAACTGGGAACTCCTTCTGAAACTGCTCATATGCCACTATTTCCAGTAGAGAGTTTGGGGATTATTTCTTCCCATTAGCAGGCTAACCTGCTGCTGAGAATCACCAAGCCCAGGTTACTAGCGCTATGATTGTGTGAATATTGCCAAATCCAGTCTACTTCCAGGAAACTTGTGGATTTGCAGGTTCAGCCTCAGCAGCTGCCAGCTTCCAGATTGTGATGCCGCTGCCGCTTTCCAGTTGTTGCTCAGCAAGCATCCACCTTGTAGGATGTCTATTCTGAGTTATACTCTTCAGATCAACATCTATGGAAAGTCATTAAGATCTATTTAACCCAAAGGGAGAAGATTTTGAGTTGCAAACCCATATTGCATAGCGTACGTGTGTGTCCCTACTGACCCCAGGTGATTAGCTGGAGTTAGACATCTGAGACTGAAATTTCTCATAACAGCATCGGGCACAACGGATTCCTAATCCCCAGTGAGGAGCACATCACTAGTGAAATACTAATAATTTTTAATGGAAGACCCTCATTCAGGACAAAGTCTAGTGCTGGCATTTTCTGTTTTCAGTGGCTGAAAGTATGAAAAAAGCTCTTTTAGGATGTCTGAGATTCTTCCTTGGAGCTGTTCTGGGGACTGCTCAGATGTTCCAGTGACTTTGATGACTACGTTGACACTCAAATCCATGACAGCAAAGGGCAAAGCCAAATCACTGTTCTTCTACCATAGGAAGAAGTAAACCAACAACCTGCCAGTGAAAAAATATCTTAGAAAAACATGGTTAGGTGATACGCCAATAAACATCACGCTAGGTATTTTCATGTCCTGAGCTATATCTGACGATGCGCGGAGGGTTCAGATCTGTTTTCAGATAAGACGGTCACAGTGAAACTGAAACTCCCTGCATGATAATCAGTTCTTACTAATGTCAAGGATGTTGCCCGAATTATTATAAAATCTGAGGCACCTACCAGAAGCAAGTGTGCCCAATATTGTGTTGTCCAGTGGCATTTTACAAATACCCATGAAGCAGTTGGCTTACACACTCTCCATCAGGAGGCAGTCATTAAATCACTTGTCATTTGCAGGTGAAGACCTTGATTTTTCATTTTATCTGCCCTACTGGATTGAGCAGCAGCTGCTCTGTTCTTCTCTTTGTGTCAAATTGAGCTACAGAAGGATTCAAAGCGAAAGTCACACTCACACATGTATGAAAATGATCCCTTTGGTTTTCCTGTGGTCTACAGCTTGATCACCATACTGCCTTGGAAGACTGATTGACACACGACTGCATCTCTGGCAGGCTGGATGAAGGTATCCTGGTTATCCATCTCTATTCTGCTGTGATCTTCAGCATGGTCACCGCTCTAGAATGCCACCGCCTGACCCCAGACTAACACGGTCATATGTCACATGAGTTAGAATAAAACCTACTCATGTACATACAAGCACTTCCTGCCTTCCTTTCAGCCTCACGTACATCGTCATCCTCTGCTTATTATAGTGCCCAGTGCCCAGTCACAAGTGATCGCTTCCCCTTTCTCCCCGTACACTGCGGAGTATTGCACAAACAGAGAAAAGCAGTCCCTACCCAAACTGAACAAATTGGTCACAGGGAGGGAAAGCACATTATCTGAGCAGGGTGTACGAATGCTTGCTGAGAGGCTCAGCATCAGTCTGACAGAGAATAGGTGAACAGCCATGTGCAATAATAAAAGTGACACCTCAAAGTTTAGGTTCCAGGAGGAAGGCCAGATCCAGGACACTGTTAGTGAGCAGATTTGCAGTGTGACTTAGACAGTGGTACAGCTCCTCCAACATGCAGGTGACAGTCCTCTGCTTGGTCAGGGGGAGAGCTAGCACTGTCTCTAGTGCAAGGAACCTGGAGAACAAAGTGCGATGTTTGGGGACACTTGGGCAGGTTAGAAAGGAGCAGCCACCTCCTCCGCAGCCCCACAGTTCTCAGCAGGAACAGCAAAAGTAAAATTGCATCAGTTCTATTTAAGTGGCAAGAAATGTCTCTGGAACATCAGTCTGGGCTGGTGCTGTAGTTCTCAATCTTGTACCCTTCCTGCTCCACATATTCCAGATTATCTCCCCAAATAGACATGCACCTCCTGAAAGCTCCCTAGATTGTCTCTGCACATGTCTGTCTGTCTCTGCAATTTTTCTAATTTTCCCTTATGTCCATAAGTCTTCTCAGCTGGGAGACTGATGGTGACTCAGACACAGTGCTGAGGCACTGAAGCAAGGATTAAAGGTTCAAGCATGGAAGAGTCAGTCTGTCTACTTCCATGCTTTTTTCACATCAGAGAGGGAAAAATGGCTGTACAATCCTGAAATATTTTCCCTGGCTCAGCCATGTTGATGGTATCACAAAGCATGTTCCCTCTGTTCCAGTATCTGGGCAAGTGCAACAAGAATATTTGCAAAACCGACAGTGAGACTGTTGGAGAATGCAAATATACGCATGTATAAATACTCACATAGGTAGACGGGACACAAGGTTCTTCTGTTACTGCAGCTCTCCTTTGTTGTCTGGGCATCTCTTTTTTTTTATCTCTAAGCTGCTGCCACCTCCTGTTTGCCCCGTGGCTGCAGATGACTTGTCCCTCTCCTTGGACTTTGACGCAGGCACCTGTGGCGATATCCCGGGGTGTCTGGGCGCGTTGTATATATACGTAGGCTCTTTTGACAACCTGTGTAGGTGACGCCCTCGCTACAGCCCTGCACCTAAACATTTCTACAGCCCTGCATCTAAACATTTCTGCAAATTACACGTGGATGTGTATGAATATGGGTTTGCATGCATGAATATCTTGCCTTTTGTTGTTTGTATGCCTTTAGATTAATGCATAATGGTTTCACTATTCTAAGATTTCTGACTCTTGAAAAGTATGGTTTTTTGCTCTTTAACTAAGCTCTTAGCCTGTAACTTACATTACTCACTTAGTAAACCCCAAACATAGACCAGTCCATTTAACTTTTGATTCCAGCCTTTTCACTATCTCGCTTTCTCCCACAAGCACATTCCTCCTTGTCCCCAGAGATTCAGAAGAAAAAAAACCCCTTCACTGACACTGAACTAAAATTATTCAAGTATTTCTATCAATCCAGACTTCTAAAATGATTGGAGGTGTGCCTGCTGTGGTTTAAATGAGCACAACCTTGCTCAAGTCAATTAACTTCTATTGATGTACACGGATCTTTGACTTTACCATCTTGATAAGTTGGATCTGAATAAGACTGGCAGTTCCTCATGAAATTGAAATTTTACATGAGTTTCAGAAGCCAAAGATACAATTCCTAAAGGGAATATATACTGCCTTATCATCACAGTTATTATTCAGCATTCATATTTCACTAGCACCTTGGTATCAGCCATGGAGAAAAGCTATAACACTAGAACTTGTCCAGACCTGTAGAAGTGACAATTGCTGTCCCAAAGAGTTCAAATCAAAAAGAACTGAGGGAAGAGTGGGGCACTGCTAGAATTGAATTACAAAACCAGTTGCACGGTCTTCAAAATCCTAAGTGTACTGACATGACCTTCCGATTGCAATATGAAGCTGATTTCCCATTACTGAACTTGCAATGGCCTAAGAAATAACGTGAAGTGAGAGTTTGTGCAGTGACGTTTTTAAACAGGCACTGACTTTTAGGGAAAGCCCACAATGAATATTAAGCAAGCCCCTGCATTTCCTAGGGTTGGTGGGTTTCCTTTCTCGGTTATGTGCGGTGACCTTTTAAAATAATTTCCGTCACTGCATGATTCCTCTGGTTCTTCAGCCTAGTTCGTTCTGGGACTTCAAGAGAATTAAGTGTCTTCTGTGGCTAATAAATGGAAGCCTGGATTCCCTCACCTGGAAAAGGACTTTTGACACGGAAGAGTGCTCAGCAATTATAAGAGCATTTGAGTACAAACCAAAGGCATAAATGAAAAGAATTGCTGGTTTCAAGTCTTGCTTTTGAGGCATTTAGTGTTACAGTACCTTGATGCCTTACAGAGCACCCAGATTAAGACCAAATCTGCAAGGCTGTACTGAAAGATAAAACACAAAGCCCTCTTATTACCTAAGTCCTGCTTAAGCCTTCAAAATAGACTTCAAGTACAGCTGGAGTGCTGCACTTACCTCCTGCTTGGGGGACTTTCCACGATACAGTCACTTAATTTCAGGGTATGTCAGAGCTTTTTCTTACATGTCCTGAAGGAAGTCATGGGCCAGGATAAGCCACTTTGGATCAGACAGCAGAAAAGCGATTGTAGTTTCATTTTTCCTCTCTGTCTTTTGTTTTTCCTCTCGTTAGCAGGCACTATCAAGTAGGCTTCCAGTCATCTAATCCCTGCTCAGAGCTCTCTCTGAGAACCACGTGAAGCCGGAGGTAAAATTATTCATATACTCATGTTTATCATTGTCCGGAAAGCAAAGAGTTCAAACCAAATCTGCCAAAGACAAAAGAGATTGAGCTACTGCCGTGATGACCTACTTTTAATAAGTGAACCGTCCAGGACTGAGTGGGTGGGGTGAATGTGTCAGGTCCCTGGAGCACAGCTGGGAGATCTCCTATAGCAAAGGATGCTCCAGGGTCTTCTCACCCTTCAGATACTGACCTCTAAACAGAGACGTGACTAGATCACAAAGAACTGGCATGGTTTTCACGTGTTTACCAACACACAACAGTAGCACTGAAGATGCAGCAGCCCAGGCTTTATCGCATGCCGGGGTCCAGAGGACTTGTAGTCAGTTCTTAGGTTATCCCGAAGTTTCATTTTCACTGCTGTAGGGACAAGGACTATCTATGAAGAAGAATGTGGTCTAATGCAGATATCAACTTCTTGATATGATCTATCAGCCCTTCCTCCCTCACATCTGTACTGTCACAAAGCAACTCCTTGAAATAGCTAGAAGAGCTTGTTTCAAATGAGCTCAGATATTTCCGCACTGTACTGCAAGGTAAGCAGCAGCACCGGCATCCCCGAAACCAACACAACTGAGGCAACATCCTCTGTGCTCTCACCTACCCAAAGCAAGCATCCTTGCTGTGTGCTTCCCTGAATCACCACCACGCTGTATGCATGCTCTCCCTGTCCCCTCATTGCAGCCCTCTCATCTTCCCACCCTTCATGGCTTAGACAGGGTCCTGGAGATCACCTACAGCATTAATCTGTCCTTAATTCTCTTTTTCCTCCTCTGTCTCCTAACTTAAGTGGGGAGTTTTCGGTGCTTGTCTCTACCCTGCCAGACCCCTTGGCCACAGAGGACAGAAGGATCACACAAAGAAGAGAGGTGTATTTCTAAGGGGTTGATGGAGTGTCCTTCAGTCATTCCTAGGAAAGTAATAATGAGCAGTGAGCACACAGCCAAACCACAGCCATGAAGAGCTTGGGGATGTCCCTTTTATTTCTTCCCTCACTGAAATCCCATTTCTACTCCTGCTAGCAAAGCTGTAGACACTTTGGTACCTAGGTGGGTACCTAAGAAACCGTTGACTGTGGCCAGTGACAGAGAGGACCATTGCTTACCTTACTTTCATGCACCTTGCTAATATTTGACTTGCTTAGGACATTGCTTCAAGTTCCTCCTCCTGATCCTAGCTGAGACCTCTGTAGAACCTCTGAGGACCAGCTCTCCTGGCTGCCAGAGATGGCCTGAGGACACTTGGTTTTCAGAGGAAAGCTGACACATTTAACACTGTCTAATCTTGTTTTCTTCTATGCTGCTGAAAATTGAGTCCATCATGTCTCTTGCTGGCTGTCCCAAAGCTGTGGTCATTGATGGAAAAAGTATCCTGGACACTCAGCATCCTCTGGAGAATGGATGCTATGGTGGAAAGCCATCATTCTGAGAATTTTGTGGCTGTGATACAAAGGATGTGACAACGGTTCCCTTAACAAGAGCCTGATACGTTTCCATCAGCCAGCACTGATGGTAAATGCACTCTCATCAGATGTTTTCATAGCACTGAGAAGAAAAAGTTTTGACTTTTCACCTTAACCACTAAAAGAAAGCAAGCCAGCAAACCCACTCCTCACCCAAAATATCCACCACAAAGAAGTCAGGTCTGAAATGTTACCGTCAGCAGCCTTGGCTCTCCCCAGCTTACATTAACTCTGCAACAGAGAAGATACATTTCTGGGAAATTTAGAAGGAGCGTGCACACCACAGCACCCATCTAAATAACTCATTATTAGCAAAATTTCACTGGGAAATAACACCGTCTGCTGGCGTCCTTGTTTCTTTTGAATAGGCTGATTCAAAAGAATTAACAGGCCAGGTCATGTGAGAAACACAGAGAGAATTCAGAGAAATAGAACAAAGACCTTCATGGGTCATTTTTGCCTCATGCCTGCTCCTAGATAGGGTACAGAGGAGAGGTAAAAAATACAGAAAGGGCTGGGGTTTTGCTGGCCGTTCCCATCTGGGAGGTGGCACTGGTGCAAACCAAACGCAGGAGGTATATCAGTGCTCATTTTGTGGCACCAAGAAGGCTGCAGCGTGGCCTCAGCACACAGTGGAGTGGTGGGACGGCGGCAGAGCATCCCTGATGGCTGCTCAGCATCCCCGTGTTGGGTCAGCAGGGAGGCAGAATGGGCTAAGTCAGAGTTAGTGGGCTTAGCCCACGACAGTCTTCGATCTCTTCCTTGGTTTCCCGGCCCCATTTGCTAAACCACCTATGACTTCTCTCAAAGCCTTTCTTGGAAAAAGCACCACTGAGATTGTGAAGACCACTAATGAGCACCTGCCCATGCTTTTGGTGAGAGTCCCCTTGGTGCTTACATTTCCACCAGTGGTTCTGTGCACATCTACCAGATAGCACAGCTCCTGAAATCTCCTCCTTCGGCTAAGTCTTCACCAACTAGACCTACTTCTGACATTAATTCATGCCATGTCTTGGAGAAGGCTCTCCAATAGGACAAATCTCCACCTTTTCCCTTGCCAGGTCTTATCTGTCCTTTCTCAACATATGCCTTCCAGACAGGTCCAGGTGCAAAAGATACCTTGAGACAAGATGCCTGGGGACTTATAACATCGGGATGTGTGACTGGTTACCCAAGAGCTAGACATTGCCCTTCTATGTCTCTACACTTCAGTCCTGTGTCTACAAAAGAGTGAAAGTTTTTCCTTTTTAGACCACAATAAAGACAAATACATTAAAAACTATGAGGTGCTAACATACTGGATGTGAGACGTGTGCCTCAGACAACCTGATCTGTTGGGCTTTCCTCCTCTAGACTTCCCCAAGTAAAGGAGGCTATTTGCTGCCAGGAGTTGATCCCTTTTAGGAGTTCATACAGCACCCACGGGGTTTCTGTGTTGGACACTCAGCACTTCTGAAATACTAGTGACAATCTGCTTTGAGTTACTGCAGAGTATAGCCCAGGATCAAAGTTATCAGGTAAAACTTCTCACCTCCTTACCGTTACATGAGCCAACATTCATTTAAGATTAAAATCTGCATTATCATCACAGTGTCTTATTGCTCTTTCTGACAAACTCTTCGGTTTGAAAAATAGGAATCTGTGGCTATCTGTCTGCTGGAACGGCATAGATAATAAAAAATAAAATAAAAGCCAACCAACCAAACAAACAAAAACCAACCAAATGATTTCTGGACTCCTGGGAAGAGAGTTCAAACCTACCATGAGTGCAAGATCACTAGATCAAATGCAAGAGCCCTTACCAGCTGGGCTGCTGGAGCCCATTTATTTGAAGGAGGTGACTATGTCTCCAAGGAAAACATCTGCCCCACCTCAGCAGGCATTATCAGCATCTTCTAGCCATGATGCTTATCTCAGATTTCAGTTATGCTGCAGCTTAAATCTTGGTACAGACATCAGCCATGGGAGGACACCATGGTGTGAACTGTCAGCAGCAAGGCTCAAAACCCAGATCTAAAACTGAAAAAAAAACATATCATTTTCAAAACAAAAAAGCCCTGCCCAGCAGCAGCAGCAGATCAATCAACCTCCCAGTCATCTTGTCTTTAGAGTACCCTCTAGTGGGGTGCAAGTTTCTGTGATGAATACCAGTGCAAGTTACAAAGATAAATGTGAGCACACTTGAAATCCTGCTGATCTCTTAACCTCTGTGAGTCTCCTGGGTAACGTCTTCTGCTAAACCCAACTGAACTTAAACTAATATTCTTTTAAGTGGGAAGACAGTAAATACAGGGTATATGTAAATACACTACAGAGCCCCATGTCATTTGGTTGCCCAAAGAAGTCATGGATCCTCCATCCCTGGAGATATTCAAAAGCTATCTGGCCAAGGTCCTGTGCAACCAGCTTCATGTGGCCCTGCTTGAGCAAGGAGGTTGGACAACACAACCTCCAGAGGTCCCTTCCAACCTCAACTGTTCTGTGATTCTGTGATTTTACATATTACTACTGTTGCTTTTCCTTCGTTTTTCCCCATGCAATTAATTGATGTTATCGAAGGATCTAGGAATGGCAGGACACGTGTGCCAGCAGTTCTGCAACCCCCAGGCTGCCCAGTTTTTCTCCAAGAGTGGTCAACAGCTAATGCTCAGGTGTAGGAACAGGCCAACCTTGGAGCTGGCTTTCAGTGATGCCTGTTTCAGGGAGAGTTACTAGAGTTGGTGTCTGTGCAGAAGCCGGTGAAGGGGTATAGTTTTCACACAAGAAACGAGGGACTGCTCTCCAGGAAAGGGGAGGACCTTTAGCTCACAAATGACTTTGTATTTTTCTAGCAGTTTCAAAGCACCACACCTCTCACGCATTGTCAACTAGAGCGTGGGGTCACACACCACGAACCTTTTGGCTATGGAGCTGGCTGGGGAAGTTTTCACCCACTCCCACCCCTCCGCCACCCACCCCACCTCTTCCCCTCTACTGCTGTGTTCACTCAGCCCTTCACGCAGCCATGCCCTGAGAAAATTATGCCTCTTACAGGCATCCTTTTGGTTTTTTTTCTTTTTTCTTTCTTTCTTTTTTTTTTCTTTCTTTTTTTTTCCCCCCCAGTTTTGCTTTGCTTGTTTTTCTTAAATCCAGCCTGCTTTGCTGCTCTGGCTGAGGGCACGGTGAGGCCATCAGTTGAGTCAGCAAAGCGAGGAAGCCATAACCTGGGGTGGGGAGGCAGGACACAAGCAGGAGGGAGGCAGAGTGTGGGAACCAGCCGATGAGGGCAGGCAGCAACTTTGTTTCCCTCAACCTATGCCCTAAAATGCATTTGATGCATCTGCTTAAACTGATTATTTTGAATGCCACCTGCTGCTGACAAAACATAATATTGAGCCTGAAATAACTGAATAGGGACCGAGGAAAAGCTTTGAACCTTTACAAAATCACAGTTGAGCAAACTTTATGGATTAGAAATACATTTTGCGTTGTATGTTTGGTTGGTCCTTGGTATGAGACTGACAACTCTTGGAGGGTACTGCAACAAGACTAGTGCTAAGACCAGCATCGTAATTGATTCATAGATTGAAATGGACAATACATACCTCCAGTCAAGGAGTTCCAAGAAAGTAAAATCAGACTGGACCTTGTAGAGAGAGTCTCCCATAATTACTCAGCCTTTTCAGGGAGATATGCACTGTCACACAGTGTTTTGCAAGATTTGCTCACTACATTTCCTGTCCTCTTCTGCGGAGGCCGGGGAGCTCCCGAGTTGGAAGTGTGTGACAGCCGAGCAGGCAGATCTCTCTCAGGAACAGGTGGTTCGGGTGGTGTCGGACGCGTCATATAGTAGAAGTGATGAAGTGACCTCTCTGGTACTTTCCAACAAAAAGAAAAAGCCCAGTTTTAGTACTATTTTACCGTCAAAAATTACCTAACCTGCTGTATTTTCTTCTTTATTTTTCAAGGACATTGACTCATTAACTGAGTTTCAACCAATTCAAAACAAAGAGTATTTTACCTCCTTTTGCAGCAGCTATTAAACATGTTCCCTAGTTATTTTATTCCCACACCTCATTTAAATTAACAATAAACTGCAAATAATCGTCCTTAAAAACCAAAAACAGAGACCAAATACTTTGCGAATGAAACTCTTCAGAAAGGCCCATTGCCCAGGCAAAACGCTCAATCAGTTTAATTTTTTTTTTTTTTCTTACTGAAAATGTGGGTGGTTTTCAAATACAGGAAAGAAAACACGATGGCTTGTGGTGATATTTTCCACCAGAAAGATGCAGCTTTAAGGGCTTTTGGTTTCCAAATACCTACACCCACAGGAGTGGCCTTGTCTGTTGTAGAAGGCAATGCCTGATTAGCCGAACAAGTCAAGTTAAGTGACAATAATAACATACAGCAGTTGATGCGTGTTTCAGTGGAAGCTCTGTGTCAGCTGGGTAATTAATACGGCAGCTGCCTCCCAGACTACGGCACTGTCGGCTTTAAATATGCAAAAGTCTGGTGCGAAAAACAAGGGGAAAATCTGTTCTCCATGTCCCTGGTGGGTAGGATCTGGTTGGAGATGTCCGTGCTCCTTGCAGGGGGGTTGGACGAGATGACCTTTGAAGGTGCCTTCCAACCCAAACCATTCCATGAATCTGTAACATGACTTTGTCATTGCACAGCCAAATGTTTTGCTGCGAGACGATGCAAGCTGAAGCCTTTTTCTGCCCCTACATCAGAACTAAGTGGTGTGATGCACTGTTTTGTGTGTGGTACACAGAAGCTAATCCCGAGCCTAAATATTTGCAGATCTGTGATATTTCCTATAGGCAAAGTGATCCTCATGTAGACCACTGCTGTGTCATGCTCTGTCCCTCAGGTGGGAACTCACATAAAAACTCTTCAGTTGGGTCTGTTGTGACAGACGAGAGGTAATGGTTTTAAAATAGAGGGAGGTAGATTTAGATTGGATATTAGGAAAAAAATTTTTACACTGAAGGTGATGGAACACTGGCACAGGTTGCCCAGAGAGGTGGTGGATGCCCCATCCCTGGAAACATTCCAGGCCAGGTTGGATGGGGGTCAGAGCAACCTGGTCTGGTTGGAGATGTCCCTGCTCCTTGCAAGGGAGTTGGACTAGATGGCCTTTAAAGGCCCCTTCCAAGCCTAACTATTCTACGATTCTGTGATATGGCAGGGGACAATATCAGTGGGGCCAGGGAGTGCAGGAGAGACCCTGGGGCTGCATCGCCACTGCCGATACGCCACTACGATGCCAGAAGCTTGCACTCATCCAGTCTAAGTACAGGTGGCTACGATGGTCCTCCTACCACCATGATCCTGTGCAAATTGTAGCAACAGCATCAGCAACCAGTGGAACTGAGTATTTAAGCCTGGGATGGGTATGCATGGGTTTTTAATTATCTATATCTCACCCTCACTTGGGGTGAAAGAACCTCTTCTGCATGCTTTTAGTATCAACACCACACCCCACCTATGCCCAATACAACGCACCCTGATGCAGACAGGAAGGACAGATATGTAAGTTAATGGTATGTGAGCAATTAACATACAAAATTGTCTGCCTCATGAAATGTCTTTTTCTCTCCTGCTGGCAATAGGAACAGGTATAGTCGCCTCAAACTGTTCCAGAAAATAGGAGAGAACCACTCTTTGAAATAAATTAATTTCCTCTGATTTCCAAAAACCCAGCAGCCTTTCCTTTCGCCTTGCTTTGCCTCCCCTTTCTTCATTTTGATGCATAGTTTACATTTTAGGAACCAGCAGCAAGGGAAAAATAATCACAACGGTATTCAAAGAGCCATCCCAGTCTGTTCAAAGTGGATGCTTACAGGTCCTAAAATTTTTAAATGCCTTATTTGGATGATCTCAAACAAAACATCTCTTCTACAGGTCTGGCAGCTGGCATGTTCTGCACCTCTAATGGTGCATTGACCTTTTAGAGAAACACCATTCCAGATTCTTCACCAGAGTCTTAGGATCCACAGAAGGTACCTGAATCTGGGACCTGGCCTCATGTCATCTATGGGTACGTGCTTCACAGGGATAGCGTGCTTCTGTAGGGTGGGGGGATTTTGCACGATCTTCTCCGAACCCCTTTGTCACCCACACTTCTGGGGTTTCCTTTCCTTCTTGTTGCTCCTCTCCCAGGTTCCCAGGCCAGTGTCCCCCTCCAAATCCCCCTGTCCACAACCCCCAGCCTCATACTTAATCTTATGGCACAAGAGGAAGCCACGGGACCAGTGGAGCTGAGAAGCAATCCCAGGGGATGTCCCAGGCAAAACCCACCTCTGACACCCTCAAGTCCTGAAAGTGGTTTAGGAAGAGAGGAAACGGCCTCAAGTTGCGGCAGGGGAGGTTTAGGTTGGACATTAGGAAACACTTATTTACTGAAAGAGCGGTCAGGCACTGGAACAGGCTGCCCAAGGAAGTGGTGGAAGGACCATCCCTGGAGGTGTTCAAAGAACGTGTAGACTTGGCACTCCAGGACATGGTTTAGTGGACATGGTGGTGTTAGGTTGGTGGTTAGACTAGATGATCTTGGAGGTCTTTTCCAGCCTTAAACATTCTAAGATTCTATGGTGCACTGAACAGCTACCACCTGGCCTTCTTTCATCCAACAGCCTGGTCCAAGGTTGGGCCTGCCTGGAAGAGAAATGTTTCAAACACCTGTGGCCAAGAACATAACATGATGGGACAGATGAACAAGGAAAGACTTCCCTGCTGACTTCCCCTCTGAATCCCTCAGCAAGACGGCCGGCTAGCCACAATGACAAGGCTCTGCATCCTGAAAAAATTCCGATTTTCCTCATTATTTCATTCTTTTGGGTGAGGATTTCTTTGCAGCCATGGTTTCCATGACCGCAAAAGGGGGCTCTGTGCACACAGCCCCCAAAAGCAGGGCTGGACATGATCCTCACCTGTCCCTGTCCCCCCCAACCCCAGCCAGTACCAAGCCCCCGAGGATCGGGCCCTTTGGGGGTGGGGGGGGGAACACGGGAGGAGGCCCGGAGGGCGGAGAGGGGGATGCGGTGGGGCGCGGAGCGGGGTGGGGCCGAGGAGGAGGAGGAGGAAGAGGCGGTAAGGGCAGCCCCGGCCGCGGCGGGGCGGCGGCTGCGGTGGGGAGCGCTGCGCCGAGCCGAGCCGAGCCGAGCCGGGCTGGGCTGGGCTGAGCCGAGCTGGGCTTTACTGGGCGGAGCCCAGCCGAGCCGGGCTGGACTGGGCTCGAACCGTGTCAAAGCCGAGCTGAACTGAACCAGGGTACCCTGAGCCGAGCTGAGCTAAACTAGGCTGCGCCGAGCCGAGGTGAGCCGAGCTCAACTGAACCAGGCTGCGCTGAGCCGAGCTGAGCTGAGCAAGGCTGCGCCGAACCGAGCTGATCCGAGCTGAACCGGGCTGATCCGAGTCGAGCTAAGCCGAGCCGATCTGAGCGGAGCCCAGCTGAGCCGAGGCGGGCAGGCAGCAGGTACTGGGCGATGTGTTTGGGACCGGGGGGAGAGCGACAGCGAGAACATTTGGGGCACTCCTTGGTGCTGCTGGCATCTCCTTTTACCGGGGATGCTACTCAGCAACCCCTGCTTCAGCCATCGGTTCTTGTTCTGTTACGGGATTTTAAAGCTGCCGACTTGCCATCTAGCCGAAGATCCCTCTTTTATTTTTTTTCTTAAATAAGAGTTTAAAATTACTTTCACGTTCTACACCTTCGCGAGTGTTTGTGGTTTCACAATCACATTTTCCTGCCTTTAAAACAGTGTTGTTTTCTCCCATGTGCCTTCATGCAATACAAAGAGGAGGGGGAAATGAGAAAAACGATGAAAACCGACTATAACCCAAGTGTTATTCAACACAATAAACAAACTGGGGAAAATATAGAGGGAAAATACTTTCCTCTGCTAGGTTCTGTGATGTTTTGTAGGTGTTTCTTGGTTACAGCAGAATGCAATCAGGCAGCAGATAGAAGTCTAGTTTTAGGGGAGATATTGTTCTCAGTAGCCAGGTATATAATTTCCGGATGGAACTGGTAATATTCTACAAACTAACTCTGTGGGAAGTTTGAAAGCAGATTTGAGCGGTGAAGAGAAATGAACTGTCTCCATCCCTCCTCCGCTGCGTAGCGTTGTGAGCTGCATTTCCTTTTGAAGGAAGGGACTCAAAAACCCAGCCGGGCTGCTTGGTCTTCAGACTTGGGTTGTGTTCCCTGCATGCACGTTGAATGCTAATGAAGTTAAACTCTTGGGTGTAATCGGATCCTTTTTAATTGTAACAGCAATGCAAGTAACTAACTTCTCAGCCGTACTTTTCTCTAGTCTCCAACGGTGTGACACTTTGTAGGGGTGGAAAGCTTTTTACTGGCTCTTTCTTTAATTTCCACCGATGAAACAACAGTAGCAAAGAAAATGACTTCAGCAGCTGAAAGCCACACAATTGAGTCATGCTAATAGCAGATTATTTAGTAGGGTTACTCGGGCAGGAAGAGATAAAGTTTCACTGAACTTGCTATTAAAAAAAAAAAAAAAGGGGGGTGGAGAAGCAGAACTATTTGCAGTGAGTAGGGCAATGCTCTGACTTTTGTATTTTTGAACAGCCAAATCCTTGAGGTCCTGGACCTTTGTTTTTTTTTATTTTTTTATTATTATTATTATTATTATTATTGATTGAAGAAAGGACTCCACATCCCAGTTGAGGCCACCAGGCATTTCTGAGTTTCTGGGGAATGTACTTTGGGAGCTGAGTCGAGGGACCAGCATGGAGCACCTCCTCCAGGGAGGTTCCCGTCCCACCTGGTTGCGCTGGAGCAGGGCTGCATTCAGCTGGAGGTATCAGATGGCCTCCTAAGCTGCTTTCCCAGAGCTCATAGTCCCACTGAGTTGCCACTGGCTGAATGCCTGATATGAGAGTTGAATCTGGATCCCAGTGTGGGGATCTGGGTTGTTGCCTCTGTTTCTTCTTTGGTGTCTAGGCTGTACATCAAAGAAGACTTTGAAGTCCACCAGCCAAAACTCCCTGAGCCATACTGAATCCCTCATTCTCCTCACGTGACTTTTTGGCCAACCTCTGTGAGGACACATGGTGAATGAAGGAAGAAATGCTCAGCCTGTGCAGAGGTTTCTGAGTTGAAAGACTCCCTGCTTTAAGCCGAAGCCAGTCACACTGGCATAGGCAATGCAGAGCTTAGACTTTCTCCCCACTTCTAGGTGTCCTTTGGGATTTTTGTTTTCAAAACCCTATAAAGGATTCAGATCAGGATTCCTATCTTGAACCTCCATCCTGCATCTCAGTGGGCCCCTGTGCTCAGGCTGTTCTCATAGTCCCACTGCCACACTGGGTAAAACTTTTCTTTTTTTTTTTTTTCACATCAAAGAGAGCTATGAACAGAGGGTTATTACACTGCCAAGGTGGAGCTAACTAGTTTTTTTTTTTCTGCCTCAAATGTGTTTCCTCTCAAAGAAAGTCACTCACTTGACTTTCAGAGCTTCTCACGGATGCGCTGTGTGCCTCACCATCACATCAGAGCTGGAGGGCCTCAAAGAAAAGGTTTAGAGGGAGAGACAAGGAAGGAGGGATGGAGGGAAGGAGAGCCCCAGCAGCTTAGCTTCCCAGCATGACAAGTATTTATTTTGCCTCCTTGGGATCGTTTTCAGGTTAGTCTCTGTATATCCTCCTGCTTTGTTCTGAAGAGGGTGGTGTGGTGAATATAATTTCTGATGGCAACTTTTTGGTTTCTTCTCTTACTGGCTGGGTTTCATTGCGAAGAGCTCCGCAGCCGCCTAGGAAGGAGGACAAGTACTAACCACCTTCCCAGGCTTTGTCAGGAGGGCTGCTCTGTAGGAACTGCTCTTGGCTTTTTATGTATATGTTTGTGGATCTAAGTTAAAACACTTTTGGCTGCAAATTCTACTGTTTCTTCCCCATTTTGCTGAAGCCAGGATTTGTGTAAGCAAAATGTTGTTCTTTGCCTAAGCTTTGAAAAAGTGATTCTCAAAATAGAAAAGGAAGAGAAAGTCAATACAGTAGCATGAACATCCAAAATTTGTATGTGTGAAATCGTCTCTAGTACTAACCAGAGCTTTGATCCGGTCATCACAGGTACCTACAGCTTAGCGTGCATGCACAGTTCCCTCACAGGGTTACTCACGTGCCATCCGCCCATTCTCACACAGAAATGTTCGCTGGATTACATTTCTGATGGAGATTAGAAGGCAGTCTGTGTCAGCCTGCGCGTTCACCGTGACAGGTTGTTTCCATTCCACGGTGTTGTTCTCTCTTTGTCTGCACTTGCATCCTAACCAGAGCATCTGACTCCTGGTTGTAGGCTTGACTGGAAGGAAAATATTGGCAAAGGCAGTGTAAACTGCAAACCCTTCTCTCTAGCCAATTGCAAAGTGCTTTGTGTATCGTTGCTTGTTTGTGCTAATTTTGTGATTTATCAGGCCTGATGGAGATTTTTAATTTCTCACCCCCAAACAGATCACATCCAACAGCAGAGATAACGTTTATTAACTTCGATGATGTGTATGGAACAAACCCAGATTGCTTTTCAAATCACGCACAGCTGTTTTAGCAATGGATAATTCCTCTGGTTTGTCTTGTTCCTTGTAGCAACACCATTGCTTTGGAGCAGCTTGCAGGGGCATAACTATACCATCCCGTTTTGGGATAATTTAAATTCCACCTATGTATAAGAATACTTTCCTGCGTTTGCTCCTC
This sequence comes from Chlamydotis macqueenii, assembly GCF_036417535.1. Lineage (NCBI taxonomy): Eukaryota > Metazoa > Chordata > Aves > Otidiformes > Otididae > Chlamydotis > Chlamydotis macqueenii. The sequence continues at coordinate 4,503,925 of NC_141556.1, read as the reverse complement.
TTGGGCACAAATGCTGAATGGAGGAAGTGTACGGTTGTATAGGACGTACCCAGGGCGGGATGAAAAGAAAATGGTGCAGCTTTCACGTAACCGTACCTTGTCTCTCTCACCGCGGTGCCATGTGTGTGGTGCGGATGTAGGGTTCAGTTATCTCTCAAGTGAATTTCTTGATACTTATCTGAGCCATACAGAGCCCTGAGATTTACAGGCGATAAACTCTACATAATATTTTCCTGATTTTTGTGAATGGTCATTTCCACAGCACGTTTGACCTGTTTTGGGCTGGATTGCTTCGCAGTAATCAGCTGCCTCGATATTATGTCTTTCAATTTGCCTGGCATTCATTCTAAAGAAGTGTATCCCCTTTTCCTTATTATTGTCAAGTACAAATGTCCCATTTATCTGCAGAAGATACAACACAGTCAGAGCATATGCATAGGAAATACCAACCCTAAAAGACAAAAAAAATTCCAGTTGATAAATGAGTGAGAACAGGGATGTTATGAATTTTGCAGCCATCCGTGTATCATACTCAGCCTGATTATGTTGCTCCTGTAACTTCTGTTACGTCTACTGAACTTGCCATTTCATCAGGGAAGTGAAGGAGTCTTAATGCTGAGACCATTTTAGGGCATCCTCACCCTGTCAAAGGGAGGAGAAGGGCCAGCGGGTACAGCTCATTCTGTGAGCACTTCGTGCTGTATCCTGTGTTTCTCGTGCATGGCCAAGTGTTTTGACCTACAGAAGTTTGACTGGCACTCTGTCACTAAGCTGCCGAGTGCCTGACCTGCATGTCAGTCTGGACCTGGCTATAAAACAGGGGTAAAACCTCCACGCTTTGCGTAAAGATTACAGAGAAAGTAGCTCTGAACTGCCTGGGAGGTGCTTGCAGACAAAAAGCGGCGTCTCAGCCAGCAGAACAGTGTGAAAAACCTCAGGATATGTACAAACCAGGCCGTGAGCTTCACTAAGCAGTGTTACTGGGGCTGTGTGTAGAATTCAAATGAAACAGAGCAGAAAAAAATGTTCTGCCCCATTATTTCCCATTCTGTCGCCCAAGGCCAGGGCACTCTTGCCCTTCCGTCGGGAGATGACGCCACTTCTTCAGGAGCAAAAGAGACTCTTAATGGAGAAACTCTATCTTTCAAGGCTTTTTTTTTTTTATTTTTAATTTACATCTCATCAGTAATGCCTGATGAATACCTGAGTTTAGAAAAAGATAAAAGCCCTACATCTTATCCCCACTAATTACGAACTAGAAAAACAGAAAAAAAAGCAATTAGAAGAAGTGTATTTTGGTGAGAAATATGTATCAGTTTACAAAGTACTGGTGCGTTGAAATTGTCTCCTAGCATAGACAGGCCATCTACAATGATGGAAAATTGAAACAGTTTTTGTCCAGGATTGCCAGACCATGAACAGTTAAAGGAAATAATTTAATGTGACATCAAAGAGAGGTGCCTATAGCGGATCTATATCTTCCATGATATGTAAAGGAATTCAAAGGTGGCGATAAAAATCTTTCTGTACTTAGCACATTATAATTATCAGCAAACATGACAGCAGGAGGACTCTCTTCATAATTACGGCTGCCCTGACCAGGAGCTAAGGATGAGATAGTGCATGAACGTGTAAAAGAAGTTGATCCTAAGGAGTTTACAATGTACGTAAGAATGAGTTGTAGCAAAGGTAGAAAAGCCTTGTACATATGGAAGTAGAAATGGTGAAAGAAGGAGATGGAAGGAAGGAGGAAGTCTTGCAACCTTGTGAGTTGCAAGGAAAAAATTTTTTACAGTGACTGTGGTGGACCACTGGCACAAGTTGCCCAGAGAGGTGATGGATGCCCCCTCCCTGGAAACATTTAAGACCAGGTTGGATGAGGCTCTGAGCAACCTGATCTGGCTGGAGATGTCTCTGCTTCTTGCAGGGGCATTGGAGTGGATGGCCTTTAAAGGTCCCTTCCAACCCAAACCATTCTATGATTCTATCACAGCTCTTTATGGGCATAGTGACATGCTCCCAGCTAAGGTGTTAGAAGAGCAAGGTCTAAGCTGGAAGCTTCAGGGTTACAGGTTCAGTTGTTTTTAGAGGATGAGAGGAATAAAGGTGTTTTCCTTTCCAAAACACAGAAAATGTTCCCTTTTTTTTTAGTTAGTGGAAGTAGTTTGTCCACAACAAAAATTTTTTTATTCTGAATGCTGTATTTTGTGTCATAGGAATTTAGTTAGAGATGGTACACGCTGTTCCGTTCAGTTCATTTCCTGGAGCTTCCAACATACACCATGACTTCTTTAAGTGGTGCAGAAAGGTGCTGGCTCCATCTCCAGAGTACCTGGCAATCGCATTCATGGAAGATGTGGTCCTGTAGATAAACCTGGTTGACTGAAAGAATGAGGATATTAGGGAAGCGTATCTATAGTTTCCATGAGGTGTTATGATAGACTGGCTGAATCAAAACATTCCAGACTTTGCACCTCAGTTTCCTAGAGGAAAAAAAAAAACATAACTTATCTTCAGAAATTTTTTTTTTCTTTTAGTTGGAAAAGTGGTTCTATATCAAATATGATAGAATTTTCTATGGCAATAAAAAAACCACTGACTCACCATCTGCTGCTCATGGAGAGTTTTATCATTTAGAAAGGTAGGAAAATTATGTTTGAAACCGGTTTGAAAAGGTCATTACAGGCACTGGTGGTAACATGGGAGGAGATGTGAGTGTGCCTGCAGAAGTGGATCACTGAGTGGAGGAGGAAGGGTAGACCTCAGACTCCTCACGACAGCAGTCTGGGGCAGGAAAAACCCTCTGTAGACAGACAGCCTGAAAAGAAGGCGCTGGTTACAACGAGGTGGTTAGAAGATAGATAGGTGTATGGTGAGAGGTGGGTGTGAGGCAGGGGGAGGCTCGTACATTCCTCCCTACTGCAGAAGGGTGAAGATTTAAGCTAGAGATTCACCTGTGTTTAGGTCTAGCACATTTTACAGAAGTGCTCTTCAGTGTTCTTGAAACTTTGGTCCTTTCCTTGGCTTCGTTAGTATCATTTCTGGCCATGAGGATTCCTGATTACACAGCTTGCCAGAATGACTAAGATGAGAACATCCTTGATCTTGCTCCTTGTAAGAAAGATAAGGACACCTCCAGAAAATGTGTCTGGAGCAGAGTGAGCTAGTTACCTCCTGTTAGGTGATGTATGAGGCATAAGATCTTTCCATCTGTTTCCTCTTCATGGAAAGGAGGCCTTATAGCCCCAGAACCAGAGCATATCCACTTGAACTCTGCCATAATGATCTAGTTTGGGATGTCCCTGCTCCTTGCAGGGGGGTTGGACTAGATGACCTTTGAAGGTCCCTTCCAACCCTAACCATTCTATGATTCTATGAGTCTATAATGTAAGCGTGACTTTTCCTCAAACTCCTACCTTACGGACAATATGGAGCTGCTGTTTACTTTCAGAGTGGATGGTGAGGTCTCCGAAAATCCAGGCAAACTTCGTGAACCCAAATGTTCATCTTATGTAGCTCAAACCAGTTCCCAGTCCAAACTAAAGCAATGGTGCATAGTCCTTTTTCCCCAGTGATTTATTTTCCTTGCTGGACAATTTTTGTTGTTAAGCAAAGGACTGAGATCTGCTTCCTGCTCTTTCCTGCTGGGCAGGATGTACAGCTCCACCTGATAGTTGGTGTGAGCCTCTGGATGTGTCCTGAGAGCAAGCGTGTCCCATTCTTTATTGTGTGTCTGGAGTTACTGGCTATGCTAATAAAACAACAGGGCTGAGCACTGTGCTGCGGTCAGCAAGACCATTTAAGTGTCAGCACAGTCCCAGGTCTGGTCATGGCCTCTTTGAGCAGAGCCCTGGCAGGCGCACTTTGAGCGGTAGCTTGTGGTAGGAACTGTTCCCTGTAAACAGGATGGACCAGGATCTTTCAAGGATGGGAGACATACCTAAGGTTTTTTTGGTTCACTCAGTGTGGGACATGCACTGCTGATCTCAACAGTATTGGCTTCACTTCACAAGATCAAAGTACCTAGTTTGGGTTTAGTTGAACCTTCGTGACCGTCACAGGACGGAAAGGAGATACGTCCTTGCCCTTAGGAAGGGATGTAGCTGTAAAGGGGTAATGAACCTAATGAATTGTCCTTGTGTGCTGCATATGGCAAGTTTTGAAACTTAGAAGAGGAGAGAAGAAATGGCTTTCCCTGGTCACCAGCATGGACCTGCTCCTCACCGCTCTGTCTGGGTCAAGTGTTGTGGACTCAATCACAACCCTAAAAAGTCATCTATGAGGGCATAGACTCCTCTGGACTCCTCTGTTTCTTACCTTGATAAGCATGAGGCATTTGAAAGATCCAGTAACAGTACAGCAGACAACTTACAGCCCAAACAATAGCTCTAAGTCAAACACAGATTCCTCTTCTGTCATAACGCCTGGAAATGTCATTGCAGAGCAGACACCCGCCCAGGCCAGGAGATGCAATTCCTCCCTTGTATGCCATTGCACCATGTGTTTTCTGGAAAAGCAAATAAACCCAGTGCATCCCAACAAGCAGGAGGGCTGTCGCACCACTGTAAATGCACGCATTTGCTGAGAGTGTGGATTTAATGCAGCTCATCTCGGGGATGCGAGGATCAAGGGTGAAAGAGCATGTATTCTGAAAGCAGAATGGCTGTAGGGCTTTGGCTGACTCATTGTTTTGTGAAGTTATTCTGGGGTTCTTTTTTTTCTGTGCGAGAAGAACCCCTCTAACAAATGTAATCATAGATTTGGACTGACAGTAAGGTTGTTCTTGGGTTTGGCAGGTGTATATTTGTCCCTCTCTGTCCTCACGGATGCAGTAACTCACCACTTTGAACCCAGTTCCATCCTTGGGACCAAGCACGCAGCAGCGGTATCCTCACCATGAGCTAAATGTCTCTGTCTGAGAGTCCAAATTTAACTTTAACCTAAATAAACTGCCCGAGTATGTGGCCTTAATTTTATTTATTAATTTAAAAACAAAACAAAAAAAAAAGAGAATTGCTAGTGGCAGCAGGATTATCTGCAAACACACGCTTGTAAGGCTGGAGCAACTTCCCTGAAACGTGCAGGCTTGTTGCAGCTTTGCCTTGGCACAAGAGAAGTCCTAATTCACCTTGGTCTTTTAATGACCCCGTGATTTTATAAATAGCAGGTAACAATCTACAGGGATACTAGTGACACCACAGCCAGCAACGGGATGGCTGTCACATTAACGAAAAGGCCAAGCTTTGGAGTTGTCTAGCTCTGCCGATCCCCGTGAACCTCTCTCCGGACTTGTGCAAGTGCATTGGGAGCAGAAACTTAACTTCTGTTTTGTTTCAAAACTAGACTTGCATATGATTAATTTTTTTTTACTGGGATCCAAGCTCCTTTTCTGCTGAGGAGGTTTTTTGATGTGGTCATTTGATTTTGCTGTGGAGTTTCTATGTACTGTCGAGCCTGCCGCTCTTACGTAAATCAGCAGTACAAGTCAGGAATGGCTGCGGTGCGAAAGAGTCAGTCTGAGCAAAAGAGGAGGCATTTTGGGTCCGATACGCTGAAAACAGAAAGAACAGCTGAGGCTTACAGAGATTTGTTCTGACTTGTGGATGGGATTTAGACAAGGTCGTACCCGACTTATCCACGGAAAACAGAGAGACAAATGCTGCTGTGGGAGTCACCGTTATTTGTCTCGAAGGACTGTGCGCGTGTTGAGAGCTGAATTTACCCAGGTTTTCCCCTCCCACCCTTGCTGTAACACTTGCTATTTGTTTTAATTTATAACCTTGGTGAAATAGTAAAATATATGCATCCTCCAGCTTCCCTTTTCAGCTCCCCTGTCCTCTCCTCCCCCTCGTACGAGGGGAGGGTGTTTGTCTGGGCAACTACAGATATTGTGATTAAAACCTTTGAACAAATTAGATAGAGAAGGTCTCTTGAAGACGGCTCTGTTTCCCCCTGTGCCCCCCTTCGTCAAAGCAAAGTGTTTCTCTGTAATGTACATTCTAGTAAAATTAGAAATTGGTGCTTTTACCAAATCTTATCATTAGAAAATTTGTTTATACTGCTTATGTCAGTTTTTCCAGTTTCTAGTTATTAGCGTTGTCCTTCTGCCTTATTTATAGACGAGATTCAAACCTGGTTGAAAGTAAAATGAAAGTTTCAGTGAGTTTTGGTTCAGAATCTGTTGTACTTTGGCAAAGTTGTAAACCATCACTGTGTCTTCAGCTCATTCATCTCTCTCTGCAATACATGTGCTAGTTCATTTGGGTCTCCATGCAGAAAAAGACCCATAAGCTGATCTCTGAATTTGCTTAACTGCTGGCAGGTGAGACACCACAGCTGGGAGCCATCTCCTCTTGTCTCAGAAACCTAAATGCCAGACAGACATCTCCACCTGAACTATCTGCCTGGTCTCTGTCGGCTGTGGGGAGAAAGAGGCGTTTGAGGTCACCAGGCATTTGACCCATTTTAGTCAGCTACATGGAGATAATGGAAATTGAAAACCCAGCAGGTCTCTTTCTTTCTGTCATTTATGAAGGGAGCCTGGGGTGAATAGTCCATATGCAGATGCATGTGGAGTAGGTAGTAGAGTGAATTTCTAAAGTTAGGTGTCGGTAATCCCAGATGTATGTTGATTTGTTTGGGCAAAGAGGGGAGGGAATGGGACCTCCAGTGCATCAGGATCAATAGATGGACCCATACCGCTGTGGGAGAAGTTGTCATACAGTAGTTCCTGGGGACCCGCAGGCCCTTTTGGCAGAGGACTGTCCTGGTTTAAACCAGGTTAAACCACGACCATGTTGTACCACAACAAGGAACTTGGTAGCAGAAGCATCACCAGCTACAGCCCCATATGCTTATGGTCCTCTCTTGCTAATCACACAGAGGGAGGCCGTAGTGGTGGATGAGGAGGGAGCAGAGGGCAGTGGCATGGTAGACAAGGAGGACGTGGTGTTAATTAGTTGGGCTTTGGACCACGGTACTGATGTGACCCTCTAAATTCAACCCTTTCAGGGAATGCCATATGTGCTTACTGAAGTCCTAGTAGCCACCAATATGCCTCTTCATGGACCAGCTCCCACTTGCACAGCTGCTGTGGCTCTACAGTTCTGTGTTAGACAACAGCTATGCTGTCACCTCAGAAAACGGATTTTTTTTCCTTTTGGGAGTGGTGGGGAAGGGATGGTGACTGATTGTAACCTTTGTCATCTCTAGAGCAAAGCATTGCCTTGATTTCTTTGGTCAATCCTTCCTTTTCTGTGAAAGGGACCCAATTTGTCCAAAATGAACAATCATCTGTTGCGTCTTGACAAATGCTGCTATGGCTGTAACTCATACCATCATACAGAGGTGACGCAGCTTTTGAGCTAGTCCCTGTCTGAGATTTTGTGAGCGTGCCAGGGCTACCTGTGCTATTGCAACCGGATATCTGAGTGCATAACTGAGATTTTCTCTGGCCCGTGGTGCACGCAGGAGGGACAGCACATCTTCCTCGCGCTCTGCATTGCTTATCTGAGCTAGGAGAGTGGTTCTGAGGTGAACCCTGCGTGGTTCCTGGGGGTTGTGAGCCACAGTAATACTGAGACGTCTAGTGTAGGATGGACTGAGCGTGTGTTTGCTTTGTGTGAGGCTCTGTGCCACCTCCTGAGCTCAGGCGACAGCACGAGGCAGGGCTAGTTAGTAGGGAAAACAGTGTGAGTTTTGGGGAAAAGGGGGGCAGATATTGTCTGCACGATCACAACTTAGCTCTTCACACAGATGAACCAACCCAAACCTGAAACCAAAACCAAAACAAAAAACTGATTCTCTGGCCTAAAACAAATTTGGCCTGTGTTTTGTATTACATTCTTCCACCCACTGTGTGTCCTATATCCACCCAGTCAGGGGGATAACTAAGGGCAGAAGCACAGAAAGAAACTGGCAGACAAATGACCTCTCGGAGAGTTGGTGTGAGCTAAGTGGTAAGTGGGGTGGAAAGATACGAAGAGGCAGAGATGGGCAGTCTCTCAGGAACCCACTTGAGGCTGTGATGCTGAGAACAGAGCACCAAGCTATAAGTGGGAAGAGGGCTTTCAGCCTACCTACAGCCAGAGCATCTTTATTTAAATAGAATTATAGTTTTAAATTTACTCTGGTCTGACTGAGGAAGACGGAATGATGTGTCAGAGTTTATTTAAGGAGGTGGCTGGAGTCCAGAGGCATTGGGAGTGGGAAAGACACAGAGGTTGGTGTTGCGATGGTGTTGACAAGAGAGGGCACAGGTGTGGCATCTGCAGAAGGAAGCCCTGAGATTGATGGAAATTAAAAAAAAAAAAAAAAAAAAAAACCTCATTCAGGATCATTTTGATGAAGCTGTGCAAGCGAAGGCTGTTGGAGCAGAGAACGAAGGCAGAAGCTGCAGGTTTGCCAGCTTCTGCTGTGCAAAATAATTCTTTCTGCTTTTAAGTTGTTTAAGAACAAACATGAAATTGCTAAGGTGTGGAGAAGACTGAATTATCTGAAATATCTGTAGCAATGTTCCTTGTAAAGCTTGAGCTGGGCCAGGTGCTTACAGGGGTAGAAATTCCCACAGACTTACTGGTAGGACTGCAGGGAAAGGAGAAAGCAGTTGAGAGCTGTGGTCCAGGGCTGGGATCATGCTGTTGATGTGCCTAAAAATGAAGTTATCTGGCAGTCTGGCATCTTTTTGCAATTCCTACCTGCTGTGCCTAATAGGAAATGTACAATGCTGGAAAGGAGCAAGGCGAAAACACTAATTCTGCTTAAATAATAGAGCGAGCTCTGGAGAAACATGGGACAATCCTAGATCAAAATTGGTTTCCTAAAATACATCTACAAAGTTCTTTGTGTCACACAGAAGTACAGTGAGAATGTCCAATGTGGACTCCAGTTACAATCCAAGGCTCTTCTGTGACAAATTTATCCACGTTTTTTGAGGAATATGTGGTAACACCAAGCACACAAGAACCTTTGTTCCTGACAGATGGCTAGAGAGATACGTCAATGATGATGTAGACATAGTTTGCCAGGAGGCAGAGGGATGAGAAAAATGCTCTTTTCCAGGCCAACATTTCTGTGATTCTGGGTCCAAATACCCTTAGCAGATTTCCAGATAGATGACATACCTCTACTGCTGAACAAGGTTAACCGTAGGCATGAAACTCTGCCTGGAGAAGGAAGGATGTTAATATGTCCCATTATGGTTCTGCACCATCCTTGGGACTTTTTTTTTTAAGGGAAAGGAAGTAAAAAATAGGTGAAGATGGTGGCACTGGCAGGAAGTTCAGTTCATGAACGACCATCCTGATACAAGATGGTGAAGTATTTGAAGCAACCTCCATCTGTGTCATTTAAAAAAAAAAAAAACACTAAAACAACAAAATGTAACAAAAAGTCTGTGAAACAGTGCCAAAATCTTACAGAAATACAGGAACTACTGGGCTAACGAACAGGAGGCCAAAGGAAAAGAGATATTGTAGCTGCATTTCAGTTCAAGATATTTTTATTTCCCTCATTACATTGAAAAGCTCTATGACAACATTTTGTGTGCGGTGTGTAAAAAAACTGGGCACTGTTGCTTGAAGTTTGTCCTGTGTTTGTTAGAAGGCAACTAAAACCTAAAAAAAGGAGTCAGTATTAAAAATTAAAAATAAATACAACAGGGATAATGACTTTGAAAGCATTTATTTTGAGTTTGTGTGGGCCAAGTGTTGCCAAAATTGAATGATACAGGAGATTAAATTAACTAGAAGCTCCCTAGGAAAATAAGAAAGGAAAACCAATAAGTTGCTTTTAATAATCTGAACCCAAATGTAAAAAAAAATGCACAAAAAAGAAAATAGTTACAAAGGTGATTAAACTGAATAGTTGTGTGTGTTTCACACAAAGCAAGTTTGCTTTCTTTCATGACCAGATATCACAAATGTTCATTAAATGTGTGGGGGGGAAGGGTTATGACCTAGCTTCAGGGCCAGGATCCGGAGGGGTTTATTCCCAATAGAGATTTGGTGGGTTTGCTCTGCTTCTCTTTCCAGTTTGTGAAAATAAGACGGGTTTATCTTGAAAAGTCTTACCTCTCCAGAGGGAGATAAATTCACATTGTCTACCGGAAAACAAAAGGCATATCTAAAAGATTCTCCTTTTGATGGGAGACTTTGTCTCCTGTATGAGGAAATTATGACAGGAGCTGGGGTGACAGCTCATATGTGCACTGCAGTTGTCTGCACACATTCATGTGAATTCGCCCTTAATCTCTTCACCGACAGCAAGGCCATGGTTTCCCAGTCTCTTTATCCCAACCAAAATGCAGTTGCTGCAGACCATCCCCCATGTCATCATTCCTGCTTAGCGCAGGCCCCCGCATCCGTGCCGTGTCAGTCAGATCAGGGAATGGATGCAGCTGCAAACTCCATTGTTAAGGAAAGAAAAGAAGAAGATCCCATACCGTGCACAGATGCCAAACTCCTGGAAGAGGTTGAGAACCTGCAGTGTGAAATGAGGTGGAAAGCTGAGCTGCATCTTTGGACATAGCCTGCGTTTAGGTCAGGTTAAAGCAATTGTTATGCGGAGACCTAAGGATAGAAAAGCACAAATTCCCTGTTTTTAAGACCCAGCTATACATGTGTCTGCTAGAATGGCTGTAGATTCCGTCCTAGAGTCCATGGACGTATGCAATGACCACTGGCATTCTGAGCAGCAATTTTTCTGCAGTTTCCCCAGTGGGGCAAATACCAACCATTTCACAGCTGCAAATCTGTTTACCTGGATTAATTCCACTGTAGCTAAATCACGTATAAGATCTGAAAATAGACCTGAGGCTCCAGTCTTGTCTTGTGCGCAACAAATGCAACAGGAAGAAACCATGTGAACTTATCAGAGTCCAAACAGCTGTGTTTGTAGGCTATATTTGAGACCAGGTCCTGTTACAGATACACGCGACTTGTTCTAAAAACAGCATCGCAAGATGGCCCAGAGACTTTTAAAGAGAAATGCCCACTCCTGTGCCTGCCATGGGCCCCGGAAAAGTTTGCATGGAAAGCATCACCTATTTTTGAAATCAAGTTGTTTCATGAACTTTTGGGAGGCACTCTAGTTGCCATTGTAGTTGCACTCGAGCTGCCATTGTACCAGTCCCATCAGAGACTGCTGGTCCTGCTTTTCCTCACCCTCTTCCTCTGTCACCTTTGTGAGATGCTGCAGATGGGGCGGTATGGAAAAAGGGAAAATTAAACAGCTATGCAAATTCCCCTCCTTTTCCTCCTCCTCTGATCCACACACTTGTAAAAGGAAAGGGAGAAATGTTGGGTGGCACTCAAGGGGTTTCTGAACTTTCTCCTTTATGACCAGGCTGGTTTGATTTCCATGGATATAACAAGTGATATGGGCACCCAAAATGAAAGTCACTCGAGAGTTGTTTAGATCCCTGTTCCCTACTCCATGGTTTGTGGCATATGAGTCATCAGAGGGCAGAGATAGGGACCCCAGTCATTGCTGTTGGCATTCGGTGTCACCCTTGAAATCTACAGGAAGACCCTGAGGTGTGTTGAGTTATGCTCGTGTGCAGGTATCTACCAGCTATATAAACAGATCTTTGCAGGGTCAGGACCTGCCTTTTTGGCTGGGAGATGCCTTTCAGGGGGTGAAGGAAAGTTCATGCCCTTCAGCTATAACTCCTAGTTACTTTCCCTCTTGGTGATGCTGATCCTCGGATTATTAACTCATTTTTCATGCACAGTTTTGCCTTAAAAAGGGAAGAGAACTGGAAAAATTCCCTCTGACCTCTTGAAAACAAGGGTTTGATGACATTAGGAAAGCAGAAATACTTCCCCTCCCCTCTCAGCTGGCCCTCATTCAATAAATTGCCATCTTTACTGCATTATGCACGCATCCATTTTCATTCAGCAACACACGAAATCATAAATCCTACTAAAGGCAGATGTCCTCAACACAGTTCTTCTGCCGACTAGGAGCAGGAGCTCATGTCTTCCTCTCTCCTTAACCACAATTGATTAAGGATATTAAGGAGTTCATTACTTCCTAGTATAATCCAGGAATTATTTCCATATGTTGCATTATTCTCTGGTGTGGGCAAAGCTCCCTTGTGCCAGTGAAGCGGGGTGCAGCGTCATTGAACCCCAGCTACACTGTATTTGGTGCTTTTTTGGAGGAGAGGATGCAGGAGAGAGGCCCTTTATAGAAAGATGCATTTCATCCTTAGTTTTCAAATAGCTTCCAGTATCCTTTCCACAGGGAAATTAAGCAGGCGCTCTCCATACCCATTGCAGCTGCTTCTAGTGTTAAATTAAACTGCTGCTGTTACAGTGAGCCATTGCTGAAGCTGGGTTTTGTTGTTCCTTAATTGTTTATGGCTGTGGATGCAAGCCAAGTAGTGATCCTGTAGTGGCAAATGCCGGAGATATGACCTGGAAAACAGATATTTGGGCCAAAGCCAAGGTGGTTTCAGGAAAGACAGTGGGAAAGAAGCAGGAAACCAGTTATCTGTCTGATTTATTGGGCAGAGTGAAGAAATTCACCCCAGGGCAGAGTGCTCACACGACGCTAGTACAACAGTAAACTCTGATTTTAGCTAGCTTTTAGCCAGCCTTTGCAAGACTTCTATGGACAGCTGTTGATTTGCTTCTGCTGACACTAGATATGCCAAACTTACGTGCTTTGCAGCTGGGTAGAAAACCCTCGACTGTTTGCTGGTGGCTGGAGAACATCTCACGCAATAGACTGGTTGATGTCAAGCATAAGTCTTTTAGATCTGATACAATGCAGGGGATTTTTTGAAATTTAATGTTTTGAGGAATCTGATCAAAACCAGATCTCTGCAGTGGAGCTGCTCCACGTGAACAGATCATCCCCGGGCATTGCCCTTTGCTCTCAAAGGAGAGAAAAGAGTTCATCATATGCTAACGGAAGGGTCTAAAATGGGTCCAGCTCATGATCTGAGGGTGCCAGTTTCTCTCCGTTCCTCTCGCGGAAGCCCAGGTAACTGCCTCACGTGAGACACAAGATGCTGTAGACATCTAGGATTAGGTGAGGTCTGTCCCACTCATGTTTTCACAGAATCACAGGCTGGTTGAGCTTGGAAGGGACCTCTGGGCGTCATCTTGTCTGGCTCTTCTACTCAAGCAGGGCCACCTGGTGCCTGTGGCCCAGGACCATGTCCAGATGGCTTTTGAATGTCTCCAAGGACGAAGACTCCACAACCTTTCTGGGAAACCTGTTAATTAAGTTCTTGATTGCACAGAGCCAAAATAAAGTAATGCACTGGAGAGGAGAGAGATGGTGTCTGGTATTTAAGAAAAGTTTTAAATGTCACTGTTTAGGTAGCAGATCCACAGATTGGAATATGCGTCTTGTAGCACATCCAACCAGAGATATTGGGAGCGGTGATGTGAGTATTTATCAGGACAAAGTGCCTTCACAGTTTTAACTGTGTTGTAACTACACTGATTTCATTGAAATGTGATGAATGCTAGGCTCAATCTTTTAGCCCTGATTTTGTTTCTTTAGTTCTTGGGCCAATAGTCTTGCTACATTTTGGTGCTGAGGAGTCATCAAAAAACCTTTGGCTTCCTTTGGCAACACTCATGTTCTTAGGTGCCCAACATGTTCACTAGTAATTCTGGCTAGCACTCTGAGTTTTTCAAAGTGAGTTTTAAAAGTCTTCGTAAGGGAATGCTTTCAGCCCTCCCTCCACTTCTCCCTCCCATCCATGGAACAATAGGCTCTCAAAGCCAAGGGTATGAGAACTGAGGATTAGGAAGAGGATACATAATTTTCTCTTGCCCAGTAGTCACCAGAAGTATTAGTGGGGTGTGGTATAGGCAGAGAGAATACATCTCCGTTCACACAAAGAAGATGCAGATATTTTGGTTGTTGGCCTTAGTCTTTGGGTCTTGTTAGCTTTCCACACTGATGGTACATTATATAGAAAACATGCAACTACTTGGATTTCCTTTCTGCTGCCAGAGACCCTTTTATTTGTTTTTCCTTTTGTCTTTAGCCTAAGTACGCTTCTTATTTTTTGAAACAAAGGAAATGGCTAAATAATTACATCAAACAGAGGAGGGAAATATATGTACATATATTTCTTCCTGTTAGAGATTTTTTTGCTACCAAATTTGATCAGATATCTCTGTTTCTGTCAGTTCTGGAAGAAATTTTTAGCCTTTTCATGCCATGGACCACTCATAAACTATTCATTGTACTATTATGCAGTGCCACATATGCCCCTCTTCATAGAGCAACCTGTGCCTGTATATCTGTAGGTCCCTTCCAACCCTAACTGTTCTGTGATTCTGTAATTCTAAATGCAAGTGGCTTTCCAGAGAAAGTTCATCAGGCACTTGGCTATCGTGTATCCATAACACCCTTCAGGGAGATGCCATCCTCACCCAGAGAAGAACAGGATTGTCCTAATCTTCTGCATCCAGCCCCAGGTGGTGCTTTGCCTTTCACACTAGCTTCTGTAAAACTGCAATATTGCCGATGGTTTCCCAGCTGAGTGCAATGCCACATACAGGGGTCCTTAGACAGTCTTCAGAGGAGGTCTGATAGCTGCTGGTGGCCCATGATCTGTGAATTCTTAGGGATACGCAGTAGACAGATTACAGGATATGTTTCTCTCTTTCTGTCCTATCCTGTCTTCTCCAGAAACCTAGTGGTTTTCTTCTCTTTTAAGCGCACTATCCAACACAATTTATGAGACCTTGCCGTTTTCCTGAACACTCAGCACAGTTGTTAGCTAACCTCCCCTGGAGATCAGATGGAAAGGAGAGTCGTCCTATTCTGTCCATTGTACAGATTGGCCTTACATAGGGTAATAAATTCATGGAGAACTCCTGGAAAGCCTCTCCTGCAAAAATATCTTATCAGAGAATAGCTGCAGTTGGCTGCATGGGCCGTCTGTTTGCAAAAGTGTCAGAAAGTGAGCGCTCAGCACTTGTGAATATTCAGTCCAGAGTAGCTGGTGTTTCATTCCCAGTGCTAACTGTAGCTGTTTGTCTCCATTTTATAAAACAGGAAGAAGGAGAAGATCTCACCATATCCAGGACACAAGCGAAGCAACAATCCGCTGCAACCTGGCCACACACTAACAAAAAGTTGTTCTGACTTTTACCATCACCCTAGACTTTTGCACAAGGGGCTGATGGAAACTCATCGCTCCACACTGCTAGGTAAGAAAGAAGACACTCAAGCAAGAGGCTACATCTTGGTTTCTCAACTTTTCCTGTCTCCTTGACGGTCTTGCCTCCTGTTTCCTTGAACAGAGAATCCAAGTTTTAAATTCAGCCCAGCCAGAGGAGCAGTTATCCTCATTCTTTCAGCCGAGAAAACCCTTTCCATGTTGTTCACAACTGTGATGAAAAGAGAAGGCTCTCTTGCCAGAGACTGAACGTGTCTGTCAGGAAAATACCATTTAGAGGTAAGAAAATGCCATTCTCAGCAAATACTCTGGATCTCCTTCTGTGGAAGGCTAGAGAAGCTTCCCTCAGGACAGAGCATTTTATGTGTAAAAAGGAGCAGAGACTGGGGCTGCATCCCACACCACAAGTCATTCAACTTTTTGATGTTGTAGTTGAACGAGATATTGTTATCAATATATTTGACAGATATCAGCTGGTGATAGAACTCATGTCTTTTAACTTTGGTGGTCCAAGACAGACATCTGCAGCTGTGTTCAAAGTGCCTCTTGCTCCCCGTCGACTAGAAGGGGAGCCGAGAATTACAAGCTCAGAAGTTGACACAAAAGTTGAGTGTTACATCCCAGTTCTTGGGCCCAGATGGCACAATGATGGGCACCAGCTACAGCAGTTAATAATTTCTGGCTTCGCTAAATCTTCTCTCTGGAAGCTCTGAAAGAGCTTACAGACAAGACCAACCCGAAGGCTTTGTTGTGTTTCCGGGAATCTTGATTTTATATGTTTCTGTTTTCAGCTGCTTAAAATTATCCTGCGATCCATTTTTATTTTTTGCTCCACCCTCTACACAATGTGGTTCATATGAGATGAATTTTCTCTTTATAGCTTCACTTATGAATATGGGTCAGCACCCAGGCAGTTGAATGCCCAAGATCATTTCCAAGCTGGATATAAATAGTACACAGTTATTTCACAGTTTCATGTTCAGCTTGTAGACTTCCAACAGCCTTGTATTCCCGAAACCCTTTCTATTCTCATAGCATTTGTTTCTTGAAGGCGTGACTCAACATAAATTACAACAGAGGTTATCCCAGTCAAGAAAGTCCCGATTTGGCTTCTGTGTATTGTCATTCTCATTCCTGACGACTGGCGTTGAGTCACTAGTGCTCAAAACTGCTCTTGTGGGTCTTTCCAGCCCTGTGATGAGTTCAGCTATGCGGTAAAGCCGGCAGCTGGGTTGCGCTACCTTACGCACGTTGAGCGGCGCTTGGTCAGTCCGTCATCTTGCTAGACAGTGAAGGAAGTCCGAGAGTCTCCAGTTGGATGGATAATTAACGGCCAGTTTACCCCTGTCCGACAGAGATAAGAGGCTAGTTAAAACCAAGGGGGTTTTTAGACTCTTCCCAAATATCGTCTGTCTTTTTTTTTTTGACACAGGACTTGTCATGTCTCCCTTTCTGCGTATTGGTTTATCCAACTATGACAGTGGCCCTTACCTGCCCTCCCAGGGGGAGGTGATTAACCCTTACTGTGCTGTGATGGTTAAAGAAGCCGTGGAGTCAGGTAAGTGGGGACGTGTTAAATATGCCTGTGAGCTTTTATAAGACACGTGTGCACCTTACTGTGTCATTTCAGGTGTGTAGGAAGCACACTGGTAAAGCTTTATGAAGGTTTGTGAAGTGTTTTTTTTTTGTGTGCCAGCACAGCGCAAGTTTGTGTTTGGCATGACCTGCAAGACAACCTGATTTTAGGATGATACGCAACAAATCTACGTCTTCAGTTTGAGATTATTATCAACGGAATTACAGGTCCCGGTGTCTGACAGAGCAGATGAGCTGAGCTGTATTCAGTTTCGCTTTTCTATGAGCAGTTGCTGGTTTGTCAGTGGGACTCCAGATGGATGAAATCTGTGTCCTAGAAATATCCTGGGAGGGCTGTCTTTGTTGATCACATTTTTTTGAGGAACTGACAAGTCCAGCAACTTCCATTATTTAAAAAAAAACAGCTCTCAAACAGCCCCAGTCTTTTCAGAGAGAGTTAATTTCTCTGTGTAGTTGCTGTACTCTGTAAAATGTTTGAAAGTGAAACCTCCTGCTAAGCTGTTTTCTGTGCCTAGATAGATGAACTGTTGCACACTTTTCCTGATTGAACAACATTGATGAGTGCTCATTGGGAAAACATTTCTTATATGTCTTATGCATTGAAAACAGTCCCAGTGAGAGATGAAAAGTTCTTCAGTTCTGCTTTTCAAGAATTACGAAGATCAAGACCCTCAGTGTTAGTGAATTCCTCGTATTGGCTGTTATTTATCTTATATCTTCGATAAATTCCTAATTTGACTGCTGCGATTCTTTAAAAAATTAAATCAACTCAGAAATCCCTTTTTATACTTTGAGAGTCCCCATGATTCTAATCTCCAGAGGATGCTAAAGCAGATTAAAAAAAAAAAAGAAATTTCAGAATTTTAAAATAATTTAGTGTTTCATTGGATTTTTTTGTTTGTTTGTTTGTTTGTTTTTTAAGAGTCAGCATTTATCATATTGAATTTTATCTTGGCTTAAGTGATACTTTAAATGATTCTGGAAGATGTAGTGGCTGGTAGATCAAAAGGAAAGAAAATACTGAATGACAAGATATCCCCAAGATCTCATTTTTTACTGAAAGTATTTTCTATTTCAGCTCTGTGCAGGGCTTGAGTGTTTGCTGTAATGAGGCCTTTGAAAGCCATAACTCAAATTGAAGTCTCTCAGTTCAAAAGTGAATAAAATCAATTTGGTCAGAACAGACCTGTATTTATTCGTCTTACACAGAGCTGAAGGCATCTTGTGACATCTAGCAAACTCAAATGTACTAACTAAGGGATATAATTGTTGTGCTTCTGATAATATATTATTATTATTATTATTATTATTATTATTATTATTATTATTATTATTATTATTATTATTATTATACCTCCACCAACCAGAAGTAAAAAAGTGTGTTTGGGGGGTACTTTTCTCCATTAGTGAGGACCGAATATGGGAAAAATGACATCCTGCTGTTAGAATTCTGTTTGCTGGGGTATAATTGCACTCGTCTAGCGACTGCTCAGAGCACGGTGGGGCAGCCAGAGGGACTCCTTGCCATGTCAGTGACAGCAGCAGGAACCTCCTGAGATCGATTCACCTCCAGACTCCCCTTTTAGGATGGGTTGAACCACCCTTGGGAGGTGTTAATCTGCTGCAGGTGGAGGGTGTTTAAGTGTGTGGATGGCCAACTTTACTTTAAGGTGACTAAGACAAGATGAGGCCACGGTGGGATCCATCTCCCTTGTAATTCCAGTCTTCTGCAAGGATATTGATATCTCAGGAAGTCAGCTACCTCTGCATTATAGCCCAGGGGAACAAACAGAGATTTCCGTGGTGGGATTCATCTTGAGGAAGACATCCATAATGGCTCTGATGAATCATAGCCTGGAAAAGCTCAGTACTCTCCACTGGGCAGTTTAGACATTCCACTCAGAGGTACACGTTCTACATTCAGTGAGATGAGCCCGACACTAAATGCCAGAAATGCTCTCAACAGGATCATCCCAAGGAGCTGCCGTGCTCAAAGAGGCTTAGAGAAGGCAAAAGGCAGTGAAGGTCTCAGGATAAACATTACATTAGCTGAGTATATTTAAAATAGCTGCATCCCTACTTTGTGGTTTTTTAGGGTTTTTTTTTTTTATCATAGTTTGCTTTCTGGTTCCCTGGTTTCACAAAGCACGTGCTACTCAATAGTAATGGGATTCAAAAAAATATTTGTATCAGTGCCCTAACATGCAATTTCTGGCTGAAGTGGCATGTCCAAGGAGCAGGAGTGAACCACCAGCACTGCTGGTAAGAGATGCAAACTATCCTGACTCCCAGACACACGGCCATTAAGATTTTTCCAGCGCAAATGATCGCTGTATAGCAGTGAGTGTGGAATACATGGCAGGGCATGCCTAAACCCAGAGCTGAATTCAGGATAGATCCAGTCCTAAATCCCTGCAAGCTCTGTACTGGAAGCAGTTTGATGGATGACTCTGCTTTGACTTTTGCCATGTCCTATTACGAATCGGATATATACCATGTTTAGTGTTAGCAAAGTGTCAGGGGTTTTTTTTGTTTGTTTATTTTTTTTCAAACAGAGCAGTGGTAGATGATAAATGTGTTTGGGGAGGGGGGAGGGAATTTAACTCTGACTTTGGGTTCATGTGACCAGCTGTGATGAATGAGTCAGAGGTCCCTCGGGGTCTGGGAGTGATGTACATCATCTGTGGACACGGAGGTGTCACAACAAGGCCACTCTAAAGAATTTCAGAAGCTCAGGAAAGATCTTTTATTTTTTCCATTTGCTTTTGTAAAAGGGACCTTGGTATTTTATGATATAATCTTTAAAAAAAAAAACAAAAAAAAAAAATCCCACACCTCCATACAGTTAGCAGTGTTATAGCAATTTATTACTGATGACAAAGCATTTCAGAGATCATAGGCGCCTCTGAGGTATTAAAAAAAAAAAAAAATCTGCCCTTTAAAATGGCTTCTGCCTTCACAAGCCACCCAGCCTGATGCCATTTTACCACCTGTCTTGGTGACATTTGCTTCGTGAAAGATCTTGCTCCATGTTTGAACTGCACAAGCCTCCAGGAAAAGCACTCCTAGCTACGGTGGAAGCTGCTGCCCGGGAAAGACAGATGCTATTTTATTTTTCAGGAACCCAGGGTTAGATTAATCCCTGGCAGAATTCCACAGACGTCAGCGGGGATGCACCGGGAGTGACTGTCTGATCCCATATATTGGCCGGTTCATTCACATTCCAGGGTTTGTTTATTTAAGCCTTATGTTTGGGAGTGCAATGCAAACAAAAGGACTTATTTTGCAAGTGCTGGGTTTCACATCCATAGAGTTTCACTGATGTAGCAAAGAAATAATGGTCCTTACTGAGATTTCTGTTCTCTGTGATGCTGGGAAGTTTATATCGCATTTTTATGTCTGATTTTTCCTGCTTTTGTTGAAAGGGTGCTTTCAATACATATTGGCAAGCTGGATGGGAATGAATTAAGGCTGCAGTCAACGAGCTCAGTATATAGAATCATAGAATCATAGAATCACAGAATGATTTGGGTTGGAAGGGACTTTTAAAGCCCATCCAGTCCAACCCCCCCGCAAGGAGCAGGGACATCTCCAACCAGATCAGGTTGCTCAGAACCCTATCCAACCTGGCCTTGAATGTTCCCAGGGATGGGAACTATGGGATACGATTGCCTAAATCTGCATATGTGAAAAGTCAACTCTACTTAAGTGATAGAGATGGATTCACCCGACATTGAGCTGCTCTAAACTTTGGGGAAACTGAATTTGAACCTAAAGTTTAGCTGCACAACTGCTTGTCCTACCAGGCAGGACAAGGTTGAGAAGTGGTTTTTGCTGATCTCAGCTTAGTTTTGCAATGCAAACCAGTGCTGACGGTCAGAGCGTGCTGCCACTTCAGTCAAGTTTATGTGATCGGACCAAGTGTAAAACTACGCTGTGAGAGTCGGGTGCAGGGTCATGGAGTGACATTTCAGCAAGTCGGTACTGGTTGCAAGATCCCGCATGCCTCTCCTCAGGAAGCTACTTTCTCGTCCTAAATCTATCTAGTGAATATAGCTTGTGTAGTGGCTCTGGCAGTCATTTCTCCAGGGTATGGGGCGGTGAAGGGAGATTTTTTGTCATAATGTCACAGCCCTGATATTTGTTCTCTCCCCAGTAAACATTCTCTCATTTCCTGAGATGAATATTACACAATCAAGAGTCACTGTTTCCTTTTTTCTCCTTCTGTCATGCCTCCAATAACTTTGGAGTCTGTTCACCAGTTTTAATCCATCCTGAAGGTGAGGCACAAGCCTCAGAAATCCTGGAGCTCCTGCCTGTGTAAATCAAAGCTGAGCAGAGAGAAGAAATCTGAATTAGTCCTCCCATCTAGGGAAGGATTTTCTCCAACACGTGTGACGTTCCAGGCTATCGGCTGCATGTGCTTTTCCAGCTGGGTGGGATAAGGGAAAGCCTGGGATTATTGGAAATAGGAGCAGGGTCTTTAGGAGACGAGAGTCGCAGGTCTGCTGCTCACATGACTGCTTTTTATTCTCTTATTCCTCCAGCTTTGCCATTTGATGGGTTGAAAATTTGCAGAGGGTAACTGTGAACTAGAATTTACCTTGAGTAAGTGTCCGGTCCTGTAAGAAATAAAATGAGCTGTATGAAATAAATAAAACTGGCTGAGACTCTTTTCGGAGAGAACTAGCTAGACATAACTCTGCAAGCTAATGCTAAGCCTCAGAGATATTCATTTTTTTACCAAACACCACTTTAAGATGTGTCTACTGTGAAGGAAGATTAATTAATGCACGAGGAAGAAGTGCAGGAAAAGTTTACGAGGTTGAAAACTGTGTGTCGCTATGGATGTGGTTGCAGGTCTGCAAGACAGTTCATGAAGTGACGTCCCTGAGATAGCTGAGATACACAAACTGACTGGACATGCCCTCTAGCTGAACCTTAGTCACAAATTGCACCCAGCTTTTGGGGGGATTGAAGCAAATCCGTTCCATTTTGCATTGCTGTGGGACAGATGATACATCTAGCTGGTTATCTCTGATGAGATTCACCTGATTAGATGTGAGTATCTATGGTGTTAGTCTGCATTTGAGATCTACTCAATAGAGTTAATGGAGTCAAGGGTGGAAATTATATTTTCTAAGGTAGATGTCTGTATTTGGTCAAACGAACACACCCTAATTCCATTGATTTATATTGAATATACTCGCTTCACTGGCTCTGAATGGAGCCAATGTTCAGACAGCTCAGATATGGGCATATACATTGTAGACACCTAAAGTTAAGCGACATAAATCCCATCCTGTGTTTCACTTCACACAGTAACCTCCTAAGACACTCTAACATAGTCCGTTACACACCGTGCCAGGAGAGGGACCTTGAAGTGGGTAAATAACACTGATTTGTCTCAGGGACTGTGGAGTGGTGGCCTTAGTCAGATGAGAAGCAAGTCCAGTCAATCCAAACCACTTCTTGTTGACAGAAAATGGCCAAGTGTACGTGCAGAAGAAGCCCACCATGTACCCACCCTGGAATAGCACTTTTGATGCCCATATCAACAACGGCCGGGTCATGCACATCGTCGTCAAGGACAAAAGTGCCGAAATGGTTTCAGAGACCACGGTGGAACTCAAGGTGCTGGCTGAGAGATGCAAAAAGAGCAATGGGAAGACAGAGATATGGGTGAGCATCGTTAGCTCCTCTTGCAGGATGTGACGGGGAGGTACTGTGGGGCAGGGGAATGGCGTGTGTCTGTGCCGGGCTGTGACTGTAACCAGCAAAGCAGCAGGAACAGGCTGCCTTCCAAGGAATAAGGTTTTGAGTCTACTTGAATATGACTTGAAGGAAAGGCTTCCATGCCTTTTTTTTTTTTTTTTTTTTTAAGAGCATGGCACATTTATAGAACCTGCTCCTATTATATTGAAACATATGCCCTCTGTTAACAAGTATTCTGGTTCAGGTGAGCCATACCCACGTACTAATCTTCGCTTAGGAAACCCACTTGGGACAAATAGTAATATGAGTGGCTAAATGTGAATTATTTTATGTGCTCTGGGGAAACCTTTAAAAATTTAATCTAATATCAAGTAACCGATTCACAGCTGCCTAACTTCAGAGTTATGTCAGAGAAAGTCCTTTAAAATCACTGGAGGTATAGTGGAGTAAATTTGAAGTAATAGTCTTTGTAAGGTTGCTAAATGTAAGGTTGTGTTCCTTGGTACTTCAAGAAAGAAAGTTCTTGATAGTAGTTTTTAAGATGTAGTATTTAGTAGTCATGCCATGAATAACAATAAAGGGGAGACATTTTGGAGAGAAACTGATTTCCTGGATTTTTTGTTTGTTTTATTTCTTATGCCAGTTCTCAGGCTAAGCTCTTTGGATTAAGCAGAGAGTAGAAAAGTCAAAAAGGTCTTAGTTGCTTAACAGACCTAAGAGCAAGATTTGGTAGAGATTTGCACATTTAACAATTAACTTGGAAGGAATCGAGATACTTGGGTATGGAATTGAAAACCAAAAGGCTCTGCTCAGCATCACTCCAGCCCCAGACTTCAAAGCCACTGCAGCCTGGTGAGGAGGAGAGGGGACACATAGGCTGGGGTACTGCTTGCTTGCAGCAAGAGTAACAGACCTGAGGTCAAGTGGAGTTGGGAGACCTTGGTCCTGTTGTGTCCCAGCCTGGTAGCGACTCCTGAGATCTTCTCTTCACTCACTCACCAGTACAAGTCAGGGAAAGTGGTCCCAGATATCCCACCCTGCAAGAGTCATGAGGGGAGAGAATAAAATTTTTCTCACTTTTCTGTGCAAGGGCACTGTTTCACCTGCAAGGTGGAGAGGTAACCTTGCTCAGGCTGTGCTGGAAGTGGATGGGGAAGGCAGTGTTGTGGTTCCCAGGCTGAAGAAATCCTTGAATGTAGGTCCTCTTATTCCTAGGTAAATGGATCCAGATTTGCAAAGGCACCTATGGACAGAGGTTCAGATAGGTGGGAATTTCCAGGTCCAGTGGGAAGGCCAAAAAAATGCCCCATTGCAAGATTCCCTGGGAATGACAAGTTGTCTCTGTAGATAATGCTGGTCCTGAGCTGGTGTCTAAAAACCTGCCTACAGCTTCTGTGGTTTGGTCACATTTATCTCTTCTATCCTACCACTTTGAGAGTTTGATAAGAGATGACCTAGCTTCTTTTCTCTGTAGTTGCTCCTACCCTGCCTTGTTGCCCCAGATGGGTATAAGTAACCCCAAAATTAGTGTCCATTGGCACTCCTCAGTTCCCACTAGGAAAAGGAGATAGCTTGATCCATCTGAAATGATTGTTGCTTCTTTAAATGACTGTTTAATGATTGCAGAGGTCTTTTTTTCTTGTTTTTCACTTATCTCAACCAGCTAGAACTGAAACCTCAAGGGCGAATGCTGATGAATGCAAGATACTTCCTGGAAATAAGTGGCAAGTGATTTTGTTTGTTAATTGATAGATGTGATTTCTGGTTATGTGGGGCGGACATGGTGTCTCCACTGAAAGCAGAGCCTATGTTATTACTGATTTATTCATAGGAACTATTGTAGCAACTTGAAATGAACACTCCAGAAAAGCAATTTTTATTTTATGGTGGAGGTGAAGATTGACTGTTCTGTGATTTGCAAGATTTTTGGCCGTTTGGCCACTAAAATGGTAGATTTTCTCATTACACCAAGTAAGACAGAATAGATACATAAGGAGGCAGCTCCCTCTGAAATAATTTTACTTGTCTGTAAGCATGTAACATGTGCCGTGGTGTGCATTACAGCGCAGATGTAAAGGCTGGGATACAATTTACGGTTGACAACACCTAAGTATTCCAATATCTAAGTGCAAGTTGGGCTTTAAGATCAAGAGCAATCTAGGCAAAACAGGAAAAGGACCTAGACAGTGATTCATCTCATCAAATGCAGGTTTCTGCTGCAAGGTGAGCTGAGTCATTCACTGGGCTCCATTGCCTGCTCCAGCTGGACCTTCAGGGACGTGGCAGCAGCTTAGTCACCCTGGACAGGGGACACACTGTCATTGACGTGTCTTCGCTGGGCACCAAATCCCACCTAGGAGTTTGATGTCCATGCAAAATGCGTTTTGCTTTGTTGGCAAAAATGGTTTGCAATCCAAATGCCCAGTCTCATTCTCCTGTCTTTGATGACAAATGTCATCACCCTCAAATGTGGGTTGATGCTGTAGATATCTACAAGGACCTTCTATTTATAGAAGTACTGAAAGCAGGCAATAGCATGTCCATACTGATATTTTCTTCATCCATTCCTACCTTTAATGTAGAATAGACTATCGTTGCCTCCTCATATGTTGTAAGATATGAGAGGCCGAAGCATAGAAAGTACAAGTTCTGTTTGTATTACAAATAGCAAGATCAGCATCAGATCACATGGAGACCCAGTTTCCACCACCTACCTGTGTAACTTGCTGTGTTGAGTAAAACAAAACAGAGATGAAGTGTGAGATATTGTGTCTAGATTTGTAGACACACGCACATGTGTATATGCATGCATAGTCAGAATTGGTTTGTTTGCTGTTCTAAAAAGTTTAAAGGTGAAATGTGAATAATGGCATGGACACAGAAAAGAACAAAGCAATTTTTGACATGGAAAAATAACAAGAAACAGGATATCTTAGGAACATACATATGTGCTTACTCACACACAGGTACATGCACACGTAGAATTATTTACATACCCACGTATATATATGTACATCTATATTTATGCGTGTGTGTTTGTGTGCATATATAGATAATTATTTTTTTCTTTAATTTCATCTTTTTTAGTGCATGGTTCTTCAGTGCTACACAAAGTTAGATTTTATGTTTAACTGCAAATTATCTCTCCTTGGGAAATTTCTTGTCTACGTTTCAAAAGTAGCGTTATGAATATTCAAGGGAGCGCAGACTCACAAGTTTAAAGTCATTTTAGTGTCCCTCTACAAATGATAGTTTAAAAAAAAATTCAAACAAGCCTTGTGTGGCTTTCAGAAAATGGTATTTCTTAAAAATATTCATTCCCATGAGTGAATCATCAGCTTCAGTCACTTAGTATTTTCGCAGCTGCCTTTTCTCAAGGTGCCTGGTCAGGACACGATACCCTAGTAAATCTTCTGTTTCCTTTCTCCCTAGATGCAAAAGACCTGGCTGACTGCGAGACTGAAGGCTTTTTCTCCTTGCACCAGCGCAGGGGAGCCATCAAGCAGGCCAAAATCCATAATGTCAAGTGTCATGAGTTCACAGCCACCTTCTTTCCACAACCCACCTTCTGCTCTGTCTGTCATGAGTTTGTATGGTAAATGAAAACAGATCTATGCATTTTCCCCAGAATTCCAGCAGGGCTGAACCCTTGGCATCTTACATGTAGAGTTATTGTGTCACTTTAAGGATGTGGTTCACTGTTGTTATTCCAACTGTGAAAACTCCCTTCATTTTTTAGTTTATTTTTTATAAATATTTTTGTCTTTGGCCAAATGCTCAGACATTTCTCATCAGCCCGGTTTGCTATTTGGATATTGTGAAATTCAGAATGTGAATATGTGCTGAAAAGGCTGTGAAAACCACAGAGAATCGCTCCACAGTTAGATTGAATGTAGATATTTAGATTAGAGAAGTTCTATAAAGACTGATAAAAGGCAAAGCTGATTTATTCTGTTTTTTTCATAAATGTTGCTCTCCTTTCTTCTGTGGAGGCTTTCAGAAAATTCAGAATTAACCATTTATCTGTTCATTTCAGGGGTCTGAATAAACAAGGCTATCAGTGCAGACGTAAGAAACTTTTTTTTATTTATTATAATTTTTCACTTGATCTTTTCTTAAGGTATTTTTTTATTAACACCATGACACACTTGTTCTTTCAGAATGTAACGCTGCCATTCATAAGAAGTGCATTGATAAAGTAATAGCCAAGTGTACAGGATCAGCAATCAATAGCAGAGAAACAATGGTATGTATTATTATTTGACTACTTTTAAAAAACTGAGACCTCATTCAGATCTCTCCTACTTCACTGTAAAACAACTTCTGATGAAGCACAAGGTGCTACTGAACTAAAAGCTGTGTGATCTGATCTGTGCCCTTTGTTTTTTAAATTCCCAGTGGTTTCATTACCTCCTACTTGTGATTTACTCAAATGCAGTTGCTGAATAAGTAGTTGCTGAATCAGAACTGACACTTTTCTAGTGTATGAAGCATAGCTCAGAGGGAAATCGTGGACGTGAGGTGGAGATTTATTGGAGGAAATTCTTCACTATGTGATGTTAGGCAGGACATCACACTGAATTTTCAAAGCAGTACTTTAACATCCCACTCTGTGTTGTCTGAGATTTCCAGACAATTAGTGGAAGATCTAGCATCTCCACTTATTTATTTTATTTTTCTCATATCAGTTTATAATAAACCTTATTTTTTGGTGGGGAAAATGGAACTTTAACTCTTAATAGGGCTATTCCCTCTTTGTATCTCACTGCTTCTGTTTGCTTCCAGTCTCACTCTGGCTCCTGTTCTCCTTTTACAGTCTTTAGAGATGAGATTCATCTCACCTATCTTCTGACATCTGCAGGGTAGATGTATCCAACTTTGTCATCGCCTTTGACTCCCCATATACTAAAAGAGGAATAATAGAATCATAGAATCATAGAATGGTTAGGGTTGGAAGGGACCTTCAAAGGTCATCTAGTCCAACCCCCCTGCAAGGAGCAGGGACATCTCTGACTAGGTCAGGTTGCTCAGAGCCTCATCCAGCCTGGCCTTGAACGTTTCCAGAGATGGGGCCTCCACCACCTTTCTGGGCAACCTGTTCCAGTGTTCTATAACTCGCATCGTAAAAATTTTTTTCCTAATTTCTAATCTAAATCTACCCCCCTCTATTTTAAAACCATTACCTCTCATCCTATCACAACAGGCCCTACTAAACAGCCTTTCCCCATCTTTCTTGTAGGCCCCCTTGAGGTACTGGAAGACCGCTATCAGGTCTCCCCGGAGCCTCCTCTTCTGCAGGCTGAACAGCCCCAACTCTCTCAGCCTGTCCTCATAAGAGAGGTGCTCCAGCCCTTTTATCATCTTCGTGGCCCTCCTCTGGACCTTCTCCAACTGGTCCATGTCCTTCTTATGTTGGGGGCTCCAGAACTGGACACAGTACTCCAGGTGGTGTCTCACCAGGGCAGAGTAGAGGGGGAGAATCACCTCCCTCGACCTGCTGGCCACGCTCCTCTTGATGCAGCCCAGGATGCGGTTGGCCTTCTGGGCCGCAAGGGCGCATTGCCTGCTCATGTTAAGCTTCTCATCCACCAGCACTCCCAAGTCCTTCTCCTCAGGGCTGCTCTTGATCCATTCCCCGCCCAGCCTGTATTTGTGCCTGGGATTGCCATGACCCAGGTGCAGGACCTTGCACTTGGCCTGGTTGAACTTCATGAGGTTGGCACGGGCCCACCTCTCCAGCCTGTCAAGGTCCCTCTGGATGGCATCCCTCCCTTCCAGCGTGTCGACGGCACCACATAACTTGGTGTCGTCGGCGAACTTGCTGAGGGTGCACTCTATCCCACTGTCCATGTCGCCGACAAAGATGTTGAACAGGGCCGGGCCCACCACGGACCCCTGAGGGACGCCACTTGTGACCGATCTCCACATGGACATTGAGCCGTTGACCACCACTCTCTGAGTGCAGCCATCCAGCCAACTCCTTATCCACCGAGTGGTCCGTCCATCAAACCCATGTCTCTCTAGTTTAGAGAAAAGGATGTCGTGCGGGACAGTGTCAAAAGCTTTGCACAAGTCCAGGTAGATGATGTCAGTTGCTCGTCCCTTGTCCACCGATGCCGTCACCCCGTCATAGAAGGCCACCAGATTGGTCAGGCACGATCTGCCCTTGGTGAAGCCATGTTGGCTGTCACCAACCACCTCCTTGCTCTCCATGTGCCTTAGCATGGTTTCGAGGAGAATCTGCTCCATGACCTTGCCAGGCACAGAGGTGAGGCTGACCGGCCTGTAGTTACCTGGGTCTTCCTTATTCCCCTTTTTAAAAATTGGGGTTATGTTCCCTCTCTTCCAGTCAAGAATAGGTTCTTCCAAAGAGTGATTCATAACAACACATGTCGACATCCATTTTGTGGTGGAATTAATAATTATTAGAAGTACCCCTGGTTTTCCATTGAGCATTAATAGAGTCTGGGTGTGTAGCTGAGATGCAAGCAGCTATCTGGTCAGACAAATCAAGCCTAGGGATTAAATTACCCTGTTACCACTGAATTGCACAGATGTTATATACCAATATTTGGTTTTGTATATCTGAATGATCATTATAGTTTTTCCTTGGTAGTATACTTAAGGATAAAAGGGCAGTAGACATCCCATCTTCCGTGGTACAAGCCTGGGGACTGTTGGTTTTCCATGCAGAGCTGAGATGTAGAGGGGTGAATTGCCAACCTGGCTTTTCTCTTGTAGTTCCATAAAGAGCGTTTCAAGATTGACATGCCTCACCGCTTCAAAGTCTACAACTACAAGAGCCCGACTTTCTGTGATCACTGTGGCACACTCCTCTGGGGCCTTGCAAGGCAAGGATTGAAGTGTGATGGTGAGTTCCTTGTGCACGTGGCATGAGCTGAGCATGGGAGTGGGATGTTGTCTTCAGAGTTGCAATCTAAAGAGACAAATCTCATTTATCACGTTTCTCTATGAGATTTGTATGAGATGGTATCCAAAGTGGTGAAGGAGTGGTCAAGGGGACCACTCTTCAAGGAGAATCATTCTTCAAGGAGGAGGACCACTGCCAGCATATAGAAAGATATGTGGTCCAGGAAATTTGAGTCACTTCCCAGAAAGACAAGGAATATTTCAGTGCCCACCTTTGATCTTCCAAGATCACTTATTGACTTTAATACTCTATTTCCACTGTCAGACAAACCCAAGACGTTTCACCATCCTCATAATCCTATAAAAACGGGAGATCCCATTCTGTAATTACGGTTTATCCTTGAGGTGATAGTCTGTGGAGTTTTGGTAGCCTGTAGCTGCAAAGGCTGATGAATCTGGAAATACAGACTTTCGCCCAGAAGAAGATGTAAAGAAACTTTGTCTCCATAAAGAACCAAAATATAAACTGAGTGCCATCTCATGAAATATAAATGGTGCCCAGGCTTTGAGGTGTTTATGTGGCTGATCTTTGCCCTTGGCCAACAGCAACACACATTCCTGCCTAATCTAATGTCAAACCCTTAACAGCCTAGCTATCCTCTGTTGTCCTGACACCTCTTGTTCTTTCTTTCAGCGTGTAGCATGAATGTCCATCACAAGTGCCAGACAAAAGTCGCAAACCTTTGTGGAGTTAACCAGAAACTAATGGCTGAAGCTCTAGCAATGATAGAGAGCACTCAGCAGGTAAATACTTTTAAGCTATGAGTGACCTGAAGACAGGAGGATCAGTTACTCAGTTTGTTTCAGTGCAAGAAATAAGGGCATTGAGTGGAGCACTGAGGGTAACAAGCTCAAAGCAAAGAGTAGGAAATGGATCCTTCATGTAATAGGTAGTTATAGCAGTACAGCAATTTCTGGAGGCTAAAAGTTTTCACAGATTCCAGCAACAATCTCCAATGTTCATGGAAAAGAAATTCATTCACGATTAATATGATAATTAATTCTGTTAACAGAAAAGCATTGCCTTTGAATCAGGATTTCTCTGAGACGCATGTCTCTGGAGATAGGGGGAATATTCTGAGAAGATGACTTTGCATGCCTGCACTCTTTACCTGGTATCTACTTCATCTCCGTTGCAGACAGGACAGGACCTGGATGGACTCTTGCCCTGATTTGGTACAGCTGTAGTTACCTTATGTTCATAACGGAGGTTGTGTAACAGGGTCCAAGGCATAGTGATAGGAACTTGGTTTGGTCCTTTTGCTGTCACTGCCTTGCTCCATGGTTGTCACTTAGCAATTCCTTCTGTGACTCCCTGGTCTGTTTGGAATGAAACTCTGGAAAGCAGGGACTCTCATGAAGAGACATGGGCCCTGGGTAGAGGATCTAGATACTACTGTTGTATAAACAGTGTATGAACACCAGAAATTGAACTAAAAAGAAAGAAAAATATCTTATCACAAGATCATTGAGTCCAACCATAAACTTAACACTGCTAAGTCCAACAGTAAACCATGTCACTAAGCACCACATCTACACATCTTTTAAATACCTCCAGGGATGGTGACTCAACCACTTCCCTGGGCATCCTGTTTCAATGCTTGACAATCCCTTCAGTGAATAAATTTTTCCTAATTTCCAATCTAAACCTCCCTTGGTGCGACTTGAGGCCATTTCCTCTCATCCTATCACTTGTTACCTGGAAGAAGAGACCAACACCCACCTCCCTACAACCTCCTCTCAGCCTCCTCTTCTCCAGACTAAACATCCCAGTTTCCTTAGCCACTCCTCATAAGACTTGTCCTCCAGACCCCTCACCGGCTTTGTTGCTCTTCTCTAGATGTGCTTCAGCAACTTAGCATCCTTCTTGTACTGAGGGGCCCAAAACTGCACACAGTATTCAAGGTGCGGCCTCACCAGTGCTGAGTACAGGGGGATGATCACTTCCCTATTCCTACTGGCCACACAGTTCCTGACACAAGCCAGAATGCTGTTGGCCGCCTTGGCCACCTGGGCACACTGCTGGCTCGTATTCAGCCAGCTATTGACCAACACCCCCAGGTCCTTTTCCGCTGGGCAGCTTTCCGGCCACTCTTCCCCAAACCTGCAGTGTTGTATGTGGTTGTTGTGGTTCAAGGGTGTCTCATCACCCTTGAATGCAGACAAACTCTTACGTTCTGCAACATCCTGGTACAAGGAGTTCTTCAGAGTGACATCCAGACCCTGATGTCAGGGATGAGGCTGAAGCATGTTCCAGCCTGTAGTATTTTTCCAGATTTCTTTTCAAAGAGGACTATTGGGAAGGAAGTTGTTAATTGAAATGTTATTTGTGTGGATAGCCAGGGACACGGACCCCTGTGCAAAACAGATCTCTGTATTGGCAGTACAACCACCTGTTAACTCCCACACACAACTCACAGAAGGCTGTGGATTCCTTTAAGTTACCAAACCCTTAAACTTTAGGTACTGTGATGCGCTTTTCATAAGCAAAGACATCTTCTAGATCTTGGCTGGTGTGACAGTCACACTCAAGAAGCAGGAGTGTCTATAAGTTCAGAATATTTGGCTCAAAGTTATTTGCTGCTTTCTGTAATCCAGGCTCGCTGTCAGCGTGACAGTGAACAGATCTCCAGGGATGGACCTCTTGAAATTGGCTTCCCAGTTCCTGTGAAGGAGGTGACACCGCTTCAGGCATTGCCAGTATCTACAACAGGAAAAAAAGGTAGTTTTCCTTAATGATATGGAACAACAGGCTTTGATAATTGTTTGTTTTGTACATGATTAGGTGGAGGTGACAAGCATGGGGAATTTATTAGCCAGTGAATTTTTTGTGCATCTTTCCAGCCTAGAGCAAGACATATCCTTTCTCATCCCAGGATATCAACACCTTTTCACAGCCACATCACTCAGGCGTGGCGGATACCCTGGATCCCGATCTGATTCCTTTTTTCTCTGTAAACCTGCAACTCCCCAGTGCCATCCCAGCCTCTGGTGACAGGAGACACCAACCACCACTCATTCAGCTAACCCCTAAACTCTCAACTGACCCGGTACTTCAGTGCAGCTGGTACCTGCACTAGCAATAATGTGTTTATTCCCCTCCTGGGACTTGTAGACTGTAATATCTGGGAACTTTAAAGAGAAGCTAAGCTCTAAACAGGAGGCTGGGAGTCCTTCTGATCACCATGGGCAATTCTTTTTCTGATTTCAGATTTTTGTGTAGAGGTTGACATCTAGTACCTTTGAAAATCATTGACAGATCATTGACAGGAGCTGATCTAGATGTCACAGCCCTCTGTGCTACAAAAGCAGACATTCAGGAGGGTGAATCAGCATTGATTAACAGACCTTTCACAAAGCTACTAGGGGCTCAGGAGCATGAAATTAAAATTACAGTCTCCTGCGGAGATCCCTTGTTTGTCTGCTTTATGCTTGGGTTAGAGAACTCTGAATATTAGGAGCAAAAATGTCACTAGCTTTCATTAGACTCATGTTGCCCATGTACAAGGTCATTTCAAGACTCCACCAGCGTCGTGGTTCATGATACCCCTCCAAGAACTGTACTGTAACTGCAGCAAACCTGTGATGACACTGACACGGTGTTTTTCTGCCTCCCACAAGCTTTAAAATTCATCTAGCAGAAAAAGAAAAGTACAAGTGAATCAATACTTAAAAGCTAGCAAGGACTAGGACAATAAGTTCTCAGCTCCAACCCTAGCTAAAGGTCAAGCTGAGACCCCAGGCCCCACCATCATCCACTTTCTCGATTAAAATTAACGCTGCCTTGTGTGGAGATAATGTCCTAGAAACTGAACCTACAGCAAAATGTCAGAGAGCACAAGTTAAAGCATGGCAGAGCCACATCACACCAGTGCTCTGGGCTTGATACTGTGCAGCACCAGGCTGTCGAGTCTCAGAGGCTGGTTGTGGTAACGTCTGAGCTAAGGGGATAATGCCCTTTGGCCCCCATGGGGAAATAAATGATGCATCTGTGCTTATTTTATTTTCTACAAGTAGAACTGGCTATGCTAATGTGAATCAGAAAACCCCAAATGGTTTCACATCTGGTTTACATGTGGGTCTGTTTGTCTGCTGAGTAGTCTTCTTGCTGTTCAGCAATTTAGGACAGGACAGCAAACGTGTACATGAGTGCATGGGATAAATCCAGAAAGGGACAGGATCTCTCAGAAGTTCACCTACATCCAAGTGAACAGAGTATTGAAGAAACTCTGAGTAGTTCCATTCCAGGACAGCTGGAGTGCTTGATCAGAGCTTCACATTTAGAGTAGAGCCCCAGTATGAAAATGCTATCCCATCTGTTTCACATGCTAGCTTTTTTTTTTTGCTAGAGTCTTGAAAAGGCCCTGAAAAAATGGCACCGCATCATAACGGCAACAAGCAAGAAGGAATGAAGAAGACAGGCGGCCAGAAATGAAGGGTTTAGTCATGTTTTGCTGCCATAAAACAGAAAGACAGATGAAGGAGTTTGTAAAGTGGGAGTAATGCCACTGAAGAAGGTGGAGTTACACTGGAGTAAAATGTCCTCCAGACAGAAAGCAATGTGGGAGCAGAGCCAATCTGCTTCAGAGATTTGGCCACCGTATTTCCATTTATTTGAAATATCCTTTTAGAACCCTAAGCACAATACCTGTAAGAGCTCTGGGGATTTTTTACTCGTTTCCAAGGGTTTATCTGTATGCTTTGATGTGTGTTGCAGAGCCACAGGGCATCTCCTGGGAGACTCCAGTGGAGGGCACGATGAAGGGGGAGTCTCTAATAGAGTCAGACTTGGGAGGAGAACAGCCCCAGGAGCAGCAAGAGCACCAAGTGCAGCTAAAACTAACCATCGAAGATTTTGTCCTGCACAAGATGCTGGGGAAGGGCAGTTTTGGCAAGGTAAGCATCAGGGGACTGAGACACCACTGTAGAGATCTGCATATTGCTCATTATGGCACTAAATAGCATGTGGTTTGAAGGCCACTTAGGAAAGAACATCTCTAGGAAGAACATCTTCAAAGAACCCTTGCTCTGGCATAGCTATGTCTTCTCCTTGCTTCAGACAAAGATCTTCCTTGCCCTTCCCTCTGCCCTATTAGTTGTGGTCTCATGAGTGCCCAGAACAGGAGAGGAAAGCAGCTGAGTAAAGCAGCAACTTCCCCTTCCACGTGCGTTGGCAGGGCCTGGGCATCCATAGAGAGTTGGTGGGAAAGTTCTCTATGCTGTCCCCCTTCATGCAGCTACTCCTGCCAGCTTAG
Organism: Chlamydotis macqueenii; assembly: GCF_036417535.1. NCBI lineage: Eukaryota > Metazoa > Chordata > Aves > Otidiformes > Otididae > Chlamydotis > Chlamydotis macqueenii. The sequence goes on along the minus strand of NC_141556.1, from coordinate 4,469,275 downwards.
CTGAGAAAGCTTGGAGGGAGGCGGAAGCATCAGCGGAGAAGTTGAGTGTGGATCCGCTCTCCTCTCTGGAGGAGCAGGTCTCCAGCTGGGAACAGTAACTGCTCTTTCCCAGCTCCGATCTGTGCTGGAGCGTAAAGTGAATTTTGCAGCAGCCAAGAATTTGTGCTTCTGAAACAAGAACCACCTGTTTTCAGCGGATTCATTAATCTTGATGAATTGAGGATTGTTCTTCCTTCTTGCAGATGTCCCCTGGAAGGGGGCTTGTGTTATTCAGTGCCAGTGCAGAGCTACATGAAGCAATTTCAGAGCAACTCACCATTGTGTTTTCACAGCCAATAAGAAGAATGGGTATCATTATGTATTGTGTTGTTGAGATCCTGAACCTTTCCAAGGTGGAAACTATGCCTTAGAGAAGGGCTGCTTTTTGCCTGCTAAGTGAGCTGGAGGAATTGCTGCAGCCAGTTCTGAAACTGGTGAAATATTTGCTGTGTTGGCTTTCTGTGTTTGAAAACATTTTGCATGTCTACACTTTGCCTGGGAAGCAGAGCTGAGTTAAAGCTCAGCCAAAACACCCCAAACTTCACAGCCCAGAGTAACCTGGACTCAAGAGCATAGATGTCATAGCAACATTTACATTGGAAGGAAGGGACCTCTGGAGATCATCTAGTCCAACCTGCTGCACAAAACGGGTCTAATCAGATGAGGTTGATCAGGGGCTTTTCTGGTTAAGTCTTGAATACTTGGAAGCAGATTCTGTACCTTGCTTCAGCCCCCTGTGTTAACACGGACTCTCCAAACTTGCAAACATCTGCATCTCTCTGCAGATGTGGGTGTGCAGAGGATGGGCTATTTCATGCCCTTCTGCAAAAAAAAACATCACCCACAAGCTTCCTGTGTAGGTGCTGCTCCTGGTGCCCTTATTTGCTTGGAGTGAGATTCACTTCCCCATAGAAGGGATAGGGCAAGCAGATCTCAGTGCCTGAGGGGTGTCTCCACCCTGCGTGGACCAGGGAGGTTGAGGGCCAGACTTTTGGGGAAGGGACCCTCTGCATGAGGTCTAGCATTGACTTCCTGCCCCTCAGAAGTCACAGCAAAAGTCACAAATATACTGCGTTCCCCAGGTTCCCCAGGAGAGCAGTGCCCTGCATAACAAACGGGGGTAAAAATGGTGCTTGCAGCATCTGCACTCTCAGCATTTCTGGCCATTCACCACAGAGACAGAGGGAGGCTCTAGGCTCTACTCTGCTACAAAGTGAAATGCAGCAGTAGCCAAAAGGGTAAATAAAACTTTTGTCAGGGCTAAAACATGTCTGAGCTTACTCAGTAACTAGTGTCTGGTAGAGAACTTCAAAGACCTCTTTGATGAGTCTTACGTGTTTATTCAGTCTATGGAAAACAGTGTTGACAGGCTGTTAGCATGAAGATCAGGACTGGCACTGCCTTCCAGGGGAGACTTCTTTGCTCTACAATCTCTAGAAAACCCTTCTCTGGTGCTCCACGGCTCAGTTTTCCTGCCCGTAAGAATAGATAGAGGTCCTAACTCCTCTGGGATGTGCTTTGCTCTTCTCAGAGAAGAAGTCCTGCAGAAGCACACTGGACCCAGCCTATCTGCTCAGGCCTTCTGCTAACTGGGAGGAAGGGGAGAAAGTCACATCTGAAATAGATCGGTCTAACTACTGGTGGACATCATTTTACACCTGCTGAGGATCTGGTGCAGGGCATTTGCATTTCGCATGTTGACAAAGCAAAATTCTATGTTTTGTTATTTAAAGTCAGAAAACAGGAAATGAATCTCATGAGCATTTGCATAAAGATGGTTTCTGTTATCAGAAATGTTTGACTTTCTGACATGTTCTGTCCATACAGGCATGTAGCCCCTGCTCTTGTGATCACCAAGACCTTCTCATCCTTCCCCAGGGTTCAGCTTCATAAAACTATTCTGGGTGCAGGGAACAAACTCAAAGTCTACAAAGTCTTAATGGCAGAATTGGGCCTTAAACATAATCTTTTTTAAGGTCTGCCCTAGTGAATTCCCCAGAGCTCAGCTTCCATCCTTGCATGACTGTGTTGTTAGCTCTGAGTGAAGACCATCACTCTTTCTGAGCTACCCTTTCCACCCTAGGTGTTCCTTGCCGAGCTGAAGAGCACAGACCAGTATTTTGCCGTGAAAGCCCTCAAGAAGGATGTGGTGCTGATGGATGATGATGTTGAATGTACAATGGTGGAGAAGAGAGTCCTCTCCTTAGCTTGGGAGCACCCATTCCTGACTCACGTCTTCTGTACGTTCCAGACCAAGGTAAGATAAGGATCTGTCACCTTCCTCCATGCACTGAGGATGCTTTCCTGAAATACAGATACTTGGTGAAGTGTTTGAGCCTGCCAAATGTTAGGGAATAGCTTGGACATGAAGTAGTGCTAAGGGAAGGGATCTTCAGGTCAACCACCTGGGAAGTGGCTCCAGAAATTTCATCTGCCTTCTCCACGTTAGCCTGAGAGTGGGCTGGGACATGAGGATTATGGCATCCAAGACTGACTGAGGTAGCTATGCAGAGACCTGCTATTAAAGTCTGCATCCTGGTACCCTGGGCTGAGGATGTGCAAAGGCCATGACCACAGCCAGGGTACAGATGTGCCCGCACTGGTGTTATCTGAACCTCTTGGACCATGAAGCAGTGTGCTAGCTTGCAACTAGCTTGGATCAGAGCTAACTCAAGAAACTCTGATTATAGAGAATAAACATGCTGTCACTCACTTTGGGAATCTTCTTTGCCCCCAGTTACTCTTAAATTGCATCAGACTTCCTAATTCATGGAGGACCACTGGTGGCAAAGACTGCAGTTCAGGGGGGCAGCAGAAAGCATCTCCACCTGAAATCTCTCTTAGGACTCCAAACGAAAAATGAAGTGACATTTTAGTAATGTGCATGTCTTCATGGCCCTACATGGGAACAAACCAGCGATTAGGTTTCCAGAGCCTTTTCTGCAGCCACAACCAGTCATCTTAATGCTATAGCACACACAATGCATAGAAAAAAAATATGGAAGAATATTTGAGAGGTTGTCTTGTCTGCCCAACCTACTCAAACCACGCCTGAGAGATGTTTTTTGCCCCTGAGCTCAAATTCAGAGCAGCATCACTCTCATAAGGCTGCTTGTTCAGGGGTTTGGTAGGATGCTCCCAGTCCCCACTTAGTCCCAGGATTTAGTGATACAAAATACCGCTCGGTGTGAGGTTAGGAACAGCTCAGCAAGAGGCTTGCTGCTTCTGCAGGGTCAGAAGAAACAAATATAACCTCTGCGGTATATCCCAGTCACCCCTGGGATGCAGCACCTGTTCAAAGGCAGATTAAATTTGTCATAGAGAATGTCTGGGAACAGCTGTAGGCGATGTGACACCGAGCCCAGGCATTCGTGTTTAACCCCTTCAGAACTGTCAGTGAGTCCAGCATGTCCTGGGAATGGATCCTTGCCCGGAGAGGAAAGGAATTAATTACCTTTTTTTTTTTTTTTTTTTTGAGCTAGATTTCAGAGGAAAATACAAACAACCCAACTCCAAAAGCAAAGAAAATCAAGATTTAATTAAAAAGGCAAAATATTCACAACAGTCACAGCTCTACAAGGGAGCTCATACTCCAGGGAGAGCTGCTTGTGCTGGCTGTAACTCCAGGTGCCTAAGGGGATGTTGACTGATGCTGTGCAGCAGCAGAACCATCTTGTCTGTGGTCCGGCCCTGATCCAGCCCTGGTCTGGAAGCTGGAGGACAAGTTTGGGATGAACACAGCAGTGGCAGCCTGCAGCTCTGGTTTCAGGCAGTGCATGCATGCAAGGGTCCACCTCCCTCATGAGATTGCAACAAAAAGATGTCAGGCCAAATGGCATTGTGCCAGAGGCCGGATGGGATTTACTGACCATTTAGGGTGGGACTGTGCTGTGGCTGAGGCACGGAAAACCTGCAGGATGGAAAAGCAACGAGTGCCTGAAAAATACATGAGTGCCAGGCTCAAAAACCCAACTGCTCTCTTCCTACACTGTCTTAAGGACAGCGTTACAATATAGCCCTCTTGACATACAGAAAGCATCTCCATCCATCTGATCCCAAGCCAACATTGCCACTTTAAAGTTATTTGGTCTCTCCATTTTGCCCTCAAGTGCACAGACACAGAGAAGCTGGAAGGTGGCTGCCCAGGCCAAAGCCACTCTGCGATGATTGATTTCTAGCTTACGTTTTTCTCCCCTGACCTTTGCAAGCCAAGCAGCAATCACTCGATGTGTGAAAGTCATTCAGAGCAGGAGAGCTGCGACGAGCCATGGAGAGTCTTTCAGGGCTCAAAGGACAGCGTGGTTCAGTCGTAATATCTTCTGGAGCAATCATTTTAGAAGCCAGGGCGCTGCTGTGTAGTCCCTCTCTGGACTTAAATATTGAAAACTTGAATTTTCAGTTGAAAAATTGTTTTTTTTTTTTGAAGGCATCACTGGATAGATAAGTAATTTCAAACAGAAATGCACATCTCGATGCCTTTCTGAATCTCTAATGCTTTGGCTTGCAAGGTTTCTGAGGTGCTTCAGCTACTGAATGCCTCTTCAGAGGACACTAAAAACAGGAATATTCCTACGCTGAAACAAGAACCTCAGTAGTCCCCATGTCTCCAGAGGGAAAAAAAAAAAGTCATATCATCTGTTGACAGTTCTTTGAGCTCTGGGATGAGTTTCTTCCTGGCCTCAACCCAGGTAATCAGTGAATGCTGAAATGTATAAAGCTTGACAGCCCTTCAGACAGGTTTTTGTAGGCACCAGGCGCCTAATGCTCCTTTTTATTCCCGTGGAGGCTGAACGATCAGTGCTTTTGAAACTCAGAATACTTGTCATGTTTTGCTACGTGAGAATAAATTCAAACGCATGGGTTTTTTTTTTTCCCAATCTGTTTTTGAACTTGACTCTTTTATTTTACTGCAGTAATCTTTGTATACAGATATTCAGCTGACATAATTATACAGTGTGGATTTTAACAACAAGCTCAGAGAGCTATTCTGTTTTATTAGATTTAAGGGGACACTGTTATGTTAAAGAGGAGGAAAAACATGTTTATAATTCTGTGAAATTCCAAAATTAGTAATGCCAAAACAATGACTAGCATTCCGGTGCTTATGTTTTATTCTTCTTTTTGCATTTCACTGATCTTGTGTGATAAAAATAGGTTTTCCCTTTTTGAAAGTCACTTTTGTTTCTAACCGTTTCTTTACTTCATTGACCAAGGTTTTATTCACACCCTTTACCTAAATGCAAACTGAGTCTTCAGGCATTTTGGCTTGTAGCACAAAAAACAGACAACTATCTCAACCCAAAAGAGAAATAATCTTTATTGCAATTTAAAAGTGAATGTTACAGAAACATTTATTTTCTGCCTTACTAATCTATTCTGTCTTTTAAAAGTCCTTGTGGTGAGCCATTTTCACATGCTCTGTTGTTTTAATGTGCTTAGTACTGACTTTAAAATCTCTTGCATTGGCAGGAAGGAGAAAAGGATTGTAAATAAGGAGTGTGATCCTAATTTAAAAATTCTTAGGCTCTGAAGTGTTTTCCAGTAGTATTTTCAGGAAATTTCTCATCAAAATGTTTCCTTGAAGGAAATTGCAATGCTTGCAAAATTTTCCAAGGGCAATTTCAGTTTTCTTCTATCTTTGTCTTACCTTTAGAGGGGCAGTGCTGAGTTATTTGACCTGAGTCAGAGCGTGTGGGTTGGCACATGCACGTTTCACGGCCGTTCAGGGTTCAGCTCCATTGCCTGGCTGTGTCATGGACCCTCTGAGCAGCCCTGGATCAGGCCCACATGCCCTCCCCAGGCCATGCAGGATCCTCTCTGACCACATGATGCTGATGCATTGCAAGAGAAGTCATCCTGTAGGAAGGTGAGGTTCCAAGAATTGACTTCCAGCACTGCTGAACCACTGAAGCACAACAAAATATTGCGTGGACTGAAGTAAAGGCACAAAAAATATTGGTCACAAGATGAGATGTCCTGTGAGGTCAGACCACTTATCTTTGTAGCCAGCATCTTGGTTTTGGCATTGACCAGGAATTAAGGCTAAAGAAGAGAGTACAGGATGATGCAGTGATTTTTCCGTCGTACAAACCATCCCATGCCTTGGTGTTCAGCCATTTGGGAGACGTGATCTTGAAGCTACATGGTTTCCAAGTCTCCATCCTCCTAGGATTTTTGGAAGGATAACTCAGCTTGGAAACATCTGATTCAAGGGTAGTTGCCCAAATTTGAACCAGCCGATGGGAAAGCTGGGGAAGAATTGGGAAGTTTAGGGAGGCTTTGAGGATCTTGTCTCCTCCAAGCGGCACACTGGAAAATTGGCAAGGTCTCATTCAATCCTGGACAAAATTTCAATGTGGTTCAGTAGAAATAGCAGCATCTCAGCAGAGCTTTGAGATTTCAACCAGGTTCTGCCAGAGAAGGTGTGAGCAGCTGTAATTATAACATCAAATATATGAAGCCTTTACAAGACACTTCTAGGTGGTGTCAGCCCATGTGGTGTGAACAGGTGGAGTGTACTGGCAAGGAAAAGAGGAGGCCAGCTTATATGCATTTTTTTTTAAGTGATAGATGTTTGACATATTAAATGCTCATATTCTAATTGCCTTCCTATTGTCCAGCTCTGAGGAAAATTGGCCCAAATACATTCAGCTTTACCTGAGATTTCTAAAAGTCTGCAATGTATCTCTTCAGCTCTTTCTCCTGAAAAAAATATGACTTTTTAAACTGAAAACATTACTTTCCCTCCCGTATTTTTCAGCTGATAAAATACTTATGTTTCATAAATTTGGCTACTTTTGGTTTAGTTTTTGGTTTGGTGATATTTTTTTTATCTCCAAATTTTCATGAAAGTTTTTATCAAGCCTTGAGAAAATCTCTTTCTGCGACCCCACCCAATCCTGATAGGAAAAGCCGCTTTCTCTTGCATGACAGGGCTGATAGTAACTCAGTTTACCACCGTAAGTGATGGACTCTGCCTGCTGTGAGCTGTGAGGAAAGGCCCTGGGATCCCAGAACTCAAGTGAAAGCAGCTATCGCCAGCCATGTCTACACCTTTATGTATACATATGCATTTTTATACATGTGTATAAATATATTTGTATGCTTTGTGCTAAGTAGTATTAGTACAAAGCTAAGCATTCCAAATGAGCCGTTTAACATGTAGTCAAAAATGCTGACAGTGCAAAGATTAGAACAAAAAAATACATCATGAGATCAGGGACCAGACAATTATTTGACAGCTGAAAGAAATGCTGCCATCTCCAGAAGATAGACTGATAATACACAAGTGAGATTTTTAAAAAGTATTTAGACCGGAGACCAAAATTAAACATGGGGATGCTTTAATCTGTAACAATTTGGCTTTGATCGTCCCCAGATGGTGCAAATGGCAATGTTAATACCACCTATGGTCACCTGCTAGCAAGGGCACAAGCATTGCTTTCTTTCCCACTGGACGGGATGCTGTGATGGGACTGCAACACTCGGTGGGTGATGTGGTGGAGAAGGGCTGAGAGGCCTTTGGCTCCCATCTATCCCATGAAGTAAAGTAGCTCCAAAGCATGGATGAGCATCCAGTCTGGCTCGGCTCAGCTGCATGGAAATGTCAGACACGCATCAGCTGCAGGAATTGCACAACATCAAACCTTTCTCTTAGCAAGGGCCAACTGCATTCAATGGGCATGCAGTAGGGTTAGGTCACTTAATACACACTGAGGAGCCTTCTCCATGGGGAGAGACTTACTATGGTAACTGCTTTAAGTAAGGGTAAAGCCACGCTGTCCTGCAGTATTAATTATTCCAATATTCATCCTCCTGGAACCCCTGGAAAAAAGAATTTTTGCTTTTCAGTAAATGGTGTTTAATTTTGTGTTTGTATGTATGCAAGGGCTTTCAAATGCAAAGAAAACAAAATCTGAAAATCTCTGCAGAAAGCCCTCCTCAGGTCTGGAGGGCTTCCAGCTGGTTTGAGGATTTTAGGAGCCTGTTATAGGATGTACCTTCAAAAGATCAATTTAAATGCTGCCTGCTTTATACTCATTGTTTATAAAGTTGAAAGCATCTCTGACAGAGAGTATTCATTCTCACAGCAGTTGCATGCAGAACAGAAGCAGGTCGGTTTAACTCCATCCTTGCCGTGTCCTGGAGAGACAGAGAGAGCAGGTGGCTCTGCAGAGGGGAGCTCAGCTCAGCACAGGCACTGAGAGGCTGTTGGGGCAAGAAATTGTGTTCTTGGAGTAATCAAGTCTTTCAGCACCTGGCAGCATTGAGTCAACCAGGGAACCTTGTTATTTTGTGTGCAGGATGCACACCCGTGTGCGTCTAATGTGTGTTGCAAACATGTGCTCCCTGCCATTCTAATTCTCTAACCTCTAGCACTCTCCTGAATTTGTGGTTGTTTCAAGTATGGGTTTTGCCACTTCCCATTTTTTTATGTGTTCTACAGCTCTGTAGATCTCAGGCTTAGGAAGCTGTCTCAAATAATTTGTTGCAGCTTGCACTGCTTGATTATCTCTTGCTGCTCATAATGACGTACTTAGGGCTGATCTCAAGCAATTTTTCTCTATGCACCATTCCAGACAACTGACTTTTGTAAGAAGCAAGAGGAACTTCCAAGTCTCAGAGCAGAAAAGTCAGAGTGATGACATCTTTATTTTCAACAGCGTTTTTGTATCACTCCATAGACCACAAACTTCAGTATTAATCACGCCTAAGTCAAGTTTGTAGTCTTCAGCTTCGTCGCTTCAGACAGCTCAGCAATGGAATTTATGTAATTATATTTGGATGCCAATTAATCTGAGAGGTTGTCCACCTTTTTTTTCCTCGGATGGCAGAAGGATGCTGCCAAAGTCCCCAGTTTCAAGTTAGAGCCCCCAGTTCAATTAAACAGGCACATCAAGTGGCTGCTCAAATCCATGAGGAAGCAGAGCGTGACTGCTTGTTCCACTGAACAAGCATGGACTTTATGTTATGCTTAAAGATGTGTGATGAGGTCTAGCCAAACTCAGTGGACTTTCCAGGGAAATCCAGGTGTTTTCTCCTTCCCAGTCCACTGAAGCCAAATTTGACTCATTTGAAGACCCATGAGGTTTCTTCTGTCCCAGTGTGATACATGTGGCTGCCGGTCTGCTGTTGGCTAAACCTCATCACCTCCCTGTGTACCTTCACCAAGCGCATCTGTTCAAATGTTTTCCTGAACAGGCTCCTGAGCTCCCATCACTTCCAAGTTTTATTCATTTCTGTACTAAATTGCCTGTCTCTATTTGGCCTTATTACTCGCTTCAACTGACTTATGTGCAGAGACCTCTATAGGTGCAAGGTCTTCAAACTGAAAACATGAACCCATTTGGTTTACTGGCAAAATTTGTGTTCTTTCCCTGGGAGGCCAGATCTGGCCCTGTGCTTGTTGGATGACAGGTGGGGTTTCCAGCCAGACGTCCGTTTAAATAAGAGTACTGTAATTAAAAGGATCTGGCTAAAGAAATTGCGCAAATTAGAGCAGACAGCTGTTATTTGAAAGGAACAAACATTGTTGGTTTTTTTTTAAATAGCCAGCTCTTGGCTTGCTGCCAGAGATGCTTACATTACATCTTATGGATAAAAATCTTCCTTCAACTGTTAAAAAATAAATGAAAATAATTCTGTTTCCTCCAAAAATAAATTGTGGTCGTCAATAGGCAACAAAGGGAAGATATTAATAAACTTTAGCATAGCCTGGAGATTACTAACTTCAGATACATGGAGAGAGGCTTTTGAGAAAAAAAAAATTGCTGCATGCATTTTATTTTATTCATGCATTTATGCACTGAAGTGGAGATTCCTGAAACAGAATTTTAAACTGGGAACATAACTCATTGCACAGATACTCTTCTTCCAGAAAAAGGTGCTTTTCCCTCTTTGTAGGTGCAAGTCAATGTGGAAGGGATTGGTCTGAATCAGCCCCCAGCTGCTGCGGGGGCCTGGTGGTGGAGTTATGGCTGATGAAGCAGCGAGGGGATCAGTGTGGCATACATCAAGGAATGGAAAGGAAACCTTAGTGATCAGTTCTGCTCTTTATCCAACACAGAGATTCCCCTCACCACTTCTATGTACCAGGAGGAGAGTTTCCTACCTCCTTGGTAGAACAGCTGATGGTTACATGCAGCTGGGGAAAAGGAGCGGACCTTTTTCCAGGCTTCTCTGACATGCAAGCACCCAGTGGACATCCAGAAATATGATTAATTTATGAATCTTCCCACTAGCAAGTTACATCTTGCCTTGTTTAACAGAACAGCTTTCAGGCTTAAAATCAAGCGTGTGCTTAAAACAAATTGCTGCATCTGACCAGTGTCTCTGACAACTTGAAAAAGTCAGAGCCATGTGCCTCCGTAAAAGATGTGCAGGAGTGCAGATAACACCAGCTTGAGATCACTCCACTGGATGGATAATGCCTGGGCTGGGGACCAGAAGAGGCCTGGAATTTACTTCTGCCTCTTCCACCAGTCTTCCTGGAAGGTTGTCCATCTGTTCTTCTGTTACAGAGTCACTGCAGAGTTACTCATCACCTTCTGGCAAGCCTAGAGGTCTGCTGGTAAAAATCAACAGCACCAGCTGGTTATTAAGTGGATTTGCAATGTTTGCTAATGCTGTTTATACAAAGCAGAGCAGAAAGTGTGAGTACAGGCTTACAGAACAAAGAGGAGAAATGAGGAATCTGAAAAAGAAACTGCTGTCTTTCCAAAACCCTCACTGCAGTCTTTTCCTTCCTCATTTCAAGTGCTTTCTGAATGGTTTTTTTTTTCACTTTTATCTCACCCTTTCCTAACCCTTATTGTGATCTTGTCTCATTCTCTAGGAAAATCTCTTTTTTGTGATGGAATACCTCAATGGTGGAGACCTCATGTTCCATATCCAGAGTTGTCATAAGTTTGACCTTCCGAGAGCAACGTAAGATGTTATCATTACCTTTTGGCTTGCAGATTGCACACATGGTAGAACCAAAGGTAGCACCTGGAGACACCAGGGATCTTGATTTTATTCTCAGCTTTGCTACTGTCCTGTAGACGAAACCTTGGGCAAATCACTTGACCTCCCTGCACCTTACTCAGCTGCAAAGTGGGGATAATGCTTGCGCTGGAAACAGAATCACTCTCTATCCCAGCTCTCACCAAACCGAAAAAAAACCACACACGCAGGTCATCACCCCAACTCAACGATGGACTTGGAGCAAGTCACTTCCTCTCCCTGTCCTCTTTCCCCTCCCACAGAAGGCTTTTCAGAGACCATTCACGCAGTGGATTTCAGTCAGACATGACCTTGCTTTGCATTCTTGGTCAACCAGGAAAGCTATTTCTGTCTGGAAGCGTTACAGACACTGCTACGTCCTCGTCAGCATTGCGTCTGCCTGCAGACTCATCCTTTCGCCTGCAAACCAGGGGCCTCCTCCCAGCCTGTGACCTGGCTCCTGAATTTTGCACTGACCTCAGCATAGTCCCTCAAACAGTTTTCAGAGCTGTGAGCTGAGCTGGACAGCAGCTGTCCCTTAGGCTGCCCTGCTTGCTGGATTAGTCCCCTTCCCAGGACTGCAGTCCCTCAAATAGAGAAGGGCTCCAGAGGGACCATTCAACCCAGCTGAGACCTTACCTCTGGAAGTGTCTCTGCTGTCTATAAACTGCCCCCTAGCATACCTAAGATCTTCTTTACATGGCCCATGGGTGAGGGTCATTTCATATCAACCTACGGGTGTCTATTATGAATTACAGCAGCCCTGGGGTTGCTCTTTGTTGCACTTGTTGAGTTCTTTCTCAGCCCATAATTGGAAGCCCCAGTAACGACATCGTAGCCCCAACTTCCACCCCAGATTTACTACCAGCAAAGAAATCCCACAGAGGCCTTTTCAGCCATCTGTGGAACCAAATATCTTGTTCTTTACAACACTGAGTGGCGTGTAGCCAAACTGCAGGACCTGCTGAAGCTAAAGTTCCCAGTCCAGTGATGAGAAGTGAAGCTGTTTTTTGTTCGAAGTAATGGGATTTTCCCTTTTCCCCTTTAAGGTTCAAGGTGTGGAAAAAGAGACAAAAGCTATCAAAAGTGCAAAAGTTAAATGTAAACAAAAGATTAATACACCAAGAGAGAATTAAAAATTTATTTAACTTTGATTAAAGTAAATAGAAGAATTAGAATAAATGAAAGGTGCTTTTAATCCTTCTACAAGCAAAAGGTATTCTGTAAGTCAATAATGAAACCACTATAGGAATTAATTTTTATCTAATAATTAAAAAAAACTCAAACCCTAACTTAAATCAGTGTTTAATTTGATTATTTTTTCAAAAGCGTTTCAATGTTCAGAATTAAGGGCCAATGCATGGAAGACTGAGGGAGCAGAGCTGTACAACACCGGAGGAGCGTGCCACCCTGAGGTTACGTTCCCTTCTGGGAGAGCACTTCCTTTGCACAATGGTGCTTCAGCCTTATGCTGCCTGTTTGCAGCAGGATGTGGGGTTGTCCTTTAGGCAGAAATGTATTGAGAACAAAGATCTCAAACTTGAAAAGACTCCAGAAAAAGGCCACCAAGCTGCTAGCTTCTTAATATCTTGGATAAGATTTCAAAACCAAGTCATACATCCGAGCAGTGAAGAGGTCTGTTTGAGAAGACATCGAGATTTGTCTGTGGTCCCCAAACTCAGATGTTCACCTGCCTGTCCCATTGCTGGGACCAGCCCACTGCTTGCGCGGCAGCTACTGAACATAGAAAATTACAGCTGCTCTTTTGAGGTCTGAGGTATTAACTGTAATTTGCAGTTTGTGGTCTGATGCATCACTGTAACTCATGGATTTACTTTAAACATGTAAATAAGGGAAATGCAGGAGTTGTGTGGATCTGGACACATCCTTGGGCGCTGAAGGACATGTCCTCAGTGTCAGTTAAATATTAAAAAAAATGCAGCTAGCCATGCACTGTGGCTTCCAAATCCCTGAAGATGAGTAGGCTCCAAATCCCTACCATTTCACAAAGTGGTTTCAGTGGGAGTTGTGCTCCTAGCTGTGTGGCATGTTTTTGGGAATCTCCCATCATTCATCCGTTAGCTGTGTAACCCAGTTACTCATAGCATTCTGGAGATACTCCAGACCTTCTGGGAACTTAATGAGGTTTTGGGTCCTGTAGAGACAAAGTTTCTCTCTTTTTTTGGTCTAGTTGAAAGTACTTGTTGGGAAACATCCATTCTAACTTGTGCCTTCTGTCACTCAGGTTTTATGCTGCTGAAATAATATGCGGGCTCCAGTTTCTCCATTCCAAGGGCATAATATATAGGTAATTTCACTCTTTAATATCCAATATGCTAAACCTTTTCTGCTTTCCCTGCAAGCGCTAATGGTAACTGAGAGACTGTTGCTTGGATGTACTTACTGATATTGCATTTCTATGCAGATTTCCTTTTTACAGAATCTGGCTGTTTTATTCTGAGGACATACTGTAGAAATGGCAGTTTTAAGCCCTTTTTGAGAATCCAATCCTATTTCAGTTAACATTAAAACAAGCCCTTTGATGCACTAACATTGAGTCATTCATATAGCACCCAGCGTAGGCATGCAGTTTAAGCTTTCCATGTATGAAGGTGAAGCTAGCCATGAGAAATTTGGTGTATCTGCTGTGCTGGTTGCCCTGGAACAGTGGCGACAAGCTCAGCTTGAGTAACAACAGCAGGGAGACAGTGATATAACTTAGCTTTTGGGTTATTAACAGGTCTGCTGTGCGCAGTTCCATAGGGAGATGGGATTCATCTTACCTACCATCATGAATCTGAGCTCATCACCCAAGCTATTCTTGCAGTAAGCAAAGAGGAGTGGGCTTTGTTGGATTCATCGTGCCTGTGTTGGAGTGTATATGAGAAGTGCCCACCTCTACCAGCAGGCTCTACAGGGAGCCAATGGGGACGAAGTGGGACACTGCAGGCAGCTGCACTCAGACAGAAGAGTCCTCTCCCAAAGTTACTGGTATGAGCTTAGTCCACAATGCATCAGTCTATCAAATCCTGAGGAGGAGATGTCCTCTACCAGAAAATTGCCCATTCCAGCTTCTGCTTGACTTCTCTAGTAGCCTCAAAGCTGCACGCGGACACTTTGATCTAATATACAAGTGTTGTGCTTTGGACCTCTGTAAAAGGATAGCGACAAGAAGGGCTGCAGAAATCAGGCTGCTTTCCCAAGGCTGAAAGGAGGAATTGAATTTCTGGGGAGCTCTAGTCCAGCTCATCTTCATGGCAAAACTTAATTACTACATTGCAGCCTCCTGTAAAAACAGGAAGCAAGTAGCTTGTCATAAAGAAATGAGAAAGCTCACTAAAGCAATGATGTTTGCTGAAACCAAAATGAGCTAATTTCAATGTTTGCCATCTAGTGCGAACATTAGAACAAATGCTAAAAGTGAATGGCTTGTTTACAATCCACTCTTCCATTAAAATGCAAGCTTTGATTCATATAAACTCGCCTTATTATTCATTATTAGTACTCATGTGGGAGCCATTTGTGGTCTTTATTGACCAATGATGGTGATTGCGCAAACATGAGATCAATGTCAATGACGTTAAGCTAAAATGATCTCAGGGTCTCAGCCAGTTTCTGACTCTAAGTCTTGTTCTGGATGGCTGAAGGGAAACGTTTACTGAAGTGCCCAAATCACTTAGCCATGTCTGTCATTTTTACTCGGGCTTCTCAGAAAAGTTGCTTAAAAATATCTGCAGGACATTGTGGGTGTGTGGCAGTTAACACTGACATTTTGTTTACAATTCACATTTTTATTTGGGATTGCTACACCAGTGTTGTGTCAGGATTTGGGACACATTTCCTCATGAAAGAAGAGAGATTCTGGAGCCTTGGGAAACATGGGCAAATTGGAATAGCTAGACATTGGGTAGCATCATGATAGGAAGAAATATCTCATTCCCAGGAGTCGGTGCGGCGTTGCTTTGGGTATAAAGGTTTGAGAGAAAAGACTTAGCCAGTCCTACTCCTTTTTTCATTGAAGACAATGACAATGAGGTCAGTTGAGAATACACAGCCATCAGTGTCTCAGTCAGAGCTAACTAAGCACTTAGGAGAGTGAATAGAAATCGTTTTTGAAACTGCATCGCTTGTGATGTAGTAAGAATAATTAATCCAGCTGTTCTATCATGCACCCACGCTTGGAAATGTTGGCTTAAATTTTAATGAATGAGCTGAGACGTTTTTGGCAGAAACTCCAATCCCTGGAGCCAGTGAGTGTGAGACTCATCAAAATAATGAAAGTGAACTGTAGGTGATGAGGTTTTTGTTTTACTTCGATCTACCAGATGAATAAAAGCAGTGCTGGCAGCTAGGGATTTATCTCAGTGGTGTAACTAAAATAAGTCATTCCAGCTGGAAATTGTGACAACATGAGTGTCTGCCACTTGGAAGGCAAATGTCTGGGTTGTCTCTGTATTTTTTTTTTTATTGATGACTCCCACTTTTTTTTTACGCCATATTCTAACAGCAGCGAACAATTGCCCCTTGAAAACAATTTAGTGTGTAGACGCTACAAGGTCCCTCACGCTGATTGGGGTCTGGCTGAAGCAAGACACGGAGCTTTGCACATCACGAGGCTGCAATTGTGGGCAATCATCTCAGGAGCACCATGCATTAGAAATTACTTTATTTGAGGGTGTCAAAGCCATTTCTGAAAAAAAAAAAAAACAAAAACCAAAAACATTGTAAAACTGTTGTCACCGGGAGGGTAGCTATATAGCAGCCTCGTGCTTAGGACTCTTGCCTGAGGAGTGGAAAATGTGTGTAGACTGTGAATCAGCAGAGGCTGGAAAAGACCGATTGTATCCTCAGCTGGGGACACAAGCAAATGTTGTGTCTGGGTGTTTTGGGAGCTCCTGAGAAGGAGCAGTGATTGATAGCAAAGATAGGCAGTGCAGGAGTGTGAGCGCTCTGAAACCAGGTAACCCAAATTCTACCTACATCCCAGATGAAATGCAGCATCACTGATTTAAACGTCTCCCTGAGTCATTATTTCAATGAAAAGCAAAACTTCTAGGTAGGAGATTTAAAAAATTTAACACAGACGCTGTGACAGCATTCCTTTCTTTGTGCCTTTTCCTTTCTTTCTTTACATGTTTTTCTGCGTTTCAGAGGTTGTTCCCACGTGAGGACCTCTTTGTTCTCTGTCAGTGGCTATGATTCATCAGCTCTCTTGCCTTTATTTCCTTCCCTGTGCATTTCTTTTTTTCTCTCTCTGGGCTCTTTGCTTCCCATGGTAGCTCGGAGCCTGAAACCTCTGACAACATCTTGGCAGTTATGTGTGAAGGGCTTCGTAAATCCACAGGGGCTCAGATAGTGCAGCCCAGAAGTGAAAACGTGGTGGATGTTCTGCTGATGTCTGGGGTTATTCTGACCCTCTGCAAACCGTGCAGGTCTTGTCAGTCCTTACCTCTTCCACCATTTGTGGAGCCTGCACTGGGAGAGAGATCTGGCAGCAGCTTCAGAGTGAGCACTGGGACTCCCAGGGAAGGAAAAAGCCAGCATTAGTCAATCTCTTCTTGCTCACCTTCTCCAAGTTGTGTTAAGGCAGAAGCACCAGCTGGTGCAAAGCCCTTTTTAACTTCACTATTCTGCATCTTCGGAGGAGGCAGCTTTTAGAAGATGTCTTGGGTAAAGTCTTCTCCGGCAAATGAATCAGTGCTGAGATGAGAGGAAAGAGGAAGAGAGGGATATTGAAGTCCAGGACAGCAGCTCCTCATTTGACCCTCAGCCTTCCTTTGTAATTGCAACACATAGGCACTACATAGAGGCAGATAGCAAGTTAAGAAATGTAACCTGCTAAAATAACACGTGTGGCTTTATAACACAGTAAACGAGCGGTTTCCTTCTCTTCCTTCACAGAGACTTAAAGCTAGACAATGTCCTGCTGGACAATGAGGGACACATCAAAATTGCTGACTTTGGGATGTGCAAGGAGAACATGTTTGGAGACGCGAAGACAAGTACTTTCTGTGGGACTCCTGACTATATCGCTCCTGAGGTAGGTGCGGGGTCCAGGGAGGTCAGCAAGCTACTGTGGGACGGAGAACGTGTCTTAGGACATGTCTGTCAGTCAATGGTGGAGGGTGCAAATAGTAATAACCTGCTTTTGAGCAGTTCCAGGCTAGAAACTGGATTTCTGTTTGACTCAGAGTCTGCATTGCTGTCTGGCATTGCATATTTTTGTGGCTAATTCTTTTTTTTTTTTTTTTGTGCAAATGGGCCTAGGAAGTAGTGACTAGCTTAACAAAGAAACACCATGCTTAATATGGAAATCTGTTTTGGGCCATGGTGGAAGAAGTTCCAAGAGGTAGATCCTGCAATTCCAGGACAGAAACAGCAAGAGGAATGGGAAGCATGTTTCCTAGCTAGGTAACAGTGGGCTTCCATGGCTGTACAGACTCCTTGATAGCTAGTAAGGAGCTATGGGATGATGTTCATCACAGCCTAAGAGCGAAAATAGACAAAGGTGGGACAAAAGGCCCACCTGGAGCTGATTCTCCCTCCTTATTTGTTAACCATCTTTTAGATAGAGAAGAGAGGTGGATCCACGATAAAGCAGAGATTGGGGTACAGCTTCCCTCTGGGATATGCTCTGATGCTTGAATAGGGCTGGCACGCATAAACATGGACTTCTCTCTTACTCAGAAAGATTCTTAGCTGGCTACAAACACAGCCTGTATCACAAGCACCCTCCCAGAGCTGAAGAAGGCACTATATGCTCTGAAAAGGCTCTGCCATCAGAGGCATGACCTTAAAACTGAGCACAGACTTGAAGGTTTGTCTAGATAGAAAACAACCAATAGCTACTCGTGAAAGGGACCGAGAGGCTTGGAAACATAAACGTGAGAGTGGTCATATATCCTGATCTTTCTCCTCTAAATGCCAGCAGTCAGAGGAGAGGTGTTGCTGTCTGGAGGACAGCTGGGGCCCCATCTGCTAACTCTGGGCTCTGGACCACCTGCTTCTCTGCTTTGGCTGTGCACGATGCCAGAGAACCCCATGTCACTGCACAAATCTGCCCCTGGAGGACATGCCTCCACAAGTTGCCTCCTGGTAAAGGAGTCTCTAAAACTAGAGATAATGGAGTTGTACCCTGGACAGACTGTGCTTGAGCTAACAAGGCAGAGCTTGTAGCTTCAGTTAAGGTCTTGCTCTGTCCCTTTGACTCAGAAAGGCTGGGGTTTGCATGGAGATGGTCTTCAAGCTCCATGCAAAAACATACCAACAGTTCCTCTTCTCCTTCTGCAGTTAAAATATACTGTTACTTGGTGGAGAAAACTGAACTTGACCTCCACGTGCCCACGCAATAAAACAGAGTGGTCACAGACATCAGACTTCATCTTGCCCATAGTGAGATCCTTTGCCCTTCCTCTTGTTTCTTTCAATTTTTCCCAGACAAAAACTTGTTCTTTTTTTTTTTTTTTTCCCTAATAAATTTAGATATTTTGGACTAAATCACTCTAAAAAAGAGAAAGCTCCCTTACCTCGATGACTTCACACAATGATAGATTTTACTATGGAGAGGCTTTGACTAATTAGGTGGCAAATTTGGGCCAAAGAAAACATTTTTCAGCTCAGAAAAGAACCTGCAAGTCACCCATGCATCATGTCCAACATCACTGTGAAATTCATTTATTTGCCTTTCAAGATCCCATTTCCTCATTTTAGTGTTTTCATGATGGATGTTGTTACTTTCTAAACAGCTTCTAAAGCTTTTACTTTTTTCCCCTCCACTATAATTTATTGATCCTTTGACGTGCACGAAAGGCTCGATTCTGATGTAGGTTACATCAGTGCTGACACAAGGGCTGGTCTCTTCCAATCAGTGGATTTGTATTGCCTAAGAGCAGGCATAACTGTGCTCTGCAATCAAGCTGCAATTGTTTTTTGTCCCACTTCAATATGCTTTTATTTTTTAAAAAGTGCTAAAAGAAAAAAAAAAAAGAGAGCCAAGTGATAATCCGTTATGTGATTTTACTTCATAGAAAAGAGAAAGACTAAAATAGCTCAGAGTTTTATTTCTGCACCACCATTTATTTTAGAGATTCAACGAGTGCATATAAAACATTTTACCTCTAAATTGGGAGCACTGCTAGAGTTTGTGGATCATCTCTCCTGCCAGAGGCTGGACCACTGGACTTTTTGTCAGTATTTCAATGTGAATGCGAGCACTGTAGTTTGTTACAGTCTCAGCACCTTGGCTACAACTCTGCAAATAAGGGGATTTTGGGTCAGTAGACAGGCAATTTTTTATTTCAAAATATATTTGACCAAAAAAAAAAGACTTAACCTGAAGTGAAATTTCTGAGTTTGTTTATTTTTTCCAGAGAACTGCAAAACTAATAAATCTTTTCCTTGACTGCCGTAAAACATTTAATTTCATTCTCCAGACATTTTATACTTTAAAAGGTAAAGCCTTATCAAAACAGAAGGAAAGGCTGGGGTGTTTTTGTTTGTAAGTAAGTGACTCAGGATAAATATATTTGGCAGTCTTGCTCTTTCCTTTTTTTGACTATGAGTGAAAAACATTGCATACATTGCCTTTTATATTCAAATAGGTTTTCTATCCTTTTTGCTTCTCCTCTTTTGGCATTTTTGGAGACGATGTATTAGTCATGAACACTCCACGTCAGCTTGTGTTTAGACTTCTGATATTAAGGTCCTGCTTTGCTAGGTGCCATAGGCAGATTAGAGCAGGATACTTCTCACCTAATGTGAGAAAATTTGTCTAAAAGTCAAGCATCTGATGGCACTTTGTAGTGTTGTAGAAGGGCAAACATCCCAGAAGACAAGTAATCCCTACCTTAGGTGTGTAAGTCAGTTAAATAACTTTTTTCATAGAATAGAATAGAATAGAATAGAATAGAATAGAATAGAATAGAATAGAATAGAATAGAATAGAATAGAATAGAATATTTCACTTGAAAGGGACCTACAATGATCATCTAGTCCAACTGCCTGGCCAATTCAGGGTTGACCAAGTTAAAGTATTTTGTTAAGGGCATTGTCCAAATGTCTCTTAAACACTGACAGGCTTGGGGCAACGATCACCTCTCCAGGAACCCTGTTCTGAGATTTGGCCAACCCCTCAGTGAAGAAATGCTTCGTAATGTCCAGTCTAAACCTTCCCTGGTATAGAGACTCTGAATAACTAAATTAATAAGACACGTAACTTCTAGGCAATAAGATCAGTCTGGGCCCCAGTGACAATTTACAAGCAATGCAGACAAGGTCAGAAAACAGTGGAGAAGTTGCTCACCTACTTTCACTGTCCTTCAGAGCCAGCAGTAAAGATCACCTCTCTAAAACATTATTTTTCAACTATCAACAGTTTCATATGTACTGATCTGGATAGTTGTTTTCACTGATATTAAGCCATCTCCATGGCCTGTCGTTGATACCTGTACCATAGCTATAGTATAGGGGATCACACGTGCAACCAGGCTGCGGGCTCAGGAGTGAAGATTGTGCCTTAAAATGAAATATTGCCCTTTCCAGCTCTAAAATCCTGATGAGGATCCTAGACATTATAGTCATCGCAGGTACCTTTACACATCTGTCCTATAAATATATATATATATTAGGAAGTTGTCTAGGCTCCTTGATAACTGAAGGAGACAAATAGGAGGTTGTATTTTATAGCACCTAGATACTTAGCTGGATGTCTAAAACTGAACTAATTCTTTTCCTTGACTATAAAAGGAGCAAGTTATTACTGGTTAGCTCTAGATCTCTCCATAACAGATATTTAAAGACAGGTGAGATTAATTTTGCTTCCCAGAGGGGAAGTTTGAGAACTTGGTGGTGTCTGGCCAGGTTTGTAGGGGAAGAAAATGCCACATCCCTTTTTAGGGGAGGTCATCACTCCAGCTAATACTCCCTGGCCCCCACACACTGGATATAGCCTTCACTTTATAACCAACACAGGAAGGCACAAACCATTGGATCAACTGAGGACAAATTCCTATTCCTCTACCTATAACAGTTGGTCTCAAGAGGACGGATTAGCAACCACTTTATCACATTTCTCTTGGGGCAGATTTTGCTAGGATAGATTCACATGATTTCCACTGACTGATAGTCCTTACACTGCCACACTTGTAATTTTAAAATACAAATTGTGTGAGTTAAATCAATTCCCAAATGCTCTTGTATAGCCATTTGTCTTCTTGGAGTTCACAAGCCTGATTTGAACCCTTGGCATGACTTGGAGAGCAGGCAAAAGATGACTTGCCTCACATTTTATGTTTGGCATCTCTCTGGTAGCCAAGGATTTGTTCAAGTAACTTAGGACTTTACATGCAACCTGTTATCTGTAGTGCAAAGGACTGTGTTGGCACCCAGGCGTGGCTGTGACTTGGAGCTCCAGGAACCACAGCATCTGCACCACTGGCAGATGCTCCGGCTCATGCTTCAGGCAGGGGGAAGCACCTCTGCTATCCAACTCAGTGCAAAGCGACTGTTGAAAGGTCAAGGTCTGGCAACCCTTCTGAAGTTGAAATAGTCGTGTCAGACATTTTGCATCTGTCTTTGTCACTCCTCTCTTTGGGCAGATATTGCTGGGGCAGAAGTACAACACCTCCGTTGACTGGTGGTCCTTTGGTGTCCTCCTGTATGAGATGCTTATTGGTCAATCTCCTTTCCATGGCCAAGATGAAGAGGAGCTTTTCCAGTCTATCCGTATGGATAACCCATTCTACCCTCGCTGGCTTGACAAGGATGCAAAGGACATTTTGGTGAAGGTAAGAATTACCACACATGAAACGAAAGTCTTTTTGCCAGAACTGTTGTCTTTGCTTAGTACATCTTCAGCTGTTGTTCAGAGAAACAAATTTAGTGTGTTAAGAGAAGAAAGAGTCACTTTCTTGTCTGTGGACCTCAAAGCACACCTGACCTAAGTCATAAGGCTATCTTTGTGTCTTCTTTTTCCTGAGCTATGGTGGTTGCTCATCATCCTCACATCCAGTAAGTAGGATTATAGAATATCAGATACCAGCAGAGATCAATTTCTTTGCAGAGCAATCCTCTAGGTGCAAGGCATGTTAACTCCTGGAAAATATATTCTGCCGAGTTTCAAACTAACGGTTACAGTGACTTCCATGGAAATGACAGGTTTGAAGCAGTTCTTGTGCCTTAGAGATATGAGGACATCTGGGTTAGACTGCTTTGGTGTTCAGCTTGATTTTCAGTAGATAGTCTTTTGCGTCTTTGCACTGAACTAAAGAGCAGGAAAACAAAGCCTGAGCTGTGTCCTGACGCGGTGGAGCTACTCAAGCTAGTAGTACCATGTCATCTGGATTTTTGGCCCTTTGAATCTCCTACATAGCAATACATAGTGTCCTTTCAGAGTGGAGCACTCTTCTGTTTCCTTGTAGTGGGCATCCTTCTCGCCTTTTAGTTTCCTTTCCATTAATGTAACAATTTTTTCATTACCCCCTTCTCAGCCCCATGCCATTTAGCATTGTAGCATTTCTGGTTTGGGATGCAAATTATTCTAAAGTTGCAAGGTAAAAATGCAATGAAGTCACAACTGGTCTAACAGGTTACTACCACTCAGTCAGGCTTTAAACTCACATTGAACAAGATCTAAACTAAGACGTTCTACTTTGCAATAGAGCATGGTGAGAGAGCATGTACAGATGTACAGAGGGTTATAATGGCTCAGCTGATGTGAAGTAACTTGTTTATCAAAAGATTTTGGTCGTAGTTGACCTACAGTCCCTACCTTGACTTTTGCATTTACAAAGTGACAGGACAACATACAGCATTCAAAACAAAAAAAAAATAATGGAGAATAGGAGATAATTTTAGCCTATGGGCTGTGCGTAGCAGGGCTCAGATGTTTAGGTGTCACTATAAAATGATAATAATGAGAACAATCAAAAGCAATTGTTTGGGAAAACATATTATAGCAGACTGAGATTTTGAACGTCTATTTCTGGGACATGCACTGCCATCTTTCTGCACAAACAACCTGTACTTCTGTCAGGATTAGAGATAGTAATCATCTTTATACCAATCAATAAACTTCCTTACTTAGGAAAAAGACATTTTCTCCTTTATGGCCTGTTCTCATTGCCAGTGACTCTGGGTAGTTATATATTCCACCCTGCTCTAGCTTTTACCTACTTTCATCAGAATTGTTCATCCACAGGACTTGTAGCCTGCAGTGTGCAGCAAACACAAGCAATCCGAATTGGGAATCTTTTGACAAAGTAGATGTCAGGTGGTCAGCATCTGAGGTAGCCAGTGGAGGGAAGCAAGCACTTCCAGGGTGGCTTTTATCTCATCTCAAGTGTGTAAGGAGGTCAGATTATTTTCGCCTAAGATGTCTGTTTTTCTCCATTAATTATAAACGGTCAAATACTGACACTCCAAGTGTCCAAAGCTATAGGAGGTGAAAGCAACTCCACACAGGTCAGATTAGCATTTTCACAAAATAGACTTATGTTTCAACCATGAAAAATTTCCTGTTAAGGAGAAGTTATCCAGACAAAAACTCAGAAGTGCAATCCAGATATTTCACCTATGTAACTGCGTATTTGCATGCTTAGACACATATGTTGTTAGGGCTGTAACAAATTTGTCCTCTCTCCCTTGTAAAGGAAAAATATGGCCAAAGTCTCTCAGTTTTGCCATATTAGGCTAAGAACTCAAACTGAAATTTACTAAGGTAGAAGAGTCTTCACACTCTCACCAACCATTCTTGAGTTTGAAGTCTGACACCCTATCTGGTAGGATTGTCCTAATGAATATACTGTTATTGATAAAAGACTAAGGTATTTATCTTTCTTCAACACTCCAGCTCTTTGTGAGAGAACCTGAGAGGAGACTAGGAGCAAGAGGGAACATTCGCCAGCATGCTTTTTTCCGGGAAATAAACTGGGAAGCTTTAGAAGAAAGAAGGATGGAGCCTCCTTTCAAACCGAGAGTGGTATGGATGCATCTTCTTTCAATTCCACTCGTCTCTTATCTTTCTTTCCTGAATCCTTCGTTCCCCAGATATTTAAACTCTCTGGCACATGCTAGCCCTAAAACAAAGCCAGGACCCACAGTAATGTTATAAACCCAGTGCCCCCTACCCAGGGGCACTGTCCAAAATCTTCAGACATAGGTCTTTAATGTCAGAGACCTCAAATCTTGTTTAGATTCACAAAGTTGGCATTTCAAAGGTGCATAAATGTCTGCTTCACACTGGAACTAGCAGTTTTAGGCACCAAGTGAAGGCTTTTAAAATGCCCTCAAACTTTCAGGGTTATCTTCTGGAGTTGCCCTACACATGCAGTCTCTCTGTCTAAAAGTAGATGGAGGACCTTGGTCTTGGGCAGTCAGAAAGGAAAGTGTTGCCTCTTACTTAAATGTCCAAATGCAGATTATGTTCTTCACAGGCTGTCTGGTATGTTGTGTACATCAGATGCAAGCAGCTGAAACCATCTACAATTTGGAGCTGCCACAGCCTCATTCAGTGGGCTACCTGACCCATCATAACTACTACTTTCTGATGGCTATAAGCCCAGGTCTGGCATGCCCATACTTGAGAAACCATAAATTACTCATCCCTTTTTCGGTTACTGTAGCAAAGTACTTATGTTCAAAAAATGTGTAGATGTGGCATTTCAGGACATGGTTTAGTGGACATGGTGATGTTAGGTTGATGGTTGGACTTAGAAGATGATCTTAAGGATCTTTTCCAACCTTAAAAATTCTATGATTCTATGATTAAAACACCTTCTCTTAACCACGTAAGAGTC
This sequence comes from Chlamydotis macqueenii, assembly GCF_036417535.1. Taxonomy (NCBI): domain Eukaryota; kingdom Metazoa; phylum Chordata; class Aves; order Otidiformes; family Otididae; genus Chlamydotis; species Chlamydotis macqueenii. The sequence continues at coordinate 4,444,460 of NC_141556.1, read as the reverse complement.
ACCCATTCTGTAGGAATTATCTTTCACTGCACTGCAGAAGGTAAAGAAGGAAAAGCAGTTCAGGTAATCGGGTGGTCATCTAGGTCAAGATAGTCCTGACTATTAATAACAGTCCTATTAAACTGTTAAAGTCCTATTAATAACAATAATACAATTTAATTTGACGAGTGCATCATACCTTCATTTTACAGTCCTTCATAAGTGTTATTTAATTGATGGGTTCAGTCCGCTGTGTTACAAAGCTGTAACGGCTCTGCCTGGTGGAATTAATGGATCTCAGGCTCAGTGCCTCCTATATAATATTTATTCCCATTGCTACTTCAATAGGATGGTAGTAAGTGATTAGCACTGGTTGCTGACTATTAAGAGCTGAGACAGAAGTTTACTGCAGTTTGACATGTTACTGTGCATCATTTGGGCTGGAGTAACTAATCATCATGCAAAAGGCCAAGAGCAAATGCATTGTGGGTTCTCTGGTTGAGCTGAGCTTGCTCCCAACTTGTTGAGCTGAGCCCATAGGAAGCAGCCTGATAGGGCCAGTACCATTGTAATCAAGATCTAAATATTAGTGGTTTGACATCAATCTTTTTTCCTTTTCTTGAAGAAATCTCCGAGTGACTGTAGCAATTTCGACAAGGAATTTCTAAATGAAAAACCCAGACTGTCCTGTGCTGACAGAGCACTGATTAACAGCATGGACCAAAATATGTTCAGCAACTTCTCTTTTGTGAACCCTAAAATGGAAAAAATATTTTCCTGAGATCTGCCTTCCTGAGGGATTCTCTGTATTGGTTTGAGTAACACTTTGTCAACTGAAGACTATGCATGGTTATTTTTATCAAGAACCCACCAGAAAAACACCTCAGTGAAAGTTTGTACCATGCCTGGAGGTTTCCAGCTTTTTCCAGTCCATAGCAGATACCAGCCACTCTTCACTAATGATGAAGCTTCATCGTGGTATCTTTTGGTCTCTCTTCTCTCTTTTCTTGATGTTCTCGAGCACCTGAGAATGAGGGAGTGACAAAACCTGTTCCCCACTACTTGTACACACAGCCAATGGGTTTCTTTGTAAGAAAAAAAAAAAAGTATATTTGAGCTTCTGCTGATGTCAGTGCCCATTTCTGCAATTCTTACCTTGACTTATCTCCTTCTGAAGGACAAGTGGTTTGCTCAAGGCCTGAAGACATCTAGGAAGACTTCAGGCTGGGTGCTTTGGTAACCTCCACTTGTACATGTGCAGTATTGTCCATGTGTGCGCAGGAGTTTTGAAGAAGCAATTTTCCTCCCTACACACTTTAAAAGTAACATTCACAGGTATTAGGATTCAATTTTGCTCCACTGGGACAAAGAGACTTTGCAGGTGCCCATTCCAGCATTTGTACCTCTCAATCAGAGGCCCTGGAGCTAAGGACCCAGCCCTGAAGGAGGATCGTTGCCATGGCGAGTGTCAAGATCAACGCAGAAAACCAGTGATTTACACTTAGTACTTGAGCGGGAAGGATGGGAACTTGCAGTCCAGCAGAAAGCCTCGAGAACTCCTGTTCTGAAGCTTTAACTGTCGTCGCACACACCAGGCTCAGAGCAAGATCCAGACTGGGCTTTCTGGAGTTTTATCCTAAAACTGCATGAGAAGGGTGGAAATCATTGTTTCAGCACCAAAAAGCTGGCCTTCCAGTCACAGCATTGATATATTTTACTTGAAAGGTAGTAATCAGTCCTTGCAAAGGCTGATATTCTTTCTGTTGCTCTAAACGATGTCTCAACTCTTTGGCATGCATTGCAGACATTGGTCAACAAGCTGCACCCAACAGTCGCAGGGCAGGACAGCACCTCAGGTGAGGGTGGTACTGTCCTTCACCTCGTGACGTTTTGCTGTGCGTTCTGTCTCTTTGCAGTCTGTGAAAATGTAGATGGGTTAAAAAAACCAAAAAATCCTGTGATCCTTCCATCATGGGATCCTTTTAGATAGTGATGCACTGTTTTCCACAGCTGGAGAGATGTAGAACCGCCCAGTTCTGCTTGCCACTGAGACATCTGTTAAATACCAGGTCAAAATTAAGTTGAAGTCCAAATAGACTTAGGCAGTCACCCAAGTTGGTGTTAAGCTCTAATTGAATTTTATACCTTCAGAGCTTCATTGCATTAACTCCTCCAGTCCACACAGAAGAGAAGCTCTAAAAGGTGAGTCATCCCAAAATCAGATTCCCTTCAGAGGTGCCTTTCTGGCTGTGCTGGACCAGGCTGCCAACTTGAACATCTCAACAGGATGAATGCAGCCTTGTAGGCAGTGCTGAGACACCGTCGGCAGTGACTGCAGGCACTGAATCCTGCAGGACCAAGAGGAAAAGTGCCTAACGTCAACAAGAAAAGCAGAGCGCCCTGAAAAAGGTTTCAGTCCAATGACTCTCATGAAATCCTTGTTTGTGCTGTATGAAATGCAGGGGGCATCTGTGCTCACAGTTTGTGCAGCTGGTCGTCGTGTTCAATGAGAACGGTTAAACATGAATTTTTTAAATGCCAGTGCTGTTTGTACAGTTTAATAAAATGTTGTGTACAATTGGAAAATGGGCATCGAAGTGATTAAAGAGGGACAAAGAACAGAGGTGCTTAGAAAAAGCTATTAAAATGGCTCTGTGCTTTCTGGGGAATATTTCCCAGGGGAATTTCAACCCATAAATATGTGGGATCAGCAAGCATTTGAACAACTGTAAGTACTCCACAGGTCAGTATCTAAAACACAGATCTGGCGCTGTGCAAAGGTATCCAAGAAGAGAGTAAAATGTTCCTTTTTACTACCAGAAGGTGACCTGGCTGTAAATGGGGTCTGGTATCTCAAAGGGGTTGCAGTGCCAGATGTGCAGAGGTCATTACGGTTAGAGGGTGATTCAGGCCACCTCCCTTTGACACCTGAATGAGGCTGTATCAGCCAAATCCTGGGAGGGCCTGACTCTGTCCACATGCTATGGATGGAGTTTGGGTGGCCCAATCCAGACTGGAGATTGGGTTTCTAAGCATTTGAAGACTGGCAGTATCCCACTCTAAATGTAGGGATGTTTTCTTTTCTTTGCAGCAGCACAATGGTTTGTGCTTGGCACCAAAGCCAGGACACCCCAAGAGCTTAGACTAAGGAAGGAGGGTGCTGAATCACCTCTTGTGGTTGAGTAACTGAAGAGCAAGAGGGTTTAACACCTCTCTGACCGGAGGCAGGGCTCTCTGCACTCCAGCTGTGGTCCCGTGTAGCTAAAGCAGCCAAACGTAAGTGACTTGTAAGGAACATGTTTGAGTAACTGCTAGAGCAGATGCGATGTTAGACTTACTGTAGGGCTTTTGATGCAGACCACAAGAAGAACGGCCTACTTCTCTCTGCAAGGTGTCTTCAGCTTAAAAACCAAATAAACTCATTGAGGATGGGGGGAGGGAGATGGAAAGAAGTGGGTACAAGCCACCACAAGCGTATGTGCTGTGCGTCTCACCAGTTCCACAGCCTGAAAACTCTCCCAGCTGTGCCTGTGGTGTACGAAGAGTGACGTGGTAAGCAGCAAGCGTTTTCCTGTGGTGCCAGCAATTGAGAGATAAGAGCCAATGAGGGCTAAAAGCCAAACACCCGCACGGAAATGAGCAGGAGCGTAGGTACTCACAAAGACGTTCCTTTGCCTTGGCTAGATGTGGCACTTTCATATCTGTCTTCTCTTTTCTTCTTTCTTTTTTTTTTCTTTCCCCTCCTCCATAAAATGTTAATTTTATGGCATAGTAGATGGGGCTTGCCAGGTTTGGTTATTAATTTGCTGAAGGCCCAGTCCTATTCAGGAGTCCCATGGGATCAGAGCACTGCTGTAGGAGCATGGCACCTGGAAACATCAAGGTCTGACCTCCAGCACCAACTGCCTCAGCTCGAGTTTCGGGAGTCCTCACCAGCTAACTGCTCCTTCCCTAGTCTTACTGCTTCACTTAACAGACACGCAAATTCCTACTTGTTGATGTCCACCAAACCTGCTGATAAACAGGTTAGGACAAGTGATAGTCACGAGTAAGTGACAGCCCTGATTTCAACTCTCCTCCAAAGACCTTCAGATTGCTTTCCCAGGAGGTTGGTTGGTCTCACAGCTCCTCAGCATGCAGCCTAGGGGTATGGTTTCCTCTCCTACAAGGAAGACCAAGCTCCATCCTGCATGCCACCACGATCTTTGCTGTCCACGCAGAAAGGAAAGGCAGCTTTGTCCAGTGGTTACCAGGCACATCTTGCAGTGGAGAGGTATCGCCAAAAGTCTCTGCTGGTACGGCGCCAAATGAGTACTGCAAGTAGGTATGCTCCTCGCTTTACTATTGTATTTCTACCCTAGACACTTAAAATCCAAGCGAGAGATGACAGCTGGGACCTAAACTGCTCTCTCACAATCAATATGTGGCCCGAAGTGTGCCCTGCGGTGTTGCGAAACCAGTGGAGTTCTCAGTGTCGACCACAGGAAGCTTTTCTATCTTGCTTACAAAGATGTTTTATCTTTGCTGTATCATGGCAGCCAAGACAGTGCATGCAGAGCTGGTGAAATACAGGAATTAATGTATTTCTGGCTCTTCTGTAACTGACACTTGCAAGGCAGCAGTCCTCTACTGTACCTGACATGATGAGGTCCACTGTAGTGTTTGATAACAGGCACGATGGAGTCCTTTATCCTCTATATTACCTTAATGTTTATATACACAAGGATATGAAATAACTGGAAAAAAAAAAGGAAAGTGAAAAAAAGAAAAATCATTATTGAGTTGTGGAAGATGAAACAAGCACAGAAAAGGAAAGTAGGGAAGAAAGGAGGGACACAGGTTGGTATAATCTTATGCAACACTTCATTCAATGATTTCAATTACAACTCTGCTGTTTTTCTTCAAAGCCATGAGTACCATCCTGGAGTGGCTGTTGCAGCTGAAGCACAGGATTTGTAGAGGTAAATTTATTTCCAAGTTCTGTTATATGTATCTCCTGTGACCAGGTGCAAGCTATCTTGCTAGGCTTTGACTTTTCTTCCTCTGTAAGGACATAGTTCATACTCTGTCTATGTAAATCGTTCAGAGCAGAGGCTCTTGGAGTGGAAGCCAAGCTCAGCTAACCACAGCTGCCTAAAAATCTGTCGTCTTTAAAGTTTATTAAAATTCAGCTAGCTGCGTTGAAGGCAATTGTATCGGTTTCCTCTATTATCAGTGTAAAGAGTCTAAGAGTATGATTCATCTCATCCTAAGGCAGATATTCAGAGTTGTCCACTGAACTTTCTCTCCCTTCACTTTCAAGAGAAGTAGGCAAGTCTTGCCCTGTGTGTACTGTTCATCACCTTATGTATCACTTTGGGGTTCAGTGGGGCCTTACTCTCAAGTAGATAAAGTAGTACCATTGAATAAATATGGAGAATATAAAAATGCCTCAACTGGCTGTGAATGAGGCTTGGTTCTCCCAAGACGGGTGCTGGGAGTGTCATGGCTCAGTGACTCAGCGAGCAACTCAACAGTGACTCAGTCTCTCTTGTGGCTCCCTGGTTTGGTAACTGGAGCTAGGAACAGTCAAGGAGCTGGGCCACCTCACCATCCACCCAGCTAGCCTAGACTTCTTCAGTTTGTGTATAAGACTGTTATGGACTGTGTTGAAAGCTTTGCTAAATTCAAGATAAACAGCATGAACTGTTCTCCCCTTTCACCAAGCTGATAATTTCATTGTAGAAGGATTTTATGCAGGTTGGTCAGACATGATTATCCCTTCATAAATCCATGCTGACTACTCCTAATCACCTTCTTGTCCCTAACAAATTCGGAAATTGCTTCCCAGAGGATTTTCTCCATCACCTTCTCAGGAATGGAGGTGAGGCTTACTAGCCTGTAAACCTGTTAGCATCCTTCTTGCCTTCCTTGAAGACAGAAATGACATTTGCTTTCTTCTGTTCTGCGCTCCACTTGAAGACTGTGCTCATGATATAGGTTTCAATCACTTCAAAACATAAAGCTCCTGCATGTCTGTTTATGTGACTGGATATAGCCCAGTTGTAATCTTCCTGCAGCTTAGATTAGAAAGCCCCAGATATTGAGCCATAGACATTTTTCACCATCCTGAGTCCGTGCTAACATGATAAGTGTGTTTGGGCTCTCCAGCTTCAGTGCAGCTCAACTTGCAACAGCACCCAAGGGTGACTGTGGGTAGTGAGTGATGCACTGGTCTTTAAAGCCATCCAGGACCCCAGTGTAACCGATACGTAGCACCCCAGAGCGTGGTCAATTACTTAGCCTGAGGTTTCTCATCAAAGCAATGATGTTGCCTCCAAAGCTCAAGTGGGTTGAAAGCTTGGGTAAATATCTTGAGTATCATAGGAGATGCTAAGCTAAAATGAACCTAGATGAATGGTTAAGGACACAGACTCTTTCTCATTCTACATTTTCACATGTTAAATTAAAAAATCCATGAATCTCCATTCCAAGAGGCAACTGGATTCTCTCTGTCTGGAACTCAGCTGTCGCCCAACCTCTGCTGCTCCACTGCTTAAACAAAAACCTGCCAGTATACAGCAGCAGGAGAGGTAAACTATTATTTTAATAATCAACTAGATGAAAACATGTAGTTTGAGTGGAGAGAAAATAAAAATTAAGCATTATATTTAATTTATGATGTGGCCCTTTATTTTAAAGGAACGTAAACAGAAAATATTCAGACATCAAAGGGAGAATCTCAGCTTTCACTTCTAAATCCTTTTTTATTATTGTTGTTAGCCTCCCAGTAGCAAAGGAAATGAGTTCTCCAGTAATCATTTCCATTTAATTTTCAGCTCCTTTCTGTTGATAGCATTGTGTATAACCTTTTTCTAACAGTTACTTTAAATTGTGTACTTTGATATTCTATTCAGCTGGTGGGGAGAAAAAAATCAGTTCTAAAAAAGCCATTTTATCTCTGCTGTACATGAGCTTGGCTGAGTAATGTGATATCTCAGAAAGTGTATTTATTTTAAATCATTGGTATTTTCCACCAGGGTGAAATTCTTCAAGATATAACCTCTCATTGCCTCCCTCCTTCCCCCTCAAAATTTCATGGGGCCAAAGTAGTGGAGAAAAATAGACAAAATAACAACTCTCTTTCAAAAGAAACAATAATCCACCTAGCAAATCAACTCAGTTCTGGTCATGCTAGGCATAATGAAAAGAGTAAAAAAACTCACAAAATGGGAAAAATGGAGCACAGTATTATCATAAGGATAATAAATCCCAGAACACAGTGGCGTTTTTGAGATAGTGAGGTAGAAGTCAGCAGTGACACAAGGTGACCTGTCTTGAAAAAGATTATGTTAAAACTTAATAATGCATTTTAGTTCTGCAGGAGATCCAGTGACACTGGAATTCAGACGGGAAGAGGAACATCAGTTGTTTCTTTGTGCTGGGCTGTCTCCACACCAAATCATACAGTTGGTTCTCTTTCTTTGGCTGGATTGAAAAGAAGGGAGTAAATAGAAAATCTCCACAAAAGCCCACAGCAGATTTAGCTGAAAAACAGCTGCCTTTGGGCCAAAAGCTGCACCTGAACCTGCTACTATGAGCCACTGCCTTAAGATTTCAATTAAAAGCCTTGGCTGAAGAGCAGCAACACTTTCACACACATGTGTGGACTAACCACTAATGGGAGCCAGGTGTATCAGCTCAGGCTGCTAGTTTTAGCTGCAGTAACCACCTTGGACCACTTCCCATATTCCAAATGGAGGGTCTTCAATGGACCTCTTGGGAGATGGGATGTGATTGTCTATCAGCACGGGACCATATGGGAGAATAAGGTCTCGTGCACCCAAAGTGTCCCAAAATTTTGGGTCTAGACTTAACTGAGAAGGTGACTAGGAAAGTTCAAGACGCAGGCTGGGGCGGCCAAGGGCGGCTGCAAGAGAAAAGATGCATTTGTTCTTGGTATCCCTGTGGTGTAGTGCTCTGAAATATACATTTCTTCCTTGCCGTCAGTGCCTAGCCAAACACTGACCCTGAATCGTGGTGAAACTATGACCAAGCTCTTCAGTTTTGGGAGGAATAACTAAGCATTCAGACGGAGGAAGGTTTCTACCATGTCTTACCCCAGGTATAGCTCTTAGTCTCCCTAGTATGATGCCTGATTTACACCAGGGAATCAGACCCAAACATCTGCCTGTTCCTTTGATTAGAGATTTTTTATTAATCTTGTGCTTCTTCATTTGAGATTGCTGCTACAGAGTGACCTTGGCCAGACACTAAAACAGAAAGGTGGAAGAGCAGTCTGGAAAGTGGTTTTATTTGAGTGTGGCTCTGCAAGCAATGCAAACCTTGTGTAATACGGTGAAGATCCCTTCTCTTCAGGGTCTGCAGACCTGAGTTGAATGTTATGTCCTTGGAATCCATTTTCCATGATAGCTCAAGTCATATTTCTGTCATCTGACTTTGGCTATCAGGATGTTAGGGTCTAGTCTAGCAGGTCAGGGAGATTCCCCGCATAGCCAGTGAAGGCATGTGTAGGGTGAGATTCATCCCATCCCAAATGGAGGATCAATCAACAAGTCGAATGAAACACTCTCCAGATTCCTGTAAGACTAACAGATGCTAAGAGCCTTTCAAGCTCCAAGAGTCAGGCAAGGCTATCTGTGTCTGTGACACACTTGCAGTCCAGGTAGCATGAAAATAAGTCCCATAGAAATCAGATCTGTGATTTATGCATGTTCAAGACTATACAGTATAGATGTAGTACCCAAGCAAGTATGACCTCATCTCCCTCTATGGTCACTAGGGACTCATTATTACTGTCAGAGAAACTTGTAACACAAGTCAGTTCATCTTTAAGTAGGTACGTAGTGATCTATGATTCTGTACCCACATCATTCGTACTGTTAACTTCATCAGCTGTTGTGACAAGGTCTCCATTAACTATCACAGGACCAGGAGAGCTGTCTCCCATGTAGGTGCCTCAAGTCAAGTTACTTTGAGGTAGGAGAGAATAATCCCCTTCCCAATGAGATCAGAACAAGATCACAACCTGCACTAATTAAGCTGGAAGCTGTAGAGGCAGCAGAGTGGCTGCATGGGCTTTACAGTCCATGTGAACTAACTAAGTCTTCCCCTTAGAGTATTAAGTATTTATTAGCTAGATAGCAGGCACCAAAAATACTGTGAAGTAAACCCAGCTGCTGTGATCTCTGTGCCATCTCTGGCTGTGTTTCTGGTGACAACACCAACAGGCTGCAGATATCACCCGAGTCCCTCATTACCTAGGCCCACAATCTCTGAATAAGGAGAAATCAGCACATCCTCAAGTGACCTCATCCAAAAACTTCAGTGTTGTTATTCCAGATTTAAACCACTGTAAATGAAGCCAGAATCCTTTGGTCTCTATCATTTTGGGTATCTCATGAGGCCTTGACAATGGCAGGGACGCAATGGACTGGAATCTCTTCCCTTTGTATCACTCACCTGTGCTTCTGCATCCCTCTGCACATGCAGGTGTTCATCCTCCTCTCACCTTTCACCATACAGAGGAGTGATTTCATCTAGCCAAAATTATTTCAGAAGCTACTTTGTACCAGCCATGCAGCGAAGGGGATGGAAATGCTCAGGTGAGGCCCCCTGGTCTGCTCCAGGCAAAGTCAAAAAACCTCCAGAAGTCACAGTAAATTAATTTGAAAGAATACTCATTCAAGTAGCTTTAATGGCTACCAAAATATTCTTCATGTCAGGGATAGAAGTCACTTTAATCTACTCCTAGCCATTGCATCTTCCTTAAATGCTCTCAGCAACATCCTCAGCAAGTTTAGGACTTGGATCCACAGCTCCTGAATGCCTGGCCATCTTTGGACTTGGAGATTTAGTTCATATCAGTCTTTTCTTGGGCTCTTTTTCTCTCATTCAGCCACTGTGTTTAAATTATTCCTTCCTTTTTACTCAGTCAACTGAGAATTTAAATCTGCTGATGTCAGGATCTCTGAACAGATGAGAGAGCAGTATTGATCATGCAGTTGAGAGCAGGATGTAAATAGCTTGTTAAAAGTAAATAATAATAATTTAAATGCTGTGTACAAATCTTTATAAAACCTAGTGAAGCAAATCAAATAATGCTCCCAGAAATCTATCTGAGTTTTTAACAAGGTGATGAAATTCAAGAGACTTTTTCACTTACTTATGTTAGTGCTGATGCAAGAGCTGATAGAATTAATAGTCTGGAACTGCTAGAGATGAGCCCGCCTTTAACATCCCAGCCGAATGAGATGTTTGCAGCTGATGTGTGAAAGGGAAAAGAGAATTGATGAGGGAGAGAGAGCAGGAGGACAGAAGCTCAGAGTGCAAGCCAGTTTTGTTAAGAGTAGAGAGGGAAATTTATTTTTTGCCATAAATTCAGAGTCTGGGCCCAAACTCACCCTGTTGTGTGTGACATTCAAATTGGGGTCTAAGGCAGGGCACGGTATAAAGCCATGGATGAAATGTATCCTTATTGATTTTGCTTCATGTTTGATATGTATACAGTCCTTCTGACCTGAGAGCATTGTGAAGCCTGTGCTCGAAATCCATCTGTCCTTCCACCCACTAACCACACAGTACCTGGCTACTCCAAATGGTCATGTAGGATAGGGAGAGAAATTAAAACTTTCAGGTTAGGCAACAAAGAGGGGATTTAGATAAAGAAAAAATGATTTTGAGCTTGCGCTGCTATTACCGCTGGTGTAAATGCAATACCTTCCTGATTTGCATCTATACTGATCAGTCAGAATCAGGACGAAGTCTGTTGTTTTCACATTAACCTATTTTAGCTCCAGCTCAATCAATAATCGAGAGATGGTTCAACAGCACAGCCGTGTTCACAGACACTCAAGCAGGCACACAGGGACATGGACCCATGCACCCACACTGACGGCAGGGCTGGCCCTATCCCCTGAGATGCCGGAGATGCCTCCTGCAGAAGGACATTGCTTCCCTCAAGTGTTCATCACTGCTGCTGCCAAAGGAAATGCGCTGGGATCATACTGCCTTCATCTCCTCAGAGACAACTGCCTGAACAGAGTAGGGATTCAAAGTGTACGGTGCTTCCCTAATCGCAGAACAATCTGAGCCGTTTGTCCTGAGCCCTGATTTTCATCGCGATGTGAGGTTGGGCACCATGATGCAATGAGCTAGAAGGAGATTCTGTCCTTGCTGCTATGATATTTTGAAAGCTTTCAGCAACTGGTTTCAGAGAACCTGAAATACCATAAACAGATTCTGTTGAGATGGTTTCAACTGAAATTTCTTACAGGTTCAAGGTGTTTTGGAAAAGTCCCCATTTAAAGAAAAATCAAGAGATCCCAAAGACTACCTTTTCAAACAGATTTACCCTTTCAATGTAGAAGTAAATATCTGGCTCCAGGACTTTCAGCAGAAGTTACAACCTAGGAATCTGAAATATGGACAAGCTGAATTAGACATCAGTGCAGTGAAGGAAAATTTCCTATAAACTCTTACAAGAAGGAAAAAAAAAATCAATTACAAAAAGTGAAATAATAACTTTGCATACAATTAATAACAAATTTGTGGAATTCACATTTAGTAAGGAGCTTAACAGCCCATCAAATGGTTTAGTAATTTTTTTGTGAAACTCTTGTGGGATAGGAAAAAAAAAAAAAAGAAGACTCATAGCTACATCAGAACTACAGCCCTGGTTGTACACAAACATCTCTCCAGCCGTGGTAAGAGGTCTTTGTGCAGGGAAAAAAAATCTAAGAACAGAGTGATTCTCTCAATGTTTCCTCCCTTGCAGCTCCAAAGTACAGAGTAAAGAAGGAACAGAATAATCAACAACAAAGATGGTTTTGTGAAAATGGCAATATAGGAGGGATTTGGGTAAAATTCCATTTCCCAGATTTGCCAGAGATTTCTGAAGTGATCTCAACAAAAGGCACATATTATGTCTGCATCACATTTCCCTTCCTATAAAACAGAGATGACAAGTCTTCTTTAAAACAGAGGTGTTTTAACTATAGGGCCATAACTCTTTGGACATACTCTGGTAATATGGTGCTGAAAAACACAGACATCTAAATTAAAAGACCAATAAAGGAAAAGTTAAGTCATGTTACTCCTGATTCATGCTAAAAAAAAAAAAAAGAGGAAAATTCCCACAATGAAGAATTTTCCTTTTGAGCAGAAGGATGCTGTGTAGCACACTGAGGCATGACACAAGCATTAAAGGGAATTGCTTCTATAAACAAGTTATTTGAAAAACTGAGAATCTTTTGTTTGTTTGTTTTAATTATTCACAAACAGGTGGTAGTTTTACTAATTTGTTCTTTATTCATATAGTTGGTGTAAACATATTTTTGTCTCTCTGATAGCAGGGCAGTAGGGTTCTCATTGCTCCTTCCTGGCTATTTGTGCCAGATGTTGGACATTAAATCACACACCAGCGATGATGACTGTCCCACTGCAGCATCAGTGGATGAAAAAATCCTTTTCCCTTTTTTTTTTTTGTTGGCAAATTATCTGCAAAAAGCTCAGCATTGCTTGAATAATAAAAAAGCTTTTACAGACGGCCACAGAAGTGTTTGCAATGAGAGTATTCTCATGAATATTTATTCTCACCAATTCTCCTGACAACTTAACTTCCCTCAGACATTCTCACAAGTAAACACTCAAACAGTCTCAAAAAAAGCAAATAAAAAGGTTTTGCGCATAAACACAAGAACACTCACAGATTGTTTATTTTGCAGCACTAGAAAACTCACCCAGAAGAAAAGCCCTCTTGTGTTCAACTCTTTAGATGCACAGATGAAAAAATTACCTCCTTCCTGAAAAGCTTGGTCTAAGTGCGTAAAAAAATGACATGATACTGTCCTAATTTTACAGACAAGAAACGGATGTTGACCACAATGGAGAGACTTGCCGTAAATTAGGTCGCAAATGGCAGAATCACAGAATTAACCTCTACTCTTTCTGGATTCCCATCCTTTCACAATGCCCAGATCTAGATACTTCTTACCAGGCAGTGATCTAGGGACTTTTTAGGGTATGGATTTTTGGCCTTACACACTTTCATGACTCCAAGCAATGTGCTACCCTATACAGGGTACTTTATATAACCACTTTATAGTTAGTGTCATAGAATCACAGAATGGGTTGGGTGGGAAGGGACCCTCAAAGGTCATCTAGTCCAACCCCCCTGCAAGGAGCAGGAGTGTCAATGCACTTCATATGCTAGCAGAGGCAAGAACTGGAATTATTGACTTTAATGAGCATGGACTATTTTGCCTCAGGCATATTCCACATTCATTACATGATTTTTGAAACAAAAGCAAACTCTTTTTACGGCTTGACATAGTAAATAGTATTTGAATGACATAGCACATCGGGTGCAAGGCACAGAGGCTGGAGGTATGGAGGGTGACATATTCGGTTGGGACACTTGTAACCACATGGCTCTTTTACGTGAGTTGAATCATTGCAGATTATGCCCGGTTGAAAGGAAACCGTATATTCTGCGGTGTTTAAAGATGTCACACTCATTGCAGAGCTTTTGGAAACCAGTGAGTCAGCAGGAGGAACACAATGCTGGTTCCAGCTATTAGGCAGTTATTTAAAACGAAACAAACAGAAACAAAAAAAAAAGCCACTTGTGAATTCAACAGATGCAGTGAATTCCCTGCTTTGCAAAGGCTAAAGTTTTTGCACAGAGGAAAGGGGCATTTTTATTAACATAAAGGTCACTGCAGTTCAATTATTCATTCAAATGAATTATTCAGTATTTTCTTTTAATTTCATTAAATGTGGATGTCTGTAAACAAATTCTGAAGATGCAGAGAAAATCAAAGACTAGCAAAAAGTAGTGCAATAATGGAGAAACAACAGAACAAACCTTATGGATGCACAAAAGAGCACAACCAGAGTTTAACCAAACCAGGGAAAGGTACACGAGGGCTCAAAATGCCATCTGACTTATTGTGAACCATGTCCCTTCTCATGTGTCTTTTGCCGTCCTTGTGCATGGCTGGCTTGTTACAGTTTGTGTTTCCAGTAGTGTTTAGACAACAGAAGAGCCTATGACCCACAAAACCCATCACTGAATCCTCTAGATACCCAGGCCCCCAGGTAAAAACAGGATTGAAGTCACTCAAGCCAGAATTAGCTTAAAGTCCTCTTCAGCCCATGTGTCTAGTGTTTCCCAGTGGTGTTTCAAAGCCTTCAGAGGTGCTATCTGGTCAGAAAAACTAGTTTCATGGTAGAATTTAGGTTTCAGACTGTAACACATTGCCTTGTTTTTCCAGGATATTGAGATGCTTAACTTCCTTTAAGTGAAAGCTGAAAACCTAAAGACACCTTAGATGATACAGCAAAAAATTTAATTACCCTAAGTTATCTGGCACAGGTCTGGTGTCTCCACGTCTGTACATCTAGAAAAATTCAAACAAGTCTTGGAGGGACTCTCTATACATAACTGGAACTTAAGATGTAACAGTTTGCATTTTTCCTTACATGGTAACTTACATATGCAAGGACAGAAGCTCCAGAGCTGCATGTCTAGCATTGGGTTGCTGAAGCTCTGGAGCCAGTTAAAATATCGAAATACTGGGGAGGAAAAAAAAAACACAATATCTTCTGTTCAATAATTGTCTGTGCACAGACTTTAAATTGTCACCAACTCATTTGTCAGTCACAGTTATTTGAGGAGTGTTTTGTGCAGCCATCTCATCATTTATCTTTGTAGCCTATTCTTTTGCAACAGCTGTCTTCATTTGTACTTTATTAGCCTGGTTCAGTGGTGGTTTCACTGTAAATCTTTCCTTTCTCCACTGGTCCTGGGTCCATAACACACTTCACTTCCAGGCATCTCTACTTGGCCAACAACTTGAACTAATAACTTCCCTGGTTAGAGGAAACATGCCATTTACAGGATAACTATGTACTATATCTTCATATAATGAATTCTCAGAGTTCAGCTGTTAAAAATTTGGTTTAATTTACAGCCCCACCTGAGCACAGATGTAAACCTAAATCCAAGACTCACGTCCACTGTAAGCTTTCCCGGTGTTCTGGTGGACAGTGGTTTGAGATGTACTTTTGTCTATTAATTTTGTCACTCCTGAGGTTATTCTCCTCAGACTGAGGACAGAATGAAATCAAAAGAAGTATTAAACATGCTAAAATTGCAAAGCTTTGCTCATTGTCAGTCTGAGCTTGTAACAGGGGAAGGTTCCTGCAGCTCTGAAGCCTGGTCTTGCAGATAACTTCTTATGAACTTTCAAGTTCTTGTGTGCCAGAGAAATGTCCTCTCTTCTCAGAACTCCTCTTCTTGATAACTACAACTACTTCTTGCCATGGCAATGGTACCAACCTTTTCTTCTCTGAAACAGAAAAACATTGCAAGTAGATCACCCTTGATCTACTATAGTTGAGTCAGATACAAAAACATCAGACAAGTTCAAAACAAAACAATGACATGGAAGAAGGCTCTCCAAAACAGAGCTGGCCCATAATCAATCCATTTTCAGTACAATTTCACAGAAATTTGTCAACAGTGTTACAACTAGCACATAAGATTGGGACATCCAGTTAGAGTCCTTCAATGAGAAGGCAATACATGGGATTAAACGTATGTGAGGAGACAGGCCAAGTCCAGTAGAACCTGGTGGTTCAAGGAATGTGTCCACAGAAAAAGAGCCTCAGTTTGTCACCTTATACTTTGCGTTCCCACACGTCCCCAGGGAAACAAATCACATCCTTTCCCTCAAGACTGTTGCTCTCTGGCTGACAAAGGAGACGGAGTCTTCCTCCTTTTTTTTTTCCTATTTTAAGTTTATTTCAAGAATTATTTTTCTTCTTTATCAGAATAAACCTGCAAGACAAAGCTTTGACAAATTATTGCTTTCACTCCTCCTAGTACAACCCGTAGCAGCTCCCATGCAAGGCAGAGAGAAATAGGAAAATCCCAGCCAGGCATGTGACTTAAACCCATGATGACTTGCAGGGACTATGACTCCACTTGAGGACAGCACCCTGATCCCAAGCCTAACTTCGGTCGCTTGGTTAATTACCTGTCTCCTAAAGTCAAGTGCTGTGATCTATCAACACGACTACTATACTTCCAGTGTGAAATCACTGGTAAGTTATTACGGACACCTGAAACACAAGTCTAACAAACTCTGCCATCCTGTACAGTCGGGAGAGAAAAAGCAATCAAAGTTCAAGCACCTAAGCTGAAGTTAAGACATAGCCCAGACTTAAGGACATATACAACAGGATGGTTTTGCAGAAATGTTCAGCAGAATTCATGAAATACAATATGATCATAAAATTAGCACCCCAGATACTGTATTGAAACCAATTTCAGTAAAGGAAGGATTTCAGTCTTTGTTTTCCTCCTCCTCTATATAAGACTTACAATCCGGTTCTGATTTCTTTTTTCCTTATCTCTTTCTTTGTACTCCATTCAACTTCTGGACCTATTTAAAACAAAATTAATAGACAGAAAAAAAAAGAGTGTCTACAAGGAAAGTCACCATGGTCAGGGCCCTTCCTGTGGTCGTGAGGTCCCATGTGACAATCTGCTCATTTCCAGCAAGCTCAACTCTTTGACTCTTAAGAAAAGTCCCATCAAAACTGACTTTTGAATTGCCCTTTGACTTGTGCTAAGTTTTGGATGATGGAAGCTGTCTGGAAGAATGCCAGGCAGCAAAGGTTTAAAACATTTAAAAAAAAATAATTCTAGTAACTGAATCATTGCAATCTAGCGCCCAGGAAGGTCTTCTGCTGTTTAATTTCTTTGTATGGACACAGCCACACAGATGTGATGAAATGTGCCCGCTTATCACAAAGGTGGTAAGAGCTCAGCTATTGCAAGTTTTACTTTACAGCCACCGACTAGATGGTTAGCAAATATGAGCTGGCAAGTCAATCAGTGTATCTGTACTGCCAAATTACTCCGTACCTCTGCTTTTGGCCAATGAGAACCTCAAAGGTTCACAGATTACCAAAGGGAGAAGAGGAGAGCTTTTCTAAAAGAAGTTGGTCCTTACCAAATTGCTTTAACATGGAGGACAGCACCAGCTACACAGAGAATGTGTGACCAATTAGCTTCTTAAATGGCTTTTTTCCCTGTTTTCCTGTGTTCCTGGAATCAGCAGATGGGGATTTTTCTTCGAACTCAAATCCCAGCTGACAGTAGTTATTGCCTAATTCCCTTGAATCATTTGCAGTTCTTCCACCAGCAACACTCCGATTGTCACAAACTCAGGCTGACTATAGGTGTAGATCACATGAATTGTGACCTAATGCCATTTGGTTGGAAATGGCTCTAACTTCATCACCTTCTTCTAAAGCTTTTTAGCAGAAAACAAGGAAGTTAAGGTAATATTTTTTTGGTCCGGGTGACCAAGCCTGCTGATCTGTGATTGCTGGCTGGCCATCCTTGTGAGACTGTGAGCCCAACTGAGGTAGGTCAAAGCATTTTTTGTCATGCCTGCCTAGGTGACTGTTACACTTAGAGCATGCTTACAGCATGTTGTATTTCGTGCTTACAAATTTGAAATCTGCTTTCCTGCCGAGTTTCTTTAATTAGCTATTTAAGTGGAGTTTTCTGCCAGCAAACTCATTTGCTAAAATAGGCATGGAAGGTAAACGCAGAAGAACACCAATTTTCAGTGTGTCTTGAAATTTGAGTGAATATCCAGGGTACTTATTTTACCGTGATTTCTATGATGTAATAAATCTGGGGTATTTTTACACCTAGAACCATGATTCATGAGTAGTGAAGGTGTCTGAGTCTGCTATATACATCCACTTCACTTGTACAGATGCTGAATCTGGTTGAGGTTAGGTGTGAAAGAAAGTAATTTTCATCTTACACTCGTTTGTTGGTTTAAATAAAATAAGCTGGCAATCATAGCTAATTTCCTGATGCTGAGAGACCATACCAATAATTGCCAACCCTAATATCAGAGAAGCCCGAAGCTGGATGAGCGACGGTGATCGCTCCTCAGTCCCATAGCATGGGAATGATGCATCCTCCTACGTCACCTCTGAGCTCAGGGGGAGCAAGAGCTGACAACCCTGCTAAGGGCAAGACAAGAGGGTGCTCAGACCCCTCTGAACTCTAATACAAAGAGGGCCACAATTGACTTTTTTATCTCCCTAACCTCCCTTGCTGTGTGTGCAAGAGATGTGTGGCTTGGGAATACTGCGATTTATTTATATTACAACCCTATCTAATAGCACTACACATTCCCAAACCATAAAACATTGCTTCTCCCTCCTTTTCCCTAGCTGCTAATATCAGAGGTGACCATGACACAAGGACTCATAGCATGGGAAAAGGCTGTCATCTCTGTCCTTCAGACTTACAATGACTATGAAAGCCTGGCTTCAGCAGAAGCCAGTGGTAAAACTCACGATCAACAGCAGACACGGTAGGCTGGGAGCAAAACCTTCAAGTTTTGCTAAGAGGGATCCCAGCCCCTATCAGCATTAGGTGGTCAGATACACAGTTGTCATTCAGCAACTAGTTCCTCTTCTACTCATCCTCCTCAATTCAGGTTAGGACCATACACATAGCCTTTCCCTCAGCATCTTTCCAAACTCCTTTATCCTTGAGGCCCATGTGGCATCAAACACCTTAATGGATGGAAATCATCTCCTTGCCACAGATTGATAGATTGTCCTCATGGATAGATCTGTTCAGCCCCAGCCTCCAATCATGAGTTTCCTCCTTAAATCCAACCCCATCCAGTAACAGTTGTTGTTAACTCTGTCCTGAGAATTTGGTGGCCACTCTTCAGCAAAGCTGGTTGGAAAAATCTCAGTTGAAGCAAAACCATTAGAGAGATTTATATTTTTCAAATAGGTGTAATTACAACTTGCCCTGTCCCTAGATTAGATAATTGAGGTCATTGCAATGTTGTGCCCAAACTGTGTGGCTGGGAACTACAGGAGAGGCTTTTACAAATGCTCTCCAGCTGCCGTAGCTTCCCCTAGACTTACATGGCCTGGTGGTCAACAGAGCTTGTAATGTCAGTGTAAAATCTCCTTCCCACTCATCAGAGGGGATTTTTGCCTCCTTGCTTGCTGGACAAGTTCTGCGGAGGTGACCATGCTGTAAGGTGCCCGCAGGCAAGGCAAAACTCGGCCTGGTTGCAATGAGCAAAGCTGCCTGCAGGTGCAGTGGTGGAACCAGATTGCACCAAGAAAGGTTGTTTAGGAAAATGGATCTGTTTATCACAGGTTTCCCATAGAACAAGATTTCTAGACAAAGAATGAGACAGGCTAGAAATCCTGAAATTATCTCTGCAAATGCAAAGAAAATATGAGGATAACACAAGGTCTTTCCCAGAATCTATGTCAGGGGATGCTCCCATGTACTGGGACCACCTTGGATGTTGTGATTTGGCTCTGTCCTGTTGACCTGCCAGCTACCAAAGCAAACCTGTGGGCAATCTGCCAGCTGGGAATGGTCCCCAGACTGGATTAAGTGCCCAATGTGGGAAGGGTTCAGAGGTAAATCTTAGTAGAAATGGGCCAAATTTGTGCAAGGGTATGTTCTAACATTTCACAAACATGAATATTGGCCAACGACGTTACCAACATGCTTGACCAGTTTTTATCTACATAGCTATACAGGGAGTGTTCATCTATACTCATGTAGGTATGTCCAGGGAGACCTGGTCCACAGTGGGAATTCCTAGTAACGCTTTAAAATAGACCACACAACAAACATAATAACAGTACATGGTCAACCTTATCATGGTTTCAAAACCACGGTCTCTAATCTCACAGTTTTCACAAACAACAGTTATGACATACAGATTTTGCAACCAGCAGCAAATCTGTCATTAATTCAAATCTGGTCAAACGTCACCTGATTTCTCTTGCCGATGCCAAGTGCAGATCTAGGTTCAAAACCAGGCACCTAAGTGACAGCACAGTCGAAATCAGGTAGGATGACATGCAAAAAATTGCTAGGAGCACCTTTTTCATACATGTAGGTTCACTGGGAAAGACTTAACCTGGCAGTGGCCCACTTTTCTGGCCAGCTGGTACATACTTGGCTTTCTCATGGAGATACTTTCACAGTGCAGAAGATACTGGTGTGTGAGGCCGGAGGATGGGGAAACAGAGCTCCAGCACCAGGCTGAGCCTGGGACAGTGCCTTTGAGGAGGGGCCTGCTCACCTTGTAGTGAGCCCTGTCCCAGCCAGCGTTAGGTGAACGTACACAAAAGAGCTTTACACACCAGCTCTCCTGCAGATTTTTTCCAGGCACCCAGAAAATTATGCTCTTTCCTTGTGTTGAAGGTGAATCCGTCTTTCCTATCACCATTTTCCCTAAGTCCTTTTCACTGACAGCCTGGTGATCAAAACATGTCGCTGATGTTGATAACCTCTTTGGCCAAATAGGTGAAATCTCACACCCTCAGGAGATACTTGCTTTCCTTTCTCCCTCCTTGTGTTCTTCTGTTTTCCTGCACACCTGTAGCACCTTGGTGCCTCCTTTTCTCCGTTACCCCTCCATCATCATATAGAGATGCTTACAACATGATTTGGTGCATCACAACAGATGTGTCTTCATGTTGCTCTGCGAATGAGTGAGACTTGATCCTGCCTGTGGGGAACCTGGAGGCAGGAGATACTCAAAGGTTACAAACTTGGGGGAAGAGACTTGGGAGATCTATTCCAATATGCAACTGTGAAATAATAGGAGTCATTAATTAACCTCATTGTACCAAATCAATGGCCTGGGGTAAAAGCTTTTGTGTACAAAGTCTCTTTTAAAACAGGATGAAACTGTCTTTAATTATTCCAAGAGCTGTTTCTGGAAGGGAATTGCTGGCTGGATTTAATAACTTGTGATAATCAAGTCCAGATGTAGCCCATCAAACGAGATAATGCAAAGCTTCTATGCATTGAAACTTCACAGGGTGGGAAAAATTCTCAGATGCCTGATTTTAAAGGGCTGTTCTAGTGCTTTGCTGGAGCGTATGTGGTAGGAATGACCACAAAAAGGAAGCATCCCCTGGGATATGACTGGCACACAGCTTTAATCAGTTCTGATGTGCAAACAAAATAAAAGCCCTGGCTGGAGACCCTGGGAGCAATGAAGGCTTGGAGCCTCGCCTAGGCTTTATGCCTCTGGCTTGTGTCAATCCAGGGTTTGCCGATAGTTATTATTTTTCTCAGGAGAGCTGCCAAAGAGATTGAGACTCTGTAGTGGTCTCCTCTCCAGAAGTGAACACAAGATGGTGCTGCCATCCGCCGACAGCCAGCCTTGCATGTAGATTTACACTGTTTCTTCTCAGGATGTTTAAAACAAGCCCATTTTGGACCCTCTGTTGATGAAGCTTGCCAAGAAATCTCTGGAATACAGGGAAGGACATGCTAAAACATCTCTCTGGCAGCCTGGCTCAAACGACCAGGGTTAAACCCCTGTTACACGACAGCCGCAAGCAAAGATGTCATGATATATTTCTCAAGGACTCATCTTAATTCTCATCCAGGGGAGAAAATTCCCTAGGGGACAATAACTGCTGCAGTTATCACTTGTGATGAGACAGTGGGCATCTCCGTAGGAGATGATACCTGCCACCCTTCGCCTAGATGAGCTGGGTTAATGTTACGATGCCCAGCAAAATCCTCATTAGTCCAGGCAGAAAATGCCAGATGGCAAAAGCAATAAAAGCTGAGCAAAAACTAGCAAAAAAAAAAAAAAAAAAAAGCACTGTCCGGGATTATACTGCAACCAAATTCAGATCTGCTGTGTCTGCAGTGTTCCCACAGCAGTCAGCGTTTGGGAAAGACTTCTCAATCCCCTGCAGATGCAATGTAAATTCCCAGGCCAGCCCTTTGCCTCTCTCTAAGGAAAAGCTCATGACTGATGTGTGTGAGACTTGAGCCACTGCTGACCAACATCAAAAAGAACACAGGGAAAAGAGCTGTGCCCTACTATGGAGATGGAGCAGATGGCAACTCACTGCTCCCAGAGTCGTGTGATTTTTCACTGGCAAAAAGATGTGCAAAACTAACAAATTTTAATGAGAATACAGGAACCCAATTCCCTAAGACTCAAAAATCTTCTTCACCCGACTTCCGTGGCTAAACCCCGTGGGCAGAGGACTGAGACATTTATGAACCACACAACTGTGGCCACTGCTCTTGCACATGGCTTCTTTGTGCCCAGTGACTTTGCCTTCTCCTCATTAGGGGCTCTTACAAGCCCTTAGAGACTTTTCTTTCTACCCAGACACTTGCTTACGAAATCCATGGGATGTTAAGTTCCTGGAAGACGTCCCCCTCTCTGCTGTGTGCGATTCAAACCAGCCAACTGGGTCAATGGTTCTTGGTGGGACATGCAGCCTTGTGTTAAGCCTCTTTCCAAACGAAATGAGGCTAAAGGGACATTTCTCTCCTCGTTGGGGACACACACTTAAAAAGCATCACATAGATGCCCTGTTCATGAGGAGGGAGAGGGTTGCTCTGTGTTTTTGGACTCTGACCCTTTCGCACTCCTAATTTCTTGGCTTCCCAGTGCAGAGTAGGTCATTTACACACGTATCTTTCCCACCCTCATGGGCACTTTGCTGTGGCAGAAGTGGGGACAGTGGTTTGCAGAGATGTGGCTTTGACGTATTCTCAGGTGTTTTTTTCTTGTCAAAACCCGAATGTTTTGCCCCTCACACAGCCATGCCAGTGGATCAGAGGAGGTGTCTTGTGTTGCCACACTGGTAGCATCTGAATTGCTGTCCAGGTGCATGTCAGCAACACGGGGAAGGCAGGCAAGCTGTTATTGACAATTGCACAGCAACCTGAACTAAACCAATCTTCTCCTCTCAGCCCCCACAAACTGGTTTGATGCCATTTCTAGAAGTCTCCACTTCAGGTTTCCTCCTACAAGGCACAGACACATGTTACTAAAAGTCAATCCTTCCCTGGTAGTGCCTGTAATTTTAGGCCAGGCCTTGAGGATCACTTGCAATTTGGCAGTGTGCCAGGTTAATAGCTGAGGGGTTGGGTTTGAATAAACCAAGTAGTAGAAAATTGTGGTGTGGCTCAGATGTACAGCAGTTCAGTGGGTGGACCTTGAATATTTAAATTTAATATTGGGAAAAAAAACTTTTACACTGAGGGTAGTGGAACAGTGTCCCAGATTGTCCAGAGAGGTGGTGGAAGCCCCATCCCTGGAAACATTCAAGGCCAGGTTGGACGGGGCTCTGAGCAACCTGATCTGGTTGGAGATGTCCCTACTCCTTGCAGGGGGGTTGGACTAGATGGCCTTTAGAGGTCCCTTCCAAGCCAAACCTCTCTATGATTCTGTAATACTGTGGTCAAATTCTCATTCTTCTTTAGATCTCTACTTAGCTAACCCTTCCCTGCAATTACCTTGACTTCTGGTAACAGCCAATGTACCTCTTTGTGCTGATTTGTCTTCATGGTCACTTGTTTGGAGAGATCTGCCATTCCTGAAAAGGCTGCTTGCAGCCTGTTACTTTTCCACTGTCACAAGCATCTTCCTTTCTGTCCCTATTTCTGTGACATCCTATACTTTTAAAACAAATAAAGCATGAATGGGGATGTGGTGAGAAAAGCCCTTTGCAGGCAAACTCACACAGTTCTCTAGTCCTAAACTCTGGATTTTTTAAAGAAAAAATTGTGAAGTAGGTGACCAGCTTTTAGAAAGGAAAAAGTAGACCAAGAAAAGCTACTGGGGTACAAATCACACCAAATCTGAGAACTTCTGGTGGCTGAGAGAGCATCTGCTTTTCTGGGTTACCTGCTGGTACCACTTTAGCTTGTCAGGGACAGATGGGAGGGATCATAATATGCTGGAAAATCTCCCATATCATGGCAATTTGGGTCAAGTCCTGGCCCTATAGGAAAGCTGATGCTGAAGGATAAGACCCTCAAGCTATATCGTGATGCAGGTAAGGACACTGCATGTTTGAGTCACAAGCTATGATAGTCATACCTAGGCATGTCCCACCTCATTCACTTATTAGTGCTACAGATCAGATGATACCAGCAAGGGTAAATCCTGGATGGAATACAAATCAGTGGAAAAGATGTGGCAAAAGTACGTATTTCAACTTTCAGTTGCCAAAAAGCAGTTCACTAGGAAGTTAATCTCCTGGCTGTGAATCCTCTCAATACCAAGATTGCACTTCATGTCCTACCACCATGTTCAACCCTTCCCAGCAAAAAGGGTGAGTGGCCTACAAGCCCGTATTATCCAATGATCAGGCTACAAGTCTGAAGGAATTATCTGGTGATCCTATGAAATAAGGATAAAACATGGAAGTTCACAATGTCTCTGAGCAAGGAAAAATGGATACCGGCTCAAAGACCATTAGCTATAGAGCTGGCCTGCTCACTAGCCTCCTAGGGAGCCAGGACTCACCTACCCCTGCAAGGATGTACATACAGCTCAGATCGAACAAGACCTGTTGGGGTAGAGACAGACAGCAAAAGTGATTGTCCAGGATGAGACAGAGCTGTTAACATGGGTTGGTCAGAAATTCAGGTCCTTATAGTTGCTCATTTAATTTGATTTATCACCACTTGAAACTTTTCTGCCAGATGCTAAGCAGGAATATGTTGTCCCAGCCACATCAATGGCCAGCCAAATGAGTTGAGGCATCTTTCCTCAAAGGTCAAGCACTGCTGTGCTCCCTGTCAGCAGATACCATCCATCTGGGAATACCGCCAGCAGCAAAATGATCTATCTCACAAGTCCCCTTGATTCTTAAAGGAAGGCACAGAAGACTGACTCTGCAAAGATATGGACATTTTCTGTCCAGGACCACACTGAGAACTGTCAAACTCATTCATCAGCTGCCTCAGTACAAATGGTAATAGCACTCACTTGCCAGAAGCTTGGCAGGGGTTCAGAGCAGTGACCTAGAAGTTAAAGGCTCTTTGTTTATTACTAATCCCTGGAGCTATGCAGTCCCAAAGCCCTTCCCTTTCTATGCAACACAAGACCAGCTTTCACAGCCGTACCCTGAGCCCAGTGAAGTCAATAGAAAGGCTGTCATTGTCTCTGGTGACCAATGCACTGCCCCTGGATTCTGCAAAATTAGACTGGCTTCTGCTTTTGTTGTAATCAATACAGGTATTACCAGTGTCCACTGCTGAATCCAAATGGGACCGTAGCATGTGTGCCTCAGGAGTCCCAGTGACCCTGAAATCTGTGGTCACCTTTTTCTGAATATTTCAGAGGATGCAGGTTAAAGGCTTAGGTTTTCAGCAGGTCTTTAATATTTTCTAGGTGCCTTTTACTCTCAGAAGGACTTACAACCAAGCCTGGATCATATACTCCTTGTCCTAGGCCTGCATAGCCCTTTTTGAAAGCTTGCCTTGCCTCTCTTGGGAATTGCTCCTGGTGTGATGTGAAACCACTACTGGAGTACAGCAACACCTTTTCTAGTGCAAAAAAAAAGAGATGGGAAAGGAGGGATCAGGCAAACAAACATCAACACAGCCCCTGCTAAAGCATTTCTCCCAATCTTTCCTATCAGCCCCCTTTAGGCACTGAAGGGATGCTCTAAGGTCTCCTTGGAGCCTTCTTTTCTCCAGGCTGAACAGCCTCAACTCTCTCAGCCTGTCCTTATAGGAAAGGTGCTCCAGCCCTCTGATCATCTTCGTGGCCTCCTCTGGACCCTCTCCAACTGGTCCATGTCCTTCTGATGTTGGGGGCTCCAGAGCTGGACACAGTACTCTAGGTAGGGTCTAATAACATCATTGATATTATTTAGTCCTTGATAAAGATTCAAATGATTCAGAGATTTGAGGTAGGAGGAGGGAACAAAACAAAACAAAAAAAAAAACAAGGTCAAAGAACTTCATATTGCAAATTCTGCAACTGATCCATGTCTGCTGGTCCTTTCCTAGAGGACTTCAAGTGATGTAGGGCAGCACCATACTGCCAGCGACACAACACAGGGGATTTGGAGCCTTTAGAGATGCAGCTGGCTTTCTTGACAAGATTAATGCTGTGAAAAATCTATATCCAGCGTGTTCTGCCCAGCAGCAGTGCCCCACTGCTCGTGACCCACTGCCTATTGCTTTTGCCTTTCTCCACACCTGCGTAGCTCTACTTGACTAAGCCAAGAGCTCTTTCCTCACACTCAGGTCCAAAAGACCATGTGTTTAAGAGGAAGAGACACAGTCCATATTTCCTTTCCAATGGCACTGTCCTGTATGAGTTGTTTCCAACATAAAAGTTAAAAAGAAAAGGTGCTTTTTTTTCCATCTCTGGATATCTCTTGCTCCTGCTTCCACCCACTGTGTCTCTTCAGAGAGGGACAGCCATGAAACCCTGAGCCAGGCATCCAAGAGAAGGAGGATGAATTGCCCTCTGGAGTTATCTTCTTCTTCTGGCTACAAGGAGAACCAAAACAGTTCACTAAGTTCTTACCTTTTCAGCAACAAAACTCAGGGGAAAACTAACCCACTGAAAGCTAAACCATCCCACTGACCATGACCAAACTCTGTATCTTAAATTTCTAATTTCTTCTGTAAGGCTAAGCTACAGTGTTTTGGGCCAGATTTTGCAGAACTTTCTTCGATTTTGGATAATTTTGGCAGGTAAAATAGCTTTTCTAGGGTGAATTGGAGCACCAAAAAAAAAAGTTTGTATATTGTTATTTTCTACTTTTCTAGAATTTTTTTCCCTGCAATTTTGAATGTGCAGAAGTTACAATTAGGTCCTTATTGGTTTTGTTTCTTTTCCTTTTTTTTTTTTTAAGAAAGAAAAAAGAGCGAGTGAATAATTTCTATGATGAGTTCCATTTGTTTAATGCAAAAGGGCACAAGACAGATGCTGGTGCCGGACTGACATTTCCCTTTACGGCAGTAGATGGAGCTACATCCTCAATAATGTCCCTTTCCAGATAGGAGAGACCAGAAAAGAGGGTTGGTGGTTGCGCTGGTCACTTCATCCAGAAGGGGACTAGGCGGACAAAGATCAGTAAGCGTGGGTGGAAAGAATGAAATAAATGCCAGAACTGGGAGCATTACCCACTTGTCCAAGGACTTTATTTACCAGACATTTACTAAGGGAGCTGTAATCCCTTTTCACATTGCTCGTTGTAACATGGGGACTTGCAGTTGCGCATATAAACATTTGCACATCTCCATAGCGTGGCTGCATCCAGCCCTGAGACCACCAGTCTTCTCCAAAAGTTGGTTTGCGCTCTCATGTTCAATGAGAGAGCTGAGGGTCTTCATTAAATTCCAGGAATTCCTTGTATAATCACCTATTAAATTACTTTACTAGCTTGCACCTTCATTGTCCAAATCTGGAAGACCTTTCTTCTCCTATCATGGATCCTGAGTTGTCTGTTTCTTCCCTTTTCCCATGCAACTGGTGAAGGCCTTCAGATCTTTTTAGTCTATACGTGTTAAAACTTCCTCTAGCATATGATCTTGCTTCATATTAAGGACTCCATAAATTCAGTCTTCCAGACCTACTACTACCAAGTTTTCATGCATTCTCTCCAAAAGAAGAATAGAGAGAGTTCTTCATCCCCCCACACTGGCAAAAGCCATAATTTTGAATATTACTTTCTTGAAGTGGTCTAAAAATGAATCATTGTGCAAGCACAACACCTTCTTATTATTTACAGGTAGGCAAATCCCAGAAAGCAATTTTAATAATACCGTGTTTATAATCACAAATACACTAGCAATGTTTCCGCAAGACTGAGCAGCTGCAGCCTTTAGGTTATTGTGAAAAGCATCTATGAAAATGTAAAAGACCATCTCAGCCTCCAGCAGATCCTAAGCTGGGTGGGGTAGGAGGGAAAGTTTATTTATTATTTCTAAATCCATTTTATTCAAATCAGGGCTAAGCAAGCTGTTCCTGGATGACAGAACCTGCCTGAATTTGTTATTTTGAAGCTTGGATTGGACTTTGTTTGTGAGCTCCAGCCGGATTTTTCCTCTACTTCAGGTTTTAATTTAAATTCTTTAGTACCCTGTGAGGACCGGGTTCATGGCACAGTCCTTCCCTCAATGGGGACATTATTGTGTTCTCTGTCTTCATTCTGGATACCTGTTTTCATTAAACTCCTTGGAATGAGTACTTTTGCAGCCTTTACCTCCCTGTCAACTTGAGTTTAAATAGCGTGGAGCATCCCAAAGCTACTGGGGTGGAAGGAATCACCTCAGCTCTCCAGCACCCTGACAACCAGAAACTGGGGATGGAGCTGGCAAAATCTGGGATTTTGGCAGGCTTAAAAAATTAGGCTGTTCCCATAACTGTGTCAGTGTCACTGGCCTCACAAAGTCCAGAAAAATAGATTTCCTGTGATGTTAATTGCACCTCTTCTCTTGGTCTCTGATTCACCTTGCCTATCTGAGACACTCCTAATTCGTGGATACAGAGATGCTTGCAGAGTGGATTGCCCCTCTCCAGTGTATTCATAGAATCATAGAATCGTTAGGGTTGGAAGGAACCTTTAAAGGTCATCTAGTCCTGCCAGACCCCCCATTCCTCCCTCTCTTTCCTTATCCCCTGTCAAGAAAGCAGGGGCAAAGTGATTGCTCCCTGGTAATCAAACCGCATCTATGCATTAAAAAGGCAGCATCAGGCTTAGGAAGCTTTTAATCTGACCTGAAACAAGTTGGGGCCAAGCAGAGGGAAGCCAGCTTCACTGTGCTCGTGGGAAAAGCTGGCAGATGTGTTTTGCCCTGTTAACAGGTGAGTAGGGCCAGGGCCCAAGCAAGGAGACCAGTTTGATGGAGTCACGAGTCTGCCAGACACTCAGGCATTTCCAACTCGGAGACATTTCAGTCTCCCCAAGGGAGGTTTAGAATCCTCATGAAGAGAGGAGCCAGGTAAGAGGGGGAAGGCACTTGTGTTTTTAAATCATTCCACCCACCACGGAGTAGGGGAAGCAGCAGGAACACATTTCATAACATCTTTGATGTTTTCCCCTCTGCAAGGAAAAAAATTTCTGTCATCGTTCTCACAGTCAGATAAGATCAAGCAGCTCAAGGCAGAAGGGAGGCACTGACTGAAGCTATTGTAACTCACTGAAGCTCTCCGGTCTCAGGTAGGAGCCGCGTGAGAGCATCACGTGCCATGGGAATTTAGGCAGGAGGGGCACCAAGGCTTGGCCTTGTTTATTGTTCTTGCCCGAGTCTGATCTGCAAGCGGAGAGGTAACTCAGAAGGACGAGATGTACCCTGCTTCCTTCCTGTGTCCACCCAAAGGCAATTTATACTCGAGCTGAGCCATGATCCCAGAGCAAAATAAATTCATGCATTCAGCTCCAAACACAGAGTGTGCTGCAATTAAGGAATCCCTCAGTGTAAAATGTTCCCAGTGCAGAAAAGGTTCACAGAAAACAATTAAGAAGGGCTTGTTCCACATTAACCCGTATTGGCACTGCTGGTTGTAGCTGAGGCTTTCTCCTGCTCTTAGGTGGTCTTCACCAATACACTCCTTGTTAGGAGGGTTTTCTGTAGGCTTTACACTGTTGGCTTGCCTTCAGTTTTAAGACAGTTTGTAAGAAAGCCAAAAATGTAGCTAGTGAGTCAGGAACGTGTTCCCTTCCAAGCAGTCATTCTCTCCTTTGGGTTTCTCCAACTATCCAGCTTGTGCTCACAAAGCTCCCTCTGGCTGGCAAGGACTGTGAATCATTTAGGATGGTCATGAGAAGGTCTGGGAAGGATCCCTAGCTCACTGATGCTGTAGGGATGGGCTGTGTCCGCCACGGTCCTGGTCTTTCTGTTGTCCAGGCCATGCTTTCCAGCACCTAAAGGGGACCTACAAGAAAGCTGTAGAGGGACTTTTGACAAAGGCCTGTAGTGATAGGAAAAGGGATAATGACTTTAAACTGGAAGAGGGTAGGTTTAGATTAGATACAAGGAAGAAATTCTTTCCTGTGAGGGTGGTGAGACACTAGAACAGGTTGCCCAGAGACGTAACGGATGTCCCATCCCTGGAAGTGTTCAAGGCCAAGTTGGATGTGACTTTGAGCAACCTGATCTAGTGGAAGGTGACCCTGCCCATGGCAGGAGGTTTGGAACTAGACTTTAAGGTCTCTTCCAACTCAATCCTTCTATTATTCTGTGATCTCATGCTCTCAGTGTCACACTGAAGATGCCTGGACACATGGGAGCCCCATGTCCCATCAGGTAGCAAAGGTGCATTGGTGGTGGCTGGGGCTTAGGGCAGATCTTGAAGGGTACTGCACACTGTGTCACCTGTGTCTACAGGACATGGGTCTTACTCATGGTGGAATAGCTCAATGCCTTAACATCTTACTCTGGAAATAAACTACAATAATTCATAAAACTATCTGAAAATGACAACACTGGCAATGAAGAGTTCCCTGCTCAAACTCAGTTTGTCTCTTGAAAATATTCCCCGAGGAATTCAAAACACTTTTTTTTTTTTCTTGGATTTGGAGGAAGAGGGAACAAACAAGAAAACTGGAGATATTTATTGCTAATGATCTAAGTAACACACATAAACATTGGGCTGTAAGGGAATGACTCAGAATGAAGATGAACCTCTTGCTACTGTACTCTGAAAGGCAGGACAAGCATCTGTCTGTCCTTCTGTACATTTGTCAGAGTAATGCAGTAGAGAATGCTTTCTCTATAGAGATTGAGCTGTCATCCTTCTCACTGTGATGGAGCTCATAAAATCAACCACCCATAGCTGTCTTCTGCGTAAAACCACCAAAGTTAGGTTCCCTCCACAGTCAATGAAAGCAACATGCCTAGCACACAATTTATTTGCTAGACATCTGTATTTAGAAAATGCAATTAAACATCCAGTCTGGACAGTGACATAACTCACTCTATATCAGGCACCTGCATATGACTAGCTGGATCCCTGCGTAGATTCTGTTAGCTACTTCAACTAAATCTCCATTGGGCTCCCAAATCACATGGAGACACCTCTATCCAGATGTCTACACTGGGTGTCTGCATCAGTAAGATGAATCTAATCCCTATGTTGGCTTTCCAGGGTGGAAGGAGTACCATGGTCCTGACCTCTGTGGTCTCTGACATGTAAAAAAGGTAAATGGAAGTTTCTCTTTCCTTGCAAAAGGCCTTCAGATTTGCAGATCACTCAGTGCTTGTTCTGTGAACACAACAGGTGGGTTCATCAGCACTGCAAAAATAGAAGTTGTTTTAAATACAACTTAGATTGTCTTTATGGTAGGTTGTGTTATAAGACTGCAACATGACTATGTGAGAACCCACCTTTTTTCCTTCCTTGAAATGGCAGCACCTAAGAAAATGTCTTGATATTCTCCTACTTGAAAATAAGTGGGGTGAAGCCTGGAGAGGTGAAACTGTGGTTTTCCCCTGGGACATTCAGTTGTTTGGAAATGGTGACTTGGCTTCTAAATAGGCAAGGTATTGGCTTCTAAATCTTCCAGGTATCCCAGATTGTGGAAAACTGGAGAAATTGCTGTCAGATCTGTTGCCACATCACACCATACCTTGGACCTGAAGAAGAAGGACCTGCAATGCATTTCTCCCCTAACTGTACACACAGCCCTGGGGTCCTGGTGTGCCTGAAAGCAAAACTTCAGGCAAGGACCTTTGTGATCTCCAACATTAGAAGAATATTTTCAGGCAACTGAGTTTTAATATGTGCATGCGGTCGTGTAACAATGCACCAGTCCATGGGCGCCAGCTACTGAAAAGCCATCGTTCTGCTTATCTGGATCTGGCTCTTACCAAGACTGCCACCCCTCCTTCTCAACGGGATGGAATTTGCTGGCACTACTGCAAGTCTATTCTGTCTTTTCAATAATTGCCACCGCAGTGCAACGTCCCAGGGTGTTGGCAGATACGCTTTAGAGTTGGAGGGCATTGCTCTGCAAGCTTTTGCTTTGAGAAAGAAAATTCCCCAGAATTATCATATTAGGCTCTATTCCCAAAACATGTCTAGACAGAGTTATTTAGGATGGGCTGTGTTATAGTGTCCTGCCCTAAAGAACTAGCTGCTGCTGAATTGGTTATTATTTGTTTATTGATGGTATTGCAAGTTGGACCAAGAGAATCGGAAATCCCCGTCTCCCTAGATGCTGTTTAGGAAAAAAAAAAGAAAGCTTGAAATATGGACTCTCATGCTTAGGACAGACTGAAAAAGACGAGCTGAATAAAGAGAGGAAAGAAATAAGTGCAGAAAAGGTGAATGATTATTTACTTATTAAAGACTTTGGAGCAAGCACATGTAAATGCAAGGACGGAACTCTGATGTTGTTGCCTGTATTATCTCTACCCAAAACTTCCAGAATTCAATTTCAGAGCAGGTCTTTGGCAACAGGGAGTGGGGAAAAGTATGATTATTTAGGTTTTGTGAATCTTTTGAACTTTCCAACTTAGAACAGAATGAAGCCAGATATTTTGTGAAACTCAGGGTATCATGAAATGTTCCTCCCTGCAATTTAAGACTTTGTTTGTACAAGCAAGATGCCCTGATTGGTTTCTTTGACTTTGTAACTGAATGCAAGACTGTGTTATGCAAGCTATAATTATTCTTATTTGGAAACAATTTTCTTTTTTACTTTCAGGGTTCTTTGGGGAATAGGAGGCAGCTCAAAACAGCACGGCTTTCCAAAGCTAAATATAATAAGTAAAATCTTCCCAAAACTTTAATTCTGTTCTAAATCTGTGTCGTAGCAATTCTGATGAACTTTAAATTTTGTAGAAAAATGTCTCTTCTCCTAGTCTTCCCTAGGGTACCAAGTGTTATCCCAGCACTGTTTCTTCGAAGTAAAACTCACTGGGGATTTAGTACAAATAAAGACTTTAGGATCTGATTGCATATCAAGAGAATAACAACGAGTTCTCTGAGACTGGAGAATCAAGCTTATTAACTTCAAGACTTACACATTTGACGAGTAAAATAAAGGGGTGAAAAATATCACACTGGCTGGAAATTTAATCGGAGCTTGATCGTAGTTTAAGCCTCCACACCAAGGGCTTGCCTAGACTAGATTTTTGGTTAAAACAACGTTCTCTTTTAGCCACACTTTGCATTCTGGTTTTGGTAGAAGTAGCACTTCTGTAGATAATCAGCAAGTTATTGTAACTACTACAAAGACACGGCCCTGAGAAGGTAAAGGAATAACTATTTAGTCTTTCAGTTTTGAACTATGCCGTACAGAATCATAGAATCATAGAATCATAGAACGGTTAGGGTTGGAAGGGACCTTCAAAGGTCATCTAGTTCAACCCCCCTGCAAGGAGCAGGGACATCCCCAACTAGGTCAGGTTGCTCAGAGCCTCATCCAGCCTGGCCTTGAACATTTCCAGGGATGGGGCATCCACCACCTCTCTGGGCCACCTGTTCCAGTGTTCTACAACTCGCATTGTAAAAAATTTTTTCCTAATATCCAATCTAAATCTACCTCCCTCTATTTTAAAACCATTACCCCTCATCCTACCACAACAGACCACACTGAACAGCCTCTCACCATCTTTCTTGTAGGCCCCCTTGAGGTACTGGAAGACCGCTATCTTCAGGTCTTCCCGGAGCCTCCTCTTCTCCAGGCTGAACAGCCTCAACTCTCTCAGCCTGTCCTCACAGGAAAGGTGCTCCAGCCCTCTGATCATCCTCATGGCCCTCCTCTGGACCTTCTCCAACTGGTCCATGTCCTTCTTGTGTTGGGGGCTCCAGAACTGGACACAGTACTCCAGGTGGGGTCTCACCAGGGCAGAGTAGAGGGGGAGAATCACCTCCCTCGACCTGCTGGCCACACTCCTCTTGATGCAGCCCAGGATGCGGTTGGCCTTCTGGGCGCAAGAGCACATTGTCGGGTCATGTTGAGCTTCTCATCCACCAGCACTCCCAAGTCCTTCTCCTCAGGGCTGCTCTCGATCCATTCCCCGCCCAGCCTGTATTTGTGCCTGGGATTGCCACGAGCCAGGTGCAGGACCTTGCACTTGGCCTGGTTGAACTTCATGAGGTTGGCATGGGCCCACCTCTCAAGCCTGTCAAGTTCCCTCTGGATGGCATTCCTCCCTTCCAGCATGTCAACGGCACCACACAGCTTGGTGTCATCGGCGAACTTGCTAAGGGTGCAAGAAGAATATGAGCATCCTACAGCTGTGAGATAGGTTAGGCTTCTAGGCCAAGGGATGGACGGATGATATTTTTAACAATGAAGGTCTCGCTCCAGATCCTGCTTCAGAGTCAAATAAGAATTGTAATAGGCAATAGTTTTATTTTTCTTTGGTCAGGATGAAACTAGACTCAGCTGAGCTTTCAGACTGTTTCCATGGGGTTTTCTCCCTCTACTGTACTTCTATAGTCTGAAGTATGTACACAGCCTCGCAATGGGTCCCTGCCCTTGGTCACTGTGCTCCTTGACCACTCTGCTCCTAATGGCACGAGGGCAGTGTTCTGGGAAAAGCTATGGCAAACAGAAGCACTGGGAATATCCTAAAGGTTAATCAGGTTGTCTTATATC
Source organism: Chlamydotis macqueenii (assembly GCF_036417535.1). NCBI lineage: Eukaryota > Metazoa > Chordata > Aves > Otidiformes > Otididae > Chlamydotis > Chlamydotis macqueenii. The sequence continues at coordinate 4,410,044 of NC_141556.1, read as the reverse complement.
AACCTCTGTCTTGTCCATCAAGCCACCGTTGCACTTCTGGGCACTATGGGATCTGTCTATACCAGATGACACTGCCATTGCTGGGAGAGCGACGTCTCCCAGTATGAACTGGGACAGACACAACCTGCCATGGACAGGGGCATGTGTGATGGTCTGAGCCACGCGAGGGCCTGCAGAGAGGGACCCAGATGGTCATTGTGTGGTGGAGGAGCGGGAGCGAGAGCTGCTGCCCACTCATTATCCCACCCACCCAGGAAATACAGACCTGTAGAGACAGCGTATGCTGACAAAGGCTCTTTAGCTGCTGAGGTAATTCTGCCATCTCTTTACAATGATATAAACTAGGCCAACACAAGCACTGCTAGCCTAATTGCCTCTGCACCAGGGATGTTGCCAGGACAGGTGTGCTAGCTCCCAATCATCTCCAGACTCAGTGATGCTCAACATCAAGATGAGGGTCGAGCCTGCCTGCAGGTAGGTGTCTGGTTGTCCTGCCAAAGTGTTGCTATTCAGTTTTTGCTTTCTTTCCCATTTTCACAGCAAGCAGTGAAAATATGAACCCCTCCCCATCCAAATCTTGGACATTTCCCACCACTACATGCTGCAGATGACTGCATGCACCCAGTCAAGAGAAGACAGGGAGCTCTGGGCCAGTTGTTTCATCCAGGCTGCTTGTTGTAGCTGCTCGCCACACGTCCGTGCTTTGGAAAGGACACTACGTTGACCCCCCCATACCCTCAGTTGCAGGACCAGGAATTCATGATCCAGACCAAGCAGGGACAGCCACCTCCATGTTGCCCCATGCCAGGCAGCTTTTCCAAACACCTTTCTGAGATGGTGAGATTTTCCAGTCCAGACAATGGTGTCTCATCCCTTGAGTACAGCCCCCCGCCAGAGCCGGCAGCGTAGGTATAGCCCCAACCCTCCGACCTTACCCCTCTGCCTCCCCTGGAACATGACATCACTCTAGACAATTTACTGTTAATCAATAGGATTTAACAGAGCCAATACAACCTTGAAAGAAACAGCTGATGCAGCTGTATCTCGTCAGCAGTGAACACCTCGATGTGAACGGAAGCATGATCTGCCTTTGTTGGCATTTTCTGCTTTGTCTCTGACTGGTATTTGCATCTCCTAATTAAAGAAGTATGGGCAACTGTATCAATAAATATATAGCGTTGCATGAAAGCCCTGGAATCTATCTGACAGCCCAGCATGATGCAGCAGCATTAGTAATGTTTGTTGTACCATTTCGAATTACCTCATTTGGAGTGGAATTACAGTCAGCCTGTGCATGTCCTAACCCAGATAGTTGCAGGCATCTGAGTTTTAATAGAAACACATCCACTGAATTGCATTTGGCTATCCTTTTCTTTATAAAAACTCTGAGTGCTCTAAGTTAAGTTAATCTGTGCCTGCTCAACTAGATACGGATTACTTTCTTATGTTTTCTATCAGGTAAATGAACTGTCAGGTTGTGATGATGAAGTGTTGGAAGCTGGCAGATGATTTATGTTTAGGGAACTGTAATTCAGCCTCCTCTTAAACCAGGACTAGGTCTTCAGTATTTTCTCTGACAAAATGTCTTCCTTCTCCACGCACAGAATGAGCTGCTCTTCCAGGACGGGTCAATGTTTCACTGGGGAAGGAAGGAGATCTATGAATGAAGCAAAAGTGACAGGACCAACTGCTTGTTATGGAAGGTGACTTTTCCTTGCTAGCCTCACCTCTGGAGAGGATGACTTCAATCAGTTCTGCAAGGTTTTCCATGTTATTTCCATATCACTTTTTTTCTAAGCAACCAGTGTAATCCCAGGCTCATTTACACACAGGTCACTTTAGTGGAGGGTAGTGTCACATGCAGTCCAGACTGGAAATGCTTTTCCACTGGCATCAAAAGCTGAATTTGGGCCAGAGATGACTTTACAATCTCAGGAGTCATCTTTCTTCTCCACTGAGTGTGGTCTCCTGTGCTCATGAAGCAGTGTGCCCTGTGTCAGCTATGGCTCAGCAGAAAACAGAGAAGGAAGGATTTGGATTTCTTGGGTTACCTACAACCTGGTTCTTAAAGCATCAGTGAAGGTGACAACTAACCCTGCCCTTCCAGCTGACAGTGTTTAAATATGTTTGAGTCTTAAAAGCAGGAAGCAAGATGCTAAGTTAGATTATCTAATCATTATCCCCAGTAAGGAGGGCAGCTGGGTTAGTACCACACTGCTTAGCACGACAGCCAGTGTATAAATAGGATCAGTACTTACAGATCAGGACACTGCTAGTGACCTAGGTTAAAGAATAACTAATGTATAAATATGCTACAACCGTGCTCAGAGCCCGCTTGAATTCCTTGGAGAGTCTGTGCAAAGGGCTGAGCACAACGAGCATCCGTAAAAAACCTTGTTGCAAGCACCGGGGGATCTCCAAAGGCAGCGCGGACGGACAGGAGAGGGCTGGATGCCTGCCAGCTGAGCAGGGTGGATCTGCGCTCCCCACTCGCCATCGACTCCCCCGGGGCGATGATGGAAATCGGCTTTTCCCTCCCCATGACCTGGAACAGATGCAGTACAGGACTGTCATGAGGACCGATTAGTTAACAAGATCTCATCATCCGCCCAGCAGGCAGAAACATGAAATGATGCAGGGATGTGCTCAGGCTGTGCTAGGAAGGTGGGGACGCTGGCATGGATCTGGAGGACTTTCTCTGGGTTCAGGCTTCAATGAAAGTCAAGCCAGCGTGTCTTCTAGAGCCCGCAGCACCATTCACACAGCAAAGGGACCTCATTTGATCCCTGGGACTGCTGCGGCAATCCAGAGAGATGCAAAGGGGAAGCTCAGGCTTCTCCCTGCCGAGGAGCAACAGATCTTTATCCTCTACACTCAGCTGGCAAAGGCAGAGAATAAGGGTCAAAAGGATCCCCAGTGATTTCAAAAGGCTTTTAGGCAGGTGAATGAGGAGCCAAAGCAAGGTCCCAGCCTGGCCCACAGTCCGCACAAGGCACCATTCCTTGGGAAGCCAAGGATCATGTTTTCTCTTCCAAAAGTTATAGGCATCAAGTGCATGTTATCACAGAGGGCTCAAGTTTGCCCTGAGAAATCTCTCTGCTTTTGCCGCGAGCTGTGGCCAATGAGCGCAGCCTTAGCTTTTGAACTTGTTTTTCCATCCTTTGCTTCCTCTCCCCAAAGGATTGCATAACCCCATCCATTTTTAGAAATACAGACCCAGGGTGCTCAGCAGATCTATCTGATACTGATCGTTTCAGCCTTCTTGACTTCAGAAAGCCAAACTCTCCACGGGGCAGGACAGGGCTAGACTCGTAGGAGGAGGGAGGATGAGAACAGGGCACAGGCAGCACTTTTTTGTGTCACAGTATGTGCCTTGGTGGAACAGAGGATGCATTATCCTGCCTGAACAGCATTTTCTGACCTTTTGACCCAAGAAGCATTTGCATTCATAAATACTTGAACCCCTGGGAGGTGAGGAAAGGAGAGGAAAGGAAAATAATGAGTTTATCAAATCAGGCATCGCTGCAAGGCTTGGAAGCAATCTTTCTTCTTTCTTCCAGTCCAATTGTAAACTAACTTGCATCCAAGAGGGCTTGTTTATTAGTCTTTGAAATTGACAGGTTTTGCCAAGACAGCTCCCCAGTCGGTGACTTTCAGTTGAGAGGACAGTGAAATGGATTCACTGGGTCATCCTGCTCCCCACCGTGCCCCTAGAAAGATGTTGACTGGATGGCTTAACTATGGGAGACTTTACCCAGTGCTGTTGCTCTTTCTGGGAGAAAAAGACCTGAGAAGGGTGTGTACCAGAAACTATCCTTCTCTCCACTTCCCCATGTAAGAGCCTGGAGAGATGGGGGAGCAGTCTGGAAAGAACTCAAGGTGAGTGAGGAAGAAGGACGCTGGAAGAACAGGAATGAAAGTCAGCATGTAACCAGAAAGGCTAGAGGACCATAGGACCATAGAGGAAAGGCTTCCAGGCCTTTCTCCACATCTTGAATATGAAGCACAATCCTTGTTCTCCCAAAAAGACAAGCAAAACTGGAAGAGATGCAGAGAAGAGCAATAGGAGGGCTGAGATATGGATCTGATCCTGCATGTCAAGAAATTAAGGGTTTCAGCTAGAAACGGGGGCGTTGCAAGTGGAGTAAGATGTCTAGAAGATCATGAGTGGCCTGAAAGAGGTGAATCCCTTAGGGAGTAAGTGATCACTGGTACTCCAGTTCTCTTATTAACAGAGAAAGGATGGGGTATTCAGACAGCCCTTTGGCTCTCCATACCACGACCGCTCCTGTACTATGTTGTGATGTGTGCTAGGCATTGCATGGAGCAATCCCGGTATAGAAAGTCCTTCAACTTCTACGCAGAGAAAGCAGAGTGTGGTGACCAAAGGAGAAAGGGGTAAAGGGTAAACTAATGTTTTTCTTTCCATTTATGTCTTCTTCCAGTGGGCTTAAGTCACTATCAGAAGCCATTTCTGTAAATGCTTGAGGAAATCTGCCTGGAGCAGCTCAGTTCAGATGATGCTCAGAGGGGATTTTCTGCTCTCTCTTCTCAGTGGCTGCCACCATCTTTTGGGGAGGTGATTTCCAACCAGTGCAGTGGGCATCTTCAAAGTGCCAAGTGTTGCTTCCTAACTCACTGAGCACTAGTTGCAATGCTTTGCTCTCAGTTACCTTCAACTTCAAGGAAGCATTTGAGCAGTGCTGGTGACACTTCTTGGAGTCCTGTGGTGACATTCACGCCTTGTTGGATTCAAGAGGTACTATGACTTTTGTTTAGGCTTTATCTAAGATAAGTCAGCTCAATGGTAAGCAGAGATCTAAGTTCAATTGCCTACTTTCTCTGCTGGTTATTTCCTCTGGGATCTTTGGTGCATGTCTCTATGCACTTCATTTTCCCAGCGGTTGAATGAGAATAACTGACACCTTGCCTAAGGAGTTGTTGGGGAGATACAATAAAGGTTGTAAAGAGTCGAGATAATGCTGTAACAGGAGCTGTAAAAACAGCTACAGAAAATGGAGAGCCTTTTATATCGCCATTGGAGTAGATGAGTAGTGCATGTTTGCGTAAGAGGCAGATGACTGTTGGAGCGTCTCAGGTTCACTGGGGTATTCCAGTTACAGGCAGCACCGAAGTCACATGATCTTTTTTTCCCAGGCTTTGACAGAGCAGCCAAAGGTTTACACACAGCTTCTGCTTTCACTTCAGACAATGCTGTCTCTGCCTGAATGCTCATCTCACGTCTGGGGAAGCAGCTCACATCTGAACCCATCAAATTTCTTTTGTTGCTGCTGGTGGTTTTGGGGGGACTTTTTTTTTTTTTTTTTGTAATCACATTGCAAAACAAACATAGCTTGCACAAAAGCAAGCCATAAGCATGAGGGTGAGGGAAAATCTGATTTATCATCACCAAAACGTTCTTCCCTCTCACCAAATTGTTCTTTCTCTTTGCAGGTTTAGCTGAGGTGACGGGTTCCATGCAAGGAGACATTCCTTAGTGCCAGATCAAGTGTTGGGAACCCGGACAGCAGTAAGAGACACAGGCCTGTCACACTTGCATGACTGCTATCAGATTTTGATTCTTTGGCCCCCGGAAATTTTGTGCATGAGTAATTCACCACGAGGGAATATGCCACAAAGCCTAGTTGCAAAAGGACACAGACACAAGCCAGGTAGCATCCCAAAACCGTGAACAGCAGAGTCAAAGTACTCCCAACGGAGCTGAATGGCAGCTGAGGAAGAGGTGCAGGCTTGGGTACAGCCACTAGATGGGGGCACAAGCACACATGTCCATAGGGCCCCAGCTGGACCCCAGGAGCATGAACACCAGGAGATGACACATCACCAACGTTCTCTGTCCCTTGGCATGGCCCAGGCCTCTCCAGGGAAATGGATGTGCCAGCCATCCACCAAGTTCATCAGAGTGCAGCCATACCTTCATCCATGGCCAAGATACCATGGCACTCACAGGGATAAGACTTGACTGCCTTATGGCTTTGAGGGCTTAGGCTGGGCCATAAACATCAGTAGGAGCCATAGAATCATAGAATGGTTAGGGTTGGAAGGGACTTTCAAAGGCCATCTAGTCCAACGCCCCTGCAAGGAGCAGGGACATCTCCAACCAGATCAGGTTGCTCAGAGCCCCATCCAACCTGACCTTGAACATTTCCAGGGATGGGGCATCCACCACCTCTCTGGGCAACCTGGGCCAGTGTTCCACCACACTCCTTATATCTAGTCCGAATCTATTTCCTTCTATTTTAAGACCACTGCCCTTTGTCCTGTCACAACAGGCCCTGGTGAAGAGTTTCTCCTCGTCTTTCTTATAAGCTCCCTTTAGATACTGGAAGGCTGCTGTAAGGTCTCCCCGGAGCCTTCTCTTCTCTAAGTTCGGAACAGCCGAATTCTCTTTGCTCTTGAGATCTGCTCCAAAAGACTACTTTGCTCAATATATTCAGCCAGGCGATTATCTCTCAGACTATAAAAAGGTGTCTGCCCACTTCTCTTGAGACATCAGCTCTCCAAAACCGTCACTGAAAACAGCCTGTGGGGTGCTCTCTGCTGTCTGCCTCTTGACGGGGTGTCCCGCAAATTAGTTCTGACTGAACACTGCGCTGCTTTTGTGGAGCCTGGAGGGATCGGAGTGTGTGAAAGCTCCCATCGACCTCGACATATCCTATGTGCCTTCTTGGGGAAGGAGCAAGTTCAAGGGGCTGTCAAACACATCAGCCCTGGAGCCTGAGCAATGAGCTAAATCGGCTCTGCAGATCTGTCACGAGCTGCGTTTTATACACATTTTATGCACGGATATATTCCTCACTCCAAAAGGAGCCAGACAAGAGGAGGGAATTGGTCTCTTACTGGGAATGTTAAGCTCTGTTTAGTGTTAATGTTTTCACAGAAACATAGGGACCTAAACAGATTCAGCAAATGATGTGTCATCAATTACACAGAGTTAAGCTTTACAAGGGAAGCAGCTTTGGCTGATGTGCATTCCTGATGACATATCCACGGAAAGGCTCCTTGAGCAGGCACCACTTCATACCCATCCTACAGGTTATGAAGGAGCCAGTGAAACTACGTTGGGGGCCACTTGGCTTCCTGACCCCATGGTGAGGCAAGACAGACCCTGCAGAGCAGAGCATCTTCCCTCCTCGGGTGCCTGAGGCTGCTCATATTTTTTGCAGAAAGTCAGTTTTTCCAGGAGCCCTCACACAACCAACCTGACTCCTGAAATGACAATTCTCACCCAAAATAGAAAGATCTCCATCACTTCTTGTGTCCCTAATGATCAACGTTGGTCCAGCAAGCCTTGCCTCTGCTCTGAGGCTTGTGAATGCATGCCACGCTCTTTGAAAACCTCTGGGAATTTAGTGGGATATGGCAACACCGTATGCCACGCAGAGATTATAATAAATCTACATCCCTTTTAATCCTCTGGCATCTCGTGGTCACCATGTCTAGAAACATTTGATCTGGGACTTTGGAGTTGCAAGTAATTCTGTCCAAGCATTTCCCAGTCTGCCTGAACCTTGATATCCTCTGCTGGCGGATGAAACAGAGGTTTTCAGATGATATTGTTTTCTCTGTGACTGAAGCTTCTTGTTCAGTGCAAGAAGAAAGTACCTCATTGTGAAGCCTGTCTTTACCACCAGCATGTGACAGAAATATCTGTTTCTCCTTTTTCGCCAAGGCCCAGCTGCTCCTTCGCTGATTGAAGGGAAATCCCTGCAAACAGAGCAAAGTCAATGACACAAACTCTGTACTCTGTGAGTCAGCACGGCAAAGTTCTCCTCATTTCCCCTCTGCCAGCCCAAAGCTGCTGAAAAGATGTTGTTGTTGGTGGTTTGGGGTGGGTTTTGTTTTTTTCAGCTCAGCATTTTCTGGAGTTTAATGCCTGACCCTGACTTCTTCTGTTATGCTCGTGGTGTCTTCATGTGCAAGCACTGAGCAAGTCCAGGTCTACTTAGCATCTGAATTTGGAAAAAAAACAAGCTGTTTTCAGCCCTCATGGCAGAGGACCAAGAAGTCTTTGTTCTGCAAGTTGGTACATTTTACTTCAGGGTGATATTAGAGACAACTTTTCTTCTGAGATCTTCTCTTGCCTAGAAATACCCTTTTCCTTTCCCCTGTTATTTTCTCTTTTATATTGAGATACAGTCTCTACTGGCTACGACATCTGAAGGTGTCGGCTACTGTTGAAATTCTGGCTTGACTCCCCTTCTTGAGGGACTCAGAGGGCTTAGCTCTACATTCTTGGAAAACATTTTACCGATCCTAGGCTCTCCAGGAGGACTGTCTGGGCTTTGCGCCGTAAGATTGACAGAGGCTTTCAACTTGATCCAAAGAGTTCCAGGTCAGCAGAAACAGAAAAGACTGAAATGGGCTTATTTGGATGAAGTCACCAGCCTCTGTCTCTTCTTTATATGCTGGGGAAAGAAAAAAAAAAAAAAAATGCTGATTCAGCAGGCACAAGAGCAAATATGAACAGGGGAAAATGCACAATGCATGTGCTAGCTGCACTTCTGCTCTTTATTTCTCTTTTTCATCCTAATTTCCTTGTTTCCTGTACCCAACAGGTGCATTTGAGAAAGTCAGATTTCCAAGACCAGCGGTTTTGGAAAGATTTGACCTTGTCCATTTTAAACACTTCCTATCCCAAACCACAAAGGAGTTTGCTAGCTCTGCCTGGAAACAAACTAAAACAAAGCTAGTATTTCTCAGGAAATTTGTTTCATAGATGAAAATAGATAGCGATGGCTTCCATGAAGGTTTGTGTGCTCAAAGGCTTATTTTTTTCCAGTTTCTCTTGTTCTTCCCTTGAAGAGAGTAGTGACTGAGAAGAGATTGTATCCACACACTCCTCCTGCAAGTCCAGAGATGCCATTCATCGATCCATTTTGTGCTCCAGCTCTAGCACCCAATGTCCCAGTGACCCACTCTTGGCCCTCCCTCTTGCAGACAGTCCATCTTGGCTTGTTGCCTGTGTTTGTTTCAAAAAAACCCTCTGTGAGAGCTGTCTCAAGATCATGGCAATTGCCCATCTGAAAAACCTTTGTTAGACATTTCTGGTAAAATGTGTGTGCCACTAACCGGCTTCAAGATGAAACTTTCTGTTGAGTCAATGTCCTTAAACTTGAGAAGACATTTTACTTCTATATCTCTTTGTTTCCCATCTGCAAAATGAGGATCTTGTTCCCTACCCTGGCCTCCTCTTGTTTGTACAGATCTAGGGGTAGTGGTTTTAAAATAGAGGGAGGTAGATTTAGATTAGATATTAGGAAAAAAAATTTACCATGAGGGTTGTAGAGCACTGGAACAGGTTGCCCAGAGAGATGGTGGATGCCCCATCCCTGGAAACATTCAAGGCCAGGTTGGATGAGGCTCTGAGCAACCTGATGTGGTTGGAGATGTCCCTGCTTCTTGCAGGGGCGTTGGACTGGATGACCTTTGAAGGTTCCTTCCAACCCTAACCATTCTATGACTCTATGATCAAGGGTTGAAAACGCTAGCGAAAACCTTGGCAACGTTATTATTTACCTACACAAACAGGGGAACTGGGGCTTGCAAAGACAACATTTGGCTCTAAGCCACTTCCGCAGCTCTACAGGAAAACAGTCTACGCACAGACACGGTGTTAGTCACACGAGGAAAACAAGCTGTCAGACAAGAATTTAGCTTTATCTTTCATCTCCACCTGCTACCCAAGTTTCATGTGTTTCTCTTAGGCAAACACTTTCAGGCACTACTGCTGCTGTTAGAGAAACATGGGAATATGTGAGTGCGTGAGGGACTGTGACTGCTGCCTTGTTCCATATTTGTTTCAAAACATAATGAAACAGTGCAATGCTCATCGTTTCAGGCAAAAAAAAAAAACACACTAGAAAATACTCAGAAATAATCAACATCCTTTTGAATATTACTTGCGGCAGCGAGGATGTCTTGTGTGTGCGTGAAATGTTTGTCTTTGCACTACTTTCTTCCATATTGCTGTACAACCATGCATTTCCTTTGCCTTCTCCTATCCTCAGATGCCTGTACTCTGCATCCGGCCTTCCGCACGGCTTCTGCGTGCACATCAGATGATTAAAAGTAAATGAGATGGTCTTCTGTCGCCACTGGCATTTGGAGCCACAGAAGCGTACTGAAGCCTTTAAAGGAAGCAAAGGGCACGGATCTCATCTCACACCAAGGCAGGACTTTATGGGCTCATTAGAAAATTGCCCGTTATTAATCCCGCTGAGTGTAAAACCGATTTGCTGTAAAATAGTCCAGCAGCAATCCTTTCGATTGATGATGCTAATTTATTCCCGTGTGTAGTTTGGTCCAAACCCAATCATGGTCAGTGTTGCTGGACCCTTAGATAGCAGGTGCCAATCTGCCACGTGTGAAACATCTTCGGCTAGAAACCTGAGATTTAACTGAAGCAAGAAAAATCAGCCTGAAGCTGAAACCACTTGAAATACCAAATCTAATTTGAGATGGAGCAAGCGGTGAGGAAGATGACAGGGGATGCAATGTGCTGTGGCGCATATTCGGAAGATTTTTCACACCCATATGAATATTTGTCGAGCCAGACCATAAATCAGACCCTGCTAAAAATTTTTATCTGCTTTTGGCTTCGGGCATCTGCTGGAAAGGACCCCTTGAGTCTAATTACGTTGTGCACATCTTGTGAAATTCGCAGCGGTTTTATTCAGTATTAGGCAACAATACACAATTCAGCCGTTTCCTTGTGCTATGAGCAAGCAAGAAGGGGAATAAAATTAACCGAGCACTGTGAGATCATTCAAAGCACCCTCATTCATTAAAAAATTTATCATTGCACCCTGACCCTGTCAGGGGACGTCAGCACAGCCATGTGACAGCCACTTGTCAGAGTCTGGAGCTGGAGTGTGAAGGCAGCAGAGGATTTCATCCCGCCTCGCCCAGGGCAGGTATTGCAGAGCCTGTCACTCCTCTGAGCAGAGACGCTCTGGCCGGAGCCCGATCGGGATTGTTGACTTTGCTGCAGACAGTCGGGCTGGGGCAGACTCAGACAGCAACAAACCCTTTATGAAAGCAGCTGGGAAAGAGAAGCAAAGACATCCAGTAACCGCCAGTTCCCGCTGGACAAATTTAACCCGTTCTGGCTGCAGTCTGGCCCCAGCATTCCCAAACAACCACTTTTCCTGATTTACACCCACTCAGCTCCTGCCTTCGCTTGATTAAACTCCTAAATTCAACATCTCCAGAAATATTGGGCTAGGGTCCATTCCACAGTTCACCCCACATTCCAACCCCCACCTTAAGATTATGCAGCATCGTTTTAAAAGCTGTTGTGTGCAGAAGGCAATTTCCCCACTCCCAGAGCTCCTTACCCTGGTGATAAGGACATGTCCTTGGCCGTAAGGTCTTATGGTTTACCCAGGGAACAAGCTACTTGGAGACCATGGGGAATAAGATCCAGCGTTGCTTCTTTTCTCCAAGCCATGGTAGCTCCACAAACTGTGAGCCAGGATGGCTCCAGTTGTAGATGATGACATCAATGAGTCAGAAGGGTTGGGGAAGACAGTAGGAAATTAAATCAGAGTAGAACTGAGGGAGGATGCAGAGCTACCTTTAGCCTTCAAACCATCTCCTTGGAACTTTTAACTTCTACAGTGCTAGGGACGCAAATGTTGCCTCTCAAGAGGACAACACACAACACAGTTTATTCTGAACTGGGGTAACTCAGTCAGTGCTAGACAAGCAGATGGAGGGACAGAAGGTGACATCCCAAACAAAGCCTGACACTCCCATAGACTATGCCTGGGAGGGAGCTGAGCCTGCATCAGGAGTGCTAACATGTTTGTGCCCATCTGTTGCAGATGGCACTGTACTGTTTCACAGCTTCATTTCACTAAGGGAAGATAGATTGGTGCAGCAACTTGCCCAGCCCTGCCAGGGCTTCTGCCCCAGGGGCAGGTGGCAACCTCTGAGCAGACAGCAAACCAAGCAAAACCAAGAGCGAAGTGTAGTGAAGTTGGCCACAACAATCACAGCTCGAGGTGAGATGTTGGATGAGCTGGACCACCAGTGACACATATCCATGCTCCCTGATGACAACAGCCTGTTTTCCTCAGCCGTGGTGATAGTCACAGTCCTTGTGGAGGATCCCAAACCCAAACTGCATGTGGGTTTTCGCTGGAGCAGTGCCAAAGGCCTGGGAATGTTCTCCCACTGTATCTGTGTGGGTAACAGCTTATCTCTCCCATTTTATTATGTCTAAAACAGCTCTTTCTGCCCCAGGACTGCAAAGAGCACACACATGCCATCCTGTACTCGTTGTCCACCCTCAACTGAGGAAGCTGTCAATGTTGCATCTTTTGCTGAAAGATGTAGAACCGATGTCTCTCTGCAGCAGGTCTTCGTTTTAAGTCTCGGCACAGTGCCTCCTCTTCCTTAACAAGGCGCTCAGTGAGATATGTGTGTGCTGGATGCTGCCTGGAGTCACACCAGACATCAGTCTGCAGGAGGCACTCACACAAAATGTGAGTTTCAGTAGGACACCAGTGCACTGGAGCTAAATCAAATGCACCAGGTCTTGAAAGCTGAATCTGACCTTATAGATGTATTAAAAGTTAAATATATTACCATATTTACCCATACACTGTCACATATATATACACACACACACATATATATACATGGGGTGCGTATGTATATCTATATATATACATATATGGATGTGTCCATGTACATCTACGTGTTTTTAAGAGGTTTTATTTATTTGTATCAAGCAGATGAGGGCTAACTGGGATTTGTCCCAGCATTTATCTATAAGCCTTTGAGGGATTCCTGCATTCATCTTCCCACTCCCTGCACAACACATAGATACGACAAAAATACGTTTTAGGACTTGTATCTACCAAAGAGATGCCACGTGCTGATAAGCAACTTCCTGAAAACCTCACGCCATGATCCAACCTGTATTAACATTGATAATTGTGATTATAAGAAGACTTAGCTTAGCTTATGCACAGCCTTATTAATCAGCAGGTTGCAAAGTGCTTCCAAGGAAGGTCATCTTCTTATCTCCTTTTTAGGATGAAGGGATGTGAAGAAACACATCTGCATCAGTGTACCTGAAATCAGGGAGCCCACCTGTTTCTGCATGATACTGGGGTCGCAGTGTGGGGACAAACTGTGTGCCTTTCATACTGTACCTTCCAAGGCAACAAATCACCAGACACTGAGTTTCCTGATGTGAGACAGGCTCCTGTCCCATCAGTTGGCATGAAGTTGTTGGTATATTTGCTTTCATAAGATCCTGTGCCTCAAGAGATATCTAGCATTTCTGTTAAAATGTCATGGAAGAGCCTGGCCTCCTCTTCTCCAGAAGAAGCCACCTTACATCAGGTGTAAATCTATAGCTCCTTCCCTCACCATCCTTGATAAGAGGAGAAAAGGCCTTCCTTGCTTCCATGCTAATTCATCATTGCTTGGCAAAAGCACTCAAGAGAGAGCTCTTGGGCACAGTAGAGAAATCCAATCATGTCCTGGGACATCTTGGGACTGGTGAGGTCAGCGTGGTAGGAACACACTGCTTGAGTGTGTTCCTCAAGGACAACAAGGTCCCATCTCCTTATGGAACCTCCACCTCCGCCATGGAGGACCACCAGGACAGCTGCACTCCCGTGCTTGGAGAGGGCTTTTGGTTTGACTTATTTACCTTTCCCACTTTCTTTCCAGTAAACTGGAAGACTTAACTGTCTAACAGCCACAGAAGAGTTTCATTTAAATTCACAGGAATTAATTTGCTTGATTAGTGCTAGCCAAGTCAATGGCCAGTGCATGAAGCAGTCAGTTATTTGGATATTTTTTGGCTCTGGGAGAGGTTAAGTGAGGACAGTGCTGAGAGCTGCTCTGATATTTGGCAGCCCCAAAGGGGAAGTCTGTCTCAGAGAGCAACCGCCTGTTTTTCAACTCAAAATATGTTTCCTCAGCTGCCTCTGAAAGTAAAGGTTAAACTTAATTTAAAGCGGAGCTTTAGCAGCCTGGAAAATAAAATCAGCAGGAAATAAAATTATTTCTCTTTGCTGCCTCTTCAAATTTCATTTTTTCTACCATTATCTTCTCTCCTGTCATTGTAATAGCTCCCCATCTTGCTATAACAGAGATTTTTTTTTTTCAGTCTCAGCAAACTAGTGATCCAGCACTTCCAGCTACCGGGAAGAGCTTCCAAGTTTCCTCACTAAAACACAGGGAAGCAATTCACCTGAATACCTCTTGAGCTTTCAGGTTTTCTTTTCCCTGACACTTGTTTCTCATGCAGAGGAATTACCATTCCCACCTCATAAGGTTGCTATGAAAAAAAAACCGTGAAGATACAACAGAACTAGTGGGAATCATAGCCTGTGGTAACTGGAAACTTGCCTGCGGTGGTGATAAACAAGTTTTGAGCTGGGATAATTTAAATTGTTGTATTTTACTGGGGGAATGAAAGGCAGGGCAGTTGATCTGCTTGCACAGAGTCACATCTGCAGCAGAGCGTGGGACCTGAACACATCTGGAGTGGCCAGGCAAAGGGGGCAGAAGGGGATAAGTGGGAAAATGAGATGACAGGTTTTTGTTTAACCTTAACGCTGAAGTCTATAACATCAGGAACTGTCAGATCCAGGATATCATGCAAGCAACAGATAAATCCAGCAGCCTTTGCCAGAGCGTGCACTGATCATGATTCTGGACACAGTCAGCATCAGCAAACACCCCACAGCACATATAAGACAAGAAGAAGAGGTTTTTTGAAGGAATTTCCCAGTGTAGAAAAGCTGACAGCAGGAGTAAAATAACCACATATACACATGCAAAAATAAAAGTAAAAATCTTAGAATTTGGCGTGTGTTCCCCTGCCCCGTATAAATAATTACAGTTACTCTCTGACATGGCGAGTACAAATGAGGAGGAGATCTTGTCACGGTTGATGTGTATCGCTCAGCTCGGCAGCTCCCGAGTCCATCTTCAAATCAGGGTGGACATAACGCACGATGACAGCTGGCCTTTCAGATCGGCGGCGAGCAAACCGCTCTGCATCTCGTTAAGACCGCGGTTTTGCCGCTCGGCTGTGGTTATTTGTAGGCGCAAAGGTTGGAGCCCGAGGTGGGCCATCACGACGGTTTCATCAGCCTGCCAGTGACTCAGTCCTGCTTTCCTGATTGAGCTGGACCTCTTTGTAGGAAAACATCCGGCATGATTTGAGGTGTAGGGATGGGACTCGGCGGATCAAATACAGGCAGCTCTATCAGCATCTGTGCTAGTTGCTCCCATTGTCAATGCAGAGAAACAGCTGTGTCCAGATTATGGGTTATTTAACCTAACCAGAGCAAATTAATCACACTTTCAAGTGCCTGATGTTTTCCAGGGATTAAGAGGTGCACTGTTAATGGTCAGCTCGGCAGTGACGTCTGAAGAGTAAACATCAAGAGCACAATTCAGCCACCTAAGCATTGTTGTCTAAGGAACAGAACTCTTCTAAATGTTGTACCCCCAGTTTTCCATGCCACTTCCCAAAATCATATTATTTCCTGAGGATTGCAATGAGGGTCAAGTGCTCACAGGGAGCACTGGACAGATGGAAGGAAACACAGGCTGGGAGCAGGACAGATGGGTTTTAAGTACTGCCTTGTTGGATTCCTACAGCTCTGTGGATTTCAGAAGGTAGGTCCAATCTGCCCTTATCTCCAGTCATCTCCCCACCATCCTTCAGCCTCCCTCACCGAGGACAGCATGTAGGAAAACAGCCTTCCAATCTCAGTGCAGGTGAGGTCAGCACTGGCTTTTCAGTGGAGATGTCCTGTCTTGGGTAAGGACGTCAACGCCTTGGATGCAGCAGGGTTGCTAGAGAAGGAAAAGCAAAGCTCTGTCCATTTACTTGCTTTTTCAAAGCAGTTTTTGTAGTCCTGAATGCATTCTCACCTCCTGGGAAGTGGAACATACCAGGTTAGGGGCCACGGAATACCTTCAATTCTCTTCCCTGATCCCTCCGTGCCTGGGGAAAAAAAAAAAGTTTTCCTTTTCTAGGACATAGATTCAGCTACAGCCCCAGGGAGAGCTGACCCAAAGACCTTGCTGTGACACTGAAAATACAGCCAAATCACTTGGCTTCTGATAGGTGTGAAGGCCAGATTAGATTATCATGATGCTCACCTCTGGCCTGCAAAGCTGCCTGATTATTTAAAAACCATCACTCTGAAGGGGACCAGTGAGCCAAAGTCTTCCACTGTTATCTGTTAATTGACTGGTCTGTCTCTCAGTGCCGACGTGTAAATAGATGACCAAGCCTCTCCCATTCCACCTGTCATCCAGGATATTGGTTATAATAATAAAAAAGAAACCATTGCCTTTCCTTTAGCTAAGTGAGAGACAGGATGGTTGTCATCACAGCATCGTGCCCAGAAACTGCCCATTGGTCTTAGGCACTGGGAAATGCTCAGATAGGTAAGGGAAGCTGTAAACCCTGGCAGTCACAAGTGTATTGGATGTGGCTGATAAAGTATTGATCTTTCCTTTGGACTTACAGTGAGGCCAAGGCAGTCTAGCGTCATAACACCAAGGGGAATTCATGGCTGCAACTCCTGGGACAACATGAGTCACCTCCATCCAGCCCAGGGCAGGTGACTCCAGACTGCAGGAGGGATTTTCCAGGCATGACTTCTTCTGGGTATTTATTTGAGATTGGTCAAGGCAGCCTCCATCTTGTGTCCATCTTGGGTACGGCATCCATGGGTCTAGCCTGAGACGTAGGCTTCCCTTCACAGTAGCATGTGCAGGTCTGAATCCCGACAGGATGCTTCCCAGTAAACAGCGGCCGAGCACATCCTTCATGCTGGTAAATTATTACCAGAGGGCTGAAAAGGGTTGTTTCTGCACTTTTTAGGAAGACCTTTCAGATTTGTCAGAGGGCTGTGCGAGTGTATCTCCGGGGTTTGTGTGATCACACCATGCTGTCAGCATAATACAGTCATAGCACAGAGGGGAAGAAGAGGTGAAAGTGTCCTTAGCCTTGACTGTCCCCCCAGTAAATTCTATCTGAACCAGTTCAGGGAGAAAAGTGTTGCTTTTGGATTCATCTCCTTCCGTTTCTTCGTTCAACCTCTTCTCTTAGACTCTCCTCTCCCTCTTCACTGCTGTTCTCAGCCCCCCACATTCCTGTCCATCTAGGAGATTGTTGATGTTGTTATTTTATATCTTCCAGGTTGCAAGTGAAGCTGAGAATCTGCTCTTCTTGTTGGATAAAGAGACTTTCCTGAAATGTCTCTGTAATTTTCATTTGTTTCTCTTGAATGCCCATGAAATCAAGCATGTCTGAGCAATCCTATCACTCCATCAGCTTGAGGATTGTCTACCCATTCCTGTGCATTAGGATCATGGAAAATGTCATTTCTGTACCACTGAAAGTTTCTACAATTTGCCTACGAATTTGCATGCCCACACGTACACAGCATTTTACTTTTTTCTCCCTTGGGGAAAATGAAAACAAACAACTTCATTTCTGCCTAAATTCACTTGAATCCATTTGCTTTATTTTGTTAAGAAGAGAGGAAGCATTTTGCTTGGGTCACGCTGACCTCATGCTCTGTTTATTTTCATTACACGGGGACTTCATAAAAGTGCTTTCCAGCATCTTGGACCTTTTCCTTCAGCTCTGAAACAGTCTCCCAGTATGGACAACATTTTCCATGGTACGCCCTGGACCTTGATTCCCATCATGTCCATGTTCATCTGGTGAAAGAAGTGAGTACAGTGCCTGGCCACACAGAGACAGGAAGCTGATACAATTAAACCAGAACACAGATGGCGACAACTTAGAAAGATTCAGGTTAATTCTTATGGAAAAACACCACCACCCCCTCAAAAAAAAAAAAAAAAAAAAAAACCCACTAAAAACAAAAAACAGAAAAATTATTAAATTCAGGAATTTGAAAATATTTCCTTTGGACTAGAAATACCAAAATGAAGTCTTTACAGAGGCATGTTCTAGGGGAGGGATAGCTATGCTGGAAAAATGCTAATATTTCAATCTGTTTTTAACTTATTTGAGAAGAAAACAATGGCATTCCTCTGGGCCCAGTTCTTGTTTCAACTAGCTGTAGCACGGCCCCACATCCAGCAGTCTCCACACCTTCTGTGAACTGAGCAAGCCACATCTTTCACCAGAAATGGACATCCCCCATGCCCAGGCTTTTCGGACACTGGCTCCTGTCCTGGTGGTTGCAAAAGATGGAGCGAGGAAGTGGTTTGAAGAAAGGTCTGCGAGAAAAAGGGGGAAAGAAGGTCTTTGGAAGGCTTCTAAAGCCAAAAGAGGAAATAATGAGAGTGGATTTCTTTTTGTACAAAAGGAGAAAGTATGAAATTAGTGTGCACAGCCGAAGCCTGCACCAACCATACACTCTCTTTTCAGGATCATACGAGGGGCACGAATCACACACTGTCCCCGTCTCTACCTTGGAGGGATGAAGTGCAGCATCGCAGTTTGCAGTGCGGTCTACTGGAAATAATCTCTTCTGGACAAAAAGCATTGTTGGGAGCGACTGCCATTTTCAAATGCCAGCATTTGGAAGCGTGCAGAGAGTGACAGTCACAGGAACTGATATTCGAACAGGAAAAACAGTGCCAAGTGCTATATTTGGGCATGGTTATTGCCATGTTTATTATTGTTATCACCACTGGAATTACAGTTCTGGTTAGAGACCATGCCTGAGATCAGATCTCCTTTTTAGCAAGGGCTGTCTGCAAATATTGCAAGAGACAGCCCCTTCTCCCAGGACAAAAATAAACAAAGCTGTTAAAAAATATTCTTTTTTAGCAACAGCAAGGTTGCCCTGTGTGTACAAGCAGACTGGAATTCAGGGTATGCAAGAAAGCTGTGACAAGTGCAGGACAAATCGACAGCTCCTCTTATCAAGAAATCTTACCTCCTAGTAGAAAAGAGATGGAAAGAGTGAAGTATTGCCATCCCCTTCTGGGGTACAGTGAGATGAAGCAACTTGCCCCAAAACCTACAAGATCTCCCTAAGCTCAGTCTTCCTAGTTCAGAAGAGTGGAAACCTAGTTTCTTCTAAACTAAAGCTTGGTGGCAGGAGGATTCGAGTACAGAAGCCACTGCCTGGGCTACCTGACCCAGGAGAACCCATCTCTTGAAATTAAGATTTCAAGGCAAGACCAAATAAGATCATCTGATGGGCCTGGTCTGCTAAGGGATGCCCATAGCTGAATATGGGCTTGACTCCATGCCAATCACAGCCCCTGAACTGCAAACCAGTTTGTGCTTTTAGAGATTATTTTAAAATAGACACCTGTTTTCTAGGGCACCAGAGCAGTAGGGCATGTGGGACACCCTAATTGCTTAAAATAACACAGGGACAGAACTCAGTTGACTAAACATAAGCATCATGTGTCATTTTTTTCACCCTACATTTTCCCAGCAAGTCTCCAGCTGCTGGTCCCCAAGGGCATGGATGTCTCATAGACCTCTGTTGTATCTATCCACCTTATGTGGGAACATCTCAAGTTTAAGCAACTTGACAACAAATATCTCTGTTTAAGCAACGGATCTTTCTTTATGTGCAGGTGTCTCCTTGTGAGGTGGACATCCAACCTCCTGTTAGAGCCTATGGAGACCTAGGGCTCTATGAAGGTGCCCACTCGGAGGTGCCTCAGAGTTGAGATGCTCTGACTTACCTGAAACATCTAAAAAGCACAAACAGATAAGACATCAGTCCTTCAGGAAACTTATTCCCTTCTGGAGTGGCAGCTGGAGGCTGGAAGGTACCGTAGGGCTTCACGTATGGCACTGGGCACCTCTACTGGAAAACTGAATCATGTCCCTAACCTCTGAGCTAAATCCCAGCCATCCAGTGGAACCTTCCCTGTTGGGTCTTAAAAATATTTCTTGTTCTTTCTTACATTGAGTCTTGATATTAAAAAAAAAAAAAAAAAAAGAGCTCATCTGTTCTTGTGACTGTTTTTCAGCAGCATCCCAAATGACTTTTCAGAGGAAAACGAGCTATTTCATGGATGAGGAAAGTGTGGCACAGGGAGGTGAGCTGAGATGCCTGTGGTCATCCAGAAGGCATAGCTGGGAACAAAGCCCAGTTCTCTTGACCATCAATCCAGACCTCTAACCACAAGGTGAAACTGCATCCCAACTTCTGATCCTCAGATCCAGCATAGGAGCTAGTGGAGGCCAGCTGCTGGCTGAAGGTTACTCCTTTTTCCCGTAACCATAGGTTGAAAAGTAGTGACGTTTCCAACATTTAATTTATCTAAGCCCATATTCACTCTTGAACCTACTGGAGGGCAGATGTCCATCTCATCAATATCTCAGAGGAGGGTTTGGAGCACATGGCCATATGACACTGCTTTGATGCAGAAGGAACTCCCAGTTGCATTTTCTGCAAGGCTCTGAAAATTTGAAACTCCTCTGCCCGTTCCCCCTCCTGACTTTGTGCATTGATATTCTTCACCATCACACTGCACCGATGTGACTCTGTGCACTGAATTTCAATTAGTGGGTAGGGGGTACGGTCCTCGTACGGAAATCCATTAGAAGCTGCCTTCTATTGAAGGGCAGTGAACAGATAAATGTGATTGTCTATGAGTCTGAAAACAAAGAGAATGTGCTGTGATTTTACTGGAAGCAAGGTACTGTCAGTGGAAACAGGTCAATACAAAAAACGACGCTTGGCTGCTGCACTGAAAAGTCTAAGAAAACTGAGACGAATAAGGAAAGAGATTTAGGTAGGAGGAAAATAAAGGGGGGAAAAAAAGGAGCTTTATTTTATTAAATTACAGCTGTAGCTTTCTTTTATTTTTTTAAATTCATGGGATGCTTGAGAGAGAGGTCAGGATCCTCATTCTTCAAAGCTGATGTTCAGGCCCCATGCACAGCAATTCAGAGCAGACTTTGCCTTTTCACACCGTGTTTCTAATCTTCTAGCCATCCCTGGGGCTTTCAGATTAAATTCACAAAAATTTTCTGACAGTCTCTCAGCTTCAGCTGGAGCAGCCACTTCTCCTTGGGGGAAGGTGAGTCAGATAAAGCCTCCATAAATATCTGTGGGTGGCTGAGTTCTAACAGTCCCACACCTCACCATCTCTGTGGATCCAGCCCTTAGATTTCCATTCTACCACCCTTACGGTACGGAAATCCCTTGAAGAAGAGGGTACCCAGTGTCAATTAACACAACCTGTCTGGCTTCCAACCGCCAATCGCAAAGGCAGCTTTGTTGTCTTGTAGATCCTAAGTCATATTTGCCTGCTCCATGTGCATGTCTTGTACCTGGGGCAAATTTGAGCACAGGAATCAAGGTCTTGTGAGACAGTTGCCACCTCCAATCCTAAACATCTTTGGGTAATTTACCTGGAATTGGTAGATGTAAAAGTAAGGCAGAAAGCCTTGCCAGCAGCAAATGCCACATGCTGTGCTGGCATCTTCACCTGCATATTCTCAAGGAGGTATGATATTTGTTTAATGATATGGTAAATGATATGCAAAAAATTATATGGGAAAGCCCAGTTCCTAGCCAGGGCGAGATGTGTTGCAAGCTATAAACTTACCCAGACTCGTCTCTGCTTCACTTTTCTGTGTCCTCCAAGCCTAAGATTTCAATTTTTCTCCCCAGCAGGCCCTATTTCACAGCCTTCAAACCACAGCCATTGTGTAACCTACCTGTCTCTAAGCATCATGTCTATATCTTACGCTTTAGTGCAGCCCTCCAGAGTTTTACAGAACCACTAAATAGTGACGATGACTCTTTGGTAAGAGGGGAAGGTGTCCATGCATTAAAGGTGTTTTCTGCACTGTGTCCTCCCTTGACTTTTTCTTAGACTAGCAGGAAGGAAGGTTGTAATTGCAACACAAAATGTATTCCCAAACCACCCAGTTTTCCACATGGTCTGTAGCGCTGCCAGCACCAGTGCTTGAAACAGGAAACAAGTCAAATGAGGAAGGAACCACGGGACAAGTGTACAGACATCCTTGTTTTACTGCCAAAGCACTTGCCTCCTGCCCTTCATTTCTTCTCTCACTAATAGTTACATTCCCTTGCTCCCTTGACGCAATCAGATCCCACAGCTTGTCCAAGCAGATACAAAAATCACACTTCTGGCCCTCAATGCCTTGTGGAGTTGCTGGGACTAAATTCAGGAGCTCAATTCAGTTGGTTGTTTCAATAGCATAGAGGCATCTAGTGCCATTTGAGACACCCTTGGGCGCCTGAAACACCTGCAAATGACTTGCAGAGGTGACACAGCACCCTGGGAGGCCAAAAGCAGCTGAAGAAGAGGGGGAAGTCACCTAGGGTACAGCTCAAGTGGCGCTAGATATTTATGAGTGGAATTAGCTTTCTGGATCCCGTTGAATATACTAAGGGCAGGACAGAGTTACTTAAACATTTGGATCTAGGAATAATTGCAATGTTTAAGGATATCCAAGACATTTGCCCAAAACTGACACATGACACGAGACCACGAAGGACACGGAATAATAGAATCACAGGATCATAGAACCCTTTAGATTGGAAAAGACCTTTAAGATCGTTGAGTCCAACCATAAAGCCAACACTGCCAAGTCCACCACTAAACCATGTCCCTAAGCACCACATCTACATATCTTTTAAATACCTTCAGGGTTGGTGACTCTACCACTTTCCTGGGCAGCCTGTTCCAATGCTTGATAACTCTTTCGGTAAATAAACTTTTTCTAATATCCAATCTAAATGTCCCCTGGCGCAACTTGAGATCGTTTCCTCTAGTCCTATCACTTGTTACTTGGAAGAAGAGGCCAACATCCACCTCGCTACTGAAGACCAGACAGGATATATCCTAGTGACTAAGGTGGCAGCAGACATCTACACCTAGGCAGCTGAAAGCTGCCCTAGATCTCCAATGAGTATTTAGGAGCTCAGACATCAGACTCACATGAGGACACCAACACTGTAGATATGAAAAGGTAGGAGTTGAATCCTACCATAGAGTGTAGACATGTATATGTGAGTTGATGTTTACACCCCTTTGGAAACCAGTGGAGAAAATAGGCTCTTTCAGGACACAATTCATCCTACTTCAGAGCAAAATCTATAAAAGTTCAGGATCATACCCTAAAATTTATAAACAGTTCTATAGCAGACACATAAGTCCTAGACATCAGAACACAAATAATGTGAGCTCCCACAGCTCTTCCTGCCTATTCCCCCATAGTTCTCCACCAAAAACACAGAAGATAGGATCCGTTTTCTTCTGACTCTTTGGCTCCCACTTACCTTCTGCATCAAGTTCACATTTTTCATCCTTCACTTCCAGTCATAGCAGGATTACACATCTGCTCTCATTTCTCACCCTTTTCCATCCACGCAGCCTTTTCTTCAAGAATAAAGCTATTTCATATCTCCATCCTCATCTTAATTCCTCCCTCAGGACACCCTATTCCCTGCATGGCACGTCTTCACTCAAACACCTCCTTAAAACAGACATTGCAGTGTGGCAGCTGACACATCCCATAATTGAAACAAACAAGGGGGAAAAGTACAACAGAATTTAAATTTGCATCACTGCAGAAGATCAATGCATGACCTACTGTCACTTGAAGGCCTGAAGACCTGGTGGTGCTGACAAAGAGTCCAGCCATCCGTACTTTTTTTTTCTCTGCTTTTGCACAGAGCACAGTTTTATGGGTGCTGGTTTTACTTTAAAAATCACACGGTGAGAAATACGCATGTCCTGTGGGGTAAATAGAGACAGTGCAATGCCCTCCGTGGGTGACTGATCCTTTTAGAAGGGCAGATGACCAGCTGTGATCAGTAAAGTCCTGGTCTCACCTTTCCACTACGCTGCAATACAAGGTGTGCCACATGTTCTGGGTCTCTCCAGAGAGAGCAACCAGAAATGCTGCTCTATCCCCCATGGCTTTTTGGTTTTTTGTTTTGGTTTTTTTTTTCAGCTGGGCTAGAGCAATGAAAAATAAGACTGGGGTTGCAGGGTGGCCAAGCTATTGGTGCAACCTGAAGTCATGTGGCATTAATTAACCAGAGATCTTAGTGCTAAACTTGTTCTTTAATCACGAACCATCTTGTAAATCTGAGTCTTGAAGGAATTATGCTGCAAAAGGCTTTGATCCCAGCTTTTTGGGGACAAAACCCTTTGGAGTGACTTTAAAATCACTTTCATGATACCAAATATGATTAATTGAAGAGAACCAGCACTTCCCCTTGTTTTCATGGTGCTTCAAAATAGGCCAACGATTTCTTCAGAGTTAGCCAAAAAAGGAAATTGCCAACACCTGAATTCTCCTTATTTTATTCAAAGTTTTTATTTCCACATGTGCTTACAAGATATTATGCCAACCTCCACTGCCATATCCAGAGCCAGCTGTTACAGAAACAGACTTCCCAGAGCATATCAGAAGCCGACATAAGGCAGAGAGAAGCCTCAGAAGAGGTCAGAAAGAGTTCAAAAGAGCAAAACGAGGACAAAAGGCAAGAAGGACCTATGGTACAGAAATGCAAATGCATGAGGCTGAACAGAAAGGCATGTGAGACGCAGCGCACATGAGACACAGCTGTATCCGCTCGCTTTGGACCTTGTGGAGGGGTAGGTTGTCTGCATCGCGCAGCTGTAGGAGTCAATGGGAGTAGAAGTCACACGTGGCAGGAGGAAGGGCAGCAGGAGAAAAGGGGATGGCATGGTCTGACAACAGCAACTGCAGTTCACAGCTGCCTAAACGCATTTACATCCAGGCTTCCGGGTCCTTCTACATCCTTGGGCACATCTTTGCACCTTACCCTTGGGACTGCAGATGCTCTGGGATGAGGGTTTATTCTTAATTTACTCAGTGGGATGTCAGCCAGTGAAGTAGTCCCTGTGCCACCAGATCTCCAGTCCTGTGACTACCAGTGGGCACAGAAGATACCACGCTATGGATGCACAAAAATCCCAGTATCTGCGTTCTGTAATCCTGTGATCCGTTGCCAATTATTTTTGGCTCTGGTAGGCATTTGCAGCCTAGGTGGCATGCAGCTTAGGCTAACTGTGCTAACCGGAAATAAGGATTTAACGCCTGGCTTAGGCACCACTGGCTCAGGATAGCTGTGGCTCTTTGGAGCTCGCAGCACATTAACCAAGCATTTCCTCAGATTCTTGGGCAGGTGTTGCAATTGTCATCAGGTCCCACAGCTTCTCTAAAAAGGTCAGGGAGGGTCCCACAGACCAAATCCACTGGGATGTGCTTTCTCTAATGAGAACGGGGAGGAGAGGGCACGGTAGGTCTGTAGCCCTCAAGCTGAATATCTACCATTTCTCCAAGCCCTACACTGCTAAAGCGAGTCAGGGCACCTGTTTCTGGAAGGCAAACAGTGTGTGGTGATTTCACCCAAGGACCAACATAAACACATAATTTCAGGAGGTGCTGGTGGGGTCTGAAACCAAGAGCAAGAAAGGATGGAGCACCATTCTCCTCAGCATGACGTCTTTGCTGGCCTTCCCCTTGCAGCGAGGATCATGTGCCCACCACACGACCAGAGCCTAGAAGCTCCTGTGGATGTGTCTCAGGGTCTTTGGCATGGGCATCGCATCTCTCTTAAGGCCATTGTTGTCTTTAGAAGTAACTGCTTGCCTTTGGGCTCTGAAAAATAACACTAACAATTACAATAGGAAAGATGTCCTCATGTATCTCAATAAAATTGTACTCTACCCACCAGAAAGTTCGGTTTAGAAGAAATGCAGCCAAGATTGTAACCAAACCCCAGCGTTAAGTTTGGGATTTCTGAGAGGTGAAGATTATGAAGAGCTTCCTCCAATGATTTTGGGAAACTGGAAAAAAGGTTCATGATTCCTTGCACAGGATCATCTCATTGGGACATTCCTCAAATTTGTTCACACACCTCCCCACCATCTCTCTTTATGTTTCACACTCACATCCCTCAGGGGCAAAAAATGTTCTCCCAGGCTAAAGAGTTTTTTATTTCAGACCAAAGAGAGTTAAAAAAAAAATCATGTAACAAAGACAAACACAAAATGAGTCATGCTGCAAAAAGATGCACCTGAAAGGAAACCTAAACCAGCAACTTCCTCCTTGCTGTAGGTTGCAATGTGCTGCCGCATACAAGGAATTGAGAGAGAAAAGCAAGGATGTGTCCTTTCTGCATCCACAACCAGGCACATCCAGTGTCAAAACCAAAGTCCTGGACTTCCCCAGTGCTCACACCCTCCATTTCCTCAGCCAGGGATGCAGTTGCAGAAGAAAAAATCAGGTTAAATTTTGCTGTGCTTTAGCATAGGCAAGTAAAAACTTTGCATCAAAAATACGTGAAGTTGCAAGTGACAGCAGACTCGGACCGCAGGCAAAGTTCCCACAGTGAAGTGAAACTTGAGTGTCTTCAGCAGATTGGGCAAAAACATGTCAGCTTCACTTGAAGTCGTCAGATATAGACATTTTCTCTTTACTGACGCAGGAGAGGAGAGATCTTTTTCTCCTCTGCTTCTCCATACAAAGCCCTATATCAATGTAACTAAGACGATCTCCTGAGGAAAACCTGGAATTTAAAATGGGAGAAAAGTGGGGGAAAAAAAAAAAAAAACCTTGGGGTTTTGTTGTTGATTTGGTTTTGTTTTTTTTTTTTCTACTTTTTCAGAAGTCGTGGTCTACCTTAGCCCCACATGGTTTCAGACACCCCACCAAGCCAGCCAGAACACAGGCAGCTCAGCTTGAATTTACACTCAATGCACAGCAGCTGGGCCTCGTGGGCCCTTGGTTTCTCTTCTTCCCCCAAGATTTTCCCCTTTCTTCTATTTAATCTAGTGACGAAAAGTCTCTCGTCAATAAAGTGGGTAAAAATGAGGAGAAAAAAGTTTAAAATTGCATTAACAGGCAGTGACTACTAAAAGATGCCTGAATCCTAGTTTAAAAAAAAAAAAATATTTCCAATTTCCTTTTTTTTGATCTGCCATCATTTGCTGAATTCAGGCAGGATCCACGGGGACCTTCTGCCCATCCGAAGCTGTGCTTCCTACCAGGAGCACCCTCTCAGCCCGAGTCCTGAGCTTTTGAAATCCCTGGGAGATCAAAGCCCTCAGCATCACCCAAACCTAATCCATACATTGCAAGGTTGGGTCTGGTAGGAAAATTAGCAGAGATGGAAATGGGTCGCACTCTCCACCATCCACTGAGGCATTGGTTGCTTTTCCAACTAGCTGGAACTGTGAAGAAAGAGGACAGTTTACATTCCAGGACCGTGGGTCATATTCGAGCATGTCGTCTCCCTCCTCCTTTATGTCGTTAGGCAATCACAACAGGGAGACGTTCTGCCTTAATTTGTCAACCAACCTGAATATCGGCATTTAACCCAAGGCCACGGTTTGCTCTTAGCACTGACCGGCTTCTCACAGCTCCCTTCAGAAAGCTGCCACCAGCTTCCGATGTCTTTCACCTTAATATTTACTTCTTTTTCTTCCGCTGAAAATTCCTGGCTCTGTATCTCTACGTGACTCAGAGATTTCCCGTAGCCTGACTCTGCGGTGACACTGGCTCCAAGGGCCGAAATTAATAAATACCACTCACTCATTATGTCAAACTGTAATTACGGGGGAGGTGGGGAGGGTTGTTTGGCTTTTTTTAGAGCGAGGACTTTGAGTTTCCTCTAAATCCATATTTGGACCTGAGCTGCAGCACGCCTGCTACAAGAAATCTGTACAATTTTAATGACCGAAGGAAAGAAAGTGAAACACCCTGCTTTATTTTGGTCGCTGGCATCTCAAGAGACAAGAGGTATGTATAAAGCAAACTGTGCTGTGAAACACCTGGTATAGACATAAGGCTAAAGTCCAGCAGAGCTTCGAGGTGATTTGCGTGTCCTGAAGTCACCTCTGAGAGTGACTTCATCTCCACGAGACTCAGCGACTTAAAAAAAAAAAAAACCAAACAGTGAAGGTATTTGAGACATGCCTAGCATCTGCCGGCTCAAGCAAACATTAGTAACTGTATAAATACATCTGCTTTCCCTGCCTGAGGTTGTACATTCACTTTTTCCTTTAAAAAGAAGCATTTATCTCATCCTACAGAAGCAAGGTGAAGCCAGAACTGATGCAGCTTGTTGGTATCGATGCTGTTTACACGGGGTCTCGGCACAGTGAATTTTGCACCAGCCCAAGCACAGGTCATATAAAATCCTTCATCCTTTTACAGATTCTCAGTTTCCACCGAGATTCACTTGAAATCATGGTTTTTCTATAGTTTTTAAGATTTTTTTTTTAATATTTTTTCTTCCCATTGTTTTTGGGTTCACCATCCTGAAATCTCAGTTCTTTGGCCAGATTTCAGTAGAGCCACTTGTAACCACATCACCTTTTCTTTCCAGGACAAGGTGACCACTCACACATTGCAAGTGCTACCTGGGACCGCGACGCAGGGCTGCCAGGAATCACAAGCCCTGGGGACTTGCCGTGCCACAGGTAACACGTGCTGTTCATCAACCGAGGATGAATTATGAGCTGTCACGAGAATAAGGCACAAACTCACCAAAAACGCAAGCAAGGCAATGCCTTTCCCATCGGTACGGGAACCAAGGAGATTACAGAGCTGGAGAGATTCTTGCAGCACTATACAATGCTATGGCAGGAGATTTTTAATCTGATTTATCAGCAAGTCATGAATTTTGGCAAAGTCATTGAGTCTACCTCATCCTTAAAAAAAAAAAAAAAATTAAAAGAAATCAGACTTCATAACATAAGCAAGATGTTATGAGAAACGCCCCTGAGTTCTGGTAAGGATATTTGTTTTTTCAGCTTGGATTTCTTTTTTTTTTTTTTTTTTTTTGAGTGTATTTTTTAATCTTTTAATAACTCTCTATGGAGCTATTTCTCTGTGAAAACTGACACCCTGCTCATAAAAGGTAGAAATAATGCTCTTATGGAAGCACAAAGGCGCATGTTTTTAATATTTAATTTTGTTTTTTAAGAAAGGGGAATTTGGGGTTGAGGGATCAAAGCCCACGTGGGGAAATCTCACTTAGTGTCTGGAACGGAGATTTTGGCTCATATCGGACTTTCAGGGCAGGGAGTTTGCTGGCGCTTTCTCTGGGGCTGGTGCTGCTCTGGGCAAGTTTATTGACCAGGTCTGGCCATGGGTCAGCAGCATCCACGGCCCCTCTGTCCCCACTAAAGCGATGCTGTTCTGCTCATGGATGTAGGTTGGAGCACATCTCCCCAGTGCTCCCCACATTTCTGGGCCTGAGCTTGAAGGCAGTAAAAATGCATGCAAGGGTAAACCTGTCCTCTGACCTGAGCCCTCTCAGCTGTCCCAATTTATGTTCTCCAGTGCCTAGTGTGGATACAACCACCTTGACACCCATTACTCATCGTACCACAGGTCCCCATGAATTTCTGCACGGTTTCCCTGCTGATATTTAAGTACAGTGCTTTACACTGAACAGCTGGGACCCAGTGTAGAAGAAACAGGATTCAAAACATCCAACAGCTATGTCCAGAGCCATCCAACCCCACTTTCCAAGCAGCTCAAACCAAGCCAAAGACACAGGGCAGAAATAACACGTTTTCCCACCAACCTCAGCCCTTCCCGTGGGTTTTGTGTGTTGGAAGGGTGTCCTGGGAGAAGACTTCTGTATTCTGGACAGTCATTACTGGCAATGGTCGAGGTGAACCCTCAGTCTGATCCTGTACATCTGCTTTCATGCTTATCATGTTCTTACACATCTGTCTCCCCTAATCTCCATCCTCTCGGGGATGGCATTGGACTGACCCTCTGTCATCCCGCTCTTGTGCCCATCTTGTGCACTATGGGCTGCAACCAGAGAGTCTAAACACAAGTGTCGTACTTATTTGTACAAAACAACATAAAAATGACCACACTATGGCCATCTAGCCCAGCTTCACGGTTGACAGCGGTGACCTAAGGGAAACTATGACAAGATAAACATACGGTCACATTCTTTCCTGAATGCTCTCCCAGTGAATTTGTCCAAATAATTTTCAAAACCCTGAAAGCAGCAGGACTCTGTCCGTGGTATATTTGGTGATGGAAAATATGTCCCTGGCAATGGAGAATATCCACGGATACGCACAACTTCGCTTTTCATCCCCTGTGCTTTAAAGTTAAGAACGCTGCAGCCCCGAGAGCAGCACTCTCCCAGGGTAGGGGTGAAGGTCCCAGGGAAACAGAATATCAGCACGCGGCACAAGAAAGCCTCGGATGTTAAAACTATGCTTTTTCTTTAGTCAGATTTGGGTCATTTTGGGGTGACTAATGGGACCACTACTGTCAAATAAACAGGATTTTGTCTGAACCATGTTGTCTGAAGTAACTCTGTTGAAGCCAGCCCTGCTGCACTAAAGTGTGAGCAGTGCAGAGTGACTCCAGCTGTTCGATGTGCTGGATAAGAAACTCTTTGTGTCCCCAGAAGTAGTCACGTGCTCGTGGACAGATGTTAGATTTTGCTGCTAGGTGTGTTGGTTCTTTTAGTGTTTGGCTGCAAAAAAAATCCCAGAAGAGAAGCTACAACGTGGCTTTGTGTCTCTTGAAAAAACAGTCTGAGCCTTTAAAGACAACGGAATCAGTTAGGAATTTAAAGGGTGGAAAAAAATCTTGGGGAAGTGTGAAAAAGGAGCCTGCGTAATATGACATGGTCAAATCACTCTTCCCTAAGCCTTAAAAACTACAGGAAAAATTACTTAAAATGACTGAAACTGTCAGGGCATTGTTTGAACAGCAATGCCAAAGTTTGGTTCAGGTCCCATTGCAAGGGAAATACAAACGCTGCAAATATGTGTAATGAATATTTTGTTCTCAGCCAAGCTGCTACTTGAACAGAGCCTCCCACAGCACCTTACACCACCTCACTGGAAAAATCATAGAATCATAGAATGGTTAGGGTTGGAAGGGACCTTCAGAGGTCATCTAATCCAACCCCCCTGCAAGGAGCAGGGATATGCCTGACTAGATCAGATTGCAGAATCTTGCAGAATGCTGCAGAGGAACCATTTTTGCCTGCCATGTGGCAGAGAAGCAAAGGATTCAGGGGACATGAGAAAAGTGTCACTCAGAAGATCTTAGTAGGCCAAAAGTTTGGGCCAAAGCATAGTCATGGAAGTAAAACTGTCTTGGCAGTGACTTGGTGCCTGGAGACTCATCAGTGTCTTCGTGGGTGGTTCCCTCTTTCCAGAGTCAGCAAAACTGGCCTGTAAATACCAAGAAGAACTTACTTCTTGTCATTTTATTCCTACAGTTGGGAGGTGTTTCTCTCCAGGGGATCAGGGACTGGCATCATCAGTGAGATGGTGTTTCTGTTTGGTACTCACCACCAGTATCACAGGGATTTTAGTTCCCATTCAACCCATTCAAGTGCTGTCTTCTTTCACGGTTTTATTCAGCCAACATCTGGGAGAGACCTTGCTGGTCATAAGAGTCCTACCTTTTCTCTGTAATTAAAATTCCTTATATTTTTATTTTCTCTGATTCTGCTCAAGAAGGCAAACATTCACACCTCAGCTCCAGGCCCAGCACCTTGAACCTTGGTTCCCTGAAGGAGGCTTATAAGAAAGATGGGGAGAAACTCTTCAGCAGGGCCTGTTGTGGCAGGACAAGGGGTAATGGTTTTAAAATAGAAGGAGGTAGATTTAGACTAGATAGACAGAATAATTTTTTTTTACAGTGAGGGTGGTGAGACACTGGAACAGGTTGCCCAGAGAGGTGGTGGATGCCCCATCCCTGGAAACATTCCAGGCCAGGTTGGACGGGGCTCTGAGCAACCTTATCTGGTTGGAGATGTCCCTGCTCCTTGCAGGGGGGTTGGACTGGATGGCTTTTAAAGGTCCCTTCCAACCCAAACCATCCTATGATTCTATGAATAACGTCATTAGAGTAGAAGACGGCCTTCACAGAGGATTTTCTCCTAGCTGGAAGTAAAACCTGTAGGCTTGGGAAGGAGCAGAGCTCCAGAATGTGACAAAGTCTCTGCGGCCTGGAGACAGGGTTGCAGACTCTCGTGTGAATGTCTACCTTCGGTTTTACTCCCACCTCTCTCCTTGGACCTGACAGCATTGAGCTAAGAGCTGGTTTGAAACCCTCGTGGCTCACTTGGTTGGACATACTAGGTGCTTACAGTTGTCCATACCTTGTTGTCCACAGCTGAGGTGTCCCAGAGACTCTCATCTGTTCTCCATCCAGGAGGAATGGTTCTCCCTGTGGAGTATCAGACAACCCTGTGTTGTCCAGGGCAACCCTTGTACTTGGCAGCTGTGTTTAGGAAAATGAATCCCACCCCAGCTGTCCCCTTCAAGGCAGGATGAATCTCTCTGTAGACACCATTGACTCCATTGGTTAGATCTTGACTGATGGGAACTTAGACACCCATCTCACATCTAAAAACCTCAGTTTAGGAGTCTTCCTGTGCAAACCAGAGGTAATTACAACCCATTTCTGCCCCTTGTTCCTTTGCAGCCAGCAACCTGGAAAGGTAAAAATAATGTCAGCAGGACTCAGCTAATCTGACAACTAGAATAGAATAGGAAGCCTTCAATGAGTCTGACCCATTAACCTTAATCTCATAATTACCCCAGCTATTGATCAGGAAGTGTGCACTAATTGGCAGAGTGTTGGAACAGAAACTCACACCCAACGCATGAATCACGAGCGTAATTATTGACTCCTCCTGCCAGGCCTCATTAAGGCTGGGACTCTGACAGGTAATGTTATCTTCTTCCTCTCCTTTTGGATGAAAACAGCACACAGTTACATGAGAAAATTAATCTTGTCATTTATCTTGCACCATGTCAGTTGCCTAGTGACAACATGGTCACAAAAGAATTGACATGACACAATGGTCTAAAGGACCATGGGAGGAGCATTCTGCTATTGCTGTACAGTCACACTGGGGTTTTATCACTCAGGGGTTCAAGGAAGACTTCTTGTAGCAGGCACAAGATGCACAAGGTCCAGGCAGAGGTATCATCCTTCCATGTGTCAGTTATCTCCAGAGGAGGACCTGCCTCTTCCTGCCAGCTTGAACTTTAGCCCAAGGAGATTTCACAAAGCATGGGGAGCTGGACCAACTCCAGAGCACCGATGGGGGACAATGTGGAGGAGAAAAGCACTTTGGGCTTTGCAACCTGACACTTTTCAGCTCAAGTTGACAGTGCATTCACCACAGCGGTGCCTGGGACTGAACAACCTGATTTTTACCTGTGGGGTCTTGTGCAATGCTCAAGGGGAAGAGCCAGAGGCAAAAGGCTGTTCTGTTTCATGTCACCGTTTCCACTGAAGAGTGGACATTTCTAGTCAATTAGTCTGACCAGTCCTGTGATCAAGGGTTCAAGAAAGACCTACTGTAAGCAGAGGCTGCCTTTCATCTTTCACTTTCTGTTTCTCCTAGCGATGTCACACTGACCATTTTACCGTATGCCACAGCATTTTGCAATAACCACTCACACCAGCCCTCCCAGTGCTCTCCACAGCGCTCAGTGTGCTAAACTGGTATGGGGCAGTGACCAGCACCTGGGTGCCCTGGGTCTCACTTAGGAGGTGAATACACATGTGGAAACACTGCACCGGTGAATTTTGCAACACCTCTGCACCAGCTGGGGAGGACCCTGTGGTGCTCCTTGCCAAAATAAGGTAGTTTTTTAAAATCTTTTATTAGTTAATGTTGCAGCCAGAGGAAACCACAGTTTGGGGCTGAAGCCCTTCAAGGCTGAGGGCATCCCTACGTCAGTGCTCCAGTAGTCCTCAAGCCTGAGCAATGAGCTCTCACACGCAGCCCAGATTGAACCCTTGCTCCATGACCATGAGTCAGGGCTGAGTCCGTTTAGCTTCTCATTTGTCAAATGCAGTTTTACTTCTGGTTTTATTTCTTTACATTTCCAGGGTGGAAAGCAAAGAAAGTAAAACAAAAATTAAAAACAAACAAACAAAAAATCCAAGGAAAAAAATAAACCTCAGTATTTGAGGTGGTGGATGCCCCATTCCTGGAAACATTCAAGGCCAAGTTGGACGGGGCTCTGAGCAACCTGATCTGGTTGGAGATGTCACTGCTCCTTGCAGGGGGGTTGGACTGGATGAGCTTCAAAGGTGCCTTCCAACCCAAACCATTCTACGATTCTACAATTCTATGATTCTATGATTTTGCTATTAATGCCTGAAAGGTGAGAGTAAAAATTTCCAGTGTTACAGTAGCTGCCTAAGTCCAGGTCAGCTCCCACACCAAGAGATTAATTTGCTAAGAACGGTGTTATTCTGCCTTGTGTCTTTGAGAACTTTGTGAAATTAAATCTCAAGTTTTTCATCCCAGGCTGACAAATTATCCACTTGCTTTAAAACTCCATTTTTAATTATTGTAAGCAACTTATGACTGGAAATGTTGTCAGAGGTCGTACAAAGTCCCCTCTTCAATTAGCAGCTCACGCTGCAGCAAGGATCAAATTCCGCTGCTGCCTGTGGCGTGTAGCTCTCTTTTGCCCTGACCTTGGGATCTTGCTACTTCACGTGCCTGGAAGGCAGAATTTAAACTGATAATAATTATATTCTCTCCCTTACAATCTGTCTTTCATCCAAGGATCTTAATGTGCTTTAGAAATCCCGGGAGGCTCTGGCCAAGTTAAACATCACACTTCTCCCCGGATTGTTTTTATTCACTGATGTTTCAAGCATCACCACATTAGCATGCTCTAAACATCAGTGAGCGGTGAGAAAAATGGAAACTCTCTGTGTCCGATGACTCTGTACCACACATATGACTCATCTTTATTCCCCTTGATTTCGGTGCAATTCGTCACAGAGCCGCAAACAGCCATGTCTTCGTAGAGTCCATGTGTAAGTGGGACTGAGAAGGTGATTCTGCCCCGACTCATCATTGAAGCCAGGGTGAAAGACCCATGGCAAACTGAGTCAAAGTCATGTCCTTCAGGACATGTTACAGTCTTTTGTTACTTCTGCAGTTTTTCCACAGATCAACTCAGAACAGACAAGAACCCAAAAAAAAAAAAAGGGAAAATGAAAATGCAATAAAGAAAAAAAGAAAGTTGCTAAAGCTCTACTGACAGCAAAGGCTGAAGGGCAGGTGTAAGAGATGAAACTGTGGTGGATAAGGATGGATTAAAAGTGTCCCTTTTCTCCCACAGGGGAAATTTTAGCTGTTTTTAACACGTTGCATCTCCGTAAGTCTGAAAATAGCCGTGTCTCTGGGAAGGTGGTCGGAAGCTGCAGTCTGACTAACTCAAGCTGTGTTAGAGTAAAAGAGAAGCAATTTCTAAGCGGAAAAATTCCCTGTAGAAACCACCCATGGGTCGAGTTAACGTGGCAGGCACTCTTAACTCAGACCAGAAGACCACATCAGCTGAACTTGATTGCCATGACTATTCATGAAGAGTCAGCTGTCTACTAAGTTAGAGGCTATTAACATACAGAGTTTTAAAAATCTCCATTCCTGTGTGTTTAGAACAGGGCAGAGTAGTCCGAGCTTTTTCTTTTTTCTGCTGATTTTGGAGCATTTTCTACCAGAGGCGTGGATCCCTTTGTTCATGTTGGTTGTCGTAAGCCAAATACAAACTCACTATCACAGGCCCCTCCAGAGCACAGCATGGATGCTGAGACCACAAACTGAAGCCATAAGGAGGAAAATGATAAGCATTTTTGAATTCCCTTTCACTCAAGGTTTCTGTAGTCATCTTACAGGCAGTGAGGAACTCATCCTTTCTGCAGAGTGCTCAGTTTTATTCTCTGTTTTACATATGGGTAATGTCAGCCACAGAGGTGTTTGAGTGTCCTGGCCAAGGCCTTGGAGGAGTTACAGCCACAGACTCCAGAACAGAGTTCAGATGTCTCCTCTCGAAGTCCTACTGATTGAGCACTACAAAAAGTTGCTTGTCCCATCACCTCAGGTAGATTCCTTTGTGCTAAATCATTGGTAGTAAAAAGGGTATGATAATTAGCATAATTAAACCTACATAAGCAAGACATGATACAGTTTGCAAAGATCTCCAAGAACTCCTTATCACTGTTTTGCATCTGGAAAGTCAAACCATTCAACCCCAAGCCAAGTCCTTTACAGTCATAGGTATGTCCAGAATTAGAGAGAGACTGTAAGGTCACCGTGAACTCCTGAAAACCAGCTCTCTGCATGCCAAGCTGCAGGACTGCCAAGGAGAGAGGTAGTGTTCAGCAACACCGGGATACCAAAGGTGTGTGAGAACACGTGTTAATCTTATCACATGCCTACAAGCCGTCCCAGGAAGGCTGATTGCAACACGTCATCCCTGAAGCATTCGGCAGGTGATCAGGGTCACATTTTGCATGTCAAATTTCCCAGCTGGAGACCTGGGCGATGCCCACTAGGAATTTGGGTGTGTTTGAACAAACGTACCCTTTTCCTGCCATTCAGTGTGCCGGGAGGAGCAACACAAGCATATTAGCTAGAAGACATGCTGCTAAGAATTTTTTGAAAATCATAGTTTTTCAGGAAGTTATCTCTGGTTGAGAAAAATCCTTATTACTCATGCCCTTTGTAGAAGTGGTCAATGGATGGGACTGCTCTTCAGTGGAGACGGACAAAGTCAATATTTCAACTGGAGTTTTATTCCTGCAGAAACCACATTGAGGGTTTTTTTGTTTGTTTGTTTTTTTTTTTTCTTGGAAAAAGGCTGCAGGTTGCTATACAGAGGACTCCTAATTTACCCAACCATCTGCAGCAGAAGGCTGGTGAAGAATCAACACCAGCTGGAGCTTAGCAGAAGCATTTAGGTTGCAATTATGCCAGGCTATGTTCTGATCCTTCATTAATGGGAACTTCCCAATTGTTTCTAGTATCTACTGCTTTCCTCACAACAATGCTGAATTAGGCTGAAGAAATCCTCACCAGAAGAGCATGCAAGAGGTCCTGAGGTTGTATTTAACTCCCAGACCACAAGTGCTCCTAAATGACTGTTCATGGCACTAAGCAAACTATTTTTAATTAGCTCAATGTCCAATTTCCAGTTTCTTTTCCAAAATCTCCCCTGCTTTTGAGTTACAAGTTCTTCAAAAATTGCTTCCTTCTATTTTCCAGATCCCAGACAATTTGACAGCATATCAGATGTTGAGGAAAGCAAAGTGTTTGGTGTGGGAGCATCCTGAGATCAGTTCCCAAATGCCTCAACCAAGGTGTTGGATGAAGTCCAGGCCACTTGTAGCATTTCCTGTCCTGTTCAAAGATCACAGGAGAGGTATCTAAAGTTGAATGTGCACATTTTGTCAAAATTGTGACTTGGAGCAATCCCACAGCCCTTCTTATCAGCTCAGGCTGCTCTCAGTTCCTAATAATGGCTTCATTAACCAGAAGAACTGCAAACAAATGTACATTAGCTTCTTGGCCATTGGCAAATACAGGAGCAAATAACGTTGCTGAGCTGGGATCAGTCATTTATGCGGCTGGTAGGCTTTGTGCTCCCTAAGTAAGGGCAAGTTCTTCTAAAATATGATTGACGGGTTTTCTGGAGCCCCAGACACATTCCCTCACACCAGAGGCTGTACAGAATATAGAATCATAGAATCATAGAATCATAGAATCATAGAATCATAGTCCTGCTCATTTCTTTTATGTTGAAACCCTTATAATGCTCTATGATAGCTTTATAGATGATATGAAACACACGTTGTGGTTCATCTTCCCACTTGCCTAGCGTGTGGACTGCTGAGGACAGGAAGATGTTGAAGTTTCTGCATGGCATTTGGTTTAATCTACAGAAGAAGCCAAGCTGAACTGACTTGATTTTGGGTCTCCACCTTATAAAATTAGTAACCAGAATCTTGGGCGGGTAGAGAGGAGCATGTATATTTTGAGCCACTGCTACCACCTGAGAGTGCAGGGGAGGAATACACCCCACAAAATGCCTTAGAATGACACCAGCTCCCCAGTGGCTGAAGAGATGGGGTTTGCAGGTGGTTGTCAAGGCTTTCCTTACACGGATGATGACTTGCGCTCTTGCTCCGTGAATTGGATCTTTCGTAGGCCTGGCAGAGCTGTTGAACCTCACTGTTCTTCTACCTGGGAACAGCACAGAGAACCAAGTTCTGAGCTTAATACAAGGGTTGTAAATTCAATGTATCATCTTCACTGATTTCATATGATTTGCTTCAAGTTGATTAAGATTAGAATACAACATAGAGACAGATAAATTGCTTCAACCACACTTATGCTATCACATGTTCGTCTGACATTTCTTTGCTGCTTAACGTGAGGGATGTTTTGTATCTGATCGCAGACGAGTCAGTGACTTCAAAGTGATAAGCACTTTATCTCTGTTTCCCTCTGACCTTCACTAAATCGCCTACTCAACCTTCACTTTGTAATTTTATGCTGACAGTGGAGAACATCCTATAGCCAGTAGCAGATCAGAAGGAACAGCACTGTAGATCCCAGTTATTATCTTTCGCCTGGCTCTTGCTTGTTGCCAGATAACGGTCCTCACATATTTGCCTTTTCTTGCCCTTTGTATGAATTTGTAAGGGAAATAGCACCAGCTTCTTGTCTCCAGACACTAGCGTGTTTTTTTAATTTGTACTCGGTCCATAGGAATAGCAGGGCAATATATGTAGCTACTAATTATCTCCATCCTATGAGCCTGAAAGTATCCTCTAAACCCATTCCTGGAGGGATTACAAGGGAGTCAAGACTTAACGTGGCAGTAGATGGCGCTGAAGACCTTAGAGCCTACGAAGACGCCTTGGTCAACGCATACCCACCTTGTAGGGCTTCCCAAAAAAAAAACCTTCTCCCACTCTGTTCCTTTTCTGCAGTGAAACCACCACAGAGGGACACAGGGAGACCTTGTCACTGAAATCTTGGCCATTTTGGGTTCAGTGCAGAGCAGGAGTTGACTTAGGCTAAGTTCGGAAAAACTCTTGCCAGAAGTGGAATCACGCACTGTGGATGATGGTTAGAGGGTCTAACTGGGAGTATGAAAATGGCAGCAAGTCATGGACCACAGAAGAGCCCTGTTTCTGGACAGCAGCCTTCTCAACAGACTTGGCTATTGGAGGGGGTAAATTTGGAGGGTTCATTATGGTCACAAAGCAGCTGATGGTCTTCTTTCTCTAATCTCCGTAATCTCTCGAGGTGCAATTACATTTATAGCTTCAGAGGCGTGTCTCCAATTACAGAAGTGCCACAAATTAGCTCCAAGCCACTGTCTGACACTGTTACCAAGAGACCGCTGGGAACTTGTGACAGCCTGTGCCATGGGATTTCAGGTCAGGAGTCATCATACTTCCTCTTGTCTGATAGAACATGTCATACATTACGAGGAACTTAACATATCTGACTGAAAAAGCTACCTCCACCTCCCAAACTTCCCTGTCTGTTCTTCTGATAGTTTCAGGGAAAAAGTAGAGGAAGGTACTCCCTTGGCCAGTTATATAACAGGTGATGTAAACGTGGTAGGATTGGAGGACCACCGTACCCTATGGTGACTTCAGGCGTCATATTGAACCACTTTCTGGTGTGACTGAGTTGTGCCTTCTGTTCACCTTAAAAACACAGAGAGCAGAGCAGATATCCGGAGCTGCCTGACCCCAGCTCCCTATCCAGTCAATGGAGTCAACAGCACATGGACATTTATGTCACCTATGTCTAAACTGGACATCACACCCACTGCTTTCACTGGGAGCCAGGCATCACTCACCTTTCTCTTGAAGTTAAACTGCAATGTGGGCACTGAAGCATGTTGCAGAAGCTGCAGTGGGACATCTCAGTAAAGTCTTGTGTCTTCTTAGCAAATTGCTGTCATGTTGTCAGGTTGTCGCTGATAAGGATAAAACATGTCCTTAATTACCTGTGGGTACAGAGGCAGCCACACTTGGGCCGAAAAAGTATCTCCATGTTGCCTTCAACACTTCTCTGAGTTACCAGTCCAAATTCACAGAGTCTCATGGGGTAATGGAGAATCACTCCAAGGATCACTTTTGGATAAAATCCCAGCTCCACAAAGTACTCAAATTAGCCAAGGAATTCCCTCCCATTTACATCCTTGCAGACATTGAAAAAAACCTTCCCCTGGGGCCCCTTCCCTGACCTCTGGCAGCCCATCCTTATTCATCCCATCTCAGGTCATGATGACCGTTTTAGGCAGGAAATTAAGCTTCTCACTAAACACCCTTATCTAATCGCCATGGTCAACATTTCGAACTCACTTGCCCTAAAGACATTTCCCCCGAACATCCATAAGGCTGTGAGAGATCAAAGGGTACTTATCACATGTGGTGTGTGCTCACCATTACCAGGAGCCACACCTCCACATTTTACCCAATTCAGTCTATCAGTGGATGGAGCGACCTTTAGCAGTCACGGCATCAGCCAGGAACTTCTCTTCTTTGGTCATATAAGGACATTTCACTCGTTTCCCGAATGTTACATCAAGATGATTGGGACATTGATGCACACACAGGATTAATATTGATTCAGCCAAATGCAAGAGGCATATGATTTTTTTAATTAAACGGTTCTGCTGACGTTTACTCCAGCAGAGATAACCAGTGCTGTGTGCTAACTTAATTCGTCCACGTTCCCGTATAAGAACATAGTGGTATTGAGCACACTTACATATCGGCATGTTCGTAACTAGACAGATGGAGAAAAGATGTCTATGTGTGCATGCAAAGATTAAAATGGCATCATGTGCCACGTATTCGCTTCTGCAAACATCAGATTTATGCATTATTCATGCCAAGACGTTCGGATTATCCTTTCCAGCACTCTGTATTCACACGTGGGTGAATGTGGGTGGAGAGATGCACATCTACGCATAAATCCGTATGCATGCACATACATATGTAAAAATTTGTGAGTGCGTGAATATAAATGTGTGGTGCGGAAGAGTGCTTAGATAGAAGTCCAGATATCCAGAGATAAATATCCTTGCGCATCTATCTAGATATCGGATTGCTAGAAATCCTAGCATATCTGTAACGAATCTTGCAGGCAGGATCCCTTTCCTCCCCTGCCTCAGCAGACGGAAGCGTGTCCACATGGGCTGCAGAAGAAAGCATCTGGCGGGCAGCGTGAATATGAGCGTGTGCCCGCATGACAAAGAGAAACAAATATTTGGATGCTGAGTGGCGATGAATAAATACCTGCCAGTGTTTATTCCACACCCCAGGGTGGGGCTGGCACTCAAACCAATCAAGTATGCCTTTTTTTTGTGTTTTGTTTTGCCAGTCTACTGGGTTTTTCCCCGTCTTTTCCCAGCTCTCCAATGGGGTTTGGCTTGGACAAAGCTACTCCGTGCAACAGCAAAAGCTGCAGAGGTGGGCTGGGGACCAGCTGATCTGGGAGGTTTAATGAGCGGTGTGGGGAAAGGAGAAGCATCTCTCTAAATACCGAATGACTCAAACTCACCTCTGGGGAAGAGAGAAGAAAACCTGGAGCAGAGAAGAGGCGTTGACGAAGCACCCTATGTGGGCTCAGTCACATCCTCTGCTGTTTACTCAAGCTGGAGGGATGTGAGCAGAAGTAAAACCTGATTTAGGTCACATATGCCTTTCTCTTTACTCAGTGCCGGAGTCAAAACATCCCTTGGGCAAGAGAAGGAGGAGACAAGGAGCCGGTGCATTGTCTGGCAGATCAGATAGGGCTTGATGCACAGTCACAGACTAGCAACAATGCCATTTCTCCCAGCCTCAGTGCTCCAAGCAGAGGGCGGTTTTTGCATCTCTCTAAGCATTTTCTGGTTTTTGTGGACCTCATGACAGGCTAGTTTGGCTTATCTGAGACTTTATTTTCA
Source organism: Chlamydotis macqueenii (assembly GCF_036417535.1). Lineage (NCBI taxonomy): Eukaryota > Metazoa > Chordata > Aves > Otidiformes > Otididae > Chlamydotis > Chlamydotis macqueenii. Next base: position 4,368,269 of record NC_141556.1, on the reverse strand, counting down.
TAATCATGCAGCTTTGCATAAGTAATGAGCACTGTTCCCAGCACGTTCTGTAAAGCAAGCACTAGTCGGTGAGGGGTTTGCAAGACTTATGCACCCAAACAACAGGCATGGGTTGGTTCTTCATCTCCTCCCCTCCCACCCACACTCCCTTTCCAGTGCACAGCCTCTGGAACCTGTATAAAACCTTCTGGATTGTTAATTCAGCCTGGCAATGGCCTATCTACAGCTCCACATCCGTGCAAGGCCCAGTGCAATATTGGTTGAGTCTTGGTCAGTCTCTGGGCATTGCCCTCATGGCTTGATTGCCCTCATGGCTTGATTTGTTGACTTGAGGACTCAAGTTTCCAAAGGCATCAGTGTCCTTGGAGGTGCCAGTGAGGTCAGGGTGTTTGGCAGCTCAGAAACCTGCCTGCTGAGTGAAGCCAGAAGAGGCTGTGCTGGGAGCCCCATTGCAGGTGACTCAAAGCACCTCACCTTCCATCTCATGCAATTTAGACGTGGGGCACTGGTAGGACCAAATCAATGTCCAGCAATGCCTGTGTTCTGGTTTTGTTTAGTGAGGTGTTTAAGGTGGCAGCTTCTGTAGGAAACTGCTAGAAGTTTCCCCTTTGTTCAGTGGACTCAGGTGGGCCTAGGGCGGACCTGCTGCTGGCCAAGGCCGAGCCAATTGGTAGCAGAATGTCCTGTGATAACGCCTCTGCGATAATGTATTTAAGAAGGGGAAAAAAGAAAAAAGAAAAAAAAAAAGAGAAGAGAAGATGTGAAGCAGCTGAGTCGGGGCAGAGAGGGGGAGGCGTGAGCCTTGTGGGCCTTGCAGGCCTCACCCTCTGGCCTCCCGCCGGGCAGCCGACTGGGCCCAACTCGGCCTGGCCCGGCTGCAAGAAGTGGAGAGGAGATGAGAAGTGAATAAGATGTAAAAAAGATCCTGAGAGGCATCTGCCAGCCTGTTGTGAAGAGTTTTTCTTGTAAGGAACAGCTGCAGACGCCAAGGTCAGTGAAGAAGAAGGGGGAGGAGTAATGCTGCTCCTGGCCAACATTCCCCTGCAGCCTGTGGTGACGACCATGGTGGAGCAGGTTGTCCCCCTGCAGCCCATGGAGGGGCAGAGATCCCCCTGCAGCCCAGGGAGGACACCACGCCAGAGCAGGTGGAGGCCTGAAGGAGGCTGTGGCACATGGGGGGCCCGTTGGAACAGCCGTTCTGGGGAGACTGCACCCCATGGAAGAGATGACCCACGCCGGAGCAGTTTCATGAAGGACTATGGCCCGTGGAAGGGACCCCACAATGGAGCAGGGGAGGAATGCAAGGAGTTCTTCCCCCGACGACGAAGTAGCAGCATAAAACAACGCGTGATGAACTGACCGCGACCCCCATTCCCTCTTCCCCCCTGTGCCGCTTGAGGGGGGAAGGTAATAGAGATAATGTTAAGCCCAGGAAGAGGGAGGGGTGGGAGGAGGTTATCTTGTTCCCTGTCTCATTCTCCTGCTAATTTTAGAAATAAATGAATAGTTTTCCCCAAGTCGAGTCTGTTTTGCCCGTAACGGTAACTTTAAGGATTTCTCCCTGTCCTTATCTCAAACCTCGAGCCGTTTTTCTTATATCATCTCCCCCTGTTCTCTCGGAGGGTGGGGGGAGCGAGAGAGAGACTGCGTAGTCTGGTCCTGATCAGGGCTGAACTACGACAGCCTGTCATCAGCCACCCAGGGCCGAGAGAGCAGTTCTGCCAGACTAGCAATTGAATTAACTGGAAGAAAGGTTCTCACCAGGGGATCACCTGTTCTGGTGCATCATGAGATCAACATTGCTGGTTGCCCCTGTTGGGTCAACAGCAAAGAAGAAAAAGGAAACCTCAAGCCCTGTGACCAAGCAATGGGAAAGCTACCTAACATCTGCCTGGTGGTAAATTAAACATGAGATTTGCCTAAGCCATGCAGTTTGAACTGATTACTGGAAATGGCTATCAGCGACGTGTGGTGACATCCTCCCCCTTACTTCCCCCATGCTCGCAGCCATGGCTCTGCTCTCTCGCTCTGAGCAGCTGTTCTGCTTCTCCCCTCCCAGCCAGCGCCAGGCAGAGATGCAAATCTCAGTCACTTCTTCCACTCACCACATGTGAGAGGACTGCATTTATGGGTGGAAACTAGCTACCCACGGCTTTATATACCACTCTACTCAAAACCTCTGTCTCCCTCCAGAGTTTCTTCTTCAAGGGAGGAGCCAAACCCACATGCTTTCTACCAGCTTTATTAGAAACAGATGGACCAAATGCACCTGAAGTCAAACAGCCTTCCTGCTTAGGCTGGCTGCTGCTAACTTTTTCCAACCTGGCAGAGAGTTAGGCAATGCAACAATTAAAGCCTGGTCGCCAACTGCAGAAGAAGCCACAAACGTTTGCCAGAGGCAGCACCTGCCAGGGAAGGTGCAGGTTGTAAATCAAAGCGTCCACACTAATAAATGCAATGTCCAGAAGCTAAAGACAGGGTAGATATCCAGTTTGGACACCAGTTACAGGTTCTCCTGTGTTTTGTGACTCTGCTGGTCCATTGTCCGCCCCATTAGACAACATCACTGCTGCTGCAATCCCCCAAACCCAGCAGATCCTGAACTGGAAGGTAGTGACCAGAGTGAGGTGAGAGCACAAGGTTGATGAGCCCCGTGGGAATGCTCTTTGCTTAGGATTGCTTAATGCCAGCTCTCAGGATTGCAGAAAATCCATAATTGGGATCATGAGGGAGGAAGGGGGATGTTGGCTCTGGGAGGCAGGAAGGATGTGTTTCTACCTCGGCTTTCTTTTGGGAGATGCCCTGGCTGTTTTTTAAAAAAAAAGAATGGGCTTCACATCTAAACCCCAGGTTTTGGTGTCTTCCCCATACAGGTTCCTCAGTCACTCAAACAACAGGAGATCCAGGCTGTATATGACTCTTGCTAGAGGCTACAACAGAAATTTATCCCTCCAGGAATCAGCAAATTGTGCCTGGAGATGGCAGAGGATGAGAAATGAGGCAATTTACCACTTCTTTTCACAGATTCTTCCTGGACAAAGAAAAACTCTGAGAAACAAGTGGTTTCCCACAGCTCCCCCCTTCCACGTGCAAGCAGTGGGGACACGGCCGTTGGGATGGAGTTTCACTCTGAGTGTTGGGACTTTCCCGGGGCTGCGCATGGCGTGGTGACAGTGTGCACCATGCTCATGTGGCCCCCTCTCTGCTCCTCATACAGTTGCTCCCAGTCTTCTCCAGTTCACCCATCACAGTGAGATGTTTGTCTCCTGACAGCAGGCTGCTGCCCTTAGCTGTGTTCACAAACCCCATAGGTATTCTCCACAAAATCGTGCGGTCCATGGACTGCACCTGGGGTCAAGGTCTTGCTCAGTGTGCCTCAAATAAGGAGCTAATTTGAGGACTCTGATTTATTTCAGGATTCCCTTTGGACAGGAGAATCCCCAGCTGATGCACATACCCAGGCTGGGTAGTAGGTACAGTATGGCTGCATCCAGGAGCCATCCCTGAGCCGTGTGGTCCCCTGCACCCATCAGCCAAGGGTCCCAGTTAGCCCAGACCAACACTACACCAGGGAACACACCAAAACACCACAGATGGTCACAGCCCCGGCTCCAGCCCTTGCCCTGACCCTGTTGGCTTGCCAATATAGACATAGCCTGGCATGTTGCTGGAGAAAGCTTCAATTTTTGACAAAGTAATGTTTTCAGCTGGAATAAAGCTCACCCAGAAGAATTGTGCCTGGCTTTGCCTGCATTCCCAGTCTTACTGCGATTTCTCCCAGCAGCCACGGCCCCTGCTAAGCTCCCTGACGGCTCAGATGGGCTCTTACCGACAGCGCAGCTGTAAATAATCCCAGCCCACATAAGAAACCACCTCCTTGACAGTTTTATTTTCTGCAGGCATGGCCAATCCACAATGATTTAATTTGCTCTTTCTGCATATTTGCTTTGGTCTCTTGATTAATTACTTGAAAGAAGATGCTACTGGATGTCCACCCTGGAAGAAATCTCTTTCGCAACCGAACGCTTCAGAGCTGTGCTTTGTCTCATCTGCCGTGAGCCGAGGTGATGATAACCCACAGCGGCTCGCTTGCAGCTGATGGGATCTATCTAAAACACATCCGGTTCAACAGAGGAGACAAGGCTGGGTTCTGCAATAGCTATTAGGCCCGTTTCCTTAGGTGGATTTATTCCTAAGCCCTGGCAGTAAGCGTTTACTCATCCGGAGTATCTTGACGTCTGGCGTTTGTGTACTGAAGGACGCAAGTTGATTGCGAGTTAGCGCAGATCTCCCACGCAGCTTGGCTTTGAACATCCTCCTACGAAACTGGACCCAGACCGCTTCCAGCAATGGGTCCCCAGCAGCTGTTTATCTCAAATCAGCTCTTCAAAACAATAGAGGGATGTAGCAGCTGCTTAGTGTTTCATCTGACCTTTGCGTGAGGCAAACGTAGCCCCGTCTGAAGTAGATGACCAATTTGCTAGTGCTGATGTGCAGGAGATGCACAGAGATGGGAACTCCTGTTATCCCACAGCCAGTGGATGGACTGGACGTTATGGTTGTGTGAGGTCCTGCCTGCTCTTGGAAAACATCATCCTTTGCAAAAACCCTGGCTGTGCCACCAAAGATGAGCCATGAAGCCCAGTCCTGCCTCCCGGACCAGCACAAAAACCCACCAGTGCAACCAGAAAGGGAAATATTGTGCAATGCTTTGCACAGCTATTGGGAAATATGAGAGGGTTTCAGATTCCTAGGTTGCATGTGTGTATTAAAAAAAATAAAGTTTCCCAATTAAGCTGCAAAAGTCACGTTACAGGCTCAGACGGACAACTGAGCAATTGCAATGGCAGCTCGTCAGCCAAAGCCCAACACGTGCATGGTCTCATCCCGTGGCAGGCTTAACCCTCCCAGCACCGCTGAGTCAGCCTCTCTGCAGGCAAATCGGCTTCACAGCCATGGCAAAAAGCCTTCCAGGCCAGCTGACATCCTTGCAGTCCTTAGTCAGCACCCATCCCGTCCTTCCCAGCCCTCGGAGCAGCCGTGCAAGTACGCAGACGGCAGCAGCTTTGCTAGTAGCAGGTTCAGGAGGAAGCAGCCGGCCGCAGACAGGCTCAGATCAGCTTAGCAGATAGGAGGGTAATTAATACTGGCCTTAAAACTGACAAGGACACAGAGGTGGGCTTTTTGTTTGAGCCTACCCCTCCCAACCTTTCTCCCTGTCTGGGGCTTTGCTGATCATCCAGCTCGTGCAGCTTCCAAGAGCGTTTCAAGGGATAACAGGGAGATGCTGGAGCCACCATGCTGAGCTGTATCTGCACTCCTGGGCCTGTAGCTCCTCTCTACTGGGTCTCCCAGGAGGTGCCTGGAGGTGACCTGTTGTGTGGGCGAGGTGGGCATCCAGCCCTGTGTGAGATAGGGGCAATGAAACCCCCATTTCATCTTCTATGAGTGACAAAGGTCCATCCTCCGTTCTTTCATCAGTGGTGCCTCTTTCCCCAGCGTTACCTCAAGTTAACCCAGTGCGGTGTTTTCCAACAAAGGAGCGTTTGTCAAAAAAAGGCTAAGGCTTTGTTTAAGGCTTTCTTTATCAAAACAGGAAAAATGATATGTTGGTTCATGGGGTCAAAAGGAACTTTGGAAACTCTGAATGTTGGTTTCCATCTCATTTGGACAGGAAGATATTTTCATTTTTATTTATGTTTAAAAAAGAAGATCTCTGGTGAACCGACAGCCTTGGTTTTCAGCCAGCTTTAACCATGAGCCTTGCAAACCCTTTATTACAACTCTTCTGATTTAATTCACTCTCCTCCCAGGCCCATCTCTCTCCAGTGTTCGCTGACTCTTGCAAGGGATTTTAGGTAGGGATGTGGATGGACTTCTCTCACCTCTGCAACAAACCCGGTCATGGGCAAAAAATGTGCCAGAAGAAGAGGCTTGAAATGAGTCTCTGTGCAATGGCCATGCTCAGAAATACTCACCGTAAGCCTGCACACTGGTTTAGCAAGTCTGGAAAGGCATTCCGTCATTATTACAAATGAATTATGGTGAAAATTAGTGTTTTATTATTTTATTATGGCTTGCTTATACAACAGCCAGTCCCTGCTGTGTAATTTGTGGCCAGATTTCCCTGCCCTAAGTAGGTTCTGAAAGGTTGGCTCATCCACACCAATGGGGAATACCACTGAGAATGTGCCCAAATAAATTATATCCTCTTAGGGAAAACTTGGAGAAATTACTAAAAAGATAAATCATGGTGGTGGCTGGAAAGGCATTGGGATTTTGTGGCACTGGCTCTGACACCGTAGGTGGGTACATCTCAGGTAGAAAGGGCCACGTCCTCCTCCTAGAACCTGCCCTGGGGATGACTCCCACATCTTCTCTCTCTCTCCAGTAGCTTAAAGCCACCGGTGCAGACCCTGACATCAAACCCTTGTACCCACACTGTAGAAACTGCGCATGGGTTGCTGCTGGTGGTGGCTGAGCAGTTATGGAATGGGTTAATGAGCAGGATGTCTGTTGAAGGATAAAAGGTGACCTTGGGGTACTTGCACAAGGAGGACCGGTTTGGGAGATGCCTACACATTGCATTGAAAATACAGAGGAAGAAGTGAATGCATGGTGCTGTGAACGCCTAGCGGATGTCGAAGGATGGGGCAATTAAAAAGAGCGAGGTGGATGCATGGCAGGAGAGCACGTCCGCTGCCTGCCACGGATGAATCAAGGCTGGGCAGAAGGAAGAGTGAGTCAGGTCACCTGGTTGATAGGGTGGTGTCTCCCATCAGAGTGGGTGACATTAGTACTGTCTGGAAGGTAGAAGAGCAGCCCTGGAACAGCCAGAGTAAGTCACAGTCCTTGCAGCATCAGGAGTGGGAAACCCAGGAAGGAAATCAACCATTAACAGTTGTACCATCCCCCTGAAATCTAGGTCGATGGTGTGACTTGCTTGTGGAGATGTTCCTGAGGACAGTGTGCATGCTGTTGGGGACGGGGTGACCAGGACCTGTATGTGAGCTACAGCTTCATTCCCCTCCTTTCTTACTGGTGCATCGGTGCCCTGGAGTAATGGGTGCGTAGTGATGGACCAAGAACCAGAGAAATGCGTGGTGACATTTGCTTCTCCCTGCTGTTGTATGGTGGGACTCCTGCTCCCGAGGGAGGACATCAGTATTTTTAGGTACCGCCCTGCCTCCCTTAAACCAACACATCCCCCGCTAGCCAGGAAACCTTCTCCTGTCTTCATCAGGAAAAGGCAGCTCTGCCCACAGGTTGGCATCCAGATTCAGTGGAGGCGTCCAATGCAGGCTAACACAGGCTCTCCAGTCTGGTTTGGATGACATTTGTCGAAATGCTGGGTTTTCTGTCTGCTGATGCTGAGTCAGTTGTTTTGGTGGATAAAGGCAGCACAAGGCAAGATCCAGCTCTGGAAATACCTCCTCATAATGACCAAAATCACAGCTTAATGGTGGGTTTGAGCTGCAGCTAGAAATATCTGGATTTGGGGCTGTGCTCATTCTCGAGCTGCCCTCCACCATGGTAATTGTCTCGTTAGGTCTTAATTACCGCTTCTCTTTGTAGCTCCAGTTCAGACGTGCTTTTTGGTCACAACCTCTGCTGCCATCCACTTTTCTAACCTCTGCACCAAGCCACTCGTTGGTACAAATTTTTGCCAACATTTGTTTCAGTACAAAGACCACTCAGACACCTTTTGTGGCAGTAAAGACCAAATAATATTCGCTGGGTGTCTGACTAGGAGTAGATAAAATACAAGATTCAGAATGGACATCAGGAAAAATTTTTTTACACTGAGGGTGGTAGAGCACTGGCACAGGCTGCCCAGAGAGGTGGTGGATGCCCCATCCCTGGAAACATTCCAGGCCAGGTTGGACGGGGCTCTGAGCAACCTGATCTGGTTGGAGATGTCCCTGCTCCTTGCAGGAGGGTTGGACTAGATGACCTTTAAAGGTCCCTCCCAACCCAAACTATTCTACGATTCTACAAGTCTATACATTGTACTAGAGAGAGAAGCAATTCACAAAGCCTGAGTGATGCTGAATATTGTTTCAGCACCATCCCTTCAGACCATGGTAGCTCTGCAGCTGAGGAATAAGTGCTGAGACCAGCAAGGAGTGATGATCTCACTTTGCCAACAGGTTGGATGGAGAGATGTATCAGTTGGGTTTTGTCTGGCTTGTCATGAATGTCACCAGACTCAGTAACATTATCATGCTCTTATCAGGTTGCAAATTAGATTTCTGGTAGGATCATGGGAGATGGCATTCAAGAAGACGTCCCAAGGCATTTAGCCCATCGTGAGTTGGGTTGGAGCTGCTGAGTCCTCAAGGGATAGTGGTGGCTCATGAGGGAAGAGACTACCAGGGGATCTGAGGCCTGGCAACACTCAGTACACCATTGACTGGTTTCTTTGCATTCTGTTGCTCTATGGACTGTCTCGTATTGACACACGTTGGCCAGTGTGTCAGACCACAAAGAAAGCACCAAGCAAACCTTACAATGAAGATTTCCCAGGGCACAAAGTCCAGCGAGCCCCCAGAGGCAGCAAGGACTGGTTCCCCCCATGGCCTCCCCAGAGCAGGCACAGGTCCTGGGAGCAGTTCGCAGAGCAGGAGAATCACCAGGATGCAGCAGGGCACTTTTGGGGAAGAAAATGAGACATTAAGCTAACTTTGTGTATGTAGGCCCCGTATATGAGTTTTAGGGGCACGTCAACCATTTTGGTATTGACTCTTACCACTATTCCTCTGTCTGTGTAATGTAATTTCTTCTTGCGTTGCTGACAACTAGATGCAGTTTCAATTCACTTTTTCTAACCAGCCCCTTCCCAGAAGCACTCCCAGTAGAAGCCAAGTGACCAACCCTCTAAGGTTTTCCTGCAACTGCAGAGAATGGCAGCTCTGCAAACAGAGGCCAAATCGTCCACGGCAAAGAGGTCATATGCCAAGAGGAAAGATATTAGAAAGGAAAAGCACGTGGCTGGGGAAATGACACAATCTGATTTCTTAAGTGACCTGTCGTCTGAAAATAGAACTCTCTGTGTATTTACCCTGGAAGTTGCGAGGGGCTGTCACAAGCTCTCTGTCACTGGCCAGCTATCTCTAAGCAGCAGCTCAAAGGCTGAAGCCTTTCCAAACGGCTCTGATGGTTGCTCTCCATTGCCATGCGGGGTGGGAAGCAGGGCTGGGACGATGCTCTGCAGCAGTCGGAGGGTAGCAGAGGCAGGTTTCTCCAGCAGGACCAACTCGTGGGGCTTGGGGGGCATCTGAACAGGTCCAGCTGCTGACTGGGCAGCTGTTGTGGGTGGCGCAGCTTTTCTTCTAGATGAGTCCTCTTTTAGTTGACCTTTTAAATTCAGTGTTTTCAAAAACCACTCTAAGTGTATGTGGTTTTTTGAAATAGCAGGACTTGAATGTGGTGGGTCTTCCCACCTGCTGCTAGTGGGACATTGCCTGGTGGGAAGCCAAGACATGTGTGGCCAGGGGTGGAGGAGACTCTCAGTGCCATGACGGGAAGAAGGGGAACCAGTAGTTGGTGGTGACTTCCTTGAGGGGAGGTGAGCTGAAGGACAGGACCAGCATGAGACCCTTGCCCACTTCACTGGGGAGGCTGGCAGAGATGTGCAGTGTCAGCCCTGAAGAACCCCTCAACAGGTAGGAGTGAGGTGAGGAGAAGGGCTTGGGCTCCTCAGCGGAAGCCATAACAGAAGGGTTTTACTGGAGGCGTGAAATTGCTGGGACCAAGTTTGCAGCCCTGTGGGCTCAGCACTGAGCCTGGCTGTTCATGGGAATGGGCTGTTTCACACAAAGGATGGGGCGGCTCGGGGAGAGGAGCCTGGCGCTGCCCCATCGCACCCCTCAGCCTTGGAGCAGGGAGAGGACACAGATGCACGCACGAACAAGGGAAAGGCGAGGGTCAAATATTCACATCCAGCAGAAGTGCATAAATGCATTTAGATACCTGGAGCTGTTGCAAATAATTCCCACTAGAGCCACAAGCAGCAGGTTGTTTCCTCTTGCAAAGCAACCCTCCAAAATATCTATTTCTTTTTATTTTTTTCTCATAGCTGGAAAAAAAAAAAAAAAAAAGAAAACCCCTCAAACCTCATGATGTGGTGGCAGTCGCTCCCCAGCCGGAGGCAGGTGAGTGGGGTGCTGGCTGCGCTCCATCCAACATGTTGCATTGTGAAGGTTTGCCCGTGGTTTATTTAATCCCTTGCACGTATCAGACGCATTCCTGAGCCATCAATCAGAGCTGAGTCAGCCAGCGTGACTGGTCTGTCTTTTTTTTTTAATTTTTTTTTTTTTTAGTAATCACAAGTTCTCTAGTCTTTGCCAGCAGTGAGATGGGGTTGTTTTGTTGTTTTGTTTTTTTTTTTTTTTAATGAAAATGAGACTTGACTGGGAGCAGGGAAATGTTCCCGCTGTCGAGCGTAACCTTTAAAGCCGCCTTGCCTCCAGGAACGTCTCCTCTCTGTGATGCTACAAAATGCGTCACATGGAAGAAAAACAAAGGATGCTGCCTGGGATGCTGTTGGCCCATGCGCTACCCTCCTTGCCCAGCTCTCCTGCATGGACAGCATGACACAAGCCCCATCGTGCCCCCTGCACACAAAAAGAGGGGAAAAAACTTTTGAGAGGGGGTGTTTTCTTGCAGAGCGGCCTTGAAAGCGCTCTGGGAAGCAAAGCCTCTCCCCCTCCAGCAAGGACAAGGTTATCACAGCTTCCAAACAGCCCCTGCCCACCCAGGGAAGGCAGAGGGGGGCCGTGCTGCTGTTGTGGCTACGCGTAATCTCAGCCCGCCGCGGCCGACGGCCTTAGCGAAGCCCCCGCATCCTTGCAGGGCTCTCCGCAAGACGGGTGCAAGGCTACGCTCCCTGCCCTAAAATAATGCAAGAGCATTTTTTCATCTCTGCTTGGGTCAAGGAGGCAGCCAGGTTGCTGAAGATTAAAATAATAATAATAAATCTTGTGGTTTTTGGCCTTACTGGAGAGCACTGGTCCTCCCTGCCCCCAGCATGCTTGCATGGATGAGCGTCACCCTAAAGTCTTGCATGTCTGTGTGCACAACTAGAAAAAAAGTTACTCCATATGCCTCAATTGAGCTTAAAATCAGAGATCCCTCGCCCTGGTGCACCGAGCAATGGGGAGGAGGCAGACGGCCCCTGCACATCCCAGCAAGCCCCAGCCCAAAGGAAGGCTTGACCTGCTCCAAAAGCCCAGGGAAGGTCAGAGCAAGGGTGTCACATCAGCCAGCAGTAGGTAACCACAGAGCTGAGCCTGAATATACAGCGGTCTGCACCTTTTTTCCCCCATTTCGCTGCCAACAAGCTTTGAGAGATACCTGCTTGAGAGGGATGAGCCTCCAGCTGCACGGGAAAGATCTACCCAAGGTGTGCTCCAGAGCATCAGGTCCAAATTACACATTTCACTGCTTCCTCTCCCTCTTTTTCTTCTGGAGCTGTGTGGGGAAAAAAAAAAAAAAAAAAAACAACCAATAAAAACCCCACACACCACAAAACGAAAGAACCACAGCCAACGACAAAACAATTTTATGAGGGAAATTTTACAACTTTGCGTGCAGGTGGCATCTGCTGTTTTCCTGCCTTCATGGTAAAGACAGCCATGACCTCAGAGGACAGTTCTTCTCCAACCCTTCAGCTTCGTTTAGCACCAAATCGTTTTAAGCAGGTATTTGGTTTCCAGAACTGTAGTAGGTTTGAATAAATGCCTAGTCCTGCCTAACTTGCAGCCTAGATGAAGATCTAGGCAGGACACACTCCAGCATATCACCTTTATACCCAACAGTAATAATGGGTAGAGCTTGTGGGAGATCTTTACTTGCCCTAAGTCGGTGTCCACATGTGGTTGGAGGAATGTCACCCACTGATGAGCTCTTCACTCACCGTAACAGAAACCTTAAAATTGCTGTAGCATGGTCAGAAAAAGAGGACCTAACCGTAAGATGCCAAATGGTTTCTCTCAGAGATGTTCCTCAGAAAATCCACCGCGGAGCTGGAAGGGATTTTGAAGGCCTAGGAACAGGACTGTACGGCACATGGTCACCCTTGGGACCACCAAGCCACACACAAGACAGGCTTTAGAGCATAACTCTAACGCAATGAAGAACCAGGCCACATTTTTATTTCAACAAGATATTTTATTGGTCCAGCAACTGCAAAATATACAAATTTCTGAAAGGCATACCCTGTTTTTAAGCTGGCACAGCTTTATATCAGGCAATTGTTCCAGACGTATATACAGAACAGTCAACATACCACAAATCAAAAAAAAAAAAAAAATCCCAAGTAACTACCGTTCTCTCCAAGCTTTGCAGTATACATTAAATAAATAAAGAGCGCTTTGCTATTAAAAAAAAATAAAAAAATAAATTCAAGTATCACAAAGGAAAACAAAACCAGGGAAAAAAAAATACAATAGGAGGAAGAAATCATTGGTGTGGTTCAACAAGTCCCCTCTCCCCACCCGCCTTGGCTGCAGCATCACTGTCTGGTCTTCAGCTCCATTAACCAAAAACGATGGGCTGCGAGTTTCTGGGGCAGCGTGACAGCGTGGGGCTGACACCATCCCACCTACTGCCAACCCCACCAGCACAAGAGGACCTCTCTGCTGCTCAGAGATCAATTTTCCTCCTTGCTGGAAAAAATGCCAGGTTCAAATTTAATCTTTTTGTAGGACCTATTGAGACTTCTATTATTTCCAAAGGAAGAAAGTTTGGGTTATCAAGCTTTTTTCTCTTTGATTTTTTTTTATATATATATATATTTTTTATATATATATGTACATACACACAGAAATACACACCAAAACATCTACAGAATTACATGTTTACAGGATTGATCATGGGGCAGCCAGACGTCACGTTTGCATTCGCTGGCTTATCTTTTCGTAGCAGGAGGAGAGAGATAAAACTCCCTAGGAAGCGGGCTGAAAATAAGTGACTCTGCTTCCCAAAACATTTGTTTTTCTCAGAGTCAGAGAAAGCAAAAGCGCAGATGTCAACCACACGCACAGGGAGAAGTCTGCTTTTAATGTGGTTATTAAAAAAAAAGAAAAACAACCAACAAAAGAAGGGGGAAAAGTGTTCTTTGTTTCATCTGTACAGAAATATAATATACATATGAACAAGCTCACACAGGGAGGGCACCACCGTGACCGTCTCCCCCCGTCAGATACGGGCGGAGCACGGTCCCGGTCCCCTCCCGCCGTCGGTGCTGCTCCGAGCACACGCTTTGGTTGCACAAGACTGAAGCGCTAGGCACTGTGGTTCGCCTTTTCCCAAAGGAAAAACAGACCAAACCTCCCCAAAAACAGAAGCATTAAAAAAAATTAAAAAAAAAAAAAAAAAAAATTAAAAAAAAAAATCTTAATTTCTTCCCAGATGTCTCTGCTCCCAACCGCAGGGATGTTGCTTCCTACTCAAGGGGTTGGGGAAAGCCATGGAAAGGATGAAATAAGGGCTGCCCATCTCCAGTCCCCCAGGCTCGGCTGCCTTTACCTCCTGCCTCCAGCTCAGCCATGCAGCCAAAAAGCGTGAGGTGGGGATGGAGAAGATGCTGCACATAGAAGTGAGGAGGGGAAAAAAAATAAAATAAAATAAAAAACCAAAACACAAAACCAGAAACAATCCACAACCAACCCAAAAACCTAAAAAGAAAAAAAAAAAAGAAAGAAAGAAAAAAAAATCCACAGACTTTTGCAAGAAGCAATAGTGGTTAATTGCCATTTTTAATCAGTGTCTGGCAGCCTGTCCCAGGCTGCCAAGAAGGGATCTCGCGTACCAAACCACTGGGAGTTGGCTGATGGAGTCAGGACCTCGCACGGTTCCCCCTCTCCATGCACACCTCAAATGCCATTAACTACTATTTTTTGTAGTCCCAGCTTTCCAGAATGCAAAATTAAAAAAAAATAATTTAAAAAAAAAAAAAGTTGCCTCTATTCAGGCTTCCCCTGTTAAGGGACGTGACTCGAAAAAAATAAAATAGTTACGCTCCTGCCACAAATAAAGTGCAAAAACCAAGCGGTTTCTAGGTATACACATATACACACACACGTGTGTGCATATATATATTAAATAATAATAAAGAACACAGACAAAATTGTCCCTTCTTGTGGCTTTTTGCAGCCACACAGGGACTCCTGCATCCCAGGCAGACGAGGGTCACCCCCATGAGACCTGTGTGTCTGCAAAATGCACCTCGCATTCAACCTACTCCCCTCCAAATCTCCGCTTTCCTCCAAGGCGGAGGAAAGGGGAGATGTCAAGTACCGGCACAGCACCTCAACCAGTGCTCAGTCTTCCCCCCCACCACAAAAAAAAAAAAAAAAAAAAAAAGGACACACGTCTGAACTCGGACCAACCCCGAGGTGAAAACATCACCCGAGCCAGCATCAGCATGGCTGCCCCTACGCTACGTGACCAGTTTTAGAGGCAGATCTACATTCTCTGCAAACCCTTGAACGGTGTACTCATTTAAGGAAAAAAAAAAAAAAAAAAAGAATATTTTGGGGTTTTTTTTTTTGGTTTAACTTGACAGTTCTCACTGTGAAGGACTTCACACAGCTGCCTTCCCGGTGCTCGCGGGCTTGCAAGTGCGACAGGCTGGAGCGCGGGCAAAGGACCGCAGCACAGCACTTTAGGGAGTTTCTTGAAAAGTAACTAATAATAATAATTAAAAAAAAAAAATGCAAAACTCTTTCGCTCCCTCCCTCCCCCTTATTTCTCCGCTAACCCCGCACCATCCACATATATACACCCCACCCGGAGACGGATGGGTACCAATCGCCTATACAAAAAAGGAGATCAAAACCGCTTACAGAGGAAAATTAAAACTTCTGTGCGCTAGAAGCACTTTACAGCTCGCTACGATCTAACAGGACGCCGGAGAGGAGAGCAGATGCTGCAGCCTAAAAATCTGGTGGTGACCCCGGGGAGCTGGGCTCCTCTCCTCCGCTCTCCCGCATCTCCCCTCCCTTCACCGGAGCGGCTTGCAGATGAACGGGGCGCGGGTAGAAAACAGCCGAGGGTCGACCTCGCCGCAGACGGAGGAGACCGGTTTCTAAGCAAGCTTCGGAAATGGCGATGGAATGGGAAGCTGACGTCGCCGGTGGTGTCGCGACAGCGCCAAGGGAGTCACGATGGCTTCTGCGAGTTGTTCATGTTCTGCAACAAGAGAGGAAGGACCGGGGTTGGGGGCTGCACTCAGGTCAGACCCCATCCCGGCAGCATATTCGACGTGCACCTCAAGAAGGGGACGGGGGAGTAACAGAAAGCCACGGCATGGGTCACTATGAAAGCATCCACCCCAGGGGAGAGGACACTGTCCACCCAAGGAAAGAGGTGGTGGGGATGCACTGACTTGCTACCCACATCCCTCCCCTCGAGTATCACCCAGCTTTAACTGCAGGGTGGGAATTTGACAGAGATATTCCTAAAAATTGAGCTTAACAACAAGGGAACCACCCCACCCCAAGCCATCTTCACTTCTGAAGCTGCTCTTTGGTCCATGCAAGGCAAGGTGACAAGGGACCATGGTGTTCATTCAAGGAGCCCAATTAAACATCTCTCTCTTGCTTCCCTTGAGGGTGGGCAGCGTCCCCTCCCCTTGCTGAGGAGGAGGTCACCGCTTGTCCATCCTTGGCCCTGCCAAGAGGCAGCTCCCACCAGACAGGCTGAGGAGCCGGCATGCGGACCAGCCACCACCATGGCAGGAGCACCAGCTCCCCAGTGATACCCCATGAGGATTCACAGGCCCTAGAGCTGCTTCAGACACAGCCCTGGTGCGAGGTGGCGACAACGGGTACGGTGAGGATCACAAAACCAAAGACAACCAGCTACACACAGGCAGGACCAGCCCTGAGGGTGGTGGCTGGAGGAGAGCATCTGCTAGAGGAGGAACCCAAGGGGAGATCACAGCAGGGACACTTCCCAATTCACAAAACCACACAAAATGGGGTGGGGAAAAAAAGGACTAGAAACAGGTAGGAAGATTTCTCAATTTTTTTTCTTTTTTTTTTTGCTTTTTCTACCTAAACTGCCTCTTAAAAGCACCAGCAACCCAACCCCAGCCAGGCTACGAGGCAGAGCGAGCCGAGCTGTTCTCTCTCATCTAAGGAGACAGGAGGAGGGTTAGGAAAAGCCACATGCACCACAGCCATTTACCTTGGAAAGATTAGTAAAGAGAAAACTTTGAGAAAGTGGCAAACGGGCCGTCTTTAAGCATGAAAAGTGAAGGGGAGAAGAAGGGAGGGGGATCAGGTCGTTGTTAAAAAGTGCACTTCGGATCACAAACCAAGCAAAAGGAAAAGAAATCATCACATCAGGTGGTCCCGCGAACCCAAACCAGCTCGATCCCACAGCCAGGAGGACTCTGAGGTACACAGCCATATCATCCCCAGCCTCTCCAGGTGTCCCCTGGCCCTCTTGGATGGGGGTCAAGACCCTAACAGTGAGGGCTGATGCAACAAAGCACCCACCGCCAACCAAGTCCCACGGTGCAAATTGGGAAGGGGGGACCTTCCACCTCCCCTGACCCCATATGGATTACGGTGGGACATAATGAGGATCGGACACATGCATATATGAGGCAACAGCCTCCAAGAGGGGTACTGACACCACGTCTTTGGTTTGGTGTGTCTAAAAGCGGTCTTTAGGTCCCATGCTAGTAGGTGGAGGCAAGCTCCCAGCAGCTGGAGATTCTCAACTTGCTGCTGCCAGCCAACAGGTGGGATGGGTACCAGCACCGCCTGCTCCAGCAAAACCTGATGTGGCCATCTCCCAAACTCAACATTGGAGTGAGTTTGGTGTCACAGCCAGCACTGATGCATGCAGTGGTTTTTATTACAACATTCATGGGGAAAAAGGTGGATGGAGGAATGGACAAAGAAACAAAAATGCTTTCAAAGCATCCCAAGAAGATCAGGAGCTTTGTGTCCATGAGTAGCAAGGGAAGGAGCACAGACATGCCGGCCATGCTGAGCAACTCAACCTCTACTTTCACCCAGGAGCATGAGTGTGATGATCTTTCCCAACCCATTGGCCAGCAAAGCCAAATCTCATCTCCCTAACTTCTCTTTTCTCAAAAATGTTTACTTTAAAAAGGGGAAGAAACGTGAGGTTTATCAGCTGTTAGGTGCAACCAAGGCTGAGTTCTGGTCTGGCCATTCTATAGCAAGTCCCTCCCTCTTCAGCCCACAAAACAAAGCAGGACAGTGATGCACACAGGCTGATTCAAACTGGTCTACGGAGGGCAAAGAGACCCCTGGGCACTACCCCAGCCTCAGCTCAGCTCCAACATCTCCCTAGCCTTTGAGAAGACATTTGAGCACAGCTCAACAACTGCTGCTCTCTTAACTCAGGGATGCAGCATGAATTAAGTCTGAGAGCTTCAAATTTATCCAGAAGTTGTTCTGTCCATATTATAGAGGATCTAACAGCACTGAGCCTTGATTATTCATAATTAGTGCATTAAATACTCAAGGCATCTTGCTTTCTTAATAGAGGTAGGGGAGCACAATATCCTTGCACCTACTCTGCCCAAGACACCCAGGCAGATTGTTCCCAAAAATCCATGTTTGCAGAACTGCAGATGCCAGGACCCAGGATGGGTCCAGCTCCACAAAACACGTCCCTGCTCCCAACGCAGGCGATAAAACCCTGCTGGGGGCTGAGGTCAGAGCCTTCTCAAGAAATTAGACTGGTGCCATCACTCGTAGACACAACTCGGAGCCTCTGGGAAGGACAGGCCACCTGGGTCTGTCACCTACAGGACAAGGTGCTATTGCAGAGGAGATAACCCAACAGCATCTCCCACCCCATGACTGTCCAAGGAGGAGGCAGGGAACTTGGACATCATTCACAGAGGGCAAGTGATACTTTACTTTATTGCTCAACAAAATCAGGACTCAGTCTCCTCTTTACCCTTCCTAGGACATATGCAAATCCCACACACACAGAGAAATATTAACTCAAAGAAGTCCACAGCCCGGTCAGGTTTCACAGCAACGACAAAACAACCAGTGGGATGGCAAGAGACATGGAAAGAGGGCAAGAGGGGAGGGGAATAAGACGCAAGTAGGTACTTACAGGCATGCCTTCCCTAGTAAAGGCTGCAGAGAGACAGAGAGAATGGAAAGAGGTGTCAGTAACGCCGCGCAAGACTGGGCAGAGGACACCAGACAGCACCGAGGGGCACCCGAACAGCAAGAGCTTCCACGCCTGAAGTTGGCAGAGGGTTTGTGGCAAGACTCAACCAGCCCAAGCAGAGCCCCGAAAGCCAAGAGACAGACCAAGCTGCCGTGCTTGGTGCTTGCTGGGGTGGGAAGGCTCATGCGAAGCAGAGCAGTTGGAAGAGCACGGCAGCCTTCCTAACCTGCCCAGGACCTGGCCAAGGAGGGGTGGGAGGACACTAGACAACACACAATGCAAAGAGGGTCTGGGTGAGGCAGCAAGATCCAACAAGCAGCTGATGGGTTGGGCAGCATGGCAAAGGGGCTCTGCCTAATCTGTGCTGCTTCTCTGGTACCACCCCAGCTCCTCAACGAGCACGGCGAGGGGGGGTTTGTTCCTGGAGAAGCGTGCAGCAAGGTCTCTCTTTCTACATCCCTTCATGGGTGGGTGAAAGAGGAGAGGACACATGAGCATCACGGCAGCTACCTATGGGGTTTCACCCCAGGGCTGCAGAAGGCAAGTGGATTCACCACGTCAAGAAGCTCTACTCATTTTTTTGTCCGTTTTGTCTATTTCTCCAGGAAGGAGGAGACCCTCTCCAGTCAAAGATGGGTCCTGGCACCTTCTTCTCAAGGGAAGCCCAAGAACATTTGCTTCATTGCAATGCCCAGGTCTATGCTGGAGCTGAGCACATCGCGGGAAGGCACAAGCCCTTCAGTCCTGCCTGCTCTAGCAACACAGCTCCGCAGCGGTTTGACACCACGATGCCAGCTGGCGAAGGCACTAAATTAACACAGCGAGAGCTTTGGAGGGGTTTGCAACGCCCTCAAAACCCAAGGGAGGATCAACCAACCGCGACCCTTCACTGGGTGCTCCCGAAACCAACCCAAGGCGGGGAGGGACAGCAGCCGTGGGAGAAGGATGCATCTCAGAGACAGCAGCACAGGCAGCGACAAGTGCAAGCCGTTCCCCAGCTTCAGGAGTGACAGGAGGATGACAAACAATAAAAACAAGAACAATAACAACGACAACAAAAAAAAAAAAAAAAGAAAAAGAAAAAAAAAGAAAAAAAGAGTTCAACTAACTTGTCCCGGCAGCTGCGTGGGCACTTCCTGAGGAACACAGCCTGGCAGGGCGGAAGGAACAGCCACATGCTCCTCAAAGCTGTTGATGCGAGGTTTTTTGGTGGGCTCTGGGCTTGCTAGAGGGGTAACGCTATTACGTCTCATGAGCGGGTTAGGTCCCTTCTTTGCTTCCTAAATTAGAGTGAGACAAAGGAAAAAAAAAAGTAAATAAAAAATAAAATAAAGGGAAGAAGGCGACAGTTATAAAGGGAAAAAGAAAAAAAAAAAAGCAGCAGCAGGTTGGTTTAGGATTTTTTTTTCTTAAAGCAGCCTCTGCTTTTCCCCACAATCACTATTGACATGCAAAGGATGTACTGAAAGGCTCTGGACACCGAAAAAAAAACCTAATGCAAAGTGTTCGAGAACGCAGCATGATTTCCCAAGAAGGGCAGAAAAAAGAAACCAAAAAGGCCCTGCACTCAGAACCGAGACAGACTTTCTCCTCACATGAGCCTCTGCTCACAAAAAAGTAAATACAGACTGCTAAAAAATCGTAGCCATGACTTTGCGTGACAGAAAGAGGTGCCCATCGGTCTCCTCCTCGAAGCCAGTCCCTCCGACCCAGAGAAGGGGTGTGAAAGCAAGAAGAGGGAAGAAGAGCCAGGCCGGGCTGATAAGTAAGATTTGGGAAGTGGGGGCAGAGCAGCCAGCAAGGGTCGGCGCCGCGCCAAGCTCCAACTCAAGCAGGATGGAGGGGCAGCGCCCGTGCAGCCGAGCAGGGGTACCCAAGCGCTTCGTACGCGTCTCGCTCTATCCCACCCGCAGCGCACGGCCCCTCCTGCCATCCCCAGCCAGGGTGGTGGAGGAGAGCAGCCACGGTCCCCCACGGTGAGGGGGAAGGATCGGCTTCCCCCATCTACAGGGGGGAGATGGCAGCTCTGGTGCTGCCGCCCGCCGAGGCTGGGAAGCAAAGGAAGGGAGATGTTGGTCAAAAGGGGATGGTTCTGACCATCCAACATCCAGCTGGGCTCCACCACCACTGCACGCAAGGTGGAAAGGTCCCAGTGGCTGGGACATGGGCACTGCCAGGGTCCCTGGGGTCCTCCTCAGGTGGCTGCCCAGCCCTGACACCGAGCTAGCATCCCCCGCTCTGGCCTCCGAGCTCCGGGTGGAGCACAGGGCAGACAGACCTGACCTCATAGGGGTTCTCCTCCCCACGAGGTGTCTCCTCCCCACAGCATCCCCAGCCCAGCACCACCACTGTCCACCCTACAGAATGGCACACAGAGCCATGGGCTTGCCAGGAAAAAAAAACACAAAGGCAGGAGATGTTGGGCAAGGCATTGAGCTTGGGCTCTGCTAGCCAGCTGGGAGACCTGGGAGAAGTCACCTTCTCCGTCCACAGCTCCACTCCCTGCTCGGGTGAGCTGATGATTGCACAGGTGAAAGTTAAAGACCAGGGAGGAGCTTTCCCTGGGCCAGCTTTAATCTGGGCAAACACAGTGAAAAGCAGGCACATGCAACAGTTCTTTTCCCTCAGAAAACCCTTGACCGGCCATATCTTTGCAGAGCAAAAACCCATCTGATGCTCAGGTCCTCCAGCAACACACTGAGCAATCTCCCCATGCTCAACCTGGGCACTCTCGTTGCCAACTGACCATAAGGGAAAGGAGGGGGACACCAAGGAATGGCTCTGAGAAGCAACACTCACCTCTGGCCGTTCCCTGTGGGTGTTGACGGCTTCAATGTTCAGCGAGATGGACTCCACTCGACAGCCTGCAGAAGGGAGCACAAGGAGACAGAGAGGCCATCAGCAAACCCAACCGGCACAGGGTGCTACGAAATGCTCCACCCCAGACCTCTGCTCTTCTCCCAGAGGCAGCTTGGATTTAGGAGGAGGTCCAAGTTGAACCCCTTGGCATGTTTAGCAGAAAAGCCTCACTTACCATAGGCCACTGGGGTCAGCTTCAACACTGTGTGAAGGGGACATTTCAAGTAGGGCATTTCATCTGCAGAGAAAGCAAAGCAGGAGAGTTATCCCATCCCCTCTCCAAAAGTAAGCTTAGACATCTTCATCAACACCTAAGGCCATCCCACACCAAAGAGATGCATGCTCCAGGCCCTGCATGGACCCAAACACATCTCCCATTTCCTCAGAGCTCTATCATCCCTCCTTCAGTAGGATCAATCCCCTTCCCAGGGTCAGGGAGCTCACCTGCGCTCTTGTCCAGAAAGTATGCCAGGAGACAGCGCATGACAGCCTGGTGACAGATCACGAGGACATTCTCTTGTCTCTCTAGCTCCATGATGACCGGCTCTAGGCGCTGCACCAGATCTTGGTAGGACTGAGACAGAAGAAGGGAACAGAGATATGGCGTAGAATGAAGAAAACGAGCACCTCACAAGAAACAATGGTCCTTGAGATGGTCCATCTACTGATTTCTTGCCCTCAACTGAACTCAGCCAACACAATTACTGCTAAAACCAAGCAAAGTTCAACAAAGCTTCATCTTCAGGCTACTCTAGAATGTAGCTGCTTCTTCTGGTCAGAGGAGAAAGAAGCCATCCTACTAGTTTGCTATCAAGTCAGAGGGACTATTATTAAGTCCTATGTTTCTTAACAAGATCCTCACGTACCATGATTTCACAAGAGCTCAATGCAAAAGATAAATAGGAGCCCTCACTCATCTTGATTCTAGTTTCTTGGAGCACTTGCTACTCCTCTGCTCCAAACTAAGAGTCACAGCTCTGAAGGTCTCCTGCAGACTTACCTCCCCAGAAGGATAGCGGTAGTAATATTTATCCTGATCACGTAAAGCAAATTCTTCTGGGTGCTGTTCCCTAATTTCTTCATACGTCATATCTTCACACACACCCTGCCAGAACAGGACATCCATGAGGTTACCGGACATGCTCAAGTCAAAAAGCATCAGCACACTCAACACGCAAAACCTTCTCCAAACCAACCTCCTATAACCCTGACTGGTCAGCTACAGAACAGTTCCAAGCAAAAATCATTTTAATCTGCTCATTCAAGCCAACATCTTGAAACATCAGCACAAGGTAGAGCTAAGATCAGAAGCCAAGCTGTGAGTACTGCAGAAGTACCACCCTTTCCCATAGAAGGAAAATCTCCCCACAAAAGGTGAGATTTAGGCAAAAGTAAGAAGGCTGGTGTCACCATTCTCTCTTCTGCCAAGCAGCAATCAGCATGATCCAGTTTCTCCTCCTGCAATCAAAGATACTTACAGCATCTATTTCATTGAGTGCCTTCCACTGTTCATAGGGCAGTTGGAGAGCTTCTGCTGTTTGGATTGTCCTCTTTAGCTGGCTGGTCCAGACTTTGAGGTCCTTCAGGTTCTGCTCCTCAACAAACTTGTTCAGTGCCAGTGCAAACTGTGGGACATAAAAAAAGAGGTTGATTAGACTTCCACAGCTTCCCAATGGGCCTTATACTCTACTTCCCAGTAAATGTCGCCTTCTCTCTTTTGCCTTACATAGGCTCTGAGTTGAAGGGCAGCCACACACACACTCAAAAGCTACGAGGGGTACAAGAACAGAGAGAAAGCAGAAGAGAAAGCAGCAACCTAATGTCATCAAGGAACAACATCAGCATGCAAAAAACAGCACCACAACCTAGGCTCTGCTAAAATGCTGTGGAAGATCCATGGTCACCCTTAACCACAGCTCTGCTTATTTGTCATAGAGCTAAATCCATGTATCCTGTAGTCCTTGACAACAGTCACACCTCAAATGATCCCATTTGCACTTCAAAATGGTCTGGTAAGCCAAAATAGCTGTTAACCCTCCCTGAAGAAGCCCATTTGACCATGTCTTTGAAGAATCAAGTAGTGAGCAATCTGAAACAACCCTCGGAGGTGGCTGTCCCTACCAAACGGTGGCAGCAGCCCTTCTGCATCTCACCCTGCCTGTGCAAGGTCTGAACCAGCTCAGGAAGATACTCATACCCTTCTCTCCTAGAGACTTCTGCAGTCCAACTCTAACTACATGCAAGCCTACATACAATGTCGATGGCTGGAAAGTCTTGTTTTGAGGCCATGCTTGAGCCCAAAATTAACCAGCCCTATAGATGGATCCTCTGAGCACCCCAGCTGTCATCAAATATACATTTAACCCAATGGATGGCATCTGCTGCATCACTCCCAGAAGCCATAGAGGAACACTCATCCCTTACCTTCTTGCCCCTGTTGGAGAGGCCCGAGTCTCCTCCAATCTTCCCCTTGAGGTTGAACTCGCTCTCGCCGTGCCGACAGAGATAAATGGTGCGGGGCTGGACGTGGATGTTCATCAAGTAGTAAACGATCCTGCTCTGGATGTGATCCTGAACCCTGTTGACCAGGAACCGCCGGCCAACATCGATGACTTTGATGAGTGAAAGCTCCCTAGGAAAAGCACCACAAGGATGAGGGGGTTGCCAGTGGAGCAAGTAGAAAGCAAGCAACACCATCCTTGAAAAACAGCCTTGTGAGGTATCTCAGTCAACATAATCACCTGGCTAAAAGGATTTCCTGCAGCCTATTTTCAACAGGAAGCCAACAGGCAACGGCGATTCACAAAGAGCTAAGTAACACCAGTGTCACTGCCATTCCTCCTTGCAGCAGTAAAGAGGATTAAACAAGACTAGCAGGGAGCACGTTCCTCCCCAGGACAGGATAATCCATGCAGGACACACAGACGTATTTGTGAGCAGTGGAAAGGCTGGGAGGTGCCTGCATGGTCATGCAGGACAGCAAAGGTTTTCCCAGGGCACACAACCATGCAGAAACCACAGGGCTTGCTCAACCTTGTGGTTTGAGCCTGTTCAAGCAGTCCCTTCCTTTAACTCACAAAAGCATCTCAGAAACTCAAAGAGAACTGCTTTTCCAAAGACTTGATGTATTTAGACCTGCAGAACCTGTGTACCTGAGTCCAGAAGAGCCTGGGAAGGTTGCAATGCCCGGCTCCCTAGCACAGGGCTGAGGAAAACCAGCATTTTCAAGGAAGAAGTCAAATTCACAATGAGGCTTGACCACACATTATTCTAGCACAGTCATGCATTTGAAGACAGCTCCATGTGTCATTACTCCTCTCCTTGGAGAAGAACGGCATTCAAGCCACTTCAGAAGTCAAAGTCTCTTACCGGTCATAGTCATCGGGGTCGAGCGGCTGGTAGCTGGCCTGGTAACAATTGATCCTCTTCATGAAGTCCTCCATGGCATCGGTCGAATTACAGTCCCGGTAATCAGGGCTGGACAATTTTACTTCCTGCAGCAGGACAGAAAACACACCGCAAAGAGAGGTTAGGAAGCTTTCCAAGCCAGACCATGCTAATCTTAAACTTCAAAGTCCTGCCAAGATCCAGCTATTAGCTGAGCCACTTTATATTCATCACTTATAGAACAGAAAAGCAGCAAACGAGACCCAAAACTAAGCACAAGGTGAGAAAATCTGGTGTAAACCACTGCATGACCAGTATAGATGCGTATCAGCCCACTCCCAAGAGTTGAGGTAGCACCTCACCACTCAACATGGTGGGAAAACTGAGCTTTTTTATGGCTAAAGAAAAGTATTAGGTTTAAACAGCTCAAGCTGAGAGTGGAAAGTGCACAAGCCTAGAGAAGATACTTGTCCCAGGCTTTTTGAGTGAATAAAGCTCCCGGGAGGTAGAGGTCAACCTGGCTGTCCACCATCTGAGGTGGCAGGATAACAACATTCAGCTGGGCTGGAAGATGCTAGAAATGGGCAATGTGAATGTGTTCAGAGCTCTCGTGGAATAAGCTCTGACTGAACTGCTCTAACAGGCTATTTTCCCTGAAGATTTGGGTTTGAGGAGTAGTGTTGCACATTAGTAACTTCACAAGGAATCAATCCTGGAACCAACAGGATAACACAACCGAGCGACACGCATGGCAGCGCCCCAGGCCCACGGTGTATTTTCCGCAGTGATCCCAGCACTAAGAGCACAATTCATCTGCAGAGTCACATGTAGCAGAAACCTACACTCAGCTAGTAGTTCATTTTCTCTCCCTTCAAGCATTAGTTTCCAAATAAAGGGATTAAATCCTCAAAAAAAAAAAATCTAGCTTCAGGGTGTTGCAAAGAGAGAAGAAAAAAAAAAAAGGGAAAGAACCCAATACAGCAAACTGAGCATTTTATTATCATTATTGAAAAGGTTGTGTGCAACCTCCCAAAAAGCTGATCCTTGACCACAAGACACCAGCTCCCAGCAGGAGCAAAAGCCATGCTCTCGCATCCAGCTCTTCTGCTGGTGGGAAACCAATGATCCAGCAGCTCCCACAGGAGTCGAGAAGCAATGTTTTATGCTGCTCCCCAACCAAGACTTCAGCCAGTGGCAAGAAACCTCTAAGCTGAGCTGCTATTCTTCTCAAAGCAGACCCCAATACATTTTGGGAAGCTGCATGTGGCTGAAGACACCAAGTCTGACTACTCTTCGATGGGATTTAAATCCCTAACTGCATCCATTGCTTTCGAAAAGTGGGACTTTGCGGGGGGTCACCAAAGCATCGTGAATGCCTTCTGTCCTTGATATCAACTTACAGACCAACAGATACACAGAGAGAAGGGAGCTGGGGAAAGGCTACGCTTTTGGATTGCCCTCTTTGTCTTTCCTTGTCCACAGGAAACTTTTATTTTCATTACTTTCAGATGGCCCTGGCTCCTGGGAGATAAAAGCTCCTTTCTCATCCCAGGACAAATACTCCACAAAAAGATAAAAACCTCCTAATCTTCAGCTAACTCCAGCAAGATGTTCTGATAAGAAACCAACCAGGTGCAGGTAGAAAATCCTACACAACAGAAAACAAACCCAAGACATTTCCACACTTACCATAACGTTGGAGGCAACTACTGTGGGATCATTGCAGACAGATTCAATGAAGAACACCTGCGAGGGAAAACAAAGCTCACCTGAAGGCCAGCAATAACGTTTGTAGCATTCAGCCAGCTCCTTGCTCAACCCAACCTCCTCCCTCCTTGGCCAGAGAGCTCTCCCTCTGCCCCACTCCCAACCTTTCCTTCTCCAGGGCTCAGGATTGGGAATAAGGGAAGAGTTTCACACTTTTAATCAAACCCAGCAGTGAAATCTCCCTTATGCAGGAGCATGTGGAAGACAACATGTTATTAAAAAAAAAAAAAGCCAACAATACACTAATGTAGGCTATCCAATAAAGACAGCAGCCCAATGTTACCAACCTTGAACCCATTTTCTTTGGCAAAATTCAGGATCATCCCTCTCCTCTCCCGCGTGGTATTGGTGGCATCAAAAACCTTTAAAAGGAAAGATTTCGATTAGCACCAAGAGTGCCTGGCTTCTCACCGAGCCCTTCCTCAGAGAAGGGACCACAGAGCAAACTGCGCTGGGCACAGCGCCTTTGGGACCAGGACTCCTGCCGAACCCCACGGAGAACATCTCGAAGCTTACCGCAATCTGGCCAGCCTCCTCCGTCAGGTACAGCTTCACATCCCTCAAGGCAGCCAGGGCACATTGCCTGCAACAGAGGCAAGAGACACATGGTCCTGATGTCCTCAGAGATGCTTGGACCAGCCAGCTCACAGAGCCCCCCCCAGTAAAGGAGGGCAGGCTTTGCAGCTCCTCCTTGCCACCTCCCTCCTTCTCCCAGGGACATTTAGGGAAGGCACCCTCAGGCTGCCAAAAATACAAGAGCCACACGTGCCGAGCGGCATGCTGGTCTTCACGGCAGAGGCAATGGTAGATGAAGAAGCAAAGACCAAACCTCACGGCAGACTTCGTACCCTAATATCACTGACCCTGAAGCTACCAAGCCCTGAAAAACAGTTTTCAGCACTTGGTGCACCTGATCGAGTTGAAGATGTCCCTGCTCCTCGCAGGGGGGTTGGACTGGATGGCCTTTAAAGGTCCCTCCCAATCCAAACCGTTCTATGACTCTATTCTATGATTCTAAGTCAGGCCCTCCTTAAGCAGGCGGGGAAACCTCAAGCTAGAGCCCAGCTTCTCTGTCCATCGCCCCCTCAAAACAAGCTGGGCAACCCCACTGCCAGCCACAGGCTCCACCACCCATTTGAGACCTGGGTACAAGCACAGACGCAGGGCTCACAATTACCTCCTGACTTTCATGGCCTCCTCATTGTCAGGGCGGAAGAAGTCATAGGAGCTGTAATGCTTCACCGCCTCACGGCGATACTCCCCCACGTTGAAAACTGCATGGGAAAGGCAAAGACCATCAAAATGAGGACCAGGCATCATCACAGCCTGACTGAGCTGCACAGCTCCTGCAGAAAATGCTTTCTAGCAATGGGCCAAGAAGTTACACCCTTGAAGTAAAAGGCTGAGGGACATCCCTGGGTCTTCAAAGTGAAGGAGAACCTGGGCTGCAGCAGAAGCAATGGGAGTACATGGATATTTGGCCCACAGGACCTTGGAAAGATCTCCCACCACCTTCCACTTCCCAAGAGACAAAGCTCCTTAAGCATCTTCCAAGGACCCAGACCTCACACTTTCCCCAGGCAGCCAGTGAAAGCCTCACCTTTCGTTGGGACACCAATCCAGTTGAGGTAGCGAGTCAGCTTCTTGGAGATGTAGGTCTTCCCACGGGCTGGGAGGCCAACCATCACTATGACGGTGGGGGAATTGGCAAGCTGTGGCCCACAGGCTACAAGGAAGAGGAGAAAAGCACAACATGAGCAGCTGTTAATCCTCCAGCTCATCTTGTATCAACTCTACAAGGCTCTTGGCACAACCTTCCCTCAAGTCCTTCAGCAGCTAGAGGAAGCCCAAAGCCTCTGCTCCCTGTGCACCACCATCTCTGCAGTATCTCCTCTGCATCCCTTTCTCATGAGCCTGAACAACCAAAACCTTGAGCAGGAGAATCCACTGACTCGTTTTTGCAGTAGAATCTACTGAATGGCAACAAGTCAGAGCAGGGGTCATGGTGGATGGCTCCATGGCTGCCCACCAGGGAGACACAACTGGCCCAGATAAGCAACGCTGACCCAAATTCACCCTGGTGCCACCCAAACTGGGGGACAGAAGTCACAGTCTGACAGCCACAGCAAGAGGAGAACATCTTGATGGTTGCTAAGTGGACAAGGAACCAGCAGCTGCCCCAGGCTCCCTGCAAGACCTCCGTGCCTCAGTTTCCCCTCTTGCAAAAAAAACAACCACAACCAAAAAACCACACCAAATCAAAGCAAACAGAACCTCTCACTCTTGTGGTTTGACTTTTGCTAGCTTTTTAGCTGATACACCTGCAGATGTAACCAAGTAACTGCTTTTTGTCTGAAGACAAGCAGGGCTTGAGGACTCCAGAACCAATTGTATTTAAAAGCAGATGAGTGACCTATCCCTTTTTCCTCATAAATTTGGTTCTAACTGGATTTTTTTTTTCTTGTTGCTATAAAGAGAGTCCATGTCAAACAGCTGGAAATAAATCCAGAGGCATTACTCAGTGATGACTTGGTGAGGAAAGAGAAACTCCTCTCCAATTCACCTGAATGGCATGGTCAAAATTCAGACAGATCAGCTGCCAGGCTGCCCAGGTGAAATCGCTTCCCCTTCCCTAAATCCTTTAGAAAGTAAATTCCTGGTTCAGTGTGGAGGAAGTTGCTGAGGTTGCAGGACTCGGAAAAGAATTTGGGAATTTTTTTTTATTCCTCTACAACCTGGCCCCAGCATCATGGGATGCATCTGGACTGCACGCCCCGTGGACCACGTAACGCAGCGGCATCCCCGCTCCTCTGTAGGGTTTGCCCCTGCAGAATTGCTCCTCACATGGCCGAGGCACAAAGCCAAGTGCTTTAAATACGGGGAAAGGAAGATCTTAACGATGCCTAATGGAATTTGGATTAGCCAGCTGCCTTTCATGCTGCCTTGGCGTGACACACCAAGAGCCCTCCTGGCGAAGGCAGAGACCGGCCCTGATAGGCGAGACCCTCCGGGGGATTTCTCACCAACCCTTCAATCCACCCAGCCAGGCCAGAGAGACCTCACGGGAAAGGAATGCAGGGAGTGAGCGGCTGGTGGCAGAGCCATAAAAAAAAAAAAAAAAAACCCCAAAACCGCAGTTTAATTACTGGTCTGGGCGGAGAGCTGTGCCTGCCCCGTCCCGCAGGTAGGACCAGGCAGAGCGATTTGGGGATGCGAGGGATGGGGACAGGGTGGTGGGTTGGGGGAGATTCTTCTCAGCGGAGATCTGGGGAGGGTAAATGAACCGAGAAGTATCCAGACAGCATGCAAAGCACGTGGGATTTCCCTCTAATTAAAAAAAAAAAAAAAATCTGACAGCTGAAGGAGTTGAATTAAGGCCACAAGGAAGAGTTACAGCACGGGTGCCCAGAAGGGCAGAGAAGAGCCACCCATCAGTCTCACCAAAGCAGACTCAGCAGGCAAGAGATGAGAAAATTACTTAATTTTTTTTTTTTTTTTAAACATCCCACATTCCTCAGGCTGGAGCTGCCCTCACGCTCACTCCCTTTGTGTGACCTGCATCCCTGCTCCTGCTAATTTCAGCAGCAAGCACTGATTTTGCGTGGCGGGGTATCAAGACAGCTGTGGAACATATCCAGAAAAAAAAAAATATTTTTTTTTTTCCCTAACAGTCTCACATCTTCAACCAACCTATGGGCACAAGTCCTTTTTTTTTTTTTTTTTTTTTTTTGCACAAAACCCCAACATATTAAACAAAGGGAGAGGAAGGAACAATACCTGACTAAAGAAACTCCTCCTTTCCCTACCTGCCAGCAGACAAAGGATCTCAAAGAGCGGAGCCAAGAGGATTTAGGGCCATTAAAATAATAGCTCTGGGGAGAGGTCGGAACAACGCTGGGTACTGTTCACATCCCCACGGTTGCAGACAGCTGAGTGTCCCGCCTCGTGGGTGCACACATGCCAGCTCCAAAGGGTGCTGCAGGAGTTAAACACCTCTGAGGAATCGCTCCCCAATTCATCGCTGCCAAAGAGCCAGGTTCCCCTTGGACAGTGAAAAAGCACCTTTTTTACAGACCCGGGAAGCACTTCCCGAAAACACCGGGGTATCGAATACGCATCTTTTTATCAGGAACCTGAGCCCAAACCCAGCTCAATCACAAAAGCCTCCAGGAAACTTTGCATCAGGGATGAAAGAGAAACCAGTGTTTTGCTCCCTGTGCTTCACAAAGACCCAATTCATCATTTCTTTTCACCGCTGCCGGAACGCTATCAGGGATTTGGGTGCATATTCATTTCTCCTTATCGACAGCTAGCCAGGTAAGTCAAGGTCAGGGATGACTTTCCAAAAGGCTCAGCCAGGATACTGAGAAGCAGCTGGGTGCTTGTGCCGTCCATCCACTTAGAAAGCTGGTGAAGCGCTCTCATGCTTCACTGGAGTGGGTGGAAGGAACGAAAAAAAAATTAAAAAAAAATAAATAAAAAAAGGGAGGAAATTTGCTTCTTCCCATTGCAATCCCTGACACCTTCAGGGATGCAGCCAGAACACGTTCCCACACCGCACATCACACGCACACGCGTGTGGAACTGCTATCACCCCGCTGAGCCGAGCTTGGCCTGCCCATAGCCGGTGTATTTTCACATATCCTCATCCTCCAAGCTGGAGCGATGGAAGAAGGAGAAAGACAGCGGCAGCCCCTTTCCTCCTGCAGCATCCCTCGCCTGGCTCTGCCCAGCCGCCTGCGACGACTTGACTTTCCCAGCCCCTACGTGAGAGACGTGCAGCTTGACAGCGATTTAATGGATCGCCGTCAAAAGGCCGGGCGAAGGCATCGCCTTCGCATCCATTCGATGCCTCGCGTTGACCAGGAGGAGGACAATCGGGCTCATTATTTCACACGCCAAGGCGGGAGTTTTCTGAGGATGCTCCCAGAGATGCACCAGCTCCTTCCTCCCCTCTAGGGACCACATCAGCCTCGCGTCTCCCTCGTGCCTCCATTCCCACCCAGCTCTGTGGCTCTGCTCTTTGTTGCTGCCAAGGATTTAATAGCCACCTCGAGTTAAAAAAATAAAAAATAAAATAACACTCATCCCGTAGAGTGCAGTGAACCGTGCCCAGCGTGGCTTGCTCCCCTCCCCAAGAGAAAATAATTAGAAACCACACTATGGTCCTAATGAGCTCCTCGGTGCCTTAATCAATTAATATATTCGTTTTCTCCTCTGCCAAAGGGGGGGATTCTCTGAGAAACCAGGTGAATAAAGCACCCAAAAAACACAGGGAGGCTCCACATACACGAGGGAATTTCTTTCAAAGGCACCAGCCCTCGAGAAAAATCACACGAAGCAGATACACCTGCAAAGCATTAAACCAGGAGACGTTCCCCGCCTCCCCCCCCCCCCCCCCCCCCAAAAGCAAAGCCCCGTGGCAACCCAGACGCTGAGCCGGTTGCCAAAAGCCGTTTCCTCTTGCCGGGCACGGGCTGCGTGCGCCAACATCTGCTCAAGGGCTCACGCATCCCTTGCCTGACCCATAGCCGTGGGGCAACAACATGTGGCAAATCCATAGGATTTTTTTCTTTTTTTTTTTAAAGGGAGAATTTTCCAGCCGAGGCACACAAATACCCGAAGCGACTTTTAAAAAAAAAAAAAACAAAAAAAAAAAACCCTCAAGAAAAGCATCGGAAAGGCTGATTCACCCAACTGCTCCATCCTTTGCCAGGCTGCAAAGTGCCACCTCCTCCATCCCTGCTCTCCGCACCCGCGGGTTCCCGCGACGCTTGTAATTCAGAGTTAACGCGGAGTTGCCCAGCTGGCAGGCTGTCAGTTTAGCTGTCGGGCGAGTTAAAAGAGCCGCCTCTTGAGCTTTAATTTATTATATGATTCATTATGCGCTTTATAGCAACACCGGCATGACCCAAGCGTTCGCTTTTTTATTATAGTTATTTTTTTTTCTAAGCGGCGAGGTTGGTTTTAAACTCTCAAGATGCTTCCTGAGCTTTGGGAAAGCGCTGCAGAAGTTTCTACCCCCCCCCCCAACCTGCCTCCTCTCTCATCCCACGGGATTTTAACCACCGGCTGGTGATATTTTTTTATTTTTCCTCCCCAGATCCATTGCCCTAATCCTGCCTCTCCCTCCAAAATAAAAAAAAAAAAAAGAATAAATCACTAATAAATCTCAGAGCAATGTGCCAGACAGCCCGCAAATCCCCGCGGAGCTGGTACCCGAGGTGAGCAACCTGCTCCCTTCCCTTTTAATCCCGGGGCTGGAAGTGGGAGGGAGGGGTGGGTGGAAACTGGGACACGCGTGTCTGTCCGCATCCTCCCCGCTCCACGGGGCCATGTGATGGTTTGCACCTTCCTCCGGCTCCCGGGGCTGGAAGTGAGTCACGGGTGGGATGCGGACACCGGGATGACGCCGGGGGAGAAAAAGGGAGGGGGGGGGGGAAGCGGGATGCTGCATGGATATTATGGGAAAAGGAGGAGGAGGATGTGCAAAAGAGCCCCCGTGGGGTGCTTCCCACCCCATCCCACCCGGGATGCGGCGGTGCCCGTACTCACAGCGGCGGGGCAGAGCCGGCCGGTTGTCATTGGGAAGCCAAATCTTCTGGATGCGGCTTTGCGTCAGCTCCATGGGCATTTTTAAAGCAAAGGTCTTTTTGCGCTCCGCGTCCACCTTGATGGGTTTGCGGCGGGCGGAAGGAGAGGAAGAAAAAAAAGAGGAAGGAGGGGAAAAATATATATTATAAAAAAAAAAAAGGGCTTTTTGTTGCAGTCGTCGCTTTGAACAAACGGCTGCGGCGGTTTCGGATGCTTCTCGGAGTCTCGTCGAGGCTTTACGGCGGAGGCGGGGGGTGGGGGGGAGGAGGAAGAGGAGGGACGGGGCTTCAGGGCGCACAAAGCCGGCAGGAAGCGGCCGCTGCGTGCTCGGAGGGAGCGAGGGCGCGTGCTGCCGCTGGTTTTGCTCTAATTCCGGATGCAAAACGGAAAAAAAAATGTGAAAAAAATAAAAAATAAAAAAAATAAAACAAAATATCCCTTTTATTTCGGAGGAGAAAAAAAAAATAGAAAAAAGGAGGAAAATCTGAAGGCGAGGCGGCCAGGGAAGGAAGGACTGGCCCTGCCCGGCTGCTGCTGCTGCTGCAGTGACCGGCTGCTGTTCTGCCTCTCGCTCCGCAGGCGCTGAGCCGGCCGCGGCGACGGGCGCCTATTTCTAGCCCGGCCAGCCGGGCCCGCCGGCTCCCGCCCTCCGGGGCGGGGGGGGGCGGACGCTGCGCCGCCGCGGAGGAGGAGGAGGAGGAGGAGGCGGAGGGGGGGGTTGGGGGGGGTGCGGTTCGGCGGGACTGGGTCCGCGCTGCCGCCTGCCGCCGGCCCCCCGCACTGCAGCGGGGACAAAGGAGGAGCCGCTGGGCCCTTTGTTCTGCGGGGGGGGGGGGGGGGACGACGACACACGGGCACGGGGGGGTGGCCCCTCAATGGGCCTTCGGCGCCTGGAGGTTGGGGGGGGTGTGCGGTCCCCAAGGTAAGAAAGTTAAATAAAAGATACTGAAAAAATTATAAAATTTGAAATTATTAAATAAAATAATAAAAATAAGAAGGATAGTAAAAGTGAACTAAAATAAAAAGAAAATAAAAATATTTTTAAAGGAAACAAAAAGAAAAAATAAAAAAGAAAAGAAAAAGGAAAGCAAAATAAAATTAAAAATAATTTTAAAAAGAAATAAAAAAGGAAAAGAGAAAAATAAAATAAGAAATAAACTAGAAAAATAAATAAAATAGAAAGTAAAATTAAACCAAAAACGAACTGAAGAATAAAAAGCAAAGTTAAAACGTTAATAGATAAAATAAAAATGAAATAAAATGAAAAATAAAACTAAATGAACTAAACAATTAGAAATAAAACCTAAAATAAAATTTTAAAAAATAAAATAAACCCACTCCCCACACTCAAAAAAAAAATTAACTATAAATTAACCAGACTGGGGGGGGACGGGGGAGGGCTGCGAGAGCGGCCGGGCTGGGCCGGGGGTGCCGGGGGGCGGCGGGGGCGGGGGTCCGCGCCCCTGCACGTCCCTCACGTCGCACATGGCCGGGCCGCGCCGCGCCGCGCCGCCTCCCCCGCCGGGGCTGCCCGGGCTCCGCCCCCGCCCCGCCCCGCTCCGCTCTGCGGAGGCGCAAAGCGCCCGGACCGGAGCGGCGGTGGCCGCGCAGACCCCACCCTCCCCGCAAAAAAGCGGCTCCGGGCCGGGAGGGGGGAGCGGCGGCAGCGCTGGGGATGTTCCCCGGGGAGGCTTCGCTCTCAAATGGGCGCGATCATATTGATCTATTATTTTATTTTTTTATTCTTTTTATTCTTTTGTTCTTTTTATTTTTCTATTCTTTTCATTATTTTATTCTTTTTATTGTTTTATTATTATTTTTATTTTTCTTATTTTATTATTTCCATTTTATTATTTTTATTTTAGTATTATTTATTTTTCTTATTTGTCTTATTTTATTCTATTTATTATTTTATTTATTACTTTCATTATAATACTTGTATTTATTTTATTTCTTTTATTTTTAGTGTTAATATCACTATTTTCATTATTTGATATTTTTCACGATTTATTATATGATTGTGGATTGTTGTCACCCAGCCATGGGCCAGATTCCTGCAAGCTACGTTTCCACCTGAAATTAGGTGAGCAGCAGCCCAGCAATAACAACAACCCGAAGCAGTCGATGTTCACAGCACAGAGGGGTGGGGGACATCATCCAAGGGCCACCCAAAATAAAAAAAAAAAAAAAACAAACACAAACCTTTGGAGACACCTAAACCCCAAGCATGTGGATGCTTACCCCCAGCCATGGGGTGGGTCCCAGTCGGCACCCCAGGGTCCGTTTGGCAGGATGCTGGGTGGCAAATGTGCCGCACTGGGGAAACGTGGAAATACAGCTGGGAAGAGCTGTAGAGGTGGGAGCATCTGCTTTGGTGGGGTTTAAAAAAGCAAATTTTGCTTGAAAATGTAAAGCCCAGTAAGTGGCATCTGGGATACCTAAAGTGTTCAATAACCTTTTTTTTTTATTATTATATAGCGCAGTTTCCTCCTCGAGAAAGAAAGGCTTTTATTTTTATAATGGATCTCGAAATAACACTTTTTTGGCCATATCCTTACATGGAGCCACGATGGATAGAGTAAAAAAGTGCACAACCCTTCCCTCTCCCACACAGGAAAAAAAAAAAAATCACAAAATTAGCTACTATGAGGGAGCTGGCAAAGAGCCAGAGATTTGGGATGCAGGAAGCGAAAGGATGAGACCATCCAAGGTGGGGATGGGGGTCAGACACAACGGGGCTCCCTGGATCACCGTGCACAAAATCCACCCTCGGCAAAGGGCAGAGGGTTGTTGTTTTTTTTTTTTTCCCACAATCCTGGACCACGGAAGGCAAAGAAAATTCAGTTCCCAG
The DNA here is from genome assembly GCF_036417535.1 of Chlamydotis macqueenii. NCBI lineage: Eukaryota > Metazoa > Chordata > Aves > Otidiformes > Otididae > Chlamydotis > Chlamydotis macqueenii. The sequence continues at coordinate 4,332,634 of NC_141556.1, read as the reverse complement.
CTAAAACGTGAGTCAGAAGAAAGAAGAAAATTCACGTGATGTGGCAGGACGAGGAGTTTGGGTATCTCCCTTCCACAGCTCTCCTCCACTTCGAAAACCACCACCCCCACAATACCAAAAGGAGCCCGAAAGTGAAACCCCGCCTGAATTAAAATCACAGTCACTTCAAATTAGATCCACCTAGTAACTCTTGGCTTAAAAACTCTTAAATAACTGGAGCGGAAAGCTTCAACTCCTAAATAAATGGCCTGGTTTTCAAAGGCACGAGCACCCAGCTGCTCCAAGCGAGGTCAGCTGGAAGAAGCATCGTTACTATTTATAAGGCACTTTCCCTGTGGGGACAGGGTGGTGGGCAGGACGGCACTGACTGCGCCGAGAGGGTTTATTTTCCCCTCTCCAGTCCAGCACAGCTTCCCTGTAAATAGTGCCTGGACCGGTAAATAAGCTGTTGCTCACAGCTGCTGTGCAAGGAGCCCACGGGGTGCTTAGCTCAGCGATTTTTCCAGAAATCAAATCACCGACGCAGGGACAAAAGCTGTCAGTAAGAGATGCGTCGGCTTGCTGAGAGCCACCGTCGGCACGGCGTGCCACGGGACGGCCAGCGATGCTGTCCCGCATCCTCTGCTTTGCCGCGTGACGGAAGATGCGGAGGGAGGAATAAATCACCCGGCGTTCGCTCGAGGTGCTGCCTCACCTACCCCATGGCAAGAACCTGCAGGGATTTAATAAACGCAAAGGGACAGAGATATAAATGCAATGCCAGGGCTCAAAATCGGAAAGTCCTGGTGGTAGACAGGGAAAAAAAAAAAGATCTCGAGCATCCGAGGGATGGAAGTGGAGGTCTGGAAGGGTGGGAGAGGGAAGGGCAGCACAGAAGAGGGGAGTCTGGGGGAAAAGGGTGAAAAACCCCGGTTCTATGAGGATGGGACACCTGTCTCTTACGGAGTTTACAGGCTTTGCAGAGTTCTCTGAAACACCAAAGCCAAAACCCTTCAATTCCCGCTGTTGTTGCCCTGCTGCTCAAACATCAAACTGACCTAGCAACCCATCCTGAATGGCGGAATTAGGCTCTGGGTACAGCCCAAAAATCACAGTCCTGGACTAAGTTTCGCATCCCTTTCGGAAGAACCTATCGGTACCAAGGGGCCACCAGCCAGCCTCCCCTTGGCACCCTTTCCCTGGCATCAAAATGAAGACAAGGGCAGCGATTGCTCACCCCAACTCTGACTAAGCCATGATTCATTCTCTTCTTTCTTCTTTTTTTTTTTTTTTCTTTTTTCCTCTAAAGGAAACTTGGAAGGAAAGGACAAGTCTCATTCCTGCCTACGTTCAGCGTGGCACGGACCACCTCCTCAGGACGCGGCACGAAGGGGTCAGCGCATAGTGTGCACGATGCCCTCTGGGATCCCAGTCACGCGGTCCAACCCTGCACCCAGCAACTGTTTGCGCAATTAAAATTTGAAGATGGTGGCTGGGAGCTGTGCGTGCACCCCCGTGAAGATGCAGCTGTGTGTGTGCTCGGTTAACGGCAGGACAGCTTGACCTGCAGCAATTTCCGGCACGGCCTCAGTTTACCAGACCAGGACACGGGCACAAATAATTCTCCCTAGCCTGGGAGCGAGGTTGCAAAAATCAGGCAGCGGCTGCCCAAATTCTTGTTAGTACATTAACGACACCCTCTTGCAACAGAGAGAATTATTCCTCTGGGCTGACCGAGAGGTATTTATACACTTAGTTGAAAAAAAAAAAATTAAAAATAAAAACCCCCAAAAATAAAATTAAGCTCTTTGCATTTTTGAAAAAAAAAAAAAAAAACAAAACAAAATCAGCTGGATCCTGGAGAAGCCAAGCAAATTGTCTGCAATGCTTTAGGGGCTTTAGGGGAATTGGGGATGTTCAAAAACCTCAGGGAGGAATCCAAGTGGTTGCCTCCTCTTCTTGCCCGCTGGATGCTGAGCTGGTTTTGCTGCTGATGGTGCTTCCTGTGCTGGGACTCGAAGTTTGCAAAAGCTGCTGAGGGACGGGCTGGTGGAGAAGGGCATTTTGCAAAGGTTGATAAAAAATGTTTGAGTTTGGAGAGGCAGCTGGAGTTCACGGTCCTTTGTTGCCTGCGCCTCCCTCCACCTCGCCCCTCACAGGTATTTCAGTCACTAGATGAAGTGAACGAGGAGTGAAGTGGGAGCCCTACCTGTGTTATGGGCATATCACCGCTCCCTCTCCTCATCCCACTCCCTCCCTCAGCCTGCCCAAGCCCTGCTGCTGGGGGACCACCACGAGCTCCTGCATCAGCCCCAGTAACACACCGGGGTGTTTCTGCCATGGAAAAGAACTTTTTCTCTCCTCCCCTCTTAACAAGATGGTTTTTCCTTCCTCATTTCTTGCCTTTCACCCCCCACTGCCCTTGCAATCTCACGCTCCCTTTTCCTCCTCGGCGACACCAAATCTGCAGCATCAACCCTGCTGCTGGCCAAAGTGGAACAGAAATCTGCCAAAAATCATTTATTCACAATATTATTTGAAGGCAGGGTTTCCTGAAGCGATAACGGGATATCGCTCAGTGCGGGACTCGCAGTCCCCTACCCTGAAATGAGAGGGGAGCTCCCAATTGACACCTCTTGGGTCTGCAACGGGGAGGGCTGAACCCTTCCCCGGGGTGCAGGATCAGGGCAAGGCAGGGAACATCCCGTGCTGGGGGCTACCCCACAGCCATCCCTCCAAACATCACAGAAATACGCCCATTCCTCCGGCTGGGGACAAGCCGTCCAGTTTCGAGCCTATTGCAGGCTGTAACTGGACCCCGTGTGCTCATGAAACGTCTTCCTTCCTCGATCGCAAGAAATCCTGCGCGTTGCTAAAAACAGCCCAGCACTGAAATACCAGCAAGCAGAGCAAGCACTCGGGGCTGCCACACGCGTGCCTTTGGGTGCAGCTTTTCTTAAAAACAGGCGTGAGTGGAGAAGGGGAAAACTCAAGAGGGTTCAGTCTCCGATGCTGAGAAACAAGCGCTGAGCCCGAGAGGGGGAAATCCCTGCAGAGGCACAGGGCGTTGCTTGGCCCCGCTGTATCAGCCCCGCTCAAACACCGGGCCGGGAGCTGATCTTGCCTTTCCTGGCAGCCAAGAGGCAGGAAAAGACACCACGGGGTTGCAGAAACACATGGGGGACACTTTTCCCAGCACGCCAGCAACAAGCAGCAGCAATCTGCTCTTGTGCACAAGACCTCGCTTACAACAATGAGTACTACCCAGGCAGTTCCAAAAAAAACCCAACTCACTGTCCACTGACAAAACAAAAAAAAAGCTCCTTATAGTTTTCTTTAAGTGCTTTTCCTGCCAATTTGAGCTCAGGGACCTGCTTGCTTTTGCTCAGCCCTCCGCTCTGAGTTCCCCTGCGTGCTGTCACCATCACGCTCGGTGCAACGCAGAAAATATTTCAGGGATGGTAAATCCTACCCGAAGTCAACTGTCTGTTGTGCTGCACCGTCAGCCTTGCTAAAAGCAATTTAAAAAAAAAAAATCCTTCTCATTTAGGAACCCTTCAAGCAGGAGGGTTCAAACCTAGTTTCTTTTGAGCTGGGAGATTCGTGCCCTAACTGGAGGAGTTTGGTTATAATCAGGTGAGTTAACCATGGGTAGGAAAGGAACTGGGAGAGCTGCAAACACATTGCCTGGACATGATGAACATGGGGAAGAAGGAAGGACAAGAGCTTGGATTTAATCTCCATTCCCCAGGCTAGAAGCAAAATCATCCAAGGAACCCTCCATTGCTCCCAGAGAAAGGTGGATACCCCCAATCCTCTTGGTGGGTCCCTGGGAAGACCAGTAAATCTCAAGGCCAGAGATGGGGACGTGTAAGATGGATGCCAGTAGCCAAGACTGATGACCCCAAAGGAGCCTTCCAGGACTAATGACCCCAAAGGAGCCTCTCAGACCGATGTTCTCATTTAAAATCCCAGGGAAGGAATTTCAACTGTAATTTTTGAGAATTACATTCTGTAATTCTCAAAAAAAAAAAGTTAGAACTAACGTTCTGAACCTGCAACATCCATTGCACATTTCTCAATGCTGTTCAGAAACGGGTCCGGGACCATTGAGCAACGTCCTGTGAAAGTTCCTGACCTTACACGACTAGTGCAAAACAAAACTCACCCCATAAACGGGCTAAATCATAAAGATAATTGACTCCATAGGTTGCGAAGACAAATATGGGTTTTAAAAAGTGGTTAGAGGGTAATTAGATGGCAAGAGGTTGGGGATATTCCAGTCTTGGGAATCAGATACTGGTTCTCCTTGAAATGAAATCTGGCTGCAAAGTTTCAGGCTTGGTCTCAACAGGAAGGGTTGAAGGCTGCGGATCAGAGCACCAAAATTCAGGGTTTGGCACTGTCAGTGACTCCGAGAAGCCAATATTCACGATAGCCTGACACTGGGTTGTGCCTCCTACCCCAGGTACTTTCAGTAACATCAAAGGAACACCTCCCCTGTGATTTTAGGGTGTGAAAATCCCCACTGAAAGTCCCCAGATTGGTTTAGGGTGTAAATCCACAAGATACTAAGCTTGACTTTAGGTTACTCCGTCCCTAAGCAAGATGCCACAACCACTTGTGACAAGGCACTGATCCAGCACAAAAATCCTGGGGGTTTGAAAGAAAAGTGTGTTCACAGGGTTACGCTATCCCAGCTGCTGGATCAGGTATTACCCATCCTCCTGCTGCTGGCATAAACCTGGTGTGTGTTATCATAGTGTAAAACAGAATAAATAATAAAGATAATACAGATGAATCAGCAGAAACACAGCCATGCCTTTACACCGGATCCAGACCCAACTGGTGCTGCAAAGTGATGCTGCAAGTCGGAATCCAGCGGTAAGGAGCTAAAATCCCGGCCATCCTCAAAGCACAGATTGTTATAGGAGCCATTTCCACTGAGGAACCCGATGGTTGAAGTTGGTTGCGTTCATGAAGAGCTTCATTCCCAGTCCATTGATGCATTTGGGACGCAGGTCTCCAGGTCTCCTGCCTGCAGGGCCCTAGTGATGGATAGGAAACCTCCGATGGATGAGTCGATTCAACCCATCTAAGGTGAAGATGGTCGCCCTCTGGAAATCACAGCCTGTCATTATCCCATGGGCTTTGCTATTGAACTATTTCCTAACATCTTATTAACACCCACCTTTCATTAAGAGCCTGGATCGTTATCTCATCATTGCAGGTTATTAAATCAAACAATAGCAAAGGCTGTGGCCTTTCATTCTGGGGCTGACTCACCTCATGATGTAACAAGCCCAGGCCAGTGACAACCTCAGCATCTCCATGGTGACCAAGAGGCTTCTAAAGAGGCGATGATGTCATGAAGCCCAGATAACTGGGAGATGCTGGGGAAGCTCTTTAAAATGATGCAAAAAACTACCACACAAAGCTCTAGGGAAGAAAATGTGGCGTTTTGTATTACTGCTGATGAAGGAGGAGGTGCCTGTAGGCAGCAGCATGCGCCAAATTAATCACAGCCTAGGAAAAAGAGTATTTTTTTATCCCTGCTGTCCACCCCCGCTAATATCAGTTTAGCTCCTGATACAGAGGCTTTTGATCAAGGGGTGATAAAACGTGGTCCTACAAAGCAGCATCCCAGGAGGATCTGGGAGGCTCAGATGGAAACGTTCCCTAGGGGAGGTTGAGCAGGGAGGAGGCATTGGAGCCCGGCATGGCTCCTGCGGTGTCTGCCTCCATCCACAGCAACACTGTGGGTAGTATTTGGGAAGGATTTATGTCACTTTGGGTGTCTACAAGGAGCTTGTCACCTTTGGCCACTTCTATCATCACAGAGAGGAACGGACAGTCCCGGAGCGATTCACCTGCATTCATTGATTGTAAACCAAGATGAGATGTGTTTGTAGCCTGTGAGCACGGACGGAGACCTCAGTGCTGTCCACGTCCAAAGCCACCCAATGCACATCTCAGTGCGCTCCAGCACGAGCTAACTCAACAACACACATCTCAGTGCTCTCCAGTATGAGCTGACCCAAAACACAGTTCCTTGTTCAACCCAGAGTCGCACGTAGGGAGGAAGAGTAACACTTTGATGAGGAGATGCATTTCAAAACTGCGTACGTGCTGAGGATCTTCCCACCCACACCCTTGTGAGCACATCTGCCATATCGACAACCCGCTTATCCCTGCTTCCTCGTAGGGCTGGGATGATACAGGCACTAGCTGTATGGTTGCCCAATGCACCTCAAGCCTATCCAAGAAGAACCACTTTTGGGACCAACATCATTCCTTGGGTTGAGCTGTTCCCTGGATCAGCCTCCCCAAGGGTTCCTCTCCATCCAACTGATGGAAACCACAAGTCATCAAGAGGTGAGGTTGAAGTGTCCCACTTCTCCAGACTGTTGTCATGTGCTTTTAAACCAGAGAACTTCAAGGACTGCAGGAAGTCTGTGAAACTTAACTAAGAGGGAAAACGTACGGTCAGTAAGTTGAAATTTAGAATAGGAAGGTCCACAACTACACTGAAAAATACCCAAAGTCCAACCAACTGAAAAGTCATCACAAGATGACAAAGATTTCTGAATTCTCTGCAGCACGAACAACAACGATCAAGAGAAGAAAGACTGCTTGAGGCTCTGTCCTTTACACAGCAGACATCTCTAGGAGTTTGGTTTTTTTTCAGCTGCAGCAGTCAGTTTGAGTTTCCATATCTCTTGCTGGAGCTCTCTACAGTCAAAGCCTTCTCCAGATAACCTTCCAGATACCCGATTTCTTGACAACTCTCCTAACCAATTTTTTTTGAGTCAAATCACTGGAATCAGATAACACAGATTACTGGAATGCAGAAGTTAAATAACTAGATTTCCTTGTCACTGTTTTCTTCTTAAAATTTTTCTGCTTATAAGGCAAATATTTCCATTTATCTAATTTCTAGCACATGTTTTTAGTGTGTACATTTCATTTAATCTTTTTCATGCCATGGAGACCTGGCTGCAGAAGAAAAAGAGCTAAAATTGTCAAAAAAAAAATCTACAGAATTTGTTTCTCCTTTCTCTGATATTTTCCAGTCAGACATGAAAAATATTAATGGGAAATTTCTCTGGAATTTTGGGACAAGCTGAAACAATATGGAGTGCTTGCTGCCAACATATTTTCTCAAAAGCATTTACATTTTCCAACCCGCAATACAAGCTGTTAACAGCTCCTTGGATGAAAAAAAATAATAATATTCAGCTGAATGTTTAGATTTCTGCCCTGGAGTTTAATACATGGCAGCAAACCGGCATTTGCGTACCTGGATGTTTGGTAGGGATCATGAGGGAAGATGCTGTGCTTCGTAGAACCAAGGAGTGCCACAATTTCCTCGCAAAACAACTGCTGTTACTTGAGCTGAGAACCAGAGCCATGAGGGGATGGCACAGGTGAAGCACATGTTGGCCATCAACCATGAGTTGTCCCCACCAAATATGATGGAGAAAGGGGAAAATCACTTTCATGGTGTCTACTTCGGTATTTCTGGCAGTACCACTCATCAGGGAATCACAGCACAAACTCTGTGCCTCAAATAGGGTTCAATTTTTTTCTTCTCACATCTTGAAAACCAAACAAATGACTCCAGGAGACATAGGCTCACCCTACGTATTCATCCCAACCGCAACGGTGGGCCCGTGCCTCACAGTTTGCACCTCAGGCTGACGTCTGCGGCGATAGCAAGGACGGAGCGAGGGTTTCACATTTCCCAGCCCGGCTGTTTACCCAGTGCTCAGGCTGAATTAAAACAACTGCTAGAGAGTGGCTTGAGTCAACAAGAGATCTGAGAGCCACCCAACACCCAGGCAGGGTCTCCTGCCAACTTCCCAATAAAGACGGAGCGCTGGGCTCAGGCTCAAGGCCTGACCTTCTTTCGCTTCATGTTGCGCATGTATTGCCTGAGCTTGGATAACCCAAGGCATCTCAGTGATGGGCACATCATTCCCCACTGCTCAACTGAGCCTCAACAGTCTCCCAAACTATGTGTTGAGCCAACAGGAGCTACAGTCTGCACCTATTGGGGTGCTGAGACCCACAGAGGTTTGCACGGGCAAAGCCCAGAGCATTTCCCAAACCTGCCAGCTATGCAAAAGCAAGGTCTTTCTGCAGTCATGGCTAATGGGAATCCCACCGGCATGGGTTTGGTCAGAGGGTCACAGTAGCTGCAGGCTCCCATATCTGCAGGACCAGGGAGACCTTATAGCGGTCTTCCAGTACCTCAAGGGAGCTGATGGGAAAGATGGGGAGAAACTCTTTAGCAGGGCCTGTTGCGATAGGACAAGGCGTAATGGTTTTAAAATAGAGGGAGGTAGGTTCAGACTGGATACTAGGAAAAGAATTTTACCCTGAGGGTGGTGGAACACTGGAACAGGTTGTCCAAAGAGGTGGTGGATGCCCCATCCCTGGAAACTTTCAAGGCCAGGTTGGACGGGGCTCTGAGCAACCTGATCCGGTTGGAGATGTCCCTGCTCCTTGCAGGGAGGTTGGACTGGATGGCCTTTAAAGGTCCCTTCCAACCCAAAGCATTCTATGATTCTATGACACGCTCTGAGCACAGATGTGTTGCATGCCCCCTCCTCGTCCTGCCTTAAACAGAGATGTTCATTCCAGAGCTGACCAGCTAAATAGCCCTGAAAACCCATCTCACACAGGGTCTAACCCAGCCCTGTGATGCATGGACAAGCACAACTCCCTCAGACACGTGCAGGAGCACACGCAACCGCCTCGATCCCTAGCAGCCCGTGCCGCTGCTGCCTTCGGATGCTACTCAAAAATCAGGTCCTTTCGCATTCAGACAGAATCAGTCATCGCTGAAACAGGGTGACTAAGGCTCAGCGCTGGCACACGCTAAGCCTCATCTCACACTGCCTTGTCTTGTCTTGTTTGCAGCCAGGCCGTTAGCCGCCAAGGCCACCCAACCCCATCACTGCAAGCACAGAATGGCAGGACATCCAACAGCCCAAGCCAGAAAAGGCAACCACAGATTTTCCAAAATTTGGACTGATACAGCCATACTCAAAAAAGATCTCTCCCCACCCTCGTGTCCTCCACTGAGAAGTTGCCCAAATTGCTGCCATTGCAACAGACATCAATCATTTAATGATTTATTAAGTTGCCCTCCTATTTACAGCACCAATGTGTTTGGCCTGGGTTAGTTTCTGAGCACCCAAAAATCATGAAAAGAAAAATAGGAGAGGGGAAACACGGCAGCAACCACAGGTGATTTCATGTTTAAGAGAACCGAAGGCTTCGCTGACTGTGTTCCCCCATGTACCTGTTCTTCACAACTGGCAGGAGGTGGAAATCTATTCCCTGCCTTCAGCAAATCAACCTTGGAGAAACAAACAAACACAAAAATCACTGCTGGCAGGTGCTTCTGTCTCAACTTGTCCTGCTCTGGTCAATTCAACAACTCAGAGATTTTCATCTGCAAAGTGACTTCCAAGTCCCTCTTCCCACCCCAAAGCCTTGTCCTCAGCTGTGGACTGGGTCCAGCACTTCAACTGGGAAACGGAATCAGGCTGGAAAAAAAAATAACAGCATTTTTTTTTCTTTTTTTCTTTTTTTTTTCTTGCAAAGGGAGTGTTGTTTTGCAAGCATGGATCCATCCCCGGAGCAGCGGTGTTGGCACAAAGCGGTGCCGGGGTGGAGGGGCTTCAGCGAACTGCCGAAACCCAAATCACAGCCTCAGCTGCGTCCTACTGTTCCTGTTAGAAATCCCTTGCTAATTAGGAGGATTTCTAAGAAAATCAGTGAGTGGGAGAAAAAACAAGTCAAAAACTGAAATTTCTTCCCTGGGCATGCTAGACTCCCAGCATCAAGGTGGGATGCTTGCCTGGATCACACCTGGGATGAAGGGACAAGTTTCCTCCAAATAAATTCATATCAGTGAGTAAGGAGTTTTTATTCTCCACTCCTGCAGGATAACCCGGCGATAGCTCAGCAGTGCCTGCCTACATTTCCAGAGGCAGAATAATTCAGTCTCCTTGGGCCGGGCACGCAGTCCCTGCCTTCAAGCCCACGAGCAAGACACGCGCAGTGCAACCCGTCCTCCTGTTTATCCCTCAGCAGAAGCAGCCGGAGCTCCGGAGAGACCGACGCTGGGAAGTCACATCCCCCTTTGGCACTTGCGGCCAGATTTGAGTGCGTCTAATTTTTTTTTTTCCCAGTACCGCTGGGAGAAAAACACCTCCTGTCCCAGCGTGTTATCCCTGTTATTTACGAGGCTCAGCTGTTCTCTAGGTTTCCGGCACCAGCGATAGCTGTCCATGCCCCTTTCGCGTGTCTCCGGAGGAGGTTGCGGCTGCTGGCAGGGATGATGGCTGTGCCGGGTGACGGCGAGGTCAGAAAAGCAGAGCCCGGCAGCGTTTCCTCCTCGTGTGCATGTGAACGGGGCATGCACAGCCGCTGCGGCTTCCCGGGGCTGGCACGTGTTCCGGCAGCCTTCAATCCTCGCCGTCCCTCTCGGATGGCCAAGCCGGCCGCGTGCCAGCGAGTTGTGGAGGGCCAAAAAAAAAAAATAAATAGCAGTAAACAAGTTCACCCCAGCAAAAGGCTCTCCCTGCGTCAGGTTGGGCAAACGAGCGCCAGAGCTGAGTGCCAAGGCACCAAGGAGGGGAATAAATCAGCTTGTTTGGAGGTTTAATGCCAGCCCTGCCGTGTCCCTGCCCAAATGCCGGCTGCCGAGGGCTGCCGGCCCCACCAGGAGAGCCCAAACCAGGGCTGGGGCTGCGCAGGAACCTCCTTTTCCCGGCAGATTTATCATCACCCCTTCCCCAGCCCCAAAGCAGCATCATTGCTCCCCAAGCCATTTCCCAGGGAGACAATTTGCCCACCTCAAACTCCCCACCCTGTCCTCAAATAACCTATTCCGTGGCTTAGCAAAGCTTTTCCCGATTTCCCACCCAAATCTCCCCAGCTGGGGTTTTAACACCCTACTCCAGCCCACGTGGGTTGATTTTGAAGCTCAGCGTTGCGCTGCGGTAAGGTCTGGACCAGCGACGCGCACCAAAATGCACCGACATGCAGGACGCGCTGCAGGATGCTCCGGCACAGCCAGGTTTGATGCAGGGAGCGCTGGATCTGCAGATAAGAGCATCCAAAGCCACCATTACTGCGGCCTCCAGCCTATCACTGCACCCTCCCGTGCCTCAGTTTCCCCTCTCTCAAGTGATAAAGCTGGAAACCATCCATCGAGGACTGAAGAAATGGCGAGAGGGGGAATAAAAAAATCTCAGCAGCCAACTAGGACCAAACAGCATGATGCCCCTGGAAAAAAATAATAATGAAAAACCAAAAGGAAAACCCAATTCCAGGATGTCTTAGCTGGAAGGTGGTATAGAAAATGCAGGAGGTTGGGTTTTCTGGCCCAGACAGTGCTGGTTCCTCAGCGCCAGGGAAGGACACATCTCTCCCTGTGCTTTCGGGAAGAGGTTTAATACAGGATGGGACAGGGTGGGCAACACCAAGAAGATGTTTCCAGAATGAGATATATGGGAATGCACAAAATGAGAGCGATTTTTCTGCTCCAGGAAGGAGAAAACTGGGGTGGAAAATGTCAGAAGAGCTTTCAGTCCGAAAAAGGATGCTGTGAAGAAAATAATAGCTGTCCTTTATCACAAGGAATATTTAAAGCAGATACAGGAAAAGATACCCAGGTGTCAGGGGAAGCCTAACACCTTGGGAGGACAAGGAATCCCCCAAGGGAAATTTGAAACTGCTTGTGTAGGTTTGATCTTGACTCCCAGCTGGGGCCTGTCCCCCATCTTCCTTTTTTTTTTTTTTTTTTTTCAGCCTTAAAATGTGGAAAAGGAAGCAGGGTGCCCTGCAGAGACGTGCGTGCCTGTGTGTGTGTGTGTACGCACACACCAGGCAAACAGGGATCGCACCTCACCGGTCGCTGGTTTTGAAATCCTCCCACGTCCTTCCACGGAAAACCCGCGATCATCTGATTTAAAGCCTTTGGAGTCATTTTATGCCAAGATGAATTTCTTCATCGTCGAGGGTGTGTTAGGGAAGGGTTCGGCATGCCAGCTGCCCTGCCAGCACCGGCTTCTGATGGCAAGAGGAACCTCAGAGATGGTGGGATGCCAGGTGGAGAAGTGGCCTGCGGGGTGTTGGTGGTGTGATCTGAGCACTGGGGTGAAGCTCAAGCCCATGATGAGCTCCCTTCTCCACGGTCCAAGTCCAGCCAGCTGGGTTTTTCCTACTTAACATGGCCACAAAGCCCAGTCTTCAGCCAGCGGCGTGGACAGACAGCACTGGGGTCGTGCCAAAGCCTGTTCACCAGGTAAATACGGCATAGGAGAGTCCTTCTCCATCCATGCAGGAGTGAGGCAAGGCACCAAGAGGAAGGTTTTCCAGTGTCCCACATTGCTCAGTGGGTTGCTGGCCCTGGGAAGGCAGGTTACAGGCATATCTGCCTGCTCCCAGGTCAGGAGATGAGATGCTATCAGCAGCTGCATCTTTACGTGGTTTCAATTCCCAGACTCAGGAAGTCCGAGAAGCTGTAGCAACCCATGTCTTCCCGTTGGCTGGTTTCTGTGGAGTGATCGGGTCCCCAAAACTCCCACTGGACCTTACAGCTCCCCCAAAGCAGCACCCACCCCTTTACAAGCCTCCTACCCTGGTTTCAAGTTGGATGGTGGTCCCACTTCTGGCTGGTGGCAACCGAGGACATCCCACCTCCCCACCAAAGCCTGGCATGTCCTCCCCTGCACCAATGCCCCAAGACGTGGTGATCTTTGCTGCTTGGTTGGGCAAGACCCCGTGAGCATGATCAGGAACACAACTGCTAGGCACGGTGGCTCCTTAAATCCATTAAAAACTCTCCACGAGTGGCTGTAAGCGCTAAAGAAGGCATCATGCCAAGAGGGAGTGGAGGGGTCATCAAGTGCTTTCTTGGAGCTGCAGGGAGCAGGGGCATGCTGGGATGGGTGCGATGGGGGGACAGACACCTGCTCCTCTGGGTCGTTTCCTTGCGTTTCGCTCAAGAGGCCAGTAAGGCGAAAGGGGATGAAACGAAACCGAAAGCCACAAGGAAAATACCCTGGCAAGAAACACCGGCCAGAGGGAAAAGCAGGACATGAGGGGCTTTCCAGCCTTCCAGGAAAGGTGTTCACTGAAAACAAGGCTATGTTTGGACTCAGGCACGAGCCGGTGAGTCAGGAGAGCCAGGGCCAGCTCTGCTGTACGTTTCCTCCCTGCCCTTTGAGCAGACGGCTGCGAGCAGACACCCGCGCCGTCACCGTCAGCGGGACAGCCCCCGCGGGGAGCTGCGGCAGGCAGGACCCTCCTCAAGCAGCTCCTGACTCCCTGCTCGGCTTCTCCCCATCAGATGCGTTGCTCATCGTCCCTTGTAAAGCCTTCCTGGTGCCTTTGATGGGAAGAGCTGAATAAAAAGTTTTCCAAGCCTGCCAGGAAAGCGCGACATTGAGGAACGACGGGTGACGTGACCAGCGAACGCAGCAGCTTTGCAGGCCATCGCCAGCAAGCCAGAAAGCAGCCCAAAGTGACTGAATTATCCCTTTTGATACCAAAAAGCTGCAGAAAGGCAAATCTCCTCCCTTAGATGTAATCACTCTGCAGAAGCAGGTGGTTTCCCATCAGCGGGTGTTATAATCTGACCGCAGGAGCTGGGATATCAAGGAAGTGCTCAATAGCGAAGGGGACACGTAGCAGATACAGTAACACCAGGATGCGGCACTGTCCCACCCTTTCCCTTCAGGCTCATGTGCAAAAGGCACCTCTGCTTCTGCTAACAAGAGCCTCCTTGATCTCAGCGAGCAGAAACGAGACCAGAAGACGTCACAACTTCTGCTAACCGAGAAAAGGCTTAATAAAGAGCTGTACTGTTGTAGCAGCCTGGCTGTCTACCCACTCCTCCCACCACACGGCTGGAAATCGCAGTGCTGGGTGGCAGAAAACACCTCTGTAACATCATCCCCACCAGGACAAAACATCTCTTGTTATCATTTTCCCCGCTGTATAATAACTTCTGCCACCTTTGGATAGGGGCTGCTTGCAGGAGATTGTTCTGATGGCCACTGGCAGAGAGGAGCCATGGGAAGGTGGACATCAGCAGGGCTTTGTGCGGGTCTACCGGGTGCTCTTCTCCACCCAGTGTCATGGGATGCTGGAAACCTCCATGCAGACAAAGACCCCATGGTCTTTGGGACGTGGCTGGGACGCAGTGGTTGAGGGACATCTGACATAACATATTTGCAGTGGGGCCAGCAGATGCGACACACGGTGAGGTCTCTTTGCAGAGCAGCTCTGTGCCTCGCAAGCATCCCAAGGGCTGGATTTGGGAGTTGCTGTTATAGAGTTGCCAAGATCTCCCAACAACCTGGCTGAAGGTGAGCGAATAGGGCCTTGTGGAGGCAGGTGAGATGTGGGGAGGAAGGACCCTAGGAAGATTAGGGCTGGTTTTTCAAACCTGCTGCTCCCCACTGCGTGGTGGGTGGTCAGCTCCTCCAACCCCTTGCTAGCCCTGAGGTCGTATTCATCTCAGTTACATGCTGCCAGCTTGGACCCGTGTCTGGCTCTCCTTGAGGCCAATGGTGATGGAAAGGTTGCCACTGGAGCCATTGAGCCCATCCATCTTCAAAGCCTGGGCCTATCCTGCAAAGACAGCAGGCTTGGCACAGATGGCTGCAGTTGCCCAAGCTGTCTCAGCTTGGGATAGCACTGGTGTCACACAGCCGCAGCCAATGTCCACATCAGCAGAGCCCCTTTGCAGGAACACAGTGTCCGCCATGGCCTCTCCAAAACACAGACCGTATCCATCCAGGCCCACCTCTGCCACCAGCATGACCCTTCTTGGCGATCCCACAGAAGACCGTCAACAGACAAAATGAACACCAACCACTCCAGAATCTGCCTCCTCATCAACCATGGCCCAACTCTTTCTTACCCAACTCAAGCCACGCATCACCACACCGGATCCTTTGCTCACAGGAACGGTAACATGCCCTGATGAGTGTTGACCCAAGCAGCACCCAGCAGGTCCTCCTGGCCAACAGCTCAAAGCCAACCTACACCTTTGTACATACTCATAAATAATTTATTCACAGTGTCACGTAATTTTTTTTGAGCTATTAAACACTTTGCACCACGCATCTGTTGTGCCCTTGCCAACTTGCTAATGGCTATACCCAGCATCATGCGCTCGATCTCTGCTCGCTGCCTTTCAGTCTCATCTCCAGCTCCTTCCTAGCCAGCAACGCCACCAGGATTTCATTTGTCCTTTGACAAGTGACAAACGTCCCATTTTCTGGCAATATCCTGGCTGCTTATCACCTACGTGCTCCACAGGCTTCCTCGTGTCAGCCGCAGTAATTAAATCATATTTTTCAGGCGGGGTGAAGGGCATTTGAGGTGAAAGCTCCCAACACCTCCTGCCAGCAGAGTCATGGCACCACGTGGGGATCAAGACTTCCTCCAGCGCTCCCAGCTGATGTGGCGATGCTGTAAGAAATTAATTCCTGCCCTAAGCTCATTCCTTCCAGCTTCCCTGGAGCATCCCTGCTAGAAATACCTTTCTTTAATACCTGAAACTGCCAAATGCCTTGAGGTTGGCTAAATGGCAACTGTTGTGGAGTTGTGAAGTGCAGATCCCGGGGCAATGCCACTGGCTATGATGCCCCAAGAGAAGTGAGGCAGAACAGAGCCAAGGCACTGGGGATTTAGCACAGACTTGTCAGGGAGACCTTGGAAAGTGATGCCAAGGCTGCAAGCAGCGAGAAGCCAGCAGAGTTAAGGGTGGAGTTTGCGTTTTACTCCCCAGGATACTCCATTTCCGCACGCAGGGGTGTGCAGAGACAGCTCAGGGCCCCCAGAAGGCACAGCTCAGTGTCTCCCTGTGCCTCGAGCTACCTGGGGCTTGCAGAGCAGCAGCACTCAGGCAGAGCCTCCTCTTTGCACCCCGGGTCTGGGTGGCGGCGAGCAAGCCCCAGGGGGAGATGCTGCTCCCAAAAGGCTCCCAAAGGAAAGGCTCAGCCTCCTTGCAAGAGCTGGCTGGAGTTGTTTTCCTCCGGGAGGACTGGGCAGACATCCTGACCCCAACCAGACCGAGGCCACCACTATCAGCAGGATTTTTAATGCACCCAGTCGAACTACAGGGAAAATAGCTTCATGCCCAACTCTTCTGTGCTCTGTGCTTTTGAAGGGCAGCCAGAAGACCATGGTCTCCACAACCCTCCTGCCTGGTGGCTCTTAGATATGTCCATGTGCTCTGGGCACAGCTGGTGACATGGGGTTCCGTCAGCCCAAAAGCATGGTCTCAGCTGGGGTCATGTCTACACAGATGGAAGCCAGGCCTTACAGAGAACCTCTACAAACACTGTCATGGCCAAACTCACAGAGTCTATTCCAGTTTAAGCAAGCCTTACAGTCTCCATCTGCAAGAAGAAGGGGTCCTTTGGGGATCTCCAGCATGAGCTGAGCACGCACGTGCACAAGCGATGGGCAAAACCCGTCCACGCTGGTCTCTGTGCCACGTTGGACCTTCCCAAGGTGGAGCTGCAAGCTGATGCAGGGAGCTGCTCAGGCATTTCAAGATTCACCTCAAGAGGAAGTTTGCAGAGGAGGTATGGCTGTGAGGGTGACACAATGGTTGCAGAACCAAATTGCCCACAGCAGGGTCCTGAGGACTTGCAGGTTAGCTGTGCCCCAGGTATCTAAGCGGCGACAGCAAGGACGGCATGGTGCCCCAACAAATAGGTCCTCCCCAACTCAGGTGTGCTGGGCAAGAGCGCATGGAAATGCATCCTTATTTCTGCAAACCCACCATGTGTTTCCTGAGTGCTGGAGACCTGCCCATCATTTTTATCACTGGGCAGTGGGGCCAAGTGAGCTGCCTTCCAACGTGGGAAGCTCCCCCCAGCTCCCCATGCTCACCTCCAAGGGCTCCGTGCTTTTAAAACCTGACGCACTTCGCTTTCCTCCAGCTGCCCACACCCCAGCATCTCCCCTTCTGCCCTAAACGAATCTGTTTATCACCCAAAATTAAATCAAGACCTGAGGTCTGCTGCGCTGTCAAGATGCGAGGGTGTGAAGCACATCACGCTTCATTGAGCTTTAAAACGCAACAGAAATCTCCGCGTCTGAGATCACCGGCGCTGTGAACATCACTGCGGGCAAACTGCCGCACATCCAAAACATCCTCCCCAGAGCACAGCAAGGTGAGAAAAACAAATTCAACTCTCTCCCCCAAATTTTCATTCCCTCCCTGCTGCCCTTTCAGGCCACGCCAGGCTCTACATGTGATCTCCCCACAGTGGTACCCTCTGCCCTTGCCCCAGCACTGCCAGCCCCCAGTATGGCACCGGGACACCGATCCACTTTGGCAAAGCACCTGGGTTAGGTGCTGAGCAGCATCTTCTCCTTGTGTCCTTACACATCCAGACTTAACCCTGCCTCCCCTGGCTTTCCTGTCTCCTGGAGAAGACTTTTTGCCCTCTGTTTCTTCTCCCAGTAGAGCTGCTAGGACAAGGAGCCACCACAAGCATCCCGCTCTGTGCCTCACCATGCCTGCACTGTGGTACCCCGCTGGAAAGCGGAGCTCTTGGGGTGACGAGGAGGTGACATGAAGGACCTCTGCTTCCAGGAAGGATGGAGAACTCATACATCCACCCGTGGGGCAGCACAGGACCTTTAGGTCCCGTAGGCTGGGTCCTTCTTGCCCCACACCACTAAGCTGGGGGAATTTCTGCCAGCTGTTGGGATGGAGTTTTTGGGAAAAGAGATGGTTTTGGGTGCAGATCAAAGAGCACCACGGCGTGAAAGAGGGCTGCCCAGGTGGGGTACCCCCCTCAAAATCCGTTTACCTCCCTCCCTCCTCCCAGGGTCCCAATGACACAGGTCCTCCAGCTGAGCATCTCCCAAGGACCACCACAAATGCACGCAGGTTGCCAGTTCTCAGCTTGCATCACCCAAACCAACCCCCACCAACACCCCCCTGCCCAGAAACGTCCTGCTCCCTCCTCATCCTCAGCCCTTGCATCAGCCAAGGCAAGGCGGAGGGAAAACAGTTGCCCTTTGTGGGCTCCGTTTCTACCCCGCTCCCACCCCAGCATCGCGGGGTGCCCCCCATCCTCCCCCCAAAAACCAGCGGAGCAGCAAGGCCGGGCACAGCCCGGTGCTCCCATCTCCCACCCCTGTAAGGAGGCACCGCACGGGGCAGAGACCCCAATCCCATTCCCAGGTGTCCCCCACCCCCAGCATCCCGGGGTGCTGCCCACCCCAAATCCAGCCCCTACCTTTGCGGAACGGCATGGGACGGGCGGGGGGCAGGGCTGCGCTCGGACGCCTGGGTTCCGCGATCTTGTATCTACAGAATTTTTATTTTTCCTTCTTTATTTCTATTTTCTTCCTCCTCTGTCTTCTTTTAGAAGGAAACGGACATATTTGGGCAAAGCCCGGCAGAAACCAGCGTCATCTGGAGGCAGGCACTGCAGCAAGGAGGAAGTTCTTGTCATTTCGGAACTTTTAACCCTTAGCATCCCGGAGGGAGCAGGGCTGGGAGAGGGGTGACAGGGACAGGGCAGGGAGCTGATGGCCTTAGAAGGGGATGTGAGGCACTGGGAACTGTATTTTTGTTTGGTTTTTGTTTGGTTTGTGGGTTTTGGTTGGTTGGTTGGTTGTTTTTTTTTTTCCTGGTAGGATCAGTATAGAACTGAGTGTAATGGATGTGAATGGGATAATGGGATTTTCATAGAATCATAGAATGGTTTGGTTTGGAAGGGACCTTAAAAATCTGCTTTTGGCCTCTCACATCACCTCTGCCGATCTTCTGAGCTCAGCAGAGCACCGATCCCATTTTCTATGGGGTGGCACTGGGCCAAGCTGGGCAAACTCAGCTGCTTCCAACACCAAGGAGCCAGAAATTTGTATCCCCCTGCTTAGCATCTCCTGGCTGCCCTTGCACAGGCTGGTTCATCCCAGGCCAAGGCAATTGGAGGTTCAGATTCTGTGGTGCTAATCCCCATGCTGAGGATGTGCAAATCCCCCTCTCCTGGGGTCACGGCAGGGACACCCAGCACAGGGCTAGGACGAGCTGTGAGCTGAGCCTAGAGTTTTGAAGCGCAATCAGGTCTGTGTGGCTTAATCTCTACCATTCAACCTATGGCTCAGGTGGAAGCAGGAGATGATGGCGGAGCATTACTGCCCAGGAGAGCTGTTTATTTTTGCTGTTGTTCCTTTTCTGCCCACCCTGGAGGTAGAAAGAGGCATTGGCTTGGAGCTTGTTCAAGAGAAACTCCTTAAGCTATGCAAGACTGAACCCCGTCCTTCCATCTTGGTGTTCTATCATAGAATGATAGAATGGCTAGGGTTGGAAGGGACCTTCAAAGGTCATCTAGTCCAACCCCCCTGCAAGGAGCAGGGACATTCCCAACTAGATCAGGTTGCTCAGAGCCTCATCCAGATACAGATACACTGTGCTGTGTCTTTGCTCCCTACAGAACTGTTCTTCCCTCCTGGAGTCATCAAGACCTTCCTCAAACAATCCCTGTGCCGATGGCTGCGGTGGTATAAAGCCTCTCTGCCCATCTACTGCAGGCTCCAGCCCCATCCAGACTATCATGACGGTCAAGGTGAGTGCTCTTCATCTGCTCCAGCTCAGAGTCTGCCAGGTTTGGCTTAAACCTACCTGGAGAAACCTGTTTAAGCCAGCAGGTGGGGAGTGCTCCCAAAAATGCCCTCACAGCTCTGTTATGGGAGCTGTAACTCCACCAATGGTGGCAGCAACATCAATATCTTGTGTGGTATTGCTGCCCCTGCCCTGCTCTGGGAGTGATGGCCGCTGCATGCAGAGATGTCCCTGAGCCTCAACATCGTATGAGGGACAAAAGCATGGAAGATTTGGTGGCATGGGCTGCTGGGCTTCCTTCCAGCAACTGGAACCAGTTACAGCAGCTGGTTTCTACCCTGTCCCCAGTGAACATGGTAGGACATGCTGGGGTTGGGTGTCTGCCCAGGCAAATTGAGCGGGCAACCATTTTCTTGGGGAAAAAATAACCCCAAATTTGAATTTTCCAGGACATTTAGCAACCCTAAAGGGCCACAGGCTAGGAAAATGCAAGACAGCTGGGCTAGACGTCCACGTGCTGCTGCCAGACAGAGCCCAGCAGGTAAAGGAGAATCGTTCTTCACTCCACGTGGCCCAAATACCCACGTGCAAGAGAAGGGCACCCGAGCCGTGCCCGAGGCCAGGGCGGCATGACAACAACCTGCCTTTCGCTGCATGACCCAGCAGCAGCCAGTGCTTTCTGGAGGCAGTTCAGCAAGCCCTGATGCTACTCCACAGCCTGTGAAGCCCTGCTTGTGTCCTTCAGACTCCTTCCACCCCTTGCTGGAGGCTGCTGAGCCCCGCTTTGTGCATGGGTTCTTGCACTGCATGGCCCTGGCTTCTCCTTGCAGCCGTCCCAGTACAGCTCATGGCTGAGAAATGGGGAGCAACTAAAGGTAGAGGGAGGAGAGCCTGGTGCTGCCCCCTCTTACTCGTGCGGGTATCTACCAGTGATGGTGCCTGTGAAGGACCCGGCCCCAGGCGGGCAGGAGCAGGCACAGGGCTGGCACCTCCTGCGAGGGTTGGCAGCTTGACCCAACGTCTCCAAGCATCCTGGATCCCCAGGGCATCGAAGAAGACATGCTGTCATCTTGCTGTTAAAACTTTTTTCCTCCCAGTTGTTGGCCTCGTTCCCTGTCTACCGCCCAGGAGCTCTGCTGATCCACCCCCGGCAGGAAAGGGAGCCCTACTCTAACCCGGTGCTGTAATCCACAAATTGAATGCTGCTCCTTGAAGTGATGAGCCTCCAAATCCATAAAACACAAAAATAGATTGTTAGTTTTATTGCCCGGGATAAATGCGGATCAGCAGTTCATCTGTGGAGGAGTATTTCCAGCACATGATTCCAGGGCTTGGCAGAAGAAACACAACGCAATATACTCAGGGTTAAGACCAGTCATGTCCATCAAAATCCACACTTGGATGCTCATGTCCAAATTTGCTGTCCATAACATCCCCCTCAGTGCCTGCATAGCTTGGAAGGTGCCTAAGTCCTCAGTTGTTTTTTTTTCTGCAACATTGATCTGCCCTGGACACTGTCAGTTCAGCTCCAAAATCTTCCAGGTAGGAGCTTTTCAGAGCGTCATAGGTGCAATCAGGTCCTGTATTAGAGGCTGGTGGTTAAGGTCCACATTAAGGTGCTTTCCTGGTCAGGGAGGCAGAGAGGCTTTGCCATCCCCTTGGCTGAAGTGGTGCAAAGACTTAAATAACCCCTGGGCAAGCATCCAGCCTCAGGGCAGGTGAGTGGGTGGACGGCTGCTCCTGCCGTTCCAGGAGAATTTTGGGATTATAAGAGGTGGTAGCTGAGCAGTGAAGCACTTACTTCTCCCCTGCATCCCTTGGAGAAAAACAAGGCCAGTCACCATGGATCCAGCTGCTCCTCAAGGGAAGAGACTTACAAGCTACATCCTCTATTGAATCTGGTCCTCAGGAAATCATCTGCTCTGTCAATATCTTTATCAATGGTCTGGACAAGGGGGTCGAGTGTAACCTCAGTAAGTTTGCAGACAACACCAAGTTTGGTGGGCGCGTTGATTTGCTTGAGGCTCTACAGAGGGATCTGCACAGGCTGGATCAATGGGCTGAGGCCAACTGTATGAGCTTCAACAAGGCCAAGTGCTGGGTCCTGCACCTGTGTCACAACGACCCCATGTAATGCTACAGGCTTGGGGAAGAGTGGCTGGAAAGCTGCCTGGCAGAATAGGACTTGGGGGTGTTGGTCAACAGCTGGCTGAGTACGAGCCAGCAGTGTGCCCAGGTGGTCAAGAGGTCCAATAGCATCCTGGCTTGTGTCAGGAACACTGTGGCCAGCAGGACCAGAGGAGCGATTGTCTCCCTGTGCTCAGCACTGGTGAGGCCACATCTCAAATTCTGTGTTTTGGGCCCCTCGCTACAAGAAAGACATTGAGGTGCTGTAGCATGTCCAAAGAAGAGCAACAAAGCTAGTGAAGGGTGCGGAGAACAAGTCCTATGAGGAGAGATTGATGGAACTGGGGTTGTTTAGCCCAGAGAAAACGGGTCCTCCCCTCTCCCTGAGGGGAAACCTTCTCACTCTATACAACTATCTGAAAGGAGTCTGTAGCAAGGTGGGTGTTGGTCTCTCCTGACAAGTAACAAGTGATAGGATGAGAGGAAATGGCCTCAAGTTGCACCAGGGGAAATTTAGGTTGGATATAAGGAAAAAATGCTTCACAAAAAGTATTATCAAGCATTGGAACAAACTTCCCATGGAACTGGTCACCAACCCTGGAGGTATTTAAAAGACGTGTCAATGTGATGTGTAGGGACACGGTGTAGTGATGGACTTGGCAGTATTAGGTTTATGGTTGAACTTGATCTTAAAGGTCTTTTCCAACCTAAAAGATCCTATGATCCTAAAGTGAATAAAGCATCTGGTTGATAACTGGGATTTGCTCCAGTTGCTCTGTGCGTTGTGCTAGAACGATCTCAGATGGGACTATCCTTGGTCTCCACACATCTGTTCTGTTTTCCCCATGGGCAATTTCTAGAAAGCAGCTTCCAAGCTCCAGTCAAGGCCATTGTGGGAACTGGAACACCTTGTTACCTCATTCCTTATATTAGTTGCTGTTGGTTTTTTTCCCACAGAAAGCACCTCAGGCAGCTAAATGGTGCCAGGCAGTTTAAATAAACAGGGATGCCTTCAAACATAGTCCAGGGATTTCTGGTGCACTAGGATTTTCACCTCTTACTCACTGCTCAGCATATTTTCTTTCTAGGATCTAAAAAGAACAACATACAAGTAATAATAATAATAATTTGAAAGAAGCTGAGAAGCAAGCTAGTCTCAAAACCAGGTTTAGATTAAACTAAACAAAATATGGTCCAGGCTGGTGAAATGAGGACAGCTCTCCTCTTGGCAGAGCACAAATGAGGGGCTGCGATGGGCAGAGAGGGCAGCGGGTGGCTTGGCATCACCTGAGGTTTTAGGAACAGGTTGGGCAAACAGGCTGGGAACCGTCTTAGCCAGTGCTGATCATGCCCTGGGGCTGAGGGATGGTCCAGATGGCTTCGCCAGATCTTCCCAAGTGCTGATTTCCATGGGAGAGGCACCGGCAGCAGCGATGTTTGTGGGCACCTTTCCCAGCCAAAGGAAGCAAAAGCATGATTTAATGATTATTAACATTTTAGTGGGGCTTTTTTAGTTAGAACCAACACAGCGAAGAGTCCTTTTACCTTTCTCCCAGGTTTAAAACCTGTATTGGGCTGAGATGCTGTGTCTGCAGCCCTTGGCTTCATCCTTAATCCCAGAAAAACCCTCTTTGGCTGAGAAGGAGATTTAACTTGCCTCTTCCATCTTGCCCCGAATCAGGCTTTCTATCAACGGGACAGGAGATGGGATGCTGTGCCGGGCTAAGTTGCATTTCTGCATGAACCTAAGAGAAGCAGAGATGTCTTTACCTGTACAAGGAGCTATGGATCTTCGTATCAGTGATTGCTCAGCCAGGAAACCAGTATTGAACTGCCCTCCCTTTCCAGTTAGTGATACGATAAGATAATGGGTGGTAGCAGTCTGTGAGACAACAATGTGGATGCTTTTCTGGGGTTGGAGCCATGCAGTCGGTTCAGCCCGAGAATCAGTCACAGGAATCTCCTTCACTTACGAGGGCTGTAGTCTACAAGCAAATAATAATGCAAACAGCTCATTTAAAATATTTATAACATTTTGAATGGATTGCGTGGCACAAACCCAAGAAAGACGAGGGTGTTCATAATTGCTGGCGCTGGGTATGTCATGGGACATGCTTATACGATCGATTGGGCTTCTGTAATCCTATTTTGTCCTTTGAGAAGATGCCTGAGTGCCCAGTAGGCTC
The DNA here is from genome assembly GCF_036417535.1 of Chlamydotis macqueenii. Classification (NCBI taxonomy): domain Eukaryota; kingdom Metazoa; phylum Chordata; class Aves; order Otidiformes; family Otididae; genus Chlamydotis; species Chlamydotis macqueenii. The sequence goes on along the minus strand of NC_141556.1, from coordinate 4,308,715 downwards.
TTAGCCTCTGGCCTCAGCCCCTGGGTTACACATTGCTGGAAGGTGCCGCTTTCCCAGGCAGAATCACGCCCCTCATCCCACTGCTCAGCCGGTTTCTTGCTGAGCCGCTGCTCTTACACCTAAGCCAATCTCTCCCAGCTCTCAAGGTTGTACTTTAGTGACCAGTCGCTGACCGTCAGTGAGTTGTTTATAGCCTCAAGGTTTCTGTTTTCAGCCCATGCCCACGTTTTCAAGGCCTTTGCTAATCCTCCCAAGCCAAAGGCACCTAGTACCGAGCTCCCTTTCACATGGCGAGCTCTCCCCACGTGTTGAGTGCAAGCCTGACTCTTCAGCCTTGCCAGTTTAGCAGAAGGGAAAGTCGCAAAGAGGCTTGTGGGCTTTCGCTAGCAAAGGCAATGCCATTTCTGCTGAGAGAGCAGGCAGCCCAACCAGGTCATCAGGGCTTAAGATGCAGCAGGGACTGGGAACAAACAGCTTTTGGAAACTTTCCAGCCAACCCACATACACTGCAGCCTGACCTAGACAGATTACTTTTTGCTAACTGCTGGTATTAGAGCTGGCATCTTCATATCACAAAGATTAGATGCTCTATAAAGGTGTCGAGACAAGACTGGATTAGAGAGATGCAGGACAAAGACTTAGGACCAGGTGCTCTTGGTCCCTTGCACAGCTCCAGGTGCTGGTCTCCTGTTTTACACACAGTCGTCAGTTTTTGTGTTTTGGAGAGAAAGGTCCCGGTAAAGAACCAGACAGCATTTCCCTGGAGTGATCTGCATGCAGTAATTACTGCAGCAGCACCACCCGCTGTCGGAGACATACCTTGGTGGCTTTTATGCAGCTGTCGGCTCCAGCAGGTTTCTAAACGTGATTTTGCTCTTCCCATGCAGGAAACTGTCTCCCCTCCATTGATTTCCATGGCTTTGAACTGCTACCACACACCCACCTGGCACTGAAGAGAAAATGTCACATTTGGAAAAACCATCTCCATCCTTCTTCTGATGCATCAAGAGTGAAAACTAATCAATTCTATTTCACACAGTCCAAACATGGTGAGGCAAATCCTTGCCATACAATTCAATCCCCCCCCCCCTTTTTTTTTTAATAAGAAAAAGGAAAGTATTTATTGATTTTATTATGCCAGCATCATGAGTTTCTTGATATAAAAACTGACAGTAGCCTCAGGTTTCCAGGCTTTTACATTCTCCCAAACTTTGCCTGCAAAAACGCTGCAGGAAAAACAAAGACCATCAGGCTTTGCCCATGAATAAAGTGACCTGCTGGAATAAAACTAAGCAAAACACTTCAAAATGATCAGGTAGAAAGCAAAGTGAAGAAAATAGGGGGAGAAATACATTAATAGCACTGTGATGGCTGGAGATATTTTCAGAACTTACTTGATTTCCTTATTAGCCCTAAACTCCTGACTTCCCTGGAAGAGCTGAGCCCTTACAGGTGAACACGATACTTCTGGGACAGCATAGAATCATAGAATAGTTTGGGTTGGAAGGGACCTTTAAAGGTCATCTAGTCCATCTGTGGAAGCAATTGTGTTGTTACATGGGATGGTGTGCAGAGCTTTAACTGGTGCAGTACAGGGAGATGGGCTGCATGTTCCTGGGTCTTCATCTTAAATTTGTTCTTCAGGCAAACACTTGAACCCTAGTTTGAGTATACTTCATTGCCATATGATTACATCCCCAGAAAGGTCTTTAAATTTTGCTGGGCGAGTGCATCACCCTCTCGTACAAAGAGGGAAGAAGAGTCATCATGGGGAATTGCTGCAGCCCAGATCCTCTCCCAGTGACAACCCTGCCTCACCATAATTGCAGAGTCCCAGCATTTTCCTCAAGTGCCTCAAATGACACGAAACCCACCCGTTTTCTCTTCCCATTGTCACAGGAGGAGCAGGTGCTGGAGAAGCTTTTGTGTTTCACTGGAGTATCATCTGAGTTTTGGTTCACAGTTGTTATACGAGTTTTACAAGTTCAAAGCAGCAAAGTCCAAAAGAGCTACTCAGCTTTCTGCCCATGGCAAAAGGTGGAGAAATCTGTGATGAGTTGAAGACCTTTGTCTTGGCAGGACCACACAGATTCCCGAGCTGTTGATTTGCTGTAAGTTCTCAAGTGGAGGCTAGAGATCACACCTTAGAGAGTGGGAGAAGAAAAACAACTCAAGGGCTATGAAGTGGCAAGATGCTTAAAAAGTGCTTTGGAAAAAAACACAGTCTTGCTACAGGGGGAATAAGAAGCAGAGAAGCAAGGAACGTGTTAGTCATCTTCCTGGGAAAGATCCTGGTTTTCATATAGCTGAGGTTGTCTTGGGCTTTAAGCACGTGCTGCTTAAAGCATCCTTGCAAAATCTCCGGCGCCTGCTTTAGCTAACCTCAGAGTTAGCTTGTTTGTCTTGTAAACCAAATGCAGTGCTGGAGAGAGCGTGCTACAACTGCTGGGAGATGGGCAGGCAAGCCCCAGCCTTCAGGCTGGCCAAAGCAGGGCAGTGGGGTGTCCTGCACAGGAGACACGCTCTGGCGGGAGCAGAGCTTCACTCCCCCATCTGCTGCTGCCCACACCTATGGGGCCGAAAGCTTAGGGTGTATTAATGCTGTTTGGATGTAAGACTTAAGGCTGTGCTCTTACATTTCTATACTAACAAGAATGAAATGCAGCACAAATCCCAATGCTTTGGGATTTCCCTGTTTCCCAACACTAAAAAGAGAAGGAAAAGAAAGGAAATGCCATAAAGCTGCAATCATGAGCTCAGCAGGAATGAGAAATCAGAGAAAGCAGGTAGGGGAAATAAAATCCGCAGAAGTGTGTACACTATCCATCTCCAATTAATTGCAATGTCTTCTTTGGCTTTCACCTCTCAGATCTTCCATTGCAGCTTTTCCACCTTCACACTCATTTTCTCCACCTTGCCACTAACTCGCTGAGTCGCATCTCATGTGACACAAAAGATTTTTCGCAGTAAATAGGAGGTAAAATCACCCTGGACATTCAAAGCAAACAGCATATCTAACGCATTAGCCTGCAGAAAGGTGATATTACCATCTTAAATGCTCATGTAGAGAGTTTCAGAGTTCACAGTTCCTTTGGTGAGGAGAAGAGAGGAGCAGCTACTCGTTTGTTGCTTCAGACACAAGACATGAATATCTATGGTTACCTCTAGACCTGCCCAGGGGCTACGGTCCATAGGCTCTGGAGCTGTCTGATGTTACAAACAACTCACGTAATTGCCAGTTTTAATATCTTTGAAATATCCTATCATCCTCATTGTTGCATAAAACATCACTGCAGTCCTTTGAGGGAGAGGTTCAGTTTCAAGCTCACTCTGCAAACGCGTAACAGGCACAGATGAGAGACTCTCCAAGAGATCTGTCTCCTTTTACACACAAACCAGTTAGTCAGTCAGCCAACACTTCAAAATACCCAAACCTCTCTCATCCACTACTCTGAGCACCAGCACTCCTACATTCACAGCTCAAACAGTTGTTTCTCCAGAACACCACAGCACGTCAACATTCAGAAAAAGGAAAAGTAGGTGTGTTTATCCACTATAAACTACATCACAGGTGAAAAACACCTGCCTGAAACGCAGTTCCGGGCCAAAGGAGGACAGAGATGGAGTTCACATATTAAACATCCAATGTTTATCACATGTCCTGCCAGGAGCTGTCTGACCATCTCCAGCTGGACGTCACAAAAAGTCCCTTCTACGGCCATAACCAGAAGTCATTGGCGGTATGTGAGCAATGTTCTGCAGGAGCTGCTTTGTTCTTTCATGGTCACAGAGCACCAGGCTTGCTTCCTGCAATAGGAATCAACACAGAATAAAGCATTCACATTTTAAGATGAGCTCTCCCAAAAAAGGTCTGGATCAGGTGTACAGGATTCAAGAGGAACCAGTGCTGGAGTCTTGGGGAGCAGAAGCCTCTGCTCACAGGGCACATGCAAGGACCAGTCTGTATTTCTCCTGTCTTGTAGTCTCCATCACTGCTCAGCATAGCAGAAAGCCAAGTCTCCTGGCTGGCAGATCCAGAATTTCACAAAAGCTCAATTCTTTCCTCTGGCACAGGGGTGAAGCCCAAACTCAGGCACTGATGGCCACCAAGCAGCAGCTGGAGTCTGGCTAGTGGGTGGTTCTAGAAGTGGTGGTGCGACAACCCACCACAGTGCCTGTCTCTCTTGAAGGGTCTCCTTCCATATAGAGATGCAAATGCAAGGTTTAGAAATCCAAACAGCACCTGAAAAAACACAGGAGTTTTCAAAGTAGCAAACAAACCCTCCAGTTGCGGGCAGGCTGTAAACTCTAATTGCTCAGCTGATGGCAAATTAAGACAGTACACTGCTAACGCAATAAATCCCTATTCCTTTTTTAAGGACAACAGCCTCATCACCCAAAGGCACGAATTCTCCTAGGGAGTCAATCATTCCCACACAGTACTGCACTTACTGGTACAGAAAGTGCTCGCAAGCAACACAGCAAGTTCTGCACAACCACAAGCAGTTCTTGCTTTATTGGGAAGAGGGTTATAGTCTTGTACCCAGTCAGGAACACGTTATCAGTGCTAGTTGCATCTGTAAGCAGCCCTCAGCTGTATGGATGCTCTTATTCTTTTCTAATTTTTAGAGAATTTTCATTTTTTTTTTTTCTAAGCTTCTGGAGCAGCTGATTCTGGAAAGTGAGGAAAAGAAAATAATCAGTAGTAGTCAGCATAGATTCACCAAAGGCAAGTCATGTTTGACCAACCTGATAACCTTCTATGACGAAAGGACTGGCCTCGTAGACAATGGGAGCGCAGTGAGTATTGTCTACCTGGACTTCAGTAAGGCTTTCAAACATTGTCTCCCATAAGATCCTCCTCCTAAAGCAGCTGTTGAAGCATGGGCTGGATGAGCAGACACTGAGGGAGACTAAAAACTGGCTGAATGGCTGGTCCCAGAGGGTGGTGATCAGTGGCATGAAGTCTACCTGGAAGCCAGTAACTAGTGGTGTACTCCAGGAGTCTATACTGGAGTACACCACTCCAGTGGTGTACTCCAGTACAGTCCTGTTCATCTTCACTAATGCTCTGGGTGATGGGGCAGATTGTACTCTCAGCAAGTTTGCAGATGACACCGACCTGGGAGGAGCGGCTGATGCTCCAGACCGTCATGCTGCCACCCAGAGGGACGTCGACAGGCTGGAGAAACAGGCTGGCAGGAACATCATGAAGCTCAAAGAGGAGTGCAAAATCCTGCACCTGGGGAGGAACAACTCCAGGCACAAATGTGGTTTTTAATTTAATATGGAATGAATCTGAGTCTTGCTCAGGGCCTCTTGCAATAAGTGTTGTAAGGACACAAAGTACTCCCTCATTAGACTTCTGCTTGCGGAGCAAGAAAGATTTAAGAGGTTTAAGAATCTCTTTGAAGTCTTTAGTATTTTTCCTTCTATCTTTATGAGAACAATGTGAGATTACAATGCACATTTTCCCCTGCATAGAAAGGTAAAATACTCCAACACACTCAGATAAACCTACTACAGGACCTTGTTTTCAAGATAAGCATCTCAAAATGAAAGTGCTTACAGACTGCAGCATGCAATTTACACCTCCTCAGCTAAATTCACTTCAGAATCCAAAGTCCAAGGCTAAGAGCACTTACCATTTTCTGTTGTTAAAATAAAAAGCAACTCCATGAGGAATAGTGGGTTTTGGTTGCAAGTATAGTGCAATAGGGCGTAATCTCAACTCTCCAATCAACCTCCTGCATGACCTTGGGCAAGACACTTTTTCCTGTCTGCCTCCCTCCGTCTTTGTACGGCTATTCAGACAGCAAGTTATTTGAGGCAACGGCTCTCACCTTTCATATACTGGCGAAGCAAACTTAGATTTTGACAACAGTAATGTTGAAAATGTTCCCTGTGAGTTTGAGCTCATTAGATTTCTTTAGTCTGACACTGAGTAGGCAAGTGATAAACCGACAGCTGAAATTCAACATAGGTTAAGCGCAGAACAGCACACGTAAGAAAATACAATCGTAATCTACGTGCATAATGATGGGCTCTGAAATAGCTGTTACTGCTCAGAAATGAAACGCTGGGGTTATAACAACCATGAAAGCAATCACAACCTTTCAAGGCACCACACAAAGAGAAACAAAAACATTATTGCTTCAGACCACAGTTACAAGTACGTACATTACAGAAAAAGGTGGGTGCGCAATTTCAAGTATGCAAAGACAAACAAGTAGAACTTTATAGCTGTAACTAAGAACTCCAAATTAAGTGCTGCTGAGCCTTTTGAGAGGGCGCCGATGAATCATGTCAGGAAAAAAATGGATGTGTAAGCAGGAAGAGTTGGCGGTGTTAAATAAAAAATAATTTGAGAAACTACTAGAAATAGAAAAAAGTCAGTAACAAGTTTCCAGAGGAGGTAGGAAGTAGGGAAATAAATTCAGAAAAAAATTTTTAAAGACATGCAAGATACAGCTATACCTGAGAAAGTCTGACCCAACAGAACAACACAGGCTCAGTGGAAGAATGTGCACTGGCAAAAAAATGCTTCCTACTAACTGCCTTATCTGTGACAAGTAAGGTCTGACTAAGGACCCCAGTCAGCACGTCTGATCTTTTTCAGGTTTCCACTTCTGTGGAAATGTGCTTGCATTTACTGCGGCAGCGCCTGGAGTACAACGGCTTACAAACTGGGCTCCAGCGTTATGGGTTTGTACAGCACCCACCAAAATGAGAAATCACAAAAAGATGGAACTAAGGCAATGGAGGTCTGCTAACACTTCAGAAGGAGGTATGCTTATGCCTAGCGACCCCATCGCACAGAAAGAGACTTTTTTATTTATAGCATGATCTCCTACACAAAAAACTAAATGAACAAGTCATCTCCCCTGCATCTCCAGGGGTAACCTTTACCTGTAAGTCTTCAACCACAATAAGGATTTTTAGAACTAAATGGTTAAAAACTTGCCAGTAAAGCAATTCTTAGCAAATGGAAGACCTCCAGCTCACCCAATTGGAAGCTCAGAAACTGGTATTATGGACAAAACAGCAGAAGAGCTGGTAATAAAACATAAAAAATAGTCTGTATACCTTAGGAAATGCTTACAGCTAGTCACTCTGAACAGAGGCATTTGCTGAAATAAGAATCATAAACAAATCATGTTGCTAAAAGCCAGGCCATATTTCAAGCTAAGTTCAGATCATACTACATCTGTTATCAGCGCTTAACTTTCTACAGCATGCTACTCAAATTATTTGACACTTACAAGCAAATCTATGCTAATTCATATTAGGCTAATTTCTTTGTTTTACTACAAAGTAGCAAAGGCCTTCAAGTGTTGCTCAAGGTCAAACAGAAAACTAACAGCAGAGCCAATAAGAGTTTAGATTCTGTTATAGCCCCAAGTCCTGCAGTTTTAGTATTAGTCAGGCCGGTTCTCCACCTCTGCTGCAGTGAGGTTTTCTAATGTTGGATTACAGCTATCGCCAACGGCGGCACACGTGGTGTAGAAGCAATTGACTCTGTGGGAGGGCCTTGTGCAACAGAAGAGGACAGTAAAGAAGCCACACACAGTAGGTAAAATACAAGTTTTTTTTAAAAATCGTTTTGTGTTTTACAAGCAAATGTTTGTACAGAGGTTGGTGGAACACAAGCGGACAAAATAAGCGAAACACAAGACGAAGGGTTCGTCATATAGATCTGCAGCCAAAACTTTTAAGAAGGGCAATAACTGGAGATATTCACAGCGTTGATCAACTACAGGTCTATACTCCCTCCCCCCAATACATGTGTATAACAGGAAAAACACATCCAGCATCAGCTTTTAAACAGCTAAAACGTCCTCAGAGCTCACTTCGCTTTTAGTATCTGTACAATTCTAGGTGCAATGGAGCACAGAGACAACTGCCATCATTGCACGGCCACCTCTTGCCAACTCTTTGTTGCATACTGTTCCCAAGCAAAAAGCAAACATAAAATCAGGAGCCGAGTGCTATGTATTGTTTCACATCAGATTAAAAAAAAAGAGTTGTAGTGTTTAGTAGTTTATTTTGTCAACTCTTCAGATTTTCATAAGAGAATTTTCTTCCATTGCCTCCTACTTCAAAAACTTTCACTGACAGTCCTTCCCAAAAAAAAAAAAAAAAAAAGCCCAACCCTGATGTTGTTTGACCCCCAATATAGATACAGAGAGCAAATGCCAGGTTTGAATCAATTATACAAAAAGTTAGTTACCTACGTGTGACATTAAAGGAAGTGAGAATCCGACAGCTGGCCAGAGAGAAGAATGAGTTTCCCTCAGTTCTACCTACAGCATTTCAATAATGACCTGTAATCAGTTAACTCTGGATATTTCTAGCAAAGACTGCCCGACAGCACGCAGCTCCTGCTAAAAGTCCACTCGTTCTGATGCAAATGGCTAAGCGCTTTAAACTCCTTCCCTTTCCCTGGGTGAAACGTGTATTTTCTTTGGATTTGGGAAGAAAGACAGACTCATTCCTTGTTACTTTAGTCTCCATTCTGGCATAGAAAGTACTGTCCCAGAGTCAGAAGAGAACAAACTAGCTGCCAACTGTCCAACGACCCCAAATCACTCTGGCGTGCAGATGGAGGACTTACGAGAGCAAGGCTGTAACTCTGAGAGACACCATCAGGGAAGAGAAGCATAACAGCACATAGTCCTTTTCCAAAGCTTCCCACTTATTGTGGATACAGCAGAGGGACTCCATGATGAAGCACCAGAACAAGGAAAGCAGGAATACAGACAAAGCATCTCTTCAGCAGTGGGTTTTCCAAAGAACAAAGTCATCTGAAAGCTCAAAAAAACAGGATCCCCAGAGCAATAAGCAAAATTGTGCAATTCCAAAACACACAGACGTGAATCTGAACTTTCAAAGGGCTTTATATTACAATAACGTATGTCACAACGAATGTGAAAAATCCATTCAATGAGGCTTGTTTCCAGTTTGCTAGGAAAGCTACTTTTCTCTTCTTTATTCCCAGCCTACTGCTGAAAACATGATTGCCAAAACAGTGACACCTCGAGCTAGATTTTGAAAATCAAACTTGCTCTGCCAGATCCAGTACTCTGAACTTGTCCAGGTTGTAGAAACAAGCCTTCACGACTCTGCCTCCGAAGTATCTTCCATTTAGATCCACAACAGCTAGAATTTAAGCCAAGAATGGGTCAGCAAGCAATTCAAGAAAATAAACATTTCTTTAGCTAAGCAGTTTAATCAGTGAGACTGTTTAAATCTCTCTGCAGAAGTTAACTCTGAGGTTCACAGAACACAATTTAGTATCCTACCTTTGATGGCAGATTCAACCCGTTCAAACTCTAAAAATATTCTTACAGCTTCATCATCAGGGGCACCAGGAATCTGAAACAAAACAAAACAAAAAACCCAAACCCAATAGTAATTAGAATGGTAGCAAAAATACAGTTTTAAATTGCTGTTCCTCACAAAAGCAGTGAAGAGACAACAATAAAAAGGTTCCAAAAGCACAATACCCAGAGATTTTTGCCCAGTTGCTGACATTAAAAGCTTGTATCTCATAGATTTGGAAAATACAGAACCATAATACAGCAAAGGACCGTGAGCGATGTTCCAATCTATGCCCTTTCTCTAAGGCAGTAACAGGTGAGTCAGGAGGAACAAGTGCCCTGCTGACTTTCAGAGGAGCCAAAATGAGAGACAGATTATCTCTTACCTCAAAGATGACACATTTCCCAACCTTGCCGTATTTTTCGCACTCTTCCTTAGTTTCAACTTCTAGATCTTCATCCACTTCCCCAGCACCTACCATGTTCTGAAAGTCAAAAGAATAAACTTGACTCACTGGATGTAGTCTGTGTAGATGACTATGCAGGCAAATCACAGATAGACGCAACCGTGACCAGGAATGCTTCAAGCTTCTGTTTACCAGTCAGGAGCCACGGGAGGAGACAGTTCCCAAGTACTAAGACATGGTAACTGTATAATCTAAGCCCATGTTGATTTACAGTCACAACCTGTATCTCAGGAAGACACAAATTTTCTCCACAACACAAAGCACCATGTAGTTGCAGGACAGAACCATTCGAACTCTACAGAGTCATTCTAACAGGAACATCATTTTAAACAATTCAACCAGTCACGTATGCTGCAGACACCGAGACATGTTCCCTTTACTCTCAACTTACCCTTAGTAAGACCACTTTAGTTGGGCATTTCAGTATCTCAGTCAGTGGGTTAGAATCCGCTTTCTTGCCCGTTTCTGTTATAAAGACAGAACAGTGAATCATTAAATAATTTAAGATTAAAGCTCATTTAAACCTCATATGGGGCCTTTTATCAGAACCTTACTGTTATCAAATAATGGAATAAAAGTCACAAAATTTAGCTTCACTGGTGAGGAACAGTCATTCAGAACTCACAGCTATTTGGAAGGATAAGCAGCAGAAAAATCCACTGCTACAGAACGTGAATTAAGCTAGAACACTGACAATATACTATTTCTTCAAGGGAAATCATTCATAATTTCAGAATTGTGCTAGATCCCCACAGAAGTAAAAATGAGGTCTCCTGACTTCCAACACTTGTGCTTAGGCAGAGGAGTGGTTCTAATAAGCCCAGATGTTGTCTCTAGACCAGGCAACAGCAGAGAAATGAGGGCAATATCCAAAGCACACGATAGGGAGAAAGCCAGCAGGAGCAGAGCAGGATCATCCCTTGAAGAGAAGAGGCATCTAAACACTAAAGGAGAATAACTGATGGAGGAAGGGGAGGATGAGCTAAACAAAATTAGTAGAAGACCACTTTAAAAAAATATTAAAAATATGAACTTCCACAAGAAGGAATATGAGTCATTCTTCCAACTCTTAACCAATACTTTCTGCAAGGACAGATGGTAAACAAAAAATCCAGGAACTTCCACTCAGCCCAAAGTATTGTTTTTCTCTGACCATTTTTCACCAACTTACTGGTGTAGGACAAAATTACCTTTCTCTGTAGAATCGCCAACGATGATCTTGCCACCCCTCTTGCTCGTTTTCTCTACTGACAGTGCTGTACTCAGCCCCTGTTCATGCTTTCCCAGCCCCTGGCCCTCTCTGAAACCATACTTCTGCATGATTTTATGAGCTACTGTCCCTCTGCAAAAAGAAAAAGCATCAGTTAGTAAAGGTCTTATACAAAACATTAATATTGCATTTCTCCTGAGCACTCAAATATTCTACCTCCTAAAATGTCACTACCCAGACACTGAAAACATAAGAGCTTCTACATGACTTTACAATCTAACAATTGTGAAGATGAAAAGAGCTACCCCTGAATTACAGACAGAAGAGTCATCAGAGAAGTTGACTAAATAAAATTGCTTGTACTTTCACAAATACAACCCAACTTCCACTAGCAGTGCAAGTCATCATCACACACTGTATAGAATCATTTGGGTTGGAAGGGACATTTAAAGATCATCTATTCTAACCCTCCTGCCACGGGCAGGGATGTATTTCACTAGATTAGGCTGCTGATAGTAAATCACAAATCAGATCAGACGAAGGACTATTTAGTACAGCTTCTTATCTTTGTCAGTGGCTGGTATAAAAACCTTGAAAGAAAAGGCAAATGCGGAACAATCTATTCCCCACATTAGATCACATTCCACTATTAATTCAAAGTTGGCATAAGCTCCAGAGTACATGGCTTTGCTAGCCCTTCCTAAAAAAAATATCTGGATATCTTCAGTATTAATTACACCTTTCTGAATTTTCAAGAATGTACTGAGGCAATAAAGTCCCCAAGCTATTTAAAGGTACCTTTTTTTTTATAAGTACCTTACAAAAACCACCTCAACTGACAGGTTTTGCAATTCCCACTGAATGAATATTTAGAATCAAAACATACCTACACGTGTTGACATTTCTTTGGAGACCACAGCTAGATAGGTTGAGACACAAAAAAAACATGCCATGGTATACTAGTTTAAACTACAGTAAATATTCTATGCTCAGTCACCCCCATTTTATCAACAGGCACATAAGATTACACAGAAAACACAGGATCAGTGACTACATGACTATTTTCTAAGCATTCTGTATAAAACATACAAAGAGTTTTAAAAAAGGCCATCAAGTCTGGCTATGTATTGCTGAAAGGGTAAAACACTAAATCATAGAATAAACAGTAGGCAACTGTGTGGTCAAAGTAAGGCAGGCTAGGTCATATTTTCAGCACTTCCCTCAATGAAGCGACGGCCTCAGGGTATTGCTAATGAGAGATGGTAACAATGCATAAAGCGGGTCAGCAGTACTGAGTTTGGTTATCCTTTTTCTGGACAACGGAAAAAAAACCCAACCGTTTTTATGAAAAAAAATGGATCAAAAATTGTCTCCAAAATGGAGATCTAGTGTAGTAATGTAATACACTACACTTCTATGTCTGTGTTCATCCTGGATACAGTTTTGATTGAGGCTGCATTTCCACAACACTCAGAGGGATTGCTGAGACCACCACAGTTAACCATTACACATTTCAAGTGAAGTCTCTAAGCTGTTTTTAGCTATAAATTCAACTTCACTTTGTTGCCACAGTAGTAACACAAGCATTACACACAATGCTAATCCAAGGCAGAAAAGCAATTTGCAGCCACAGCTGCTACGTTCATGCAAATATGCTTTGAATTTTGAACAAAGCAAGTAGAGCTGAAACGATTTGCCCACTGGTATGCAGCAAATTTAAGACAAAGCTGGGAAAGAAATCTAGAGGAACTAACATGCCATCTGTGTTTTCCTGTATATAACAGTAGCTCGGCTTGTACAAGCCATAAACACTTTATACCAGAGTGTGGCTTCAGAACTCACTTAAAAGCACAATCTTGAATGCAACCACCTTAAATGCTCTTCTCTCGATTGAGTAAATTCACTGCTTTTTCTATATCCTGCCAGTCAGGACAACACACAGTCACACTAACCACATACATGCAATGGGTTGCATCCTTCTCTATCGACAAACTATTTTAACTTTTACTTTCCACCATGTTCTAATGCCTTTTTTCACAAAATGTGCATAAGTCAATCATTTACCCCATGTTAGCAAGGAAAGAGTTGCTAGGTCCCGTGGGGGAACGAGGTCTTTCTGGCTCATCATACGCCGGAGGAGGAATAGCTGCTTTGGAAGACGGTGCCCGAGGTCTCGACTCTTCTTCAAATGGAAATGATGCTACAGCTGAAGAAAACAGAGACATTTGCTTTTTCAATAAAATAATAACAAACTATGAAAAAAGCCTTCCACAGAAATCCAAATCAGAAGAATGTTTCCTCTGCACATGCTGCTTTAACATCCTCTCATCTCTCTCTCAGAAACAAGATCTGAGTTGTTGTTCTGGATTTTCCTCACAGGATATACAATGAGTTTATATCCATAGATCTGTAACGCATTTATTAACCTCTTATCAAATGGAGAAAAGAAATATTAAGAAGCCACCTGCACGACAACAAGTTTATCCAGACAGAGGACAAGGTAACTTAAAAGCTCCATTCATCAGCAACAGAATTATGACAAAAAAGCACACAGCTTGAGGCCTGTAAAGAAAAGTACTCTGTATGTTTACACAAAAGAGACATCAGTCTATTAAAAAGAATGAATGCAACTCGAAGCAAAGTATTTACACAATTTTAAGAGATCTCACTGACAATTTCTGAACTGAAACTTTTCCTAGGAGACAGAGATATATCTCCCATACTGATTAGATTACTAAACTATCTTCCACTGACAAGTCAAAGGGCAAAATATAAAAAGTCTACAGAACACTGAAGAAAATACGCAGAACACACTTTTGAATGTACTCATGGACTTCTAGACTGACTACATTTTAGATTATTTTCTTGTGAATTAGTGCTTCTATCTTACCAAATAAAGCGTCAGATGTGAAGTTTGGGGATGCTGTATGAGGAAAAAAATCCCTATTTAAGCAGCAGATGGACTGGACTACGGGACTTCTGCTACAGCAATAGTTTCTCAGGTTTTTCCAGCCTAGATTTGAGCATCAAGCAACAAGCCATAGAAAGGCTTCCTTGCGAGATCATGTCACATTTTGAAAGCTCCCCCCCTCAGGATATTTCTACTATTTCCAGCCTGTATTTACTTTTCCTTGACACCACTCAATTGCTCTTAATTATTTACTCAAAACAATCTCTTTCTGTTTTTAATGTTTAGACACTCCAAATGCTTTCACTATTATATCACTCACTTACTCCGCCAAGCCTGATGTTAAAAATTTGAATATTTTCATAAATAAAATCAGTACTCCCAGAGGAAAGTTTACGTGCATAAGATCATTTTTTTCCTTATTATTTTTAATGGCACACATAACATGCTGTTCATTATTTTAATTTTAAAATGTAAGACAATTAGACATGCAAAAAAATCCGACCAGTTTTGTTCTTACAGCACGATTGTGCCATCTAGTGGACAACTGTAATCTTCAAGCTAACTTCACTCGGGGAAATCCTAGCACATGCACATCTCTTCAGCAGATACTGGATCCCCTCAAAACTTAGAAAATTCTGTCTGTAGCGCATAACCCCTTCAGAAAAGGTATTCATAAAGTACCTCCTAAAGCAAACGGTAATGGAAGAATTCCCCCTCCAGGCTGTGGAGGTTTCTAGTCTACCCAGAGAAATCTGTCTGCAACATTTCTTCTTACACATCAGAAATGAGTAACCGAACATGGTTTAACAGGTCAGCTTGCCAAACCACTTCTCTAGCAATACGGAAAGAAACCTTCAGAACAGAGATGTGATGCACAGTAGCATTGCAGGTTCCCCACAGCTTCACCCCATCAACAACAAAAAACAGTGCAAGTTTTTCTGCCGCAAAGATCATACGGGAAGAGCGGCACAACTTAACTGAATGGAAGGCTGAGCGAGAAACAAACACCACTGCTAGGTTTTAGAGAACAGGATTTTGGTGTACTTACGCTCTTTATCCTTCTCAACAAGAGAAGTAGGTGGTGCAATGGCAGCTCCTCCCATACCTAGGAGCAAAATGGAAGAGAAGACATTTGTATGATTAGGTTCTGCTGCTCAGAATCTTAACACAGCTGCTGGCTCCTTACCAGCCAACTCTTAACATAGCTATCTATCAACAGAAAAGTAGCAAGAGAGCACTCTGAAGTTTCAATAGCAGTAAACTACAAATGAATGAAAAGCACATCACGGGAGACATCAAACTGCAGCAATGTACTACATATTGTGGCTATCATAAACATATTTCACAGGATTTCAAAATTAAAGACTACAGCAAAACAAATCTTCAGTTCTAAAACTGCTCAATCAAACCAAATGCAAAAAAGATCCTCTGTTCAAGATTAACCGCACTTTCAAAGCAGTAAAGTACAAAGACCCTTCCATATTTTGAGTAATATTCTAATGTACTCCCAAACTTCCAAGGCAGAGCAAATATTTCAAGTGTCCCATCAGAAATGTTGTTTTTTAAAATAACAATAGATCTGAATTATTTACTGTAACTTTGTTGCTGATAAAGAATAAAGTTTAATTTTGTTTATGCAAAGATACATCTCATCACTCAGATCCACATCTTCTAACTAGTTCTAAGGGCATTCAAACAACAAATGCAGGGAAAGCAAGCTTTAACAGGGAAAATTCAACTGCGATTCTCATTTCTGCATTACAACAGTTAATGGTGTAATAAAATGCTAGGTTTATTCTAAAGGCTCAGAAATAAAAGTATACTTCTCAGATGAGAACAGAGAAATACAGAATACATGAAACAAGAACAGGATTGTGAATTTGCCACTCCTCCCCCCTTTTTTTCTCTCCTCTTTCTCCATCAAAAACATAGACAGCTCCCTTACTTCTTTTTCGTCTCTCCCTTTCATAATCTTCATCTTCGTCAGAATCAGGATCTGGTCTTCTTGAAAACCCACTGGCTTCATGTCTGTCTTTACGTCTTCTAGGAGACACAGTAAGTTAGGATAAGAAACCATCAAAGTTAAATCTTTGCTTTAATTTGTGATACCACCTTTGCAGCGTGAATTATACTGCTACACTCTAATTGGCATTTTATAATGTCTTCCGTGAAGGTGTAAGTAAACACCTTTACTTTTTGTTTCTTTGCTTTTATGCTCATAGAGTATTTTTTGTAAAATATAAGATGAATTCAAAGGAAGATTATTTTCCACTTGCAAGTCAGCCAAGGAGAATGTATGGAAATGAGGAAGTATCTGAATAGATCTAGTCCAAATTGACTACAGCAACTGAATTAGTACAATGGAAGAGGTGTCGGATGGAATTGATAAGAAGGTAAGAGATATTAATCAATCATCCTGCTTTGAACAGAATCCCTTTTAAATTCACCATCACAGGCTATACAGAGTAGTATCATTTACTCAGTCAATTAAAAAAAACCCATCACGCTTAAATTATCAGATCATTGAGAAGCTAGAAATAAGATTCAGGCAAGTCTATTAAAACTTTTAACATTTAGCTGAGAAATGCTTCAAGAATTGTTTTCACTCCACCATGATTTATTGTGATTACAAAACTACTCCTTTTAATACTTTTTGAGAAAAATACTTTTCCTTTTTCTAAAGTTAAGAGCACAGCTTGAGGTCTAAATCTGATCTCATTCCCAGCAAAGCCAGAAAAACTGCTACAAGATGCTAAAACCAGTACTACTATGGAACGATGAAGATATAACTGAGAGAAGACAGAAAAGTCCAGATGACCTGAGGAGGGCTATGAAGATGATCAGAGGGCTGGAGCACCTCTCCTGTGAGGACAGGCTGAGAGACTTGGGGCTGTTCAGCCTGGAGAAGAGGAGGCTCTGGGGAGACCTGATAGCAGCCTTCCAGTGCCTAAAGGGGGCTGCAGGAAAGCTGGAAAGGGACTTTCAGCAAAGGCATGTAGTCGTAGGACAAGGGGTAATGGCTTTAAACTGGAAGAGGGTAGATTTAGATCAGATATAAGGAAGAAATTCTTTCCCTTGAGGGTGGTGAGGCACTGGAACAGGTTGCCCAGGGAACTTTTTGGATGTCCCATCCCTGGAAGTGTTCAAGGCCAGGCTGGATGGGATTTTGAGTGACCTGGTCTGGCGCAAGGTGTCCCTGCCTCTGGCGGAGGGCTGGAACTGGATAATCTTTAAGGTCCCTTCCAACCCAAACCGTTCTATGATTCTATAACTAGAAATGTTAATTAATTTCCACAATCAGAATATCACTCTTGTAATTCCATAGACTTCAGATGATTCATACTATGATGAAGCTGGCTTATTCATTTTACTTACAATAAGCAAATACAATCTTACTGCCTGGCTGGCAGATGTTTCATCACCTATTCCAATGGGGCACTGAATCTGCATTCAGCTTCTTTAATGTGATTAGAGAGATTTCTTATTCCAGGGAAAGGGCATTAAGATAATTAAAAATAAGCAGTGTTTTCTTTTGTTTAGAGACAAGATAGTAATAAATACTCAATTAACTTACTTAAATTGAATGCAAAGTATTAAAAAAGAAAATGCAACTATGCCTCTCAAAGGCTGTGCTAGCTACACCTTTAAAACTGATTGCATTCATCTACCAGTTAGGAGTATTTAAAAGTAGAAAGGTTTATCTTTGAGTGTTGAAAAGTATTTCTGTAGTCAGGTTATACTGATAACAAAACTCTAAAATACCTGCAAGGTTAACGTCTGAAAATGATGGATGTAGTACCCAAATACTGCTGCTACTATCAAAATAAAGTCAATGTAGAAAAACTTGACCTGTCTTTCAGCCAAAGAGGCTGTAAACATGATAAGTCTTACAATTTTTGCACTGTTAGGCAATTTTAGCAAAAGCATTACAACATATTAATTAAAACATTGTGCTTGTTTCTACAAGCATACAGTATTCTTCACAAAACCTTTAAGAATTTCCCCGAAACTGTTAGAGGGATAAAACTAAACAAATTGATGTGTCAACTCTTTATAAAATTGTCAACATATCATGAGTTTAAACAAAAGCCTTACTTTTCTCTTTCTTCAATCTCTTTTTGCCTCTCCAGCTCACGCTGCCTCTGTCGCTCCTCTCTTTGACGTTTTACCACTTTTTCATAGTCATTTGGGAACATGGGATCATACTCATCCGCCAAAGGAATCAACACATCTCCCGCAGAAAAACCGCTAGGTACAGGATCCTTAAAAAAGGAAAAGGAACTTTTTCAGCTGAGATCTGAAAAAATCCAGTGGGACACCAGGAGTTTAACACTTCCTTCTCACTCCCAACAACACAAAACTCAGTTCTTGACTTCTGTAATGGCAGGTGAATCCTAATCTCACTGGTGCTAGAAGAAATCTCTGCTTTATTTAAAACTAACATATCACCCAGATTCCCACTCACCCAAATTTATCACCCCCATCCACTCCCCCTGCCAAGAACAAAGCAGCAGCAAATCAGCACGAACAAGAATTTTTCAAAACCCATTAATTCATTATTAGAAGTATTATGGTATCTTGCTGTTGCAATCAGCTGCAAGGGCTCCTCCCACACAATCTCATCAGTCATTTTCATCATCTGTTACTAATATAACACTGACACAGGTGCACATACTGTTCTCTCATCTGAAAGAACTATTTCAGAACCATCACCTCTGAACACATTTCAGGGAAAAAGCTTCTTTTGATTCCTTACCATGACAAATCAATTTTAGAAGGTTAGGTGGCTTTTATTTTTAAGTTGATCGTTATACGGGTCCCGTTCCAACACTGGTGCAATTACAATTACATTAATTATTTACCTGACCAAACTGCTGTCTTGCAAAGTACTCTGAAGCTGTCCAGGAGAAATACGCTAGGAACACTTCATTTTAACTGTGTATTAACTTTGGTAATTCCATGTTTTACGACATGGAAGTCCGCATAAAGTTAAAACGTTCACTAATTAAAGAACCTCTGAGTAGAGGAAATAAATTTGAAAAAATGATCACTTATTTGACAACTAGGAAAGATGACGAAAAAACAAAACCACAGACTGCAGTCAAAGAATTCCAATTCCAAAACATTTGTTAACAGCTGGACTGTTTAACTGCCTTGGTCTTACCTTTAACCCAGCTGCTACATGAGGTGGTGTGTCCACAATCTGTCTCTCATCAGAAGAGCTACCTCGTTTCAGGTCAATCACGGGAGCAAGGACTGTTGTTTGTTTTGTTCTCTGACTCTGAAAAAAAATCACCAAAACACAAAATGTCTAGAAAAGATAACAAAATAGTTTTCTAAAAAGCAGCTTTCTTTAAATATGTGCAGCTGGTATATGTGCAGCTGGTATATATATATTTTTTTTAACAAGGATGAAAACCACTGTCTCAAATTCTTTACTGCACAAAGCTCAATGTATAATTTCTCTTCAGTTTGTCAACATACAGTAATTCTCAACATTTCTAAAGAACCTTGACACAGATAACTTAGTTTATGCCATATTTTAGTGGTTGCAAAGGCCATGCATTTTTGGGATGGATACTTGCCAACTATGGTTAAAGAGCTGCTACACAAATACAGATCTGATGCCAATATTTCAAAGCACGCTTCAGGGAAACCAGTGCATACCTTCCCGTTCTCAAGCGAGTGAGACCAGATATTGTTTGTAACACGCAGTAGAACTTACGGTGGTAGGTGAATGGTCCTAGGTTTGGACTATGACCAGAAACACACATTAAAAATTCAGATAACCTCTTTAGATGAGTTTGAATCAATTGGTTTGTTTTGTTTTTGTTTTTTTTTTAAGAAAGGGCTCAGACTTATTCCGAAGATCCATTGTTCTTCCTATTTTACTATGTGATAAAATGTAGTAATCTATTCCGAACTCTGAATTTTCTGATCCTATTCTATCCCTCTGTTAGTCTATGCATACACTGCATATCAGTTACACAGACAAGAGCATATCTGATACAGTAGCCATTTAGATTTCATTCATGCAGGTTGTTCCAATTATCAACTAAACCCTGCTCTCAATTTTAGCAGCATAAATCAGGAGTAATTCCAGTGAAAAAATGTTCTCCCTACTTAAACATTTAGAATCTATGCTACTCTTTTTTAATTAAGTACTCTCTCTCTAGAACCTACACACCACAAAGAACACGTATCCTGCCTGAACCAAAATATCAGCACTGCTTAAAGAAAAAGGGTAAAACCGTAGCAACAGAAAGAGAAAACGGCTCTGTCACAATTTAAGCGCAAGGAACCAGCCTGCACTCCTTTTCCCTTTCGTGGGGAAAATACTGGAAATACTTTCTACAAAAATTTCTAATGCATAATGCTTTGCACTTTAGCACTGAAAGTCTTCCAAATTGCAAGCATAAAACCATGCAAACACGTGAACAATAACTGATGCAAAACGTCAAGAATGATCAACAGCCGGTAGTGCGAAATATCAATCACAGTATGACCTTTACCTACTTTAAAAAGAAAAGTTTAATATAATTATCTTTGAAGTTAGATTTGAAGATCAGCTTTCGGCTCTGCTAGTTAAAAAATCTGAGGTTTGCAGCACACACGTCAGTTCTTCATTCAATTTTAATTTTTCAAGACTCCAACAGACTTCAAGAAACACGCATCTCATCTTTTCCCCCTGTGGTTTTGCTAAGTTCCTCACGAGAAACTCATAGACAAAGCCTGGCAAAATTACCCCAAATCAGTATCCTAAGGTCACAAACTTTCCTCAGTGCTCTGAACACAAAAGCAGTTTGAAAAATAGAAAGCAAATACACAAAGAGACTATACCTTTGCTTGTGTGAGGGCTGCTTTCTTCACCTGCAACTGAGACTGTAGTAGTTTGAAATTTTTGGACCAGCCTTCTGTTTTAGAATCGCTGGTCTCAACTCCCAAGTCATCGTAAAGTGACATTTTCTCTTCAATTTAAAACTAAAAGACAAAAGAAAAAATCCAGATGACAAAACAAACTTACGTTCAGGGCTTATCTGCTACTGGTTTATACATGTTTGTACATTATATCTTTATAAACCTTTTTTTCAGAGCCAGGGAAAATTCAAATAGGTAACATTTTTCTGGTTAGTAACAGATACATGACTACAGTAAGATTGTTTAAAAGTAACTGTTTGAAAGGTAATTAATACTGTTCAAATGTTAACAGGTGTTAGAAACCTCCTAAAATTACATTTGCAGCATTAGATACCAATAATTTCAAGCTTTGAAGAAGTGTTGGGTTTTTTTTGTGGACCAGCTATAGTCCACACTGGTATCTTCAGGTTCACAGAGAAATTCAACATTAACTATAACACAAGCCTCAAGACTTTCAAAATCAAACACAAAGGAATTATTGTCTTTGCTGACTTTAAAAACTATCCACACAAACACATCAAATTCCACTATTCCACACGTATATTCCACACGTCTTAAATTCCACTATTTGACGCATCGCTGTAGAGGAGTATCTTTCTTAAACTAAATTTACTTGCCAGAGTATTATTAAGTCACTATTTCCACAACATTTAAAAGGCTCTCAGATACACAGAACTTACATCTGCATAGACAACACACACACATATATATAAAAAATTAGCTAGGTAACAAAATCAATAACATGACACGAAATGTATCCCTTTGATATTGCATCTGACACGAACAGAAGAAAATTTGAATACAATGAGAGGTCTATCACCTGTGGAACAACCTCTAAGTTCATTATTTAGTCTCTGATGGGCCCAGATTACACTATTTCCACCCAAAAACTTTTAACTTCGTAATTTACTGCAGTCTCAAACATGACTGATTTATGGTCTACAGCGGAAGTTTACAGACTCATTAGCCTGACAGATACTTATATTTATATTTGTGGGAACCTGCCCAGCATACAGGAGATGACTGTTGCTACAGATACAATTTATACGCATTTAAACCTTGGAAAAAGTCTCAGGTGCAGTGGACCTGACACTATATTCCAACTCCAAAAGGTGGCAAGTTCAGCAAAAAAAAAAAAATTAAAAAACCCCAACAATTTAATCCTGCAGTGGAACATGAACAACCAGGACTCAGCAGAACACAGTTCACTTCAAGAAAATGGAGAAGGTTGCACTCATTGGAGAGTATTACTCATATATTACACACTGGAACAGGCAGCCCAGGGAAGGTGTGGATGCCCCATCCCTGGAAGTGTTCAGGGCCAGGTTGGATGGGACTTTGAGCAACCTGGTCTAGTGGAAGATGCCCCTGCCCATGGCAGCGGGTTTGGAACTAACTAATCTTTAACATTCCTTCCAATTCAAATCATTTTATGATATGGGTACAGGGAACAAAACATACAAGGGAACATTACAACGCATATGGGAACTGGATGAGGACAAGGCACTATCACAATTCCCACCCGCCACAGAGAAGTAAAGTTTATGCAGTAGGCGTGCAGCTATTCTGGGGTAGATATACTGCACTTGGGGTACGTTATGCTACGCGTATGGACAGAGGGAGGGTGCTGCCATCGCGGGAAAGGGGCTTTGTGCCTCAGGGCCTGGAGGGGAGAGGGTGCACCGCGGCCAGGGGGGCACAAGGGAGCAAAGTAAGAGGGCTGTAAGCACGCTAACAGACAGAGCGGGCTGTTATCGCCGTTCCCCACTCGGACGGAAGGGGCCGAGACTCGGGCCGCAGACGGGGGCTGAGGGGCCCTGACACCCCGCCTCGGGCCTAGACCCCCTGGGAGGGGAGCAACTAGACGACCGAGGCCGCTGAGGGGGAAAAACCGCCCGCCTCCTGCTCTGCCCTGCCTCCCCACACCCCTCCGCAGCCCAGGACGACCTCCCCGGGCAGGCGCGGCCGGTTCGGGCCCTCCGCCCGCCGCTCACCCGTCACCGCGCCGCCGCCGCCATGAGCCGGCCGCTGAGGCAGTCGGGAAGGGCCCGCCCGCACGGCGGCCGCGCCTGCGCACTGCGGTCCGGCCGCTCCGCCAGAGGTCGCGCACGCCCAGCTCGGCCAATGGGCGCCGAGGGCGCTGCGGCAGCGCCGCCATTGTACCGCCCCCTGGCGGCGGGCGGACTGCGCAGCACCCCCTCTCTCCCGGGCTCCTTCCCGCCCCGCCCGCAGCGTACCCCAGCTCATCGCCTGGAGCTGCGGG
Source organism: Chlamydotis macqueenii (assembly GCF_036417535.1). Classification (NCBI taxonomy): domain Eukaryota; kingdom Metazoa; phylum Chordata; class Aves; order Otidiformes; family Otididae; genus Chlamydotis; species Chlamydotis macqueenii. Next base: position 4,285,626 of record NC_141556.1, on the reverse strand, counting down.
CTGGGGGAAGGTGCTCTGGTCCCGAAAAGGAGGGTCTGGAGGAGCCATTCGGATTCCTGACCGCCCCCTGCACGTGCATCCCTAATTAAGGTGCCTCCTTCTGCCTGCCTGTCTGCACTTCAGACTTCCTGCACCTCAAACTTCCTGCACCTCAGACTCCATAGCATGTTGTTTTGGCAGGCCGAACAGGGCAGGATGCAGCAAAGTAGGATACAGGGATGAATTCTGCAAAAGCAGAAAGATGGCAGCTAATTGCACACCTGATTTTTCATTGCGGGTATGAAGTTTCGGCTCCTGGCTTCCTCAGTCCCAAAGAAATCCAAATTCCTCTTGGTTTTCACAGTGCACATCCCATGTAATCAGCGCTCTGAGCTTTGTTTTGCTCCTCACGCCGGGAATCTGGTCCCTGATGTGTCTTGAGGGTCCTGCAACGGGGTGAGACCGCGATGCTGGCGGGGTCTGGAGTCCCCCACAATCGAGATAACCCCAGAATTTTGAGTCATGTGCTGTGGTGGTGGATCACAGACCTGCTGTGAGGGCGTTTCCACTTGAGCTGAATGAGATGGGAGTAACTCATCTCACGGTCTGCATGTGATGTTCAGCAGGTCTCTGTAATGATCCCTGCAATAACCCTTTTAAAAATGGTGTGTGGAACCATAGAAATAGAGACAAATGACAATAAAGACAAAATAAACTTTATTTTGGCAGAATGGTTTAACCCCAAACAGTAAATACTATGAGATGCTCCATATAGCCTGCATAAAGACAGCCACTTCAAATTCTGGTGCCAACAGCTGCACCAAACCCCACGTTAGTTCTGCACTCAGAGTTTGGATGATCGTTGAGAGCCATCAGAGTTTTTTAGGTTTAATAGCCCATGTCACTGCTGAGGAGAGAAGAAATAGTCATTATAGCTGAATTATGAGGTGTTTGGGAAATGGAGTAAAGTGTGGAGATATGTACCTGCAATACGATGAGCTGCCAGTGACCCTTATTTAGTTGGAGCTATACTGGAGTTTGAAGCAGATCTAAGAATTTGATCGGCAGAGGACAGGACTGTATTTACGCCCACCACTGTATTTTCTCTGTATGCTATGTCACTGTTCTCTATACTCTATTTCTAACTCCTTAAGAAATCTGTGGTAGTTTATTGAATGTGTCATCTGGCAACTTGTCTCCTTGGGCATTCAGCATTTCCAATGACTTACCAAGTGCACCTTAATTTTGAGGGGAATAATAATGAGACAATAATATGAGACTCATCTGAGTTTGAAAACACAGTTGTATTGAAAAAGTTAGGAAGGAAGAAAACACAGTAATTTCACATCAAGTGTATTTTAAACACCTCCATCTATTATTCAGGCATATTTGTTACCATTTCACTGTGCCATCACTCTCACTAATACTGAGGTCACTGGGTAATTATGTTATTGCAAACTATTTGACTATTAGAAGTATTTATAGCATTATGTCATTTGGGATCCGTTGATTTCTCTGATCACCAAGCTGCAGAAATAATTTTCATTTCCAAAACAGTCCTTAAAATTCTATATCTATCTGAGCCTGGATTTTACCTAACCACACCCATTTCCCATGTTTTCCTGGTAGCTCACCCCAAAGTCTCGCACTAATTATTCGGAGTCTTCTTTTTGACAGTGGCAAGGATGGATTTTCTTTTTTGTTTATATTGGACAGGTGTGTCTCCAGCTCGTACCATGCATGTCAAATCAGAGGAGCTGAGATTTCTAAGAATTATGGCCACTCACACCGCACGATAAAGCAGTGCAAATAAACATGCAACACTGTCCGCAAAGCAAAGCACAACCTCCAACCCCAAAGCAGATAGCATTGTCACTTCGACCTCAAAATACAACAAGCACTATCTCTGTATTAATCAGAAAGTCCTTGTCTCCGGCATTGCTTTCAGTTGTGCTACTATGCAGTGTATTTCCCCGTAGTTAGCTGAAAAAATGGTGCTAGTAAGTAAAGCTACGACTTAAAAAAAGATCTGATTTCAAGTTCTGGACTATACCAGACTCTTCCACTCCTAGTTATGCTGCTTTCTACTAAGCAAATCTTTCTAGACAATGCATTTAACAGATGAGTCTATTTTCATACTAGCAATTACAGCTTCTTAAAAATAAGAAGAAATTGTCTTCACTTTATTTATGGAGGATCTCCCAAGTATCTTCCTTTGGTTTCTTGTCCTAGCAATGCTTGAATTTTTAAAGGAGGGATTGATATAATCCACGTATCTGTAACTTTGTAGAAGAAAGAAATCAGCAAGGCACTTGAATACTAATTTTACAGTCACAGAATCTCATTGAGAAAAGAACAGGTATCCTGCGTTAAAGGAAGGAATCAAATAGTTAATTGCATCAAAAGGTACTGAGGGAAATCACTGTGGATTGAAATGTCACAGAGCAATATCACAGCATGACAGTCATTGGGAAAAACTAAAGAGAGAGTCTGCAAAGGTGGAAAACACAATAATAGTGGTGGATTTCAGTTCCTTCTAGGAACAAGTCACAACAGGGAGAGCAAAGGCTAAATTATTAGACCCATAAATAACTACCTGTTAAAGCAATGAAACAGATAATTCACCAGAGGAGAAGCAATTCTTGGTTAAGTCTGGAAAGTACATTAGGCATGGAACAAAATTTATCCATCACTGTTTGTAATAATAATGACAATATACTTGTACACACCTGTATAGGAGCAAAGAAGCCAACAAAATTAATCTCATTAAATTCATGCAGGCTGCAGGCAGGTAGGGAAATCTCACCCAGCTGCCAAGTCTTGAGGTCCCAGACAGACTGGAAATAGAGGAGACGTTTGCGGGGCCATCCCCAGCACTACACAGCACTACGTGTCTTGGGCATAGGTAGTAACTGTGGCTGAAATCTCTTTTTCAGCTGTATCTGCCAAGGTGGGGAAGCACTGGCCAGCTCTGCGCATTCCTACAGACCCTCAAGGATGCTGTAGTCTGATCTGCCAACTATCTTTATTTTTTTCCTTTAGGATTTTAAACCTTTCCAAGTTGGTGGTTTTCCTCTTGAATCCCACTAATGATCACCATCTCAGCAGTCCTGCCTCTGTACCTGACTTTCTTATCTCACCTACCTCTGCTCTATACCTTTTCTTGAAGCTCTTTCTCCCAACATAGCAATTTTCTCAGCAGTGTGAGATGAGTTTGATGCAGCTGGCCTTCCTGAACTTTTGGGAGAGGAGAGGAGGGGTATTATGGAGATGGGGTTACAGCAAGACCAAATGGCTGTGAATAAACTCTTGATTTCCACACCATGGGAAGTGCCACCATCCTTGGTTGGGACACCTCATCATACCGATAAGCATCCTGGAAAAGATGAACCGCCAAGGTGCTAAAATTTGCTGCAGATCCCACATTATTCAGAGTAATCAGCCAACAGCTGAAAGCAAAAAGTTGCAGAAGGATGGCATAACGCTGGCTGGGTGGTGAGATGGCAGATGGGACCCAGTGTTAATGAATGCAAAGCAATGCACACAAGAGAAAATAGCACTAACAAAACACACACAGCGGCAGGCTCTAAATCAGCTGCCTCCATTAAGGAAAGAGATGCTGCATTCATTGTGGATAATTTTCTAGAAATGCCTACTCAGTGCTCTGAAGGAGACAAGAAAGCAAACAGGCTGCTAGGAAGCTTTAAAATTAAAATTAAAAAAAAAAAAAAGGAGAAAACATACTCATAAATGCAATATGCACCTTTGAGTGGCCATCTGCACTCCTGGGCATCTCATCTCCTCCAAGCAGCAGCAGTGTAATGCAAAAACTTGAAGAAATCAGATGTGGTAGCTGAAAAGAGACAGCCAAAGGAGACTCTGAAAGCATCAAGCATCCAAAACGATATAGAAAAGGTAAATAGAGAGTTCTCATTTTTCTTCCTGACGGTGATCTTTAACAAGCTGTAAACTGAAGCAATGCCAGAGGAAAAAAAAAAAAAGCAGCCTTCAAATGCCTCATTTCATATAATTTCCCTTCAGCTTTCATAGCAGTTTTTGCTGGGTTTGGATCATTTGTTCTACGTATTACAGAGCTTTGCTGAGGATGAGGGTTGCTAATATGCCAAAATGGCATTAGAGGGCACTGCGCCGCAACCTAACTGGAGGTCTTTGGGGTGGCAATCGTGGTTGCAGGAAACTCCCCCCCCCCGCCAAAACCACTGGGGATCGGGAGAGCGGAGTGGTTCCCACCCACGCAGATGTGAAATGATGGAGACCACAACGTGGTACAAAAACAAAACATCAGGGCTGCTCAGAGAAGTGTTGATCGGATTAAAAAGGTGGTTAAATCCCATCAGATGGTGATGATTCTCAGCCAACGGTGGAGGTCTCACGCAGTGAACCAACCCTACTGTACACCACATTTTTTCTGGTGGCCCTGGCAGCACCGTCAAACCTTTCTGGACTTTTTTTTTTCCTTTTCTTTTTTTTTTTTTTTCTCCCAGAAAATACCTGCTTGTTTATCACTGCCATCTTCCCAATGACCTTCAGCGTCACCTGTGTGGCAAAATGAAATATGAAGAGGACAGTGCCAGAAGAAAAGCTATCCTGACTTGGAAAGATTGGCTTAGGTTTGCTAACTTGAAAAAAAAAACAACTTGAAGGCGTAACAACCTGAAAGAATTGAAAATAGTCAGAAAGGCTTCTGAAATATTCTTTCTTCTGCCCAGTGAGCAGCTGAAAATGCCACTATGAGTGTAATGAAGAAAATGGTATATTTTTGCCTTATATAGAATGACCTGAAAACCCCAGAAAATAGTGGCTTTTTTTCACCTTGTTTTTACTTACTTCAGATTTTCACCTAGTTTCATCTTTTGACTGAGTTCCGTAACAAAAATGAGTAAGAAGTGTCTCAGAACAGAAATATTTCATCACAGATGAAGTTTTCGGCACACATATCTCAATATTTTTGATCACAGCTAAAGAAAGCTCCGTTGCTGTTGACATTGCACAGTGGAGTGTTTTTGTTTGGCCGGTGATGGGGAAAAAATGCCCTAAATGAGGAAATGACCATTTTGTCCTACCGTCACTGTCTCAAGCTTGTTTGAAGAACTGAGAAAACATGTTGAAAATGTAACAGCAAAAATATTACACATGACTAGACTCGGTACAGATGGGACGTCTGCCGTCACCGAGAGAAAAAAAAAACGGTTGTGCTGCTCTGCTAGAGGAAGGATTTGGACAGGAAGTTATTCAGATCCTCCTGCGTTAGCCATAAAGAGGATCTTTATGCTAAAGATGTAGGTTTTTTACATGCTTCAAATCCCACTGACTGTAGCATCAATAAAATCGTAGAGATTCCAGGATTTTTGTGTTTGCTGGGAGTTGGACTCAATGATCCTTATCAATCCCTTCCAACTTCAGATCTTTTATTGTTCTATGATTTTACGAAAATGAAAGGGGGGGAAGAACTTCCATTGCATTGATCATCAGCTTTAAAACTAATAGCTTTAAGAAAGATTTTGGAAGCCAAGGCAAACAAGTGAGGGAGGATTTGGAAAAGAAGGAGAAAATCAGCTTTACAAGCTGGCTTGCCTGCCTTCCCAACCATTACTGTGCGTCCCTGCAGTGAAAGCTTTCACTCTAGCGTTACCATCTTTCTTTTAATTTTCTCTGATATCACAGCCAAACTTTGGCTGAAACTTCTTTTTTTTTTTTTTCCCCAGAAATTTCAGTAGCTTCCACTCCTTTTTAAAGATCAAGTGATGTTAAGTGCTTCAGTGGAGATCCTTCACTATTAGACTTGTCTCCAGGTTTGAAGATTTTATGACAGGAAAGACCATTGGTTAAATTAACTGAACCTTTTGCCATGCAAGAGTACTGATGCCCTTTTGGAATCATTTAGCCCCTTTGGTTCTCCATCCTAAAACATTGCTTCAATCTACTGCAGGTTTAATAGTGACACTATTGCGTTTCCTATGGTTTTGAGAGCCCAACTTGAGACCGCTTGAAGGATTCTGGGCATCTGTTCTCTGCAAATGAAAATGATTCTCAAGTTGAGTACTCAAACTCAGGAGGAGTCTCAGACAGCAATTTTCAACACCAGTTGAAATATCTGAATGAAAGCTCCTTTCAAATATACAGGTACATTTTTTTGAACTGAAATACAATTTTGGATTTGAGATTAAATTCTAAGAACTGTGGGTGGTTACTGAGTGGTATGACATTGCTCTGGAAATGCATCTATACCGATGATTTACAGATAGGTAAGTTTACCCTTCCACTTGCTGCAGATTTATATCAAATTCTTGTGAACAACTGTTTCCCGTCCAAACCAACTGAATCCAAGAACTTAAGGCTCAAAGAGAATACTCTGAGCTCCTGTAGATGGCCATCACGACGCTCTCAGCATAACCAGGATTATTTGGTGTTAATGGCACACTGACGGGCACTAAGTCGCTCATGGATAGTAACAGGTTTGTGCAGCTTCCATCCTTGGAGGTTTTCAAGACCCAGCTAAATAAAGCCAGGTGGGATCTTATACCCAACCTTAGGTTAAGCAGCAGGTTGGACCAGTCCTTTCCAATCTGAATTATTCTATGAGTCTTTGGTTATTTCTGTGGCTTTGTTACTTGCTATAATTACGCAGAGAATTGAGACGAAGGAAAGGACTTAGCATCCAGGTTTGCCCTGGGTTACTGACCAAGTGCTCTGATCACTGAGAAGTTCTGCAAAAGGAGTTCTCCTCCTCCTCCTCCATTATTTGTTTAGCTCAAAAATGGCATGAGTAGTATAAAATGCAAGTGGTTGAAGACATCTACTGTATTCCCTGAATCGACCACCTGCTCACCTCACCCCAGTGAGTTTCCTATTGCCTGACGCCAGGTGACACCTTGTTCTCCACAGAAAAGCACCATGTCTGTGGCCCAGATAAGACCTGTTAGGTCAATGGACAGAGCTAGATATTTTCCTTGAACTCTCTGAATCCCTCTAGGAATACTCCAGATTTTGGCTAGTGACCGCAGGGAAAGCCCAAACACTTAAGAGGGCTAGCATAAAATACGATAATTTTACCCAAGCATCTACAAGGTGTAGGGCACCTAAATAGTCCTCTCATTTCTGATCCTCAGGCTACATCCCACATAATAATACTGATCCTACACAATCCAACACCCTAGTGCAAGCTCAACTGTTATGCTTTCACAGAATCACAGAATGATTGAGCTTGGAAGGAACCTCTGGAAGTCATCTAGTCCAACGAGCTCCTCAAGCAGGGCCACCTAGAACCAGCTGCTCGGAACCCTGTCCAAATGGCTTTCAAATATCTCAAAGGATGGAGACTCCACAACGTCTGGGCACCCTGTGCCAGTGCTCAGTCACCCTCACAGTAAAGAAGTTTTTCCTGAAGTTCAGAGACAACCTCCTGCATGTCAGTTGCTGCCCATTGCCTCTGGTCCTGTCACTGGACACCACTGAACAGAGCCTGGCTCCGTCCTCTTTGCACCCACCCTTCAGATATTTATAAATATTGATAACACCCCCCTGAGCCTTCTCTTCTCCAGGCTGAACAGCCCCTGCTCTCTCAGCCTTTCCTCATATATTAAGTGCTCCAGTCCCTTCATCATCTTCATGGCCCTTTACCGGACTCTCTCCAGTATGTCCATGATCTCTGAGATGGATTCAGGCTTCCTCATGGAAGTATTGGTCTCTAGTTATGGGATGTATTACCCAAGTTGGTGATTTCATGTAATTGAAAGGTTGCTTTTCAAAGGATTATCACAAAATCTCACCTAGGCTGTGCAAGGCATTGCCAACTTTTAAACAGAAGTCCAATTTCTTCTCCATGTGTATAGCCTTTTATACTGGGACATGTTCTTGTCTCTTTTTTCTATGGCTTTCTTCCTGGGTGGGGAATGTGCAGTATCATTGGCCCTAAAGTGTGTCCAAGTAAATAGCATTGAGGTGAATTTTTGAAGTTAAGATGAAGCTGTGATATTCAGAATCTGTTGAATGAAGAATTACTGTTTTGGAGTAGTCCTAGAGGACCTGGAGCGTCCTGGAGGACTTACACATCAACCCTTGAAGATCGTCTCTGCCACAGAGGTGCTCAGTGCAAACAGGACAGGCATATTGGAACATCCTCATCCTTGACATTGGGAATGGACCAGTCTGGTCTAAATGACTGTGCTTTAGGATTCAAACCTTCAGCATGCCCCAGGCAGCATTTCCCAACTGTTTAGCAATGATACTTCCCATCCACAGTAGGAGTGTGTTTATTGGATATATGGACATATAAGATCAGTCAGGATATCTTATACAATTACAGTATAATTAATCTCATCCAGTTTTAGCTATCTAAACCTGAGAAGCCCAGTAAGTTTTCAAGCATGGGCTATGGCCAGGTGGTGAATCATCTCTAGAAGACAGTCCATGGAATCGCACTTTCTTAATTTACTGGGACAGTTTCCATATTCCACCTTGTGTGCCAGGGGTTATTTTTGTTCATAGTTTTAATTTTATAAAGAACTTCGTGTGCCTTGGGGTTTTTGGTAACTCTACAATTCACAACTTACTGCTGTAGTAAGAAACAAAGAGCTATGTGTTTATTCAAAGTATGCCATCTTATGAAAGAGAGGAAAACATTTTTTTTTTTTTTGTTATAAAACAATCCAATGACTGGAAGATTAAGACAAGATTAAGGACAAGGGCAGATTATTCTGCATTTTTTTAGGTGGGATTTCTTGCCTCTTCCTTTGGAGATATTATCCTGATTATTGGAAAAGGGCCTGATACTGAACTACATTGATGGGAAATCTACCCCAGCCTAGCAACTCTTACGTTTCTTAAGAAAAAGCACTGTAGCCAGAGACAGAGGACCCTAAAGTCCTTAGTGATCTCATCCCATGGCATCATGGAAGGCAAATGAAGAAAACTGAGCCCTAAGCTTTCATCTTTTTAAATAAGAAAATGTTCACTCTGTCTCTTGTTTTTCCTTCTACATGCTCTCCAATTTATGTAAAACCAAGACCTTAACCGTAAGTGAGCAATGGTCAGGTATGAACATCGTCCATCCTTCTCTTCTTGAAAAACAAGGAAGACATCAGAAAAAAAAAAATTACCCACTACTCAGTCTTGTAAACAGCATTATCTCCACCGTCAGAGCAGACCACATGCACGTAAAAGGATGTGTTATCAAAAATATCTATAATGGTGACCTTAAAAAAGTACAAGAAGTGCTAATGAATTTCTTGTTATTTTAGAAAGGGACTTTCTTCTCTGTTGGTGCTGAGAGCTTCCTGAAGAAAAAAACAAATGAAGCTGTTCTCTTTCTTTTTTTTTTTTAAATATAAGTTAGAAAACTTTTTTACTAAGCTTCTGCTCAGTTGTTTTGTAGCTATTCAGTATTAGGAGGTGATGCTTTGAACGAAGAATTTTAAAGTACTGTCTTTGCTCAAAGACTGCATGAAATTAAGCAGGAGAACACAGAGACATCCCTACAGCTACAGTCAAAACTGTTATCAACAAATTATTGTTATCAGCAGATTACAGGTGTTGGGCAGGGGGGAAGGCAGGAAAGTGACTTCCCCAGGCCATGTTTGGAGTTAGTGGAGGAGCCAAAATTAGGATGAGGTGCTCTTACCCATCTCCTCTGGGCTAATCCTTCTGGTGCTTGTTGCCTCCAGAAGCAGGTCCTTCTCATGAAGCTCTTTGTCTCTTAGCTCATCTACTTTCTCAGTTATGTTTGTTGGTTACAATTTCTTATTTTCAAGCCCTGTGTTGGAGCTGGACATTGCTTGGATGGAGCATTCCAAGGGCAGAGCCAGGCTGTCCCATCATGGGGAGTTCACAGCAATGTTCATGGTGATGAGTCAGTACCAGCAGCTCTGCTCTGACAATGTCACTTTTCGGGGAGCGTGAGGAGCGTGAGGTTTGGCTGCGCATGGCCATTTGGGATGCCACAGCAACCAGAGTGCAAACTCAATTGCATTGCAACAAATACAGTTACCTCCTCCCTCCTGAAACCCAAAGGAGGATCTTTTCTTCTGGGTTTCTTCTGCTGAATATTACACCATATATTAATGCTGGCTGGCACTACTGGCCACACCGAGCCACAGCGAGAAGAGGGCGCTGGTTTTGTGCGGAGCCGAAGCAAGGGATATCCTTGGTACTTGTCCAGTTTCACTGTGTTTTCTTCTCTTCCCTTCCTCGTGGTTGATTTAGCAAAGCTCTAGGGCAGTGCCCATTGAAGATACAGCAGAAAGATTCCAAGTCTGGACTGTGTCACACGGCAAAACTCAAAAAGGTGAAAAAAGGATCAAGCTATACAGAACAATTTCTGGCCCAAGAACTGTGAAAGAAAACATACATTTAAATGTCTTCATGAAAATTTTTAATTTCTTAATCTTCTTAATTACACGTAGGAGAGATGATACAGATAAACTCCTCTTGGTGGACATGGTTTGAACAATAAACAGTCAAATACTGGTAAATACTGTCCTTCTATTATACTTTATATTTTCATATTATCCTTTATCTGTTCTTTCTATGGTATCTGAGCTGCACATATCTGGCATGGCATCTGGAGTACTTTCCTCTTCTAACTTTAAATAAACGGACGAAACACTCCAAATTGAGGAGGGCCAGTGTTTGGCTTTTATTAGTCACATCAAATATTTCAGGTTTTCCACTTGCTCACCATGAAAATAGCTAATGAGATTTTTTTTTTTGAGTGCTACTTTTTGTATCATGCAGGTAACAGATATAATGAAGATGATCATGACATCTGAGCGAGGGGCAGTTAGAATCTGACTGACAGGAAGTAAATCAGCCCTGGGAAATCTTGTCCACTATTCACTGCTTCAACACAAGTGTCATCAGCCTCTGTGTAACAGGAGGCCATGTGAACCCCTCCACTCCCAGAATCGTCCCTTTCAGAGACTTCTTTCTTCTACTTTGAAAAAAAAAATATTTTGAATAATTTCCTACATTAAAGGAAAGTTACAGTTGTAAGTCAAACTCTCCAGGTGAGGAAATGTTGATCTCTGGGAATTAGAAATAAAGAAAGTTAGGAGCTTGAAGCATGTACCTTAGGACACAGCCTGTAATTATAAGATTGTTTAATACTTTCTTCACAGGACCCTATTCTCCTATAGGGCTGTCTGCTAATCGACAAGCAGTGATCAAACTAGACAGGACTTCAGAAGAGCTGAACTGTGATAATCAAGGTATCAACAGAGAAGAGAGTGCAGGTACATCCAGAAGAGATATAAAAGACCCCACATGTTGCTTTTCCATCTGATTTCTTGCCTGCAGTAAGTGTTGCCGTACCCTTTCAAAGCACGAGACTGTCCTCCATGTGATGGGATTCTGCTGGACGAAAATGATCTCCAGTAAAGTTTGCACATTTCTTGTGCAGTTGGGAAATGCTATTAGATTCAAAGCTGATTGCATTCACTGTCTGAACCCAGAATCTCAGGGCGAGGTCCCTTTTTCAGCACTGAATGCTCGCTAGTTACATTGAGCTTTGTCCTGGCCTCGGTGAGAAAGTTTGAGGCCGTTTGCCCCACACGAGTGAGTCCTCTACAGCCTCCAGAGACAACCACCAGGCAGTTCCCTTGGTTGGATGGATGCAGGTGATGAAATAGGGTCTAGCTATAAAGTGTAGACAGTTCTATTTATGACGGTCAGAGGAGAACTTCCTCGGGGTAAGCGTACTTCTGTTGAACAGCCTGATAAATAGCTGCTGCTTTTTTGAAGAACAGCTACAGGGCATGAAATATGAACTGCTTTATGGAAATAACTCCTGCACTTCAATAGCATGTTTTACAGTCAGCTTAATCCTGTCTAGGTCACCTTTCCCCTTCCTTCTCCTCCCAAGCATCAGAGAGGCACTGATCACTGGAGGCTCTGATCAGCACTGGTGTGGACATCTTGGGCCTTTCAGTCCTACAGATTTGTCAGCTGCAATTCATTGCTTTCACCTTAAATTGCATTCACCTTCAAGAGTGAAGTTGCCCAGAGCTCACCTCAAAAGCTGCTGTGCTCCAGTATTTCGAATTTGTGCACAACACCACAAGAGCCAAAGAGATGGTGGGGTCGGTGATAGGGTCTGCATGCAGGACTGTTCACAGACGTGCTAGCTCATCTGAGTGAAGGGGATACATCTGATGGTAGGGAGCTTATTTTTGCCGAGATACCTAAGCGCTAGGAGACAGTCATATACACCAAGGCAATGCAGGGTAATTTTCTCTGCTAATTACAGGAGATGAAGTTTATTTGCGACAGTGGAAAGACAGGTGGAAAGGTTTGGTGGGTATCCTCAGACCAAATGTGGCATATGTAGAGTTTGGGCATTCGACTTATTTTTACCCAGAGTGGAGAAGCAGACACTTCTGCGGTGGAGTTCATCTCACTCAAATGCAGACATCTAAAATAGGTCATCTGAGCTGTGCCTACTCCTCTCCATTGACTGTGGCAGCAGACGGGTGACTATCTCAAAAGTCTGTGTCTACACTAACATCTAATACTATGAGAAAAGGTGAAAACCACCTTGTTGACCCCAAAGTGGTTTGGGTTTTTTTTTGTCTAGCAGTCACGCTTCCCTCTAGAGAAAGAGATGGAGTGCTCTGAAATCCTCAACAGGCCTGTTGGCTTACTCAGAGCTTGGCACCTCAAACATCCATCATCTCATGGTTATTTGCTAATTCCAAGGTCTCCATCCCAACCCTACACCTTCTCCACTGCACAAATAGTGCCTGGTCCATGAAAACAATATTAGGGTAACAGTATCAAAACGGGTCACAAAAATCTAATTCAATGGAAAGGATACCCGCCAGTTAGCTATTTATTTAATATTTCACCCATAAGTTTCTCCAGCTCTGTTGACTAGCATCAGTGCTCCCTTGTTAGCCAGAGCAATGCCTAATTGCCTCATTTTAGACTGCCTTCATCTACAATCCCTTGCATACTGGTGTCACTGCAGTATTTGGGAACAGCTGAATGTGCATTAGAAAAACACCCTACAGAGAAAATCCTGGAGAAAGCACAGGAAATTATTATTTTATTAGTATGTCCCAAATCACGAGCTCTGACTTTTGTACCATAAGCTCAGTCTGAGTTACTCCAGCAGTAATTTGAAGGATTGCTCTTGAAACTGTATGAAGAGGCTTGGAGACTCATCAAAAAGATTTTTAACAAGTCCTGAGCCTCATTAGGAGCAAAAAACAAGACATGAACCCTTATTCTGCAGTGAATAAAAGGGTCAGCTTTAATAATTTATCCTCAAGGAGGAAAACCTCATATTATTTTCTGTTTCTTTAGCCTGACTGATGCATCCTGACCTTTCTACATTCAACTTTTCATTTTCTGACTGTATACTTCCTTCCTGAGGACCACACCAATACTCACTCGTACACTAACATTTCTTGGTTAATGGTTAGATTTAGAAACTTCCAAGTTACTCTAGCCGAGAAACTTTTATAAATATTTCCTACCACTACTATTTGCATTTAGAAGTTATTTTGGCAATTCTGTAAGGAATCCTCAAAATTTGTACAGTTCAGAAGGTTTTTTCACTCCCAGGAAAAAGGCACTAGGTTAAGATCATTTAAGAACTGAAATGCAACCATTTACATTTATTTCTGTGGCACAGCATTTAGCCCCAGTTCTTGGAACATCTACAACAGCTTCCTATGAGGTGGTAAATTCAGAGCTGACTCACCAAAATTCATACAGCTGGGATTAACCCTGCCCTCACTGAACTAAAGGAAGGCACTGAACTGTGCCTTCCTAAACAGAAGCATCTCCCCTGCTCATAAAACTAAAGAATATGTAGAAAGCTGCCTTATGACAAGCAGCTGAAAGATTTCTAATGGTGATCTTCAACCATGGGAGGTTCACTTGGTAATGTAAAGGTCAAAGGTGGGACAGCAATAGTATAATGGAATGGTCTCTGCTTTAAAATGTGCTGGAGGTCAGATTTGTCTCCTCTGATTTTAGATGCCTAGAATAAAGGGCATCTATGTGTGAGTTTACCATCTAGATCCTCTTTATTTCCAACAGGGAAAAACCAGTACTTACAGGGCCTGTTCCATCTGACCTGTTTAAAACATCTTTTCTAAGATACAGCCCTGCCCTAGTTGAGTCTACTCATCTTCACTGACGGTAAAAGGAGCCTAGACAGCCAGCTCAGGTGTTTGTCTCCCATGTGAGCCTCTAAAGGTGTTATGACTCCCATTTTTATGTTGGGTTTTTTTTTTCTTTCAGACAGAAAGATCTGTAGGGACCCTGCATTGCACTGAGTTCTTCATTCTAATCTGTTCTTGCATACACAGCTCAGAGCTGTTTGTCCAACAGAGAGTGTGATTCAAAGCGTTTTGTGGTTCAGACAACCATGGAGTTTCCTATATTTCTGTGGATGTGAACTAAAGGCCCATATTCTTAATTTGGTAGCAGTGAGCCATAGTACAACAAATATTCATAGAGAAAGCTATAGTGAGAACTATGATAAACACAGAGGAAGGAGAGCTGTAGATACTTGCTCTCCACTCTGGACTGGAGGATGAAACCCTCCTGGTATCGGCTGAGGGGTAGGAACACACCTTTCAATGCACACATCCCCTCCAACTTTTGAGATGGAGCATAATCAGCTGATAAAGGACATAAAGTGATTTGTTTGATGGATTTAGCCCAACACTGAATACTGGATCCTGAATGTCCTCTTCAGTTTTATGGTCCTCACATATTTATCACAGAACTCGGCATCAGTGAAAAGAATAATTAATAAGAGTATAATGAACCACGTCCAGGATGTTTGACAGAGATGACTGTTCTCAGTCACTAAATAAGCAATTTAAATTATCTTTTCAATTTCAGTATGGATTTTCAGGGTGGATTCATCTCATCCCACTGTAGCTGCCTAAAATACCTTGGTATTGTTTGGTTTAAACTAGTTATGCTGGTTTAACGGTTGTCTGCAGATGAGAGGGAGGGAGAGAAATTCGGATGGGTGATTCATCCAGTAGATGTAGATGTCCAGAAGAGGAGGTGAATCACTCTTTAGATGCACCTGTTGACTTTCTCCATTGACTCAAGGGGGATCTTTGACAACTACATTGACCATACAACTCTCTCTTGACTCAAACCTAAATCCTCGTTGGCCTTGCAAATATGCTCCATTTAACATGCAAGATTTGTGTGCCTTGTGTCAGCTCTGTCTCACTTTTGTGGGAAATAAAAAGCAGTTAAAACCAGTTTGACCACTGTAAATAATTAGGTTGGGTGAAAAATTTCTGATGATAATTCCCAGTACGATTATCTCTCCCTGTTTCCTTGGAGGGGTGGAGGGAGTGAGGGAGAGACTGCGTAGTCTGGTCCCAAGTGGGGCTAAACTATTTTGGTGCCCAATGTGGGGCTCGAGGAATTTAGGATAAGGATATTAATTGGGAACAGTAATGGGCAAAACAGGGACTGAACTCGATACAAGAGCAAAATTATTATGGTGAATTTATGTTCTAATTGTGGTGAAGGGCCAAGTGGTGAATTGTGTGTAAATTGTCCACTTCCGTTGGTATTGTGAGGATATTATTTTGATTTTGGTGTGGGGAATTCTTCTTTTTGTTTGTTTGTTTGTTGATGTATGTGTATTTTAATTATAATTCTTAAATATATAATTCGTAGAGGCAAGAGGTGGAATGTTCTGGTTTTGTTTAGTAAGGGTGGCTACAGTGGCAGCTTCTGTAGGAAACTGCTAGAAGTTTCTCCTTTGTCCAGTGGACTCAGCAGGGCCTACGGCAGACCCACTGCTGGCCAGGGCCGAGCCAATTGGTAGCAGAATGTTCCCTGATAACGCCTCTGTGATAACGTATTTAAGAAAGGGAAAAACAGGAAAAAAAAAAGAAGTGAAGATGTGAATAAGCTGAAGCAGGGGGCAGGGAGGGGCAGTCATGAGCCTTGTGGGCCTTGCAGGCCTCACCCTCTGGCCTCCCGCCGGGCAGCCGACTGGGTCCGACTTGGCCCAGCCCAGCTGCAAGAAGTGGAGAGGAGATGAGATGTGAAGAGAACCTGAGACGTGTCTACCTGAGCCGGTTGTGAAGAATTTCTTGTGAGAGGAACGGCTGCAGACGCCAAGGTCAGTGAAGAAGGAGGGGAGGAATGTGAGGAGCTCTTCCCCTGATGAGGAAGGAGCAGCATAAAGCGACTGTGATGGACTGACCATAACCGCCATTCCCTCTTCCCCCCCTGTCCAACTCGTGGGCGGAAAAGAGGTAGAGATAATATTAAGCCTGGGAGGAGGGAGGGGTGGGGAGCAGTTTTCTTGTTTTCTGTCTCATTATCCTGCTTTGTGTTGAAAACAAATAGTTCTCCCCAGGTCGAGTCTGTTTTGCCCGTAACGGTAACTTTAAGGATATCTCCCTCTCCTTACCTCAAACCTCGAGCCTTTTTTTTTTCTTATATTACCTCTCCCTGTTTCCTTGGAGCGTTGGGGGGAGTGAGAGAGAGAGTGCGTAGTCTGGCCCCGAGCGGGGCTGAGCTACGACACAGCGCTTCCCCATACCTCTGCTCTGCAGCAGAGCTGGATGCTGCTCTGGAGGATGGGAAGGCATGTGCATGGCAGCTTTAATGAATTTTCTGGAAAATACTAACCATAGTCCTCTAAGTAATCTGTAAAGAAAGCCGAGTGGCTTATTTAAGTGCAAAACCTTGCCTGAGCTTCAGCTGTTCAGGACAGAGTAGTACTGTATCTCATGCTTAAGGTAAAACTCCCAATACATTTCCTCCCAAGTGAAAAAAAAATAATTAATGTGAGTTTACAACCACTATTACCATAATTTCAAGGACATACAAGCAATATACTGATTAACAGAGTTTAGTTAGCTATTAGAGACATGCCCACACCCTCCTGGCAAGGTCCTTATGAAGTGTTATTCTCTTGAATAGAGGGCTCCTGTAAGAGTGATTCACAGCAGAAAAGTTGAATTAAAGAAATAAAACACAAAGCTTGCTTATTTTAGTGAGTTATGTGGATATTTACCACTGCTTTGAACTGGGCAGAGTTGCAGTAAGATCCTAGAGTTGTCCTTTCTTTAAGCTGGCTTGGTTTTGCTTGCAGCATCATTGGATTTACAAAATAAGCAATGTCCATCTGAATATTTAGTACCACTTTGGTTTATTTGAGATGATAATGTAAATGTCTCTTGGGACATCTTGATACAGATCTCTATGATTCTCCCTAGCTTTTGAATGATTCTGCTTTTTTCCATCGATAAAACTGCACCAAACACACTGTAAAATCTAGTTATAGCCCAGAACAAAGGAGTTCATGCAGTAAGAGTTTTAAAAGCACTAGTGGGATTTTGAAAGGCCCTTGTTGAACCTAGATGGAAAGACGGCTGGAGCTTGTCTGTGTTTTACTTTCTGGCAACTCCATTTCTGCATCTTCTGTGTGGCATAGTATAAAAATAATCTTCATAATCTTGTCTGTGGTGACCTGGGCCATGTGACGATCTCTTTTCCTCTCAGCTCTCTGCTGGAAGAGAGGCCTCCTCTGAACAGCAGTACTCCGGTGATCACTGAGAGAAAGTCAACAACCAACAGAGACACCAGCACCTTCTTTTCCCCATGTACCTTCCTAGATGCTCAAGGTTCTTCTATTTCCCTCCATCACTTTCCAGGTTTCCGCTGAGTTTTCACAGCACCTGCCCTCCTTTATTACCACACACCTCTGTTGCTAACATCTAATGTTAAACATCTATATTATAATCCTAATTATGGTGGGTTTTGGTGTTTTTTTTTTTTTTCTTCTAAAACCCTGTTTTTTACTGTGCCTAGAGAACTTGCTGGGTCCCTCTGTTCTCACCCTCCCCTTCTCTGCCTCTCTCTGCTCTGGGTCAGTTGCTTGCAGAAGCAGCACTGGTTTTTCCTGGAATCGTTCAGCGAGCTGACCTATTTCACAAAGCTAACCTAGCTAATTGCTCTCACAAGCGGTACCCATTTTTTTATCTCCTGACCTTTAAAAGGTCTAAATGCCAAGTTACGGGTCCTTCTTATGCAAACTGTGCTCGTAGCAATTAGCCACCTGGGGTCACCGTTCCTTCCAGTACAACAACTGACTATACATTGCGTGTTCTTGCTAGGATTAAAAAAAAAAAAAATCATCATTTCTAATAAAATCTTAGTGGCTATTATCCACCTACTCTGAGATTTGCTGCTTGAAAGCAAATAGCTGCACGAAAGAGGGAGAGGATCTCCGCTCCCCTGCTGAAAAAAAAAAAAAATGTTTTTTTTCAGCAAAAGGAAAAATTCAGCTTGTTGAGAATCTGCATCTGCAGTCCAAACCGCTGCCCTCTGCTCAGAGTTTGCAAATGTTAATTGACCAGCAGGATTCTGAATAGTTGAGAGAGGAAAACTGAGCTGAAGGATTGCAGAAAATGTCTCCCATCTCTGTCTCCATCATGCAAATAACTATGAAATGAAATAGTTTGACCAGACAAGAAATGGAAGGAGATGTTGGGGAGTAAATCCCTGCGTCTCAAAAGAACAGACCACATGTTTAGGCAGGGGAAGGACAAATTATGATAAACAGTCTGGGATTTCTTGCCATGCAATGTAACAAATACATCTTACCCATCAAGATGTTGTGGATCTGCAGATGCAGTTGCTTGTCTCCAGGTATCTCAGAAAAAAGGTGAAGAATTGGGGTCTGTGTCTTTCAGACAGAGATTTCAAGAGTAAATCTCTTCAAGTCCTTCAGTGGACTTTGGCATGAGTGTTTCCTATTATTTTATTAAACACAGAAGATTATTTGGTACTAAAGCAAAGGCAGTAAATATCCGTGTAGCATGGAGCAACCCCTGGGTGAGCAAAGCATTTTACCTGCAACAGTTGCTCGAGAAGACTTACTTGTTCTCTGTTGCATTTGGATTTGGGCAAAGCCAACACCTCATTGCCAACAAACCCTCCAAGAGGACCTACATCAGTGAAGCTGCACAAAAGCTTTCATGAAAAGGGCAAAGGGAGATTTATCAGGAGAGAGATAGCAGGGGCTGTAGCGTCTCTTGTGTCTGCTGCTCTCATGAGCACTGCCTAAAGTCTTGTTTGCACCTTTCCACATACTGGGGGAGCAGATGCACATTTGTGCAACCTCACATAGATACGGCATCCTCATTCACCCCTCCAAAAAGGTCTCTTCTGAGTCTCACTCAAAAGAAGCTCCCTTGTGTCAGCTGCCTTTCACAGGACCATCACCTTTACAGGTGTGGGGACAGAGAGTCTGTTAGTGAGGAACAGAGATACTAACACAGCATCCTCTGTGTCTCTGGCTACAAGCGATGGATGCAGCCAGAGTGGCATTTTAAAATGTATGACCTCTCTTTCTTAGCAAACCTGTTAGGAAGATTTCATTTATTAAAGATTTATAAAGGAGAAGTAAAAGTCCCATGTAATAATCATGATAGAATACCACAGATAGTTTAAATCTGTTTTTCTGTAATCTATCCCAACTAATTATGTAGGTACCAACAGGTAGTAATTTATGTGGAAATGACTGAAGAAAACTACATGAAGTGCGATACTTCCTCAATCATTTCCAGTTTTCCACTAACATTTGGAAGAACAAATGGCACTGGAGCATGGCAAACCCAGTCAATTTAGGAGCAAGACAAACACTTTCCAAACCTGCCAGCCTCATCCTCATAGATTTTTTTTTTTTGATCAAACTGTCCATCCCTCAGAAGCTCAGCTGTCACTCGGAGAAACTGCAAGCATGCATACACCAAAAAACAAAAGGCATGTGGCTTTATCATCATCAGAAGACCTCCAAAAAGCCAAAATTATACCCCGTGGGACCTTTTATTTGTAGGTAGAGCCCACAGATGGTGTCTGAGGTCCATTGTCATACCTTAGACAGCTATCCTACAGCAACAATCCCTGTGTCCAGCCACAGATTTGGGGTTGAGTGGCTGCACAAACCCGTCAAAATCTAGCCGACTTCTAGTGACCTTAAGCTGTAGTGGAACAGCACTGCAGTCAGTAGCTCTGATGTGTCAAACCACTTCCTACACATGACAGCACGCTCCGCCACACTGAGCATTAAGTTTGATTTTCCGGATAAAAGCTCACATAATACCTGAACAGAGAGCAGCCTTTATTCATTCTTGCAGAGCCAGCCAGCGAAACGATGATTTGCTGACCAAAGAGCCAAGTCCTTGCTGTGCACACAGGATGATGCTCCCCACCAGTCTAACCAGGCAGTAGAGGGCTGATCAGCTTGGTCGGCACCAGCCCATCACTTCTGAGAAACCTCACCATCCTCAGTGTTGCGGAGGAAAGATGTGAACAAGTCCCATGGAGCTCAAGTGCCTTTTGATGTGGCTCTTGTTTGGATCCGTCAAGGGGAACAAGCCAGGTAAAAGACTATTTCTGCCTTTTGGGGAGGGAAAATATGATTTGCTTTTTTTGCGGTGGCTGCTGGAGGATGTTCGTAACATCCTGACTCCTTTCAGGTAAGGAAAGTAATAAAGAGCTTAAGGAATTTATTATTCTAAGAAAATGAGAGAAATGGGTTTTGTGCCCACAAACCATCAACTGCAGACAATCTAGAGCATTGCAGCATATTTTTTGTCTGAGTAATGTATGTATCCTCCAACCCATCGCTGGAACAGTGGGCAGATCAAAGCAGCCTTGTGCACTTAGGTAGCTCTTTAAATTTGTTTTTTTCCATTTTGCATGTAACTTTAGGAAATATAAAAATAGACACTGAAATGTCAGTGTCTCTGTAGGTAAAATTAATGGCAATGCTATTAGTTAAACGGTGCCATCCAAATTTGCTACGAGTACTATAAACACCAAGTATTCTTTCAGCCACGCCTCCCAACCAGTAGAGCCTATAAACTGTGAACAGAGGCAGCTAATTCATTCAGCATAATTTTACACATTTATAAATTGTGATACTGCTTATATTTGGCTTATTTATAGTGACAAGTGTGTGCATTGAGAAGTGGTCTGGTGATGTAACAGCGCATTTGAATTTTAACCGCTTTGTCAAAGGGGAAAAAAAAAAATCTTACATTCTCAGTGCTCCATAAATGTGATAGTTCCTTCTGTACCTGGTGATGATGTCCAGGTTGAGAGATATGAGCAGTTATGGCCTAAGGCAGCTTCTCAGATACAGTGGTGCTGTAACTGCTAATGGACCGCCTCTAGCAGGGCTGTGGATTTTACTGGAGGCAGGGCATCTCAAGGGAAAAATGTGTTGCTTATGACCGAACTCATTAATGCAGGAAGCACCTTCACAACTATTTAACTCCCAGGTGATTTTATTCTCGTTGAAGTATTTGGCCAGTAAACGCTGTACCTTTTCCTTCACGGGGCATTTTCGTTGCCAAACGAAGTGCCATTGCCCACGGCAAGCGTTTAAGGGCTGCGTGCAAGAACATCACTGTGAGACGTTTAGCCAGAGATACGTAAATAGGATCGGTTCTGGGATGAGTCAAGTCCCCTATATCACACTTTCCGTATTACTGTGCCTGGGACACATTGTGACATTTCTTGCTGGCAAGTCTCATTTATCAGAAATCTTTCTGGTTTTTGGAAAAATTGAGGGGCGTTAGAGCAGTTGCATTTTACGCTATTTGATGTGATTGAATTCTCTGCTGAATGAATAAATGCATAGCATTGCATTCTTCACTGTATCATTAAGCTCTTCTTTCCTCAGCTTCCTGGTCTCTCCTAATGTTTAAACATAATTTTTTTTTTTTAATTGTCCCTGCAAATAATACACTAAGGTAGAAACACCACCTTTTTATCAATTTAGGGTTTTTTATTGCGGAAACACCTGAAGTATTGTGACTGTAAGACCTACTGTTTTTAATTCCTTAGGGGGATCAAAAAGGAAACCTGGGAACAGACATAAGCACAGAAAAGGGAAAGAGGCTAGGTGTAACTTGTCAAAAATTAACTGTATCTCGGTACATACAGTGCTATTCGTATTATTTTGCTTTAGTATTTTCAGCTCATCCCACCACTGCAAGTTCAGTTTTGTAAATAGATCCTGCCATAAGATGTTATTTGCAAGAGGGTTTCTGGCCAAATGCACTATCAGGAATAAATATAATTAGGGGAAAAAGAAAATAAAAAGCCTTTATTTTACAGAACAGGTTCACTGATAGAAGTGCTTCGAGAGAACAAAGGTCTCTGATATATATCTGGGGAAACTAAGGCATGGGATGATCATTCATTTAGTAAGAATTGAACTACACCTTAGTGCTAAAGAGGGTAAGAGAAATGCTGGTTTTCTTGTGAAGAGCATCACATTTATCTCATTTACTCCGCACAGCAGCAGTGCCTAGAAGCTGCAGGCATGGGTGAAGTTTGAAGTATGCTAGGCGAGGGTCAAATACAAGATAAAAGCCGGTCTGTGCTCCTATGACCTTTCCATCTTGCTATTCATCTTACAGGAATACACTGAATAGATTTGCAAGTTAAACCTGGAAAGGATTAAAACTCACAAAGGAAAGAATTTAATTCAACTGAATTTCATTCACACAAGATGGCTACCAGATCTCAGTCATTTAAATGAGAGGAATTTCTTTCCCATTATACTTGCATATTAGTGCTCGCTCCCATGGATTTGAAATGCAATGCAGAATAAATTAAAGTTTTCAAACACATGCAAGTGTTTCTTGTAAGGTCAACCAGAGAGCAAATACCTCTATAAACCTTCCAGTTACAGTGACCTTCAGCAGCAAAGCACCCAATAGAAAGCTACAAAAAAAAAATTGTTAAAAAATCGTGATCCTGCTGAGGAAAAGTAGTTATTATAGATAGCGATCCTGCAGTATCTGCTTCTGCCTTCAGATGGAGAAATCTTCCCCCATCTCATGACAGATGAGGTGTTATGTCCTTCTCTTTTGTCACAGCAAAAAATCAACTCTTTAGCTACTGCTAGAAAGCCACTCCCTTTGACTTTGATCACTATTGCCTTCAGAGTGTTCCAATTTTAGTTTCCTTGCTTTCTTCCTCAATGTTCAGCTTTGTCTCTCCTGCTTTTCCTGTTGCATTAATTGTATCTTCAAAGCCTAGCTTCTGGATGTTTTCTACCTATGGTTTCCGTCTCCTGACCCTGGTTCTGAATCTTGGAACAACCTGGCTTCCTGTGTTTCTGCTCCATCTCCTCCAATGCTTCTCCAAAACTCACATTTCCAAAGTCCTTCCATGACTTCCTTCATCTGATGCCCTGTTCCTCAGCCCTGCCAGGGCAGCAGCACTCTCTCATCTGCTGCTTTTTGTTTATATTCTCCGTTTGTAAAGTGTGAGCCCTCAGATAAAGAATATACAGCCCTCCCTATTTGGAACAATGTTTCATGCATTAGAAGGTCAGAAGAATCATCAACACTAACAAACAATTTCCATCCAACTCTTGAGAGCTCCAGCAAGACGCACAATGACCAGGCTAAGACCAAAGTCAAATGAGTAAAAAGCCACATTTGAAATCAAAAGAGTCCCACCAGACCTTTTCTCACTGTTACTCAAGACTGGGACACGTGCTTGTCAGCCAGTTCAATTATTTTCAGAGAGGATATTCTCTACTGCCCTTCGAACCCAACAATAGGCAACGCTGAGAAAGTTTCAGCCGAAGAAAAGGATCTTAATTTCTGCTGCTGTTTAAAAAGACGATTTTCTTTCTCAGTAACATGTTTTTCCCTTTCAATGAAAATACTGAAGAGGTGGGTGTTACTGAAGTCAAAGATTTAAGCAAAAATATAGTCAAATCTATTCAAAACCCAAATGTCACACACCAAAACAAGGCTTTCACATACGATATTCTCAAAACCAGACTGTGTTCTGCTACCATACCATGTGTAGTGGTTGCCTTTAAATAGCTTGAGCTCTGAGGCTTTACCACAGAACCAAGAAGGTTATAAACACCCAGAAACAAAAGAATGAGAAAAACAAAAGCTCCCCATTCCCCCCTTGGTACACTTTCTATGCAGCGCACTGTGCTCAGGCTAGTTTTCCTCCCTCTCCCTGCCTTAGGAAACACTCTCCCTCTTTCCTAATGCTCTCTCTTCCAATTCCACATTTGCAGTCCAAGTCCCCAGCCCAGCCTCCCTGCCAGGGCAGGCATGAGATTCATCTCACTTAATTCCAGCCATCTGCACTGTCGTCTCCATCGAGCTGGACATGAGGATCCCCTTCACAGCCAGGGGAGAGCAAGCAGTGCTTTCGGGGCACAGTCCATCTACCAGATTGCAGATAAGGGTGCAATGAGTCATGTCCTGTAAGTGTCTTTCTAGTGACTACACAGGGAACTGAAATGTCTGTTTTTTGTCAGCTGAGTGGTACTCAGTCCGTGCCTTAAAACAGGAGTGAGTTGGTGATGAAGGGGGATAGCTGTGCTCAGGAAGAGGAGAGACAGATGTTCAGTCAAGAGACATCTGGTCAGTGGAAGACACGACAAGGTCTACAGGCTGCTTTGCTGGGGACTTAGAGCAAAGTGAGCTCTAAAATTATAACAATGCATTCACTAAACCACACTAATTATTGATGTGAGCATGTATGAGCATTCTTCCACCATTGTAGCTGATAAAAAGACAGAAGCACCTGTAAGCATTGCTTTGGAGATCTCACGTTAGGTGTCTGCTGTCCTCTGTAGAGGCCTGACGAGCTCTGCTCCTTACAGAAGGAGCTAAAAAGACAGATTCCTGAGGCTAACTTATGGTTAGCATGAGAAAGCGTAATCCACTGTCAAACCAACTCTATCCTTGTTGTATATGTATTTTTTTTTTCCATTAGATTCCACTGCCTTGGTCAATGGCAAACAGCTGGTTAGCATGATTAAGCCAAGAGATAAGTGCATCTGTCCCAAATCTGATTTCCTATGGTCCTACAAAGAGTTAATGGACAGCTCCTGCCAGTTCATATTCCAGTTTATTTTACACTCTCTTTCCAACAGAGACATTTTCTAGTACAGCGAACTCAGCAGGCATTGAACTGCCTAATCCTTACAACTGGACTCTTCTCCACTGCTAGGAATATGAAAACCCATCTCTGCCTCATAAGGCTGATATCTCCATCTCTGTTTGCATTAAATCTTGTGCCTGGTGATTTGATCTGCATTGTATTTCTGTCACTTAAACTGCAGACTTATTACTGCTCAGATGACTTTGTAAAATAATATCGATGTTATCTATAGTATAGCTAACCAAAATCTCACAGGCAAATAACTGTAAACTTTGGGTCTGCACCCTAGCCGCAGAGCTGAGATGTGTCTCCAGCTTACAAATCCACACAGACAATAAATTACATTAATCAGAGGCAAAAGAAGCAGGCAGAGCTGTAGCTAGCTTGTTAACAGACCCTTTGGGAAAAAAGTTTTGAATTTACAAAAAGTTCATTACCATTTCGGTCCAGTTGCTGGTATCAATTCCTTCTCTTTGCTCATATCAGTTTCATCTTCAAGAGACATGCTTCAGAGAGCACATAGTTTCAGAAAGCATATGAACCCCCAGGGCTGAATTAGCTTTTCAGGCACATCAGGGAAAATGTCTTCATTTTGGCATGGTTTGATTTCTTGGTGTCTCTGGGGAAAGGCTCTCTTCATCTCTGAACTGGGCAGGTGTGTGAACTGCCTGGTTTCTTCCACTGCTTCTACTCAGATCTTCAGAACAGCTGGTTTCCTACCGATCCCGTCTTACCGTCTTTGTATTTAGGGGAAAATTGTCCTATTTTTGCACATTGGTATTTTATCTTGACATCAGAATAATGTCAGCGCTGGTGACACACACCCAAATGACAGAGGAAATTCTGAGTTTAGATTTTAGTGGCATGACTCATTGTCTGTGTTTACCTAATACTAAAAATACCTGTTAGAAATGTTCCCCGTTCACTTCTTCTGGACAAAAGGTGTTGTTCTGATGCCTTGTCTAACACTGCTCTGCTAGCTCAGACATGGAACAGAAACAGGCAGGAGAGGTTCATAAATCCTAATACTGCTGGTACATGAGCATACTACAAGCAGTTTTGTGTTGGGTCAGTAACGTATTTGTATGGGAAATCTCAGGGAAGAAATCAAAGCACTGAAAGAACTGATGATGGTTTAACTAGTGGGTTTCTTTCCCCTGAACCTAAATAATGATGCTAGCTGCTGAGAGTAACCAAGGGCAGTTAAGCTTTATTTAGCAAATGGCAATAAACTCACAAAAGACAGGGCATGGCAGGGTATTCTGCCTGGCACCAGCCTCCAGTAAGTCCTGTATGATATCTGAGAGCTTATGTGAAGGTCCCAGATGCCCTAAGATGTTTCAAATGGCATCAGGCACCATTGCTTAAGTGGGAATAGCAGGGATCCCACCTATCTTGTGACTCAGATGACAAGGAGTGGCTTGCAGGTCTCAGAAAATGTATCAAACTTAATTTTAGGAGCACACCAGAAGATGCAATAACTACTTTTTAATGTTTATGTTTCACAGATGTCTATCATTTGAATTCACGAGTCTTCTAATTCCAAAAACATGTCTCCATACACTATATAATACTTGAAAGTAGTTCCAAAATTCCCAGAAATGCTGTAGGCACTAAAAATCCGCTAATGTGGGCAGGAAGGTGGATTCCCAGCTGCTTTAAGGAGAGCTATGTGTTTCACCAATTCTGCAACAGATAGCAGTGCCAAATCCCATTAATTTAATTACAGCAACCTCTCTGTTTAGCCCATTTCAATATGTCATGTTAGTACCTCTAAGTGCAAAAAAAGTGGAGTCACAGGGCACTTTTGGGGCGTAGGAGATGAGAATGGTAGGTGAGGGCTGATGAAGCTTGTGAATGAAGGAAAGGGAGGACAGAGGACATAGGGACTGAAAGAGAAGGAAATGGGGCCACACAGCACCTTGTAATGGGGATGGAGAATTGGAGGATGTGGGGCGGGAAAACAAAGAGGCAAACAAAACCCCAAGAAGAGATCTGAAGGTGATGTGACAGCATTTTTTTTTTAAACCAATACTAGCAGGAGTGTAGTCCTGCAGTAGCTGTGGAGGAATGGAGAACCCAGAGGGAAGCTGGGCTGTGCAAAACTGGGCTACCAGAGGTTATGAGGCAGGTTACGCCTAGGTGTGCTGGCCTTTTATAAGATTTGTATTTTTCATCACAGCAACTCAAATGAATGAACAGTCTTAATTCCCAGTCAGGTGCAAAATGGTAAAAAAAGCAAAGTTAATCTCTCCTAAAAATATAAAAAATCAGAAATCTAGTCAAGGAGTAAATCTACACTGCCATTCCCTAGTTTTCTGGCTTCTTCCTATCCCTTGGCTCTTTTATCACCCATACAGCAGGGTTGTTGATTTTTTTTAGGGGCAAACCACACAGTTTCCTTGGGCACAAAGACTGAATGAAGTTCTAGGGATGATTCACTTCAGAGGTCATTCTCTGTAGGCAGTTTGATCAAGACCTCACCAGATCTGTTTCGTCTCTGCACAGTCTTCCCGCACTATGCCAGGAGGTCCAGTGCCATGAAACACCCCTGCACACCTATATGCCACCTCCTATGGCTCTTGCAGCTTTGGAGGATACTTATTCTTCCCGGATGGGAGTTTGAACACAGCAATTAGCTTGAATTTGTGATGCTGCTAAATGTCAAAGCACTGGGAGCTCTTCTGGGCCAAACTATATCTTCCATTCTCAGATAGATTTCACTGAGTGTGTAGTCATTATCATGAGTTATTACCACATCTACTGCCACAGTGCCTGGAGTCCTAGCTGATAATTAAGACTCAAG
The DNA here is from genome assembly GCF_036417535.1 of Chlamydotis macqueenii. Lineage (NCBI taxonomy): Eukaryota > Metazoa > Chordata > Aves > Otidiformes > Otididae > Chlamydotis > Chlamydotis macqueenii. The sequence continues at coordinate 4,257,881 of NC_141556.1, read as the reverse complement.
TTGTGTTAGGTGTGGTACAAATAGCTGACCAACACAGGAAGTTTAGGATCCAAATACAAGTCAAGAAAGTACGAAAGTAATACTCTTCAGCACGTTGGGTGCCTACTTGTTCTTCAAAGATGAGTAAAAGACCACTTAAAAAAAAAGCACATCTGAAGATATCTAAGATACTTAAAGACAATGAAGAGGAATAATAGAATCATAGAATATCTCAAGTTGGAAGGGACCCATAAGGATCATTGAGTCCAACTGCCTGCTCCTCACAGGACTACCTAAAACTGAATCATACGGCTAAGAGCATCATGTTTGTCATGCTTCATGGCAGCTTCCTTCTGTACATGGTAATAAAACTTGAGTCCACTCTCTTTCCAGCCACTGTACTGACTCCGTTCAGGTGGGTGCAAAGTTGAGGCTGAGGTGATGGGGATGGGAAAGACAACAGCATGGATTTCTTATTTAAAGGAGTGAAGTTGGGGCATCCCTCCTCAGCAATAAGGCCTCATACACCAGCTGGAGCTAGTATTACTGTTGCTGAATGAATATAAGGAAATTAAATGCAGAAACCTCTACCTTAAGCCATGGGAATTGCCACCAAATTCAATGGGACTATTCAATGTAATAATGGCAGTGGGTATCTTGAAATGTCCATATTCTTGCACAGCTCCTCCCAGGGTGAGGACTGGCACAAGAATAAACCCAAAAGCTGATGGCTTTGATATCAAACACATTGGTGAGGTGGACTAGCATGGGAAGAGAAGTCAATGTTTTGAAAGGATATATGTGATGGTTGATAAGGAGAAAGTTATTGAAAATGGGAGCAAAATATTTGATGTGACAGTGAAGCAGTTAGAAGTCAACAGAGAGAAGCAAACAGAAGGTCAAAATGACACTTAAGGAATTTATCTTTCCAAGTGCTTTCTGGATCAGAGACAGGAATGTTGTTGTAAAGGCCAAAGATGTAGATGCTGCAGTGGTTTAGATGTGAGAAGAATTTGAGTGACATGGATGAAAGGAAAAGGTTGGATCCTAGGAGTGTTTCATGAGATCTAGCTGCAATGTGGATGAGTTGATCCAAGAGCGCCAGCCTGATGGGTATTTCTCGCTGTCACCCATGTGCACCATTTCCGTACAATCCTTATCTGACACGTGCAAGCTCAGAAGAACCCTAACTTCATTTGATTATCGATTAAAACAGCAGTTGCCCTTTATGATGAGTAGGCTAAATGCTGTGGGTTTTCTTAAGAAGAGACCAAAGAGTTGTAGGTTTGAGTGCCTTGTACTGAGATTCAGATCTGCAGTCTGCTTCAAAAAGGCTTTTGAAGTCTTGAGGGAAACATGCTTTTAGCTTTCAGGGAAAGTGAGACTACATGATCTCAACTTGCTGCTAATCTGATAACTCTTTAATTTTAATCACTCTGACAGTCTGTGGTAAACCATGTGGTTAACTATTTCGGGTACAAGTTGCTTCTCTCAAAGCCACAGTCTGTTGTCGTTTACAAGGCAAATCCTTTGATAACACAAAGACACAAGAGGATTAAAATATCCCTTACACAGCTTAGCTGTTAAGCTGCTCACAATACTTTTCATTGTTGTCTTCTTCAAACTTTCTGACTTTTACTAAGTGGCAAGATAATGAAAAGTTAAAAGGACAGAAAATATCAAAGGAAACAAGTGGCCCTGAAAGGAAAGGCCATTGCAGGACTGGGTTTGGGAGTCGCTGATTGGGTTACTGTTGGTAAGGCACGGCTTTGTTTCAAGGAGAAGGCACTTTGGGAGTCAAGGGCAGATGACACATGATGAACAGCTATGAGAGATTCAAGGCCCTTTCACAGTCATTCTTGGTTGCTAAGGCTGCGTTAATTATGGCTGCAGAAAAATGTGAAGACAGGATGACTAAGAAATTTTACTCATAATAGCTATGTTACTATTATGCATAAGCATAAAGGGCCTCAGATCATGCACCCAAAGATCCTGAATGCCGGCCCTGATGCAACCAGCCTGTTTTATCTTAGAATTTCTCAGCCTTTAGGCCTTAAATAATCATTAAGTCGTGCTTATATCAGCTTCTGGGTCTCCAGCTCAGCTTCAGTGGGCTTTTCAAGTGCACTGAAATGATCAACTTAATTCATTCCAACTGATTGAGAAGTATATTTAGATGTGATTTGCTGATGACACAGCACTTCATGTCCTTGTTTTGCGACAAGTTATATTTAGATTTACAAACTTATTTCACAATAAGCTGCTCTTTGATGCACTCAGACAGATCTGAGAGTCTACCCCCCTTTCCAATGTTTTCTTACAGATGATTGCAACTTCTAATGACTTAGTTTTGCTTGGTATGCCTCACTCCGCAAATTCAGGGCTGCATACTCTGGTGCAGGCAGCAGCCCTATGATATGATTGTGTACAGCTTCATTAAGAAAATGTTGGTAGCATTTCACGTTGCCCATCTGTTGGGGGCAGAAGGAACGGGCTCAACTGCCTGCTTCAGGGCAGAAGCAGGCAAATAGGCCTGATGCCTCCCACCACTGCTCCCAGCTGCTGCAGAACATCCTTGCTCCAGCATCCTTTCTCCTCTAAAAAAAAAACCACAAGGGAGTTGAATCAGCTCCTCCTAACTAAAAAGATGTAGACAAATACAGGCTTCACATCACTTGGTGGAGACGCTCCCAAGGGATTTTTCTGCATCCTGAACAAATCTATACTTATAACATCAATGGCGACAACTAACTCCAATGTGCAGAAGGCTTTGGAGGGTGGGATTGTTCTAAAAATAAAATAAAAAATGTTCACTTAAAATAATTAATAGTTTTGCCAGACACTCAGAGCCTCGCCTGGGATTAGAGACAATCAAAGAAACAAAGCTTTGCTACCCTCATGTTCCCTCCATGACATTCAGTTTCATCCCTCAGCTGTGATTTTCGCCCTGTGGCTGGAAGCAGAATTAGGCTTACTTCGCTGAGCACAGGGCATGATTTGGTATTGACAAAACAGAAAGATGTGGGAAGACATTGGTGGATGAGGTAGATGCACAGGCTGTCCTGATTCTCAGATTTTCTGTTTGCAGAAAAATGCCCACATCTTCCAAGCATCGAATTTGCTGATGTTATTGCTGAAGCATATCCACTGGAGACCAAACTGTATTATGAATGTGACAGTGGCTACACAAGAAAAAGTGGTCAGTACTTGGGAATTCAGTGTCAGAATATACAGTGTGTTGCTTCTTGGGTCTACAAGGATTTTCAATGTATTGGTAAGTGATTACTGTCCTTTTCCTGCACTTGTAGAGGTGTTTTTCCAATGAGTTAGTATAAGACACATTTGAACATTGCTCTAACAAATGATGTTTTGCACTTATCTTTGCAAATTAGAACTTGCAACAATTCCATCCTACCTCTAAAAGTTTGAGTGCTCTGGCTTTGCTCTACTATTCATCCTACTGTAATTCAGCAAATATAACTTCTCCCACAGATAAGAAAGTTTTGTTGTCAACGACTCCCACGATGGTGACACGTTTTAATTCAGAGACAAAACCACAGAACCCTGCAATCCAGAAGCCAGAAAACTGTTCAGAGTTTGACCAGAAAGGTAAGTAAGAGCCCATTTATTGCAATAACAGTTCTCCCACTAATTTCCATGGAAACAGTGTAAGAATGATGAGTAATTTTTAATTATTTTGACAGACAGAGAGAAAGAAACAGTTGCTATAATATCTTGCCTGAATAAGTCACACAGTGTAAGAGAATTAGTACTTTATATCCTAACAAAGAATTAGGAAAGCTTGGAATATCCTACTTGTCTGTATTTTGTAAGAATACAAATCACGTTGTTTCAAGAACAAAAGCAGCAGGTAAAATCCATCTCCTTTAACTGTGTGTTGCCTTGTGATCCCGCAGATTTTTGTGGTCCTCCCAAGACTGTTCCACATGCCTCTTTAAGACTGAACAAACAGTATAACGTGGGACAAGTATTACATTTCAAATGCCAGAGTGGTTACGATAAGGGACCCCTCACCTCTGGCACCCGCACGTGCAAGAAGGTGAATGGCAAAATCATCTGGACCCCCCTTAACATGCGATGCACCAATGACAGCAGCTATAGCGACGAGTGGTCATCACAGACTGCTGAGCCAGGTAAGGTGATTGCTTTGGCATCACATCGGTGTCCTGACCTGTTCATGCAGGGTCCAGAGCCCCCAGCTCAGCACATCAATCCTAGAGAACAACCAGCTTGGGGTTCGGGATGGAGATATCAGCGATCTCAGGGCTCTGACTGATGGAGATGACATCTCTGGGGAGGACATAGCTGCATCCCACTTTGTCTTGGGTGTCCTTTCATACAAATTGCAAAATTGCAGGAATTTGTGAGCAGATAGAGCCACATATACTGTGTGTCATATACTGGAAGAAAATAGTAGAATAAACCTTTCTCTTTTCTCCCTCATCTTGGCAGCTATGGGTCATCTGTTGTCACTCCACAGTAAGGTACTCCAAAAGATATATCTAAGCATCCTTCATGATTGCTCAGGGTTTTAGGAACCAGAGTTTAGCTACTCCATAGCTAAAAATTAGTGGTGTGGCTCAGCTCTTAATTTAACAGCCAGGATGTTGTTTTGAACAAAGAGACAGCGAAAAGCCAAGCAATAGTGCACTGTAGTCCTTGTGGACCCAGATTCAGCAGGACATGCACCGCTACAGTCTGGCAGTTAGAGTTTCACTGCTCAGGGAGCCAGCAGGGCTCTCAAGTGAGGCTGCAGAACCTCTGTTTCTTACTTTTATGCCCTTAGATGAGTTAATGCCAAAAAAAAAGACCTTCATGGCCTCTACCCCACCCAAATTACCTACCTTTTCTGATGACATCTTTCCTAACTCTACAGTGAATGAGTTCAATATGCAGAGAGAAAACAGAGCCCCTTTCCTAAGCATCTGTGATAGCACTGAGGGTCCTGGGCCTTCTCTGGGTGGCAGACAGAGCTATTGCAGGTTGAAGGTCCCAGGTGTTCACCACCTCCGCAGTCCTCAGGCTTTCATTACCTTCCCAGCTTCCTCTGAGGTAGGGGTGTGCTGTGGACTGAATTTTACAGAGGTGGGAGCCAATGCAAGGTCAATACAAGAGGACTTCCTACCAACAGAGAGTAGGGAAAAAATGGTTTTCACCAGTAATTGGGCTTTTAAGGGGGAATTAATCTTGCAGAACTGTAGACCTCTACTGCATAGATGCCCACATCTAAACTGGACTACCTTATAACTGATGGAGGGGAATAGATGTTGATGGTGCTGTGTTGGCTGCCCTATTTCACAAGTCTATTTTAGTGTGAATTGCACACTTTAAAGGCGTGTTTTTCCCCAGTGACTACAGCAGAGCCCAGATGACTATCTCAGAGGCCACATCTACCTAACTGTAGGTGAGATGAATGCCAGCCCTTATGACCCATCCCGGGCCATGTGGTAGAGCAGGATGGTTTGGGCAGGCCCTTTTGCCTGCAGAGCGACCTCTCAGATAACACTTTGCCATTGTTGCCTCTTGATGCTGCTCTGACTGTAAGAATGAATCACCTGTACACGCTATTTCACATTAACCCAGGACTTTCTCCCCTTCATACATCAGTTTCCCTGTGGTGCCCAGTTCAGGGTGTTCCAGGTACAGCAATCACAATTTGTTGTTTGGTCTTCCCTTCTCCTTCAGAACAGTAATTTTTTTTTTTCCATTGATAATTTCACTTGGTACTATCAGGAGGAAGGAATTTCTTGCTATGATAGAAATAACCCATCAACATACCAGTCCTAGAAAATGATGCAACCTACTGAATAGTCAGAGATTGCAAATATTTGAAATTTTAAAATTAGGATTATGAAAAATCTGAGGCTGGATGATGAAAAAGGCTACCTTGGCTTTTGATTCAACAGAACAATAATTCCAGTTTCCTTCAAAAGTACACTCAAACCTGAGCAAGGTCAGGTCTTTGGAATTACTGCACCAAGTATTTATTCCTCCTAAGTGTTGTTTTTCTCTTTATTATGATGTAATATCTTTAATGGGGCTGGATAAGGAATATCCTTCCATTCTCAGTTCTCACCTCAGCATTCAACACAAAGACATCTATCAAGAGACCACTCTTATAGGACCTCTTGTAAAAACCTTCCTGTATCTCATACTGGCTCAAGTTCTGAGCTTCCTTTTCAGGAAAGGGGAGAAATTCAGCAAATTTCTTGCACCAGGGAAGATGAGTCACATTTCTGGGGAAAAAGAGGTCCTGTTTGAGGCCACGTTTCCAAATGCTAGCTTGGCAGCTTGAAAGTCATCCTTCCCAATCTTACATGATATAAAGACCTTAGCTAGATTCTCGTTCCCTGGAAGATACGGTTCACTTCATGCCGACCATTAACAGGTGTCAGATCAGCTCATATATTGACATCCAGGCTGTAAACATCTACTGATGGCCAAGAAACAAACATGACAATTATTAAGTCTTCTGTGCAGAGGGAGAGCTGTCAAACCTAGTCTGACTCTATCCTCATCGCTGCTTTGATGCTCTTTGCCAGAAGAGCAAATCAATAGAAAATCAAGAATTTCTCTTGCTTTGTAGGTTCGACTCATCCATCCTTTTCCTCATCTGTGATACTGCCAGTGACAGGTATGCATTTTGTTAACTGGACTCAAGTTTCACCCCATCCCCCAGAGCGGTTACTTTGCCTTTCAATTTGCTGTTCTACCAAAGAGATCCATCTCTGTTATGAGAGCTAATAAAAATACTGCAAGACACCCCTGTATTGGGTGAGAAGTCAGTAAAGAAAATTTAAATAGAGACTGTTTAAGCATTTAAGGTTTTTAGAAAGAGGTTTTCAAAGACTCATAAGGGATGTAAACAAAAATAGATCAATCAAAAGTCTAGTTTTTAAATGAAGCGATTTTCAGATTCTTTCTCTGAGACTTTCTGTGAATTCAGTGAATAACTTCAACTGGAAAAAATAGGAAAAAATTAAGTATTTAAATTATGTGTATCTTTCACATTTTCAAAGGTGTGAAAAAAAGGATGGGCAAATAAAATATTTTCTCACAGCTGAACTGATGCATTTAGATCAGTCTGAAGAGATTTTCTTCCTTCTCTTCCCCATCTTCCATTCAACCACTAGCTGCTAAAATGGAAATCATCTCTTACTGTGCATATGCTCAAGATTTTGTACAAGGACTCTTGATTCCTGCTGGAGTCTGCTGACAACTGCAGCACACATTGTAATAAGGAGGAATAATGGAGTGAGATAAATAAAGGGAAGGACGAGTATTGCAGTATGCCAGAGACCACAGCATCAGTAGGGACAAGACAAGCCCCTATCCCAAGTCTTGCCTGTTTCTTCCAGTTGGAGTAATTGCAATAATAACAGATAAACCCAGGTGCTAACTGTGATGATTTTCTATTTTAACAGCTATCTTTTTTGTTCTGCTTATCATTCCCGCTGTCTTTTTATGACTCACCAAGCAGAGAACACAGTAAGTAGAAAGGAATCAGAAAAATGTGAAATCTGAAAAAAAAAAAAAGGAAGATCAACTGGATCAGCCATCTCACTATTGCACTGCTTAGACTTCTGAATACCTTCTTGGGTATTAAATGAATGACCCTGGATTTTGGGTTGTCTGATTGAGCTACTGGCACAAGAAAAGGAAGAATTGAAATCAAATCTTTTGAAATCAAAATAATTCAAACCTTTTGAAATCAAAGAGCACGCTTTGTCCCAGCCATTGTGGAGCTGAGAATGACAGTTCAAATAACAGGTGGAAAATAAATCCCATGGGGAAATTAAGGTTAATTATGCAAATATGTTGGTTTCAGATAGATTACACGAGCAGTCTTTTTCTCTCTCGCTAACCTATGGGAAGTCTGGTGGAGCATCTGCCACCACGACCACGTAATTTTTCTTCCTTCATCCCCCTCATTTCTCAGTCATGTCACGACAACTTTGTAATTCAGACTTATTTTAGTCTGGCCTCCTCACTCTTTCTGTTACTACAATGAGATGCACAAAGGCTGTTCCTGTTCACAGGCTCTCCAGCCTAGTTAATCCAAGATGTCCCTATTTGACACTTGGGAGTTCCTCTTTTCTCCTTTCTCTTTGCTAATCCTCATCCCAGTTTCTCTTCCTTTTTCCTTACTAATTACTGATGGGCTCTGGTTCTCTGCTGAATGAGGATTTTTCTTGAAAAGGAGGAGAGGAGGACCTTGTGAAACCACATCAGCAGGGCTTTTTTTGCCAGTTCACAATAGCATAAAACCATAGAAAGTGTGGACAATGTTTTGAAACATGTTTTAGTGAAGATGGTCAACCGTGATGCAGATTGCCTGGGCCATTGTGGGATTTCTGAGAATATAATAGGTGAAAAATTGTCAAGAATGATCTACGCTTCACTGTCGCTGTGGTGGAACAAGTGATGAAATAGCCAATACCAGATGAAATAGTAACTGAGAACCTAAGTGGTATCTTCTGCAAAAAAGACTATGTGGTTTCTCATAGTAAATATAGAAGAAGCCATAGAAAACCTGCCTCTTCCCAGTTGTAGTAAAGTATTTTTCCTGCTGTAGGGAAGACTTCTCAGGGAATTGTGGTGTTTAGATCCAAACTCATGAAATCAATGCCTTGCCACAGAAAAAAAAACAGATTGCACCAGCAACTCCAAGACCAGCCGTGGCAAATGAGGAGGAAGCCTGGACACTCAAAACCAATGTGTGAAGGAGGCAGAAAGTATTATGGTTTAATTCTGATGGGGACAGAGTGACTTCCCACCTACAGAGTCCAGGGGAGGGAGGGAAGCCCATCATTGATAGATGGGGTAAGAGTCCTGCCTGGAACTGCTTCCCAGAAACACTTTTCCTCCTCCTGCCATATAGCAGATTGTCATAGTTTAGTCCTGCTTGGGAGCAAGCTACACAGTCTCTCTCTCACTCCCCCCGCCCTCTGAGGGAACAGGGTGAGATAATATAAGAAAAAAAGGCTCAGTGTTTGAGATAAGGACAGGGAGAGATCATTGAAGTTACCATTATGGGCTTGGGGAAAACTACTTGCTTATTATTAAAAGCAAAGCAAGATAATGAGGAAGAGAACGAAAACAACTTACTTCCACCCCTCCCTCTTCCCAGGCTTAACTTCATTTCAATTATCTCTACCTCTTTCCTGCTCCGAGCGGCACAGGGAGGGAATAGAGAACAGGGCTTACGGTTAGCTCATCACATGTCGCTTTGCGCCGCTCCTTCCTCCTTGGGGGAGGAACTCCTCACATTCCTCCCCTGCTCCAGTGTGGGGTCCCTCCCACGGGCCACAGTCCTTCGTGAAACTGCTCTGGAGTGGGTCGTTTTCCCACGGGATGCAGTCCCTCCAGAACAGCTGCCCCAGCGGGCCCTCCACGGGCCACAGCCAAGTTCACCGGACAAAGGGGAAACAACTTCTAGCAGCTTCTTGCTGCTACAAGCAGCAGTAGCCCCCCCTCACTAAACAAAACCAGCACACAGATGTATGGCTGATATAACAGCAGCCTCTCCGAAGTGACCAGACGTACATATGGACTGCCCAAGCGGTCATACTCTGCTCCTCCTCACACTGCTGCTCTTGGAAAGGGAAATTAAACCCATTTACCCTCTGTACATAAACTGAAGATCTTACTAGACTCCCTTGTGGTTCAGCATACACATGCATTCGTCATTGCCCGCCTCTTCCCAATTATTTTGGACTAGCTCCTTCCACAACAGTTACTACAGTATTCCTCGATCTCAGAGAAGGATGCTGCAGATTGTGGCAGCTGATTAATTTGACAGCTCCTTTCGTAGCTGCAGAGCACCAAAGAACCTAGTGCAAAAGCATTTGAGGACAGACTCAAGCATACACAATACTCGACATGTATTATATTACTGGGAATTTGTGAAGTTTGAATAGTCTTCTGCCACTTTTTAGCCACGTTCGGCCTGGTAGGATGGGGTTCATCTGACAAAATCCAACCATCTATGTCTGATAATAGGAAGGAACAAGTCCTTTAGAAAACACTTCATCTCAGCCTATTGCCTATATATACACGTATATGTGCATATTTATTTATTTATGCCACATATATCTCTCTACAGGCCAAGTGACTCATGGTCTAAAGGCACCTGTTTCTCTGCGTTGACTCTAAATGATGCCCAGATTGACCAGATTAGCTACAGATGCTTACATGTCACATGTCAAAAGCAAAATGGGATTAATCTCTTCCTTATAATGCAGGAGGCATGAGAGCTTAGTGTAGTTTTCTATTTTGTGATAGGGTGTATGTGTCATTGATTTACTGGTTTGTATTCCTGTCGAGTTATTCTCACTCCGTAGCCTTGATATTTATATTTTCCAGCGGCTCTTTTATTCCTGTTGGAATATGACTTATTTGTACTACATTTCTGTATAAAAATGGATATGTAACAGTCTATTACATGCTATTATTTTGTATTGGAGTAAACAACAATCTGTATTTATGCAATAGATGATAGATTTTCACACTTGTCAGCTGCTCTGAAGGCTGCAAGCAGTGGTACTAAGCTCTTCTGCTTCATTCAGTCGATGCACGTTACTTATTGCTAACATACCTCTGTTAAGTGCTGCAGTTAGGCTGGCATGGCTTCTCCTGCTCAGGGTATTTCACTGGAGAAGGCTAAGATTTCATCTGCTCCTAGCATTCACATTTTTTTATGCAGGTAACAAGAGCAGAGTTGTATGTCTCCTACTGCTCCAGTGGTTTTTCCGCCTTTCCCTCGCCAGCTCGGCTCAGGGGCTCTCTCTCCACTTTTTTTCTTTTTTTTTTGGAAATTAAGGGAGACACACTGCTGGTAAGGGAGCTGTGAGGAATAGTGGGTTACAGACTGGACAACTATTATGTGGTTTAATTTTCCTAGTGTCATGCTCCGATTTCGGGTGGGAGGAAGGCCCCCTTGCGTTCTAGCCGACCTCAGACGAGTCTGGGAGGCTAGGGGCGGCTAGACCAACCTCACACACACTGGAGCGTGGTTTTGTTCGTATTTCTCGGGAACAGAATTAAGACTCAAAATGGAGTCAAGCGCCAGGTAACTTTATTAACCCGACAAGAAGTTCGCAAATGCAAGAGAAAGGAGAGAAAGAAAGGAAAGAGGGAAAAGAGTTTCAGTTGCAATAGCTACCACCATGGAGCTGCGGCGTCCCGGCAGTCCAGTTGACTCGGTGGGGGAAACGTTCCGTCCAATGTTGGTCATTTCTGTCCTTTTATCGTTCGTCTTATCCACGTCACATATTCCAAGAGCGGGTTTGCTTGGCCGCACCCGTCACCTGGCGGTGATACGCATGCCCAATACCGTCTCTGGGCCCCTCTGTTTTTCTGGCCTGGGTCTGGGCGCATACGTAGGGGTAAGGCTAAATTTTGCAGAATCAGCTCTGCATTCAGGTTTGTGGGAAAATAGGAGGAAAAAACAGGAAGCTTCAAGCCCTGTGGCTTGACTGGCTTGCAAGATAAGGGAATCATCTTGCAGGAAAAAACAGGAAGACTCCAGTCCTATGGTTTGACTGATGTACCATTGTTTAGGTGATGGTTTGACGCTTCGACAATGTTGAGACAAACATTCGACACAGTCTCTCACACCTAGCTATTAATATCTACATAAAGAGTCTGAACTCAGGTTGTCTGCAGCACAGGAGCTGTGTATGTACTCTATCAGGAAGCTATAACTCTCAGTTGCGCTGGACTTCACCTCTCAGTAGGGCTTGTTTGCCCTCTGGGGAAATGTTTGTATCTGAGGCTTCATCCTTCAACACAACACGCAGAGAGCACATGGAAACCAGTAGGACCCATCCTGGAAGCAAAACACCACCACTGGAAGAGGCTGTGGCCCAAGCGATGCCGTCACTGTTGTGCTTTCTCCATGGCTGCTCTCACTTGTTTCACATGAGATGTGGTGGTGGACATTTTTATTTTGTAGACTTTGATTTTCTCAGCATGGAACAACTAATAAACTATAACAATAAATTGTTCTGCATGTTTGAAAGGCTTGGACTTCTTGTTATTGATCTAAACTTTGAAAATACAAGATATATTTTCTGTTACCCTCTCATTTTAACAAAAGCTGTGACAACTCAGCAACGTGTTGCAGGAAGGTTTATTCTAGAGACCTGTGCTAAAGCTCACATCACACATGTACTATCACACCTAACAGGAGAAGACTAAAAATGATCATCTCTGGTAATGATGTCTCCAAAATAGATAATGGAAGCAATTAATACATTTGTACAGTCTAAGGGCAGTGGAGCTCCCTTAACCCTAAGCCTCCCCAAGAGGTGGAAATACACATACTCCTGTACCATGGCCAGGAACCCAGGTATGAGAAAATGTGTTTTTCCAGAAGTCTGCAGTGTACGAGTCAACCTGCATGTTGCAATGCACCATCATTTGTGCCTTCATGTAGGTGTCTCCATGTGAGCTGATCCCATCACTGTGGCAATAAGAGGCTCTAGAGAGACTCAGCTATCAAATGCAGGTGTCCATCCAGGTTGAACAGTTGTCCAGGCCCCATGGACAGCATCGACTAGATCTCCATTGACTCTACTGGGAGTTTAGACAGCAGCTCACGTGGAAGCTCCTACAGATTGATCTGATTGCCTAAAGCTATGTATCTGCCATGATCTGAGATACCCAGGGGTGTCAGAGACATCTACGCAGGGCTGGAAGCTACAACATGGGACCTATGGGAGGCCTGTCCTCCTCTGCACTGCTAGATGGAAGCCAAGCAGCACGATTGTTTGTACCCAGCTGCAGAATTACCCCCATGTGTAAACACCTACTATGAGATGTCCCAATAAGCAAGCCAGATCACAGCTCCAGAAGTCACCAAGACTCACAGAATCTGTCGCTAACCTCTATAAATGCATCGCTGAAGAAACCTAATAAAAATATTTCCTGCAACCCTAAAACAAAATAATTTCTTAAGTTTAAAATTACGCATGTTTTGGTTTTTTTTTTAGTTGCAATCACAAATAAAAAGATCTTATGCACAGGTACTGTTCAGTGGCCAAAAATGGCCGGTGTCTCAGACAATTGAAATGGTAGATACAAGGCAAGGCTGAGAAGGAGGCAGTGAAACAGTACAGATCTTCCTCTCAGTGCCAGCCTTAACACTGCAGGTACCTACACATTTTCTAGATTAATTTTTTTCTGTCAGAATAACAGCGTGGCAGGGCAAGTATGTGCTCGCCTGGGGAGTACAAACACATGTGAGCAAAAGCTTCAGGACTCCAGCAAGCACCAGCTCCACCAGTCATTTCCAGGTCTCTAATTCTCTGATTATTTTATCCTCCAGTCTTTCTGCAGAAGAAATTCAGGGGAGATATCCCCTAACTAGATTTCATTTTTAAAGCTGCAGGGCAGAGTGGTGTTTCTCCAGGGCTTGGGCTCTGGCAGTGCTGCTGTATGAATGGTTTTGGGCCTTTTGCAAGAAATGAAACTGGGTCTTCTACTCCGCCAACAGCCTCCACCTCCTCCCGTCTTCCTAACACAGCCCCTTCAACCACCTGAGGTACCAGCTGCATCCACAGGCTCCCCAGCAACACTGAAGGCTCCCAGAGCAATGCCGAGAGCCCGGTGATCCCCAGAGAGGGTCCCAGGGAGATGTCACCGTAGGTGTCCCCAGGAAACCTCCCACCTCCTGAGTGAAGGTGGTGACGGCACCGCTGCAAGCTGATGAGAAAGTTGATTTCACTCAGCAGGTCTGAAGCGGGAGGTGGGTATCAGAAACACCCTGCTTCAGCGTTTCCAGACCAAAATTGTCAGAAGTTCCATTTCAAGGGGAATTTGGAAACTCTTGGGGTTTTGTTCTGATTCAGACTGAAACCACATTTTGAAATGACAGAATTTCCTGTGCACAAGTAGTCCTGTTTTCCAGCTTGTTCTGCTCGAAACCAAAGGTTTCTCTCTCCTCATTTTTAGTGTTTTCACGCTGCTCAGACTCCCTCAGTCCTTTCTGAAGTTCTAATTTAGGGCAGAGTAAGAGGAAAATAACAGAACTGAAGGTCTTTACACTCTCCTTTTAGGCCTTAACTTACAGTGCACAGTAAAATGAAGATAATTCTATCTTCATTTTATGGATTGGAAACGGTGGCATGGAGGTGACTTTGTAAACCAGTCTCAGTTCCAGTCCAGAGCTCTGAACGTTCAGAGTAAGACCTCGCAGCCCCAGGACTAAATTACTGTTTACCAATTTGTTAAAACAAGTCTTCATCTACTGAATGAAGAAAATGTGAGGAGGTTACTCGGAAGTTGCTCAAGAAGTTGCTGACTGTGGTTTTAGCCCTTTGATTCAAGAAAGGGCACTAAGACTAGACAGAAGATGCTGCAGAGATGCAAAGCTCCATGATTCATTGTTCCTCCATGTAACTGGCCAACAATAATATTTCACATATTTGGATGAAGAATCAAGGGGGAGATTTGTTTTTCAAGTCTCCAGGCTTTCCAGCTTATTTGTTGACCTTGAAACGACAATGCATAACATGTGAAAATAGAGATGGTGTTTGTTTTTCAATAAACTGAACATTCCTCTCTTCTAATAGCTCCCGGCAAAGCAGTTAGGTTAATGGAAATTATTTTTTTTTCCCTTTTTGTAGATCCACATTTAACTGAAGACAGGAAATTTCCAGTGGGACCTCCTGCGAGACTCAAGAAGGACCCTCGTGGCTTTGAACCCCATTTCCCAGGAAAAAGCCTGTCCCTGCAAGGTGGGATTAAGAGATGTGTACTTCTCCTGGTCAACCAGGTAGGAGATCAGCCACAAACAGCACGTATTTCACACAGAACCATGCACAGTGCATTTGCTGCCAGTTTGGTGTGTCTGACCCAGCAGATGGAGATGGCAAAGCCCCAGCAAGATGCTCCCAGCCTGCCTTCCCAATGTGGCAGCCAGGGACACTCCTGGAGAGCTTTACAAATAACCATATTGTATTTACTCTTGCGAAATGTTATAGCTGCTCAAAATCTGGAGGCATCAAAGGAGTTTTGCCCAGCTGCTGTCTCAAGCAGAGGCCAGATGATGCCACTCTTGATTTTCCCGTTTCCTTCTTTTTTGGAACAGGATGTGACAACATGTTCAGTTCAAAGACATTGGTTTAGCTCCCAGCATCCCCTTACAGCTCCTGGGCGAAATCATTTTTCCTTTGTGTCTAAAATCCCCAGCCACCCACTAGTGCCCAGAGTTCTTCCTAAAGATGGTCGGACACAGCAAACTTAAATTACCTTCCCATCTCAGTGCAGCTGTATCTTCCCAGTGGATAGAGAAGTTTCCCACCCCACCAGGGGCACAGACACGACACATGGGCTGGCTATGGACTCACCAAAGGGCTGTATTCCTGTTCCCTGTTCATATTCAGGAGCAGTAGAAACCACAGTAAATCACAGATGAAAGTTGGCTGGGAGGATGCTCCTGGGGCTGGGCCAGCACTCTGGTAAGCTCCAAGCCAGGGTGCTGTGTGAAGCACCCCTGATATCTGCTGGAAGGCAGCCTCCAAGCTGATTAATTTTTTTTTTTCTTTCCTATGTATTTACATACTTGCTGTGGAGGGAGGGCATTTCTGGGTACTGCCAGGGGAAAAGGTCCTGGGCAGAGGCCGGGGAGCTGATTCAGGGCTGACTCACGGGGGCTGTCAGGGAGTGAGGGATTCCAGCAGAGCCTGGAAAGCACAGGCTGTGGGGCATGGGACGGGCAGTGGTGAGGATGAGTGTGGTTTCAAGCCCCAGCAGGTGTGAGGAGATGGTTGAGTGAGTCAGAGGAAGCCCCATGAGCAACCCCAGAGGTGTCTGCAGAGGTCCCTCAACCTAAAATATCACTGATGGTTTCACACCATCGGTGGTCTGTGTCAGCATTTGAACTGAGGAGCAAAAATCTGTCGGGGCAGGGGACCTGGGACCACAAGGGGTTATCCAGTAAAGGGAGATCTGAGTAATGTTCCTACCTTGTCCTCCTAAAAATCAAAATATTCTCCTACCTCACTGAGCAACACAGCTGGCATAAAAGAGTGTGATTGCTGCTCTCACTGTGGTAACTGGAGACAACAGGAGCAGAAGTCCATGATGCCATCGGGCACTGCCCTGTGGTCTGCAGTGGGATCTGGTGGCCTGGAGATGCCACTGGAGATGCCCTTGGGGAACCTGCTTGACCTCTGGCTGCTGGCCCACATGGGTATAAGTTTCCCCAGATCCTGTGGCAGATTGGCCAGCCCCACTGGATGTATTGCATACATTAGGGCATCTGAAGTGGCTCAGGATACCTCTCTTTATGAAGCTGAGCCACACTTTGGATGTCTGCTGGCTGCAGTCAGAGCTCACACATCCAGCACACGTGGAAACACCTGCATGTAGGTGTCTGACTCTGCACCTGAACCCCACCTCATGTTTCCATGCAGCCTCCAAGGAGGTTTGTCCTGGCTGAGAGATGAGACCCAGTAGGCTGACGAACAGCTCCTGAGCTGAGAAGTTCAAGCTCAAACTGGTATCTCTGTAAGTGAGACAGTTTGTATGGGCTGTTTGCACCATGATCCATTTTGTTCATGCACATTCGTATGAAAAGTATCTGGAATCTGATGGTGACACTTCTGTAGGTGTTACGGCATCTTCAGATTGGCTTTGGACAACCTACCTCCTGCAGGGATGGTGTAGGTACTTGGGCATTACTTGTAGTGGAAATTTCATTGGAAAGCAAATTCTGGTTTGCATGTAAGGCGACACTACAATCCAGCACTGGAGCAAATAATTTATATTGTAAACTACTCAGAAACTAAATTATATGGCATACATTGATCTTTTACACCCATCAAATACATTTCACAAAATCAGTTATACATAAATCTGCAGAAAAGGTTCAGAAGTAGAGCAGAGAAGGAAATTATCTGACAAGTGTATCACAGAAATTTGACTGGTCAAAGTTTGCAGATGGGAGGGATGCACTTCACTCGTAAGAGAGAAGCAACAATATACTTTACTGATGTAAAACAGTGATTTAAGAACATTTGATAGTAAATGACAAATGTGACAGTGACTCAACAAAATTTGATGGCAAGGTACACTGGATTATTTACTACAGAGAGGACAGGGACAGACGAAACTGTCAGGGAGACCCTCCCGTTGAGACATGAGATTCAAAAAGGACCCCCTTGCTTTCTAAACTCCTTCTCAGAGAGGAGTCTAGGTGCAGCTGGATCCAATCCTAGTCCCAGGCTTGACCAACAGTTTATGTCTAAACTGGCTATGTGCACAGCCAATCCTTTATATCACTTAGCTAAGATTTCTAAGTTTAGCATGCTATTAGTCACTTACTGAGAAGCTGTTGCAGCAAGGAATATCTCAACCTCAAGGAGTAACCTTGAAAGGTGTCCCTACCCAAGGGGACATCCCGGTGTGCAGCCCACTGCTGTGCAGGAGAGCTCAAAGGGATCTTGGGCTGCTCACTGTTTATGGAGTGACATACTTGTACATCAACTATGGATGTTAGTTTCTTCCAGATTTGGCTTGAGTTGGACATTAACCAGCTCTGTGGTTAGCGGGGCGCATCGCCATCCCTTGGCTGTTGTGTTGTTATCTGTTTCCCCCAAATCCTCTCTGAGTCAGACATTGCCACTGTCGTCAGGACCAGACACATCTATCACTGATGGGTATCACTGATGGGTACCGGAAAAGTGGTCAGGTCAGGGGCGGGGAGCACACCGTCACACTGTATATCTGATCCCTGAGCCTGGTTATCTGGTACCTCATCTCCTGCTCTAAAGGTGCATGGTTCAAAAGCAAGCAAACAAAAACCTGCTAGTAAATTTACATAAGCACGGTTTTCATGTAAGTTACGGGAGGAGAGCCTAGTGATTAACGTAGGTTATTTCCTTCCTTCTCCTTGTTTTACCTGTCTACAGACTTCAGGAGAGCTGGGATGTTCCTCTGTGCTTAGCTGTCTTCCTCCTTTCCACCTTCCTCTCTCCCTTTATCCTTTGCTGTGGTCGTTGGCTCTGTTGGTCAGAATGTATTTGTAGGATAATCCCTACAGACTCTCAGCAGTTGTTGCGCTCCTTGCTTTCCTGGTCCCAGGATGAATAACAGAATCACTGAATCATTAAGGTTGGGAGGGATCTCTCAAGGTCCTCTAGTCCAGGCCCCTGCTCAAGCAGGATTAGGTAGAGCAGGTTGTCCAGGACTGTAGCCAGCTGGGTTTTGAGTATCTCCAGGGATGGAGACTCCACAACCTTTCTGGGCAACCTGAGCCACCCTAGACCCACATCTTTCCTGAGGAGGTGAGGGACAAGTCAGCAACGCATTATCAGTGATCTCTAATGCGAAGAGGAAAGAACTACGATCTGTATACAGGCATGGAGAAAAAGGGAAGAAAAAGCAAAGCCCTTCTAGTTATCCAACCTGCCCCTCTGGAGTGGCCAGGGCAAGGACTCCGAGAGCTCCCTCCAAGGGTGGGCAGCAAAGCAAACCAGCTGGAGGCTCTGCTGACCTCTTTGTCCCTTTTATCAGAGAAGGTGCTCAGAGAGACAGAGCTGGAAAACTACTAGCGAAGGAAGCAAGAATGCTGCACAGGACATGTGGCGATGCTGCTAGTGGCAAAGGCTCCTGAGCTTTTTACACCTGGGATGTGAAGTGGGGCTTATTCCCGAGGACAGGCGCTGTCAAACAGAGAAACCTGGTTCCTCCCATAGAGCTGGGTCAACACATCCTCCAGCTCCCCCAGTGTGAGGAGCTGGACCTCATTCTTGTCGTTCTCAGCAATGACCCCCCAAGCTTTCCTGTGATTGGTGTCCACCTCGCAGCAGGCACTCGACCAGATGTAGCTGGGTTTATTAACCCTCCCCTTGGCGATATAGTTGTTCCCAGGCACGGCACCCACAACAACATACGTGGTGTTACAGCCCTTGGTCCTCCTGATCATCGTTTGCTGCTCGTAGTTGTTCCAGGCACCGCCGTTGAGTTTCTCATCCTGGGGCACTATGTTGGTGAGGGTGAAGGTAGCCGTCCTGCTGCTGGAGTCGGAGTGATGGCTGCTGGGGTTCAAATGGCCGCGGTTCAAACCTGTCAGGTTCTTGTAGTCTTGGAGGATAGCCTGGCTCTTGCTGAGTTGCTCTGAGCTGACGCTGAAATAATTTAAGAGGGTCCACTCTTTTTCCATAGTTTTGGGGTAAGTTGGACCCATCAGCTTGACAGGTAAAGAAGAGGAAAAGGTGTTAGTACTGGGGATGGGAGTAATGGAGCGGGTTTCCCTGGAGCAGAAATCTCTGAGTGCCGAGCATCCATTTTTTTGTCTTCTCAGTATATGAAAATGCATGAATCAGAGAGAAATCATAGAGCTGCCCCTCCTAGACTAAGAGATTTTTTTTTTTTAAAGTAAAAAAGCTCCCAATTTGACTGCTCTCGATTTGACTTGTGACCTTTGAAATCCAGCCGGCAGCCTGAGATGGGAGTGTGGGTGGACGCATGAGATAATGAGCATTTTCCACTCCCAGGTTTGAAAGGTGACTTGGGCGAGACATCTCTCCTGCTACATCTGGTTCTCTTTCCTCCCTTCTCCACATCCCACATCTGCCCAGGGCTCTCCCCAGTTCCTCCCACTCCCATTAATCACACCCAACCTTCATCACCTGCATCTAATCACACCATCATCAGCCCTGGCCTTTGCTCCGTTCAGCCCCGTTTCCACAAGAGTGCTCTCGGTCTCTATGAAAGGTTTTCATGACTTTTTAAAATCCAATCTGTCAACATCCTAGTGTTTTAGGAGCTCAGGGAAAACAAGCACATAGATATCATCTTTGAAGGTTCAATATCTTAGGGCATGCTTGAAGGTGAACAGGATGGGAAGAGGATGAGCACAAGAGCCATTGAGCCCAAAGGATTACCAGGAGGAGATGAGGATGACTCAGTCCCTTCTGCTCTTCTCCTGCTTTGCCACTCGCTCGGGAAGAAGTATGTGTGGTTGCTGCAGGTGTATCACACTCCTGAAACACCAGTGTTTGCCTCCTCTAACCTCATACACAGGGAGATGTGTTGGGAAACTGATCCTAGAGGTGAGGTTTCCCTGGGAGTTCATTGTGAGGATGAAGCTCTTTTGCTTGGCAAGCAAAAACACCTCAATCCAAGTGGGATCTGCTACTGCAGTGCTAATAATGTCTCAGAGCTGACCTGTGCCAGGGGGCACAGATGTGTTCCTTCTGCAGCATCACTGAAAATAAGTTAGAAATTGTCAGCCTCTTAAAGGAGCTCATGATCCTCAAGAGACCTGGGAAACCTAAATACGGCAAAAAGACCTCTGAAGAAAGTTAGGAAAACCACAGATTTGGCAGATATCCTGGGTCTATGATCCAGGAGGAAAAGAGAGAAGTTTTTATCCCCTCTAGATGTTGAAGCTGCGGTGGTGCAACACCAAATTAATTGCTTGAGTTCCTATGAGTAACAAGTGCCAGTGCTTTTTTGCATAACTATAACATCTTTCTTTTCATATTTAGGGAAACATATTTAGCCTTCCTCTGGAACAGGGCATATGGCCGCCTTCTGTGGCTCATTTTCACCTAAATTCCCTACTGCTACTGTGTCCCTAGCAAGGACCTGAATTTCCTTTTCTTCTGTTCTGTAATTTGCTTGGACATTTTTACTGAAGGTCTAAAGTTTGTCAGAAGGACATTTGGGAGGGCTCTGTAGTTTGCAGAGATCTGTGTGTCTGGTGGATCATTCTTGAACCATGCCTGAGGCAATGGTGGTAAGGGGCAACTGCAGGTGGATGGAGATCATGCACTTCTGACTTAACTGATACTGATCCTACTCACTTTTCACTGCCTGAAATATCACTCAATAAATTTACCATGTTGATCCAACCCTCTCATCGCTGAGTGCCTGTACCTTGACTTTTTCACTGGGTCATCTCACCCAGTTCTGAGTTTCTCCGCACTTCTCTCACACCATTTACAAAGTCAATATGGGAGCAGATAAGTGATGTCAGGAATGCAAAACAGCTCAGGGTGGGTGAAGTGGCGATCAGAGCCCAGCACAGTTGGTCCCTCAAATTTAGCTGCTGTTGGATGTCTTTTCTTTATCATTTGGTCCCCCACCACAGCATGGGACAGGGAGGAAGGTTATTTGACCTAACGTAATGTAAATTAATGTAATGTAATGTAATTTAATATAATTTGACTTAATATTCCTGTAAGGTCAATGAGGAAAAATGGGCACTTTTAGGATATGACTCATCTCATCCTCCTACTGATGTCTCAAACACATCAGAGGAATCATGTGGTGAAGGTGGTTGAAGTTAGATGAGATGGATCTCATCCAGTGGGTCCATTTGCATGTGTGTGTAGGTGGCAGGAAAAAAAAGCGTTTGGTTAAATGCTGCAGTTCATCTTTTAATGACTGGAGGGTGACACACTGTAAGAGGACACTTACCTGGGGCTCAACCAGCCACGTTTTAGGTCTTTTGCCAGATCCAGGCTGGTAGAGGTAAGCAGAATACACGGGAATACGCATCTTCCTGTTGTACAGGGTGGCAAAGTAATACTGGTTGTTGTAACGCTGGCAGATCCAGGCTGGGCTCTCCGGCTCCAGAGCTTCATTTGGGGGGGTTTCCCGGAAGAAAAACTGAGGGCATGAACTTTCAAAGGATGTCACCACCTCGCTGCGCCCCAGCCAGAGGCAGCTCGCCCAGACCTGCAGCAACAGCAGCAACAGCATCGCGGGGAGGATTTCAAGTGAAGGGCTCTTGCTCACCTGGAGGGCAAATGCAGAGAGACATTCAACTTGGAGAAAGCTTATCATGGCCTGGAGTAATTTTTGTGTCTGTGGGACACGGCTGTCAGAGGAGGGGACTATGAGAGACCAAGGAGGGAACAACATCTGTCCTCCTGGCTATGGAAAAATCAACGGGAAATAAGAGTGAAAACTAAAATAGGTTTTAGGTGCCTAGATGAAGCAGCAGTGGGAGAATTTAGCCCATCTAATCAGCTCACACAGCAGTTTTCTTGGAACTGAGGCATGATGCTGGGACAAGGCCACCTTTTCCAGCCCACCTGTGTTGGCCAAGACCTCAGCTTCTGCATTGGCTCTGAAGATAAAAGCCTGAAGCAGCCCAGGGGCTGGGAGCCCCTATTTCAGAATACGATCTCCCTCCCTTCTGCTCTGAGGACCTCCCCACAGCAGAAGACCTGCAGTTGGGCACATACTCTGCCCAGCCACCTGCAATGCTGAGCTGGGCTTTAGTCTCGTGGGGAATTTGGAAGGGAAATAACAGTGATGCTGTGCTTCCTACATGTCTCTGGCACCATCCAAGTTCAGACAAACATGCAGCTCTTCCATAACACCTCTGTGCTCGCAGCAAGATTAATCTCCTGTAAAGTTAGGTCAGATGTTTACCCAAGTGGTCCAGCTTGAGGTCCTGGCTCCCAGACAGCTGACACTGGAAATGTGTGTCCTTCTGCTCAGCTTGCATTTCCGAGTTGTCCAAGCCCAGAAAATGAACATACAGACAGAGAAGGGGCCAAGCAGATGGTAGCAGCAAGCACAAAAGATGACAACTCTATCTCATCAGCAGCCTGGCTGCTGCTGTAGCAATACAGGTACTGAGGGGGAGCTCAGGGTTCCTCCACATCTTCAGCTTTGCTGATTGTTTTTCCTATACGCTAAAAGGCACTGGTGCAGGAATTTCTGTTCCTTGAACACAAACAGGTCCTATTTTGTCTTTCTCGGGTGTTGACATGATTTTCAGCAGTCAGCAGGAGCTTTCTTTTTGGAAAAAACTGCTGAAAAATTCCCCGTGATGCTGGCAGCAATGCAGGGTACTTTATCTTCTTTCAGATGCACCACAGGCTTTGGGATAGCAGTGATATTTCCATTTTTATTGCTAGCCATTTGACAGAGCGGTTTAAAAATAATTAGCATTTTAAATAAGGCAAGCAGGATAAGCAGCTAAAAGGATTAATGGGAGAGAAAGCTGCCATGGCCTCTAAAACACAAACCCCACCTTTGGCTGGGGAAGTGTCAGAGCTGAGGATTACCAAAGACTTGAAACCTTGAAAAAAAAAAACTTGAAACCCAGCTCAGGCAGAAAAGATACTGAAAAGTCCTTCTTTTGCACCACCCCCTCCACAAGCTTAAAGCATATCTAACAAACTTAATATCAGATATAGAGAAACCAACCTACCGTGTGAAAGAGCGGCACATAAATATTTTTTTATGCACAGGACTCTGCTCACAGCCCCCAAAGTCTTAGAGGACTTTCAGATGCTTCTGCCACAGTCCGAGACTGGCTGTGACCTTAGGGCGGTTTATATATGATCTCCAGGAAGGCAGAGTTGTTAGATTTCTCAAGGTTTTTAGAATAAGTTTGTCCAGGGGTGGAGCCAGGACCTGTATTTTTCCAAAGGTCTTTTGCAAGGTCATGGGTGGAGTTATGGTACCCGGTAAGCTCCCCCCTCCTCTTATTCAACAGTTTGATGTGAATTTTCCAGGTGACTTGGCAACTGAAACTTAATTAGGCAAGGTGTTTTATGGCATTTCTGATAACCTTGAATCAAATCTTCCCCACAGCTGTGAGCAAAACTCTGCTAGTGGGCCAAAATAAGACCTTGAATCTACCCTTTTCCAACGTTGCACATGGAAGAGGCTACAAACCTAACCCCCATCTGCTTGGTGCATGCTGTAATCGACAGGCAGTAATTCGTAAGTAATTCATTGCAGGTCAGAGGGGACCCTGCACCCAGCATCTTCAGTGCATCTTGTACCACCTTTGTCAGACTCCTGTGCTGCAGACAGGACATTCAGGCACAACCTGATGCCTGGTGTTGACTCTTAGCTAGCCAAGACCTTGCTGGATCCTAGGGAATAATTAATTCTCAAAGAGATGGCCAAGACAGGTGGGAGAAATTGCAATCAAGATGAATAACTAAAAAAAAAAAAAAACAAGACAGAATCTGTTTTCCTACAGTTAGACCTCTTAGTTCACCATCAGGCACCTCCTTGTGCATTGGTTCCCAAAGCTTCCCGTGCTGATCGTTTCCCTGAAGCATTCTTGGCCAGCTCCAACATTTGGCTGGGGCAGCAGGTGAGCAGCAGTGACTGCAATGACTTCAAAGCATCCCACCAGGTTTTGGTGACTTTTCCAGATAGGTGACACATTGCCAGTGCTGACGAGGGCTTCAGATCTAATGAGATCTTGGGGATCAGCTTCTGGGAGTGCCAGTTCATACTGGGGTAGTTTACTTCCTTTGGGAATAGTGTTCCTCTTCCAAGTTTTGATCTGAGCATCGCCAAAAGTGAATTTTTTCCTGGACCCCACCTGATTTTATTATTTTCTCAAAAATCAGAGATTAGCTCATATGGTGACAATTTCCCAGGTTCTCCCAGTCCCTTCTGAGTCTAAGTGTCCCTCTCATATTCTCCAGATCTTTACTTTTCTATGCCTGAGTTTCTTTCCCAAGTCATTCCTTCTGTCCATGCCCTCCCTAATATAAAATGTTAAAGAGCTGCAAAGCACAGTGTATGCATAAACTCTGATTTTCTCCTTGGAGAAAGGATGTTTGAGCTCAGCAACGGCAGCCTACCCTTTGCCTGCTGTATTTATTCTGAAGACGAAGGAAATACTTTAAAATAAATATTGCAGCCAATGGTGAGAAAGGAGCAAGAACTCACCTTGAAGCAGAGTCTCAGAACAAGCAGCTGAGCCGTCGCTTCGCTCTTCCCGCTGGAGAAACGGTTGTCTGATCCCTCAGGAGTCCCACTGCAATATATACTTGGTTATAAATCTGCCTCTTTTCATAAAAGGAGGAGCTCCCAGAAAAGACAGAATTTCTGTTGTTATTCAGGGGAGAGTCGTTCATGCCTGCCCAGAAATGGGGACAATTGCTATTTGCTGTTTCCTCAGGATTTCTCTCAAGTTTGCTGACTTGCAGCATCACGTGTCAGAAGCAGATAACTCTGTCTGGTGATTTCCCTTTCCATTTCCTCATTCCCCGTGGGCCCCTGCCACTGCTGCTGCAGCACCTACATGCATTTCTGTTCCCGGCAGACCATCTCTGGTGGCATTAGACCAACGGGCCTGTCTCTGAGTACACACTGATGTTCATAGCCTGCTCTTCCGCGGCCTTTCAGAATATAATTGATACGGTCAGGCTACACATTTTCCCTTCCCTGATTGCAAAGGCTTTGTAACAGCACTTACTAAATGCCATCCTACAGATTCTGGGGACACACCTCGGTCTTTGCTTGCTGCTGTACAGCCACCGCTAAGCCCATGTTCAAACAGGGTCCCAATCTGCCCAGAAGGGAGGCTTGGTGAAGAGAGGGTTTTTCCCCTTAGAAGTGGATAAAACAGATTTGGGGGGATGCATGCAGAGATCAAGGTTTGGTAGTCTGCACTGTCTTGTCCCAACAAGAAGGGTTGGCTCCTATGGTCTCTCTAAGAACAGCTAGAGGAAAGATGCTTTGGTTTCCTACATTATTAGGGGGGTGGAAATGAGACTGAAGATTGTTAATAATTACGACCAAGAATCATCAGAAAGGGGTATGACAACACTCAGGGACTCTAAGAAGGGTCCCTTGTCCTGAGCTGCATGTTGGACCGGAGTTTAAAGGAGTCTGGCAATATTTTGTACAAATGTTGCTTAAAAGCTGCATCTTTTTATCTTGAAATTTTCATTTCTGTACAGACCCCTAGTCCCCAGGCCACACACTGCGTGTCTCACCTCACATATCTCTGAACCCCAAGGGTTAAGTTTCTCTGATCTAGCAAATCCTGTAGTCAGGTAAAAGCATTAGTGGGAAGCAGTGCCCTCACACTGGATTTCACTCCTTAAGCTCTGTCCTTGCACTCCTGCTACATGTTGTCAGTGAAGAGCTTGGCCGTTGGAAGCACATCTTGAGGTATCGGAGCAATGGGATTCTGCAGCTCTGGTTTAAACCAGCATTTGACAGACATTTCTGAAGAAGAACAGCTAGGTGCTGAGCCTGGTGTCCAGGCAATCCTTGTTGGTCCGCTGCTTTTGACACAGTGAAGTATCAGGTCATGGTTGGAGTGCTGCCGCTCACAAGTCATTATATATGGAGAAAGGAAGAGGACAGGCAGTCAACACCAAGTTTCTTCTTTTTTTTCAGAAATATATTTCTTGAAAAAATGTTTCTATTTTTTTTTTTTCAAAATATCCACAGTGAAAGAGTAAGCAGCAGGGCTTTGTCCCACGGCACTTTACCCAGCAGAACCCAGAGGCCAAACTCTGCTCTTCTGAAGTCCAGGGTGGAGAGCTTGCTGCACGCCCTCCTCGCTGCCCTAAGGATCTTGAACTCCACCATCTCATGGTCACTGCAGCCAAGGCTGCCCTTGAGCTCCACATTCCCCACCAGCCCCTCCTTGTTGGTGAGAACAAGGTCCAGCATAGCACCTCTTCTCGTTGGCTCCTCTATCACTTGCAGGAGGAAGTTGTCATCCACACATTCCAGGAACCTCCTGGATTGCTTGTGCCCTGCGGTGTTGTCCTTCCAACAGATATCAGGGTGGATATCTGAAGACATGTTAAATGAGCTCTGCTGCCGGCCAACTTCCACATGATCTGTTCTGTATAAAAACCTCAATTTCTTCAACTTGTAAAGGTCAGAGATAGAAAAAATCCTACTGAATCCTCCAGTCTTCTCCCAGTAGTGTGGGATTTTTCCCCGGGAGCCCAGAGGTTTGCAGATGAAGTACTTCCAATATTTTTTCCATGTCATGGTTGAAGAGAAACAGGACTTGCAGCGTTTTTCTAGGGAAAGTGTATCAAAGTCTAGACTTGGCTTCTCCACAAGGAGAATATTTTCTTGATATCTACCTCAGTTTTCTTTCTATCAGGTGCTAACAACAGCACTTCAACCTCCTGCTCAAAGCAGGGCAAGCTATGAGGCAGCCGTCCGAATGCAGGGAAATGCAAATCTCTCTTGTGACTGCAGTGCAGGAAAAAGGGGATTTTTTAACCAGCAGCATCAGAGGAGGGCACTATTTCTATTGCAGAAAAAAAGGTGCCACCAAAGCCTTCTCTGGAGTCTTTAGTCTCCATGGAAGAAGCAAATGAATAGTCAAAGAGATGCTAAGTAGATTGAGCACTGCAGGTCTTCAGGAAGGAGTAAATCACAGCAGCAGAAGCCAAATGAGCATGATAAAACAAAATGTAAGGAAGAGAAACATTGCTTGGACACGTGAATTGAGAAGACGTATGCTGTTCTGGACTATTCTCCTTAGAGGGCAGCAAAGATCCTGGTATCCCGTGTCCACAAGCAGGACCTGGAGACCTCTAGATGCTGGACTTGTCACCCTCGTTGACCTGTGTGTCACCTCTGGTTTTGGGAGGTACTCTGATGTGAGCCAGGGCAGAGAGGGAGTGCAGACGCCTCAAGGCCAGCACACTCTTTTGCACCAACCAGGATGCTGAGACATGCGCGTCTCACCCTACTGCTATGCCAAGCATGTTCACCCTTGCCAGGTGTCTGAATGAGTGTGAGCTTCAAGTGAGGGTTGAAAAACTGGCCCAGGTCAGACTAAAGACTTGAGGTGCCCAGCAGAGGCAGCAGCTGCTTCTTCTGTTCCCTCCGGTGTCCCAGAAGTGGGCTCAAAGCAGCTCTGCTGTGCAGCTCTCCATTAAGGATCGAGGCCCATCGCCCACACAGACAACACAACCCTTGTCCACGGCCATGCAAAAAGTATCATATTTATGGAGAAAATTCAGGAAAAAAGTAAGAAGGTAAAAGATTTACTAGGTTGCCTGATTCCTACAAGGAGAACAGGTATATATTATTAAACTACTTACCTTGATGTATTCTTCTACGCTACTTATGGAAATCCTTGCATTTTGAGGACAAATGTGTTCAATCCATCCTTTCCCCATAAGGATCAAGCACTGGTTTTGATGTACTGCACTGCAGCTGAAAAAGCTGGCACGTGATTTGGGTAACTTTAGTTACGGTAACTCCACGAGACTGACTGTGGATGCAGAGCAGGTAAAGTGTCACTTAGGTGACCGTGGGGTCTCCTCCTTGTCACTGATGAAGCATCACCCTGCTACAAATACTCACCAGCCAAGAGCTGTCGGGTTGCCTGTGGTTACTTTCACTCTTTCAGTTTTGTTCAGCTTTTGAAGACCAAAAAACAGTCCATTACTTTCACTTTCTGATTCTCATGCAGCAGCACGGGGCCCGCTGGGGAGGGTAAGGCAATAACCAAAACCCCTCGCCACAGATTCACACCAGTACTGCTGCGTGTTGGGTGCTGATGGAAGAAGAGACGGCAGCAAGGAGGAAGCAGGATATTTGCCTGGGAGCAGAGGTGAAATGCAGGCAGTAAAAGCAGTGATGTAATATTGATGTAGAAAGAAAATAAGAGCGCTGTGTTTGTACCTATCTTATGGTACATGGAAATCTTAAAATAATCTTATATAAAAATCTTACAAAGGAAGAAATAATAAAAGATACCTATCCCCCAAATCTCTCTGTATGGGATTCATTCAACCTAACTCAGACACTTCAAAAACAGATTTCCAAACCTGCCCTTCTTAGGCAATGGAGAGAAAAAGATGTCTCCACAGGTGAGTCCGTGTTAGCCCAAATCAAGAAAATGAAAAATGTAAAACCATAAAATAGTTCAAATTAAAGTGTTTATTTATTTCTTGCATATAAAGGCAGTGAAAGCTGATAGCTTGGTCTTTTAGATACTTAAAAGCCTTGTGCAATAAATCCACCTCCTCTCTTGGTGACCGGTTTTGGGGTATATCTGGAAAAGCATGACAGGCCAAGTCACACAATCACTGCGGTCATGTCTCCAAGTTTCGAAGCAGCTTTTTCCCACGTACCCAGGAAGAAGCTTGGTTCTTGCACTGTAGTATGAAAATCAGCAGAGAACTTCTGCGTCTTAGCACCTTTTGTGGACTAGAAGTGGTTGCAGATGCAGCCTGGGTTATATCAGATAGATGGGTTTCCCCACGGAAAAAAAAAAATCTGTTTGCTTGAAGTTCAAGAAACTCAACCTCATGACTCAGGGTGGGGAGCGCTGGCTTCTTGCTGATTTTATGATGCTGCACTACAAAAGGCAAGTGTTGAATCGATGGGGAAATCCCGCCAGTGAGGTCAGGGCTGGGTGGTCATGGAATGGAGGAGGTGTGTGCTTGTGAGAGGAAAAGGAGGGACCATGCACATTCGGGTCAGTAAGCACGGATCACTCCTGACTAGATCTTCCTAGCAATGTCTCCTCACATGGCCTGGGTCATGAAAGATTAGAACCAAAGGGGAGGTCTAGACAGACCTGGGAGCTGTCCTTTTGCATCTTCTAGGGCTTGTGAGGCCCCTTTTTTCCATCTTTCCAGTTTGGTTCTTTCTCAAAGGGCTCCCTCCTTCAACTTAGCAGCACAGTAACCTTGCTGCTGTACCCAAAACAGTCAACCCCAGCCTTCAGCACAGCCTGTCAAGGCGATTTGGTGAGCAAATGCACTTTCCCAGCAAGCTTGGAGCACGTCCTGTTCCCTCTCCTCCAGGCTTTGCTCACCTTTATAGTCACTCACCTCCAGCAAGGTGCAAACTATCTGGAGAAAAGCAGCAGCACCAAGCTGATGCACTGCTCCAGTTGACTGCTGTCATAGTTCAGCCCCGATCGGGACCAGACTACGCAGTCGCTCTCTCGCTCCCCCCACCCTCCGAGAGAACAGGGGGAGATGATATAAGGAAAAACGGCTCGAGATTTGAGATAAGGACAGGGAGAAAATCCTTAAAGATACCGTTACGGGCAAAACAGACTCAACTTGGGGAAAACTATTCATTTATTTCTAAAATTAGCAGGATAATGAGAAAGAGAACAAGATATCCTCCCCCGACCCCTCCCTCTTCCTGGGCTTAACATTATCTATACTACCTCCCCTCCCGAGCGGCACAGCGGGGAAGAGGGAATGGGGGTCGCGGTCAGTTCATCACGCGTTGTTTCACACCACTGCTTCATGGTCGGGGAAGAACTCCTCACATTCCTCCTCTGCTCCTTTGTGGGGTCCCACCCACGGGCCACAGTCCTTTGTGAAACTGCTCCGGCGTGGGTCATCTCTCCCACGGGGTGCAGTCCCTCCAGAACAGCTGTCCCAGCGGGCCCTCCACAGGCCACAGCCTCCTTCAGGCCTCCACCTGCTCTGGCGTGGGGTCCTCCCCGGGCTGCAGGGGGATCTCTGCCCCTCCATGGGCTGCAGGGGGACAACCTGCTCCACCATGGTCATCACCACAGGCTGCAGGGGAAGCTTGGCCAGGAGCCACATTACTCCTCCCCCTCCTTCTTCAGTGACCTCGGTGTCTGCAGCCGTTCCTCTCACAAGAAAAGTTCTTTACAACAGGCTGGCAGACGCCTCTCAGAATCTCTTCACATCATCCATCTCATCTCCTCTCCACTTCTTGCAGCCAGGCCGGGCCGAATTGGGCCCAGTTGGCTGCCTGGCAAGAGGCCAGAGGGTGAGGCCTGCAAGTTCCATGAGGCAGTAGGTTGGACTGGAAAGTATTTCACACCTTGCAGTTGTTCCTCAGGTAAAACGGAAGTCCCAAGGCATTAAAGCAACTCTGGAGCCTGAATTTGTGGGATTTCCTTCCTTCCACCTTGCGGTGATAAAAGCACACTTTTTCATAAGCTATAGCAACACTCACAACTGTGCTTTGGTCTCATGAACAGGCTGGTCTGCATGGAAATTAATCCATGCTGTGGTTTCGTACAGGTATATTTTTAGGATTATGAAATATCTTTACTTATTAATACAACTTGTTTATTAAGACTCCTTTGATTTGTCTTCCTGGAAGATGTTTGTATATTAGGGTCAGGATTTCACCGTGTACGTGGACACCCAAATCCTGTTGAGACTTGACTGGTTTGGAACTGCTCTGGGCTATGCTACCAAGGTGACCTGAGGCATGGGGCGCACATCTTCGGAAAATAGGTTGAGGGATTCAGGCTTGTTGAGTCTGGCAAAGGGGAAGCTGAAGGGCAGCCCAATAGCTGCCTACAGCTACTCAGAAGGACAAAGCCAAGCTCTTTGTGGTAGAGCCAGATGCTACAACAAAGGGCAGCAGCCACAAATTGTGGCTTGGGAGGTGTGGGTTGGCCAGTAGGATTAAAGATGTCTCTAGGCAGGCAGTACAGAGCTGCGACAGGTTGTTGGGAAATGACAAATGATGAATTGTGGAGGTGACCCAAAGCTTAGCTGGATGAAACCACAGCTAAGCTGGTCTAGAGTTGACAGTGCTTCCGCTGTGAGCACGAGGTTGAATTACAGTCCTCCAGCTGACATTGCCAACTAACATTTCTATGACCCTATAGTAGATGCACCTCCCATCTTCTCCCCCCTTGCCCTGCCCTGCCGTGACACATTCAGGTATTGTCTGGAAAATTATAACAAGGCAGCAGATGGCCAAATTCCCTCGTCCTGACAGATGTACATTAAAGTAAAAATGCCCAAAGCCATAAAAAACCACACCACATACCTCAGAGAGCCAGGAGGAGGACGCGTTTCCAGATCCTGGGTTCAGATTCCTTGGGGAGATAGACACCAACCAGATGAAAACTCATCAGCTCATCTCCCCAACAAGGAGAGGCTGATGATATCCAATGATCTCTGTACCAATCCAGCTCCTTCGCTAGCCAAATCACCCCACTGTGAGAACTGCTCGGGAGTCCCAGGTTGGCCCTCTCTGCAATAAACACAGGCTGTAAATTATGCCGGGGGTAATTAGCAGTTACGTCAACACGAAGAACTGCAGTTAGGCTGCTGGCTCACTCTGTATGGAAATTAGGTTGTTGATTGTGAGCAGAAATATGTCAGACCAAACTCCTGAGGAAGAGCCTCGGTGCTAATTAGGAAGAGCAGCCCCTTTGCTCAGGGGTTGTGCCTTGGGAGGTCTCTGTCGGATCTGGCATCCTCTGAAGCCCGTGGATGTGGCATGGCAGTGAGGGCCAGCTGTCCATGGTGGGCAACCTTGGTCTTCCTTTCACCTCTGAAGACATCAACTCTAGCTAGAAGAGATATGATAGTGCTGCATCGGAGGAGGGTGACAGATCCTGCTGAAATACAGGCACCGTCTTCTGTTAAGAGACAGAAGCTATGATTTAAGAGAAAGCCCTCAGAGATGCTGAAGCTGCCAGGAGAGACCTTATTCCTGTTAAGTATAATCTTAACTACGTTTAGTAATTTTATCTATTTTTGACTTTCCTGTCATTACTGAAAAATCCAGACTTCCAAGTAAACAGATGCTTCATTCACAAATCTTGCTTAGTGCTCGCACTCGTTGATTCCTAAATGTATTTGTGATGGAAGGATTCAGATGTAACACCTAGCTTTTGAGAAGGGGATAAAACCACTGGGTATTAAGTGCTAAAATGCTATTAGGAGGTTGATCTTAGGAGTTCATGCAACAAACTTACTAAGTCTAAGTTAGGATCTGTGTTTAAGAGAGCATGGGGCTGCTGTTTCCAAGTGCAGGACGATGGTTTTTCTTACAGTGGACAGGGAGCCAACCGCTTCCAGTGCATACGGTGGGAGGTCAGCGTGAGACCCTCTGCATTTCAACTGCCTGAGACATAAGATGTTAATGTTTTCCAAGTTCATTTCAAGGATGTGTATGTTAAAGACTGTGACTAAATCTAAAATCAATAAAATCTGCTCTCTACTACTTGCTACTTAAAATCTGCACCTGGAATATAAGCTGAGGACCAGTGGGAATAGAGAGGTGTGATACAGAAGCCCAGAGCTGCCATCACGATGTGCGTGTGAAGAAAGTAGCCAGGACTCAAATCCCAACCAGGAACATTCCCTAATCATGCTGTATTCCCAAGAAGCTGGCCCTTTAAGCCAGACTAACATAGACAAACAATTGCAATAAGCCCCCTCCTAGCTCACCCCATCAAAAATGACTCAGATTTGCTTTTGGAGACTTGTTGATGGTTAAGCAAGACCCATCCTGTTGAAGAGCTAGTTCTCAGCACTCCCTTTCGAGTCAATAAAAGATGAACACACATTTCCAGGGCACAGGTCACTCCAGGCAGATGCAGCGAATTATACTATAAAAGTGCTTATTTCTGCTGACTACGAGGTATCGCAGAGTGACCAGCTTTGATTTACACTCCGAAGATTACACAGGATGAGTCCCACTTCATGCTGCCATCTCTATATATGTGATGTCTATTTTATATCACTCACTTAGCCAAAGCATAACATAAAAATACAAAAATTATCCGTTTTCAAAGCCTCTTCCTTATGGACAGACCTCTGATGCAAACAGCTCCTCCTCGTCCATTCTCATGACATTGGCATGTCAATCCAGCAGGAATTTTAGGGGAGTTTTGTAACCCTCTAAGAGGACCCGCTGCTCTTGCAGCACCTCTCCTGTGTGGCAGGATGCTCTCTTGACAGCACAACAGACAAATAATTGTTCTAGCAAGGAATAAGAGGTAAGGACGCACTTCATGCAATTCAGCCTTCATGTTCTTAGATCGAGTCATTCGATGTGGTTGGAGAAGTCAACACAGGGTGAGAACCAGAGATTTTTTTTCTTACTTCTTAGCAGGGTTGGCTGGGTTTGGAGTCATGCTGTGCATGTTACTCAAGTCCAAAATTGCTATTAGCACCAGAAAATCACTTAGTGTGAAGATGAACTCATGCTAAACTGGCTATGGGCTAGATGCAAATTTGGGGTGCTTGAGAAGTGAAGTCAAAAGCTGTTTGCGCAGGTGACTCGCTCTGAGTCAGACCTCTTGCTAGACCAAGAGCTAGCTCATAGATGCCACGGAGCAAGTAAAAAGTCAGCTTATGCCTGCTCTAGCTGACTCTTTCCCTTGCGATGCAGCCTGACCCCATAACAATCTCCTTTTAGCCCAAATAGATGACCTCAGAGGGCTGAGCACAACCCAAGAGGACCAGTGATGCTTCCTTTGTGGCCTGGGTTTCTGCTGGAGGTACCACTTGGAACATGGAGAAAATCCCGAGTTTCAACGTTACGGATGCAGAATTCAATGCTCATTTTCACTTGTGAAATATTTTAGCTTACAGCATGTGAAGAAGAAGTTTACTATAAAAATATACCTGTGTCCATAATAAGCAAGTGGGGAAATTTGAAATGGGTATTTCCACGAGTATGTCAACAAGACACAGTGAGTCACAAACTGCGGTAAGCTAAACTCAGCATTTCCTTTGTTTTGCGGCTTTCTGCACCGACACGGTTTTGAAAGTGTTGTATATGGGCAACACTCGTCTTTCCAAGTAGGAGAGAGAGGAATGGGAACACGGAGGGCTGACGGTTCTGCAGGCTTAAGCTGAGCAGAGTGAGAAAATGAGCCATAACAATGGGCAAATTCTTCAGTGATGAACAAAGATTTTCCTCAGACAGAGGCAGACAGGAACCCAGCAAGGAAAGGCAGAAATCTGCATGCAGCCAGCTCACACCTCACCTCAAGTGGCTCTTTGATGCCCTTCCCCAGATGAAGGTGCTTCCCTAGAATGCAAAATTCACAAAGACTGGCTGCCAGGACCCTATCTCTCAGCTGGGGATGTTTGCTGGGGCAGAGAAGGTAGCCGATGTGGTGAGAGACGCATTTGTGGTAGCAGCCTTGTGTCTAGGCAAGCTGCAACAGCAGTTGACCTGCAGTCCACGACACGGGTCTAAGCACAGGCTGTTTCGCTCTTGAAAAGCAAAAGCAGAAGTATTTGCCGACACCAGCGAGGAAACCAGCCCAGTAAAACTGTTTTATAGGAGATGCATCTGAAATCCAGACTGGCTGATAAGAGGCAGATCCCATCGGTAATAAATCTTTGGAGGTTTTTTTAGGTGTTTCTGCCTGTTTAATCTCCGGGGTTGGACCACACCTTGCTACCCTCCCTGGATCTCTAGGTTGTCTCGGTAGAAAAAGTCAGATTCAGCAGTTCTCAGTATAGACGGTTACACCTGGGCAAAGCAAGAGCAAATACCACCAGCGGCATCTGGGAGTGGGGAACCCTAAATCAGAAGCACACCAGCCTCATGGTGGAGGTACTGGAAGCCAAGTGGTGGGCTTGCTCAAACTGTCCAATGTCAACACTGGGTAACACCATAAAACTCAGGATGGAGCTGACCTTGAGCAGCCTGATCTAGCATTGATATTAGATCTGCTGCAAGCAGAAGCCTGGGCTCTCCAGAGCTCCCTTCCAGCTTCAGTCTCTCCATGATGATATTTTTGTTCTTGCCTGGGCTTCACAAGATGTGAAGTGTGGCTTCAGTAGGAGCCAAATATGTGTCTCTCATGCTCAGTGTGTGGACACTGACCCTGCAGGAGCAATGAACGAGGAGGCTGACCTGGAATTTGCCACCGATGTCTCTTTTTTTTTCTCCCTTGAACTACTGTCACTGCAAAAAACCTAGGAAGTCTCTGTCAAAAATTCACCTTCCTATGGTTGCAGAGAGCACGACAGCACCCAAAGGAGGTGAGAGGAAAGGAGTGAGTGTAGAGTCAAGTCCCGTCTCAAATGTCAAAAGGTAAATATCTATAAAACCATGGGCATTACGAAAAAGATCTGGAGAGTTATTCAAAATAAGACCAAAATACAGGTCAATGCGGGTAAGGCTGGAGCAATAAGAAGACAGAAAATACCTGGTTTAGAGCTTGGTTTCTGTGTCCTGGTTCTTGTTTTTAAGTCAGCCGCAGACCTAAATCACAGAAATCAGCACAAAAGGCATTGGCTGATACTTTTTGGTCTTTTCGGTGGTGAGAAAAGTTTCTGATAAACGCAGAGCTGTTACCATCAGCCCCAGCACGGTATCCTGGGAGGTGTGCCACAGGAAATTTGAAGCTGAGAACATCACTCTTCTCTTTTTTTTTTTTTTTTTTTTTTCTGTCCCACTCTCACACTTACTCCTGGATATTCCCCGTGGATGCTTTACGTGGAAAGCACGTCGGGGTTAGTGGCACAAACCTGCCATTGAGATCCGTGCATTTAAGGTAGACCTTTCAAAATATAATTCTTCTGCAGGATTCAAACAGGTAACACCTCGCTTTATTGTGACCTAGGGCAACTGCTCAGCCAGATTATTCCATTCCAGAGTTGATCTCTCCCAAAGATCACAGGTCTATTTGGGTATGATTTGTCAGTGCTTATAACATGAAGACTTCTGCTCATACGAGATTCTTTCTCTGAGTGTCATGCTTTATATTGAACTTTTATTTTCGCTCTTGGAAATCACTCAAACGTTCGGAAGAGAAAATAGAGGAACAAAATTAAAGATATTATTTACTCTCAAACAACTCCTCCGTGCTCCAAATTATTTTCATTTAGTATCCATTCAGGCAGCTCATGCAGGTAGCCTTTAAAAGGCTGCATGTTGTTTATTCTCAGTCATCCAAACAAATTGGCCTGCAGGAACAATCTGTCCCCGGAGATAAGTAAATAACATTTACTAATGGCAGGGAAAAACTCATGGCTTTATTGCTTTCTCTACCACAGACTAACTTTCTAGAAGAAGACGAATTTCAGTGCAAGTTACAAACATTGCAATTAATATTTTTGCTATTAATTGCAATAAGGTTAGATAACATTACTGATAAACTGAGAGAAAAAAAAAAAGGCCAGTATGGAAAATTTTTTAATCTACCTTCTGCCCAGTGATGTTCAAGGGCAGAGCACATGCAGACACCAGGCATTAAAAACTCTGGACATTTTTGTTTTGTTTGCTGTGTTGTTTGAACAAAACCCATTCTGAAAGTCCCACCTTCCCAGCGGGAAAGCTGTCAGGCTCTCAGCAATCTACATCAGCAGCCAAACACAAGGCAACCAGGTTTTTACTTTCTAAAAAAAACCCCAACTATTTTTAACACGTGCATTTCACTCCGTCCCATCCAGGGCACTCTGAAGACGTCACACGGGAGAAGGAGAACATCCTGCCTGCCTCTCTCTGCACCGCGCTGACATCTCGCCGACGAAGGACCCCTCTCCGGTGCCACCATCTCTGCATCGCTTTGCAAAAGGGAAAGTAGAGCTGGGATCATTTTCGGTCATTTTGTTGTTAGGAGAAGCAAAGCTGCCCTGCTCGGTGTCAGCAACCTCGACACAGGAAAGCGGGTTGTGTGCAAGCGTCTGCTAGGTAGCATTCAGTTACGGCGCGTAGGAAGTGGTGCGACACTTTCACGTACGCAGCAGTCGCTGGTACCGCAGCACCTCGGTTTCGGCTGGCGACCGACGTGAGCGCAGCAAGCCAGCCGTTTTGGATCCTTAGCCCAAAGCAAAAAAGCTTGTTATTTTTGAACCGAGCTACCCAGCTTCACTTTCACCATCTTTAACTTCACCAGATGTTTATTCCTATATAATTATAAATAATATACATAACAGATACATAACATATTTACTCCTAGACAACTATATAATATGCTATTAATGCATTTATTGATATATTGGAAATCTATATATAGCAGACAATACATAGAGAGATGCTTTTATATGCTATGTATTATAGAATCACAAAAGGGTTCGGCAGGGACCATCCAGTCCAACCCCCCTGCAAGGAGCAGGGACACAGGGACATCTCCAACCAGATCAGGTTGCTCAGAGCCCCGTCCAACCTGGCCTTGAACGTTTCCAGGGATGGGGCATCCACCACCTCTCTGAGCAACCTGGGCCTGTGTTTCACCACCCTCAGTGTAAAAAATTTTTTCCTAATATCCAATCTAAATCTGCCTCCCTCTATTTTAAAACCATTACCCCTCATCCTATTGCAACAGGCCCTACTGAAGAGTTTCTCCCCGTCTTTCCTGTAGGCCCCCCTTAGTTAACAAAGATCTGAGAAGTGGAATGGATCGGATAGAGACAGAGGTACCATGGGGTCAGACCAGCATGGGCAGCCATTGGAGGCCAAGGCAGAAGACTGGTGTTGTAGATATCAGTGCTAATCTGAAAGTTTTGGTGCCTAAAGCTGTTGGTATCTGGTGGTGATGTGATGCTGACTGTGATGGTGGTGAATCTCAGAGTCCACCCTGGTGCAGCACACAATGGCATCATGGTATGACTTTTTGGCATGAGGTTCCTCAGAGATTCAAATGTCATCTCCAACATCAACACCATTAAGGCCTCAGCTAGAGTGGCAGACTGAGTTTTGGACACCTCACGTCAATAAAATGAGTCAGCCAGGAGGAATCCAGGAGTGAGAGATCTCTGTTCTGAAAAACTCAACTTGTGATGAACAACTGAAAAAAAATATATTACTTTTTGAAAGGAGACTCGGGGCAGGGGCGAGGCTAGACAGCACCCTTCAGGTACACACATGGTTTCTTCTCTCCTTGCCCATGCTGGATGAGACAACCACGGGTTAAACTAAGCAAGACTCAGTCCAGTTTGGGTTAGACATTAGGAAGGTTTCTCTAACTTTCCAGATACTGGAACAGGCTCTCTGGGAAAGTAGTGGGGTCTCCTTCAAGTAAACCACAAGCACAATTCTGGAGTTTGGTTGGGAAACGCATGGAATGACCTTTGAGGTCAGCTGCATGTCTCTATCTCTAATCTTATGACTGTGGTTGAGTTTGCTGTCAATTTACTGTCTGCCCCAGATCAAATGACTCAGTTTTTTGGAGACGTTTTCCTCCTACCACTAAGGCATAAAACTGAATCTTGCTCAGTTACCCTGAAAATTAGTAACTAGTGAAAATGTGCTCTCAAAGTGTGAAATACTCCACAACTGCCTGATTAAACAACACTTGATCTGCTTCTGACCAACATCCTTCCAAAATGTTAAAAAGGGCACAATTAATCCCTGCTGGTTTCTTTCAGCTTAATGTCTTTGCAGCTGCCATCACATCTCTGTAGATTTGGTCTTTAGCTGAGGGGAATGAATACAAGTCTTCCCCAAAGTTCTTCTGCTCCCAACAGCAGCAATGAAGATGTTTTTTGCTGTCCCTGAGCCCTCTGGGGAACGCTGAGCAATGAAGGACCGTTCTGAGTCAGAGCTCCTTTCTTCTTCCATTTTACCCAATCTTTTAACTGTCTGGATCTGCCAGAGATACCACTCCCTGGTGCCACTTTCATATCTGTCTTCTTTGACCACGAAAGACTACAGACCATGGTGGGTGAGGAAGACACTCCCATTTGCAGGTAGGTACCTCCTGTTAAAGTCCTCCTTTTCAATCAGTGATTCAAGCGTCATCAACATTTGACTGGGCCACTTGAAAATGATGCGTTCTTAACGGGAGGTAGCAGAGGTCTCAGCTGGGGACAGTTTCTGGGAAAGCCGTCCTTATATCCCACAGACTTCCAGTGGGTTCCTCCTGTTGCAAAGGGTGAGAGGGAAAGAAACGGGGTCCAGTGAAAGGGAGCTGGTCATTTTTAGGCAGCTGTCACCAGTTAAACCACCTAATTCAGCAGCTCTGGGTGGAAGCGGCAACACTTAGAGTCAAAATATCCCTTGAGAGGGAAGACACAATCCAAGAGCCAGTTACCAAACTCATAGCAGTTTCCTGACCTTCACAAGGTAGGAGGTACCTGGAGGACTTTAGGCCCTAGGATGTGGGAATCTAGACACTTGTGTCATCTGCACCTGAGTCCAGCTCAGCATCCCCCAGTGACATGCCCAGAGCGGCACTAGAGAGTAGCGCAGGAAGACGGTCTTCATCTTCCCCTTCAGCTGAGGCTGCGGCTCTGTAGAAGGCCTGGGAGCCACGGGAGCACCGGGAGACACAAACCTTCACCTGTCTTTAAGCTGCTGTGTCAACAGCCATTTTTTAAGCACTAGACCCCGTTTCCTACCAGGCATAGCTTTCTACTGTAAGATGGCAGGGAAATGAAGGTTCTTCTCTCTCAATAAAATCTCTACTGCAATCGAAGTGATTTTTGGCTTTCCCCTGAACAGGGTATCCAGCATAGGCTATTTTTCTGAGCCCCATTTCTCACTGAGCAGAAACAAGGTCATAGACACTGTAGGTCATCCTTGGCCTCCAGCCTTGCTCACTCATTACATAGCTCCCGGCTGATTTTCAGGGCTGTGTTTAGGGGTTTGACTTGTCCCCACGTCAGCATCCCATTATTCTTTTCCCATCCAGCTGTCTGTCTGTCCTGCCAGAAATTACCCCCTTCAACATAGACCTTGTGGGAGCAAAGCAGCACTTCAAGTGACATCCAGGTCATTAGTTCATGAGTCTGAAACAGCTGCCCTGATAGACCTGCAGAATTTATTCACACTACTCTCCTTTGAGTCTCAGCATTAGCTCTTTCAGATGTGGAAGGTCTGTGGGACTAACAGACCGTGGCGGCCCCAATTTGTGGTGGGACAACTTAAGCAGATTTGGGCTCTAGCTGATCCCAATCCCCCAAAATCATGACATTTTTAATTGCAAAGCATTAATTTCTAACCCCTTCCTGAGTGTTTGTTTAAATTTAAATTCATTTAAATGAAAGGAAGCAATGGGAAAGGCAAAGGACAAAAGTTCAGGGAGGGCATGAATGGGGAAAAAGGATAGCTGTGGTTTTGGGACAACTACTGGGGAAGATCAGGAGGTAGTTCTCAAAATTTTGAGGAAATGAAGCAGCAACAGAGGTGGTGCAAAAACCACAGGGAAGACCTTCAGGAAGGAGGTTTTGGAGTAGGAGACAAGGATGGATGTCATGAAGGGAAGCAGAGTCCCCAGAGACCCAGTCACTGGGAGAGAAAGCTTTCCTCCAGCGCACAGGGTGAATAGCTCAGGAGATACGAGTGGGCCAAGACTTAGTCAGCCCGCCCCCCGCCACTTCCAAATATTGAACAACGGCAATGGTGAGAGGGTGGATTAAAATGAAGGTAAGCTCACAGTTTGGGTGTCCAGGTGAGATGACACGCAACTCCTATATTCCCTGGATTACCCATGATTCCACCTGGATAACAGGCAACGTTGTAGGACACACTGTGCAGCATTTGAGTGGAACCAGACTCGTGTACTTCTGCAAATATTCGGCCTTCAGAGAAGTTGCGAGAAATGGCAATTCCTGGACAGCAGCACTTGTGGACGCCTCCAGTACTGGGTGTCCTCACCCCATGATGATTAAAGCTCCATGGGGCAGGGGTGAGCACACGCATGATGAAGGTGAGGTTCAGAAGATGCTGAGATTTGAAGACCAAAGCCTCACGGTGGAGCAGAAGGGAGGAACCCACAAAACTCTGCAGGGGCTGAAGCGTGCGAAAGGGAAACTGCTGCCTCTGTGTTAGGTGGTTTCTCACTCAGAGGTGGGGGAAACATATGGTTGCAAATCACTTGCTGGGCAGAGGCTGTAAGTCATCTTCACAGGGGGTGGCACGGAGTTACCCCTGTGACTGGGGCTGATCTGCTGCTGCTGGGAGGATTTTCCCAGCTGTCCCAGGCAAGGGGATTCAGGCTGCTGGTCCCTCACTTCTGGGATCAGCAGAAGAAAGGGACTCATTCCTTTTCTGATTCCTGGAAAGTGTAAAGGGGAAGGAGGGTTTGTTTTCTCTTCTTTCCAGGAGGGAGACACTGCCCATGCACGTCTTTTTGAGGAAAGGAAGCTTCTTTCCACACAGCCCACATCTTGCCCAGCATGGAGGACAGGGCATGGCTTTGGAGCCACTCATTTTCTGCAGTCATGCCTAGAAATTGTCCCCAAAGCTCCACCAGCAGCCCCAAGTGCCTTTTCACAGTGGGAGCCCACACAAACAGGGCCTGTCCAGGGAGGAGAAGGGGTTTGTAATTCAGTCCCCTAAATCTTCTCTCACCCCAGTCATTCCCAAAGTAGACTACGAAGCCAACCACCTCCAGTTACTGCAGCACCATAATGGAGACAGGGTCATGGACCCACTGACACGATGTCACGTTACAACTCAGCACCCAAGGGAATTTTCGGAGGCTTTTTGCGCTGCGAAAGGAGGGTTATGTTTCCATGCAAAACACAAAGCCATGACTACCGTCCTACACGGGTGCAGTGGCTCGCTCAGGGCTGTGACAAAGGTCTGTGATAGCGGGGCTTGCTTGGCAGGCTCACTGGTGCATGCGGGAAGAGGGGGACTTTTGATAGAGAGTATTTGTCAAACACACCGTCCCTGCAGCATCGCCTCAGAAGAATTCAGACTTGAACCTTTCCTTGTTCAACAGCCAACACAGCTCCCAAGAGCAAATAGTGGCCGTGATGAGAAGCAGAGGGAAGTTTTCCCTTCTCTGTTTCCTGAGATAGAAAGAGCTTTAGTCACGCATGGGAAACTTGCTGACTGGGAGCATGTGGGGTTGTCAGCTCGGACACTTACAATGAGAAAGTGAAAAGCAGAAGCCAAGAAGGTCACACGACCATTTCTTACCCCTGAGTGTGAAAGAACAGCAAATTCTCCTTTCAGACAGACAGTCAGGGGCTGGGAGCAGCACAGTCCCTGGGTGAGCTGTTCTGATCTGCCCAGCGCTGGCACCGAGCGAGCAGCTCCCGGGCATCGTGCCCGGCCACCTCCTACCAGGCAGAGCCCAGCCTGGTGCGGGGTGAGGGCAGGAGGGTGCTTTGCCAGGCTGCTCCAAAGCCCTAATCCCTCTTGGAAGGAACCTCAGCGCAATCCTGGCCCTCTGAGGGGATACCATCACGCGGAGAAAGAAGTGGTGCTCAATTTTACCAGGGTGTGGGGAGGATGAAGCCCTGTGGGCACTCTGGGGAGATGCAGGGGGAGCAGATAAAAAAGCCGTATTTCCTGGAGATGGAAGATGAACTGGCAGGCACATATTAGCCCCGCGGCACACCCGGCATGCCGAACGTTGTTTTCCTTCGTTCCCTGGAAGCAGCTTTCTCCTGCAGCAAACCTATGAGCAGCCAACACCTCTCTCTACAGCAGCTCTCACCAGCTAGGTCCACTGAGGAACCCCAGAGAGATATCTCCCCTCCAAACACTTCTCTGGACCGAAATACCCTTTGCTCCTTTTAACGAGGACCTGGCACAGAAAAAAAGCTGGTTGGATGCCTGCCCTTGTGTTTTCTCATCACTGCATCCTTCTGGTCCCCATGGCAATCTCTGGAGGTACCAAAAGATGCCTGGGGGTTCTGGTGCCAGGGCAGAGTCTGGGTCTGGCTGTCCGTGATTGTCGATGGGAATGGGTGTCTGTAGGTTTCTGCCAGGCTGCACGTGATGTGTTTAAATCCAAAGGACCTTAACTGCAGCAACCAGCACAAACAAGCACTGAGCATCAACTGCAACTATTCAAAAATCACAGAATCATTTAGGTTGGAAAAGACCTTTAAGATCATCAAGTTCAACCATAAATGACCTGTTGGATTAATTTTCTGTGCTTTTTCCCCCATGTAAAAATGATCTCTGAGCACAGTTGGTGTCTGAGTGGAGCTATCTAGCACTAGGTCAACCAGCACAGTCCTGACCGAATTTTCACATCTTCTCACCCTTGCAAGATCCTCCTGCTCAGCCCTGGATAACAGGAGTCAAGGGCAGAAACAAGACCCAGGCATCCTGACAAAGCGCAGAAGATTGAAAAAAAAGCATTCCTGCAGCCAGCTCTTACAGCTGTCCGTAAAACAAACCTCATTTCCATGTCATTGCTTGGATTAAAGCATGCTCACACTTCAATTCAGAGCTACTGCTGCAACAAAACAGCGGAGCTGAACATGTGAAGGCAGGACATTTAGATCTTCTGTTAACAGAAGCCCAGAAACCTTGTTGAAAAAAAAAAAAAAAGAAAACAATCAAACAAGATGAGCAGATAACTGGCAAACCCAAATGAGTTGACCTGAATGGAACAGCTAATGGACCTGTGTCTCTCAGACTCACAGAATGGTTGAGGTTGGCAGGGACCTCTGAAGGTCATCTGGTCCAGCCCCTCAACAAACCATCTTCAGATGGTTCGTCATTCCTGGGGTAATGCCATGGGAGAACATCTCCAGGGGCAACAGAAAAACAGAGAACATGTGCCAGGTGCAGAGGGAGTGTTAACATCCACATCTTCCCCCAGGTCCTCTCCTGCCTGCAGTCTCTGCTTTCCTGCTGATGAAGGTTTCCAGGCACCTGGAAAAAAATTCTGGTCATACCCTCCTTGTTCTGATCTCTTCCCATGCAGCTCTTGAAACATCTGCTCATCAGAGCCTGGAGAAAGCTGCATGGGGTGAGCACAGGTGTGAGTAAAGCAGGTGAAGATGAGATGGTGTTGGTCCAGATGAGTCTCAAAACTGACTTTCCTCTGTCTAGTCAAAATCCATGGACATTGTATGTGGTGCCTGAGTGCCATATTCTAGCCCTAG
The DNA here is from genome assembly GCF_036417535.1 of Chlamydotis macqueenii. Classification (NCBI taxonomy): domain Eukaryota; kingdom Metazoa; phylum Chordata; class Aves; order Otidiformes; family Otididae; genus Chlamydotis; species Chlamydotis macqueenii. The sequence goes on along the minus strand of NC_141556.1, from coordinate 4,213,653 downwards.
CACCAGAGATCAATGCTCCTGTGGTTCCTTCTTCCTGCGCCAAGGAGAACTTCGTGGGGCAGCATCCCCACCTGAGAGGACTCCCCTTTGGGGGTGCTGCCAGAGGAAGGATCACAGTTACTGAGCTACTGTGGGAACCAGGAGGACGCGTTTATTTTGGACTCGGCTTCTACAAACATCACCATCGTCCGCATGGTACATGGACTTCAAGGAGAAGAGGACGGAGAATGGGAAAGGAGAACATCTGTACTGGATGGAGCAAAGGAGATGGAGGTGCAGCAATGAGAAGACTGGCCATCTGAAAGAAAATGCCTTTGCTCATGAATAAGGGCATTAAGGTTGGGACTAAGCTGCAGATAAAACCCACTGTGTGTCCATATGTAGGGGTAAGCCAAGAGTTCCCACCACTGCCAGAGAATATCTGATCCGTGGATGTGATTCAGCTGGCAAAACGCAAGGGCACAGCTGACCACACAAAGGTGTTTGGAGCTACCTGAGGGGCCTCAGGGCATCTGAGAAGGCCACACAAGCCCAGTAGATACAACATAGGTTTTACGGAAGCTCATGCTCTTCTAAAATGCCATCTAAAATGGCATGAGACACCTGTATGTAGGCAAATCACATCCATGTGGTCTTTCCTGAATTTAGTGAAGTATGGAGTTACCTGTTTAGCAGGTCTTTATCCCTCCCGTTACCTGCAGCCAACCCTTCCCATATCAGGGTGGACCAAGAGGGCTCTTACGTTGGAGTAGAAAGCAAGGGCATTCTCTGACCAACATTTGTGTTCTTAAATCTCCTCTGGTAGCAACGAGAAGAGCATGAGTCTTTCCAACAGTAGTCCTGCCTGCTGTCCCAGGCTCCATGGGTTACTCAGTATGGGGACTAAGAGACTTGAAGGCTTTGGTTTGGCTGGTGATTTGGGTTGATGAAGCAGCCCTTGCAATGTGCCCCTCTGTTCAGGAATTTGTCAGTACCACAGAACCAGTTCTCGACCTGGTTGATCTTGAAGAACAAAAGGGTTCAGATGTCTCTTTCTGAAAAAAAAAAAAAAAAATAGCAGCTGCACTTGTTTTTGCTGCAGGAAGTTCTCACTAATGGGGAGAAAAGAAAGTTCCTTTTAAAAACAAAGCATTCATTTACGGTCACCACCGGAGCCATCGCAACATCACGTCATTTTTTTTTTGTGCCTGTAATTTGGCCTGCTGCTGCTCCAGTAGACAATAACACCCTCTGGAGTTACAGGGACATCCACTTCTCAAAACTAAAATATAATACTGTTTTTTTCTTGTAGTCATTTTTTTTTGTCTCTTCTCTGTCCTCCTGGGCAAGTCATTTTGCCTAAATGTCTCTCCTTCCTCGCCCAAATTACTACTGCTGGCAGTTGAGCTGAAGATCTAACAGCAGCTAATATTTATCTCCTGTTTCCAAAACGGCATTTAAACAAACGTATTTCCTCATCGTAATGATGTCTCATGTACCATGAACCTGCTATCACACCCCCTTTCCTGGTGATATTCCTCTCCCTCCATACTCAGCTGCTCTCCCAACTCTCCTCTACTTTGGCCACACATTTGAAAGTGCCACCAGAAAGGACCAGTTTGGGTAACTCTGATGCAAAATCATCACCTTGGGCTAAAAGTGCACGGGCTGTCTCTCAAGTCTCCCCTATCTGTGGTATCACCACCTTCAGCCCAACAAATAACTGCCAAACCCTTGAGCCCAGCGCTGCGCGGCTCCACTTCATTCTTAGCACGTAGTAATGAGCCGAGCAAACACGAGCAGTGTGGCTATGATGCTCACCAGCAAGAGAAAGATTTGGAGGTATAAAACCCCAAACCACAATTATTTATTTCACAGCATGACAGAATTAAGGCTTCTGTCAGTATAGATTTTCCGTTGAGTGTTTAACCCAACAGCATGGGGAGGATCTTGCTGGTGGCTCCCCACGGAGGTGCCCTCAAGATGCATCCAAGGCTGCACCTGCTGCATGGTTTACACAGCCCTGAGCAACGGCTGCTGTGTGACGTGCTGAGACCATGTGTGCTCCTTCCATTACCTGAGAAACAGCGTTTCTGGTCATCCAAGCTGATACTGATTGTCATCTTGTGTCTTCTGCCAATGTCCCACCTTCCCCCTGAAATCCAGAGGCACCATGTGCATCCTTCTGCCCTGTCTCCTGCACAGGGATCATTGCAATTTCCCATGACCGAGCTCCTCTGGCATGCTCTAGCTAACAAAATGCAAATGAAATTTCTTCGCAGGAGAGATGAGATTGAGAAAAACAGCAAATTCACCTCTGTTCTGTCAGGTTGGCAGAGAGCTATAGCCTCACGCAGGCCAAAGCAGCAAGCCCTGGCATTTCCTGGCTGCATGACCTGCTACGGGAGAACGGCGATGATTGAGGCTTGTACTGACAAGGGCAGAGCTCTGGCAGTGAGATCTGTTACTGAACTAAACTCCTGGCCACCGGTGAAGAGGCTTTGTGTCAAAAACCTCTCGGAAGCAGTACACAACAGGAGAAATTTGCAGGATGCATTTATTTCCAAATGTGCCGGGAAATTATCCTGATCTGCAGCTGATGAACACTCAGGAGGAGCCTTCCCCAGAGATGTGGATGGGCTTAGAGGTGGGCAGCGGCCAAGCCAGCCTCATGGGAGAGCTCAGGGTGCAAGTGGAGACAAGTCCAGCACACATGGAGAGGAGGGGAATCCTCCACATCTCAAGGGCCAAAGGAGGAAATGACTTCTTTCATTGCTCGTCTTCCTACAGAAGAAAATCTCCACGTCCCAGAGCAGCTGGTTTGGAGATCAGCCTCCTCCGTGGGTGGTGCGGTTTCCGTGAGCACGTCCTGCGTGTCCCCCGGGGAGCACTGACCGGCAGCACCACCAACGCCAAGCACAGACACCACGGCTGTCCCTCCAAGGGCAATTCGGGACCCTGCCTCCTTCCTGCCACCTGGCACCTCCTCTACCCCCCAACTCTTGTCCTCACACACCCAGTCCCTCCGGTTAACCCATCCCAAGAGGGTCACGCTCCAGGCAGGGTGGCGGCAGAGTGATGAGCACGCCATCCCCAGAAGCGCTGGATGGACTTGATGATCTTAAAGGTCTTTTCCAACTTAAATGATTCTATGATTGCACATCTCCTCTGCAGAGCCATTGGTTCTCCAAGTCCCCAGCCAACCCTGCAGACCACAATCCTGCACTATGGGGCGTCCTCAAACCCCACCCCATCCCCCAATGCCAATGCCAGCTCAGCACCAGTGAGAGGCACTGCAGAGAGGGGACCCGGAACCCAGATGTGCCCCTGAAGAGCAGTCACTTGTTGACATGGCCCAGCATCACTTCAGCTGCTCCACTTCCCTGTCGCTTTCATCCACCAGCCTTTGCTGGAGCTCAGCCCAGCCCAAGGTGTGGAAGGTGGTCCCTTTCTCCAGCAGTCAAAGATGTTCTTGGTGAGTACTCCTGCCCACCATCCCCACGCTGCTGGCCCAGAGCAGCTCTGGTGATGCCAGCAGTGCCAGACCAGCTCCGTGCACATGGTTCTGCTTCCCTCTAGTGACAACGTGGCCTCACATCAGCAGAAGCGAAGGCTGTGGCACAGCTCTTCCATCTGCTGAGAGGACTGCTCTTCCCTTTGGCCTGTGGAGACGTGGACCTTGGGCTTGGAGCCCTCATTTGTGTAGGGCTTGACATGAAGGGCTTGACATAAATAATCTTTGTTTCTCTGCCCATGCTCTCTGTCCGTGCCTGCTCATGTGCAGTTTCTCCCTCAGCGTGGTGATGGGATGCTCATGTCCATTGCAGAGGGCGAGCTAGGAAATGTTGGTTTTGAGAGGAGCTGCACAGGGGACAGTTGGTGGGAAATGTGATGCCCTCACATATAAATATGACCACTTATCCCCCAGACAAAGTCCTTCAGCCATTCGTGCCCATAGTCCTTTTCCTAAAACACCATCATGGAGCAGCTATGAGGAGATGCGTTAGGATGAAGCAGAGACAGAGCTAGACTCCAGTCTACTGGCTGGAGCACTCAGCTGGGAGGAAATGGTTCCCAATTCCTTCTGTTTTTGGTAAAACATCCAAAACTAATTTCCAAAATATGGGTCATTGCTCTTTTGGCTTCTCTAGGTGGGGTCTCTCCCATAGTGGCCAAAAGCAGTCATGTCCCAACAACAAACAGCTCCCCTTCTTGCTTTCTGCAAGATGCAATCTCTGCCATGTCTCTCTATAGATTTTTTTTTTAATCTCAAAGCTTCTGTGCATTAAGTATTTCCCTGAAGAAATCTCTTTCTCTCCACACTTATTCTAGGCTCTCCCCATTGCTTTACATTATGTATCCACAGCTGTGACATCTAGGATGCTCCTCAAGGAACCTGGAAGGTACTTTCTATTAAATTTTAGCCATCCTTCACAGTTGTTCCATGATCCAAGCCATGATCCCAAGGTCTACTGGCTCTGTGATGCTCCACGCGTGTCTCATCCCATGCCCAAAAAATGATTTTTGCAACTTAGGGGCCTATCCTGGTCCCTGGACCCATCATCACATGGCAGTGCCCAACACTGGCTCCTCTGCCCAGAATAGCTTGACATTTGTGGATGCCCCGTCCCTGGAAACATTCAAGGCCAGGTTGGATGAGGCTCTGAGCAACCTGATCTGGTTGGAGATGTCCCTGCTCCTTGCAGGGCGGTTGGACTAGATGACTTTTAAAGGTCCCTTCCAACCCAAACCATTCTATGATTTGCAGCCCACTTTTCCTTGCCTGAAACTCCTTCTCCTCCCATCACTCAGGGGCAGGCACCCAGATCTGGAGAGAGCATCTCCAGACGCTCCACGTCCCCATGGCAGCCCTGCAGCACCTTTGCTTGCTGGACACATTCACGAATCATTGCTCCTGGTGCCTCTCACAGCCAGGCCCCATCGCCACGGCTTGCTCACCAGTGATTTATCTCCTTGCTCAGATTGACTCCCTGCCCTTTGGTTGGCCACTCCTGCATGTTTATTCAGCAGGAGACAACTTCCCTTTGCCACATAATTGATTGTTTTTGTCTCTTCTTACTTTTCTGCTTCATCACCGCCTTGTTTCGGGAAAAGGGGCTTTTCAGGGAGGTGATTCATTGCTCTGCGGATTTTCCTGCGTATTCAGTTCATCGGCTGCCCTGTCCTCTCCCCTCTGTTGCTGCTTCCCCCCATTTACCCATTCCTCAGAGCGAATTGATTCACCGTTGAGGTTTATTTTTGGCTTCCAGCTGTCGGGCTCCTCGCAGCTGCTTCGAGCTGGCGTGTTCCGCTCTGCTCCCCCAGCGCCGCATCTCTCTCCTCCTCATTTTCCTCCTGCTGCTACTCCTGACCGTACTCCTTCATCCTCCTTCCCTGCTTTCTTCTCCACGCAATGCTTGGCTATTTTTTAATAACCTCGGTGTGAGGTGATGGTGAACACAAGCCAAACACAGCAAAAATCTAGAGGAGGAACAAATGGCGCGACCAGGGCTGCTGGCTTCTGGGTACCGGGTTTAAGGGCTGCCACCGGTTCCCTGATCCAGGCTGAGCACTCAGGACAGCGGGTTCAAGCCCACCTGCAAGTATTCACCTACGGGTTAGCGCTCAATAGCCTCCTTTTCCATTTTAATTCTTGCCTCCTTTGTGTTTTTCTCGAGTTCAGAAGGGATGAAAGTCAGTAGCTGTGATTTAACCAACCTGTCACTGCGTGCACAAGGTCTCCTGGCTGCCAGGGTGGCTTTGACCATCAGGCTCACGGAAGGACCCTGCTAGATCCAAAGGAGCTGCTGTCTTTGAGTTGGTCAAACCAGTGCAGTCACAGGGATGTGCTGGGGAATTTAGGCAGCTTGATGCCAGCTGCAGTGCCTAAAGCCAAAATGTGGGTCTGTAAATCCCCAGCTCAGCTGTTACTTAATCCCAGAGGCATCTCAGTTCTGCAGATGCCCTCTGCGTGAGCGTGATGCTGGCCAGGCAGAAGGCCGTGACTCGGGCAGTGCCGGGCAGCTCCTGAAGCCCGAGTCCCCACCTGTGTTGAACCTTTCTGGGTGTGCAAACTCACGCAGAGTCTCATCAGAGGGGTTTAGGCACTGGGTGCTCTCCTGGCCACCCACCCAGAGGAACCAAGCCCAGGACTGGGGTCCCTTGGTCATGGGACACAGTGGTGGTGGGCAGAGATCGACCCTCCCCACCTGGGTAACTGAGTTCAGGTTTAACCCTCCAAGAGTTGTTTTTCCATCTTTTCCTCACTCTTGGGGTTCTCCTTGGAAACCCATCCCATTTTCCAGCCTCCTTTTTGCAGTGTGGACCCCAAGCCTCAGCACAGCATCCCTGTGCCTCCCAGCACACGCTCTCCCTGCCCTGGTTTGGCACTCACCCTTCGCTGGCGAGGTGCTTGGCTCTCCCATTTGGGTGATTATTGATCCAGACTCTGATGTGTTTGGGGGATTGTTCCGCTTCCCAGTCTCGGCACTAGTCCCATGCCACCATGTCATTTTATTGCTCTGCAAAGCTCAGGTTCACACAGCTGTAGGCACCAGGCAATTCATTCCACCCACGCCAGTGACCCTTTTTCACCCCCATTTCGCCCAGCAAACAGGTTCTGTTGTGATTTCGGTTCCCTCTGGGGCTGTACGAAATAGCTGGGAGCACAGACCCAATCCCAAGGGGACACCGCAAGCAGACATTTTGCACCCCAGAGACAGGGCTCTGAGCAACCCGATCTGGTTGGAGATGTCCCTGCTCCTTGCAGGGGGGTTGGACTGGATGGGCTTTGAAGGTCCCTGCCAACCCAATCCCTTCTGTGATTCCATGACTTGCAGGCATATTTGTGCTGTGCTACGTTTAACGTGGGCCGTGGGGATTGTTCACAGCCTTTTGATGAGAATGTCATTGAGGGCGAAGCCAAGCACCTTCTAGAAACCCAAAATATCTCGCAGGATTTGGAATCCTGCAAAAATAAGCGGCACTGCCTCGGCTTGCTGCGGTCTGGTCTCCAGCAGCCTGTGCTACGAGGCACAAATTGCGTCACCTCCTGCTGTCCCCACGCCTGCCTTGGCTCTGCACGGCTGGTTTGTCTCCACTAGGTTGCAGCATTAACTTTTTATTTTTCTGTCCTTGCCAAACCAAGAAACCGAGGCCCTTTTTCTAACAGGCAGCTCTGCCTTGTCACCCTTTCCGTGCTCTCCTGGCCCCTGCCCGGGGCTCCCGGGGGCTGGTGGTGACTCAGTGCTGGCGGTGGGGCGGTCGGAGAGACTCCCCTGGGGTCCCTGCAAAAACGCTTCGGCTCCTATTTGCATCTGGGCTCGCCCTGTTCGTATTCATTGTGAAATTAAAAATGAAAAAAAATCGTAAGCGATAATTACACCGCTAGCACGAAGCACGGAGGAGGGGGTCAGACAAAGGTCCGCCAATGAACTCCCTGTCACCTCTCCCTCCAGACAGCTTTTCCCCCTGCTGTCGATGGCGATGGCTGCGGAGTTGTTGCTGCCGATTTACAGCTTCATACTCAATTTTTCATCCTGATGCTTCACAGATCTTATTAAGGTCGTGCTAAACTTGGTCAAAAAAAGAAAGGCCACAGCGATACTGGGGATTTTATGCTACATGTGGTGTCACCACTGGGACTTCAGTGGGAAGTTACTTGTGGTCTGTTGCCGCTTGGCCACAAACGCGCCAGTGAGCTGAATCAGATGGGGATCAGATGTACCCCTGCAAAACTGTGTGAATGAACTGGGATGAAGGATGGTTTCTAGAAAGCAGAACACCACAGAATTTCCAGCTCCATCCTCTGGCCTAGCCCTGGTGTCCCCCCCACCCCAAGCCCTTCTGTGAGGGCAGGGTGCGATGCTCTGGATGCTCTCTCCCGGATGGGGTTGGGTCTATCAGAGCACCTGGGTTACGGCTGCCTGCTCCCCGGCTTCACCTCACCCCAATTCAGCGGTCTGGAGGTGTCTGGTCTGGAGAATGGTGGAAGCTGCTGTCTGGGCTCCTCCACATGTGCAGAAAGCCACCAGCAAGGGAGACGGGTCGAGTCCCATGGGAGATGCTCGCGGTGGGGTGACTCATCCCTCGCAGGTGCGGCCCCGCCGGCTGGAGGAGCAGCAGATACTCTGGCTGCTCCCCTGGTTTTGGGAGAGCAGAGCGGGGTTTGAAAGGTGGGTTTCTGTGCTTTTGCTATGAGCAAGTGGTGCAAACAGTGGGGAGAAAGCCCTGTGCAGTCCCCAAGAGGCTGAAGAGCAACCTAAGAGCTGGCTACAAATACCTGAAGGGTGGTTGCAGAGACATGGCCAAACTCTCTGCTGTGCCAGACTCCAACAAAATGCAACAGATTTGGGGCTCAGGAGGCTCAGGTTCTGGATGTAGGAAAGGCTCCCGCTGCAAGCTAGTGCTGCCCTGGGACTGAGACCCCTCCAAGCTGGTGCACCCTCCACCCCTGAGGGGCGTTAGGACTTGGCTAGAGCAAGTCACGTCTGACAGCGTCCTGCAGTCCTGCTCTGAGTGGGAATCTGCATTTGAGATGTCCCTTTGACCCCACGTTTCTGTGTGAGTTTGATTAAAAATAACTGGTTTTCCTGCTTCTGGGTGTCCTCGAGCTGCTTTCCTGTTGTCTCTGCAGACCAGAGCTCTCCTGCGTGTCTGCTTATGAAACGATGATGTTTCCAACAGCAACAGCGACACAGAGCTCCCGAGGTGAAGGAAGCCGCAAGCAGCACCACAGGACTCCCCTGCGGCAGCGTGAAAAGCCCAGACAGATGTGTGCAAGGTTCCCTTCGGAGCCATCCAGGCACTGCTCTGTAGTGACTCACCATCCCTCCTGCCCCCAAGTCCTTCTCAGCTCCCTCCTACTCAAACCCACACTCCAGGGGCCTTCCAAGGTCTCAGCTCACCGGTGCCGCGCTCATCTCCTCCGCTCCTCTCCTACACTTGGTATAGATCCTGTTCATCTTCACAAGCCACTGGCTAACGCAGCCAAACAAATCCTCCCTGGTGCCAGCCTGGGACATCAGCTTCCCGTTACTTTCTTCTGCCAAAGCCAAGCGTGAGGTCCTGAGGTTAGAGGGTATTTTCAGACACAGGACACGGTCACCCAAAGCCTGTCTGGAGAGAGGACTCTGTGGGCAGAAATAAAAGGTGGATATGCTGGGAGCTCCTGCTTGGAGGGAGCCCAGGACATGTTGACTCGTCGTGTGGACGGGTACGGCCATGCTCGGGGCAGCTGGGAGCACACAGTGTTCAGCACTGCTGGTCCCCAAGGGCTCCAGGGGCTTGGTAACATCTTATGAGGAACATTGTCGCCTCACCCTCAGGATTTTCATGGCATTTAACCAAGTCCCACAAGTACAAGCTATTCCCAACGCAATAAATACACGCTCAGCAGAGCTGGCAGCGCTGCTTCCCTCTGCCTTCCCGTCCTTCCCGTGGGTCTGGCCTCTCCTCCGCACACAATTCTTCCGCAGCCGCCTCTGCTGAGGCACCGACAAACGCAAGCCCTGAGTATTGGGTCCATTGTGGAGGTTAAAAGCAGTTTTTTCTATTAGATACGCAGTTTATTTGTGCTGTCCTCACTGTGATGAGTTCCGTGGAAGTCACAGAGGGTAGGAGAGGTGAAGAGATCTCCACATCGCTCACATGTACTTTGGTTTTAATGATCTCCTGTTATTCCTTCCTAGACCTGTGGCTTTTTACCTGCAGTGACCTTCCCTGACTCCTTGTTTACCCTGCAGATAAAGGGAACGCTTATTGTGCAGAGGGGAGTTCAGCTATAGCTTTTCAGCCAGCGATCAAAACACTTGAAACCTAAGAGCAGCATTTGAATTTAAAAATCGTAATTACGAGCGCCCAACGGGCAGAAGTTGGAAGAGGGCAATAAACGAAGCAGGGGGGTGGAAGAAAAGAAAGGAAGGCATGAGAGGAATCTGCGCTTTGAACAGAGCCCTGGATATCTTGCACCGGCTCCTTCAAATTGGGCACCCGAAAGTAAGAGATTCTTTGACCTTCATTTCTCTCTGCTCCAGTTCCTTGTTTGTAAAGCAGGAATGACAACAGACTCTCACCTCTCACAAAAAGATGTCATTACAGCAATTACAGCCAAGCACTTGGACGCTGCAGAGATGAGCCTGAAGGAAGGAAAAAAACCCCACCGTTATATGGCTGTTCACCAACTGAGAACCAGCATCGTGTGCACGGAGCGGGGCAGCGTTCTGGGGAAAAAAATAACTTCCAGTCACGTAATTAAGGACTATGGTGTAGCGCACGCACCCACTGAGGTTACGTGGGCAGCCTGAAGACAGGCGTCTCTTAATTTTTAAATGCTTTTTCAACCTTGTCACTTCTGATGTTATTTTGAAGCGTTTCATGCATAGTACTGCTCTGCTATATTAAGAGCACATCTACGTAGCTTGCAAATAACTCTCCCCTAGCAGAGGAAAGCCTGGCACGCGTTCACAAACGAAGCAGCGAGGCTGTTCGCTGTGGCGTAAGGAGCTTCAGATTTTGGTGATCACCACCAACCACATCACCACGTTATGCGTACCTCACTGCCGATGCGCGACTGGGTTCGTTATATCACGGTCTCTGCGACAGTTGGCCTTGCTGCTGTACCAGGATGTAAAAGGAAGGTTAAAATCTGCACGAGAGGGGCAGCATGCCCTGTTTCTGGAGCCTCGCTCCTTTAAACACATGTGGGAGGGAGGACTGGTAATGCTTGGACAGTTTTTCATCTTGCCTCGACTGGGCTGGGCTTCGGGCTCAGTCTGTTGTCTGGTCCCTTGTCACAGTTGCTGTTAAAATGAATCATCCATCTGATTTTCTGGGAAAAAAAAAATGAGCTAGGGAAATGTGGTTGGCTTTTTTTTCTTTTTTTTTTTTTTTTTTGGCTGCATCTCTCCTCAAAACGATTACAACTTTGCACTCGCTGGAGTTGACGGAGGGGAAGGAGTTTTGCACATCTTTTTTCGCTTGCTGGAGCAGACAGAGGAGCACCGAGAAGCCAGACCATGACAGTCATGTCTTTAATTGTGTTTCGAAGAGCAAAAAGGATCTAACGTGACTCACCAGAAGATTGAGGCTGTCTTCAGCGGGTGCACTGGACAGAACCTCATGCTGAGGCACTCTAGGGACCACGTCCACTCCTTCAGCTGCCTCCCCATCTCCCTGAGCTCTCCAGAAACGATGCGGGATGAACTGCAGCGAGAAGGCTTGGAAAGATAGCCAGGTGGAAGACATTGACGCTGGAGGTCGCCTCACTGGGATTAAACAGCTGCTGTCATGAGTGGTGTATTTTACTGTAAATTAGATAGAAATATGAGGAAAAAAAAAAGATCCTAAGAGTTCACACGGGGTGATGTTTACTCTCAGAGCTGAGTGCAACAAGAAGCCACGCTGGAGTTTTCCTTGTTGGTTTGTACAGTAAGGACCAACACTGGGACAATGAGACAAGTGCCTGTCTAGCTGGTCACACCAAAGTAACCCACTTCTTGGGTAAGAAAAGTGGCAATGCAGCGTCTCTCTTTGCCAGCAACCCTTTAAAACATCGTTTTAAACAAGCCAGCTCCAGAGGAGATCTTTTTTTTCTCTCCTCACTCCAGGAATGCATCTTCCTAGGTCCAAGTTTGGTTAGAGGTTAGACTGGGAAAGCAGCAGCTTGTCTGGCAGCAGTAATTCCTCCTTTCAGACACTTTACTGAACTTCCATCAAATGGGTCATGTATCAAAGTTCTACTTTTCTATGCTACTAAGCCAAGCCTTCCTGTGACAAATTCCTCCCTTTATACCGTCTTTGTATCTGTTACAAGCACGGTGCACTCCCGTGAAAAACAGATCCTCCTTGAACCCACCTGCACAGGAACCGCCCTCCTCGCTGGGCCAGCATCCTTCCTCTCTCGTTCCTCTTTTTTTAGACCCAACCTTCTTCTCCTCACCAGCCTTTATTCGAATGTGCCTGTTCCGTGATTTCATCTGAAGTGGGCGGCGAGTTCGCTCTCCCCCGCCAGCAGCCTCTTCGCAACGGCTTCTGGGATCCCTGCCAGCTTCTCTCCACCCACGGCCTCTCCCGTTGAAGCAAACCACGCAGCTCCTGCTGCTTTCCCGGGCCAAAGGCGGCATCTCGCATCTCGCGGGCTAGCTCGGGAGGAGAAAGGAGAGCCAAGGAGCACCTCACTGAGGGTATGAGCCACCATCTCATCCTTGCATTTCCAGGGGTAAGGCATCTCCACCCTCCCTGCACCCCCAGGAGTCCCCCAGTTTTCTTCCCAGGAGACAGTCACGGGTTGTTGAAACGACTTCTGAAGGCTCAAAGGACACTGCAAACTCAAACTTAATTTAAAATACAGCTTTGTGGTTTCAATATCAAATGAAAACTGGCTTTATTTTTTTTTTTTTTTTTTAAGATTTACTCCTATTCAAAAAACCTTTGCATGGATTTAAGCATTTCCAGCCCTCGCTAACGTAGCAGCATCAGACAGTGAAGTTAACTGGTCCCACAGCTTCAGTGACCACGGGGCTGAACGCCACACAGAAAACCAAATTTGACATGGATTTTGAAATTGTATGTGTTAAAACAGAATATTAAAATTGAAAATACAGCACAGGACAGGCTTGCAAACCTCTTGGGTTCTTCCCTCTACTTCTGATTTGCTATGGTTTTAAAAATTAACCTTTTGACTATTCCTCCTGATGCCATTTCTGGGCTGGTAGCCTAATTCCAACGCCAGTGATTTATAAGCTTTGCATTTGGGAAATTAAAAGCTAAGCAAAGACTCCATTATGAACAAGAATACCATAAAAATTCCACAGTTGCCAGAAAACGTCTCAATACGGTGACAAACGTAGCCCATGCTCTGGTACTGCTGCTCATCTGTGGGAAGGCTGATGTATAAATTATTCATGAGTGTCTTAAAATTTCCAGGCTAATCTCAACTAAAAAGCAGGTTTTTACACCATCGTTTCACTCCAAAGTTCTGCGACTGGAATTTTGATTTGCACAGTGAAATCTGCAAATCTACTTGCACTGGAGCTTGTTTCTCTTCCCTTCATAAACGCTTCGGTTGTGATTTCACACTGGAAACGTAATGGAGAGCCTTCACATGAAAGCCTGGGAATCTGTGACAATTTCCATGAATTTCCTGAGAAATTTTAAGTTTTCCCAGATATGATTTTTTAGCAGGTTCTGATCCATAAGCAGTTCGGCTCCTTTCAGTAAGCAATCCCATCAGCCCAAGCTATTTCTAGTAACGAAAAAAGATTTGGGAGACTATAAAGCTATTCCTCTCCCAATGTGTTAAGGGACAGGCAAGACTGAAGATTAAATAATGGCAATATCTAACGGAGAAAATCACTTTGTGGTCCTCCGGAGGCTATTAAAAGATTGGCTAACTCACCTGTGCTTACAGCTTTACAACTGCCAATCTGTTCTGGGAGCTTTATCCTGCACAGTGACATTTGAGTATCTTCCAAGAAAAATCATTAATTATAACTAAATCCTACTGGGTTTTACGTTAATGCCCCAGCATGCAGTAATGTTAGGGTAGTACAAAAACTAACGGTATCTGAAGAAATGAAGAATTAAAAAAAAAAAAGCCGTATATTCCCTGGTGACATCCATGCTCTGTGCTGCCGTGCATTGCTTGGAAAACTCTACCATAGCTGGTTCCTCCACCATGCTTGGACAGCTCTTCATCCCAGGCTGTGCTGCTCTAAAGGAATTCAAGTGTCAGGCTTTACAGACTGGCATCCAGCCAGAGATGAGTAGGGCTTGATTACATTAATTGCTTTGGAAGGTAGAGCCCAAGAAAATCTCTCCTCTGCAGCAATCATGTGAACACTGCTAGCACCAGAAAACTCCAATCCTGCGTGATTTCAAGGCTTGTCTCTCCTTCTCATGGCAAGCGGCCACTAAAAACCTGTTCTTTGGTGCAAGGAGAAACTGGTTTTATGGACCCCCAGGAGAGAAGCCAAGTCACCTGCTGCCACAGCAGGTTCTCCAGAGAGCAAACCTTGAGAAGAGACAGACTGCGACACTGAGAAGGGAGCAGGCAGAAGCTGTACATAACGCAACTCAAACATTCAGCCACACATCTCACCATAAGACTGCTGTAGGAAAGCAAGAGGAGAAGGGTGAGAAAGACACAAGGAAAAAAATTGTTGCCTCCAATTTCAAGGAGCTGAATGGGAACAGCTTCCGAGCAAAGGTCTGCAACATGATACTGACTGGTATGAACATAGAGAACATCCTCTTGCCTGCTCAACAGCAAAGATGGGAGCAGGTAGCTCCTCCAGCTTCTATGCCTGGAACCCAAAAGCTCTGAACAGTTCAAGAGGAGACACACCCGTAGCATCTGACGGGCACTGCTGGAGAGCAGAAGACACCAGTTGGATGAACCATGTCAGAGAACAGGACAGCTCTCCTCTGCAGAGAATACAGCTGTCTTGAGTGACACTTGTGAAGTGAAAACCTCTTGTGTATGCAGACAGCTTAACTAAGGCTGCTGTGCCAAAGTTTGCTTAACTGTCCTCACTGGATCTAATTTACCAGAGAAGATATCTAGACATTATAATGCTATTTTTGTTAGGATTACCCAAACCAGTAAGAATTTGCTCTCTTGTCATCTTTAAATTGCTGGGAGCTTTAATAGTCTGTTTTACAGCATAGCAAAGCTCTGCCAACGTAAGCCTCTGCCGTTTCATACTTAGGAATAAGTCCCAGCTGGACACAGCCAGCCAGCAGTAAAAACCGCATTACCCGGCTTTACTCTGCTCGTACCTCCGCTGTCCATTACGGCACTGGAAACGTGTGCTAAGGACATGACAGCTCCCTCACAAGAAAGTTATTTTTGGTTACCAAGTCTCAAACTGGCTTGAAGAAATCAGGAAGCACCTTGCAGAATATCAGAATTTTGTCTTATTTCCTGTTCCGAACTTTTATAAGCATTTTATGCCTGCATGTTTCATCAATTCACGCGAGGATTAACCTGCTGCAAATTACAGTTCTGACCCTCAATTTATTTGCTGTGAGAACAAAGCAGTTCTCCACCATCATCCCAAGCTGCTAATCAACGTGACCAGGCTATCGGCCTCCCAGATTCTCAATATACGATGGATTTCACGGAACTCCCTTATGTAGAAGCCAGACATTTCACGATTATGCTGCAACATCACAGAAGTTTCACACAAATTAATGTGACAACTGAGATTTAGGATCAGTGTAGTAAAATGAAATGGTTTAATGTGTCATTAATAGAAAAAGGGTACACTGCAAGATACTTCTGTAATATTTTTATAGTAAAAACTTCCCAATATACACCACTCTTCTATCCCTCTCAGCCCACCACCACCTTTTATGTTAGTCCAGAACTGAGAGTTTGGGGGAAGAGCAGCGCTGCAGTTCCAGCGCTGTTTTTGGCTTAGTCCAAGTGTTGATTTCATTTTAACATCGTGGCAGAAGACTGGCAACTAGACAAACTTTGCTGACCATGAAGCAATCTCCTTGCATGTTACATTTTGCAATGGCTGCACGGTATCAACCAGCAGGATGGAGCAGACTTGCAAACAAACAGGTGGAGTTACCTACTGTGGTACCTGATCAGCGTTTTGCCTGGGGTAATTTCTGTTAGCACCGCTTTGCATCTGAATCTGGCTGTATGGCAGCAAAGATTCTCTTCTAGTAGCTTCACTTTCTAAAAAGGTCCAGAGTTGAGATCAAATAGGATCAAAAACCAGAAACTCATTACATGTGCTTCTTTGTTCCTCATATATATGAATATTTTACAGTGCAATGTTCCTGTTTTCATGAAACACCCTTCTTCCTTCTTTCCCACCTTCTTTTGTTCTTTCATTCTTTCTTTTCTTGTTGCTGCAGGGAAGACCCAGCAAGGAAGAGGACAAAATCCTGTAAGCACACGGGCACACCAGCAACAGTACTCACATCTGCAACGCCGTTCATGAGATCCAAGCACTTGGCAGCTCCGTTTTTTTCTCACTATACGGCGCAAACAGAGAAAATTATAACAGGCTCTGTATGGTGCAAACAGAGAAAATTACTATAGCTTAAAAACCTCTTACCTTTCAACAGAATTAAAATTTTAATAATCTCCTTTAGCTGTTTTTGTGTGATCACTTTGTATTTGGAATCAATTCTTACCTTAAGATAAGCTTTTGTGCTAACAAGCTGCCTTTCAGTAAAGCAGTCCAGACGCTGAGATCCTACCGTTACAAGCACCGTACTCCAGCAGCTAAACTCCAAACAGATCGATCTGCTCATTTAAGGACTTTGCACAAGAAATCATTTAAGCAACGCTCTGTATGGGAGCTACTTAAGCAGTGGATGTACTTAAACCACATTGATTATTCGTAAGCCACGTTCCCAGAGTGCAATACTTTAATCTGTATAGCTTTTAACCTCGAGAAGAACATCTGTCAAACCCCCCAAAATACACGTGGGCAGGTGTCAGCTCTCTGCTGACCGCGAAAACATGCTGCTAGCCATTGTACATTTTTAATATTTTCATCATTTTTATACTAATTTAAGGGCTAACCTAGAGTCTTTTGTACTAAACACACTTCTGAGAGTTCAATCTAAAAAAGACAGACAAGTCACGAGGGTGGATTTCACAAATGAGAGACTAGAAAGAGGCCACATACTTTTCACATAAAGTCTCTTTTGTTTTGTCATGATCTGATCCCTTCTTAGTTAAACAGAACTAAAAGTAATGGGAGCATATACCAATAAAAAGACAGAGGATGGGGAAAGAGAAAGGTAAATTTGCTGCCGGCAGCCTGCCACCACCTTAGAAATGCCTCTGAGTACTCAAAAGCTGCTTCTGTTTTTTACAGTCTGTAGTTATTTTTCAGCTTCCCCATACAGAAGAGTGGAAAAAGGCAACATATTACTGTTTTCACCAGTACATCTGGGAACATACGTTCTGCTACAGGGATGCCTTGCTGTAGGATGGTCTGTGCTTTAGCTCCCAAAAAGCTGGATGTAGTACGACAAGCTGGTTGGAGGATGACTTTCAGAAATGATCTTCATGGATAAGGTGATCCTGCTGCAACTGGGGACGCAACCCACACTTCGACTCTCCATCTCTGGCCAACTGTGTTTCTCTGAAGAGCTGCATTTTCAGAGAAAATTTCGGAGGTATTATAACATCCTTGGGAAGATGACTCAGGTTTTTTGTGGCTTACATTGTTAACAGTGCAAGAGAAAATGCACAAAGCTCTCAGGCTGGCAATGAAATCTTTCACAAGATCTTGCTTTCAGCATGTCCGCAGTGCAGTAATTGGAGACTAGAAGGTTGCTGACTTTTTATTTCCTCATACCTCACAGCCAGATCATTAAGCCAGCAGGGTATTTTTTTTAATCTTAAGTCCATACTGATTATTCTCATTGGGATAACCATCTCCTTTTATCTCCACTCTCAGTATCATCTTTACTTAGATGACCTAAACCAAGACCTTGTGTTACGTATTTTATATACTCTGTCTACTGGAGACTGTATTTTCTTCCATGAAAAATCTCCAGCTATATGAAAGCACCTAACAACACTAGACTTTAAGCACAAAGAATTTCTGGATTCAGCAACTCCATTCACTAAAATAACACATTTTTCTTTTTTTTTCAGTCCTAGATAACACCATTAAAAGATTCTCTTTGGAGTTTCTTGTACAAAATTCACAAGGAGCAATTCCCCAATCACTATAACCGATTTCAAATGGTGCTAGAAAATATTATTGACTCTGAACACCAAAAGAAATCAGTCATCCTCTAAAGGGGTTACTGAGAGCTGCAAGGATGAAGAGTTAAGTGCTGGACAGTATTTTACATTGGAGGATCCCCAAATACTGCCTAGGTGTTAAATGCCACCTCTGTGGCATTATTCACTAAAACCTGTTATAAAAATTATTAAAATGCATGTGAAAGACCGTGATTTAGAAGGTGAAAACTGTCAAAATCATCATTAGCTACACACATCTTTTAATACATTAAAGCCAATCTTACGAATGCTTCAAGTTCTCCAAATTTCAGTAGCCTTGGCCAATGTGACCTACCGTGGCCAAATTCTCACAGACGCTGGTGCTGGCCATTTCCATCAACTACAACTAGCGTATCAGGCTATCAGCTTGCAACCTGAACACTGGAAAGTGAAGTCACACCAAATAAACAGACGTATTCGGATCTGCCAAACATGCCACAATGAAAAAGGCAACACACAGCAGGAACGCAAATGGCATCTAGAACTCCCAGTCCTTAAATTTAAAATCTTCTGCTTTAAATTCTGTTGTGTGTCTTATATGATACATGTACAAGGTATTTAGAACGGCAGTAAAGAATTAACAAAAACACCTCTACGTAAGGCTGAAACAGGCTTTGAGTTGAAAAGAAACCAGAGCAAATTAAGTTCCTTTCCTTGTTCCTCACCATGTTGTACAAACTACTTGTTTGTACTAGATTTACTAGCTGATGCATTAATGCCAATGTCTTCAATACCGTGTTGCAATTCTGTATTACGCTCTCTTGCATTGTTTATGTCTCACAAGCCCTTCTCCGTTTCCAAAGTTCTGGTTCACAAGCTACAAATACTATAAACACGCTGTTGCCCAGCAGTATTACAGCAGAGCTTCTGCCCTTGAAATCACACATTGCATTGCTCTCCCAAGGGTCATCTGGGCCGTAGACTCTGCAGCCCCAGTCTAATGACGGACTTTGGTGGTGAAGCTAACTGTAACAGCAGAAGCACGCAAGGGAGATCTTGAGCTTTCCTTCTTCTCTACAGAAGTTTCCGAGGGTTCGTTTCACTGATGAAGGCAGGCATTCTTCCTCCAAGAACACTGATTTCAAATGGTGCTAGACAATGAATAGTTAAATCTAAACCACCATATGAAACCAGCTTCCTGAGGGAGCTTGTTTCTAGCTGGGATGATATTCCTGTAACAATAAACTGGAAATGCCACAGAATACCTATCCATGTTGGTTTTTTCCTCTTTATTTTTCCTATTAAGTAGTTCATGCTTTTTTCTTATTCTTGCCCTTGATTTTGGTTTGAGTCACCAAATGTTCACTTCTGTTTTTTATTACAGTGCTACCAACAGAAAGAGAATCGCTTACAGCACTGTCACTCTGAATAATTTTTCTAGTTAAGCTTGGACAACATGTACAAGGGTTTAACCAGGAAAGCAGGACCTTCATCCGGCTTTTGTTACTGTCTTCTATTAACGCATTGTGTCTGCTGAGGTCTGCCCACAGCACCACTACCACCAAACAGATCAGCGAGGGAAGCACTGCTTGCAGACTCCCTTTAGTGACAGCAGAACAACGTGTGGAAGGTCTCCTGCAAGATGTTAACATATCTTATTTTTAACAGCAGTAGCAGAAGTACCAGCATGTGACCGAAGCTACATATTGATGCCTGAACACTGAATATTCATCCAAAAGGTCACGCGGATAGTCTGAAAACCAGCCCAGCTGTCTGCCAGCTCCCACGGAGGTGGTATTTGCAGCATTAGAGAAAAGGTGTGTGCCCAAACCTAACGTCAAGGATTGCATTAATGACAGACTATTCAGATCTGGCACTTGCCACCTTGTCCCAGCACTACTTCTAAGAAGTCTGACCCAGGGTTTTTTCCTGGAATTCTGCTACTGAAGTGTGTTCTAGACAATTTATTCCCTTCAAACCTTTTTTTTTTTTAATAATCTGTCTGCAACTTCTCATCTCAGCTGGCAGAAAAAAACATATCCCAATCACATCTGCAGAATAAAGCCAAGCACAGACCACAATGCTCAGCCATGCTCACAGCGACATGTTCTGAGAAATACTCTGTAGATCCCTCACAGCCTCTCAGCAAGGAACAAATCACCTGAAGCAGCAACCCCCACACAACAGGCGCAGCGCGTTTTGACGGTAGGGCAGAGAGGAGGCAGAATGAGGCAGCGTGCCCCCCACGGGTGTAAACCAACATTGTTTTAAGGAAAACAACCAAACGGAGTAGGCTGGGCCTCTGAAAGCGGGCAGTCGCTTCAGTTACTGGAAGAGCTCTGACGATGCCAGGCCACATCAGCGTTGGATTTATTACGCAGCTTTTCTGTCCAGAACGTGTCTGTGTGGAGCAGAGCAGTCAGGAAGCAGCCTGGCCAGGAGCAGCAAGACGGAGCTGTGCTCATGCCCACCGTTCCAGGCTCTGCCCCGAGCACACAGCTGTCTGGGAATTTTCCATGCAGGCACAAGAAATGCTAATGCTTTAGCAAGGTTAAAATAAGGCAGTTTTAAAACGTGAGCAGGACTGAACAGTTTCCTCAAGGCATGAAAAAGCCTCAAACTGTGCCTTGCTGTAGTGCAATTCAAGAAGAGTGAAGCATCTTACTTGTTCTTTCCTGCAGTGTAATACACCCACTGCGCGCTGTACCTGCCTCTGGAAGTCCTGCAAAAGCTGATTTTACTTGATTACAACCATCAACCAAGATGAACCCACCTGTGGTCTCCTGAGGACAGCCAAATATTCTCAATTTCCTTCTCTTCAAGGGGCAGGAAACCATGTCAAAAACTTAACTAATTAATTTCATCTGTTTCTAAGGTTTAACCTCCTCCAGAGATGCATCCTTCTCTTCATTTACCACAATGACAACCAAAACGACTAGCTTAGACTAGAAACTAGACGGAGGAATTCTCAAATAACTGTGGACAGTTCCCACGAGGGTATCTGTCAACAGCACAGCTAACAGAGTCCCTTCCAAGAAAATCTTATGAGAAAGCCCATCTGTGAAACAAGAAAAGCAACAACACTTTACAACCGTTATCTTCCCTGGACAAGGCACGGCTAAATCGTGCTGTAGCATCTTTTCCCATAAAGTTGCATTCATGACGTACACGGGATTTGAAGCTGAGGTCCAGTTGCACGGTTCTTGTCTTTGTTGTTAGCCCTAGAACGGGCACAGACCACATCATCTCCACCTGACTATCCAGAAAGCAAATTCTTCCATTTAGTATCACCTGCACTTTTGAAGAAAGTATCTTTCAAAACTTGTAATAACTCTGCATGTTTCTAGAACACAGATAATGAGAAACACTCTCGCATTAGGGCTGCAAACTGTCATTTCTAAATTGGAAAAACAAATGAACTGCAGCTAGAGAGCTATTGTACTTCTCCAAGATGTCTCCTTCTAATTAGGTCTTGTAAGTTTTAAAATATTTTCAGATCTTGGACTATTCTGTCCTTCCTAGATTTCTTTATGAGAAAAGCTGAGTAATTTTCTCATTTAACTGAAAAAGAAGAGCAGGAACAGGAGATGTCTGTACATTTACATATCTACTTAGCAGAGAAGCAAGAGCTTGGGAAACAGGAAGAATAAATCCAGAATTCAGAGATTTAGAAAAAAAATTTAGATGGAAGACTTTGATTACATTTTTGCTTCTGTAGTTACAAACTAATGCTGTTCTGTGAATTTCCAGAGAAAATTATGAGAATGACACATCAGTGACTTAAACTCCCATCTTAAATACTTCAGAATTCACATGATTTGCTTGGACATCGATGGGAGTACTTACATGAGAGAAGTTTTGTCTGTGATTAAACCATTTCAAGATTAGAGTCTACGATGGCTTTGTTTTCCTCTTGGGTAATTTGAGTGATTTACAGGTGGTTTACTGCATTCAAACACCTACAAAGTAACCCTCTCTCTTCCAGTGATGAATTCCTGTGTTTAAGCACTTGGAATAACACGGGAACTGAGATCTCATCTTTGACTGTAAATGACAACCGTGGGCACTTTATCACATGAGTCCAGGGATAATTAAAGAATATCTACTGGGAGTGACCTGGAAAGACTTGCAACTGGACTAATGATGCCGTACAGGAAATTTGTAAAAAAATAAGTCTTATTGCTTCCTTTCCATGCTCTGCCATAACAGGAGTCGTGTAAATGGATTTTGTTAGAGCCGTACTTACGACAGCTTTACGATCCATCTACGACAGGCTGAAAGACCGAGTCAGCCTGTAATTTGCAGACAATAGCCTACAAATACGTTATGTCTGACAAACTGCTCAACTTACTGTAACTTTTTTAATTCCCCTTTTTTTTTTTAATAAAATGTGCAGCTGAGGAAAGATGACAGACTGACAACTCTGCAGAAAGCCTCTGTTCACGGAACAGCTACAGCATATGAAGCGACTGTGTGAACTTCCTACTTAACGCTTGGCCATGTATCTCATTTATGAGCTGCTGCAGATACCCTATGGCATGATGAAGATCGAGGAATCATTGAGAAATTGTCTGTCAGCTGAAAAACCAATTAATACTAACTGCAGTGAGGAAGAACTGTCTACCAAGATAGAAATTGAGACTCTGAAGTCAGTTACAGATGTCTAAGGGATTTTTTTTTCGGTCATTTTCAACTTGAACTTAAACCACAGCTATTGGGGAAAAGCTGCTTCATCTTTTCTTTTTCTGCACCATCAATCCCCCAGTGTTTTCACCACCAGCTTAATGAATTCCAACTATCAAGAGAGCTCATCCACTATGTAATTTGTCTTTTTTTTTGTTCCCTTCACTAAACAAGCAGGAAAAATGTTTTTAATTTGCAAGGCTGAATAAATACCTACTGCGTTTGCCAAGACTTTATTGACATTCATGGCTGTCCACAAAGCTGACTGACTTCTCACAGAGATGGTTTATCTCCTTAAGAAAAAAAAACGTGCCCAAGCAAGATGTTAATCTTTCTTAATAAAATAAAATAAAATGAAAACCAGCAGCTCAGTAAATACTACTGTGGCTAGTGAAATTCCTTCCTCCAGGATATGGTCCCAGAGCAGATTTTTGTTGACGGCAAGATCACGTAACGTTGGGACATCCTCCAGTGTTCACTGTTGCCTCCGATGCTGCAGTTCATGTCACCTTTGGTTGTACCGATACAACTGCTCACAGGCCATGCTATAAACGAGTTCGCTCAAATTATTCTAAGTCAAAGGAAAAAAAAATTTAAAAGTGTTTCTTTTCTTGACTGAGGTATTTTCAGTCATTTGGTTTTCCACACAGTCGGGAAAGAGATGGCACTGCTGAGCTGGAAATGAATGGCTCTGGGTAGGCAGAAACTTATTAAGCCGACACTAGCAAAGGACATGAACTGTGGAATTACACCTTGGATAACATCAAATCCCATCTCCCTTGCTCAGCTGGTCATGAGGAGTCGAGATGAGTTTCAGCCTGCAATGAAACACAACTCTTGAACTTTCATAAGAAAATCAATACACCAAACTTCGCAATTCTTACTCAAGTTTTACTAGTTTCTTTATACAAAGTCCAGCTTTCACATTGGTCTGCTGCCTATATTTTTCAATTTAAGTTTTTTCTTGCTGAACAATTTTGTTATCTTAAAATTGGCAACATGCAAGAAACAATCAGAGCCTCCACAGCTGGAATTTAGTATGACCAGACTGTCTGCGCTGGCTTGACATAAACAGGTAAGAAGAAAAAGCATTTGGGGCATTTGTGGGAAGAAATTAACGACATGATAAACCATTACTGTTAAACTTCCCTACACTGATGACAGTGCTTCACATATCTCAGTTTCTTTCCTGTGATTTAGTTAGCTGTACTGAAGAGGCCTTCTAAATAAGCATCCTTCTGCAACAAGCAAACAGTTCTCCAATTTCCCACTAGTGAAACATCCATACCTGTTATGTATGAACAATACATTTATCTTTTTAACTTCAGAAGCTTCTTAAAGCTTTTAACAGGAAAGGTTCAGTGGTTGATGCTGCAAGGTATTTACAGTATCAGCTGATAGCAAGGAGGGACAGATGTGCTATACCTCAGAAACAACAGCCTCTGCCATGTACAATTTTCTCTGTGTATTTCTGAAGCAATTCATCATTGACAGGTTTGTCCTCAGAATCTGGAAAAAAAAAATACCACAAGCTGCTTGAGTTAGTCCCCTCTTTGCATGGTTCTTCAGAGATAAATGAAAACGCAACTTCATCATCATTCTTCTCTTCCTCCAGCCTCTTACACAGGCTTTTAGACTCCTCAAAATCTGAACTTACGTGAGTGTATTTACAGTCAAAACAGGCAATCAAGGTTTACCACTAACCCCATCACTACAATATAGTTATCATGTTCCCTATGGAAGGACTCATTTTCAAACGGAGCTTCAAAATTCATCAAAAGAAACTGCTGCCTCTGTTTCATACAGAAGTATGTGCGTAGACACTCCCTGTAAGATCTATCGAAACCGGTCTACAAAGCCCCTGACAGACTACCTTGAGCCTCAGCCCACCTACACGCTGACTCCATGGCAGTGGTGAGCCCTCACGCCATGGGGAAATAATTCTTTGTGGGGGAAGGATCTGCAAATAGTAGGTGCCAGAGAATCATGTTCTGCATAGAGCCATATCCTTGATGTTCAAGTTGTCTCAGATTTACTCTGAATTCTGTTTTGAAACCTCTTCACGCTGATTTTGGGAATTAATAGGAAATAGAAATCCTAAAAATAAAAAAGCAGGCTTATCAAGCTGGGGAAAAACCAGTAAGATGTTTCTGTGACAAAGGCTTTAGGATATGAATTATGCATTACCAAAAACTGACTCCAGTTTGTATGGGAGGAGGGAGATTTCTACGCATCCAAATTCAAGCACAACAGCCACAAGCTGCATTGCAGGGAATGATATGCAGTCCTGTACAAACATTATCAATTTGAGTACTGTGCTCTTCTTTTTGCCTGATGTTCTGGTTTTGTTAAGTGAGGGGGGGGCCTAAGGTGGCAGCTAGAAGTTGCTTCCCTTTGTTCAGTGGACTCGGCTGGGCATAGGGCGGACCAAGGCCGAGCCACTTGGTAGCAGAATGTCCTGTGATAATGCCTCTGCAATAACATATTTAAGAAGGGGAAAACAGAAAAGACAAGAGAAGATGTGAAGGAGCTGAGCGGGGGCAGAGAGGGGGAGGCGTGAGCCTTGCGGGCCTTGTGCCCCTCACCGTCTGGCCTCCCGCCGGGCAGCCGACTGGGCCCAACTCGGGCCGGCCCAGCTGCAAGAAGTGGAGAGGAGATGAGAAGTGAATAAGATGTAAAAAGGATCCTGAGAGGCGTCTGCCAGCCTGTTGTAAGGAACGGCTGCAGACGCCAAGGTCAGTGAAGAAGGAGGGGGAGGAGTAATGCGGCTCCCGGCCAGAATTCCCCTGCGGCCCATAGTAATGACCATGCTGGAGCAGGTTGTCCCCCTGCAGCCCATGGAGGTCCACGGAGGGGCAGAGATCCACCTGCAGCCCATGGAGGACCCCACTCCGGGGCAGGTGGATGCCTGAAGGAGGCTGTGGCCCATGGAGGCCCCGCTGGGACAGCTGTTCTAGAGGGACTGCACCCCGTGGAAGAGATGACCCATGCCGGAGAAGTTTCACAAAGGACTGTGGCCCGTGGGAGGGACCCCGCAAAGGAGCAGAGGAGGAATGTGAGGAGTTCTTCCCCCGACCACGAAGTAGTGGCGTAAAACAACGCGTGATGAACTGACTGCAACCCCCATTCCCTTTTCCCCCCCTGTGCCGCTCAGGGAGGGGAGGTAGTAGAGATAATGTTAAGCCCGGGAAGAGGGAGGGGTGGGGGGTGGTTATCTTGTTCCCTGTCTCACTCTCCTGCTAGTTTTAGAAATAAATGAGTATCTTTCCCCAAGTTGAGTCTGTTTTGCCCATAACGGTAACTTTAAGGATTTCTCCCTGTCCTTATCTCAAACCTTGAGCTGTTTTTCCTTATATCATCTCCCCCTGTTCTCTCAGAGGGTGGGAGGAGCGAGAGAGAGACTGCGTAGTCTGGTCCCAATTGGGGCCGAGCTACGACACCTGAGTATTATTTTGTGGCATTTGTGAGAATTTGAGGCAGAAAACAGCAAACTAACCCGTTAACCATTTTAAAATCAGTCATCACCAAATTCAGAAGAGGCTACTGAAACCGTGAGGAAGCAGGAATCGTCTGGTTTCAGCCTCGCCTCTATTTCTGTCCATGCTCCCACCCTCTGCCCATCACCATAGCAGCTGACTGCTCTTCCGTCAAACAGCGATCTTTGGGGCAACAGAGGCAGGAATACATTCCCCCCCCCCAAGGGCATCACTATTTGCTGGATAAAAGTGGCAGATGTTACACGTAAAAAATTGTGCAGCACAATCATAATGAACAATGTAATTCCCTGTTGTTTTCTAAGGTATGTTAACGAAAGTACACTAATAAAGCAGCAACCCACAACAAAATTCATTGCCGCTTGTCCGTCTCTTTACGTTATAAAAACACCTTTGTCATTCCCATTGTTGTCTTACACATGCAGTAAGTATCTCATTGAAATCTGGGAGAAAAACTGACGATCACTAGCGGGGAAAAAAACAACAACAAAAAAGATTTCTTCAGCTTAAAATATTTCTTCTGACCTAAAGCTTTTGGAATCTGAAGAGCAATGAGCATCATTTTTAGAAACCACCCTGGCAACGTAGCTGTTATATAAAGTTTCAATAGAAACGCTAAACTCAGTGCCGAACAGAAATGCCCCTGTCACGAAGCACTCAAAAACTACACCTACTGTTTATATTCCTGTGCTATGCATTGTATCGCATCCACTTAGGGCTTTACAAAGTGAGCTCTCGAAACCAGGCACTCGTAACTTTTTTGACCCTCTGCTTATCTTCAGTGCTAGATCCATTTACACTGCTACATAAATGATCACGCTGGTTTGTCTGATAAAGGACTAAAGGTGACCTGGGAAGAATTGCTCTTAGGTATCTTTTAAAAATAACAATAAACACACACGAAAACGCTTTTTCTGGTATAATACAAACTCAAACTCTGACTACTTTAAAAGACTCCACGATTTCCACTTCCAAGAGGAAGTGAAATTAAAATCATCACACAGGAAAGACGATAGCAATTAAGAGGGATAGGAAATTCAATCAGACCGCTCCAAGTGTGATTGTTTTTAATCCCAACTGAATTCCCACGCCTGACAAACAGACTGCAGAGGACTTTTTTTGCTGGAGATGAATATTGTTTACTCCTCCCACCGTGCATGACACTGCAAAAAAAAAAAAACCAAAAAAAAAACCAAAAAAAACCCAAAACAAAACAAAAAAAACCCACCACCAAACCAAAACGCAAGCCAGAAATACTTTCAGAGCAAAACAAACCACCTTTGAACCCTTCTTTGTTACGCTCAAGAAGCAAAGAATCAGAAACTGGATTTTTAAAGATATCTACTTCCCATATACTGGTGCTGCACAGTGACAAACCCAATACGGGCCAGATATATTTACACTACATACCTCACAGCAAGAAATACAACCAATTCAGAGAGCATATTCTATCCATTTACTAAACAGAAATTATTTGCCTTTCAGTGTGTACATATTTATAAATAGGTTTTCCCTCAAACAACATGTTCTTCCTTTAGCATATGCAAGGCGCTCTCATGAGATCAGCACCTGGAATTTATAAAATGGTTTATTTAAATGCAGGTTTGCATTTCCACTTCAGCTTACCCTTATAAAAGCAGAAAAAGGTCACGCGGCTGTGGTACATTTTACCAGTTTGGTTCCATTTCAGACCACCTTGTTTTATTACAGGATAACAGAGTGCTACAGGAGCACAGCTGGCTGACGCTTGCCACCGCTGCAGGGGAGGCCACGGCAGCAGCTCCTCGAGCTGTGTACACCCTCCAGGAACTGCCCACCTCCTCGACCGGCAGAAGAAACACAACCACTCAGCAGTCACGCATTCCCCTCCATTTCTGCATCTTTTCAGTTAGGCCAGGCCTAATGACAGAACTTGTTTCTTCTGGCTTTGAAGAGAGGGATGACAGACTTAACTGAAGCTTTCAGGGACTGATCAATGGCCTGTAAATTGTGCTAGAGACTGGAAGAGTCAGGAGATGAGAGAGATCTTCACTATAGGCTGAGCAAGGGTCATCTGGCTCAAGCAGCAGACATCTGGCAGCACTGGAATTGATTACATCCACCCAACCATGCAGAGCTTCGAGTATTTATTGATCCTTACTCCTGAACCCCTTCTACTACTCGGTTCATGTATTTGACTGCTGTTGCAGGACAAAACACACCATCAGGATAAAACCAGACACTGTGCTTCAATAATAAACACTGATGCTGGCACATGCCATGAAAATTACAGAACTAATTACAGGACCACAACATAACACTCCATGTGTTAAACACAGCCAAGCAAGAGATGGGGAAAAGTGGCTGCTGGATTTCGAAAATAATTTTGTTTTGTAGAGTAGTTTTCACTTTAATCTACTGCAGCTATTGAACAACTTTAATCGCATTAGAAAAATATGTCCTTATCTATCAGAAAAACATAACGTACACATATCCATTTTGCTGCAACTTGTTTGTGATCTTATTAGTCTCCTCCCCATAACTGGCTCCAGCTTTTGAAGCTATAAATGAGGTCAGCATTTCAATTTGAGCATTAAGACAAGGAAGGCTGAAGTTCTGTTTCTAGTCTGATTTTCTTTGGGACTCGAGAAACTCAGTTTGTGTAGATGTCCTGGTTTTGTTTAGTGAGGGGGGGCTATGTGGCAGCTTCTGCAAGAAGCTGCTAGAATTTGTTTCCCCTTTGTCTGGTGAACTTGGCCAGGCCTAGGGTGGACCTGCTGCTGGCCAGGGCCGAGCCAATTGGTAGCAGAAAGTTCCCTGATAACGCCTCTGCGATAACATGTTTAAGAAGAGGAAAAACAGGGAAAAAAGTAAAAAGGGAAGATGATGTGAAGCTGGAGCAGAGGCAGAGAGGGGGAACTGCGGGCCTTGTGCCCCTCACCCTCTGGCCTCCTGCCAGGTGGCTGACCAGGCCCGACTCGGCCTAGCCCAGCTGCAAGAAGTGGAGAGGAGATGAGATGTGAATGAGACATAAAAAGATCCTAAGAGACGTCTGCCTGAGCCGATTGTGAAGAATTTTTTTGTGAGAGGAATGGCTGCAGACGCCAAGGTCAGTGAAGAAGGAGGGGGAGCAGTAATGCAGCTCCTGGCCAAGATTCCCCTGCAGCCCGTGGTGCAGCCCATGGTGAGGCCGGCTGTGCCCCTGCAGCCCATGGAGGCCCATGGAGGAGCAGAGATCCACCTGCAGCCCGTGGAGGACCCCACGCCGGAGCAGGTGGAGGCCTGAAGGTGGCTGTGGCCTGTGGAGGCCCCGCTGGGGCAGCTGTTCTGGAGGGACTGCACCCGTGGAAGAGATGACCCACGCCGGAGCAGTTTCACAAAGGACTGTGGCCCGTGGGAGGGACCCCACGAAGGAGCAGAGGAGGAATGTGAGGAGTTCTTCCCCCCATGACGAAGTAGCGGCGTAAAATAATGTGTGATGGACTGACCACGACCCCCATTCCCTCTTCCCCCCTGTGCCGCTGGGAGAAGGGAAGGTGGTGTCATACCACAACAGGTGGTAGAGATAATGTTAAGTTACTTTGTTCTCTTCCACATTATCCTGCTTTGTTTTTAACAACAGTTTTCCCCAAGTCGAGTCTGTTTTGCCCATAACCGTAACTTCAATGATCTCTCCCTGTCCTTATTTCAAACCTCGAGCCTTTTTTCTTGTTTTATTTATCTCTGTTCTCTCAGAGAGTGTGGGGAGTGAGAGAGAGACTGTGTGGTTTGGTCCTGAGTGGGGCTGAACTACGACAGTAGATTTTGAGGCTGCGTAGGTATTTACCTTCCCAGTGATTTCCAAGGGAGGCACTGTAAAGCTACTGGCAGAGTCTCTACCATAGACCAAGACAAATCGATCTAGGAGGTTCATAGAAAATGGAATAAAAGAAGTTTGGTTTCTAGTTCACTGCCTAAGGCAAGAAAGAGCGAACAGACATAAAAAAAAGCAGCAGCATAAGGAATAATGAGACAATAAAACCTGATACAAAGGCAGATTAATAGCCTGATGGCCTATCTACTCTAGGCATCACATGAAAGTACAGCTCTAAAATAGAGGCTTAAATAAAAAGGTATTTTTGTGGCATTTACAGAGGGCTGGCATGGGAGAAAGCTCCTTTCTGCTGAAACTGTACTGAGCTGCAGTTGATTGCTATGAATTCACATGTGCACAAGTCAGGCAAAGATCTCAGGAGAGAAATAAAACAACGCACAGCAGTGCAGATCTGGAACCCGACTGCAGAGGCAGCAGTCAAATTACGTGTTCGCAGAGGAAATCTGGAAGATGCAAGACGCAGAATGTGCTATGAGAGGATGTCACTGTGTAAAAGATCTTTCGCCTAGTGCATTAGAAAGTATGATTAACAGAGATAATAAAAAACCCCCACCAAAATTATGGACATTCAGTCACGATAAAAACCCCAAGCTTGACAACATGATTGACTCTGCCGATTGTCTGACCAGTGAAAAAAGGCTAAAGGATGAAGATGCAGTGTTAATATTTGGCTAAGAAAAAGCAACTAGAAACTTTTAAAATTTCAGATGAATTCAAGAGGCAGAAGTCAGCCTGGAAATGGTGTAAGACGGAATCACAGAGGAGAACCCCAAATTGCAAATGAATGGTGTAGTTTCCTACTTTCAAAAATGTGGCCATTACTAGACTAAGGAAAACTAAAACCAAAGAAAGCCTAGCGACTTAGTGAATAAGAGAGTCAGCGCTTCATTCTGCCAGCATTCAAGTTCTCCTATTTATAACAGGCATGATTAAATTAATTCATCAATTAGCAAATGAGTTCAGTTAGTTCACAGCGTGTAATTCATTTTACTCCGTTAACAAGTACATCCTAATGTCACTTGGTAATATTTTGCAAATTCAATTTATTAGACACGAAGAGAGCAGAGGAACTTGAAGGCAGAAAACAGAATTGTAACCAAGACAGATGTAAACCTTACTGAGAAAACGTACAACATAAACAGCAGCAAACACCTGTCAGGAAGGGCCGTTCCCTGCTCAGCAGTGCTCATGACCACTCTGCATTAACTATTTTGTGGTTCAACCAGGTCTGAAACGATACACACAGGAACGTGACAGCTGCCAGCTCGTGACGGTGTTCCCACAGCCATCTCCCTGCAGTTGGACTCGGCTTTCATACTGTGCTCCGCCTTTCAGTCCCTTGCAAATACTTTCATTGACACATTACTTTTTCACGGAACTATTTTGGATTTCTTTGTGGTTTTAATACTGGACAAGGACATTAACTCAAGATTATCCCCACAATTGTCTACTGTAACAACTGTGAAGGTTAAAAGGATAAAACGATCAAAGTGATGACTGGGGTAATAAACTATGTGCTATGCAATGCCAGATGCAAACAAAGGTCCTGACAAAATATGGTTTAAGGAAAAAAAAGAAGAGGCGAGTCTTTAAATGTCAAACCTGATAGTTATTTGAACACAGTACGTACATACATCTGCACACCACAGACCAAGGGTAAAGCAGGAGCCAGAAGAGCTTCAGATGTGTGTGTGATGGTGGTGTCAGGCAGCACTGCAGAACTGCACACGCATGACTGCAAAGATGGGAGCAGCACCCTGTTAGATACGATCTCCCTCTCAGCAGTGCTGACCCTTTTAGCAGCTTCGGCACAGAGAGAAAACAGTAAAGGATGTACAATTAGCCAAGGGAAATCAGCTGAACCATGATAACACTAATAAACTACTATTAAGCCCTCATTAACAGGAAAATTAAGTTAGGCTTCCATCAATAACAAGTCAGAAAAAAATTTCTTGTATCAGTGCAAAACACGCATGACTGGCGCTTCGAGGAGCTCAGTCTTTCTGCTCAATTGGTGACGCAACGCTGAGCAGCAAGAAACTGTTGTCTCTGCAGTCAGATGCCCAACAAGTGCCCCTTGCCATGAGTCTGGGAGGCTGCAGGCATCAGCCACATGGCCTGTCTTTGTTCTGCTTAAATTCTGGAAGAATTTAGGTGCCTGGAGTCTGGAGGGATAAAACTGTCTACTCAGTAGCTGCTTGGGCATCAGCACATGTCATATTAGAGTCTGACGGTACCTGCTGTTTGGTCAAGATTGAAGGTGTCCTACTTGGAGGGAGGGAACCTGCTTCTCACTTATGCTCTGCTGCAACCCATTTACGCAAAAAGCTGTCTAAACACCACGTTAAGTCCCCTGAAAGAGCCCCAAACCCACCAAAATCCATGCCAACACCAGAGCTCTTTTCAGAACAAGGCTGCTCAGGAGCACTGGTGCTCACTACCTTCGCTGAAGCATCCACCCAGGAAGCAGGAGACCTGCTTTTTATGTCTTCTCAGCCTTCAGCTTCACACTACCCTGGAAAACCGAAGCAGTACAGATCAACACGTGAGGCTGAACACTCTTCTGCGATGGTTGCGCTGCTCCTCAGACCCAAAAGGCTTTTTCAGAGCTAAGCTGAGCGGAGAGGCCTGACTAGATGAGGCTCTGAGCAACCTGATCTAGCCGGGGATGTCCCTCCTCCTGCAGGGGGCTGGGACTAGATGACCTCTGAAGGTCCCTTCCAACTCTAACCATTCTGTGATTCTGTCCCCCGGGCTGGCTGCCATGTGTGCATGCTCTCAGAACTACTGATGCCAAATCCCAGTCTCATGCATCACAACCAGGGTCCCTCTGAAGAGTCGCCCTCTATCCTGGTTATTTTGATTCCAAAACAATGACAATTACATCACGTTCACACCCCTGCCATCTTCATAATAACAGAAGTGTCCTCCCAGCCTCTGCAGCCTCATTCTGTCCCAATCCCATCCTGCTGAAAACTGAGCTCTACTCTGTGATCCAACACTTTTTCACAGCAGATGTAGGAAGTTATTTCCCAATTCTGGCCCAGACAGCGAGTTCCACACCCAAGGGCAAAAATCCAGTACAGAGACATAAACTGGGCATCTATCTGCTTTAAAAAACATAACTTCAAAACCAGCTCAGTAATGGGTATTGAAAAAGAGCGTGCATGTTGCATGTGCAAGGGGATATAGCTAAGCATCACTTTGATCTAAAGCTTAAAACACACCATCTTTCCTGTGCTACTTCTGTATTTCCATAGAAAACTGGTGGTTATTATTATTATGGATTAAAGTTTGTGTATAGGGAAAAAAGAATAATTAAAAGACTTTTGGAAATGCTTACAAGGATAGTAACACAGAGAGAAAATAAAGCTGACTCAAACTACAGTATAGCGCTGAAATAAAACAAGGAATGACTATGATTATGTTTGAGGTACTGTAATTCAAGAAAAATTGTAGCAGAGCTGTTACAGTGGGTTGTTAATTCTATTACTAACCATTACATCACACTTCACAGACTCCTTACAGATTTCCCTCTTAACAGCCTCTGTGCAATCTGCATTTTTTTTCAAAAGAAATTACAGTAACTTACGCTACAAGGGAGTAACTGTGTCAGGAGGTTGGCGAGGAATATATTCACTTGAATTTCCAGACTGGAGCAGTCTTCTGATTACTGTACTCTCTAAAACATCAAACTGAAACAGCACTCATCCTCCTCTGAAGGGCCATAAATGCTGTACTAGGTTTCCAGTTAAGATGAGGATAATGTGTATCCTGTATGGATGTGACAGGATAGGTTAAAATACCTAAAATAACTGAAGGAAAGACGCAAACTGCACTGTACAGACCTATAAAATAATGCAGGCACACAAAGCAGAGAGTCAGAAGTCTGACAGACATGGGAATACGGATCATGAAACTGTGAAAATTCATCTAAAGCTGTATGGTTACAGCTGTATGATTCTTCTCCTTAAGCAGATCTCCCTTACTTCAACTGTCAATACTACTAACATATTGTCTTGTACGATTGCCTGTGAGTACAAAAACCTTTCTTTAAATCTCGTCTCTTTAGGAGCAGTCCACTACTCCAGTCCCAGATCTTTTCAGACGCAAGCGAATGGAGGTGGAAGGACTGGCTACAATGCCCGCCAGTCTTTTTTCTCCCCAAATCCATAGTACTGCATCCTAAAAGAGAGATGCTGAGCACGTCTGCTGCATCGCTCCTCTGAACCTCTGCCAGCTCTACCTGCTCTTTGAAACACTCTGTGGAGAAGATTTCCACCACACCACTGAGTCCTGCACAACTCCACCTCTGACCCTTCCTGCTGGGGACTTCTGAGCAATGGGCTTTATCTCATTAGTTCAGTAGTTTTTAGGAAACTACTTTTTCCTGCCAGTTTTTAAACCCAGAGGAATTTTCTAGATGTGCAGTGACAGTGCATGAGTAATAGCTCCCTCATTAAACTACCAGGGAGTCATAAAACAAAACAAGTTGTTCAGCTTCCCAGTGTTTTTCCGATTTGCTTTCCCTTTCCAAGCCCTGTAGTGCTCACAAACATCCAAACCATCTAAGTGACGTCATTTATAGTCAGAATCCTTAAAGGAAACAACATGTCCTTTGCATGTTGCTCAATCCTCTGGTATTCTTGCAGTCATTTATTTTTGCCCCAGGGCAGTCCAAGTTGTTTTATTTTTTAAATCAAGAGCTAGTTATGCCCACGTGAAGTCCACCATCAAAAGCTCATCTGGCATAAGAGAGGGAGCTGTGCTACGTTTGCTGCTGCCTGGCAGTCCTTGGTACGTCTCTTGTCTTCATGCCAAACACTCTCCGTGCCCACGGCCGAAAAGCAGGGTGGTGCAGTGCGGGAAGCTGTAAAGATGTGAAAGACAAGAACAAACCCTGCTCTCCCACGGCAGAGCTTTGCATCTGCTGCCGCAGCAGCCAGGCTTGATGTTCCTCCTGCACTGGAAACACGGTCTTCCATAGGGAAACAAGATATTCAACCCAAACCTGGGAATACAGCTTTGCTTTACGTTTGCTGCAGAGTAGGCTGGTGTTAGTAAACGATTCTACCTCTTCTAAACAGAAGTGGGTAGCTGTGTTTCTGGGGTGCCTTTGATGTCGGTAGGTAACAGGTTCTTCATCCCATTTGGAAATCCAGGAGTCAAACTATACAACATATAGTCCGATGATTCAAGGAATACTTTGAAAGGCCACAATTTCTACAGCAGTTTGCGAGTATGAGAGACAAGACTCTTCCGCGTTTCTGTTCAGGATGAAGCAGCTTGTACTCAGTGCTGATATACACACACCTTCCTACCAAACACAGTACCCACCGTTTCAGAAACTAAATCCTATACCTTTTTGTATACACCTCCAGCATGCAGACTATCTAGTACAGTAACTCAGATTTGGAGAACGTACACAGCAAAGATGAGAACAGTCCCACATCTTTAAAAACAGAAAAAAAACCCAAACCTCAAAGCAGAACAAGATACCAAACTCAGTCCTGGGAAATGAAAAGGTTTGAGAAGATTTGTATTTAACATACTGCAGAAATGCAAACAAACTACCACGATTTTCCGAACAATCCTTAAAGGTGCAATTGTAATCCCCACATTACAGATAACAAAAGAAGGACAGAAGAAAGTTGTTGTAAGGTGACTTGAGTAGTGTTCAGTGTTTTTACTGAAAAATGTGGCTGATTTCAGGAAAAATTTCGCCTCTTTCAGCTAAACAAAATCTGGGATCTGTAAACTGAAAACCATTTCAGACAGCACTAACATCTCACACCACTGAGATTTTAATTCTGTCTTTTAATGAGCAGCAGAAAACAAAGGAATGAGATAAACTGAGAGCTCCAGACCACGGTTCCCAATGTGTCTGGCAAAGCGGTGAGGAGACCCATTAAAACGTACCAAGCTCATTGACCTCGCACATTTCTCCAGGCCAAGGCTAGAAAACAGAACAGCTGAATGCTTATTCCCTTGCGCAGGGAACTGCTGTCACGCTGCTCTCTATCTCCAAGTCAGTGGTTTTGATGCTGAGGAAGAATCTGCAGCTTTAAATACACATCTGAGACAGACAAAAAGGAGAGTGATTAAAGTCAGAGAGACTGTTGGAGCAGAAGCTGAGCACAGAGACCTGAGCCCAGAGCCTCAGGGATGTTCAAGAGCCTCACTGCTAATGATTTCACTGCGAGTTAGGTACTCAGACACCTCTAAGGACCCAGGTTGTCAGGATTTGCCTCTTTACATTGCTACATAATTGGCAACAAAGGTGGGAAAAACTTGCCAGCTTAGCTTGTCACATCATCCTTATGAAAGAGTGCGGAGGTACCGACGAGAAATGGGGATTTTTGCTGGGACTGAAATACATAGCAGACACAGTGGCAGATGGCACCGGATGAATTGAAAAGTTCAAGGTATTTTAGAGAAGGTTCACCTAAGACTAAACAAGGTAACAGCTGAAGAAATATAGAACAGTAATGAGAGACAAAAAAGTACTCCTATTTATTTTTCTCCTGACATATGTAGATGTTCAGTGAACTAAAATGATTATAAACATTTAGGAATTTACATCATGGTCACAACTGAACAGTGATTGGCCTCAATACACTTGCACCTGCACAAATAAATACAAATAAAGCCAACACTGCCTTGCACAGTTTGCAGTCCAGAGGGTGAGGGAATCTCTCCTCGCATCTGTTTAAATGCAAAGCACAGATGAAGCGTGGACCTCGCAAGAATACGCCAAAGCCAAGACCTGTGAAGGGTTAAGAAATCAAGTATTTGGATAGACAACGAAAACATCCAAGATTATTAATTAGTTAGTATGAAAGAGCTGAAATAAACCCTCAAATCCTGGGTAATTGTTCTCTATAAGGACTCTTATCACCTCTGCTCAAAGCCTCTGGTACTGGCTGCTGTCAGAGATGTTACAGGAGCAGACAGACCACAGGTCTGAGACTCTGCCAGTCCCCTGCTCCTAAGATACAACTCATCTCTGCAGCTTAATGTTTCAGAAACAAGCACGCTACTGAAACAGAGCTTGGACAGCGTTTCCAAAGCTGCAGGGCCCATCAGGCCAGCTGATAGCTCCTCATTAAAAAAAGCAACAAGAAACAAAAAAAGCATCCTCTTTTCCAGGCGGTGAATGACGCTAGCATGAGACTGACAACTTTCAGGATGAGGTCACCTCCGTTTCCCTTCAGAAATAAAGCAAGCAAGTACAATTAACAATAATTAAAAACTCCTTTCACAAAGGGACACTATACTTTTATTATCTCTGTTGAAGCCTAATCAAAAGCATCACAATGGGCTTGTTGATTTTTTTTTTTTTAAAGACACGATACAAGACAGAAAGAATTGGTAATTAAGACCAGAAATCCAGTATTCTTAAGTGCTGTAGTATTTAGCTTCAAAATAGAAATTGTCCCCTATTTACCCAAAATAACAAGTCACTTTACTAGTTAACCACAGCAAAACAGAACCAAAAATTCTAATTTAAAAAAAATGCTTAATGGGTAAACAAACGTGCTCATGACACTGAAACGTATATGGGAAGTGTACGCAATAAGCTGTAATCACACTCATTAAAAGTTACTGGCTTTGAGTCTACTGATTTTCTTCTGCACAGGGTTCCAGCTGCATAGAAATATCAGGTTCTTTACATCCCAATTTACTATTAGAAATGCTGAGATGTTCACTGCAAGAATGTGAACTAGTTTGTATTCAAAACTGTTCATTATTCATATTTGTTTCACCTTATGTGCCAGAGGAAAAAGAACAACGGTCGAATCACTAGAGATCCAGTAGCCTCTGGATAGGATTTCAGCCCACCAAACCTAAGTGTCTGCTGCTGGAGGAGCACAATCGCTCTCTAGACTTCAGTGAAAAACTGCATCTTCAGTAATCACAACAGGAGCTTGGACACTTACGCAAAGATTCAGCTGCCTGAACACAGCACCCATAGGTGCCTCCTGTCATTTTAGGTGAGGTACAGTGTCCTGTCTGGCCCACATAAAACCCCCATAAAGCTCACGTGGTACCTGCCAGCCCCAGGGGCATGTCCCAGATGACGTGTCTCCAAGGCATCAGACACCAACCTGCAGATAACTGAATCCTACCCTTGTGCACTTTAAGACGTGATCAGAGTGAAATCCCATCCACATGCTGCGTATCTACAGTGTAATAATAATGTTAAAATCCTCTAAAATGTTTTTATTTTTGTTGTGGACATTAAAGGTCCCGCTGCTCTTTATCAGTAAAGGTATCTGGATATTGGTGTCTCTACCCTCATGCAGACAGAATCACCAGTTCAGGTTTACCAGCAGAGCTTTCAGGTGCAGATTAAACCTTGGCAACAGGCTTTTACCTATAAACTCGAGTGCTTAAATCACTTCTAAAGTGTGACTACTTTTAAAATATTTACTGTTATAACCCCAAAGTGACCCTACCACTACACAGCACACGCTGCGCACTTGAGTGCTCCCTACAGTGATCCGAGAACCATTACACGGGCGCACTGGTCCTCCTCTCCCAGTAGCCTAAGTGAACGATTTTCTTGAGATCAAGCAAATTTGAGGACAGATGGATAAGCCTAGGGAACTGGAAATGAGAGGGTTAAGCGGCAAGCACGCAGGAACGGATGGGTGAGGGTAGCAGGAAGCCCACCTGCCCACCAGCCCTGTGCCCGAGAAGCAGATGTCTGCCAGGGAGACGAGAGGTGCCAGCCAGCAGCCGAGAATAGCAGCGTGGCAGGCTGGAGGGAAGGAAACACAAGGTCTTAAGCAAGAGGCCAACCCAGTCTGAGCACATCAGCATGTGAAGCATGGTTTTCCAAGAGACTGAACTCTGCAAATCCCCGCTGATACCGGGGGGCGGCTCTGAAGGCTGAGGACCACAGACCAAGGATGTTGTGACACAAGCAGATGACTATAGCTGCCATTTCATACACGCTTCCAGAGGGGCTGAGGGTAAACAGGGAAGTCACATGGCATCCGCAGTGCCATGCAGTGACTTCCTCAG
The DNA here is from genome assembly GCF_036417535.1 of Chlamydotis macqueenii. Taxonomy (NCBI): domain Eukaryota; kingdom Metazoa; phylum Chordata; class Aves; order Otidiformes; family Otididae; genus Chlamydotis; species Chlamydotis macqueenii. The sequence continues at coordinate 4,174,907 of NC_141556.1, read as the reverse complement.
TGGCACACAGGCTTAGAATATTGCCTTTAACATCTATTAGCCCATACGGTATCGGCAAAAACGGGAACCTTTAAGCAGCTCCTATTAACAACGCCCATCTCAGCCATCCTCCATGACTCAGGAATCCGTTTCTGGATGCTAGCGTGTATTTTCCACTTCCTTTCCCTGCCGTGTGTGTAACAGAAACGAATCTGAATGCTGACACAGTGAGTAGACTGATTGCAGTATTTTATTTTTTGGACCGAGTCCCAATTTTAGTCTGATCTGGTTCTCAGATAGGAGGTTGTACATTGTCACATAGTTTGTAAAAGCATTTGCTACACTGATTTGACTAGATATGCAGGGCTGTGCATCTGTGTATCAGAAAGCCAGATCGTGCGTGCTGCAGATGCATCAAATTTTCTCAGAATAATAAACTGGAGATTTACTGAAAACAATACGGAAATAATTTTATGGGCTTCTTCCAAACACGCAGCTATAAATACAGGTCAAATTTGCAGAGAGTATTCAAATTTGCATCGTTGTGTTTTAAAAGCAATTTGAAAATCAAACATTTTAGAACAAGTTCCGAGAACAAGCCTGTGACACAGCAGATTTTGACTGTTTTCCCCTACTACTACACCGCTGACCACGGATCACGCCAGGCTCTGGGAAAAACTACCCAAACGGCAGGTGAAATTTTCCAAGCGCTCAGCATCCAGAAGGTGTCACCAACAGCTGGAATTAAGTATACAGGTGCTGCCTGCTCCCCAGCACTTTCAAAATCTGGTCTTTTAAAGGCTAGTTATACGTCTAATATGGAAATTTAATGATCAGTACGTACCAGCAAATAGAAGCAGTACACACAAATGTATCTGAAGTACACAAGCAGCTCAGCAGCTCACTTTCCTGTGTACTGTAAAATCAGCCATTCACTGTCGCTTTTCCAAAGTCACGCTGGCGCATAAAGCAGCTCTTTTTCTTCCTTTTTAGTAATGCTGCTTACGCAGCAATTACCTCTGTTACAGATTTTGAAAATGAAAAGGTTAATCTCTCGGTGGTTATCCTGTTCTTTGATACAATTTTCTTAACTTTATTAAAGAAAGAATGCAGCCTTGCTAACATAATGGTAGTAGGACAATTACTTGCACATACCTTTTAAACGGACGTGCCATTTTGAGACAGTTTTTGACAGCAATTCATATCCTACAATGCAGCTTTGATTTGGTCTGCACATATAAGTTCAGACCAAAACCTTAAAGCTTCCAGGCACCTCCTGAACAACTGAAGGAAGAAGGTCCTCTGATCCCTTACCATGCGTTAGTCGGTTAGCATTTCTTCTAGTAAATGAACCGTAACGTTTTTAAGCAGACAAATTATTCTCTCACAAATGGATTGGTTCTACTAAAGGGAGCAAGACAGACAAATAGTGGAAACTTATTTCTGGCAATAAATAATAAATTGCTTTGAATAATTTCTCAGACCAAAACCGTACACTAACAAGTCCATGCACAGGAGCCTCCATGCACAGAACACAGTAATATGTAAAAAGGGTGTCGTGAATCTTAATACAAAGGTGTGTGACTTATCTTCCAAATTGGAAGTATTATAAAAATATCAGTATACAGACATATTTTAAGTATGAGGCAAATGAGACATAATGCACACAGCTATGGTCTTATGGCAGCGATCACAATTGAAACACATGGTTGATTGTAGGGAGGAAAAAAAAAAAATATTCAGACAAAACCACAGAATCACAAGGGATGAGTGATGTATTTTTTACCACCCTCCTTGCCCTACCCCCATTCAGCATTTTAAACAGTTTCAGCATGCTAAAAAAACAAAAAAAAAAAACCAAAAAAAAACCCTCTTACTTCTTCTTTAAGCTGTCTGGTTGTTTTCCTACAGACGCTATCTCAGCATTACACAGCCAATACAGTTAATGACATTAATTGCTGTCTTTTTACTGAGTTCGAGCCAGTGGTTCCCTTCACTTTCTCTTGAGCAACAAACAGAAAAAGCCCGGGTAACAAAAGTACGAGAAGATAGTATCTCCAGAAATAAAACCTATTTTACAACAGCAGGAAATAAGATAATATGCATAGATTTCAGACAACCTATTTCAACTGTGTTTAAAATGTGAGCTGAAGGGCTCAGAACTCTGTGAGGCAGAACTGAAGTGAAATAAGCCAAGCAAAAGGGATGGATTTCTGAGCAACGCACCTTTCGACCATGTTGTTTTGACCTTTCCCCGTCGCGTCTAAGATCTACTGCTCCATTGTGTAATCCCAAGCCTTTAAAAAGTTAGTAAACCTCCTCTCCTCTAGTAGCTTCTTGCACCTGCCCCTACAGGTAATAAAGGATTAGAAGGATCAGAATTGCAATGTTTATGAAACTTTTTTTTTCTGCTCAGCAAGAAGTTCATTTCTTATTCTTAAAATGAAAGGAGTGGCTGTGTTAAAAAAAAAAAAAAAAAAGGGAAAGAAAAACAACATAATGAAAAGGAAGCACACACCCATATGGAAAAAAATGGCAGAAGATGAAGCATGCTTATTACAAATGCTTTGTAACCTTGTCACCAACAAAAACAAATAGTTAATTAAACAGAAGGAAACGTCAAGGTTTTTGTTCCTGTGTATTCTCAAAATCTTACGGCTGTCCACACTTCCATCGAGGTCGCACGCTGCTCTTACGATTGTTGTGGTAAGTTTTAATACCAAGCGTAATAGCAAACAAACTTCTAGCTAGGATTGTAATTGTAAATATTTTAACAGTGTCCCTGCAATCCCACAGATGGTAACTAAGAGCAGTGTTTTTGACACAGCAATTCAATTCCTGCAGTTCCTAAAGCACAGACAAAGCATGTGTGAACACTACCACGACTTCTGCTTATGCAAGAAATGCAAATCTGAGGCTTTGACAGATCTACAGCTCAACAGGCTTGTATTAAACATACCCACACATTCCTCTGCATCTTACTTCACGCAGTTACTACAGCATTTGAACATCAGCAAGAGATTCGCTCTGTTTTAACGTTAAGAAACATCTGCCCAAGTATGGCAAATGATTTCTGGACTTCTCTCAGATAAAAAAAAATAAATAAATGAGTAAACTCTGACTACTGTACAAGCTGGCTTGGCTACAGTTCCAAGCTTTAAAAGAAATTTAGTTTGCAACAGGTGAATACACTCAAGATGAGAAGACCTCACTCACTGCTCAGGGATACTTTTAAAAGTTACCAAAATTCTGATAGATTTTCCAGACATCCATGTAAGCCAGTGTTATAAACTTCTGCCTGGCAATAAAAAAAATGCAGCAAACACTGGTAGGAGTTATTAAACATGTCGTAACACTGGGCTGGCATCTCCTTCCCCAAACTGCTTCCAGAACATGATGTGGGTGCAACCACTCCAGCTGAACACAACCTGCGCTAAAATCACTGCCGTACAACGCAACGGCGAGTGTGGGGTCAAAGTGCTCCTCACAGCAGGCTGCTCGATGCACCAGGTCTTCATCCTGCTGTCAAACTCATGTGCAGACAAAGCAATGTAATTTTCATCAAAAGTAGGTCCAGCGAGGGAAAACTCTCACCTTACCTAGCTACAGGATGAAAAACGTGCAGTGACTGGTCTCTAGCAGGATTTTTCAGTGCGACATCGCATATTATATTATTCCTCAGTAAACACACACCTTTCTGGCAGCTAAGATAAAGCCTGTAACTTCCTACAGTAGTCATTCACCTCCATCTGGGCTTCAACAGGACTTGCTCTACTACAATAAATATTGAAAACGCACGGCGCACAACTTACTACACCTGAACAGGATTGTAGAGTCACGACCTTAAACAACAGCCTGACTGTACCTCACTACAGAGAGGGCACAGGCAGGGCTGTAACCCTGCCACAGTAAATTGAAAACAGTTACGTATTAGTCACAGGGAACTATGTCCAGCCGTACAGGGGTTATAGTAAAAGATTTTAATAAAAGCCCCGTCAATCAGGGTTTGATAATGATTTAAAGTTACTTTACTTTCCCATCTCATTCATTACAAGGAAAACATCTTCAAGTTTGCGAGATGCCTTTACGCTGATGTGCTGTGCATTTGTAATTCCAGAATATCCCTCATCTTCGTACCTTTTGTTAGGTAACTCCTATCTGCAGCTCTTGGGAATGCCCACTACAAACTGCAACGCTCCAGACAGGCTCAAAGTCTCTGCTGTGCTTCACCTGCTTTCTCTGTGACTTTGTTAGAGCCAAAATCCCAGCAAATGATAATGACAGTCTTAGATACTTCCGCAGGAACACTAACAAAATGCAACCATTTGACCAAGGTGAAGATTATTCTTCACTGCATGCACAGACACAGTGAAATTTAGGCAGAGTAAATGATGGGCGATCCAAATGAGCTGGATGCAGACCAGTGAAAAGCAGATGAGGTCTCGACGGTTTGCCTGCTTACCTGCACACCCCACAGGTCCTATAACAGCGCTGGTCCTCTCTGCATCTTTTGAGAGGGGTGGTTGTTACCAGTCTTTCAGGTATCAGAGTTATCCCATAACGCTATTCCAACTTTTTTTTTGCTACATACCTACCCATCTACTCACTCACTCCTACCTCCTCTCTCACTTGCCAGTCTAATTACCCGCCCACTCACATCTACTCTTACTCACTCCGTAACCCACCCATTTACATGTTTTTCATTCATCTCCCCATTCAGTTACACAACCTGATCCTCAAATACCTCCAATCCACTCACTAATAGTAATTTTACCTCCTATGATATGCCCGTCCTCACCTTTCTCATCAACATCCCTACCCCACATCGCGCTTCTCGGTGCCTTGAAGGGAGACAGCTTACCGCCGCAAGCTCCCACGGCCCAGGAGGCCAAGCTCTCCACAGCACACCAATGCTAATCCACTCCTGGGATCCCTTCCGAATGAGTCAAACTCTTTCTTCCACCAAAACGCGGATGAAGGGTAAGGATGAGGACTGCGCAGTGCTGGTGCTAGCCCTGCCTTTCCCAGCCTCCACGCACGCTGTGCCTCGCGGCGGGCACGCAACACACACCCTTGCTCCCATCCTACAAAACCCTTTACGCGGAGGTGTGCAACACAACTCTCTCACCCTTCGGGGTGCTCTGAAAGGAAAATCAGTAGTAATGCTTCAGAAACCAGAGAAGTTCTGGGGTAAAGGTGCTGGATCATAACCGCAGGCAGCTCTGAAGGGACTGGCTCAGGCCAGCACGGCCGTGCGCCAGCTCACAACAACTAGCCTGTCTCTCATGGGGTGACAGCAAAAATCAACACCCATTTGTCCTCTTCATGGCCACTGAGTATTTGTTTTGGGAGGATATTGATCTAGCTCTTTGTGGTCAAGACAAGGGAAAATTTTGGAGACAACCCTGCTTGGGCACCCAAAGCTTGCTTCTGGTTCTCCAAGCCCTGGAGAACAAACAACAAACAAGCAATCCCTGAAGCCCACCAAAACAAATTAAACTATAAAAGGAAACAACAGTTATGAAGTGAAGCAACTTTGAGAAAAATAGAAGATAACAGAAAGTCGGGAAGAAAAAAAAAAAAAAGAAAAAAGACCCATGTAACTACATTACAACTTTCATTATTCTGTCAGTAATAGGAAACTAATTTTTAAATTTTCACTGTAATGCCCTCTGCACACATCACTTTCCCTCAGTTAAAAAAAAAAAAGAATCACGTAAGTTATATTGGCATAACTCCCTCATATTAAAAAAAAAATAAATCTTTTCCGAGTAAAATTGGCCTTTTCAGGTAACTTTCAACAATTCCTCAAGTGATACCAGAACTGACCATTCTTATACTGGAATAAAATATGCATCTTAGAAATTCAGTTTAACATCTCCCTTCAATCAGTACGATTTTCCCAAATCCTGAAGAACTGAACACGCAGCAGTTAAGGTGACACATCCGGTATTCGAGAGCTCATAATACTATTCTGCTCAGATTTACAGGCTGTTAACGCCACAGACAGAAGAATTACTGAAAGATGAGAACATAGACTTAAAATAATACGGTGAAACAAAGAAATGGAAAAATTTAGGCCAAATATCAGGCAAAGAAAAATCTCGCCATCAAATTTTGTGGAAAAGACTCCAGAAGACTGAAGTGGAAGGTCAAGCTCTTGGAGTACCTCTAGCCATAAACTGCAGGGGGAAAAAAAAAAAAAAAAAAAGTAGCAGAAAACATGTACTGGCAAGATGATGTTCTGGATGATCTAATGCACTTTCCATCTCTAACATCTATGATTCTGTAATTCCGTAGGAGTGCCTAGCAGAGGGCTGGCAAACTTCTGTAGCAACTCAGTCATCTGATTATTATGTGATAATCAAAGTGTTCAATTAAAAGGAGATCCTTGTAGCTGGATGTTGTAGCTACGCCACGCCACTCTCGCTCAAAGCTGTGTGTTGCATTGCCAGCACAGAGTCTGATCTGAATGGCAGGCATGCAGTAATTACAGAGTTGTGGGTAGCTCTCCTAAACAGGCAAAACAGAATTTAAGTAATTAAAGAGACAATCATCATCTTTCTTGCAAAATGCCTGGGGTCAACTTTTGACAGCGGATTTGATAATACGGAGTTCAACTTCGTCAACATTTATGCATGCAAATAACTTCACTCATGCATGCCAGTAAGCGTTAACATGGTTGGATCTATACTATACGGCGTTTTTAACTATTTACTCTTGATTTGTGCGCTGAGAAAATCCTCCCTTAGGGTAAAATACCAGATTGTTTCTCAGATCATGTGCTTTGTTTGCTATTTTCAAGTTATTAGGTAAGTGTACATGCAGAAAGAAGAAAGTGCAAAAGGACATTTGGCACGAGCACATCTTCTATGTTTAAAGCATGTGTATGGGAAAAATGGATTAGAGCAGTAAGAAGTCCAGGAACCAGGAAGATCAAGAGAAAAACACACAAGTGAAAATAAACTCCAAAGCAGAAAACCAGAAAAAAAGAGGCATAAAGAAAGATAATCCTTCCCAACAGGAAGAATCGTGCCTGCTGGAAGGCCACTGCCTGAACCACAGCTGCCCTGAAATCTTCTTTGGAGAGTTGGGTTTGGAGGTGTTTTGTGATTTTTTTCTCCTGGCCAATAGGAATTCTACCCTGACTGATTAGGATGGGATGTGATTTGTAGGATTAAAGACCAAGGCAAATTCTGTGACAAGTATGAACAGAAGAACAATTGGCGATGCTGTTGGAAAAAGCGCCAATTCAATAAATGCCATGAGCCTATCAGGCTCTGTAACTATTATTTCTGTACTCTTTATTTACATCGATGACTAGAAGGATCAGTAAAGGACCGACTCCTCTTTGCTACCCTACTCTTAAGTACTTAGGCTCTGAATAAGAAATGGAAATACAAAAAGAGTACACCGACAACTCCCTGTACATAGATGCTCAAGTTAAATGGGGACACCTAAAATCCAGATGCCAAAGGAAAACAGAAAAGACTAAAAATGAACAGATTGCTTGTTCTGGAGAACAAAGTTAAGTTAGTTCTTCCCTGAGCTCCACCATGATTAAGAGACAGGGGAGGTACAGTTCCCTGAACAGGCTGGACTGAATTTCATGGAGGCATCACTGAAAGGGACAGTTCCATCTCCTCCTCTGCTTCTGGCCACGAGTTCCTACCACTTCCCCATCAGCAGCAGCAGTCACGCAGCTATGTAACATGCTGGATCAGTTCCAATTTTCCCAAAATAAAATAAAGGGAGAAAAAAAAAATTTAGTTTTCAATCAGATCTGCAAATTGAGCTGGCTCACCCCAAGGCCACATGGCCATCAGTGATGGCTGTGGAGGAAGCTAACCTTGAAACCGCACGCGGAAGCTGCAGGCCAGTTCACTTCATTACGTACACCCTGACATGACACTGGTCACACTAAAATGACATCAGCTGCAAGACAACATGTAACAACCACAGTAATCCAAAAACATGTCCACTGAAGAGAATGTTGTCATCTTTAAATAGTAACCCAATGGTAAGAGCTCACCTGGGAAGCTGAGCATTTTTTCCTCAGCAGATACCATCTCCTACAAAAGCCTAGAAGCAGCAGACCTCAAGCAGAGCTTGGGCTGAGGCAGCTTTCTGCCCTCCAGCTGGAGCTGGGCCAGCGCAGAGAGGAATTCAAAATTCACAAAGCCATGAAGAGAAAGCACTGGAGGGCAAGTATGACTCCATGAGAAAGAAAATCCCAGGAGAAGGGATAGAGCCCTATATTCTGGTCCCTTCTCCAGGACTTGCTCATGCCTACTGCACTGAAGATTAGATAAAATGTACACACAGCTCCTTTTATACTAAAGCTTGAAAAATACATCCTATGAGCTATGTAAATACACTAATAGCCAGTGAGAGCTCTGCCCTAACAGGAGAACAGCATATACCTACCTGTATTCTTGGAAATATTTTCATTTTTGGTGGATAAAAGTAAATCAAAGAGCAAGGCTGAGATCTTCACAGTTATGACTCACTTCTGCTAACCTCATGTTTTGGCAATAAAACTGCATATACGCTCTCACAGGAGCCTGTAATAACAGGCCACATGGGGAATTTCAGTAGCCGCTTAGGTCCTTAAAGTTACAATTCAGGTGCCCAAACTTTGATTAGAAGCTAAAAACGCCCGCTAGCTTCCATTTACCGCAGCGGTGAGCTCCTAAAGTCGCAGCACTGCCTAGAGGTGGCCCAGTTTTGCCAGCAGAAATACGGGAGCCAAGCCAGGGAATGAGAAATCAGAGCTCACCGCACACAACTCTACCCCGAAAAAGCACAGATAAACATGGCTTCTATTCGTACCTGATGCTGCTGGTACACATGCATTTTTATTTGGCTCAATGAATATTTTTCTTTTCTTAAATGTCGGTATTACCATTCTAGTAGAGCACTGGAAGAGGAAGCGTTCCTCTCCTCCAGGTCCAATTTTGAGCTCACCATTTCGTACGCAAACTTCAGCTGCAAACTCTGCATGCGGATAGCTACGGGCCATAAAAAACTTCACTCAAAAAATTTACAAAACAAACAGCAAGAAAAAGCCAACAAATTCTCTACACCTTGCCTGTGAACTTTGGCATGGGAATCCCTCAGAGATCAGCACAAATGAACGCTATCAAGACGCTGCGCAGATCGAAAACGCCAAGCGCTGTGTTGGTTTAGCTGAAGACATCACTTGTGCATCTGATTTCAGATTGTGTTAGTGTTTTTCTTACACGTAATTTATGGCTTGTGTTTAAAAAGTCACCATTCGTAACAAAGGGTGGGGTTTTTGGTTATTTTTTAAAAGATCAAGTCTGTCACAAACTAACCTAATAAGTAGTATTATTCTTTTTTTTTTTCATCAAGATAATTACAAAAAGCATGGAAAAATGTGATCTCTACATCACATGTTTCAGATTCTCTCAATCATATTAGGTGATATTTTAAAAACTGCAAGGAAACGAAGATACTACAAACATACATGTTAAAAAAAAAAAAACCCTCAGGTTTCAATTTTTTTTTTTCCCCCCCCAGTTATTTTGGGTGTGAACCATCGCTGTGCACTGCATCAATGGTAACAGCCTGTGCCTCGAAGCAGCTGATTTTCAGGAGCAGCAATTCCCCTGTCCCACAGGTGGACACACAGCGATGAACTGAAGATCTGAGACTCCCTCTCACCAAACAGGGCCTACTTGTAATTCCTTCGTAAATGAGACCGCTCCAGCGTGAGCCTGAGGAAATTTGATCCACCGCTTCAATACAGGTTTAACAATTAACAATTCAGGGGCTATAAAAATTCACAACTTCCTTTCTTTCTATCTGAAATGATAAGAAAACAATGATTTCTTTGTTTTTGTTGCCTTTTTTTTTAAATTTAAAATCACTCCTGAGAATATTTTGATAAACTTATGCTTAAATAAATGATTTTCAGAAGATACGCAGTGAATTCACAAAAATACTTGGCAAAAAAATCTAACTTTGAATATCCAATTCATATAACATTCTCCTTTATTTGTTTAATTCAAGTAAAATATTCTCCTCCGCCCTTTTCCTTTTCATAGGCTTTTCACACCCACATAACAACCAAGTGACTCTTCCCTGACCCTGCCTTCCACGCCTTTTGGTACAACTGCTCGCTAGTAAGTCACCCCGCGCTTGAGCTCTTCTCCCAAGATCCAAAGGAAGCACTTAAGGAAAAGAAATCCAGCATAATGCTAAACCTTCCTTTTTTTTAAAAAAACAAAACAAAACAAAACACTAAGCTATTTGCAATTCCATAGCGATGCGTGGTGTACAACTGCCCTCTTGGATGCTGTTTTGGAAAAAAAGGGAAAAAAAAATATCTGCAAGCGCCTCACTACTCACAACTGCCAACTCAAGTGGGTTTGGGAACGCAAGGCGTCCCAGTGTCACCCACCCAGGGAAGAACAGCAGCAGTGAAGTCCTCCCTTTGCGGTGGACAGTTAGGACACAGCACCAGTAATTCCTGCAGTTGGTGTCTGGAATGGACCACTCACAGAACATGATAAATTAAATAATCACTATTCTGCTTTCCCCATCTTCTAATCATCCTAAGCGTTCAAAACAATGTTCTGGAAACCCAACAGCTACAGTAGCACGTATCAGCATCCTCTCTAAAAGGAAAACATAGTGATAATGCTGGTGAAGCACTGAAGGACAGTTAAATAACACTACTCTCATTTTATTGAGAACTAAGAATAAACAGTGACTTGCCTAAGAAGCCCCCTCTCCAAAACTTCCCTCCAAAAACCAGTGGCAGAGTTAACAGTAGATTCAGGGAGCACAACTTCCAGACCTAGTTTTGTCAGCCAATGTGATTTCTTCTAGTTATGATCCAGTATGTTAATGATTTGGGGTTTTTGAGAAACTGCTAATTGCTATCTTTTTCCTTGGTATTTACAGAGTCACTTAAAAATAACATCATTTCTATTCTAGGCATATTTTTGGAAAAGTGTAATTAGATTTAATTCCAGGGACGGACATCTGATTTTCCTGTGAAATTCAAGACGACCAAAGCCTTGTTCATTCAGTGAAGTGTAATAGGAAAATTACAGTGTAGCCGTGACTCCAGGACGAGAGGATCCCGAAGCTGGAGGGCTGGCCCATCCTCTGTGCTTAGTACCAACGTCAGCAGAGATTTGTAGGTTAAAGGTGAGAGGGAAGAGTGATTTCAAGTTGTTTTTGTTGACCTGATCAAGAAAAGTTTCCCCCCTTATTTACAGGGGGAAATGTACTTATTTCCCCCCTCCCAAACTGCCACAGGCCAGTTAGTGTTTTCTGCAACAGCTGCTCCCGTGAAAAAAAACCACACATACACCTTGCCACATTCAAAAAGCTGTTAGAGAGCTTTCTTTCAATTACATTTGGCAAGATACCATCTTAGCACTGAAAATGAGAAGTACATAAACTTACCAATGCATTATCAGGAGAAGAATCAGAAATAAAGCTTAGGTGTTATTCAGTAGTCAGCACCTCAACTCCTTCCTGGCACAAAATAAATCCCACAGGCAGCAGGTACCAGAACCGTCTCTCCTTTGCTAGCCATACCCGTACGCTCACAGACGTCTTCTGAATCTGCCACCAACAAAAGAAACCACAGTAAGACTGCTTCCCTAATGCTTCATAACTGAGTCAGTAGGTCAACAATTCCTTCGGTTTAGGAGCCAGACCAATTCCCCTAAACACCCGTGGTTTTTTTTTTTGTGATGGAGAAGCCAACTGACTCCTGCCAGTGGCAGCCATCTGCTTCCAGAACAGAACCAAACCGCTCCAAACCACCACCTCGTTTTGGCGCAGACATCCGTCCTGACGCAACTCCATTTTGTCTCTCACGTCTGGGAAAAACCACGAGAAAATACTTACAGTTGAAAGACAGTCAGGAAATTGCTCCTTGTGCACCTTGCGCGCTGCTGCCGGCTCTCAGCCCACGTTCTTGTTTCCCATCCCTGAGATGGAGTGGCGTGAAGAAGGGCACTTCATGTAATACCAGACCTATCCCCAGTCTGCCTTGTTCCATGCAAGCACAGAATATCCTGCATGTGCATTTCAGGCGCACTGCTCGAACAAAGAGAAAGCTCTGAAGCTGCTATCCCTCTTCCCGATCCATGACTCAAAACGTCTGGTTGAAAATTGGTTTCGTAATAACCCTTTAGTACCACCTACTCACATCACAGAGTGATTCTTGCAGCAAATGCACAGGAAATCACCAACGAGTGCCAATGGAGCTACTATTCCAAGAACTAGCTCTTTCGGTTATTCCTTCATCATTTGGAAACCGAGATGCTTTTACTTTCCCTATCGCACAGGATACATTTTTTTTTTTTAAGAGCCTTTAACTATGATCCTGTAAAATACTTTGTTGATAAATCACCATCTGAAAACTTGCCCACTGTAAAAAAAAAAAAAAAAAAAAAAAAAGAATTTCACAATACTCATTCCAGAAAATACAGTAACTCCTTTCTGGAAATAACTCACTGGACAAAAATCAAAAAGGGCAGAATTAATTTTCAGAGACAGTTTGCATCCTGCAGAGCACACAAAGACGGTGTAGGCAGCCACGTGCCTTTCTGACCACCAACAGCAGACCCCTGACTCACCCAACCACAAGATGAGTCGCTATGAATGATTTCCTCTTCTTCCACCCTCCCCTGGGGTGCTCCGTGCCACGGGCATATCCTGAGCCTAATCCCGACTTTGATGGAAATTCCAAAACTCATCTTGTAAGGCTGTGGCCACCAGCTAACGATGCAGCCATCTGCTAGCTCCTGCTTTGAGTCACCTGTCAGCAATACAAAAGGAAATTACTCAGCAGCGAGCACGTGGAAGCACACTGCCACAGTCTCTCGCGTACCCCTTAGGGGAATACAGAATTCTGGAGCGCTCAAACCACCCCGAAGGAAAAGTGTTACATTCTATAATAGTAACATTCAAGAAGGTGACACTTGTTTTTTTTAAAAAAAAAAAAAAGGGACAGGAGTACAGGAGTGCAGACAGAGAGCATTTCGGATTTCGGCTGGGTTTTCAACGCCAGCATCACTGAAGCTGCCATGGAAGGGGGGATGAAAAAAAAAAAAAAAAAAACGACATTTCACAAACACTAGACCTTCACTGTGCGTGACAAGAAAAATAATTAAAACAACTGAGAGAACTAATCTGTGGCTGCTTAGGAAGTTAACTCTTCGAAGGAAGTGATTAAGTAAGAGAACAAAAGCAAAGTGTTATGTTTATCAAACAAGTAAACTTAACACACCAGCGTGCTTACTCATTTAAGTAAAGACGGAGTACTGTCACAGCCCTCCCCGCAGGCGTGCGTTCCCGCAGAGCTGGGAGCTTATTGATTATTAAGCAGTTATTATCTCAAATCAATAAATCCTTTAAGAAATACGAAGCACTGCTTTGCCAAAAGCACCGAACGCTATGAGAAAGGCAGCCACAATGTCCTGTGACTCTTTTATGAAATTCCCTTTATGTAACTGCTATTCAGAGCAGAATTCACAAGGATTTTCCTGAGGAGACCTGATTAACCACTACAGTATTTACAAATTCAGTCCAGCAACAGTCATTTTTTTGTTTCATCACCAATTACGCAGCTCATGAATTCAGCCCGCCGAAGCAAGACGTTCAACTTCTCCCGAAAAACAGCAGACAAACAGAAGACAGTGAGTATACATGATGCTTATGAATCTTCAAGAATTTCACAAAAATTAATTAAAATACTAAAGATCTAATTGTCTAACCTGCTTCTGCATGCAGAAAGAGCCAGACCTGGTGCCTCTACAGTGGGGGAGGGAGGCCCTTCTTGTTCCTGTTTCGTACTTGACTTTTTTTCCTGCGCAGGAGATGAGCTAAGTATTCAACGTGTCAGTATATTGCTTCACCCGTTCTCATGTGTGTCCTGACATTAACATATTTTAACAATTCAGTTCGTTAGGAAGGAGGCGCGGAACAAAACAGCAAATTGTCCTTAAAAATCGATCACAAAAGCAGGAGTCTTTCCATGTTTTGTCCTGTACCCATCCGAAACTCTACGAGAGCACGCAACCAGCGATGCCTAATGTAAACCAGCACAAAGCTCCCCAAGCCCAATCCTCACCCCGCTCAGACGTACGCGTACCTGTTCAAGACACAAGGGCGACCAGCGACCTCTGCGAAGGAATAATTTTGGGTCCTGCTCGATTAGGAAAGAAACAAAACTCCCAAATGACAGCCCTTTATTGTTCCCAAATGTGCCGATGCTCAGCTGCAGACACTGCCGGTGAGAGGGGGGCGATGGATCTCGTATAATAATTGGGCACGCGTGATGAAAGCAAGGGATCAAACCACGTAAGGCTGCCACCAATCAACCTGAAATGGATCTGAAAAATCCTGAAATCTGAATATAACGTGTACGGCACTGCATCTGCATATGCAGGATGCCAGCCGAAGTTTGAGCCTTTTTATCAAATGCTTTTCTTACAGCAAAGAGCCATTCGGTACCCAGCCCTTTCAGCAGAAAAGGATTTGAGAGATGTGTTTTCAACCTTGCGTGGAATTACAACAGGTTTGCTCATGAAACGGCTTCAGCAGGGTCCCCATGGCATATACTAAAACTCCCCATTCTTCAGAAACACTTCTTCAGCAAGTTTTGTGTATAATAACAGGTCCTATGTATAAACCTGTTTACGACTACTTCCAAAAAAGAGCTCGTTTTCAAGCAGCTCTTTTATTGTGATCAAATACGCTGGATTCATTCCCAGTTAAGGCTTATGTAAGGCCTTCAAGGAAGTAGAAACTTATTTTGTACAAAATCAAGCCAGTATAGTAGTAGGTGCAACGGAATTACCCTGTTACACATTAAGTTTTACTAATAAAAGACCTGCGTTGCAGTCAAAGTCGAATGCTGCATCCCACTAGTACAAACAATCAAATATTTCCTGCTATAAAAATCAAAACCTACTCAGCCAAAGGAAAGACAGCAGGTAAAAAGCATCTGCTCTTTTGGTACAAAAACATCACGCTCCTTAAAAATAAAAAACATGTAGTAGCTGGAACAGTTCATCACTTGCTCAAGTCCGATTTAACTTTAGTTAAAAAAAAAAAAAAAAAAAAAAAAGAAACAAACAAAAAAAACCCCCAAAACAGCAAATAAAAAAAACCCCCCAAACTAAACACACTTTCAAAAGACAACTATTTTCAAATGTATGATGTAAACTTCCCGAATGCTGATTTTTTACAAGTATGTTGTTGGTATTTTTTTTTCTTCCGAACAAATCACGCCACTGGCAGGTACATTTACTCCGTCTAATAAATAACACAGCTTTCTGCGCTGTAGTGCGCTGTGCATCCGTGTTAAGCTTATTCTCACAGCCTCTGTTAGGAGAGAGCACATCCAGGGGTGTTTGCAGGGACGGCTCACTCCAGAAACCCTGGCGAGGATGCAGCACAGGTAAGTCCGTACCAGGTTTGGTTCCCGCGGCCTCACACGGGCCTCTGACAGCGCTCCAGCTAGGTCCACACTTCCCAGGACCACCAGATGCTGTCAAGCCAAACCAAACTCAAACTCAGGCTTTAGGACCAAAAAACTGGGGGTGTGACCCAGTCTTAAAACTCAAGCTTTTAGTAGCCTGGGAATAAACCACCAAACTGGTACACTGTGTCATCAGGCTGATCTTCCTTCAGGCGCTCCGAAATAAAGAAAAAAAAACCCCAAAACACCAAAACTACCACCCCAGTAAACAAAACTGAAAGACTGCGGATAATGTCTTACACTGGTCTTCGCACTGCGCTGAGGAGACCTGGTCTAAGCGCTATGCAGTGCTGGTGCAGGGAACCTGCTTGGGCTAAAAACGTCTCTATTTACGCAGGCTGGGAGGACAGCTTGGCTCCTTGAGTGGGTAAAGTTAGTACACGTACAGAGCCAGTGAGACAAAAATATCCACCTCAGTGTCGTTTCAGTGTGTACATCCAAATAAATAAATAAATCTGTCTCCCTGAGATTAGTACATGCACTTTCCACAGCACTTCCATCGATAATGCCAGGGCTTTTTCCCCTCGGCCATGTCCCATTTTGCGTTACCATGCAGAGGTAGTTCAAGGGCTAAACCATCTGCAAACAAAACCTCCTCTTGCTTAAGATTAAAATGTTATAGAATTGACACTGCAGATATCTCAGTTGAACCCTTTCAGAGGGGTCTACAACGCAGCACGGAGGTCCAGCACAAAGCACTACACTAAAATATTCTTTGGAAAGCACGGTCAGAGATGCTACTCACCTTCTGCATCTTCCTACTGCTAAGTCTTCTACCTGGGAAGGGGGACACTTACATTCTGCTCTCTCCTCCTGTCCCCACAGCCTAGCAGAACGCTGTAATTTTGATACTACGTGTTTGAGCTGAGCAGTGACCTTTCACCTCTCTCTGAATCATGCTGCTGCTCAAAGACCTAGAAGATTCAGTGTGAGAGAACATACAAGAGTAGCTTGACCCTTACTCTACACAGAAGAGGACTTCTCAGGGAACCTGGACGTCTAGGTTTCAATTTATTTTCTTAATCCTCTTTCCACCATTTTATCCAAGCTATATAAGCAGACCTCAAGTCAGGACAGCTACACATCCATCACTTAATATTGGCACACTTTTTTTCTTCCTGCTTAGCTTGCTGGCAATTTTTAGACATTTAACTTTTCCTATTCCTTCCCCAGGCATCTTCCATATTATTTTAAGTTTGTAGTTCCAGTGTTGGCAGTTCCAGGGTTTTTCAGATTTCCTCTCATGGGCCTGCACACAAACAGTGTGCACAAAGACAGTCTGGAGCTGTAGGAGCTGACAGGAACGGCTGAATTCTGACCCTGGCACAAAAAGAATGACATGAGGGGCACGCCAGGCAGCACAGAATTGCTCTCCTGACTTAGTCCGGTAGCTACAACAGATGGATCACATCATCCGATGCAAACAGCAAGCAAGTTTCTTGGTAATAAGAGAAAAGGACACAATGACCTCTAGGTAAAAATCCTAGAACAGCAAGCACACATAAACATCAACCTGAGCAACTTTAACTCCGTGCCAGAGCCTGAACTGAAGATAACAGTAAAGACAAACACCCAAGACAGATTTAATTCAGACTGTAATTCATTGCGTACACATGCCAAATTGTGGTATAAACCTCATGCCTTTTAACACTCCTCATTGTAAGGCTTACTCTCATCTTGGTGATGAATGTAGGTTTTCAGAAAGATTTTGGAACCTTTGGCAATTTTAGCACAGCCTTCTTCAGCAGAGAGGAAGCTGGAAGGACTTCAGGTTACTAGCTGGGGTGGAGTACGTCCTCGTACTGATCTACAAACGCAGGGCATCTCATGGCAGGGCTCTGTTGATGAATTGTTGCATGGCTACAGACAAGCATGTTATTGTTACCTTCCCCTGCCCTCCTCCCTAAAGCAAGGGTGTTTTAACCTTAGATTTATTTTATTTGCAAGGCTGGTTCAGTTCCTCAAAGTGAGGCAACACCAGCATGAACTCTGCTTTCTTGGTATGAAGGTACAGCCTTTGTAAGTTCAGCATATATTTCATACAACGGGTGAAAAAAACCCCTGTTCCTCCTTCTTTGAAGAGCTCAGTTCCCCAGCACTCAGAAAACCTGACGGGGTGGCAGGGGCTGTAAATACTCATCTTCTACAAAAAAAAGGGGAGCATTTCAGAAATAGCACGTATTGGGAGGAGGGGGAATTTCCTGTATTTTGAGTGCTCTTAGTTTGTACCACTAGATGGCACGTTCGAAACTCTTGGCATCTCAGTGAACTCACAGCAAAGTCTTCGCTCCGCATCACACCACCAGCTCATCCAGCTAGCCTCGCCTGGGATGGAAATGTACAGGTAAAATAGTATCTCAAGAGCCCAAAAATTGAGATATGAGGACAATAGCATGTGAAAATGTGCCTCCACAGGAAGGCAATGTAAGTCAGCGAGCTGAGAGCAGGACTGCCAGTGAGAGTGAAGCTCCAGCACTTCTAACTCTGACCTTGGTGTGGCCTTAATAAACCACTTCATGTCTTGGAAGAGCATCTGAATGTGTGTGCTGGTGAGACAAGAGGAAAATGGGAAAGAAGGGTGGGAGTTGAAGCTCTGGAGGCACAACACGGCCTCTCACCCTCAGCTGTGCAATGCTTTGCTCTCTGCAGATCCCCAAGAGCTCAGCAGACACAAAAACCAATCACAACCTCTCCAACACATCACTAGCATAAACTGTTGGGAGGGAGAGTGTTCAGGGCACAAGGGAACTACAGGGGAAGATTTCACCAACCCCCAGCATCGTGTTTTGCCATCGCAAGACCTAGCTTTTCCAAAAGGGTCAAGCACTTTGCACCCCACGGACCCAAGCGCTCCACGACAGATAAGCGAAACACACAACAGCCCAGAACCCCATTGAGTTAGCTTCACAGGCAAGCCACCTCTTGTGCTGGAAACGTTTCGGAGTGTACCTAGCTGTGCCCCAGTGTACCGGCCTTGGCAGGGATGCCAGCGTTTGGCAGCACCATTTCCTTTAGGCTTCTTGCTTGTTCTCACTGCCAGTTCCTTAATTTAACTCAACCTACTTTAAAAGTGTATTAGCACAAGCATGTATCTGCCCCAACTAACATTCCCTCAAAAAAGAACAAGTCAGTTCAGCACCAATGTAATGATTGCGGGCACTCAGAGACAGTACTTGTCATGGCATCGCACTCCGCATTCCCTGTGTATGCAATTTCAATAGATGAGGATTAACAATTTACTATGAGCGCTTCAACACCTGACTCAGTCCTTGGAACTGGCACTAATGTCAATGGAAAAATAACTGTCAATTTAAACTGGAGGAGGAAAGAAATCTTGTTGATAGACCTCAAGGGCAATGGCAGAGCGCTTCTTGAACGGATGGAAGAAGCAATATCATCTTTCCCCTTCCAAGAAAGCTTAGCCCCAACACGGCAGAAAAGAAAAAAAAAAAAAAAAAAAAAAAGAAGAAAATTGTTTTCCTTCCTTTATGTAGGATTAGCTCTGTAAAAATGCCCTGAACTTAACGGCAGAGACACACTGAACTGCCCTCAGCATCATGAGCTTCACTGAAGGATGAAAACCCGCTCCTAAGGCAGCACAGACCACCCATCCTAGATTGCTCTTTGGGAATTCTGCTCTTCCCCGATCCATCCGTCTGGCACTAGTTGTGTATTTACCTATTCACATTTACACAGTACCAACCTGCCAGGTAAATATTCCTTCAAATGTACCAGAGTACATTTCTGTGTTGATGTCTACAGACTCTGCCAACAAAGAGCAGCAGTATCCTGCGGAGATACTCCAGCAAGGCCTCTAGTTTCCATGTACACACAACTAAAGAGAAACTAATTTCAAATACAATGATGCAATAACCTCACTTGAAACTTTTCAGTACCCCTGGGCCTGGGGTTTGGATGCAGTTCCTACTCCTACGAGGACATGCCAATGCAGAGACGCCAGCAGTTCGAGGGGACTACAGCAATTACCGCAGTTCGAGCTCAGTTTTCAGAGCTACTAAAAGGAATGGCTGTAGGCTGTCCCAAAATGCAGGTTTCCACTAGATGCTGCTGAACCTCTCCCAAATATGCACCTACCATTTATTTTGACTGCTTTTAAATGAGAATCACAAGTACTCCAACAGACAGGTTTGTTTGTCAGTGTAATTACAAACTCCACTGAAAAATGTGGGGAAAAAATTGCAAGATATCTATAAATCAAAATCCTTAGAATTCTGTTCTAGATTTTTCCCCTAAGCCAGTGAAACCCCCAATATACTGTGTCCCAACTGGAAGCAAGGAGACTTGAGAAGTGGGATTAATCTCACTTCTATTTAAATACCTACAGCGTAGATGTTGGTGTCTGAGTCAGTCACAGGGAACTCCTTCACAGTCAGTGCAGAGAAGCTGTCACTTCCATGACATGATTTGTCTGACTTAGTCCAGACAGTTACTTGGGATGTTTTCCCTCACAGAAGGGAAGCTGGGAACTTCGCAGCTCTGTCAGATGAATAACGGTGGTTATCAATTCTCAAATGCTGCTTCACGCTACTGCAAAAAGCGACACAGAAACTGGGAGCTTTTTGATAACGACTTATTGTGCAGATTTTGTCTACTTATTGAAGTGGAAAAACAACTACTCAGTTTTCGTTCAAGAATTCTCTTGGTAAAATTCGCAAACAAAATTTTGCAGCACGGGCCTAGTACACAAGAGGTGGACAAAGAATTTGGGCCAACGTGCAAAGTAATTGATCCATTTTCACTGTTAAATAATTTGAAAGCAAACACAGTAACATAAAGAGCAGAAAGTGGATTTAATCAGGCAATATTCTTCTACTTTAGTAGAAGGATGTTTATGAAGAAGGAAGAATAATATTATGGTTGAAGGCAACATGTTCAAAGTGCACTATCAGCTCTAGATTGTATTTCCCACTTAACCAGTCAGTCTCCACCCCAATGCCACACACATCGTGTTAACTGTCTCACTTTTAGATTTCTGGAGAGGACGTGGAAGGGGACCTTCTTGAGAGGAAGACAAAATGGGCGCCGCTGAAGTAGTTTCTCTGGAGCACAGCATCAAGGGCTAAGCTCTCCTTCTACAGAAAAGTTGACTGCAAAGAGGATGGATCCCAAGGACAGTTACAAGGATCTGGCTATTAATGAGCAGAGCTGAAACTTGTGACGTTGCTGTGGCCTCTGCAGCACTGATGTCTCTTATCTGGAACTCCCTGGCCAGTCACCCTGGTTCTCAGCGTAAGAAGGGTTACAAGAGCAGCCAACACTTCCTTAACCTCACCACCCTTGCTGATCTCCTCCTCAGCAGACAACTGCACGTATATAAATAGCTTTCCTAAAAAACTGGAGAGACCAGAAACGATCACTTCTGTGGAAGCAATGGGAACTCCTAACACTTGAGCACGTGTCCTGGGGCTGTGGTACGGGCCTGGCTGTGCCCAGCTGTGATCTGTCTGAGCTCGACCACTGCCTTCAAGAAGAGGCAATCCTATAAAACATCTCTCTCCATACTAAGACTAACCTCAGAGGCAGCACAGTGACTTTTAACACAGTAAAGGGTTTTTAATTTCAGAGCTCTATGCCGCTGATGCAGAATCAGACCTCGAAAATGTAGAAGTAATTCATACAGCTTTTAGTTCTCTTTTAGTTATTTATCTCCCATCTACACAAACAAACCCGCTCCACTCTCACCAATACTTGTAACTAAATTACTCTACTACGGCAAATTAGCAGTTTCTTCTGCAAAACCAGCGGCATACGATTGGCTGCCAGGAAAAGTCAACATCCTTGGTCAAAGAGCATCTAACAATTAATACACTTCATTTAGCTGCCACCAATGATGTCACCGAGAGCAAAGTACAACAACAGAACTGACAGCCAGGCAGGACGGAGCTTCTCTCAAGTATTGTTTGAGCGACAATCAAACAAACCCCTCATTGTTTATCTGCCTGTGGAAATGGATGGCACACAAACAGCTACCTACGTGTTTCCCAACACATAGCGGGAGATGCTCGGGCAAATTTATCACTGGAAGAGAAGAACAAATCCAACAAACTGCAAGCTGAATCATGTGAATTTGGGTAAAGAGAATCCCATTAAAGAAGCAAAATTAACGTTAAGTATACGAGATGAAAGATTTCATTTCTAAAGCCAGCGCCTGAACAAAACTTCAAGCTACTTCGAAGATATTCAGGTCATTCAGACAATTATTTTAAAATGGCAGAGAAAGACAGTCTGATGATCCACGTACGGAAATAGGAGCCAGAAGCTCTGAATCATTCATAACAACACTTAGCAGTTCTATCATCTGCAGATCTCAAAGCTACTCCGCAAAATGGATATGAATCGCTGGCAGCCAACTGTGGCTCCTCTGCAGCTGGCTGGCATCACGCTGCTGCACCAGGAGGCCTGGAGAGCAGGAGGGTGCTTTCCCAACAGCAGTCAGTAATTACACCTTCGGTCCCTGTTTATCCACCTACCTACCTGCCATTCTATTTTAGCACTTACCATGGCTGATAGCTACGGCTGTATCCAATCTCCCTCTGCACAAATGCAAGAGAAAGTGAAGTTTTCATTCAATCCTGTGACATCTCTGGCAAATCTCCTTTTCTGGAGTCAAAGCTGCTTGAAGGAGCTGCGTTTCATTCCGATTTCCAACAGCTCCATGGACTTGGTGGACTCCTCAGCACCTGTGGTATCTGAGAGGGATCTTCCATGCTATTCTTGTATTTAAGAGTAAGATGGGGCTCATCTGAGCCCATCTTTCACATCGCTATGTCCCTGTGCAGTTTTTTTCTCAGTCATATTTATACTGAAGCCCTTAGATTTACTTTGCAAGAAAAGGAGGGTAATGCACAGAGAAAATAAGTGGTGTGCTGAAATAACAGAACGATTCTCAAAGATAACAGCAGGCTTTGCATCGCCAGAGCCCTGGCTTTGCATCTGATCCACTCAACATGACTACAGCCAGCCTGAACGTTTGTTTTGAGGTGACAGATGATTCCTAAAACTGCCTGTGTCCCAACACCCCTCTGTGTCACAGCAATAGCTGTTTCACAGGGCAGAAGCAGAGGTCTGAAGGGATATTTGCCTTTTAATTGCAGAACACCTTGTTAACAACACTGCATTATTATCTGTCACTATTTCTGCAGCTACCTGGTACAGCTGCACAGTCAGAAATGTAAGTAGCTCCAACTATGCGGCAGGTACTTGTTTCCACATCACTTCCACAACGTCCCCTTTGTTGTGATCAACTGTACATGAAGGATCAGAAGTACTGCATGCTGAAAGCTCTAGTAGATGTAAACCCCACCGTCCTGCAGATGCAACTCCATGATAGGACACATTTCCCTAAACTACAGATCTGGCAAAGAGATACAATTAAAAGGAAAAAAAAAAAAAAAGATAAAAAAAAAAAAGATAAAAGTTGCTACCAAAACCTTGTGTATTTCTGCCAACTAAGAAAGTCTCAGACACTACAAGTTTAACTCTCCTGCACTGTTCTTCCCTCAACCAGTTTTTCTACGCATTGGAGGTTCAGCTTAAAACAACACTCGACAGTATGTTGTAATGAAGCCTCGATTCATAGCCCATTTCTGCTAGCTCCCACGACAATTAGTGTTAAGATTAAAACCTTACATTCTCTCAGCTGCACCTTTTTGCCTCCATCTGACTCCACAACTAAGTCATAATCCAGAGTTTTAGATATCCTCTTTCACTCCAGCAACAAAATGACAGGACGAGAAGTAAAATTCCTCTGCAGGCTGAGCTGGAATTAGGAGCAACAAAGATTGTATTAGAATTGGAAAATGTCTGAGTCTGCACAGGAAAAAATGGGACTAAACTCACTAGGATAAATGACATTTTTATCTTGTGAATCTGGTTTTGGGAGCAGGGTCCTCATTTTCATATAAAACTTTGTATTTCACCTTCTGAGAGTTTTCTCTAACACAGAAGTTACCTTGTAAATGGACGTGTTTGAGATACTTCTCCCAGTAACGCAAACACCATACAACGAAGCTACAACAACTTCAAAGGAAGAGCCTGCTCAGGGCAAAGCTGAAAAACATTTATTGTCACCCAGACACATTTTTACGAACTTGCTCAAGCAGAATCATTTTTAAATCACCCTTCCCAGGTGTGCCTTCAAAGAGAAGCGAAGCTGCTTCCCTTCAACACTAAGCTGCACAGAAAACCATTTCCTGGTCAAGCCCAGCTTGTGCCAAGATCCTACTTGGCCGAGCCGCAGTGCCAAGCAGTGCCGAGAACTGCAGCTCACAGTAAGGATCAATTTTAACAAGCACAACTTCCTGCTTTTCAAAGGGCTTATCTGAATTACTCTTCTCTCAAATTTGCTGGATATTTCTAAGATTTGTCATGTATTTATTTCTTTCAGTAAGTGTACCCACACCCCTCCTCTTTCCTTAGCTGATACTCAGGAATTACTCTCTCCTGTCTTCCTTAGCTCCATTAGTGACACAAAAAATCCAGTCTCCCACTTCTTTCCATCATTTGTGCCACATTATTTCAAATATTATTTAAATTCAGCAGTAATGGTCCTCAGTCTTCACTGAAGTCAGTCCACTACATGTGAACATGGAGTTGGGAATCAGTTTTTTTTTAAAGGCACATAAAATTTGGATAATTATTTTATTGTTGTTCTTGCAGTTCATAGAGGAATTTCAAAACTAAATTTTACTAAAAAAGGCTCCAACAGACAGCATCTTAATTTCATGTGGATAACTGACATGCCTAAAATGCTTTGCTAGGTTAGAACCTACCAAGTGAACTCTAATCCTTCCAGCAATTCCAGTGCAGTCCAGCTGAGTCCATGACACATCTCTGCTGAAATGCAGAAACTCGCATGTCGTCTTGCCAACTCGAGCGCTCAGTTTGCTCCATCCAACTGCATGAATCCTGCCCCTAGCGCAGGGTCCAGGCCTGGGTTAAGGATAAAGATGGGGTGATCCCCTTTAGTGGCAGTGTGGACTTAGGCCTCATTAAGGGCCTGTGAAGATGAAGCTTAAGAAACCAGAAATGAGAAAGGTTATGAAGGGAACAGAGAAATACAGATGTGACCAGATGAGCTCCAGTCTGTCCGGAAGAGGGCAGTGACAGAAAGCAAGCTTGTCCTACAACCATCAGCCCACAGTACAACACGCAACCTCGCCTAGAGAGAGTACTCCACATCACCATCCTATTAAAAGGTTAAAAAAAAAAAAAAGAGACAAAACCACGTGGAAGTAGACATTTTTCCAACAAGGCTCATTAATGATACCTACTGATGTTGAAAACAAAAAGGCAGAACCAAAGTTAAAATGGTCATTCAAATCCCAGCAGTCTGACACCATCAGGCAGCTCCAACTTCAGTGAACCAACTCCTCAGCTCTACGTAGAGTCACAGCGAGGGGTCACAATGCTGAAATAACTTACAAGGTAGTTTGAGATGTTATTTGGTAAGGGATGAAAATCAATACAGGGATGACTGCGCTGGAAGTATTTATTCCTTTTAATGACAAGTGTGACTGAACAATTTTCACAGCACTGACTGGGAGCCTTTATTCTGCCAGGGATTTTTTTCACTGCAATGACTAAATAATCAAATTACTTTTAAAATCTTACTTCCAGCAGTGTTACGAGGTAAATGTCAGAGACAGCTGACCCTACTCTGAGTAGGAGGTTGGACTGGAGACCTCCTGAGGTCTCTTACAACCTAAATTATTCTATGATCCCATGATGCAAGTATCATATTCTAAAATCCATGCAGGCTTGTTCATGTTTTTTGGGTTTCATGAAAAAAAAAATTAAAAAAAAATATATATATAATCTCCTGCCAAAAGGTACAGAATTGGGTGGCAGCAAAAAAGGACCTAGCTACTTTCATTTACACTGGTAATGCTTCAAACTTGTCTACACTTCTCTGAAATTATTTTCATCTTGGGATCTGGAAATTCCCTACCCCCTACTTGTTCCATTTCCTAATACCGTTTATGCTCACATGTATACAAGCAAATTCACCCTTGCACAGTCAGTGATACCTTATTTATTTCCCCATGAATTTCTCTTTGAAAAGAGTAAGGATATGGAACAACCAAACAAATACTACTAAAGAAAGGTCACCTAAAAAAGGCAGCATGTTCTTTATTTACTATCCACATCTGAGTGTTTAAGTATGAGGGAAAATTTGACTATGTACTTCCTCCCAACCGCACTGCTCTTAGTAAGTCATCGTATTCCCCAGAGTTATATTGCAGACTTTTGGTCAGCTCTAATTCTGTTGTCAGCCAACTTCAACTCAGCCTCTACTTCACTCTCCTCCAGCCCACACACTTACACGTACCATAAACTTGAACAAGTTAACTCAATGAATCCGCTTTATGCCTCCTGAAGCTGTCAGTCCTTTGAAAACGAGTCCTTTTTTGCATCCTTAACTTGACATGGAAGGAGACACATCTTGAACTCCTCAGTTAAATATTTCTGACGGAGCCCAAGGATTGCATTCCCAGTACCGCGAGCAGGTTGGCTGTCTCACTCAGAGCTCTCCACCAGTCCTTTGGTTTGTGTCAGCTGTTCTCCGTGGCAAGTAAAGGCTGAGGTGACAGAAGCTCCCTCCCAGGTTTCAACACGGAAGACTGACGACTTAGAAGGCATGCAAACGGAAAAGTAGACCCATTAGCATTGTACCACAATTTTGGGGACTGAAGTGCTACATTCTGCAGGGAAGGACGGAATTTCACTCCAGAAAGAGTGACAGCAAAATGCATTTTGTGTAATACCTTTCCCTTGAAGATTAAGTGTAATCCAGATTATTCTGCAGCTGTGACAGAGGGTTTGAGAAATATTCTACATGAGAAACTTCCAGCTGGGTTCAAGAATGATCTTCAGATTTAAAATCAGGCGTAGATTCAAATTCAGCCAAACCATGGAAGTCAGAAATACATAGGTAACTAAAAGATTATACAAATTTCCTGTACTAAAAACCCACTGAATGCTCTTTTCATCATAAAAAAGGATTAGTAGCATATAAACAATTTATGTAAGGAGACTTTAACGATTTTATTGTGATGTGCTATTTAGCATTTGCAGAGGATCCGATTATAAAACTTTTACTCGGTTTTCCATGAGTCACCCTCCGAATAACATGTTTTGATTTACCTAACAGCAAGAACTCTTGGTAGGAGACTGTTTTACTAAATGTGGTCATCCAGGCCTATCATCACGTTGCTGTTGGATGCAAATTCTGTACAGAAAAAAGAAATTTTGCTCAGTGAACATTAACCAATTGTTCAATCTCACCTAGCTTGGAAGAAGTAATGGTGACTTAGATTTTGGCTACAATTACAGTAGAGGCTTGTCTCTCAAAATGATCTGGCAACGTCTGGATCACAAGTGATACTGAATACACTGCTTAATGCTATCTCAAAAGAAAAAAACAAACTTCTGGACCATGAAGCAGGAGTAAGGAACTCTAATACAATACAACACAGTCAGCTCAGTTATGTCTGATAACAGGAAGCTGGGGTAACCTGGTTAATGAAAAACTATCAATAACAATGCTATTCTTTGGAAAGCCAGCTCCTGGCATCTTTGGGTAGTTTTATTAGCTTGGCCATGACACTGTGGAAAGGCACAGATCCAGCCTGGGTCCCAAAGCAACGTGGTCATGTTCCTCTAAAACACCACTCGAGGGTTCGTGCAGAGCAGTTCATGTGTTTTTTTGCACAACGCTTTACCAAGCCTCCAATATCAGGGCTGTTTAGTCCAGAGTCAATACCACTGTTCTGGTATTCGGCCACAGTAAAGTCAGCACCTGAACCGCCTGCTTATGGACGTCACAGACCCGACCACACACCGACTGCTTTAACTCGAACAGCAGCAAACTCCTGTTGGCGTACTGGGGCTGGGGTTTTTCTTGTCATATCAGCCTCAGATCTTCACGCAAACACTGGTGTTTTGAGGCTAAAGATCATCTCAGGAAGAAATAATTCTTCCAGCAAGCAAGAAATTGGTTGTTCAAAGAAGTAAGGAGGAGAGAAAAAAAAAAAAAACCCAACAAAAAACCCAACACAACAAAAAAGTAGACGCCAATGAAGAAGACAGAAGCCACTTTCATCCTCGTGAGAGCAGTGCGCACCAAGGACCGCAGGTCCCAGCACACAGTGCTATGCGAGGACAAAGTACGTAACCGCACGCATGCCAGACAAACAGCAGCAGCCCTAAAACAATCAAAGCGGTCAATACCCATTCTCCTGAAGACACAATACAGGTAAAATTTCCACCAATTCCATTTTTTTCCATGACCAGCTCTGTTCCAAACACCAATAACTTGCATAACATGAGTCTGCTCAGAGCAGTGTAACCCAAGCTGTTGACAGAGGCAGAACAGACAACAATATACTGATACCCTAAAGAAATACATACACGGGTGGAAAGACAGTAAACAAAACAAAAATAAAATGCAGATGGTATGTAGCTAAAGCAAACTGTATGGTTCACTGCATACCTAGCAGGCCAAGAAGGAAGGGAAATTCCTTCTCAGGGTTTACGTGAACAATGAGTTTCCCTGAAAACTCCAGGAGGCCGTTCCCAGCTCCTCTGCTGGCACTGTTCATAGGAAAAGCAAATGCTGGAAAGGTTGTTCCAGTTCATTACTGACCTCAATAAAAATATCTCAGTACCGGTGAACTCCAGTGTAGATCAATGTGACCTCTTGCTTCAGAGTGGTATTGTTACAGCACGAACAGCACGCAAAGCTGCTTTTTAAAAGAAAATACAGCTGTCAATAGGCCACCATGCTCAAATCCACGTTCCAGCAGTCACAACAGGTCTGATCAAACCAAGTTCAACATGCTGCTGCTCAATCCCACACTTAGGATACCAGTCAATCTCTCCTCAATTTTAACACACAGCATGAAAAAGACACAAGGTGTAACGGTGCAACTGCAAGTAGGGGGTCAACTCTTGAAAGCAGTAACCCAGGTATCACACAAAAATCAGCACGTGCAGCAGCCAGCATTATCAGAGTTGTGCATAAAATACATGTTTGGGGACATGCCTGTCACCCCATTTGTTAGCAAGCTTTCAACAACCGGGCATGCAAATACAAATGCACGCGCCTCTGAAAAACTTCATGAAAATATTCTCAAAAATTCATCACGAAGCTCCTTAAACATGTTCTAAAAGCAGTGACGCAGAGCACCACAACATCTAATGGCTATTTTAAAAAAAAACCTGTGGCTCTTCTGCTGCATTGTTTCTATTGCATTAAAATGTCAGTGACGGTTAAAATGTGAAAAGTAGGAAAGTCTCATCAATTCAAACCAAACCGCAAACCACTTCGTAAGATCATGGAATTCTACAAGTTAACAGACAAATGAACAAACATGCACACCAATAAAACTGCACAAGAAGAAACATGCCAACTTCTATTTATTTTCATTTCTGCAGTTTAGGGAAAAAAGGCTGTAGCAGTTCAGTTTTGTTAAAGCTGGAGGTAAATTTTGGAAGTTTTCATTTAAGAATTTAAAATTATTTTCTTTTTCAAAATGGCTTTGATTCAAAGCAGGGATATGAATGGAAAAAGTTACGAAAACGTTTCAGAACCTGAAAATAGGGAAGACTGGAACAAACATTAAGTCATCTATGGATAATGCTCTCCAAATACAAATTCCTATGCTCAGCCTTTTGGTAATACTTTGATGTGTGCTGTGGTTAAAGAGAAAGTTGAAAGAAAGGACAGAAAAAAGGTAGGTTCTTTAGTTGCATGTATGTGCAACTCATTATTGCAAAATTTTAGTTCAGACATAAAAGCTGGTCTATAACACTGACACCAATTTTTACAGAAGTTTCCACCTCATGTTTTCATAGGAGTTTAGAATCTCTAAAGAATGCCTGATTCTGTGAACAAGCCCAAGTACTAACCTCGTCTTACTGACAATGGGCACACAAAGTACGTGCCAGGCATGACCTAGCAAGCCAGGGAGAAAGATGGGAGTAGAAAACTCTGTCTGCTCTTCTCATGTCCACTTTCTCAGCACATATGAGGCCAATCTTTCCTCCCTTAATCACATAAGAAATTGATAACGAAAATAAAAATATTTGAAAAACAATTAACTGACCTGCCACTTAAAAAACAACTGAAAGAGTAAGAACAAACAATATGATCTTGTTTACCTACAGTATATTGCATCTCTACTTAGTCAGCATTTTACATCTAGTAAATATATGCTAGCACATTTATAACTTTTGAGAAAAGAGTCTGAAATCCAGCCTTTACAGAGCTGACTTATTTGTTAAATCCAGAGCAATACCCACTTAAAAAAAAAAAAAAAAAAAAAAAAAAGCAAACCCATGCAGTTAATCATTGAACACAAGTGCCACGACAGCAAATCCATTTGTGAGATTTTTCCATCTTGGGTTGGTCACTAAAGGTGTCAGAGTCCTACTGACACTGGACAAGTGGCTGCTCATTTACCTGAATTTTCTGAATTAACGTCACAGGAGAAATACAAGAATACACAGCAATGTATCACTGCACAAATTTAATTGAATAAATCTTATTTAGCTGATGTTAATGACCATCCTGCATATAAACTGCTCCTGCTCTCCAACCAACATAGTTTTAGGCTCTAATCAGCTTGCAACTCAACAGAAGCAGTTGGAGTATTAGCATAAGCTGCTACAGGAATAGTTTGATGATTAATTGTAACTAATAATGTATTGTTTATAAAATCTTTAATTTGGAAGAGTTCATAGCTTTAGCAATTCTCAATTCTTACATAATGTCTTTAATAAAACAGGGGTAATGAATGAATTAAATTTCATTCACACAGTGTGAAGGAAGTAGAGTGGTAGGTATTGTATTAATTCTGATTTTCCAGATGGGAAACTGCAGCACAACGACATGCCCAGGATCACAGGCAGAAAACTGTAATTTTAACTTAAAGGTTCTGGTCTGAACTTTCCCTGCTCAACACAGCTGACCTGTTGTTCTTGAAAGTTCTCAGGACTGACAAGCACAGCTTCCGCGGAGCACTTCAGAACAATCTGCATGTTCAGAGGCAGACTGACCTATGTTTCAACAATAAAAACTAATGCAAACATTAGAAGCCGTATTTACATAGATTATTAAGCACCTAGTAATAGTCTTTAAAACCAGGACACATAACCAGAGGGTCCTGCTTTCCTGGTGTCTCTTTAAAACTCGTTACCATGCCCTTTCCCATAAAGCCACCACTTCCTCTTGTCCCCTGCAGACACACACAGCCTGCTTGTAGACGCTGTGCAAGCAAGAAGACCCAAGACTTGTTAGGCCTAACACTCGGGGAATATTTCACGCAAGGAATGCATACACCCCATGTGAGGTTTCTGGAAGAGTTCCAGAAGTGTCTATCTAAGGTAATATTAGCAAAATCTAAAGGATTTCCGTTTCTCCTTCCTTCCTCTCCCCATGCAAAAACCTTGCAAAGGCGTTAAGGAGCACAAAGTTACTCTGCGAGATTTAAGAGGCATTCTTAACAGTGCTGCTTCAGCCCCCAGCCAAACAAAACTTTCCTTTCGCCGTTAACATACCACTCGTCTCACAACTGCAACAACCTGCACTCGGAGCCAGGGACCGGTACCAAATTTTACGTGTGGCGAGAACCGTCCTCTCAGAATTAAATGCTGCCAATCCTGCATTTTGAGTTTGCAGCAAATCACCAGTAAAAGTATCAGGAAGCCCTACACTCCCGAAACCACTTACTAAAAATATCTTATCCCGCCAGAAAAAACAGCAACAAGAACTTGCTCATCAGTTTACAGTAACGTACTTTCCCCGATACAAAAAGCGCTGGCGATACCAGCGGTACAGAGACATGTTCATCCTGGTACAGGCGGATGATTAAAACAAAAACCCACTACAGACTAAATTTTGGCTGCAAATATGCTGATGTCTGCTGGAAGCAGCTTTGCAACCTCCTGTGGAGAGAGTTGTGATTTTCACCTGTGTAACCTGGATCTGAATCTAAAAAGCCCATTCTTTTATTAAAACAAAAAAGTCACTGGGAAACGAGCTCGCCAAGTTTGATAGCAACATGCTCATCATCAAGCAGCTGTATACACATTTAAATTAGTTAAAATACTAGATTATAATAAAAATATAATAAACGTCTTTCTGATAAAATTAAAGCACTATTAAAAGGAAAGAGACACAGAAAGAATTACCTTCATTCTTGCTGAAAGATACGCAGTCAGAACAAGACAAGCTGCACGCTTCGAGCCGTTAATAAAAAGAAGAGCAAGCGAATGAATAGCTTTCGGATGAATCCAAATAGTTTTTGTTTCTCTGCTGCAGTTTCACCACTCCCACAGGGTAATTTCTACGTTCACTTTATAACGAAAGCAAAGTACAGGTCAGAATAAGAAAGGGAGGAGACCAAAAAACCTCCACGGTATTAGTCAAAGTTTGTCATTCTTGCTATCTTGTTTTCAAATGGGGGAACCAGGGCTGCTGTGACAAAAGGGGATTTAGAGGGGGTGTTCTGCTTATGCTTAATAAACCAACAGCTCGGTTCATCTGCATTTTATATGATCTGATTGGCAAAAGCAGGAAGCAAGAAAGCCTTTCAAGTGCATGATTTATGGAAAGATTATCACATGACTAAAAAGCACAGAAGAAGGGCCAAATTCAGCTTTCATTTACATCGAGGTAGATCTCCTGTGACTCTGTTGCCTTTGACAGATTTATTCCATTCAAAACAGAGTAAAATATTTGGTCTCCAGAAAGACATAAAAACATTTTAAAAATCAAAATTTAGCCTCTGCTTTTTAAACACAGCAATTGTTTCAGGTCTGGTCAATGCAGAATTTCTGTAGCGGACAAGAACCACACAAACTATTTGTAGGCTATTGTTAAATACATTTCTGCCGCCTCTCCACCATCACTCCAAACAATCCAGCTACCGATTGCTGTTCCCCACGCTCTTGTATGCTTACAGACTCTTAGGAAGGTTTTTAAATTTACTGTAAATCTTAAAAGGCAAGACAGTCCCCAAGCGCATTGGAAACTCTCTCTTGCATTTCACAAAGGAAGTTAATGAATGCATACATTCACTTTATTATTTGGGGAACAAAACGCAAGAACGCAACATCCAGCAAACTACTGAAATTTCTGTTCAAATGAGAATGAGAAACAGTAATGCTCTGGTTTTTGCTCTGTTGCCAGCAACTAAGTCTACATTTCCACAAAAAGCTGGTAGATTAGATAAGCTACAGGTCTTTTTTTTTCCTTCTCATATGCATGGACTTTTATACTAAGAGTGGAAAGTGTGAGAGATGAAAGAAAAACTAGAGAGGAATGTTTATTAGGATGTTACCCGAGTGCTAAAGAAAAATGGAAAGTAACAAAGGGATAAGAAACTAAGAGCAGACATTACGAAAGATAGTAAAACAGAACTATCCTGGCAGAGGCGGCATTTTTTTCAGCGATGGCCTCAAAGCACTGCTGTCCCTTGAGCAGCTCGCTCAGATGGCAGAAGGTTAAAAGCACTGAGGAAAACCTGAATCACTTGACCTAAAAATGGAAAAGAGGAGAGAGAGAAGAAAAAAAAAAAAAACAAAACTTTGTGGTACAAGCCCACTTTTAATACGATGCTCTCTTTTAAATACCGAAGGACTCTACTCCCTTTTGACAAACACTTGCTGAAACACACACATTAGACGTGCAGATGGTAGAACCATAACGGCAATTAATTTTATTAAGCTAGAGTAAGAAACTTCATCTTTATTTAACACACAGTAGTAGCAAACTATGAATCAACTGGGGACATTTTATGCACGGCTTTTTTGTGATACTACCAAGTGTTTCAGTAGCATGTAGCTCTGTTGGCATGTATAAGAATGACACGCAGATCAAATTATGACACTGGCATCTAATAAAAAAAAATGTTAAAAGGGCAATTATCACAGAATTCCCCGTGCTGTCTGAAGAGTAAGACATAGTCTGAGGAGAACACAGGGCACGCTTCACGTAAATAGCTGAATAATAATGTATGTAGTTGGAAATACAGCTGGTGGTCCATAAAGTGTTTTTGATAGTTTTTAAATATCAGCTCCTCAAGTATTTTGCTGTACTTCAAAACTGTCACATCTGTCCCCAGAATGCATGGCAGCAACCCCAAGAAAGATTCAAAACAAGATAAAAATAATTTTAAAAACAAATAGTAACTGTTTATCATATTGTCCAGGAAGTGGTTCTGTTTGAGAAATCCTGAACAAAAGTGAGTGCTGATTTATAAACCTGTCTTCACTGGAGTAACTCAAGCATCCTTAACCATAAGCAGTGAACAGGATACAACATTCATGAACACAAAACACTTCTGGGAGACTTTGCATCCACGCAACAGAGCCTAGATTACTGGTGGGTTAGCTGCTATCAGGACTGGGTTTATCTTACTCAGCTACAGATGCCAAAAAAAAATTTCAAGTTTACTTTAAACTATGTTCTTGAGCAGCTGTCGAAAAGAGGCAACTGCCGATAGTGAATCTTGTTAAATTCCTCAGGAATAAAAATTTACATGAACAACAGAAAAAGCTTTGCAGGTCAGCACGACAGTGAAGCAGACTTCCAAATTCCCTTCGGCAAAAGCTACTTTCTCCAACTGGAATGCAGACTTTCCCAAAAAGAGATCTTAGCATGAAAAATCTCAAACCTGTTGCTCTCAAGCTTCTTGCTAATTAGCTCAGAAGTTACTGGCAGACTGGAGATGAAGAAGGGTAACGGAGTTACATACTCACACAGATAGAATTCAAGCGAGGAACTAGACGGAGTACGGAGCAATAACTTAAGGAGTAACATCACGGAAGCAGTTCTGAAGAACAGAAGTTGTATGCATAGAAGCTGTGTCCCTGAACAACGTGGCTGCAGATCGGGAGCGTGACCAACACAGAGTATTACAGCAGCAGTCAGGAACACTCGCTGGAGATGCACTGAGCTGTGCTTCAGGTCATCCCTGAGGATCATGGTAGAACATGAGACAAACAGTGTAGACACACGAGGTAACGAACCATCTCATTCTGCACAAATGCACTAACACTTGAAGCTTATTAAAAGTGTTCAGTGCTTTGTTTAGGGTTTTTTTGTTGTTTTGTTGTTCAGCATTTTTCAAACACTATGTTTCACAAAACTTTGGCAGAAATTCAACTGGAGAAAAAACCACAAGTGACATGATTGCTGCTGGACTCCTGAATCTCAATCTTCTACAATCATCATCTTACAAATCAAAATCCTTTAGGAAAGATAATAGAGATCTGAATGACCTAAAACCAGCACATTTCTAAAAATACTATGTTCTTCATTCAAAGTGAACACAACTCAGAGCTGGTCTGAGTTATGGAAAAATTAAAAAGCAGACAGAGACCTACAAGGGACGGTGCGTATCAGTCAGGGAACCATGTATCTGATGCTGCCAACCCATCTTTGGACCACCAGTAAGTAACGGCAAAGACGTGCTTTGAACTGCTGCATTCAAATTCCATCGCTCATTTCCTCAGTGTCTCCACCAAAAAAATTGCAGAAGAAAAGCACATCTAAAAAATTCTTTCTAGGTTGATTACACATAGAAATAGGAAAAATAAATGCATGCCTGTCTACCAGTTCATTCAAGATGTATGCCAGACAGGAGGTATTAGTCACTCTTCTGAGCACAATATTAGGATGTTGACTGCAGCCAGTCAAAGACTGGCGCTTAAGAATGGAGCCATCAAATTCGTTTCCTGGTCAAAATTCACAATCAAAAGAGAGACCTCTCAGAGAGAGGGTTAAACATGGGAACAGAGAAGAAACAGACTTGGAAGGTGACTGTGCTTCGAAGTTTAATTGTCATGAAATTCCTCCAGAGGAAAGGGAGTGTTTCTGCATGACACAGCCAGCAAAACATGCAAGAGTCACATCCTGGTGAAGGCTTGCAGCTCCAGCATGTATGACCTCAGCGGTCAGCATTATGCATAGGAACACTGGCCAGGTGAAGGTAAAGCAAAGGTTTTCTTTCCAGGAAGGTACTAGGAGAATACTGCCCTTCTCGTGGGACTGAGCTTATGTCTGGATCCCCTACATGCATCTCGAAGGATGAGATCAGCAGGCCTTTATCACAGTATTTTCAAAGTCCAGGGACAACCTTCATCCTCATTTAAGTGGTGCTGTCAGGCTGAACACCACAGCTTAGCACTACCACCAAAGATTACTATACTCATGTTAACCATCTCTCAAGGCCCTGGCAAAGCCCCACAAGAGCAGTCAACTGAAGATAATCTTTCTACACCCTTCACGCTGCAGGACTACCCGCTGTTTCTGGGGACTGAGGTACATCTGAACTGCTGTTCCTTCCACGTTTCCCCATCACTTCTATCCACTCTGTCCACCTTCCCACTCAGAGGGAATACTGCAAACTAAATTAGTTTAATAAGCCATTTCTAGCATCATACTGTTTCAAATTATATATCCTTTACAGCATCTTCAAATGAATCTGAGGATAGATTTGACTCACTTAGCAAAATCTGACTCACGCTTCTTGGGTATGGAAAAAACAGTTTGCAGAGTTCACTCCTGTAGGCTGTCAACTCTTGAATCTCACTGTAGTTTTATTTAAGCAACAGCCATGTTACCAGACCTCTAGTTCCCTATGCGTCTTGAGCGCTGGAGCAGAAAACAGGGAGAACACAGTAAGCACAAAGCGAGTTAAAACAGTTAGCTTTTGCTAAGACAGGAGCACATGGCATGGATGCTTTTTTGAGGAAGAATAAAAGTATGATTTAAAGAAAGGTATGTTTCATTTTACTAGAGAAAGTTACACACTCAAAGTCTAAAGGCGAGCAGTCAGACTAAGAAATCAAGTCAATACTAGATGTTTGCTTAGCCAGTTTAGCTTCTGCATACAAAGGCCAAACTTTCCTATTATGCAAGTTTTATAAGATTATGCCTCCTTTGATTTTTGAGGAACTACTTGCCTATTGTGAATCTGAATGGGCTCCTGTGAGTTTACACTATGTGTACACAAGAACCATCAAACCTGTTCAAACTAATTACATGAAGGGAAAGTTCCCCTCTTTATTCTTTTTTCTGGTGCTCTTGGTTACCGTCTAGGTTCCTCTCTGATGGGATTTACACACACAGCAACTATGCAAATACTGGAGCTCCAAGAGCCAGCAAAAAAAAAAAAAAAAAAACATATGAAGTCTTCGCATTTTCGAATATATACTTCCCTAGTGAATGGAATTCCATTTAAGACTGGCTTATTCAAAATTATACAGATGTGAACATCGGAACCGTTCTAAGGACATACTCAAGGGCTACTACAACATGAGCTGCTTCTGAGAATCAAAGCTGCATTCATGTTTCCTCTGAAAGCAGCAACTACTTAAGTAAAAGTATGGTTTTACTCGAAATAATTTTCACTGAACTGCTAACTGGCGACTCATTGTAAACTCACAACCTCAAAATGCTTCATAATGCAAAGAATTTTCCAAGGAGGCAGATTCATTTATGGAAGAGGACTAACAGAGAAAGTATGCTCAAGCTCAGTCTGATCTGTTTAAAGTGCTAGAATTTTTCTTCTGTCATACCAGTAGATTTGAGGAGTTTTACATCAGATGCTCAAGAAGTCCAGAAAATACCAACATCGTTCAACATCAGTACTGTACCTTGAGAATGCCAAGTTCAGCTTTCTTCTAGCACGCCCATGGCCCAAGAGAGGAAGAGTGCAAACTGGATACAGGAGTAATCTTTGGATTAAACTTGCACAGAACACTAGTTATTAGCCAAACGCCTTCATCAGCCCTCTGGTTACCTCAGGGGCTGCTTGAGAAAAGACAGCCAGACTCCGCTCACGGGCACACACAACGGCAAGCAGCAACGGTCAAGAGCTGCGGCAAATTCTGATTACACCTATGGAAAAAAAAACCCTCTAGTATGAAAATACTGGAAGACGAGAACAGAAAGGTTATTAACTCTCTGTTCTTGGAGATTTTCAATTAGCAAAGGCCCTTAGCAGCTTGACCTAACTTGCAAGTCAGTCTTACTTAGAGCAGGAGGTCGAACCGGACTGCATGAAGAGTTCAGCCCAGTTTACAATTAGCATGATCTAACTGCAGCTTGCTTCAAACACACATGCTACGGTGCCATGCTCTACTCACGAGACACCTGTGAAACAGCAGCACAGCTATGTCCTGACGGAGCACCAGGCACACACTGCCCTCCAGACCTCAAAGCTTCTGTCGCGTTTTGCTGTACTTACCCCCTGAGTATTATTACCTCAGCACTTTGCCCTACCAAAAAAGGTGGGAGATCTGGGTCATACATGGTTTGGACTTCCCAGAGGCAAGCCATTCTAAGAAAAGAGAAAACATTTTGCAGCAATTTCATCAGATAGTTGCTGTTATATGAGATTCGTGGATGGGGAACGTAAGGTCCCTAACTCACCTACCGGAACAGTTATCTGCATCAGGCAGTCCTTCACACTGCCTGAAGAACATCCTTCCAAGAGGATTTTCTTCCACAGAAACACCACCTCTCTTCTCACAAAATCACCTAGAATAACTCCTAAAATTAGCCAGCAATTTCCCAGAAGTCGCAAGTTTCAGTCTAAAACTTGAGCCACTCAAAAAACTCCCAAACATAAGAATTTTTACACTGCAAAACACTGATTGCATGGAAATGTGCTGATTTCATCAAAATGCTCTATGAAAGGCAGTAAGATTGGCCGGCAGGCCAGTCTGTCCAGCTTCCTGCCAGGCTGCCTGCCAGCCCTAGGGTGGGTACTCCAAGCCTCTCAATTCAAAAAAATAAAAATCAGATATGAGAAGGCTCCCATGAGATGGGGATTCTGCTTCCTGTAGCTCTCTAAATAGGTGTGTGCGGCAGGAAGGAGAAAGACGCCTCTGCTGTCATACAGCAAGAGTGGCTTCTCAACAACTGAAGAAGTTTACAAAAATTTGTTTTACTTTGAAAGACAGATGCCATTGCTAAGAGCATGGAAGTGAGAGGATGAGACATCTCCGCAGAAATCTGTGAGAGGGAAGAGAACAGCAAAGAAATTCAAACAGCAAACAACGAATTTAAGGTGGGGAATTCCTGTCTTATCCCTTCTGCAGTATGCGTGCAGCTATTGCATTTAATTAAAATAAATTACAGCTACCTTGTGTACATACTGCAGGGCTTTTAACACCCCTGAACTGCTGAACTGAAACACAGCGACACTGAATAGCTGTCCTCCGAGAGCACACACTCTGTGTTTCTAGATGTGGAATACTGAGGCTCTGTCACAACACAGTTGCAGCAAGGCTGACAGATCAACGTGGGGAAAAAAAAAAAACCAAACCAAAAAACCAAAGAACTCTGCTTTTATACCATCTACTTCCTCAGCTCCGTACATGGTAACATTAATGGAGAATGCAAAGCTGCACATTAGTGCGTGAGGCTGCTTCTAAGCAAGGATGTTTCTTTGGATAGTTGCTGCTTCTAAGTGCGGTGATTTAACTCCACTGAACTAAACTATTTTTGCAACACTTGGCTGTGTAAGATCGATGCATTCTCCTGGTTAATCACTGCATCCACATAGTTTAATGCCTGCTTGAATTCAATTATTGCATTTGCAGCATCTCAGGACAAGAACTTCTCTCTGCACAGAGATTCATATTTGCTCTGCTGCACATCTCTCAGGCAAACTGTCCACTGCTGCTGGATAACGGCAGTTTGGTACATCAGCCCTTCAAGTCTGAAGGCCCGAAGGTGATTAGGTGTTCAGGAATGTTGCTGAAGTGCTGTGCCATGGGATCTGATGGTGATGCAGAGTACATTAACAGCCTGACAATGCGCTTTCTGGTGACAGAAACTGTGTTTCCATCATCACCAGGCTCTAGATAAGCCACCCATCCATGATGCCCCAAGCTCTAGCTGTTTGATGCGTAAGATGAGCCAATATTAACGTAAAGCCGTCTACAAAGGTCTTTTAGGCCAGGACGTTCTGAAACTGCAGCCTGCTAAGCAAAATGAACACGGAAATAGTTCTTGCCAGACCATGCCCCTAAAAGAATGAGAGATGCAATGTACCCAACAGTACTCTCCACCTGAAGGCGTTCAGTAGATATTTGGACAGCAGAAAAGATCAGTTAAACCCTACCTTTATCAGCTGCAGAGTATGAATCAATACCATTTGAGGGAAGAAAAAAAAAAAAAAATCTATTTATTCTTGCCTTTGTGAAGGCATGAGTGAGGAGGAAAAGGATTTTAAGTAAACTTATAGAAGTCCATAATCATACTAATCCAAGATTTTATTTTAAAGTGCTTTACCAACAGCAAGTAAAACTTGCGTATCTCTGTCAGGAGAAATGGAGCAGGAAAATGCAAAGCAAATTGTCCAGGCTCACACAACAGATGAAAAGTACAAACAGAATACATGTCTCCAGGCTCTGTTTGTGTCTCCTATTACCCTTTTATTTAAAAAGAAAAAAATAAAAAAAATAAAAAAATCTTATTTTGCACTACAACAAGGCTGTCCAAATAGTTTTAAGAGCTCCATCTCCATAGTTGTTTATTTTTTTCCCTGATGTGATACCACTTCACTCGTTATCTCCTCCTCTATACACATAAAATATAAAAGAGACTTGGCATTTCAGAACCAAGAGAAGAGGAAAAAAAAAGTCAAGTCCTAAATTTTAATCTACCGGCAAATTCTGTTTCATATAAACAGAATATAGGTTTGAAATAGCAATCGGTCTTTTGCGAAGAGAAAATACTGCTTGGAAATGGTATGAAAATTAAAAGTGCAAGAGGCTACTAAATGTGCATTATTTACGATGTCCCTATTTCCAGTACTAATATGATGTACAGTGTATTTTTTGTATTACCTACACACCTACCTCTGCCTACACTTCACTGCAGGCAGAGACAAAACAAATATTCAAAATACTGACCAACCCACAACATAACGTTATGCTTTTAGGGGGAACTATAAGGATTAAGACAATTTTAAGGACATCCCTTTAAAAACAAATTTAGTTTTCTTACATATGCATTCCGTAGCTTAGAAGCAGCCAGCTTTGCACTTACAAGCGGAGCAGTGGGTGGCAGGCCTCTTGAGAATTTACATAGCTTAATACAGCAGCATCCAGCGACACCAGCTAGCTGTAAATGAGCTAGGCTGGGTATGAGAAGTAGTACGTGTGCCATCTGCACTGTGCTTTGCTCAGTCTAATATAGCCGGCTTTCCAACCACGCTAAATAGATTGGGCAGAGCCGGTCACACTGAAGAGTGTACAAGGCTTGTGGTGCCTTGGTGGGCCACAGTGTTTTTCAAAACATCCTTGGGTTCTGGTCCCTGCTCTGCTGTGTATCTGTCACGGTCCCCGCACACCGTAAGTGCTCTCCTTAAAGCTCATCTCGCCCATCATCAAAGCTAGAGTAACAATCTCTGTAACTTCTTAAAGCAAGCTTTAAATTGTATAGCTGTTTGTACACAAGATAACATTAAGTACTTCATTTTCAAAGCCACCTGAGGTAGGGTAGTTATACTCTTATGTCACACTGAAGGTACTAATACACACCTGAACTCATAAAACAGACTGGAAGTCTCCATGATTATTTGTGACAGACACATCCACCAAGATGTGAACTTCCTCTCTGCATCTTCTGTTCCCCCTTGTCCTGTCACCAAGAGGCTGGTTCCATACAGAGAAACCACCTGCCTCAGAGAAGCCAAGTCTGTTCCCGAGCCTGCCCCATCCAGAAGGATTACAAACCGCCAGAGACAGCTGAGTACCAGTGGAGGAAACCCAGAGGGCCACCCACATTGACCATCCACGTAGGACAACAACTACCCTCCTGGAAGGGTGACAGAGTAGGCTGTCATCTTCCAGGCTGAGCAGTTCACCTAGTCCTCCAAGCCGATGAGCTAAGAAGGATGATTATCGAAGAAAGGGCACTTCTCAGGACAACACAGTAGCCAGGATGAAGGCAGAAAAAGGGAAGAAGCATTTCTTCTACAGAAGACAAGACAGACTTCAGTCTCACAGAAGAGGCGCTGAAAGAGTAGAACGGACTACAGTTCTGGCATGTTCATTACTTCACATATATGTAATGATTTGATGTTTTAAAGGAAAAAAATCCTTGTTTTTTCTTTTCATATAAAATTACATTCCCTCCCCCGCCCCCATCTTCATGCAAGTCTCAAAACCCAAAGCAAATGGAAATGCGCGATAAAGATATAATATATAAAACTGCAAGTCCAAGAAGGCTGAGTCACTGACTTCTGAACCAGAAGTAAACAGGCTGTACTGCCTCTGTTCCTCAGAAAGTACGTTAGCAGCAGTGATTTATCTCTGTCCATCCCATGCTGGCCTACGCGCAGGCTGGACTCAACGACTGAGGCTACTCACAAACCCTTGGTGTCTCTGCAAGTGGAAAATGGGTTGCGATGTAACAGTTCACAGCAACATTGGAGAATTTTTTTTTCTAGCGAAGGGCCAAAGCTTTTAAATACATTTAGCAAGCCATGTCCATGTGTTAATAAACATGTCAGTACTGTTCTGCACTAATGTGAATAAATAATGTGAGAAATACATGTGAGTGGGCTATACGAAACAGTTTCGACATATCTAGCTTTTAGGATATAGGGTCCCACCCTTGAGCTACAGAAACTAGCATCAGTTAGGGGAAAATAAAATGTAAATAAAGTCCAATAATGATTTGTTAGTCTCAGAGTTTCACGTTAAGAAAAAGTATTATCAATGCACAAGTATTTATACAAACAAGACAATGTTTTTTCACCCAGCATTTCCACAGAGAGGTTTAAAAAGACTGATACACCATCCTCTGCCTGATGCTCACTCTTTTCAGCACCAGGAGACAAACATGGCTGCAGCTTACACAGGCAGGAACAGGGTATTTAAGATCCCACGTTCCTCCGTTACTCTCTGTGTGTCTGTGTGCAGACACATTTGCCTGAGAGAATTCAGGAAGACATCAGAGTAAGCACCACTGCAAGCTGGATACCTGACTGATCTCCGAATTCACATTTTCAGCTTGCAAATAGGTGAAAGGTGAATTTCTAGGTAAACTCTGGATCTTATATATCTAAAATTATCTGAAAGCAAGTCTTTTTATCCTGCTTTTTGAACAAGAAGTTAAAAGAAAAAAAAAAATTAGAGGGTTTTGCTGATACGTGGCTTCCCATTTCAAACGTCAGAAATCTTTAGAAAAGTGCAGTTTTGTAGTATCAGACTGATTAACAGAGCGAGCAGAGATGAGGAAGGCAAGAACCCATGCCGTTTACCACTTAGCTTGGAAACGTGTAAGCCAGCTCTTGTGAATACAGACGCATATATTCCAGGTTGATACATCACCTCTTTTTTTTTTTTTTTTACACTTGCAGAAAAGTTGTTTTAGCAGCTGTCTTACTATGGGAACAGGGGGAGCAAGAAGATACGAGAGTCCTGCTCCCTGGGGCTTCCTGCAGCCTAGAATATTGCTGCAGATAGCAAATCCAAAACTGATTGATAGCCCATCCTTTAGCCCAACAAAGTGCAGTGAGTGACACCGATCACCACAGCACACAGCTCCTATTCACGTGGCACAAGAGGAGTGCTCCTACAAAGTGCCCATAAAAATTTCTCAGTGTTAATGGTGGTGCCAGAATTTTGTATATGAAGCCATCACACCACAGATACAACTGATAAAACAAAATGTGATAACCAGTCTGAGCACGCTCCTCTCTTTGCAAAGCACACATTAAACTTGCAGGTACTTTCATATCTGACAAAAATTAAAAGTGCTCTTTTAAAAGTAAGTTGTGTTTTTATGTTTCTAAGTCATCTAGAAGACAGCACTGTCAAACGGAGAATTTCTTTCTGAATACTCACTGCCTGTGTTAATGGCTACTTCACACACCTCTAATAGCACTGACCTCTTTCTGGTTTGTCTCCTTTTATGCCTTACATGCCAGTGGACATTCTCAGAAGAAAACAGCCATTTTCCTCTTCAGGTTTCTTTACTGTTGCTGGCTATACTTTTCTCTTAAAACTTCACCCATCCTTTGCCTCCCTAAGCTATCAGATTGAATGGCAATATGCTCCATGACACCTGTTCGCTCACACACCTGCAGCAAGGAGTGGGCTGTCTCATGAGGACAGGTACTAGGCTTCTACTTCTGAAGAGTCAAAATGTTTGTATGTATCACTGTATCTAAAATTTGAAGTAGACATGATGCCCTCGCTTCACAGGCAAGAGTGACAAACATGACTGATGAAGCAGCCTTGTACACGAGTCAGCAAACTTCAACTGCCAATAAAAAGCTTCTCATCAACTGGTCTGGTTACCAGACCACCCTACATCTTCACACAACCAACAATTCAAATAGGACTGCAGCAGCAGAGACTTCCACCAACCCTAAAAATGACTGTGCACATACACACACATATATAAAATGATCCCCAATATTGACACTTCTTCTGTAAGATACTGCCTGGAATGAATATGCTGACATGACATAATGCACTCTTGTCGAGATCCTCCAGAGCAGGAGTAATCTTTGAGCCCACTTTATAAACGTAGACATTATTCTTTGCCATGACTAGAAGTATCTATGAATATAACAAAAGCTATTTTGGATCATTTTGAAGCACAATGTTATAAAACC
The DNA here is from genome assembly GCF_036417535.1 of Chlamydotis macqueenii. Classification (NCBI taxonomy): domain Eukaryota; kingdom Metazoa; phylum Chordata; class Aves; order Otidiformes; family Otididae; genus Chlamydotis; species Chlamydotis macqueenii. The sequence continues at coordinate 4,130,717 of NC_141556.1, read as the reverse complement.
TATGGTTTATGCCTCGCAGTAGAAGCGCCTGGTTAAAATGCACAGTTCAAATGGAAAACTGTCTGGCAGGTGAGGCCAGTAAGAACACAAAGTTCCCTTTTCCAAAACAAAGGTAAAAGCAGATTTAATACATAAATCTTGCTATAAATCTTGGGGGAACTGCAAAGTCTTATTTCCTATCCTGAGGTATTTACAGAGGATCAAGGACCTCAGGTCCCAAAGACCGAGTATTTTAAGGAAACGCCCATGGAGGAACTAACCCCACAACTTACTGCTTCCTTCAGTGCAGAACAACCTAAAGGATGATTCCAATAATCAGATATCCAACTAGAAAGATATCAAAGGAAAAAAAAAAAACAACAGTATTTCAGAAAGTTACAGATTTTAAGATAAAGGAATTCCATATCTCCTGATAGACTCTGGTGTTTTACCTGGAGCTCCAGTTGTGCAGAGAGTTTTGGCAAATACACATCTCCCTCTTCTTTGCACACCTGATGTTCCAGATGAACCACCTAATGGATTGTCTCGGAAATCTACGACACGCAGCTCCTTACAGGCTCTTGGCAGAATTCCTTTCTTCTCTGCTCCCAGTAAGTAATGCCCAATTTTACCAGCTTTTTCCAGTTGTCAGAAAGCGACACGGGTTACATAATGTGTAATAATCCTCCAGAGATCAAGACCAGGTATCACAACTTAATCATCCTTGCGTACCCGATGATTTATTAAATTACAATCTGCCTCAAGGACTGCATTCATTTTGGATTTTTCCTGCATGTGGTCCTGGAGTTTCTAGAAGGTACTCTGATGACAAACGCAAAGGAGTAAAAGCTGGCAACACAACAGACCACACACTGAAGTAGCTCACTGTTTCTACAGTTTATACACATCACGAGAACCCAACGACTGTGAATGGCACTCACTGTATACAAGGAAGATGTTAACAACTATTCTGGATTAATTTTTTCTTATTGTAGCATCATCTATGCCAAAAAGCCTACTGTGCACATCACACCATCCCCAAGCCTAATGTGCAAATGGATAGGGAAATTATGGAAGTCTTTGATAATTTCACTGGTGTTGTCAATATGAATTTCAAGACAGATTTTTTTTTTCTTTTCTTTTTTTTTTTTTCCAAATGAAGAGTTGCATCACACCACGCGACAGCTTTTATTCTTTACCTGGCTAGACATTTCCCAATGTAGTTTAGCATGACACTCTAAGAGAAAACTTACTGTAAGTTACCAAGGGAGAAATCAGCATAGTAGGGAGCACTGGACAACAGCAGTTCACCAGAACAAATGTTGGAGATTCCACCGATTATCACTTCCAGCACTGACTACACATATTGCAGGGAAAACGTTGACCTGGTTACAGACTTTTCCATTCCTAACTGCGATCTATCTGGGAATGTGCTAAGGAAACAATCGTCCTACTGAATCATTTCAAGAATTTTACAGCCAAGAAGATTTACTACCATAAAATAGGTCTTGGAAACAAGAATATTTGAGGAGACTCAATAGCTATTAAATCAGTGTGGAAAACATGATGCTGAAGGAATCGCATATGCCTGACACATGTTCTACCAATTTTTTTTTTTTTTTAATAGAAAGTGTCTATAAAAAGCAAGTCTGTAGAATTACTTAAATTCTTCAGACAAAAAGAAAAAAGAGACATAGGTATAAATCGAAATTACATTCATATAAGTAATAGAAAAATTACAAATAGAGCACCACACAGAAGCTGTTTGACAAACTGGAATCAATGATTTCAAAACCTATGTGTAAAAAACACACTTATCCTTTAGTAAGCAAGCTGAGACACATTTTACAGACCTATAGAGATTTTAAAGTTGAGTCAACAATACATAGAAAACCTCAGGCAATCTTTTAATGAGTCCACTTGTTAGCTGGTGTGAAACCAATTCAGAATAATCTTGGGTTTTGTTATTACAATTGCAATGTAGATGTAGTTACCACAAAGAACAAGCTCTGTTCAAGACAGTTAAAAGCATCTATCTTTAAAATTTGACATTTTCTACCATAAGTGAACCAGAAAGATGAGCTGTAAGACTTGCTATCAAAAATACCACTGATAAACATTCTGCTTTCTTGATCAAAATGGAAAAAAACTCCTGCGCTAAACCATAAACACATATAGTACTCTCAAGTAAACAGTTTTAATAGATTCAAAAACACTCAGCCAAAAATACAGCAGCCTTAAAGTAACGTTAAAGCTTTTCTTACACCAACTGATATTATGGAGAATACTAACAAGCTTCGGAGCCCAAAAACCCTTTCCAGTCCTTCTTGCACTCCTGCAGGTTGGTCTGATTCTTTACATTTTATCAGAAACAGCCTAAGGGAAACCCTTTCCCTACAAACCTCTCCTCTCCACATCCTTGGACCACCACTGTTACGACAATGCAGCTACATGACACAATCTTGAACTGCTTCATGCCTTGACACAGTGATGAGAAAGGAAGAGAAATTATCTACTTAATGTAACTCACGTTGAACCACATGACTTTAAACTAGGTAGCTCTGTACAGCTCTACAAGCTGCATACGCTACACTCACAGTCAAAGAAATGAGGAAAACTAATTGCCTTCTTAATTAAATTGATATCTTCTAGAACAATAATCCAATAATTGTAGAGAAGAGAAAAATGAGCATTCTTCTTTGACTTACTTTATGGATTGTCCTGTTTCGCTTGTACAACTTGGTCACCATTTCTTCTTCTGCAATACAAAGAAAAGAGAAATTCTGGGGTTTTTTTTAAAAAGGATTTGCTTGAACTGACGTTTCTCATTATATTGTTAATTAATGCTTGAAGCTTACTGTTTGCTTTTAGTCAGCAATGGAAAATATTTTTATCATTCATTTCTGTTTCTCCGATTTGACTGCCAGAATATTTGTTACATGAAACTGCTCTATCAAGATGAATTGTGTAGACTGTCTTGTGATTTAACATTGAAGAACTAGAAATAAATTCCAAATCCTACTGCAAAGTTTACCAAAGAAATTCCTCTTAGCCCTAGAGAAAGTGAAGAAATGTATAAAGGAGGATTTAATTGCTCAAAGATAGCTATGTAGTGTCTTATTAGACTCTGACTGCTCCTTGCTGGCCTCCAGCACGTACTTCAGAAAGGTGATGAGATCAGAACCTTGGTCTTGGGTTCTGGCTGCTAGCCCTATGTTTCAGCCACCCTAAGACACTGCAATGGGCACTGAATATGAACACGTTGGCCAGTATTTCCTGTTCTGTGCTATGGATTCAAATCTGTAAAAACAGAGAAAGTCTATCTGTACCTTAGTGGGAGTTCTTTAATGTTTCTAAAGTATTTTGGAAGATTAAAACAAAAGAACCAAACCAAAAAACCAAACCAAACAAAAAAAAAACCAAACCAACCAACCCAAAATCTACTAAGTAGAGTTATGAGAGTATTGCCCTTAAAAAGAATGCTCTAACACTACATTCTCTGCTTAACCACATGATTAGTAAACCTTTAGCAGAAGCAGCAAAAAAATTCCTTTTTCCCTTACTATGCCAAGTAGTGACCTGGAAGAACTCCTCAATCCTCCATGAAGAACTGGTATACTCCAGATAATGGAATAACTAAATAACAGGGGACGTACTGGAAAATGAAGTAGAGAGACATCTCACTACTCAAGGTAAGCATTGTTCCTGTTCTGCTGAAAATGGTAATTCACAAGGAGAAAAGAAAAAAAGAGGGGAAAAAGAAAATCAAGAGAGAGATGGAAACAGAAGGACACCAGTTAGAAAGAATCCCAACTCTGGCTACGGTTTGCAGCTAGGAAGGGATAACAAAGCAACAAGTAAATGCCAACATGCATTTGTCAACCTGCTTAACTTGCCTTTCCGACAAGTTACAGAGCCACAAGCATGTTAGTTTTCATACCATGTCATACTTCTTTCTCCTACATCAATAAAGAAAGAATGGTCTTCATAAATACGCTGTAGAATTGGATGGAAAAACACATCCAAAGAATAAAACTATCAGTGGCTCAGAACAGTGACCACACATTGATCCTGGCACGTGATATCCAACCTTTAGCATCAGAAAAGCATCAATGCGTTCAGAAAGAAACAGAGCACCTCCTTAATTCATCCACCAACTATGCACGAGAAGAAACGCTTTCTGAATCTTCATCAACTTAAGGTCTAAAATCTCAATAGAAATAAATACATATATCATTAGTGGGCATGAAATCATCCAGCTCCTTTAAAAGAGACACTGTTGAACTTCAAGCTATTTAATTTAGCAAAAATAACAATAGATCTTTATAAAGCATGTTTTTCACTAATGACCTGGCCACTATTTTTGTGATGCTTGCCTCTAAAATGCACAGCCGATACTTGTGGTTTTAAAAAAATGACATTTCTTTTCTCAGAATGTTGTTGTGAAGGAAAAAAACAATCCAGAAAAAATTAAACTCAGAGTACAATCAAATATACAAAGGAAAACCACACAAGTACAGATTTCATCATACTCCTCCAGATTTTAAAAAGATCAACATATTTTGGAGATGGGTGTGATTTTATGCTAGCTATGTCCCTTCAAAATTGGCAACTACATTTAATTCAGTGGCTTCTTATTCCAAATTCCAAACTCCAGTTGAAAACAGATTCACAATGCAGTCCTACAGCTGAATATACTCTAGGGGAAAATAATTTCCTTTAATTTATTCCAAATTCATTTGCATGACAGTATATCATTAGTGCACATAAGAAAATATGTATTATACCAATAGAGAAAAAATTCTGTGCAAACAGTTAAAGAAACTCACATCCCACCAGTGAGATGAGCGTGAAATTCAAAGTCCAAACCTGTTTTTTTGTTTCTTTAAAAAACAAACAAACAAAAAAAGCCAAACAAACCAACCCCAAACAATACACCCACAAAAAAACCCCAAACAGAGCTGTTAGCAGTCCAGAGACAGTAACTTGTTTAGATACCACATGATCTTAACAAAATCCCATTTATTACGTACCAGGTATCTCCTAAATAGCTAAAAAGAGCCACATGGGCAATACAGTGTGTTTTAAAAACGACTGATGTAACGCAACTCTGAAAACTACTCAAGTGCAGAGAGGTCTCCCTACCTTAATGATTAATAACAAACAGAGGAAGAGAAAAGGAAACACATACTCACTTTGTAACTCCATCATCAACCTTGTTGTCCTGGAAACAATTCTTCTACAAGAGAAGAAGTACTTAACTACTAAAACATCTTCTGCTACTAGGTTGGGTTTTTTTTTTTTCTTTCTTCATCTTCTCTGCAGTGCTCTCACTGTTTGATAAACAGCCAGTAACAAATCTTTTGCATAAAATAGTAGAAAAATTGAAGCTCTTGCTCTCAGAAGAAAATGTAACATTCCATTTGAGTATGCAGCACCTACAGGAACATCAGGTTTGCATGAAGCCTGGTTTGCACCGGATTACAATTCTGTTATTGTTGCTGATGTTAAAATGCACTACTAACTGAACCTTTCATTTTAGCAATATACAGTGCTGGTAAGAGATAACTGCCAATTTGACAGCATCACATTTTTCCAAGGGAGCAGAGTGAGAATCTCAGACCATGCTCCATACACACAAAAACTCACAGCATGCTCTGTCACAACAGCTCAGCCTTTGCTCATAGGTGGCAAACAGCCCAACATATACCGACTGGAGCCCTGTACATAAAAAGATTTGCTGCATGGCTTCCTCGCTCTCTCGACATATGAGCTATTCCCTGAGCTACCACAAGCTTCTTGCTTCCATGCAACTCATTCAGAAAATGAAACTGAGGATCTAGCTGTACCCTAAATATAATTAACATTCTCAAACATTCCATTAACAGTGCGAAATGTTTACTGCTTCACCAACACCATTGCAGAAGTCAGCTTGCACATCCTGCTCACCTCATTTTACCAGAAGCCAAAAAGGTTAACAGCATCCCTGCCTGCAGACAGCCACCTGCCAGTGGGAAAGTCCTTCCTCCAGGAAGGACTCCACAGAGATGGATTCCTCGGACAAACAGAACAAACACGTCTACTGACGAGTGAATGTAAACCAGCAAACCTACAGAGTGAATTCAACCTGCCTTACTCATGTGCGTAAGTACTTGAGGTTCAGCTCTCTTGCAGCTGAACACCTCCGCAGGAGTGCAAAAAGGTCATAAACCACAAAAAAATAAATCCCTATTTCTGGCTTTATGGTTAGTGTATGTGTTTGGAAGGGAACAGAACTTTCAAACCCAGTGCTTGGCAATGTGTTACTGCATTGCTGGCCACAAACAAATACAAAAAACAGTCTTAAGAGCAAAACTTTGATTGTCTCTCATTCCCAACAGAAAGTCCTTTACATTGCGCTGGAGTAACCCATCTGGGATCAGAAATCTTAGCAACTCCTGACTTCAGAGCAACAGCTACCTAACACACAGACCAGGTTAGGGACTGTCCTCTAGCCCACACATCAGCCACAGCAGCACGGCTGGTACCCGTACAGCCAGGCGAGCTTTCCTGCCCCGGAACAGGGTAGCCATACCCCAGCTGTCCATCAGAAACAGTTCCTGCACCACGCTGATCTCCAGATGACGCCCAAGCACTGCCTGGAAGAACGCTGGCCAGTACAGCTAAAACCATGCCAGGGACTGTGTTACCAGTTTAACAAGACAAATTACAACTGCCCAGTACGGGGAGCCATCCATGCTCTTCCCCTCTTCGTTTATCATTGTTCTTTTTGAAACAGTTCTCTTTGTGCTCCTACTAGAAAGAAAAAAAAACACCACTTAATTTTAACTTCTATATTAAATAAAAGCTGGGTTTAGGAATCAGATTTATCCAAGAAACAGCAGCTTTGTTTCAGACTAAGATCCTTCACTCCATATTTGCCCATATATCGATCTCTTTTGCTACACAACCCATTTGTGTCAGATGCAGCAATGTGACATTACCTAAATTGGTTTAATCCACTGCAATAAACAAACACACTTAAATAGTTGTACATTCTTACTTTTTAAACTATTAATGTTTTGAGTAAATTTTGCCCCCGACCCTCAGCCAGCCTGCCCATGCATACTGTTTTCAAGTAAAACGCCAGAGTCTGTACTGCTCTCAGAAGGGAAAAAAAAACAAACAAAAGCAATAACAGTAACAGCTCTCATTTGAAAATGAGAGCTGTTAATTACCAAAATTATTCCCCCAGTCCAAAGGGGTTTTGGTTCCTTCAAAAGAACCATGATTAAATACAATTATGCTCAGCGGTTTATTCAGTGTGGTATCTCTTATTTATTTGCACTCTTTGGTAAGAAGGAGGCCTGCTTTTTCCCTTGACTTCCTCTCACTTCAATGTACTTCCGAGTTCTTTTCATGTTACATTAATGCTAGTTATCCCTCTTTTCGTACCTTAGGTTTTCTATTAACTCTGTCTGATACGCTTTTATACTGATTTTGAATTCCACGTCCTTGTTTCTACTTTTCAAATTACTTAACATACAAACACGACGCATATCTCTCTGCTTTGGTTTTCCTTTTCTCTCGTGCTTTCATTCTAGATGTTTTGTTAACTCTCAAGTCTCCATGTATCCTCTTACTACTCTGAATATCTGCTCAAGAGATCATACGTTTAGTGGGTAAAACTATCTGAAATCCTAATTAATTAGGATCTGGAGTTGCTACCAGTAAATTACCATCTCTATCAGATCTAAAAATCTCAGCCTCACACAATCTTGAAGTGCCTCTGCAAAATGCCATGAAGCATTTAGCAGTAGAATCTATCCCACAACAAGGATTAGAATTTTCCATCTCCTCCACTAAGGATCCAATTCCCCAGGCAGCATTTACTGCACAGGCTCAATAATCGTTACAAGTATGTGCCATCAAGTAGGTAGTCAACATCTACAGAAGACTCTCAACACATGAAAAATTGAGGGGCTTTGAGCATCTTATACATCGTACCACACACTAAACTCAGCAGTGGAGACAGGAGGAAGATGTTTGGGAACTTGGTACGTGCATGTAAATTTAAGATGATGAAAATTATGGTGCCTAAAGGTAGCAGCAGCGTTGCATGTGTTACAAACACTGAATTTTCTCAAACCATTTCCAGTACATGTAGTTTTTCCCATTCTCAGCACTAGAAATTCCCTATGTAGAACATAAATCTTCACGTTCGGCACTTTCTAGTTCAAAATATGACCAGGTTTACCAGCAATCTTTTAAGAGTGTTTAGACCCTCCCTCTGCTCTGGTGCAGAAGCATACTGTATCTCAGGCTGGAAAAACATTTGTTCTCCAGATTATTTCCTCTTATTTCAGGCAAAAATTCCAAACCATACGAAAGCTTTCGCCCTATGCTGCCACTGAATACCAGTTGCTGCACAAGTAAAGGAGAAAAAGGCTGAAGCAACGATTTTAAGACAGCTACTTTTTTTTTTTTATCTGTGATTTTTAGTTTTCAGTAGAGCGGAATACGTTATGTGTCAGAAATTAAGGCAGAGAGTGATGCAATCACCGCCACAAAGTAGGGCAGAAGGAAAAACCTCTAAAACTTGCAGGACAGCACGAAAATATAATAAAGCAGCTCTACCATCCATTTAAAAAAAAAAAAAAGCCACCAAACACCACACGTAACAAAACAAAACCCTCTGACAATTATTTTTATTCTCAGCCAATAATGCTATAAAACACATGAAGTTAACACAAATAACTTCTAAAACATTTACTAATTACTTGAGGCTATTTTTCATTTTACTGATTCGCTGTAATGTCCGTGACCACATGAAATTCTACCAGTTTTTTCCAAAGAGGTATTTCCAGTGAAGTCAGTGGGAATCCAACAAGGCCAGGGCCATCATATAAATAGAAATCAGAAAATAGTATTTCCGTAAGAAACCACTCAGGTTTATTGGATTAACAGGCATTTGCAAGTGACTCACACTGACACAGCCCACAGTAATCCAATCTATTTGTGATAAAAGCAAATTCAAAAGAAATCTTAAATTCAGAAAATTACCTCTGTGGATTCTCACATGGTTGGTTTTATTATATGAAATCATATTAGCTGTTCCCTCCAAATGAGAGGACAAATACATTAAAAGCTGAATTTTAGTAGGGTTTTTTTTAATACCATGACTGCAGTATGTTCTTAACAGTAGTAGCTGCCACGCTGAGCACAATTAGGCAGGATAAAAGAGCCCTGAGTGGAAGTGCTGTGCGGAACACAGCAGCTTTGCTGTCCTACAATCCTGCACGCACACGTTGCGCTGAAAGGGGAAGAGTGGGAAGAAGAAAAGCCATGGAGCCCCCTCACTACACTTTCATGGGGGAAAACTAAGGTAGATAGTTAGATCTACGATGGTAATCATCATAATTCTCCTGTCTGTACTGTGGTTTTGATTTCCAGTTCGGCATTTCTTGAGGAACTATGACTTGTCTCTAGGGGACGTTACTAAATCTTAATATACACTGAGGTGTTCTGGCACAGACAACTGAAGTATCAATGCTTTACTGAAAACCTGAAGGATGCATTCACAGCTCTCACACCTCCTTTAAAACAGGGCAGCATGCAGGGAGGCCGAGACTGGTATGTAGCTTATCTCTATAAATACTCCTTCACGGCAATTAAAGAATTTGTGCTTCAATATCATACCTTTTAACAGTGCCATGAAGAACAACAGTCTTTTAAAAACGTATTACTAAATATTCCATATGAAAAAAAAAGTTGCAAATATAAGCAGAGGTGATACCAGCCACAGCGTGGGGTCACGCACTAGGGACCTGGAACTGGACTGTGACATGGACTGGGGACATGGCTTAGTGGTGGACTTGGCAGTGTTAGGTTAACGACTGGACTTGATGGTCTTAAGGGTCCTTTCCAACCTAAATGATTCTATGATTCTATACACCAAGCTGTAAATCACCAAGTATAGAGGTGAAAACTCGTTGGTAAGAACCAGCTGCCCACCACTGAGGCCAATGAAAGCTTACCAAACACAGACTTCAAGGCTGAAGTGACTGTTGTTATTTAAAGAACTGCTGTGCAGCTCTCACCTGTACCACCTGGTTAAGATGGACCAAGGACAATAGTACATATGAATTACATCGTAAGCAAGAGGCTCTTTTTTTTTTTTTTATGCACACTTTCCTTCACGCATACACGCCCACTCTTAACAAATTTCCATTAACGGCTACTCTACAATCCTAAAAAGCAGCATGTTGCAGCCTTGGGGTAACTAAATTAGAGTGATCGATGTTGAAGTTAAAAATCAAGAGAGAAAACTAGGCATATTACTTTCATCGCTATAAATACATTCCTTCAGAAAGGCCCTGCACAGCATGAAAATTTAAAAAAGCTTACCACATTCTGCATCTCCTGTGAATCTGGCCATGACCCCAGGGGCCTTTCCCAAGGACACTCCAAATAAAGGTTAAAAATTACCCAGCTGATTACACGGAATAGTTTTAATGTACTGCAGCCTTCCCCTACGGAAGATCAGACAGAACGGGACGCAGATCTTAGCAGGAAGGGGTGCATAATAGATGGCAGTCGAAACGGCAAAGCGCAAGAGGGCAATGCACGATTCTGTTTGTTTGAAAGACAAGGTTATGGCCATTTTCTGTAGCAACTAAATGAGTTTGGAAAGCATGACCTCTTTGCCCTCGTGCATTTTTCAGATTTGTTTTTTGAGAAATTCTAGCCTCTGCATTACAGTAAAATGCTGTACAACTTTCAAATAGCTAGATTTTGTGCTAACCCTAACTCGTAATCATTCTGGCCTTGCAACCATGGTGTGAAATTTACTGAGCTAGACAGCTGGGAAGGGGTGGGTGTGAAGAGTGGGGGCGGTGTTGGTTTTTTTAATTATTATTGTACTTCTGGTGTTCAACCCTTCCACTCTAACGAAATCCATATTCAGAAGTCTGTAGGGATGAAGATGACGCTTGTACTTATGGATATTTGGTCAGACTCTAAAAGCATCCGCACCTTTGTTTGCAATGAATGAATTAATCTCCCTTCCAATTTACCTTGGTGACTAAAATATACGTATTTTCAGCTTGTAGCCCTGAGTAAGATAAGAAGTTGCACCGCTCAGAAAATTGTTCTGTCCACGTAAGGCTCTCCAAAATAATTTTTATCTCTTCAAAGCCCTTTAAAAGATACCTACTGAGAAATGCTTAATAATGAAACCTATAAAGAAAATTCCCCAAGCTCACAATACTATCACAAAATTAACGCTTAACTGAAGTTCTAGGAAAGGATCATCAGCTTTCCACATAAACCTGCAGTGAGTTTTTCCTGAAGCCCTCAACCCTACCTACCCATGCCTAGATTTCATACTTCATTCCTATCCCGAATCAGCCATAACAGCAAGATAGTTTTGCTCTGTAATTTTCAGATCTCAGTCAAACCCTACACTAAGCATAATCCAGGATGGTGGACGTGAAAAAAGAAAAAACATTAAGACAAGCTGTAAAATTTAGTCTGCTTTTACCACCTAAACAGGCATCGCCACAGCCCTTCATCGGACAGACACACGCAGCCACGTCTTATTGGTCCATGTGTGCTTGACGCGTTGCATCATCATCACGTGGTGTGCAGGTTCACATGACCTACCTACAACCACTTTGTAACACAAATACACGCAAAAGTTAAACCTGTGCTTACACAACTCTTCACAAGGTTTTACATTTCCCCCTGCCCCCCCCCAGATCTTCTACTCTTAAGAATACCTTTAAAGTCACTACCTCCCCACACACACCAAGAGCTGCAAAAAGCAACACTGGGCTGTTTTATGGATCATCTCCCAAGGCAACACGTTCCCAGACACACATCACTGTATTTCAGCCTCCGTAATATTTTCTTTAGACAGGTACAAGTTGTCTCAGTGAGAAAACATTATCTTGTGCGTGTCCCATTGAAAAGATTAATCTGTTCAACACCTGATGATTCACTCACCCACATGTTAAAAGTCCACATGAAAATGACTCATTCCATCCGTAAGAATAATCACCTGGGATATCAAAGTCCCCTCATCTTTTCCAGAGCTGGTAACTGCTTTCTTACACAAAGCAAGTGGATGGCAGGCTTTCCTATTATGGCACAGGTGATATGAAGGAACAACAGGCATGGGACTGGGCCCTGGGAATTTTAGAAATAAAATAGATCATAATAAAAATACTTGAGAGTAAGTTTGTAGATAACCGAAGCACTGTCAGAGGAAATACTAACACTCCATAGTGACCTGGTGGTTGACGACAACAACTGATGTTAATCCTAACAAATCAAAGTCACCCACGTTTGAAGAAGGAACACAAGCTACTCCTCCGTGACTTCAACACTTTCTACCCGGAGAAGACTCTGAAGAAATTGCACTGAATCACCCTGGTACGGACTGCCAGTGCAGGGCAAAGCCATGTTAAGGACTTGGCCAACAACACCATCTTTCAGTGTTTATGAACAAATCAAGCTAAGTTCTAAGCTAAAACTTCATGTCCAGTTATGATATCCACACTGCAAAGATGACGAAGTACTGGCAAGTGTTCAAAGGCAGACCTTAGAAAACAGTCGGCCTGGCTGCGATACAGTCTTCATGATGCTAGGTCAAAGGTCTCATTTATCAAGGAGAAGATGAGTGTTAACTTGGTTTTATAGGTACTTCGTGATTATGACAAATAACAACCAACCCTGCAATTCTTGGAGAGAAAGGCACAGCAAGATACTACAGCTGGAAGCCAAAAACACTCACATTTGAAATAACTTGTCACTTTTTAACAACAGGATTGTTAAATATTTACTGCTACTTTGTGTGTCAGGAATAGAGAGCTTTCTAATGGCACTCTAAGATGAACTTCTGTGGAAGAATTCTCATCTTCTTACATACACGCCAGTCTAGATTATAGGCTTGGCATAAACATGAACCTAAAAAATTTGTTAAAAGCTAGCTACGAAATCCTAAAACTAGTATTGAAGTCAATTTTAATGTTTTAATTTCATTGTTACTGCTATGTAATGCTTACTGCCGAAAGATGAACTGCGCTCTTTCAACTTGAGAGAAGCATTTGAGAGACCGTTTTCCCGTTGGTAAACTTATCTGCAAAAATACAAACATGGAAAATACCTGATCTACTATTTTTCTTTCACTTAATTACTTCAAAAGTAACATGCAAGCTTAAGATATAAGACTTATTTAGGGCAGAAATAAATGGTAACTTAAATTGTGCAATATTAGACTACGATGAGAATTTATGTCAAAAGAGGACATCAGTTCAGCCAAAAGAGCAATTAACAGAAGTGAATAAAGACGTGCTGCTTGCGTTCATGACTCAGCTCCCTCTATCCCATCCTCCTATCAGCCAAACACTTTTTATTACCATTCCTTCTATCACTCCAGAACCGGAATTCTTGACTGAAGTTGAGACAGTACTTGGAGGAACGAAAAGTGGACAGTACAGAGAGTTCGGTAACTCAGTAAACGCTAAGACTTTAGAAGCACATTCTCTACCCACATGGCTGGTTGTGCCAGCGTGCGCAGAGCCCATCAGTAACACCTTGCACGGAGCACACAAAGAGGAAAGGGGAACAAAAAGAAGGAACTGATCAACAACTCGAATGTGTCCTGACAAATGAATAGCACCAGGAATATTGTTTCTTGATACCAAAAAGAAAAGAAAGGATAAGAAAATAAAGGATATAGATTCTAAACTGAGAAGTAAGAAAATTAAAATGAGAAGCAAGCACTGGCTTATATTCAACTCCTGATCCATATTGAAAAATATCACTCTAGAAACTCCATTGTAAGCAGGATGTCTAGTAGTATTTATTGAAAACTCTCAAGTTGTTCTTCAAGAGAAAGCAATGTCTTGTAGGCATTAAATCTTAAATATTTATTCTTTGTTTTTTCATTCTAGGTCCTAAATCTTCAAAATCTCTTCTACAGAAAGATGTTCTGCCTTCTGCGATGCTCAGACAGCTCAGGAGCACAGATCATTCCTCGGTTTTACTCACTCTGTTGCTCTGCTGCCCTTGCTACAGGGACATTAAATCATATCCCTCTGGAACTGTCACTCTCCTCTATCACACACAGCCAGTGAATTTACACAGTACTGGACAACGCACTGCAACTAACCCATTGTACTTACTTGTAATTCTGTATTTTTTAAAAATAAAATTAAATTTAACAGAGTAAGGCATAACTGACTCATTTTTAATTCTGAGTCATCCTGAATCTGTGGATTCCTGTATCAGGCTATCTATACTCTGAAAAAGGTATCAGAATATAGCAATTTCTAACCAGCTTAAGAATGACAAAATTGACAAAGCAGGCACCAGTAACTGGTCACCACTTTCATTTTATCCTGAAAAAAAAAATTAAGCAAGCCCTCTCTATTGAATATAATAGAGGAGTTTTTAATAAACAGAGCGGGTGAGACAAGCCACAGTGTTTCACATGAGATAAAAGCTGGGAAAGTCCCTTCCCGTCCCGTCAGAACTACAGACCTCGAACTTGGAGAAAACAAAAATTCTCTTGACAGTAGTAAGAGATTAGGGCAAACTCCTTCACACAGGCCTATCCTGGGGGCCGTGCACACAACATCGTACAAACCACATCCTAAATATGCACCAGTTATGCTCCTGATGCCAGGAGGTAAACTCTTCACCCTCTCCTTACACTTCCATTTTATTTCCTTTTAATATTCTGCAAAACCAAATACATGTGGTTTACGTAATAATTGCCAGTATGTCATTTACTCCGTGAGATGGGAGTTTAACTCCTTAAGGACGCAATCCTAGCAAAATAAATGCATTCCAGGAGCCTGAAATACTAGTGTTTCTGAGGAAATTATCACCAAAGTATATAGCAGAGTGTTTCTGAATTTTGTAAGTTTATGGGAAGACTCAAACTGCTCAGCATTTTTTGTAAAATTCTTCTTCCCAGAATTACCAGTTATGTAAGAATCTCAGATGCCAATAATGAAACATTTTCTAGTCTCCAAGGTAGCACAGAAATGCCTGAAATTTGTCTGACATTCCTCTCCCCCCCCCCCCAAAAAAAAAAAAAAAACCCAGAAGGCATGTAAAAGGAACTCAAAATGTTATTTATAAAGTCTCATTAATTATCAATTATTGAAATACTAGCGGCCTAATTGTGCCTGAATACTTGGTCAGGAATGTTGCTGACAGCTTCTCATGCACTCCAGTCATGTCTTTTTTACCGAGGTGGGGGGGAAGTATTAAAAAAATTTAAAAAATAAAAAAATTTTTAAAAAGTAGTTTTCCATCACAGTTTCCCAATCTTTTCAAGATTACAAGTACCTGATGTTATTAATAAAACAAATATCTATGGCTTTAATGAAATACATTAAATAAAGACATTTCCTTCTGAGATTACTGCATTAACATGTTTATACTGTCCATAACTTCTGTTCAAATACACAAGCAGATTTTAAAAGATTAACACACACACATTAAAAAGTCCAAACCCTATGCAGCACTTAAATATCTGGGTCTTAAACCGAAGTTATTTTAAGTAAAGAGCAGAAGTAAAGAACGCTGTGGACCTATGGCTACAATTCTGAAAGCTACCAAAGAAGCTGGATGTCCAGCTCAGTATCCAAACTTCTTGAGCTGCTTACAGAAGTCTGCTTTATGACTCTATTCACTGTTGGTGAAACACTGGGCATCAATTCACCTGTGCCCACCCCTACATTAGGACAAAAAAAAAAAAAAAAACTGGAGAAGGACCCCTTTCTGGCATTGAGGGCAAGCATCACTGCATATCCTGTATATCACTGCATATCCTGCATCCACACAGCTGAACTGTCTTTGCCCGCAGCACAGGGTGTTGGTGTTACCCACATCCCTGCCAGGAACAGACTTGGCTTCTTGCTGTCCTCAAACTGTACGTTGCTCCAGGGTAAATGTAGGCCCCCTCCAGAAGGGAACTGGTGTCCTGGTTACCCAGGACATGGAGAAGGCTGAGGTTCTCAATGACTTTTTTGCCTCAGTCTTCACCGACAAGAGTTCCTGTCCCACCGCCCAAGCTGTAGAAGGTGCAAGCAGGGACCGCGAGAATGAAGAACTGCCCATTGTACTCGAAGAGCAGGTTCGGGATCATCTAAGGAACCTGAAGGTGCACAAGTCCATGGGTCCTGATGAGATTCATCCGCGGGTCCTGAGGGAACTGGCGGATGAAATTGCCAAGCCACTGGCCATCATATTTGAGAAGTCGTGGTGGTCTGGTGAGGTCCCCGATGACTGGAAGAGAGGGAACATAACCCCAATTTTTAAAAAGGGGAATAAGGAAGACCCAGGTAACTACAGGCCGGTCAGCCTCACCTCTGTGCCTGGCAAGGTCATGGAGCAGATTCTCCTGGAAACCATGCTAAGGCACATGGAGAGCAAGGAGGTGGCTGGTGACAGCCAACACGGCTTCACCAAGGGCAGATCGTGCCTGACCAATTTGGTGGCCTTCTATGACGGGGTGACGGCATCGGTGGACAAGGGACGAGCAACTGACATCATCTACCTGGACTTGTGCAAAGCTTTTGACACTGTCCCGCACGACATCCTTCTCTCTAAACTAGAGAGACATGGGTTTGATGGATAGACCACTCGGTGGATAAGGAGTTGGCTGGATGGCCGCACTCAGAGAGTGGTGGTCAACGGCTCAATGTCCAGGTGGAGACCGGTCACGAGTGGAGTCCCTCAGGGGTCCGTGTTGGGCCCGGCCCTGTTCAACATCTTTGTCGGCGACATGGACAGTGGGATAGAGTGCACCCTCAGCAAGTTCGCCGACGACACCAAGTTGTGTGGTGCCGTCGACACGCTGGAAGGGAGGGATGCCATCCAGAGGGACCTTGACAGGCTGGAGAGGTGGGCCCGTGCCAGCCTCATGAAGTTCAACCAGGCCAAGTGCAAGGTCCTGCACCTGGGTCATGGCAATCCCAGGCACAAATACAGGCTGGGTGGGGATTGGATCGAGAGCAGCCCTGAGGAGAAGGACTTGGGAGTGCTGGTGGATGAGAAGCTTAACATGAGCTGACAATGCGCCCTTGCGGCCCAGAAGGCCAACCGCATCCTGGGCTGCATCAAGAGAAGCGTGGCCAGCAGGTCGAGGGAGGTGATTCTCCCCCTCTAAAATGGCCTGGTGAGACCCCACCTGGAGTACTGTGTCCAGTTCTGGAGCCCCCAACACAAGAAGGACATGGACCAATTGGAGAAGGTCCAGAGGAGGGCCACGAAGATGATAAAAGGGCTGGAGCACCTCTCTTATGAGGACAGGCTGAGAGAGTTGGGGCTGTTCAGCCTGCAGAAGAGAAGGCTCTGGGGAGACCTGATAGCGGTCTTCCAGTACCTCAAGGGGGCCTACAGGAAAGATGGGGATAGGCTGTTTAGCAGGGCCTGTTGTGATAGGACGAGAGGTAATGGTTTTAAAATAGAGGGGGGTAGATTTAGATTAGAAATTAGGAAAAAATTTTTTACAATGCGAGTTATAGAACACTGGAACAGGTTGCCCAGAAAGGTGGTGGAGGCCCCATCTCTGGAAGCGTTCAAGGCCAGGTTGGATGAGGCTCTGAGCAACCTGACCTAGTCAGGGATGTCCCTGCTCCTTGCAGGGGGGCTGGACTGGATGACGTTTGAAGGTCCCTTCCAACCCTAACCATTCTATGATTCCATGATTCTATGAAAACATCAGCTGGCCAAGCAGTCAGTGAGCATCCTAAAGATTAATATAGTGTGGATGTCCACAGGACCCTTCAAACCCACTAAACTCTGCTTAGTTTACTAGTTCAGGCACAGCTTGTTTCCACGCTGAGCGCCAACAACCTAGCAGCAATGTGCAACCTAACAGAAAGGGTAAGTGACCAAAGAAAGGCCAGTTCTGCCATGAAGTTCAGGATGATACCCACACTGGACTGGATGGCACATACGTAGCCTTTAAACCTCCGTGAAGTGTTTTCTGCAATAGTAGTTTCATTGTCTTACTTACCAAATTCTTTCCCAGGCACTGGATTTGCAGAAGTTTATTTTCTCTCATCAGCCTCTTCATCCTGATTTCAGACCCAAAACCTCCAAAGTGTTTTGCACAGGCACAAGGCACAACTAAACTTAGGTCTTTTGTAGAGTTAAACACGGCTCCAAAATGGATCCCTCTGCAAAATTAAAGCCTCAAATTGCAGTTCTTGTGATTTATATTTTAATATAGTTTGTGTGCTGGTATTAAAGTAGCATATGGCAGTATTTTTTTTTTAAGCTGCAAGAGCTTCAAGGAAGAGAAGCAGTATCATTCTACAACCTGCTTATATACCAAAGCAAGCTTTTTTCCAAGTGAGTTACACCTAAGTCTTTAGGATGCTAATCCTCTTCTACCAACACAAAGACCTCTCCACATCGAGCACAAAGTTCCCTTTGCCCTATTATCTTTCGACTGCTTCTTATGGCAGAACACCACGTAATAGTAACTATGAAGGAAGCCTAAGCTCTCTGTTCAGAACGCCAATGATGACAAGAAGAGTAGATCTTACTTTTTGCTTTTTGAAATTATTCCAGCAATTAAGAGACTCTGGAAAAATCTCATCTCACTTTAGCTCTCTGAAAATCAGATATCCAGATGAGATTAATCTTAATCCAGCTGGATTAGATGGATACCTCCTCTCACAATTCAAGTTAGGTAAGATGAAACCCTCAACTCCAGAGGAACCAGAGCTCTGAAGTTCTGCAGAGATGGTATTCACATTACAAATCTGAAAAGGAGTTACTGTAGAAGACACATACTGTATCACTGCCAACACCTCAGCAGAATTTGAAATCCTGCATCAAGTGTCTGAAATAGAAAACACTAGAAATGTCATTCCTGAAATAATCTTAGGACCCTACAGAAGGTGAAAACAGACAATTTGAAGGAAACGGACTCTCTGAATAAGCACAAACCTGATCATTTACTGATTGCTGAGTAGTCCTGCCTCTTACTTAAAAGACAGAGCAGAGTAAACCTCATTTCTTTTTTCAGACCTCAGTAACAACAATAAAGCCTTACCACTGATTTACTTCAGCAAGGACTATGGGGTCATTTCCCTGAGAATAATGAGAAGTGCTCAACAACTGAACTACAAGTTACTATATCCCGAAGAGTTAAAGCATCCCCCTGGAAATTATACGTGAACCCTTGTTCCAAAACAGTTAACCCAAGTACTCCGTACAGTCCTCATCTGTGGAACAGACAACTCCTCCAGTGAGTATTCTCCCAAACCACAAAAACTGTGTGTTAATTTTTCTTAATTCTTGGCATGCATTAACTGAAAACACCCCTCATCATCTGTCCTGACACCATTCCTGAGAATTTGTATTCAATCTATGCTTACTGGATGGGAACAAATTAACAGCATGCTTTCAATATCCTTCAGTTCTCCAGAAAATATTATCTTTCCCTAAATTAACATAATAACAAGAGATCAGTGCATGTCACTGTTGAAGCAAACACCTACTTTCAGCCCCAGCCTTGGCATCATTTGGTGGGCAGAAGAGCATTTCAAACCTGCTAGAAACTGAGATCAGCTACCACCCAGCTTAAATAAAACCCAGCACTACGTTATGTAATCTACATAGTTTTTAGACTAGTCTGCATTCTCGCGGAGCCTAAAACTGAGGAAGCTACAGACAGAACAAAAGGGAACAGAAAAAGTTCATTAACCTCAGTCCAAAGGCTGCTTACCAGTCTGTATTTGCACCCTTACGCAGTATTGTCCATTCACCCACACAAAGCTGAGCTTTAGCATACATTCTCATAATGTTGAGGGTAAAGCACCACAAAATTTCCAGCGAGTCAGATCAGTCATTTGGATGAACAATCACTAACAACTAATATGCTAAAAGACACACTCAAAAGGGTTTAGGTATTTTTTTTTTTTTTGGTAGTGTATGAATAAGTCCAGACTGACACAAACTCATCTTAAAAACTCAAAAACAGCTGGTACACTGACACTGACCATATGGAACAATCAGAAAGTAGTAACATACTAATCAAATCCGACCTTTAAGGGCAGATTAATCTCACCAAATCTCCTCTGTTGAAAATGTCAGGGTTTTCCTCATTCATTCTGGCTCTTTCTACAACCACCGCGGAGATGGGCACTTCCAAAGAACAACTGAGCCTGCTGATCCCATCCTGCCATGTCTATCTTATACCAGTGGAAGAACTGCTTTCAGGAAAGATGTCTGGTTCACAGAGGGCTACAGTTAAGCACTGCAAAAATAACAATTTACAGAAAGCAGAGGCTGGTCATCAATGGAACTGACAGCTGTGGGCAATACCGCCATCTCACACCTCAGCCACACATTCAAACTCAGAAGTTGTCATTATTACTACTCTCTCCAGACTTCCTTGCAGTGTCAATACTGAAATGGAATATATAATGCTAGAAATGTAATCAAATAGTGTTTGCATCTCTAGGTTGCAGACTTTCCACTTACTTACTTTTAGAAAGGGAGGAAAAACAGGTAGAACTGCCAACCACTCACATCACACCAAGCTGTTCCTCGCAATCAACATCACTTGCACATAATCTTTAATTTTAAATTCCACTCTCATTTTACCCTTTTAGGTCACCCACAAAACTACACCTTCATTTCACCCAAATGACAACTGCAAGGCTTCTCCTTGCTTTTCACCATGCCACAGTGATCCAGATGGCTCTTGCTCAAGCACTACAATAACTGACAACAACTCTCTGCAAGTGAAAACACTCATCAGTTCAGAAGACTGAAATACCAGGGTGGGATTTAATTCACCCAATTTCAAGTGTCTCCAGTGGGTCTATAAGCATTCTGGGCGTTTAACCCCTCCACTACAGCCACTGGAGAGCTACAGATCCAGAAGAATGCAGACAGCAACTCATCTGACCACATGGAGATGCTTACAGTAGGGTGAACCAAACTGCTCCTTCAATTATCCTTCAGATAATTTCTCAGTATTGTCAATGTGATGTAAAGACTCGATTTTTGAGATACCATTAGTTACCACTTCTTCAACAACTCTGAAAACCCACAACAGAAGCAAGACTTGATCCAGTTCTGAACTGCGTACAGGACCTTCACTGATGAAGAGTGACTGCATTACTGATTACAAAGCACTCAAGTTCAGTATCCGAAACATTAGTGTTCTCTATTTTTAATTACGCAATTAAAAAAAAATCCTGCTTGAGCAGGACGGTTGGACTAGATTACTTTCTTTATGTCCCTTCTAACCTCCAGCATCCTGTGATTAAGAAAAATGGAAGTTTCTTTTAAAAACCTGAAAAGAAAAAGCAAAAAGGTGAATGTTTTTAGAGGCTGACAGCTTGCTAAAGACCCCATATTGCACACAAAAGAGGAGGGTAAGTGTAATTTAAAGAAAAAAAACACCACCACATTAAGAAAGCATGGAAAAGCATGCTCTTCAAAAAGTGACACCATACTAGGATGCCGGGGGGGGGGGGGGGGGGGGAGGGAATTAATCAAACTAAATGCAAATTCATTGTATTTCGAGCTAAAAAAATAAAATAGACAACTGATGTGCTAGGAGAAAACTTTATCAAATACACCAGAAGGAAGAAGCTGATTAGAAAGTCTGCTGGGCCAATAGGTGATAGAAAGGTAAAAGGCATGCTCAAGAAGGCAAAGCTATGGGGAGGGGGAAAAAAAAAAACCTCAAAATTACTTCTCTGCCACATGAAAATCCAAATGAATTCACCGTTCAATACGTAACATTTTAGGGAACTTCCATCGCTGAAGTCTGCCTGCAGAGCAGACAAGGAAAGAGGATCCTCTCCGGTCAGTTGAGAACTGTTAACTGCCAAAGCCTACCACTAATGAAACAGCCAGGAGCCTATGTACTCACTCAAATTTCTAGGGAAACCAAAATACTAAAAATGCCAACTGATGAACTGCAATATGCAGGTCACACATGAGGGCTCTGAAGGAGCTCTGATTAACCGGATACTGGGAGACTCCAAAAATTATGAACTTCTCTAAAAGCTTTTACAGAAAACTCAGCTGTAGTAGGAGGAAGGTCTTATTAATCAATAGTTAATTAACATGCTAAGAACATATCTGTTTATACACATGCAAAACAAGGAGACTCCTATATAGGATCTCTACTTAGACCTCTCTCATTTAACAATAAATTATGCTGGAAAGGATACAATGTGAGGTCACAGGTGTATTAAAGATAAAACATTAAGTGCATCAAAGCAGTTATCCTCAGTCCTTTCTTCCGACTAGTTACTACAGTGTGACTGGCAGAGAAAAGGGAGATTAAATTTGAGTAGATTAATGCAAGGCCCTGCATTTGGAAAAAAAAAAAATAGCTAACTACACATAGAAAAAAATCACAGGTTCTAAATTATATTTTCCTGATTAGGAAAGACCTTGAAGTCACTGAAGATAACTTTATGAAAATACAATTTTCACAGGGGATGATAACAAGAGCTGTGAAAAGGCAAACAGAATTTCAGGAGTAATTAGGAAGGGAACAGGGACTGTAACAGGAAGCAGCAGTGCGACACTGTATTTTTCTGCAGCATGTTCATATCCTGAACTCGGCATGCTGTTTTGGTACCCCCGTCTTGGAAGGGAGGTAACATCCCAGCGTACAGAACAGCAAAGACGACACTTCGCGAGCAGCTAGCACACAGGGAGAGATGAAATCGAGCAAGATTCCTCAGCCTGCAAAAGGAAGGACTGAAGAGAGATTGGGTAGGGGTACACAGAAGCACTATGCGAGCAAGAGATGGGTATCACACAAACACTTTTAAACAAGAAGCCTCTTTCACAAGGTGAATACGTAACCTATGTGACTCACAGCTCTAGGAGATCAGGGACAACAAATTCGGTTCACACTGGACAAATTCATGGAATTAAACAAGGAGTTGTGATATAGCCTATGGCTGAGGACTTCCTAATCGCAGGTTGCTGGAAGGATGTGTGACTGTGCCATGGGAAGGAGAACTACGGTCTCCGTTCTTGCACGCTTCCCTAAGCTGCAGCTACAGGCTACCACCAGAAAAATAATTTTATGCTGCAGGTCCTTTTGATCTGAGTCAGTTTTCTTATTACTGCATTAGCTCTTTGCTATGCTAACATTAGAAAACAAGAACAAGTAACAGTTCTATTGCTAAGGTAATTTCCTACACTTAATCATCTAAAACCAGTGTATATTTATGATTATGGAAATTTATTCAACTGCTTAATTTCCCTTATTCAACACTATTTTCATTACACTGATAATGCAGAGTGTGATAAACCAGTAAGTTCCAACAAAGCTGCTTTTGAGAATAACTGAGAAAATGAAAAATGCTGTGAACAAAGTAGGTCTGGCTCCTTTAAACATTAAGCCAATCATCCAAAAAGGTGAATTCTTTCCCCGCCATATCTTTTTCAAAGGCAACATTACAAATATGCAACTGATGAAGAATGACTCTGTATCTTAGATACAAAATTAACCATTCCTACAAAGGTTTTTACAATGACTCCAGATTTACAAGTGTACCAAAACAACACAGTGAAATTACTACAAATTCAACTGTGCCACGTGCAAAAGCGGACGTACCCACTTTTGCTTTTGGCAGGATGCGGTGCAATTTCAGCTCTTCCTTCCACGGGGATCTGTGCTGGGATCTGTTCCCAGCACTCTTCAACGAATTCATAAACGACATGAAAGGGGCTCAACAGTAAGATGACAACATCTGTTGATGATACTAAGTTATTCACAGCAGCAAAGAAAGTAAAGTAAATGAGTAGGAAAAACTGAAAAAGGACCGTGTGGAGAATACTGACTGGACAATAAAATAAATCAATGAAATTCAGTAGCAGAATTCATAACGTATCTCAACGAAATGCAGCGTGAAGCAGGATAACTGGGGGTGCGGAAAGTGGTCCTAACTTCATGTCTGTCAGACTCTGAACCAGCTCTTAAGGCTTGGAGCAGGCTGAGGTCTAGAAAACTGATTGTCATGGAGAAAGTAGATAGAAATAATTAATCACTATCTCTTCCAGTAAAAGAAGTGGATTTTAAATGGAGTTCAGTTTCAAAACTTAACAAAAGAATATGGTTCCTCACTCAACAGGCTGCCATGCTAGTTAAGCCGTGGAACCACGGAGTTATACACTTCCTAGTATTTCTCATGGCTTCAAAGGGAGCTTTAACAAATTACGAAGACAAGTCCAGTAAACATCGTAATAAAAGACAAGCAGCTTAGCAAATCTGTGTACTACAGACATCCAGAGACTGAAGAGTGTGCAGAAGGAGGATCCCACGTTCTCATTTTCTGCTCCTGTGCTCCTCAGTTACCCACTTTTGGCCATTGCTGGAGACAAAATACTGCTCTACATGGGTGTACAAGAAGAACTGCTCCTCTAGTCTTATATTCATTACCTCTCTGTAAGTTATTTTTTCTAGCACAGCTATAATGTCCCAAGGAACTGTCAAGTCTTAGCACTTCTTCCCTGCCTTTTTCAAATATCAAAATGTTCACTGTGGACAGCAATTTAAAGCTATCCTCCACCTCTCTACCAAATACAACTCTGTAATTCTAAAGTCTTTTCTCTTTTAACAGCAGGAAAAGATATGCAACCCAACATGAGGAATTCAAATCACAAAGGGGGAGTTGGACATATACATTAATGCAAACAACTTTACTGCTATAGAAATATTTTGGGTTTTATTTCATTGATTCCAAAAAAAAGCTAAACTGGTCCTAGAATGACAACAAAGCGGACTGACTTTTCTATTCTGTTCTGGACTTTTTGTATAATTTGTCAGGGAAAAGTCTTCTGAAGAAGTACATACAAAATGCACAGCAGTAACAACTGGCAAAGAGAAGGGAATCTTGTGATTAAGCATAAATTCTATCTGCAAAACTATTAAAACTGCAATGTTGATTTGATCCTCATAAACCATTCATCCACCTAAGTAGAGCAAAATGGTTCTCATTGGAAGGGATGTCATGATTGCTGTCACTGTAACTGCTCTTAGAGCAGTGGCTAGTGACTCAGAAGGCTATCTACAATGCATTTTCCTGGAGTTTCACATTTTCATAGTGGTACTGACAGGCAAAAAAAACGTGTCCTGTACAGATGCATCTGTGAGACATTCATTAGCACTTTTGAGCAGGTGATTTTAACTCTCTTCTGGTCTCCAAGGAGCCACAGAGCAAAGAGATGGTCCTAAAAACCTTAAGATACACAACTTTCCATAGTGTCCTGGTGACTGATATTCCCAGGGATTACTCTTGTTCTCTGGGAAGCTGAAAATCTTTTCTATGCCTTAATGAAATGCTTGATGCGTCTGCCCAGCCTGATACACCCTAAAACCTCCAGAAATGCAGGGATAAGGTCTCCAAGATAAAACCTAGGCAAAAAGGGTCCATTCATTATTTCAGTTCTCTCTTCCAAGAAATGGAAGGTGGCTTGCTGATTATCACTCTTTTTCTACGATTCCTCTACATTTTTACTCTAGGCTCCTCTTGATAGAAGGAAAAACTCCCTATGAAAAATCCCAATCTGAAAAATTACTTGAAATTCCAAGCAACAAGAGGAAAGCATTATCTATTCTAGCAAACAGTCCTATTTACTTAACAAAATTAATGGATACTTTAATGACAGTTTTAGACTACCATACTGTAATTGAGTCTTTTGATACAGCTGTTCGGATGGTATAGAAATACGAGAAAAAAGAAATCACTGTATCAAAATAATGTTCAATAGAATTACTGTATTGCTATTTCCCTTTTTTCCCCCCTTTCAGAAAGACATCCAATTACTCCAACATGGAGCATAACATAGATCTTCTGTTATAGAAAGAGGAGTACAAAGAAAATTTTACTTTTTATGGGTGCATATAGCACTAATTCTTAATAGCTAATGCTGTAAAAACAGCTTCTACGTTGCCACATACTGAATCACTTTAAGAAATTAAAATTACTGAGCAGATCACTGCCCCTAAGTTCCTACTCCCCTTCACTCCTGTAAAACATCTCTGGGATAAAGATTATTAAAACATAAGCTATATACAGAACATGAGAAATCAATTCTGCCTAGCCACTGTATTTTCTTTCACACAGTCCAGTTGCCTAAATTTAGCGTGCATGTTTTTATTCCTATTAGAAACTATGTTAACAAACTCATGTGGCTCTGCAGTACCATTGATACAGAACCACAGGCTTGTATATGAAGTCTGGAAAAAGCCAGGGTCAAACATCTGAGCTGGGAAAATGAGGATGAGTAAGTGGGTTGTACCACTAACCAAGTGCAACTCTACTCAGCATGGGAAGCTCTGGATTAGGAATGGAGGGAAAAAGCAGCCAGGAGTTTCACATATAAATACATCTAATTACACACTTCAAAGTTTCTGCAATGTTAGATATCTAGGCTAAACTAGTGGTCCAGGCTAAACCATCAACGGGAAGAGAGAGGCTCCTTTCTACAGGCACCTTTTTAGAGGCAAGCCATTCCCTTCAAGGGAGTCTGGAAGAGGAACCTTGAGGGAGCTGTTCATCCTACCTGCTTTAGCGGTGTATGGAAATTTAAGTTTCATGAAAAGAGTATTACCCCCAGTATTTGAAGTAGAACAGAAAAACAGAGGTAACTGCATGTGTTTACTATGTTTTCTAGGGGTGTCCAAGAAAAAAACTTCTCTGCTGTTTCAAAAGGAGAATCCTGCACTACTTCATGTGATTGCTACCTAGCTATTACATTCGTCTGACAGAAATATACACACACGCTCTCTCACAACTATCCACTTCCATCTTTGGAAGCTAAATCTTGGAAAACAAAAGCTTTGGATCCACACACAGACTACCCTTACTCTATCTGCACCGCGTCTCAATTCTGTATCATCTTCACTGTGCTTGGTGCAGATACTCTGCCTGCATTCTCCTTTCACGTATGAGAACAGTTCCTCGTCTCCAAAAAAACTTTTCCTCAGCTCTATACTAAAAGGAATTAAACAGCCTGAAGAATTACTTCAAAAAATAAAATCAATTTGGCAGTTAAGCTGTAATGACAATGAACCAATGAACTGGAAATCAAGTATTAGGGTTGAAAATGGCAGTGGTACTCAGCTGGTAGCTAAAAGTGTTAGCTTCTGAAATTCTGTAACAGCTGTAAAAGGTAACAGTGGTTACTGGATAGGTTCTATTTGTATTCCTTCAAATGTCAAAGCTGCCACCACACAATTCTTATTTCTTCTTGGACCCACCGTATCTAAAAACAATGATCTTCTTGTGCTGTGGAAGGGATGGAATGTGAAATCCCATCCACTTCCCAACAAAATCCCACAAACATTTTGGCAGTAAAAATTTATTATGTAAAGCCCAGATGGCATCCCAAATATTTCTACTTCAAAATTTAGAAATCATTTTTTTGCTTAAAATAAACTGCACAAAAAGCATCACGCCTAAAACTAACTATACAAAAGCATCAAGCTAGGTAACCAGACTTAACTGAACAGTTATTTGTACTATGAGAAGAACGCGAATGCGGCTTTCTCCATTTAACTTCATTGTCAGAAACGAATAACATTTTTCTATTCAAATATACTTGAATGACTGGCAGAGAAGGAAGATACAACAAGCAGATACATCCAGTAACATATTATACTTTGAGAAGAACTTTTCCAGTTATCTAAAGCCTAACAGCTTTACCATGAACTCCTGCAGTAATATTTCAAACTTTCAGAACTAAATTTACTATTTTTGTTATTCTTTGTTATTCTAACAGAGTTCTTTTGCTTACCTTTTGGTTTCTCCACTATGCAATTTCACCTCTGAATCTAGGAATGTGGTCTTCAAAATGGCTTTAGCTGCTGCTTCACCACAGAAGCTAAACTTGATTATCTGTTCAGTTTCAACATCAACTTAATCACTGCAAACCCTTTAAGCTATGGGATGAAGATCGATCCTTGATTCTGACTGTCATTTTGCAGTGAGCCCACTCCCACATTCCTTTTATATCTATCACTTCACTGGATGCCAGAGAAATCTCAGTGTGCTTGGCATGAAGGCTGCACTTCCTATATTTATGCTCCCACTAATGTATGCTCCGTTTTAGTCCTTACCAGCTTAAAAGCATCTGTGAGGAAAGACGGTATAAAGCACGAAACAATTCATGCAACTGTTTTACCGAGATGAAATGCTGTTCACCCACATTGCCTCTCCACCACCATCTTTCTCGTGGATTTTCTGTTTAAATATACCCAAAATATTAACATAGAAAGATCCATGGTAATTTTCTTAAGTGAGTAGTATACTGTCGTATTAGGATTGCTGCTCCTAATCAGACCTTCAGAAAATAAATCAGTACTTTTTAATTGTACTACCTTAACTTTGCTGGCAGAAACACATTTGATTCTTCCAAACAGATGAAAATGAAGTGCTCTCTCCAGGCAAGAATTCCTTATATCTGGCACACTAACACTTCATCCTTTTTAATTATTCCACAGGTGGTTGCCTTGGTAACAGCCAAGTAGCTCTTGGATTTGAGGGATCCAGCATGAGAAAGTAACAAGCCTTTGTAGCCACGGCATTTGGATCTGCGTTGGCTGCAGCAACAGGGTAACAGAACGGTTGTGAAAACCTGAAAGAGATGGTTAAAATTAACAGAGATTAATTATATTGCTCAATTCTTCAAAAATAAAATACAATCAATGTCGATAGCCCCTTAATAGTAGATAAAAACTAGGCTTCAGAGAAATACTGCTTACATATGTGGCTTTCCAGCACAGCACTGAATTTCACCTTCAGGAGGACAGCACTAAAATGTTGATGCCGAAGGAGCTCAAGAGTTCAGCTTTCAAGATCAAGCAATAAGTGATTTTCTTCAGCTTCAATAGAGACCTTCCTAAGTGTCTGGTCAAAGTGTCTGAAATTCAGTGCTATTGTTTTTCTTTGAATAAAAATAGAGTAACTATAAATAGCTCTCATCACAATGCTGAATCATTGTATTTTGTATCATACAGCAAATTGCTTCGAACTTCATTTAGCCTTTAAAACAAGTCAAGTTTTATTTCCTTAAAATACAATTAAAAGCCTAGCAAAGCATCTAATTCTGCATTCATACAGCTTGTCCGGAAGTACAGAAAATACTCCTTGCCATCTCAAATTTCTCATTATTTGAAAAGCTGACCATTTACACTTCAAAAAAATAAATAAAAAGCAAAACCAAACCAAACAAAAACCTAAGTACATTTTCTGTCACTACTCAAAGTTATGAATTTAGTTTTTTCAAAAATCTTTTTTCTTTGCTTTCTCATGTTCACTTTTTTTCATAAAAAATAGGTTAACAGTACGCCTTAGAAAAATAACTTGCACTGAAACTATCAAACACGCAAATGGTCACTCCCACACGCAAAGGCTGCCTCATAAAAGACAGGAGGATCTATTAATATGTCCAAGCTATGATTTCTTCAGACCTCACTCAAATATGTATGCATTTTGATTTCCAGTATCAACAACATGCCTCGCAGGACCTCAAGACAGCACCGTGGAGATGGAGTTGCCTGCACCTTTCCATAATGCGACACCTAAAAGCTGTAAGAATAGGTTTGTGAATTCTAAAATTCAGTTTTACTAGAACTAGAGTAATTACAGATTTATTGCACAGAAAAACAACTGAAGTGAGGTAACAGAAATGAAAGGGTTTATGAACAATCTCCCCAGTGCCCATCCACTCTGTCTTTCCAGGGCAGGTCCTCTCCAGGCATGCTCACAGCCTGGCAACTCAGTACACGTACTTCCTAACTTGCAGAAAACACCACATAGCCTGCTTTGGTCCCAAGGGAAAAAACTGCTTACTCGTTCATCCCCACCCATTTCACAGCCCTCCCTCCTCCACCCCTCCCAGTCCTCTCTTCCAGCACTCTGCTCCTGATGCGCACTTCCAAAGTCACAGCAAACCTCAGAACTACTTAAAACTCAAGTTTTAACTTACTGAACCATCATAACGGCACCTTCCCTCTTTCTTGCCTTCCTGAATCACGTCCTTAATTGAAAATTAGAATAGGAAACAATTTTCCTTCTCTCCCACATCCAATTCCACCTAAGACAAAGCATGTCTAACTATTCCTACACAGGATGCCTCTTACTTGGTGGGTTCTGTACTTTCTCCTTCCTCCTTTTCAGTCACGTAGTTTGCCCCTTGATGAGCAAAGTTTCTGAAAGATGAGTGACAAGAACAGGGGTTTTCTTTTCCTGGCTGCCCATCAGTTCCAGAAGTGAGCCCTGTTCAGTAATTTTTGGCTGCAACTTAGGACATCCATGAGTTTTCCCAACTACCCTGTCCCACCAGCCCAGGGTATGCTACCTCTGTCCTCTGGGAAACGCAACCTCTCTCCCTTTCAGTCCACCAGGTTTGGTTTGGTTTGCATCTTGCAGGGGTTCTCCCTGCAGAAACGGCACGCCAAAACACTGTGAAATACTGAGAGCATTTGCTCCGTTCCATCTCTTCATAATTACAGATATCATCTCCTGCATGTCCTGTCATTGCAGGAGAAAACATTTCTCCTTTCCAATTCTCTTGAGTGTCTCTGACTGAATCTGCAAGGCCTCAAAGTGACTCTTACCACAAATGGCTGTTTCTTTTGAGAAAAGGAGGTTTTTACTTCCCTGCCTCAGGTATCTTGACACAACTCTCAAGCATAGCTCACCTGTACTCATCAGCTCATTTTGTTCCTTCTCGTAAGGAAGCCAGAACTTTATCTACAACATAAAAACTCAAAGACAGTGTTAATCTGTCATTGTTCCAAACCAAATCTGGTACATGACCAGTTAGTTCCCCGGCGTTTGTCCTTATAACCTACCGAGATTTTCCCAAAACCAGCACGACCAGTTCTCAACAGGTGCTAAGCCCTCTGATTTTCATTTGTCTTGCTCTCAGAGCAGTATTATCCTAGGATTATTTCAAACTTCTGTTGAAAGGCTGTTTCTACCTTGATTTAAATCCTACACCCTTCTACAGACATCTCTCAACAAGCTGACTTCTAGAGTCTTCACCTGTAGCAGCTGATGCAGCTACATCTTTTCCCCATCCTCATTAACCATACGGCAGATAAATCATTTTGAAGGTTGTAAGTGAGGTTTTGATAGTGTTTTTTTTTCTTTAAGTAATCTGGAAACCTTTGTATGATTTTAACTTCTGTTAGAAATAGTAATTTTAACATAGACTTTTCAGATACTCTGTTTTTGTGAGCAGCCCTGCCTGTGTAGTGGCTTACCTTTGCCATGTTCCTCCTGCTTAAACTTTCTAATCCCAGTTCAGTCTCTGCCCACCTAGTGATCCGATTCTGCTCCTGGGCTCCCGGACTGCCTTGCTGCGCCCTACAGAGCCACGAGACGAATCCGATGCCTGACTTGGATTTCTTTCAGGTTCTAGAACTTCCACCACTCTCAGGGGCTACAAAGACACCTAGATTAACAAGGAGCTCTACTAGCTGAGCTTTTGGCCGGCCCTTTGAACAAATACATCACACTCCCTGCAGCTCTCTTCTAGACTTGAGGGAATGTTTCTGTGCTACTGTCTCTTCAAAATAAAACAAAATCTTCTGTCTCAGTCTTCAGAGGACATGTGTCTTTGCTCACTTGCAGCTTCAGCCCCTGAGCCCAGGGCTGCTTTCAGATTCACATCTTGTCTCTAACACCACTCTTACGAGACCCTGAGTCACCAAGTGCTTAGAGGAGCTGCCTGCACTCTTCTTCTGAGCTAGCTTCATTAAAACACTAAAAGCACTGTAAACTCCAGAGCTCAGTGTTACTAGAAAAATACATAAAACAGAACTCTTGAACAGCAGAACTAAAAGCAAGATCAATAAAAGACTTATAAGTAACTCCCTTACTCCACCGTGGTTTTGGGTTTTTTTCAGGCTTGTTCGCAATCCATTAACAACCTAATTTTGCATAATCCCTATGCATCCCTGAAGAAAAGTCTTTGTTTCCGTGTTTGAGCATTTACTTAGACTGTTCAGTTTCTCCTCCCCAGTTTCCATTCCTGACGCAGGCTTCCTTTCTGATCAGTCTCTACCCCATCCTCTGAAAAGCTGCCCCTTGAATATGCTCAGATGCTCTTGGGGAACACAAAATCTCCACCCTTCCACAGACGTGCACCTGACGGAGAA
Source organism: Chlamydotis macqueenii (assembly GCF_036417535.1). Taxonomy (NCBI): domain Eukaryota; kingdom Metazoa; phylum Chordata; class Aves; order Otidiformes; family Otididae; genus Chlamydotis; species Chlamydotis macqueenii. Next base: position 4,098,568 of record NC_141556.1, on the reverse strand, counting down.
TACTGCAGCCAAGAGAGCACAACAGGGAACTTTCCTCCCACTGCGGTCAGCAAAGACCCCAGTAATTCAAACGTCATTCACGATGCATCCTACATTGGGGTTTTCAAAAAGGACCACAGAAGGTGACATTGCCAAAACCTTAATTAACAAGATTCAAGTTCTTAATTCCCTTTTTCCTCTGTAGAAAATTCCTGTTTAGTTTATCTCAGTAAGGTACATTTATCTCGTAAGCTACGACCATGTCTCCTAGTGCAAAGTTCTTTGTTCTGTTCCTGGTTGCACTCATAGCTGAATTAATAGGTCTGGAAAACTTAATGACCATTAATTTAAAAATTGCTGTTGCTCTAGATACAATTTCTTTTTCTTTTAAAAAAAGTCTTCAAAATTTACTATACACAAAACTGATACACAGCCACAACCACATTCTTTAGTGAACTAGAAAGCTGATGTTTTCTTGATAATTGTATTTTTAGCATCCAAAGGAAGCACACAGACAGCTTTTACCAAACACAAGGCTTCCTTTTCATTTTGAGTGTTTTTAAAATACATATATTGCAGATCATACACTGTAGTGAGAGCGAGCATCACTGCCCTCTTCAGAAAATAAAGTTAAAGCCTCCCACTGAATCTAAAGGCAGGTGAGTACGGTTCCAGCAACAATTAGTCATTTGAGATTCTTTCCTTAAAAACGTCTGTTTAAGCACTGTTTATTGATCATCCCTTCTTACATCCTTTATTTTCCACCTGAAAACAAGCTAAATGGTGTTTTAGCAACATGTGTCAAACCTGGAATGCTTTTTTGAAAAAGCTTGCCAATAATTTTATATGTTTTACTATTTAAAATACAACAAGGGAAAAATAGCAGCAATTTTCTGCAAACTTTTATGGCTGGCAAGAATCCCATCTTTTCACACACGTTTCTGAAGAAAGAAAAGACCCTATGTTGTGAAGAAAATTATTTGCTCCTTACTGTGGTGGTGTTTTAATGTTTACTTGCAAGTGTTTGGTAAATAAAAAGGTATATTTCTCTTAAATTATTTTGAAGTACAAACAGCCAAATCAGACTGCGAAGCCTTCTTTAAACTTCACCTCCAGTGAAGATCATCACAACTTTGCCTTTTTACAGCTTCACCAGGCTGCACTATGAATACTGAAACAAAGATGAAAAAGAACAGAAGAGACAGCCTTTTCTATCTTCAATAAAAATCTAAAGTGAGAGTTTTAAATGAGAAATATGGGAATTTCCCCTATAAAAATCACAGGTGGCCAGAAGATTTTCACACAAGAAAATTTTTCAGATTCAACAACAACAACAAGAAAAAGTTACGAAATAGATGTAGAAGGATTGGGACACTTAGCCTGGGACATGACTGCTGACTGCTCATGAACACACACCAACCGGCAACCATATGAAGGCAAACGAGAAAACAGGTAACAAAGCTGGGACGCTCAGTCAAACAGAAATGAAGACAACTGAAGAAGAGGTGCAGCAGTAGAGCACTCTTAGGACAACTGTCCCTGGGCAGCTTGAAGCTGGGAGCTTCATTTAAGACAGGCCAAAATCAGATGGTCACTGTAAAGAAGTCTGAGAGCTGAACGCACAGCAGCAATCGGTCAGATCTCAGGTGAAGTGGTTTCCTCACTCTCTCCCTAACTGGTGGTAACAGCTCTGACTCACCAGGCTGCTAGAAACTCCTAAGTAAAAATGGAAGGATAAAGAAGAGAGTCCTCTTGCAAAACAGGCCTCCTCAATTGTGTTTATCAGCTTCCATGTGTAAAATGAGATCTGTACCAGCTAGAACCTGTGAAGACAAACACTTGATGAAATAATACACAAGCAGATTATCCAAAACCAGATCCATCTCAAAAGAAGAGGGAATACTTCTTAGTCCTAAGTAAATTTAGGTTTTGTACTGCGCTGCCAGAAGAGACATGGAATCAGCATGCTGAAGGGTAAGAAATAGTGACTACATACTTCCTCCGTTCAGCACTGTCGCTGAATACTGGAATCTTTTGAGAAGAAAATATAGCACAATTTTATGTAACAACTTCCACTATAGTAAGAGTCACTGGTAAACTTAAATACAACAGCACTAAAAATCAGTCAACACTTTCTGCAGTATCTGGAAGAGATTTTTTTCCTTATATACAGAACAAGAGCAGTATCTGATGCCCCAGAAGCACACCTAGCATACCTAGCGTACCTAGCTCATAGCTACACATGCATGCACAGGGACAAATTTCAGTGTTCTATGGTGATAGTGTAGGTCTGGAGCAATCCCCTTGCCCAGACTGGATAATCTTGTATTGCTGGGCTTGATTTGTCCCTGAGATCTCGCTCTTCAAAGCTCCATCTCTTTTCTTCTGTATCTCAGAAAACTACGCCCTTCCTCAGACTACAGAGGAAGACCACACAACTAGCATAAGGAACATCTCTCTCAAATTTGTAAAGGTTGATGATGCTCTCCTCTTACTAAAAGTAAGACAGAGCATTCCAAACATGAGAGCTGGCACAGAGATTACCTACTAAATGCTCTCATAAGAGACACAAATATTCAGTAGAGCAAAATCTACATTTTACTTACCGTTAAGTTCATCTGGTTTAGTATTAGACCCTGTTCAACAGCCAGGTCTTACAAAATCCTGTTATCTAGTAAATATCAATTTTTATCTTTAAGACTGAGTTTATTTTTAAAATAATGTTTACCAAACACAGTCCTCACATACTGGGAATCTCCACTTTCAACCTGCTGACACTGAGACTGATTTGCTTCCTGTAAGCCCTCTGCTAAAACAGTCCATAGCCTTTTTCCCTTGAGTATTAGTTGCCAATTACAACAACACAGATACTAAAAATTTATCAACAAATGTTAATATCCACACAATATTTGCTTCTGAACAGCTTTTGCTACATGACAGAACTGCATTTTTTATTCCAGTGTTCTGATGCACAGCTGGTTGTGAAGTCATGGTGTTAACACCGTGAGGACCAACCCACAGATGCAGAAACACACTGCTGGCTGCAGAGCAACATGAGCCACCATTAGAACATGATTATTTCTAGAAAAAAAAAAAATGGCCTAGAACCAAGAGCTGAAAGTAACTCTGCTGTTTCACCATGCACTGTTCAGATAGCCACCTTCATCCCTGACAGTTCATTCCCATCCCTGTTCCACCTCCTTGTTTGTAACAGCACCCTTTATGCAGCTGTGCTATGAACCAGATCTTCGTAGTGACTCTGGAAAAATCCGATTTTGCTGTTGTTGTCACTGGTTCTGCAGCGGGTTCACTGTACAGCTGTAAACAGACCAGGCCAGGACCAGAGGCTAGCGCTCCTGCCAGGCCAGCTGGCATCAAAGCAGGAACAAGTGACCGGGAGAAGCTGACTGCTTCTTTCAGCAGCTATGTTAGTTTATGCCAGCTTAAAATTCACATGAAACTATGGCAGACTAGAAACTAGACATATTCAAGTTAGAAACATCGTAAGACACAACAAAAAAGAAGAGGAAAGCACAGACTGTTTAATCAATAGAATGAATTACTAAGAGAGATGTTGAAATCTTCACTTCTAAGTAACTTCAAATTAAGACAACACGCCTTTCTGGAAAAGATCTTCAATAAATGCCCATTAATTCTTCAGTCAAAGCTGAGCTACTGAGCTCAAAACAGGGAGTAACAGTTACATGTAACGACCTGCAATACCCTAAATGTCAGATTAAATTATCTAACAGTTACTTCTGCCTTATGCCTTTGAAACTTAAATATATTTTAGTTCTCTCCCTGGTTGTGTCAGATCAGCATGCTTTAACAGTTGGAAGCAAGAGAGTCCGATTTAATGGTATCCCTGCTTGGAACATGTTCAGGGGTTGAATTTGATTCTTCACGTACAAACACGAAGCTCTAACATTTGATCTGGAATTCATACCTCGTTAGAAGGGGAGCAGCAGAAGTCTCACTTGTTCCTGCTATCAAGCTGGCAGTGAGAGAGAAGGAGCCATGCTGTGCTAGAACTGGTTACTGACCTCGTCAAAACTCTCAGCTGTGAACGTGGTGAATGATAATTTTGCCTGCGACAAGCAGACAGCCTCAGTGAGTAGGAATCGTCATGTTCAGAAGCACTAAGCAGGAGGGTCAAATTAGAAATCTTGGCTTTCAGCATCTTTCTTTGTGCTTCAGTACGTTACGAGTGAAGGAAGATGCTTTCTCTCTGCCTCAGCAACTGTATAGTACTTCACAGTTTGCAAAAAAAAAAAAAATCTATACATTTACAATATGTGTAGCAATTGGCAGTATTTCATAACTGCTGATTGACTAAGATGAGCTCATTTGACACAATTTTGAAATAAATCTATTATTTTATACACCTAAGCCCATACATTCCATAAGACAATGAAAGAAGGGATGACACAGTGCACAGCCTGAAAAACGTGGCCTGCTGCCAGAGCCCACACACCCTTCTCTTCCAGCCTCTGTCATATCAAAACCACCCCAGAAAGAAAAATCCACTCTTCTAGTGCTGCCAACTTCTGCCAAAATTTTGATTTAATTTTAAAATAAAGGTTATACTTACTGTCGTAGTTCACTTACTTAACCACAAAATAGTTAAGTTACACAGTACCATTTGTCAGAAAAGTAGAAATGGAGCAAGCAGGTACAGAGTAGGAAATCACAACTCTTAAATTCTTGCCTGCCTTCTGTGTGACCAGTGCCTTTCAGCCATGTGGAACTAATCAACATCACTGGCAAACTGCATTTTTAAACGCAACATGCAGAGATAGAATATGGATTGAAGAACTGTAGTCAGGCAGTGGGGAGAATAATCATCAATATACAGGATGTGAAGGAGGTGCTAGGAGATTCAAAATCATCACTTATCATACCTAACTTCTGTTTGGCATTATATACCTTGAAAACTAACCGTCAGCACATACTGTTAATTAAGATACTGCACAGAAACTTCGTAACCGTCAGGAGTCTTTAAAATCCTATTATACTTTCTACAAATTCACATCCTCTGTTGTAGGTTTGCTCTTTTAAGCAGCTCAGTTGTGGGACTTCAGACGCAAACTCCTCAGCAGAATGAACTGCATGTAGCTTATACCAGAGGTAAACCAATACAACCCCAAAATCCAATACCACACAAAATTCCTTATCCTCTTGTTTATGTTGTCCAATAATACTAACTAGGTTTCACAAAGATAAATTCTTTCAGTGGTGTTTTTAATCTGTAACAAGAAAAGAGATTTCATTCTTTTAATAAATGGATACCTGAAATAATCAACATCCAGTAAATGTACAGAAAATATTAAGAGTCACCAGAAACCAAAGGACAACAGAATTATTCTCCTGCTGCTTAGTTCCAGCTCTGATTGCAAAAGTATTAAGATCGAGTTTAAGCTAGCTAGAGGACAAGTGGCAGTCTGCTCAAGTAACACGGAATTCAGCAAGGGCTGATTTGTTAGGCTGAGAAATAGGACAAATTAAACCATTTTTAGCTTGGGCTGATTTTGTTCTATCACCAACACAAGCTAAAACTAGCTTGGGAATCAAAGCAGTGCTGCAGACACGGCTGTCGCTGCTGAGTAAGCGTATAAAAGAGGCCAGCAGCACGAATCAACTTAAATCCAGTGAGGAACTATTTAGGTACTAATCACATAAATATATCACTTTAAGGATAAGCTAAGTAAGAGATTTCTGTAAATGGACATACTTTAAAAAACAGAAAATCCCTCTTCTGTTTTACAAGCCAGAGCTGAGTTGTTCACTGTAAAAGGATTCCTGTTTGATCAAAGCTGACAACGTACTGATGGCACAGGAATTCCAAACCACGTCCGCTCCTGAACTACCGTGTTTACGGTCCAAGTAACGCAAAGGTCAAGATGAATGTACCCAGAAAACAAGATACCCACTCTTATGCATTAGAGTAATATGTTTACTCAATTAGTCATAAAGAAGTTAATTTGCCCCCCTGAATGACTGAAAATACCTTAGATTACTTCAGTCTTCTCTTTGCTACGCAAGAATTACAGGCCTGAATCAGTTCTACAAAAGAAACTCATTCTAACCACAACTAAGGCAGGAGTATTGCGAGATCTACTCATGAAAAAAATAAGAAATTACATTGATTTAAATCCAACAATGAAATTATTGTCATTAGCAGTAGGTGCAAGCTCACAGAAATCTACTGGTTAAAGCAAAAAGTATCAGCATTTTTAAAAATTTCTAGAGAAATTCTATGCAAAATTACTTGATTTGAAACAAGTCTCACCCTTGTGCAAGCACCGAAGTAAGCTGTACTCAACTACTAGATGAGCATTAAACTAACTCAAATTTTATCTAAGCTGCCAAAAGAATGCTCTTTCGTTTCACCCTTTGTGATTCCCAGGAAAAGCGTCTTCAAAAACTCTCTGCTAGAACTGGGAGAGTCTGAAGTATGACCAGTAATTTAGAAACACCAAAGCACATTTTTTATCCCTAAAAATTTAGAGATAAAAGTATTTTTAAATGGAAGTACTAAAATTAAAAAAAAAAAAAAAACCAAAACCAAAAACCAACACAGTAGTCATGACAACGTCATTCAGTTTCCTTCTGCTCACCAATGTAATCAATATGATACCTAAAATATACCATGGTAATTAAACTATCGGCAAGAGACATCTACTTATGCAGAAAACAATTCTGGAAAAACCAACACCAATAACCAAGGAGAAACGTCAGTGCGTGTCAGAGATGCACCCCGCAGTTAAGAGGCACTCGCTTCTTGGGAATAACTGACACAGACCCCTTGCACAAGTCCTACCACTAAAACAGCAGAACTACACTGACTCTGCTGTGAAAATACAGGAGGGATCACACCTTGCATGGTAGTGCTGCATAAATACCTATCAATCATCTACCAAAGGCCTTGGGAGTCTGAGGAGGTCCCTGCTGACTGGAAGCTAGCCAGCGTTCCGCCGATTTACAAGAGTGTGAGGGAAGACCCAGGGAACTACAGATCTGTTAGCATAACCTCGGTTCCTGGAAAAGTTACGGACACGATTGTACTGAGTACCACTGAAAGGCATTTAACGAACAAAGCAACCAGTCACCAGCAGTGCTCCTCAGGGTTCAATTCTAGGGTCAGTTCTGTTCAATACACTTATCAACGATCTGGATGCAGGAGCTGAATGCAGCATCAGCAAGTTTGCTGCCAGTACCAAACCGGGGCGTGCTGAGCACTCTCTTGAGGGACAAGAGGAGGGATCTAGATAGACTGGAACATTGGGTAATCACTAATAACATGAAATTTAACAAGTCCGAGGGCCAGATTCTGCACCTGGGATGAAGTAATACCAGGTACAAGTATAAACTGGGAGAGGAGTGGCTGGAGAGTAGGCCTGCAGACAGGGACCTGGGGGTGCCAGCCGACAGCAGGCTCAGTACGAGTCAGCAGTGAGGGTAAACTGCACCCCAGAGAGTAAACAGAGTATAACCAGCCAGTCAAAAGAGGTGGTTATCCCGCTATATTTAGCTTTGGTGCAGCCTCACCTTGAGTACTTTGTGCAGCTCCAAGTCCCACAATTTCAGGAAGATGTGAAGGTCCTTGAATGCATCCAGAGGAGGGTAACAAAGCTGGTGGAAGGACTGGAAGGAATGTCCTATGAGGAGCAGCTGAGGACCCCAGGTCTGTTTAATTTGGAGAAAAGGAGGCTGAGGGACAACTTAATTGCTCTCTACAGCTTCCTGAGGAGGGAAAGTGGAGAGGGACATGCTGATCTTTTCTCCCTGGCAGCCAGTGACAGGACACGTGGGAACAGTTCAAAGCTGCACCAGAGAAGGTTCAGACTGGACATTAGGAAGCACTTCCCTATAGAGAGGGTGGTCAAACACTGGAACAGGCTTCCTGAAGAGGTGGTCAATGCCCTAAGCCTGTCAGTGTTTAAGAGGCATTTGGACAATGCCCCTAATAACATTCTTTAACTGGGCCAGTTAACAACCCCAAATTGGTCAGGCAGTTGGACTAGATCATCATTGTAGGTTCCCTTCCAACCGAAACAGTCTCTTATATTCTAACATTTACATCTAGGAGCAAGCACTAAGTGGGAAAGATCCTACCTAATCACTTCAGCAGGGCACTTACAGATTTTATAGGAAGGTTTAGATTACACTAATTTCTCTAGTATGACTCAATTGGAACTTTTTTCCCCATAATTCCAAGAGCAGGCAGCATTTTCAGAGACGGTGAAGTCTTTTCGAATATCAGAACACAGCCCTCTAATTCAGCATCTCTTTAAACAATCCATACAAGTATTTTAAGACTAGTAGTTAGCTGCATTGCAGAGTTTCGTTACCAGAACGGAATAAAACTCCTCAAGATTATCTTTGGGATTCTAACACCAGAGTGACCAAGGTAGACAGCACAATGCTATCACATATTTAACAGTACAGACTAATTTTATTCTAGGTAGTACACTCTCCTGTAACTGCTCAATTCATACAAATGAAGAAAAATCTCAGATCAATGCATATGTAAAAAAAAAAAAAAAAAAAAGGAGGGGGGTAAAGTGCAATATTAATAATTCTCCATTCTCCCTGCAAAAAATATTTTGGTGTATATGGATTTCATTTTGCAAGACAGAAGACCCTCAATTCTACAGACTTCCACAGAAAAACACCACAGCACACCTCTATAAACCTGAATTTCTTACAAAGCATAGTAACCAAATCACACAAGATTGGGATTGGGATTTACCTTGCTTGACTTCTGTAATATAGGTGTCCAGTTGTAAACCAGCTGTCCAGGTACCCACTGTAGGTAAAGATCTATTTAGAACAGTGAAGCCTTTAGTATGGTTCATTCCACTAAATTCAGTCTCTGCATGAAAAAAAATGAGGAATCACATCCTAAACTTCTCAAGGCAGCCCTCCACTGACAGTAAGGAGTCTATAATGACCTGCTCAGAAACAGTCGTTCACCTACAGTGCTGTTCCTGGAGGGATCAATCTCAGTGGCAACTGCAGGCTTCTCCTAGTCAAGTTCAAGGCACGCTCTTGTCCACAACATGAGAACCTTGGCAAAAGGAAGATTTGATTTGTACAACTGGTATAAAAAATTATATATGCAATCCCAGAATATTAAAGACATGCTGACCCCATGGTCACCAGCCAAGGAAATGACGCCGAGGACAAAGACATTCTGCCCTCCTAGTCTGACCACAGCCTCTCTTTGTTGAAAAGATGGTATTTCATCATTCCATGAGAGAAACGAACCATTGCATCTGATTTTATTTCCTGAAACTGCTCAGTCTTTTATACCAATGCAGGAAACAATAGATAGGCAAGAACTTCAGATAAAAGAAAGAAGTAACGAAATGCAGGTAGAAAAGTACAATTTCTCTTATGCATAACATACAGCAGTTTGCCTCATGTAATATTTACATCCGTGACAGCTCAGTGACCTACGACCACTGAAACTGCACAGGCAGTGTAGTGGTATGTCAGGGGTTCAAAACCAAGCTGTGACCTCTCCAGTACAGTATAGGTGGGTGGGGAGGTCAGCCTAAAGCATTCTAAGCATTCTGAAATTATAAGGCCCATCTTCACAAATTCTAGATCAATCTAGTCCAAAATTTCACCTCCTCAGATCATTTTTGGACCTCTTTATGTTTTCTTCTTATAATTAGACCATCTTGTTACCCACATAACACAATGTGCAAGAAGATTAAAACACCTAATACTACTCTTGTAAATATTTTACTATTCATGATCAGTTTCCAAAGATTTTATTCAGCTTTTGGTTAAAAAAAACCCCAACCAACCAAACAAAAAAAAAAAACCCCAAAAAAACCAAAAAACCCTGCCAGTCAAAGCAGTGCTTCGTACTAAAAAAAAAAAAAAACCCCCAATATGAATTGACTGCAAAGCTTTCCTTAACCAAACAAACATAACAATTATGTATTACTGAATATCTGAGACATGAAGACACAGAAAAGATCCTGTGCTGTTTTAACATGCACTTCACTGACTTTGATCTGGTGTCAGCAAGGGGTTTGACTTCTTAAGTACAAGCTATCAAGTCTGATCACTGCATTCCCTTCAAAACTTCTAGCTTGTCATTCCTGTTCGTGATTCAACCGCTTCTCAAGTATTCCACAGAAGAGAAAAATACCCTGAACAATACCAGGAATAACAACTTTCCTTTCCTGTTTGGGTACACTTATGTCAGTCACCTTCCTCTTCCAAGAAATTTCAAGACATCTTTTGAAATACGGAGACATAATTCCATTAAAACTTATCACTACTCTGGTTAGAAGCACACTGTGCAAGCTTCACCCTTAGTGGTCAACAGCTCCGAGATAACTGATAATAAATGGAGTTTGAAAACGCTCTCTCTACGTCAATTTGCACTGTTCCTGTTGGAAAAAAACACTCCACCACCCTTCATGCACTTAACAGACTCCAACCCTCATTCCTACGCGTGTATTTATTCTATTTATTTCTACACAAACATTTTATTCTATTCTATTTACAATATATAGGCATGAATACTCTGGTCTTTCCATCATTCTCCGTTTTCTGTCACTCTCTGTTTCAACTTAAAACTGAAGAATATCACAGAATCATAGAATGGTTTGTGTTGGAAAAGACCCTAAAGATCATCTGGTTCCAACTCCTCTGCCCTGGGCAAGGACACCTTCTACTGGACCAGGCTGGTCAAAGCCCCATCAACCTGGCCTGGGATGTCAAGACTGTTGTCAAACTCAAAAAAACAATACCAGCTAATGCAATTTAACAAAAACAAATGGAAGGCGCTGGAAATGGCCTCTGGAGATACCGACTGCTGACTGCCTGCAGACACACTTGTGTACTTTTCCACTGTTTGGTAAAAAGCTGTTAAGATGGGCCACATGAGTACACAGGAAAGCCTTCTTTAATCCCTTGTTGGTTCAATTACCTTTCATCTTCAACGAACCAACTACGCTGGACTACAGCATCTAATATGTTCCATAAGATATTTAAAATGTAAGAATAAAAACACACTTTTGCAACCCAAGGCACTCTGTGCAACTCCTGTACCCTGGATTCCTATCAAAATCTAACATCACATTGATTCAGATAAAGCTTGGGTCCTAAGGCAGAACATTAGCTTATTTGCTCCGGCTTTCAGAACTATTTACATGACTATGTAGACATGACAGACACTGTATGGTGTTGAAACTGAAGGTAACTGAATGTAATAAACATTTCTGGTCAAAGCAAAAGACTATGTTTTAACATGGACAACATAAACATACAGTTAATTGTCAAACTCATCCCTTAGCCCAATACTGCTACAATTTGTGGCACTTAAAATCAGAAAATCCATTTAGCAATGAAAACTTTTTTTAGTTAAACTCTACAGGGAAAAAAAAAAGGCTTTAATGTAAACTATGAGCAAAAACTTATCAACTACCAAGTACTGTAATATGACTGAAATAACTTATTACGACTGTAAAAGAAATTGTAGGATTTCTGCTTTATCCTTACAATGCTTGAAAAAGATAACTGAAGACTATTTGTCAGAATTTTTTTTTAATTATGCATTACTTTTAGGGTTACACTAGAAGAAACTTGCTATAAGAGAAGCTACATCAAACCCTACACCACTCTACAATACCACAACCCAATTTTGTTCACCTTTACCATGTAAATGATCGTAAGGCTGGCAATACACTGCTACAAAGACAGTGTATTCCATCAGTGCTGACAGAGTTCTGCAGTTCTACAAGAAGGCAAGTAACTACCAAATCTAACTGATTACTCACTGAAATGATAGCATAAAAATCCTTCTATTTGTGGAGACAAAGAAAGCCCGCCATTCCCGCCCCCCCCCCCCCCATCTCCTGGTTAGAGAAGAACGAATGTTTCATCCTCATATTCTGGAAATAAACCTGCAACTACTTTGGAGAAGCATTTCAGTTTTGGCAACTAGCTGAGAAAAGCTCATATATAACAACCCTGTATTTCAGCACGTCTGAACTTCCTCAGCCCATGTCTTATTTAAACCAAGAATCCTTTTTTCCACGGCTCCGAAGTCGAAGGAAGAAGGCTGCTTCATACTTGATTTGCTCTTTTTAACACCTCATAGGCTGCAAAATGCAAGTCTAGCAAATCTGTTTTAATGGAGTCTAAATGCTGCAAAAACGACGATTTCACATATGACTACACTCCTAATGGTAAATGCATACAGTATCCCAGTGTGCTACACTACAGATACTAATACTCACAGTAGTACTGCCATCTGTAGTGCTTCCTTTTGAAGTGTCTGCCCATCAGACGGTTGCCTGCTTTACCCTCCCGCCTTCCTCCATCTTCCCCTGCTCTGATCATTCTTCCAAGTCTGTAGCAGCTGTCAATCTGCAAGTCTCGCGGTTGAATTTATCACACATTATTTAATTTGATTTTACTCACAAAGTAAGATCTCAGTATTGACCTGCTTTGGTAACTCTCTCAAAATCTGAAACATTATCTTAATATGATGCCTTGAATGACTTCTAAAGGACTCGCTTTTAGTCAAAGGTTAAAAAGTCTGCATTGTAAAACAAAAACCTAATCAAATAAATTTGCGTAATTCAGTATAATGTAGCAAGCAATTTTCTAATGTAAAGGGTTTGAATAATCAAAAACTTACTTCACTATCAACACAGTACTGCGTTCTGAGAACACTGCAAATGTTCTGTAATACTGGAACTCCTTTGTGTTAATACTCTGATAGCACCACCAGCTTTTCTCTAGCATGAGCAAGAGCTATACTTCAGCATCTATTCATTCTGAAAGGAGCCTGTCTCATTCCGTTAGTCCAGTGCAACTCTTCAATACACAGCATTTAATCCAACTTTTGGGGAAAAGGGGGGGGGGGGGGAAGGAAGAAACAAACAAACAAAAAAAACACTCTCATTTTGAACATTCCACAATTTACATGAAGTGTTGTAGTCTCATCCTCATTCTGCCCACTGAAGTAAAAAGGACCACAGTCTTCTCTTGGGGTAGTAACAAGGTGTCTCATCTTTACCTTCTATGCTCAAAACTTTCCAAAATTGTGACTAGATCATTTACAAATAGTGCAGACCTCTAGTGACAAAACAAGTAGTATTATACAGTATTTCTACTCATACTTCCATCATTGTTTGGAGTATTCTAGGCTATTTTTAGGAGGAGTGAACAGTAGATCTTTTAAAAACTATCATACAGAGAGACTGACAAGCTGCAATTGTTAAAACTTACGAGATATAAAACCATATTAATTTCAAAAATAATATTTTTATTAAGATATCGTTCAATCTTCCCTAGAACTACCAGGGTAAAACAATTACTAAGTTTTCAATAATCCCTTAAAACTGGGTTCTGGTTTTTTTTTTGTAGTCTCAGGGATCATTACTCTGGAAGTCACATGATGCACTTTCACTTCTACGCAACACAGCGACTCTTAGAGAAATTGCAATGAATTTTACACACTGGAAGCCTGTAAGATGCTGTTCTATACAACAGTAACACATCATACTTACTAATAATCTGTGTCTTAGTTTCTCTCCATCTGGTGGTTTTTTCATGCATTGTTCACTAACTTTAAATTTGAAACCATTTTTCATTTTCTCATGTTATTTTATTTAAAGTATATGCTTCAGTTATCATCTTTGTCTGCATGTGTGATATCAGTAACGATTCTATACAGTAAGAGTCAAATTCTGAAATCTTTATTAGGTAACAGCTTGCCTCAGCAACATGGGCAGTCTACAAACTATTTAAATCAATTAGACTAATTTCCATATTACTCAACCCAATACAGACATTGTATATCAGAATCTAAGTAAACACATATAGACAGTTAGAAGAAAAGCTATTTGCAAACGCTGTGAAAGATGACAAACAGATTAAACACCAATCAAGACGACAGCAAATGCTGTACCGAACCCGTCATGACTCATCTTACATAGTGTCCTGCTAGCAGAAGCCATCATAAACATTTCAGAAAAAGGTGTAAGGAATTCCTGCAATACAAGCCTGTAAAATAAATTACAGAAGAGGGATTACTTCTCCCTGAATGTCATCTATTACTGGCTGGTGTATGCCCTTGAGAATAAGTATTCTTCTGATTCACCAACAAAGTGATCACCACAAGATTTCCAAATGTTATCACACTCATTTTTAGTCCATTACACAACTCTTTTTTAATTTCAAGTAAAATAAAATGTTAACTAACACCTTATTATATGGCAATCTTACAACACACAATTCTCCAGTTCCAAACCAGTTAAGAGCAAAAGGTAAACAATTAGTTTCCTAATATCATGGTCTATGTGTCCTCCTAGTGATAACTATCTGAAACTGCAGTGATATGCTGTTAAGCTCCTCTTAAGTCTTTTATTTACTTAATGTTACTTTTACATAGGGAAATTGCAGAACGAGCCACACACTGTTCACCTTTACTCAAGTAGATAAAATCTTCACAAGCTCAACACTAGGTGTGCGGCTGGGAATAATATAAAGACGTAAAGCTAGCTAGTAACTATTGTATAGCAAACGTAAAACCAATAAAGCAATTTAACGTTTCGCAAGAGCTGAGAAAAGCTAAATAGCCTCTCACAAAGTACTTAAAGGTTTACATTTTCAAGCAACACAGAAAACTGACAAACATATTCCGACACATTTTCAGCTATGTGCCAAGGTCTCCCTCAAAGACAAGCTATTTTAAATATAAATAAACACGCAGTGTTTTTTCAATGCGATAATTTCTTAAGACTTGTGAACTTCGACCCCAGGTCCATTTCTACAAAGCCGCTGTATGACAACTCTGTAGTCCAAAGTCTTTAGGTCACTTAATCTGAATCCTTTGCTTTCACAGGTTACTGTTAAAGAAGAACTGCTCCTTCAGAAGAACTTTACCCCATTCTTTCCACCTGCCAGGTGACTAGACTGTGCACCAGACAGAACTGGTGAAAACTGATTCAATGAGATATTCCCAGATTATCTCAGCAGGTGAGTAACAATACCAAGCTACAGGGGAACGCAAAAAAAATCATCAAGGGCTCTACCAGACTGAACTGAAAGGAAAAGCCCACCTGGACCTCAAATCTGACAATCAGTACAACTTCTCAGCCTAAGTACTTCCCTTAAATACTGTCTTAATATCTCAATTCTTACCATCATGCTAAAGGCCATGCAAGCCACTGTAATCTCCCCAAGACCTACGATAAAAGTAAACACAGAGAGCTGTTACTGTATCTATAATCTAACGCCATCTCAAGCTAACTAGTCACCTCTAAACATGGGGCTCAGATACCAGAAGCATAGTGATCAATTTAACCCAGCATTTCAAGATCCTCAGAGGTGCACTATGAACATCAGCAAGTGAAGCATTATAGCAGAAAGTGCCATCAAGTTTAGGGTTTTTCTCCCTAAAGTCCCAAAGCTGACAGTGCTGTAAAGTGGTAGTATTTCAGAACTAATGGATCAAAACACATCTAGTTACAACAAAATCATATGATGAGAGCCGTGACAACACAGCGACTGCATTAAGTTACTGTGGCGAGTACGTTAACGCCTCAAATGAAGACACATGACCTGAACCTGCTATTGTGAAGCCAGAGCCTGAGCCCAAATAAATGCACACTCCCACAGTTCCCAGTAAATTTAGCATGTAGGGGTTTTTTTTTAGGTTCATAAAGAGACAAAATTTTAAATAATAAACAACAGACGTAAGAACACACTGATAAGGATGTTGGTTCCACATCCACAAGTTTGAAACCTGGACAAAAAAAAAAAAAAAGAGGAAAAAAAATAATGTCAACAGAACACTGCACACAGGCACCTCAATTAGGTTTAAAACCTGTATTCTTGACACAGACGTAATAAAAGCCTCAAAACTGAGTTGTAGTTTCAGAAATCTGCAAACTGATTCCTGTATGGGCAGAAGAGGTTTGAGACATATAAGGGTTATGACAGGAAAGCTATTGACAAATGCTAATTACCAATAAAATAACCATGGAAATTTATAGGAATGTTGCCAACGGTACGTCGACAGGCAGTGTGTCTAAGACAGAGGGAATGACTTTACAGCTATTATAAAACAGCATGCTGACTGGCTAAAACCACATTATTGTAGAACCATTTGTAAATTCAAGAACCATTTGTATTTTCAAGAATTTCTAATTGTTGTTATTTCTACGAAGTCTAGCAAGTTACAATATGTCTTCCATGATCACCAAACAAAGTAACTTGATTTGAAATGAATGAATGTATTATTAACCCCAAAGAATTTGCGTTTATTTTTAAGCTTCAAATTCACGCATGATGTTCACTCACTTTCACATGAGGAGCTCTGCATCTTCATATACTGCAAAATTTAGGTAATTTGTAACTCAAAGCAAAGCTGTTCTAGTTAGTCTTTACTCTGCTACCCTAGACAATATCCTTCATTAGTATTTTAGCCCATTAATATGAAGGTGGGGGACACGACCACAGAAGAAAACCCCCAAAATTCAACCCAAAACCATCAACCACACATTTTCCGATTAACACTGTTATTTTAAAAATACATAGATTTTGTAGTTCATCCAACTTGGTTATTAAAAAAAAAAACCACACACAAAAAAAAAAAGCAAAGCAAACAGACGTAACTCTCAAACTACCTCAGAATTCCAATTTTTCTTTCAGATGTGCTCTTCATCTTGCCTGGCTCCAGCACACATTGACCCGCTACAGTTTAATTGATTTATATTGCTCTATTATGACTATATTTCTGCATTTTACAGACTACATTTTGGTTTAAACAATCTCTTTTACATTACAAATAATAGTGTTATACAATCCAAAAATATGTTCTATGTTAATCAAATGAGCAATAAAGTATGGCTGCTTGTTTCCTTTTTCACATACACGCTTGTTTCTTTTTACTGCCAAATCCTCGAACTCTTACGAAACCTGATGTCTACTTCTAAAACCTATTACTTTAGAACCCACTGACAGCATGAGAATCTTGTATTCAAAAAACTAAGAAGTTTTAACTAGCACCGCAAGAAATTAACTGCCTTTTACATATCTGGAACTCAACAGGAAAACAAAAACACATAATAGTTCTGCTGTGGCTGGTTTTACCTCATTATTTTAAATATAATTGGATTATTTGACAACATATGACTCACAGTTTACTAAAGCTCGAGACTGTCAATACTTTCCACGTGTTAGACTGTCTAAGTTGTTTCCATGCTACCACCACTGAGTTTTGTGTACTACATTTCTCTGCAGTACCTCCTCCAGTACAGCTTGTGCCCTCTGCAGCATTACCTTCCATCACAAGGTATCACTATTTTGCAGTGGTACATCAGCTCTGGAGCAGAAACAGAAGTAAGGTGGACAGTCAGAAGCAAGAGAAAACAAAACACAGCTGAGTTTTTCTAAGAAAAACATTTTTAGATTTACCATGTAAAACAAGGTTTTCAGGAAGTGGCTCATACCGGAAGCCAGTGACCTCACAGCTTCTTATAAACACCACACAATTACAAAATGAAAGAGAGCAATATTTCTTGCTACCACTTTAACATTCACGTTAACTATTAACTCAACGCTTCCCAGTTATGAAAACTAAACTCTAGACGAAAGGAATAGGGTTTTTACAGGTTTAAAATACACAGCAATGCAACACTTGTGCCATTCCAAGCAGTGAAACACCATTAAATCTCGGTAATATCACGAGCCTTCAACAGTTTTTTCTTATTTTGAATCTTAAGTCTATTTTGCAATGCCCTAACAGGTAGATGATTAGTCACCTGTCACATATAAGCCAATCACAAAAAACCTTGTATTCTTTAATGACTGTCCCCACCCCTTTTCTCCCATTTCTGAATCTACTTGTCCATCCAGTCACCACCGTTACAATTCTTCTTATAAAACACATTTTTCTTGTACAGCTTAAATGAGATTTTTCTATATAGATTCCTATCAAATATGTTACCAAAGATGGAGAAAATACTGACTTTTGAAAAAGCAGATCTTACCAGAGCAGGTGTCAGGTTACTCTAGCATTATTTACTTTTGCTAAGTTAATTGTATTTTATTTTCTTTATTATATACTCAACGTCTCATTCTCTTCTAAGATTTCAGAAGTCTACTGAAGCCATGTAAGAGTATGTATCTGTCAAAGTCTTTTTTGGAGCTTATCACTTCAGTGCTTTAGTGTCATGCACTTGTACATCTGCCTCAGTTTCTAAGTCACCAGTCATCTTTTAAAATGGGCTTTGCAGCTCAGTCCTCTCTCCAACCCTTATGTTGTTTCTTCTTTAATGTACTTATCCACACATTTGGATCTGAAGCCTTCCCAGTTTCTATCCAAGTAACAGAAAAACCTAACCACTCTTACTTGAGTTCTTGTATCACTGACTGACAAGAAATTCCCGCCTTTCTCTGTGTTGAAATCTGCGTGTTCTCTGTCTGGTTTACTTTACTGAGTTCAGTACCTGAAATACCTTCTGGAAGAACTGGACCTCACCACCCGCTTTTTCTAAACCCACCAATATATTCTGGAACATATTCAACATCTTAGTAAAAGAGAACACACAAAACCCAACTTTTTTCAACACATGGACTCCACTACTCTTTTCTAAAGACCTACACATGTAACACTATTCATGATCTTTGCTGATGGATAGGTGTAAATGCTTAGAATCATAAATTTATCAGTTAGGTTTGGGGATTAGTTTTGGTGGGTTTTTTTCATTAGTAAACCCGGCTTGCATTGACATGATAAAACAGGCTTTGGAAAGTAGGATGCTATACAAAAAGAACTGAATAACCTCAGACATGATTAATGGAAGTGGGATGAATTTCCACAGCAGATTATACACAGTCACGAACCTGGGTATAACACATATTCCCGCCAGGAATACAGTTCCTTAATTTGGAAATTAGAAAGGAGGAAAAAGCCCAGCCATTACAAAGTGACCATGGGTCAGAGTGACCTATCTGTGAAATAATGCCACTATGATCCCAATTTATGGCTGCCTGGAAACTTCAGCTGATTATTGTGTGTCTTGTTTAAGAAAGAGGGATTCAGACTCTAGCATGAAAAGAGAGGTACTCTCAAGTAGCAGAAATGGCAACATATGGCACCTTTCAACTGGGAGTGCGGTGCTTGCCAGAATGCACAGACCTGGTCCACTACACTAGAAGTCTAAAATAGAAAAAAAGAAAAACAAAACCAAAGTACATTATCTGATCACTAGCAGTAGTCTTAAATGAAGAATTACGATTTCTCAACCAAGACCAGTGACGGCAGCCTCTAGACCACAAGTAGAACAGAGCAAAAGAGGAGCATCAGTATAAACGGAGAGAAAATGCTAGCTCCTTCCTGCTGCCTCCCAGCCACAATGGATGATGCCTGCCTGCACGAGCTCCTGCTTTGTTATTCTCTGCTCCATCAGAGGTCTATGTTAAGCTGTTCAACTGTAGGAATCAGCTGAATGAAGCTGAGAGAGGCAGCACCTGCAGCAGCCTCCACACTGGTCTCAGCTGGGAAATGACACAACAGCACCAGCTCCAAAATGAAAGGCAGGACCACGAAGTTTCTGAGGCAGGAAATGGAGGATGATTAAAGCAGTCATTTCACGCAGTCTCAGCTGCTGAGCAGCAGCTAACAACAGCAAGATGATTAACAATAGTTTCTTAAACTATGTTTCTGCTTTGATGAACGATTCCAACTGCACTACACAAAGCCCGGCACAGCAAGCAAACTCACCACAGACTTCAGAGGTTCTGGATGATATTAAGATATGCTAAGGGACGCTGCATCCCATGCTGTTTTAACGGTGCAGGCAACAGGCAAACTAAGGCGCAAATCCAGCCCGGATCTGAGCCAAGTATGCAGAGCAGACACAGTTGAGGATGATCAGAAGAATGGGAAAATCAATACTGTGAACATAGACTAGAAGTTTTGTTTGCTTACCTAACCGAAGAAGCAGTACGTGATAATATTCCTGGTCACAAAAGCATTTGAGGAATAAACATGAGCAAAGAGAGCTGCATAAAGCAAAACCTGCAATTATCATAAAAAAATGGCTACGAAATGGCCCTTCAAAATGTTGGGCTGGTAATTCAAAGACTTTCAAGACCCTGGATGCTCTGATGGTTATAACGGGTTTTTTTTCTAACTTCAACAACGGAAGTTAAAAAACTGTTCTTAAGATAGAGTTTGATCATTTTCAAGTACAAATTCTATAGCAATTACACAATATCAGGCTTCCTATACCAAGTGACAAGACTGAGAAACCTTGGAAGCTATTTCTAGTTCAATATTCTTACTAGAAGTTACAAGTAATCCTGCAGTAGTATCATAAACACCATTAACTTAAGTATCTGAGACCAGGAACTCAAGATAAGAAAAAGTCATTAGCAAATACTGAAGAAATAATGAACAAAACTGTCCCAATCGAAAGTTCTGCTATTTAAAATTACCTTTTCGACAATAAAACAACGGACAAAACTGCAACATGATCCTTCAAAAAGCATCAGTTACATCTTCTCCTAAAGAAGAAAGGATATTCTAATTTCCTGATTGTAACAAGAAATGCCTTACAGAAAACAGAAGGACATACTTAATAATGCAAGAAGAAGACGAAACGATCGCTGCCTATTAATGGAATACCGTAGTGGGAACAAGTATGCATGGCCAATGATTCTTCATCATTTTCTCAAACTACGTGGAGTCCGTGTTATCAGTAATAACATCTGCTACGGTAGTTCACTCGTCATTTCATCAGTTTAATTACACACCACTGCTACCAAGCAAGTCAGAGCACCTCTAGCAGCTAAACCCCAAACAAGTTACGCAACACTGACACCTAAAATAAGTTTTAAGATTCACACACGCAGTAGGGCAACATAACCTCGCTGAAGTCCTAATTTAGACTAATGCAAAAGTAGTAAGACAACCGGTAATTTTATTGGCACATAGCCCAAGAGAAGCTAGCAGTCCTAGAGGAATTCCTACATGGGTAGTCAGTCAAACCCAGATGCTTCAAATCATAACTAACAGGCAGAACAAATCCTTTAAGAGAAAAGAACGATAGTTACAAATGCACGGTAATAAGTCACATAAAAAGAAAAACAAAGTATTTCCAGTATGTGAGCCAGATGACTGCTGCACCGCATCAGTTTATGGTAAAACATAAGAACAGATTTCTAAACATTTGAAGATAAGCTCTTCAAAAGGCAGCATTATCCTGGGCCAACACATTAATCTAGTGGTAGCACAGCGACATATCTTACCACTAAATCAAAATTCAAGAATCCAGCTTTATTCCTGAACTAACTGCTGCACCAGAGCTTCAGGCATTTGACATCTCTGAAGTTAATTCCTCCACCAATTCAACAGATCTTTCTAGAAGAGGCATCAACCCTTCTGTATTTACAGTCAGGTCAAACACCAGCACTTGTAAGAAAGGGCAGTAAGCAAACGAACAGAAAGCACGGCCAATCATTAGAGTTACAGAAGATACAGGCAGAAACTCAACACGTAGAAGATAGGCTAGCAAAGGCAGGAGCTTCAGATACTGCTATCTTGTCGTGTAGCTGAGTACAGGATGGCACACCTTCCTATGTGGACAGACTGCTATCTTCCCCACCCAGGAAGCAGGTAACATATAATAAACAGCTTATAAAATTCAATTGATAGGCCTCTGAAGTTAGCAAGAGTGCATAATCAACGAGGAGAGCTGCTATGCTGGACCTTGTTCTCACCAACAAGGAGCGGCTGATGGGGAATGTGGAGCTCAAGAGCAGCCTTGGCTGCAGTGACCATGAGATCGTGGAGTTCAAGATCCTTAGGGCAGCAAGGAGGGTGTGCAGCAACCTCTCCACCCTGGACTTCAAGAGAGCAGACTTCGGCCTCTTCAGAGTTCTGCTGGGTAAAGTACCATGGGATAAAGCCCTGGAGGGAAGAGGGACCCAGGAAAGTCGGTTAATATTCAAGGATCACCTTCTCCAAGCTCTGGAGTGACGCATCCCAACAAAGAGGAAGTCAGGCAAAAACACCAGGAGACCTGCACGGATGGACAAGGAGCTCCTGGACCAACTGAAAAACAAAAACAAATCCTACAGAGGGTGGAAGCAAGGACAGGTAGCCTGGGAAGATTACACAGAGGTTGTCCAAGGGGCCAGGGATCAGGTAAGGAAGGCTAAAGCCCTGACAGAATTAAATCTGGCCAGGGACGTCAAGGGCAACAAGAAAAGCTTCTTTAGGTACGTCGGGGATAAAAGGAAGACCAGGGAGAATGTGGGCCCTCTCTGGAAGGGAACAGGAGACCTGGTTACCTGGGGCATGGAGAAGGCTGAGGTACTCAACTTTTTTGCGTCTTCACCAGCAAGGGCTCTAGCCCTCATGAGTCTCCACCTGCAGTAACTGCATCCAACTCTGGAGCCCCCAACATAAAAAGGACATGGACCAGTTGGAGAGGGTCCAGAGGAGGGCCACAAAGATGATCAGAGGGCTGGAGCACCTCTCCTGTGAGGCCAGGCTGAGAGAGCTGGGGCTGTTCAGCCTGGAGAAGAGGAGGCTCCAGGGAGACCTTATAGTGGCCTTCCAGTACCTAAAGGGGGCTGCAGGAAAGACGAGGAGACACTTCAGCAGGGCCTGGTGTGATAGGATGAGGGGTAATGGTTTTAAGCTAAAAGAAAGTAGGTTCAGAATAGATAGAAGGAAGAAACTTTTTACAATGAGAGTTATAGAACACAGGCCCAGGTTGCGCAGAGAGGCGGTGGATGCCCCATCCCTGGAAACATTCCAGGCCAGGTTGGACGGGGCTCTGAGCAACCTGATCTGGTTGGAGACGTCCCTGCTCCTTTCAGGCGGTTGGACGGGATGGGCTTTAAAGGTCCCTTCCAAACCTAACCATTCTACGGTAATAATATCTATTAGGAACATTAATTACCAATAACCAGAAGAAATATAGAAAAGTTCCATACACTGTTCAAATTTGATTTTTGTGCAGAGAGTAAACGTTTTTGTTTAATTTCTTATATTAGGCTTTGCTAAAAGAGAACCTCACCTGTTCTAGTCTATGTTGGTAATCTGTCTCCTTCACAGAGTGATTTTTTAATCTTATCTAGTCTGAGTTTCTCTGCTCTCAGTCCTCCTTCAGGAACTGCTGCCTACAGACAGCACTCCACTTGCTTGCTGCCTCCTCTGCTGTGCACTCTTTGCTGCTGAAGCTGATCTACATATATTGAGCACCCCAGCAAGGCAAGCTGACTATGGATGTACCTAAAACACTTCGAGCCAGCCCCTTCCCCTGCAGAGCCGGGGAATCCCAGCCCCTGCTGCTCAGGCCGTCAGAAGACGACTCCTCTGCAGCCTCAACCTCTTGTTATTTACAACACTCACAGGAGACGAAGAACTTAGCAGCAGAATAGCAAATACAAACAACTCAAATCCTGAGCTATCAGTGAAGCTGGTTAACATAATGTAATACTTAAATATGCTCTTACAAACCACAGGAGGGATTCAGCAGTAGATGGTACTATTAATATAAATATTATTTAACAGAACCCTTGAGAGGCACAGAATGTAGAAGTAGAGGGGTCAGCTGAGTACCAATTAGCAGAAAAAACACATCTTTACTATCTTCATCTGTTCTAAACTAAGATAACGCTAGCAGGGATAATTAGATTCCAAAATGAATTCTGCAAGAGATGCTGCTACAAAGTCAGTCTTAAAAGCAAATATCCTGAGAAGCTCCATCCATTTAGCGCACACAGTGGAGAAGCCAGGGAAGCGTATACCTTACAACCACAGGACGTGAAGTCATTTACTTGCAGGCCCTGGACTACATAAAAAACTGGTATGACTATCCCATTCCTCGCTCAAGAAATCCTTAAGTTATGAACCACACAGCTGCAATCCACAGGAGGACTTCCTTAAACACTACTAAGAGGGTAAGACAGATCTTGCATTCATCTTCATGCCTGGTGGCCTGTGAGGGGCAGGAAGAGTAGAAAACACACACTATGATTGAAAGCTGATCTTCAAGTCTGACCATGGCTAAGCTTTGTAATAGTAACAGAACGGGGTACCCCGTATCAGGCTTAGCACTCACGGCAAGGACTGAGGAAATGGGGAGGACCCTACTGCTGCCCTTCCTTGCTCAAATTTCTACTGTTTTGTAAATTTTTTCTTTAAATTTCCAGAACCACCAAACCACAAAGATAACCTGGCATTCAGCAAACAGGCAAAGTCTCCTTTTGCTGCAGGAAAGGCAGAAAAACAACTGAAGAAAACAGGGGAATCATGAATGCCACCTGCAGGAAGACGACAGACTTATTCACCCCTACTTTTGTTTCCTGCAAGGCAGCAGCAGACTGAAGACAAGACGTAGTATGGATACTGACAGCAGGCACAACCATAAAGGAACAGGTCAAAAATGGGATGAATGGAAAAATCCTGACGTGAGAATCACCGCAACCTCTTTCAAAAACTTCACACATTTCTGCCCACATTACTAAACAGAACAAGGGACAATGAACAACATATATTAAGGACTTTCTGAAGATTTACAATCAAATATAAAAATTAAATATGCCAAGCATAGTTTACCCAGGATAAACTCTGCAGACCAGAAGAGAAGCCTGTTTATACAGTAACATTAGAGGTATACAACAATTAATGTTGACATAGCTACTAAAGAGACTGCGTGTGAAAGTCTCAGAGCTGACTTACAGTTTTAATCTAGTCAGGAATATTTTTCTAAACTAGGAGAATAAGACAAAAATAAATTACAGTCCTTGTCTATTAGGAATTGTACGCACATCACAAACCTGTTCTTCAAAGTAGACCTCGTATACTTCAGGTAAATAAATTTTTTTTCCATGGTAACTGATCTTGTAAGAAACTGCCAGAAGACGCATTACTACTTTATCAGGCCATAGCATCTGGAACAGAACTAAACCTGTTCATGATAATAAGAGTACTTTGTAATTTCAAAGAAAAACATCTACAAAAGGGATAAATACAGCCAGACGTATCCTACAGAGACTACAACCAGGATAATATTAAACATGACAAACTGTATTTATAATATTTACCTGATCCAGCAACTAGGAGAATAATCTTATATAAACCTTCTCAAAAGTAACTTCACCCACAGGAACACAAAGTTTGCTTTACAGGAAAAGACTAGAAGGGCTTGTTTTTAAACCAGTGGTCTCTAAACTACAGGGGCATGCAATACATCCTGAAGAAGGGGAAGGGCATGAAAAAATTAAGAACTACTGGTTCAGAACAAAATAAGGGCTATAAATGCACATAACTGCTATCTGCACATGCAGCATGTGCAAAACACAAGGCAGAAGAGAAGCGTTTACACAAAAGGACACTATTTGTACAACAACAAGTAAATGTAACCTGGCTGTGAATTACATTTACACTAGAACTGAAACCCAGATTTTTCTAAAAAAACAGTGAAATCAGATAGTGGAACAACCTTTTGAGAGGACCAGTGAAGGCTTCAATCTGGAGCCCGCGTAGAAAACTGTTGTGGGAATCGTACTGCACGTTTGTTTGCAGCAGTGGAGGAGTAGATCCTGCCACTCAGACCGCCCCGTGAGAATGTTTTCCATGCTTCTGTAACTGAAAGAATGCTCTAAAAGATGCCTCCCTCCCCCACTGTAATGGTAACAGCCGGAGTTAACTTAGCAAACATCTCTACCAGCACTTTTCCCCCCCGCACTGTATTATGCAATTCTAGTCTCCAGTACAAATTGTCGCTGTTTAGAGGTGACACTCGTTCATTACCAAGGTAATACTGCTTTTGAGTAACTCAGCTTTACTCAGTACGTAACATTTCAAATCACAATTCATGATTACTTCTCCCCAGTCAGCATCTCTGACTTTTTACTCTTCAATATTCACCATGGACTTCCTTATGACTGTCAGCAATCCCATTAACAAGAAGGCCTAGGAGAACAGAGGTTCCCATTGAATTCCTGCTGCAGCAGTACAGCCAAACTCTGCCTTTGTTAACTCCCTTTAACCTCAACACCACTACAATACGAGAACTGCAGTTTCTTGAAAACCAAAAAGGCGGCATTTTCCGAAGCCACAGAAATAAAAAAGCCAGCCCCCCTCCAAAAAAAAAAAAAAACCCCAAACAAACAAAACAAAAAAACCCAAACACTCAAAACACCTAAATAGCTATGCTATGCTACAGGCTTACCAGAACAATGTTAGTGAAACCACACGTATTAAGTTGGTCCAACCTCATTCCTGTTACATATTGTGTGAGTCCTATGCAAATTTAAGTGCCTTTCACATTTAAGATACTGCTTTCTAGGTCAATACTGCTTTACCGGTATCTCTGGGTTACCAAGAACTGACAGAGCTAACAATCCGAGTATTAACGCTGCTTCTATTTTCTTTTTTATGAAGTGAGTGTGCAATTCTCCGTTAAGTGACCAGAATTAGTTGCGGCTTCAGGACAATCATCTTTGGAGAAGTAGCAGGTCCCGTAATGCTGGATCCACAGTTTGGCTTTCTGTTGGTATAAAGAACTGCAGGCTTCACTGAACAGATGCCCGTGGACACAGCTAAGAAGGAAAGAGGAGGAATCAGACGATCTGGCTTGAACAGGGGCCACTGCTACAGCTCTAGAAGAAAGACGGTATCTTTGAACTTGTGCTGAGAAGGAAGCTGGAGTGACAAGCGAGGAAGCGCACTCGGTCCGAGCCCACACAGCAATGTCTGGTAGCTCTGGCAGCGGGGGCCGGCCAGGCAGCACTGCACCGCTGATGGCCGCCGGCAGAGGGCAACGGCAGCCGCGCATCCCTCGCTGCGCTCAGAAGCGGCTTCAGATGAGCGCAGCATCTCATCCGGACGGAATACCTCCGACACCAGCGGCATTCAGTATCGCGGGGTTTCAACACCGATGCTCCATTCAGGCTTTTCTTATATATGTCTCTTCTATACAGATCTCTTACCAAGAAAAAAAAAACAAACAAACAAAAAAAAAAAAACCACAACACCCCACCTATTCCTTTTCACAGATTTGGAACCCTGTTCTCTATCAAAAGGATAAACATAATCCTGATTGCTCCAGGACCCTGTGGCACTGCCATAAAGTCAGAAATTAGGATATAAAGATCTCCCAAGAACTACAGATGATACAGCAATATACAGCCGATGTCAACAGATTAACGTTTGAAGTTATATAAAAAAAAGGTTGGGGGGGGGGGAGTGACACGACACTAAACATGCCAAAGCGCAGAACTCGCAATGAGACAGCAACTACACCTTGACAAAGCGTTAAGATGGCTTTCAGTTTACAAAACACATCCAGACAATAGCCAGAAATGTCCTATTTCTCCTCCTGCTAAAAGTAAACACCGTGCCTAGATGCATCTTCTCACCCCCAGGAAATTTCACAGCAGCTGCCGCTAGCTGCGTAGCAAGAAATCTCCCAAGTCTCAATAATCGAACACAAAGGTACGTTCAGCTTCAAATCCATCTCTCCCAGACGAACTACCACCAACACACAGTACCTGGCCACTGGGAAACAGCCTGCTTTGACAATATAAACAGTAACTAACATAAAACCAAGAGAATGCTTGGTTGGGTTTTTTTTTCTGAATAGGAAAACATCATTTTTGAACATCAGTTCGATTCTATCGTATTTCCTTGCACAGCAGTTTATGAAGCCAGTATCTGCCTTCATTTTACAACTCTTTTTGCTGAAGCTCCTACAGTAGCTACTGCAGTTATGCTAAAATTCAGTTAACCCAAATGTAATATAGGTATTATTCAAATTAGCACTTTTTCTAAATCATCCACACACAACGTCACTAAATAAATACAAAAATCATCTTTCTTTTCTGAAAATGTAGATGCTACCAAAATTAGACCCAGTGACGACGCAGATGAAAAAGAATTAGCCCAGACTCAGGGTATGTTTTCCAGAGAGACCTAAACTCACTCCGCTTATACTGGGAGTTCTGCGGACAATGCTCCACTCGGGCTAATAAGCACTACGAACAAATAAGGATTACTTCAGGCTCAGCACTGCAGGAGCTGCACTCAAATTGCTACATTTTGGTGCAGCATACAGTCAAATTCGCACGCTCCTGTATACAAAGAGAAGGGGGGCAGAAGGAGAGGGGGTCAGAAATCCTTTAATTTTTCAAGAGTAGAGTACGATGCTTACCAGGTTTCCCCCTCCCTGTTCTGCTCATCCCATCTTCCCACCCAGGCAACTAATCGCTGCTTCCGACAATCTGTGAGGTAACATGAAGAGAGGAGCGAAAAAAAAAAAACAAACACCAAAACCAACAACAAAACCCCTCATTATTAGTAGCACACTCACAAGTTTTCTGTTGAGACTACTCCGCAGTGTTCTTGACACGTAAGCACATCGTGAGTTGTGTTGCAAGAGAGTAAAAACTTGAAATATAGGACAGAAAAAAATATTATGACTGCTTTAGTATCTGTATCTTTACTAACTCTGCTTACTTTCTATTTAATTGCACAATTTACATTCTTCAACAGAACCTACTCCTTTAAAAAGACATGTTCAGAGGAGCGTTCATAAAAACACGGCTCACAAATGGTATTATAAATACCTTTTAAACCATTTGTTTCTCTATTTCTTTTGTTTAGATTTTAATAATTTCTAGCCTAGCAAGAATTAAAAAAAGTCCTCACCATCAGCAGTGCCTCATTAACGCTTCATAACATTGTAATTATGAAAAAAACAGTTCTCAAGTAACAGTACACTGAAATTCAGCTTACTGTGAAACCCAACTCGAGTAGTACCATCTCCCCTCACCCACAAAACTTTCCATGTTTAGACTACAGCGTTTACAAACCACCGCCAATAGCAAAGCTTCAATGTCCATATTGATTAAAACTATTTAATAGAAACATATTATTACAATTACAGTTTTTTATTGTCCTGCCAAATACATCACTTTGTACAAGAAACTCAAAAAACCATTTTCAGCTTGATTGCTTTACTACTCTAATTAATGATTTTGCTATACAGATGTCCGTCTTCCAGAAATCTTCAAACTCAGGTCTGTGAAGAAGCACGATACTGGGCGCATTTACCCCATTCCTTCTCGAGCTCAAGGCAGTTCATGAAAGTTCCTGAATCAGGATCCTCTGCAAGCAGTAAGTGCCCAGATCAGGAATCTCTGGAAGGATGAAATCTCTGACCTTGGTAAGGGTAAAACTCAAAACAAACCAGTCTGATTGCCAGCCTTGCTGTTAGACAACCACGCCACATCCAGTGGCTGAGGTGCAGCATCCTGAAGACTGAAAAAGCACGATGAATTTTATACTGTATTTTCACCAAATCCAAAAGAAAAATACCGTTTATGCTTAAATTGGGGGCTAACAGTTACAGCTCCATTAATTCCATCTCCAGTCATTCAGAAAGTGACGAGTCAGGATCCAAATTACCATCAAATTGACTTCAAAAAACTGCTGGGCTCATTTTAGATTTTTTTTTTTTTTACTTTGTATTTCAGCATTCATGTTTGCAAGTACTCTTACCCTTTAAGTCATGGTATTTTCAAGCTCATATTGTGGTACTACAATAACTCCAGGAGCAAGATGATTATGGAAAAACACCGTGCAAATACAGCAACATCGAATACAGCTAGTCATACTATACACGGGAGCACAAAAACCACGACTGTTTTCATTTTTAAATAAATATAGTAAACACGTCATTACAGCAATTGAAAAAAAAACCCTGCCTGGATTAAAGAGATCCTCTTAATTTAAACCATATAATAAGCTACTAGTAGCATGAACAAACAAGTTTTTAAAATAAGTTCACGATTTCCCTTTTTATTAAAACAGAAAACCTAAGGTTTTACTACTTCCTATCGCAAAACCAATACGAACACTAGTTTAGATACTTCCTTTTCAAATGCTTTTTAACTACTTACGAACAGTAAAATAGTGACCTTCCAGCCACTGAAATTTGGCAAGGCATGAGATCCTAAACCGAAACTTTGAGTACCTCTTTAAGGTAGGGAAATGGCTATTGTTTATATAAAAAGTGGAGAGAACCGACAGGATCCGTATTTTTCATAGCGCTTCTTTCATATACATCGTATTCGTCACCAAAACAGCTCTGTAGAACACCGTGTACAGCACACATTGTGCCTTGTCATGAACTGACAGCAATTGAAGAGAAGGTGAAATAAGTTACAAAATGAAGTATTTTTTCCTCTAGCCGTCTGAGGAGATAAATGATCTTACTTATATTAAAGACAAATGAGATATGAGATCCAAAGGGCTCATTTTACGTTAACTGTATCTCACCAAGAAAAATAGAGAAAGCAATTTCCTGGTGCATCAATTCCACCAGCAATTCCACGTACACTCAGAAATCAGACGCTGGCACGCTGTGTTAACTGCGCACCTTCCAGTATTCTCAAATCTCTCACAAACCAACTGCTCCCTATTTATTTCCTATTTTAAGGTAGGGGTTGCTTTTTTTCACCCCCCAAGAAAACCACAAAGATATGTAGATATACTGGTAGAAACCAAGTACGCTGCTCGGGTTGAATAAACATATTTCTGCAGGTAAGGTCGTTTCAAATGACTCCTGTAACCAACACAAAACATCAGCTCTCTACAGCATATGCCAAGTACAGCCGATTACTACCCCCAGCCCTTTCACCATTACAGTGGCGTCACTCCTTCCAGAGCCATTACCCTTTCTGTTACTTTAAGGCCATATTCCTTCCTCATCATCACCAGTCAGTGTCTGGGAACCACCACCATTTCAGATGAAAAAAAACCTGTACTGATAAAGTTACCATGAAACAGAAAGCAAAGCACACGAAGCACCGTAAGCCATCCCCTGATCCATTTACTGGACTGGACCAGCACAAAATGGCGAACCTGATCGTTCCATCCTCCTTCTCATGTTCTGTATTTTTCGGGCATTAAAATCCTACTACTACTAACAGAAGACTCCTTTCCAGCACAGCTCTGAAGCAGTTTTAAATCTGTGCACAGTCCTCACCATCAGTTACAAAACCACTTCTCCTCGACCTGTTCTCGTTCATCTGCTGTTATTTAACTCTTTAGGCTTTCTGAGTCACAATGTTATTAATGGTTATGCAATTCTTGAAATACGTTGAATTACAAATTTTTAAACAATACGATACGAGCATAGACAACAAAACACACAGATTCAGCCTGTTTTCCACCCCTCCTCCACTTACTCTAAACCAAAACATCTTAGTGCTCTAGAATAGCAGTACTCCACTTTTTTTTTCAGCTTGTCAGCCCCAGAATCTTTAGCAACGCAGAAATCTGTATAACGAACATAAGCCTACAGAAAACAGATGCCTTTTCCTCTGTTGCTTCCTACCAACCCCGGATAAGTTGTTTGCAGACGGCTGGGATCCACTGCCTGCAAGCTGAAAGCCACTGATCTAGAACTGCGTATCCTCTTACTGTTTGCTCTGCTATCTGAGAAGTTACATTAAAACGGCATTACGCTCCTCAACTCCAAACAGACTAGTCTTTCTCCTAATAACCACCATTACTCCGGAACTTTCCATGCGATCCTAGTTCCAGAAATAAAGAATTATCGAAAACAAAGCACCATCATTTAACACGCTTCACTTCAGCACAGATTCGGACACGGCACAAGTCCTTCCCGCTAAAGGCTGCCCAACCTACCTATAAATAGGCTCAAGGCTTCAGGCTCAGGAGACTGATAGCTAAACACGATCCTCGCAGCGTTCCCCTGTGTTACCTACATAAAGCAAAGCGGCATGCCTTAACAACGCCAGGCTAGGCAGATACGTAGCTACTGCTGTGGCTTACGCAGGAGAGCACGGAGGGAGGGGAGGGAGAGAAGAAAAAAAAAAAAAAAAAAAAAATATCACTGGGCATAAACAGCTCTCTTCCGGAGAGAAAAACCTCATTCTCCAGAGGCCACAGCCAGCCGCAGACAGGCTGTCACGGCTGGGCCATGGATGGACCCGCTGGCCAAGGACAGGCCCTTCAGGGGGTTTAACGGGGCAGGGGCCGAACAGCCGGCCCCTGAAGGCAGCAAGGCCCCGTGGGCAGCACTAGAGGGTCTCGACCACCTCTCCTCGGGCGGGAACGCTGAAGGGGACCCCCCAGAAACGGCAGCCAGGCCCGGGCCCAGTCAGACCCCGCCGACGGGACCGGATGGGCCGAGCCTCGCGGGTCCCCCCTCCCCCCCCCCCCCCCCCCCCCGCGGGGGCAGCAGCGGCGGGCGAGGGCTCGGGGGCGGCGCGAGGCCAGGCCGCGTGACCGGCTGAGCCGGCGGCACGTGGCCCCGACCATAACAAACAGGCGGGTGGGCGGGAGCGGGCCGCGCTCGCGCCCTGCCAAGGGCGGGCGGAGGGAACGAGGTGGAGGGGAGAGGGGGGGGGGGGTGAGAAGGAGGAAGGGGGGGGGGGGGGAGGCCGCCAGCGGCGCGGCGATTGGCCACCGGGCGCGGTGGGCGTGGCCGCCGGTCCCGCCGCCTTGGTGCAGTGGTGAGGAGGCGCCAGGCGGGGGCCGCTGCCGCGCGTCGAGGGGTCGCGCGCTTCCCGCCCTCAGCGAGGCCGCTTGCCCGAAGACCACCACCACCCCCCCCCCCCGTCCCCCCACAGACACACACTCCTCCCGCCCTCACACCCACCTCCTGCCGCCGCACCGGGACCCCCGCCCCGCGGCCACATCGCCGTCCACCTCACCCGCATCTCCGCCGGTCACCCGCCTTCCCGCAACAGCCCCGAGTTGCGCCACGCAGGACGGGCCTCTCCCCGCAGCTGCCGTGTGCCCCCCGCCACACCCCGCTTCCCCCCGGCAGCGCCTCGCCTCCCCGCTCCCCCTCAAAAGCCCCCGCCGGGGGCAGCGGGGTGGACCCCGGTCCCCTCAAAGCGATCGCTTCGCTCCGGGCCCCCCTTGCCCCCCAGGCACCCACCTGTGGGGCGGCAGGGCCGTGCGCCCGGCCTCGATCAACCAGCGCTCGCTCGCACCGGGCGCGGAGCATGCGGAGGGAAGCGGGGGGGGGTGGGGGGGTGGAAGCGCTAAATATACCCGCTGCCGGCGGCACCGCCTGTGTCACGGACCCGGGCTGGCGAGCGGCGGCGCGGCCCGGCCCTCCCCGTTCCCCCCCCCCCCCCCCCCAACCCCCTCCGCGGCCGCATCTTGTTTTCTCCATACGCACTTGGAAATGCGGGCCGGTTACCCCCTACACACACACACGCTCCCCCCGAGGCCGGCGTCGGGGCGCTAAGTGGGTTATTCTGGGGGGGAACTGTTATTTTTTGCTCGATTCGGGATACCCACGCAGTAAGGAAAACAACGCGGCGCGGTCCCGTCCTCCCCCCCACCCCCACGCCCCGCCACAGCTCGGCTGTCACTTGGCTCCTTCCCCCACGTCGCGAGAAGCACCCACGCTCCCCCCCCCCAACATGTCGCGACAGCGGCCCGCGCACCTGCCGCGCACCGCGTCCCCCTCACCGCACACACACACTTGCCGTCTCCTCCGAGGGGCTGCGGGGATGGGGAGGGGGTGGCCGGCACGCCCGCTTCTCCCTCCCCGGGTGCGAAAAGAGCGGCGCCGGCAGCCTCGGCGAACCGGCCGGGGGCTCGAAGCTTGCAGCCAGGTGCGTGGGGGCTCCGCGGGTGGGGTGCGAGGGGGAGGGGAGCAGCGCGGAAAGGAAGGGGCGGTGGGAGCCGGGATGGAGCGAACCTCCCGCCTCTCCCCCCCTACACTTCAGCCACCCCCCCGCCCCCCCCCCACCCCCCCCCGCCGCTTGTGTTTACCTCAAGTTTGAATTTTATCTGCGCAACATGAGCTGGAATGCGGACATGGAGGGCGGGAGGGCGCGCACACGCCCGCCGCTCCGCGGGGACACGCGGGGGGCCCCCCTCTTCGCACACCCCGCAACCCCCCACCCCCACCTCCCCCCCCCCCCGCCGCCGCACAAACATGGCGCGACCTCCCACCCCGCCAGCACCCCGCGCCCCCCGGGGCCGGGCGAGCAGCCCCCCTCCCTCCCTCCCCGCCCCGCCGCCCCAGTCCCGCCGGTAACTTACCTCCGCAGCTCCGCCGGTTCTCCCCCTTCCTCGGGTGCAGCCCCAACAGCGGGGTTACCACAGCCGCCGCCGCCGCTGAGACAGGTGCAGGCGCGGCGGGCGGGCCGGGCCCGGGGCAGGGCGGGCCGGGGCCGAGGAGGGGCGGGGGGCACCGCTTCCCCGCCGCCTCTCAGCCGCCCCGGGCTCCCCTAATACTTCCCTCCCCACAATGTTGTTTCATTATATCATGTCCATCATGTGACACCCGGAGGCCTCTCTATGGAAACTTAAAGGGGACTTTTCACGTGATGATGTGCCGATGTTCGGTTGCCGCTACCGGACCCACCGGTACCTCCCGGGCCGCCCCGTGGGGCAGCCAGCCCCGCTGCCTCCCTCCGCCGCCCCCCCTCCCCGCCTTCTGCTTCTCCTTCTCCTTCACACCTCGGTTTTGCGAGTCAAAGCGACTTGCTGTGCTTGCTTCTTCTGTTATTATTACTAATTAGGGTTTGGGGTTTTTGGCTTGGTTTTTTTTTGTTTTGTTTTGGTTGGGTTTTTTTTTTAGTTCTTCCCCTCTTTGCACCGCCTGTGCCGCTGATGGCGAAGGGAAACAACCGGTCCCCGACCGGGCAGGCACCTTGCAGAGCGGGGAATGGATTGGATCCCCGGTCCTGGAGGGTGCGGGATCCGGTGCTCGTCTGCGGTCACGGTGGGTGGCAGCAACAAAAAAAAAAAAAAAAAAAAGAAAGAAATTAAAAAAAAAAGAAAGGAGAAAAAAAAACTTGTTTGTGTCAGACTGAGGAGGCTGGAGATGGGAGCGATGCCGTCGGTGTGGCTGTGCGGGGCTGATGCGGTGGTCGCGAACGTGGTTTTTAGTTGGCAGGGCAGTGATCTCCCGGTCTAACCTGTCGTACCGTCGGTTTTCGACAGCAGGTCGGAGCAGAGAGATGCTGGAAGGAGCCGTTTCTAGGGACGTACGCTTGCCACTGCAATAATGCCAGCCGCCTGTACAAACAGCCGCCCCTCAGAGAAGAGCAAAGATGAAGACATTTTCCGTGTTTTGAGAAGACCTCGGTCCCCCCCATGCACCCCGCCGCGGCTCTCCAGCCGGGGTGCGGGCAGCGCCGCGTTCCTCAGGCTGCTGTTCTGCCTGCGGTGCTGAACTGTTGGGGTTTTTTTTTATTATTATTATTATTTTCCCAGCTCTCCTCCTGACCCCAGGATTTGGGATGAGGGAGCTAAAGCCCACCTGCTCCGTGATCCCACTGCCGAACCTCTGCCAGGCTGGTGATGCGCAGGGGGCTCTTGGGGTTTTGTCCATGGAAGGAGCACCCCAAATTCTGCACCCGAACCAGTGGCATCACATCAGTATTGGTGGTCAAGCGCAAGTTTCAAGGGGCTCGCTTGTAGGAGGGGGATGGATTTACTCTTAAAAACTGAAGGGGGAAAAGCGTGCCACATTTGTTTCTTCCTTATACCTTCCACTGGAAGTTACAGCCCCTCGGCAGAGTGAAGTGTTACCCTCAGATGAAATATATTTTAACTTTGGAATTTAATTTCTTCGGTGTCCCACCAAGTTTTCTTGAAGAGAGCCTTATAAACGATCTTTCTGCCATCTGCGGGGTTGACGCTGCTGCCTGCCACACGTCCCCTCAGCCGCGGGAGGGGACCGGAGCCTCCCAGTCAGACGGCGCAGGCCCAATCCTGGCAATGACAGCAGATCGTCTCCCCTCGCTCTCCCGTTAATGCTTTTGGAGTGGAAGTACCTGTGCTCTGCCTGCCTTGTTTCCAAGTGCCCGTGCAATAATCTGTATATGTAACAGATCAGTGCTTCAGATACCTCTAATACTATTTTTCAGTACATAAGCAGGAGTTTCGAAGAAAGTAATAATTATTTTAGCTGAAAAGAGTTAACTGAGTGAGGAACAGTTAATCCTCCTTTCCTTCCTTCCTCTCAGAGTTTCCCCTCTATCCACCCTGTAGTTTGTCTTTGTTTATCTGTCCTTTCCCATCCAATTTTAGGGAGATTTCTACCTCTGAGTTAATTTCTGCCATTTTATCCAGTTTGTCCCACGGCCGTGGATTCTAGCTCCAGCGTCCTTCGTGTTCCATCTCCCTAGGGCTTATTTCTCTGCCTCACTAAGCCCCTTTTTATTCCGTATTCCCTTCTTCAGATCATCCTTAAAGGAGAAAGAAGCTGGAGCTGAGATATAAAATAGTCTTTTAGGAGTACTGCCAGAACCAATCTGTTTTACGTTGCTGCTCCTGCTGCTGCTGCTGTTCTGCTGTGTCATGGGAAGAGAGTTACCAAGCCACACCAACCCTCGGAAACAGCACCTCAGGCAGAGCTGCTTGCTGCAAACCCCCGCCGTGTTTTACAAAGCTGGAGGGTAAGTTTGTCTGGCGCAGGATTTAGGCTGGAAGGAGACAGCATCGCTCCCTTACCAGGCTCTGACAGGGAGATCGGTGAACGATGTTGGGAGATTTGCAGGAGGCAGAGTGGCAGCAGCAGCAGTGACAGCGCATCATCACACAGCTTTATTTCATTTTATCAAGCCAAGATGCTTTAGATTACAGCCGAGCAGAGAAGCTAAGTGATGCATTTCTGTAAAAAGGGCGCTTTTTCCCAAATTTGCTTAAAATTCTTGCAACGAGATCTTGTACTAAGAAAGAGGAGGGATTCTGCTTTCTCTTAAAAATGTTGCTAGTTATAAAATCTTTACAGTCTTGGCTCCTTCCAGCTGAACCTGTTTCCCTCAAAAACTTACCTTCAAAAATGTGAGGTTTAAAGATGACTCTTCCCTCTCTCCCCCCACTCCCAAGTTTATGTTCCTTGGAAAGGCCTGAAGAAGGCTAAGGCTGTCTGCCTGTGAATGAAAAAGGTTTGAACAAACACCGACATGCACATAAACGTGCATATACACGCGCACGCGCAGGATTTAAAGCATCCCATTGAAGTGCACATATAGAAAAATCGTTCATCATGTGATAGGCTTTAATATCTGCCTTAAAATTAATCCCTAACTGATAGACTCTGTGTTGTGGCAGATCACAGGAGGCTCAATAGCTGGGATTCCTGTGCAGGTTTTTAAAACTGCCAAATAAAATCCTCTGATTGCTGTTTGATTAATTTGTTTTTTCACAGCAACAACCTGGGAAAGCAAGTAAGAAAACTTTATAGGGCTCCAGTCCTGTTTTTCCACAATAAAAAATAAAAGACCCTTGTCACGGGTCAGGGCAAGATCCAATGCTTTTCCACAAGGAAATGGTTAAAGGGCTTGTCAGAGTTCTTCAATTCCTCTTTCAATTCAAACACTCTGAGGTTTTATTAAAGCTTGAGTTCTGGAGATGGTCCTGCTTACTTGTCAATGTTGTCTTTGCTTCTTTTTTTTGTTCATTTTTGTCACTGAAACTGAATCTTCTCGTTTCACTTCTCTTTCTAATTTGTTTTACTCTTTAGTTCCCATATGTTAGAAAGTGCGGTTTCATTTAGACTCTCAACAGAAGAGAAGAAAGCCTGATTCCAGAAAGCAATTTGCAGTAATATTTTTTCTTTGCCACTCACATGAAAACATTACTACTCAAACAGATCTAGGTATAAACAATGCTGACAGCCCCTCAAAACCAAAACCAAATTGTGAAATTGAGGCAAATAGCCTAGAGAACCTGAAATGTTCTGGTTTCTAAAACACTGGCTGGTGTCAAAAACAGGGTAAAATAAAGCTTTGTTTACATGCAGAGCAGAGTGTTTGTTGATCGAGTTTCTAAGGTGATGTAGCAGGAAACACTGATCTTAGGAAAAATGACACGAACAAAGCATGCAACTATAATTCAGCAGCTATTTGTCAACTGATAATAGGAAAAAAAAAGATATTTAAAAAGCAACGAGAGGTTTTCATTGAACTTTTTTGCTCCCTTGCCAGTAAATATAAAAGGAGCCTCTCACCTGCTCTGCTCCTGTATACAATTATTTGCAGTGGCAGAGCTAAATCATTTATCAGAAGGAATGTTTCCGTCGGATGCAAGTACCTACACTAGCTGCTGTTTCTACGTCACACCACAGACGAGACTGATGCTCGAGCAAGGTTATAATGTACCTGCGTTTTCTCCAGATTGGTGCCAAGCTTGCTGAGTCATTTTCCCTGTTCCCATTCTGCAGTCGGCTGCTTGCTCGCTTTTCCCTGTTATTTGTGTGGGTCGTAAGCCCAGCAACAGATGAGAATAAATGCGTATATTTCTTTAGACTGTCTCCCTAAGGAAATAAACTTTCTGTTGTGCTGCTTTTCTGTTCACGTCTGTGTCCACTCCCCTCTCCCAAAAGCTTCTGAACCCATTAATGAATTTCAGCTGAACTTGGGAGAAAGCAGATTATTTCAAAAACAGTTATATTCCCGCAAGTTGCATGAAAATCGGCACTTCGATAGGAGGAGGAGACCAGCTCAGAAATTGAAGCAGAACTTAGTAATAACGTACCAGGGCTGGCAGCCACCTTCCAGCCACCCAACCCATACGTACCAGCCAATTAATCTACATGTAGCTATGCCGAGCCACAGCTCTGTTGTATCCTGCCTAGTATAGTTTTTGGTGGCAGGCAAGGGATATCATGGAAAAGCAGAGGAACTGGGATAGTTCAGGGAACAAGTTGTTTTCAAAGCAAAACAGTAGAGGAGTTTAAGGGATATCATCCTATGAAGGGGAAAAGTTAATACCTGGGAATGCCTCTACGTTAGTTTTGGGGAATGATCTAACTTTTGTGGCACTCTCAAAGCAAACCATGGCAGAAGTGGCGGGTCGGGCTGTTCTTAGAGGTAGCATGGGTTGTCAGTATCGTGCTCTGTTGGTCTTGGCACTAAAGCTACAGGCAAAGATCCCCCATCCGCACCTCTTCTCAACATGGTCCATAGTCATTGCCCCAGAGATGCCTACATCCCCAAGTGAAGAGTATTCTCAACAACAGGCTTTAGCCCTTTGAGTTCTGCAGTCCCACTCTCTCAATCTACCTTTCTGATGTAGCCTCGCTGTAGCTGAGGTTCAGAGTTGGCTTATCCTTGAGAAGAGCCAAGCCTGGGGTGTCTCCTCATGGATGGAACAGAAAGGTGCTGAGTTCCTACCTAGACTGGAGCCATCCTGACTGCCTAACAGAGATTACGGCATGGGAGAGCTCCAGCCCTGCATCTCTGCCTCAACGTGTGCTGGGAGGCAAGCACCGGGATGATGGTCAAGTCAGGACCAGAGGACAGGATCAGACGCCAGAGAGCACAGGCTTAATTTGTATGTCCTTTCTCTAC
The DNA here is from genome assembly GCF_036417535.1 of Chlamydotis macqueenii. Classification (NCBI taxonomy): domain Eukaryota; kingdom Metazoa; phylum Chordata; class Aves; order Otidiformes; family Otididae; genus Chlamydotis; species Chlamydotis macqueenii. The sequence goes on along the minus strand of NC_141556.1, from coordinate 4,059,223 downwards.
CAGCTGCACCTTGCTTGGACCAGTCTACAGGACGGATATCCTAATGGAGCGCGTAACATACGCTTGCATCTCAATTGCAATTAGTTTGAAGCAACAAACAGTTTGTGTGACAAACTGTAAGCTAAAAAAAGCTGTGCCTTGATATGCATAAACTGGATGCACAGAGTATGTATTGTGTGCCACCTCCCTTATGTCCTGTATTTGTTCCTGCTGCAGTCACAAATAGCATATGCTCCAGCAATACCACACGGTCCGAATGGACTCCTGGAAACGTCGGAGTGATCTGGTACTGGCACTCTGAAACGAAGACGTTAGTTGTTTGTTCTCCCGTGAGATGCTGTGTATGGACTTCTTCTGGAAGGAAGACTTATTCATATAAGTTAAGATTCATTAACCTCTGGTGATTAGTCTATAAAATCAGAGCCAGCCTCTCTGCCAAGGAGCACGTTATTATCTCTGTTACAGCTGCTAGACACCGAGACTGGGGGCCTCGTTGTCCTGGACATCATACCCTAGGAGATAACCTCTGCCTTGAAGGGCTTACAAAACAAAAAGACAAAAGAGTGAGCAATATAACTCGCAGGCAGAGCAAACACGGTGACCTTTGGCAAATGTCAAGTTAATACCATGATCTGGAAGTGGAAGGGGTTTATCAGAGGGTGGATGGGTCAACAGGGATGGGAGACACTCAGGGCTGGGGGGGTGAGATGAAGGAAATGCCATAGCAGAAGCTGTGTGGTATGAGATGGCGAGGATGCGCACACAGAACCTTATTATATAGTCAATTGGCACATCCAGGATAAAAAACAAGAGGGAAAAAGGGTCTGATGACACTGGCCACAGCTCACAGTATAACCAGCTCCTACCTGCAGCCTCTTCCCCAAAGCCACACAGCCTGGAGATGGGAGATGGAGAACGCAGAGGGTGGACAGCATGGTTCCTCCCATGTGCTGGTTCCGCACAGGCGGCTGGAGGTGTGATAACCCCGTTTTGGGGGTTGTTTCTCTCTGTGGCTCGGCCTCCTGCAGCTGTGTTTGTTGCAGCTGAGCCTCAGGGCTAGAGCGAGACGTAGTTCAGCGCTCTAAGTCCAGGGCAGCACATAATTGAATATTAACAGAAACAGTTCCAGGAGCTACTGGGACTCAGGAAGTCACAATTCCTTCTCTGCTGCTCCTTCGTCTTAGTGGGAGGTGATTGCTGGAGGCCTTAATGGATGTGAGACATAAAATGCTTCCCTCATATTAGCTCCAGTTTGCAAACCGAGGCTTTAACCACATCCTACCCTCTCTGATCATTTCCTCATGCACCTTTTCAGCAACATGTGAAGTGCGCTAGCTACAGCCACCCCGGCTTCCCACGGGCAACAAGCGGAGAGGTGCAGAGGCTGTACGAACGTTGATTTTACACCTCATTTCTCCAGTGAACGAAGAGGGACTCACCTTTAAGGCTTGATCAAAATTTGCCAAGTATAAATGATTGAACCCTTTGCCTCTGTTTCATCCTTTTGAGAACGTGAATTATTTATTTGCTGAATGAGGATGCTATAAGCATCATACAAGGTCCATAAAACGATTTTTAAGTTGAAAATCTTTAGTGTCCTACTTCTGGTAAATATTCAAGGTAAAATACAGCCACAAATTCACAGGTACTAGTGACTCTCCATGCTGCTTGTCAAGAACGTTTAGGGCTGACCAGTGCTCAGTTGTTCCCTCTCCAGAAGTGAGGACAAGCATCATTTGCTCCCCAAAACTGTGCTGGAGATCTGTTTGCAGGAGAATTGAGAAAGATGAGGACAGACTTTTTAATAGGGCCTGTAGTGATAGGACAAGGGGTAATGGTTTTAAACTAAAGGAGAGTAGATTCAGACTAGATCTAAGGAAGACATTTTTTATGAGGGTGGTGGAACACTGGCACAGGTTGCCCAGAGAGGTGGTGGATGCCCCATCCCTGGAAACATTCAAGGCCAGGTTGGACGGGGCTCTGAGCAACCTGATCTGGTTGGAGATGTCCCTGCTTCTTGGAAGGGGTTGGACTAGATGGCCTTTAAAGGTCCCCTCCAACCCAAACCGTTCTGTGATTCTAATCGCATTAAGAAGCTCAGTCTATGGTTATGTTACTTGTACAGAATAAACAAAGCATTTTACAAGATGAAAGATGCCCACAGAAACCTGTCCATGCTGTCTGATCATTCAGAACTTGGTGCTAGTCTCGGAAGGGAGAAGGTAACACCTTCAGGAGCACCAGGAAATTCCCAAAGACCCTAAGGGCTATGGTGAGCAACAGTCAAAATCTCAAATTTCTTCTTCCTCTCCTTATTTTTCTCTTCCTTCCACTTTAAAATTCACGATGTCCTTCACCTTGGTATATCATTTTCCTTCAGGTTCACCAGCACTTGTTCATTGCATGACCCCTTTATTTAAAAAAAAAACCCTTCTTCAATCTCCTTTTTTTCATTAGTTGATGTACAATAGACTCTACCGTGAGACTGCTTCTGGTTTTGTTTGATTTCTCTCTTCCTTTATCTCTACCCAGAGACATCCAGCAGATTGTTTCATAGTCTTCCTAGAGTTCAGAGAAAGTATATTCCTTCCAGATAGCCTGTGAACTCCCTCCTCCTTTTTCCTTATCACCTGCCCTTCTTGAACAACAGTTCTGGCAAACTTTATCCAAGTATTATTCCTTTATTTGCAAATTAGGGATTCCTTCCTAGGGAAAAGTGATAAATTCTCTGTTTCCTTGCCATGCAACGTGTGTTTTTGCACAACTGCTTTGCACACTAGCACACTCACTAATTTTTCTAGTCCCTGGAAATGAGGTCCACAGCACCCCGTTCATCCCTCCGTCAGCCAAATGCTGTCTGTAGGAGATCTGCAGAAAAGTAGGCTCTTGGTTCTGCTTGTGTAGAGCAAAATTGGCACGTTAGAAAAGAAAATTGTGAAACTATGCAACACACAGGAAGAAGGATTGATTTTCTTATTGGTCGGGGAAAGCTCCATGCTTCATTCGGTGTCACTGGCGTCTTCCTGTTGTTGGATAATTAAGTAACACTAACAATGTGCTTGAAGTGCGTTAAAGCGCAAACACAAGATTTGCATCAATATTTTGCGTTCTGGGTGGGCAGGAGGAAGATGGAAGCACTGGCACACCTAGAGAAGACAGTCATGGAAAAGGAGAGCTGGAGAGAGAGCACGAATCCTCCTCAGTGCCCTGAGTGAATCCAACCATTCCTGAGAGAGGCTAATCAACTTCCAGAGAGGAAGACTTAGGAATTAATTTCAAAATTTTCATTTTAATTCAAATAAATTTTCTTTTAATTAGAAAGCTTTTAGGTTTGATTTGTGGGTTTTTCTTTTTTTTTTTTTCCCAGGCATCCAGTAACAATGATCTTTGCAGAAAATCAAGGCAATTTAGTTCTGTTGTACCCAGAACAATTGTCAATATCCTTTTTATAAGTCTCCTCTGTCTTAAAAGATAGTTTTCATCTTCTCACATATTTTTTTTTCCCTTCTGGAAAAAGCAAAGAAAATCTGTCAGCCTGTCCTTCAAGTCTGTTGAGCCATTTATAGTCATTGTTGCTTTCCTCTAGCCCCTCTACAATTTGCCTACATCTATCTTCTACTTTCTCCTAGGACAGCATCCAAATCCACACCTGGTATTCCAACTGAGCCCTCGTTAGAGTGGAATAATTGCATCTGATGTTTCACTTACTACACTGCTGTTCATACGCCCCAAAATAAGATCTGCCTTTCTCTGCAACAGCTGCGTCCTGTTCAGTGTCTCATTCACAGCTCTTTTTCCTTTGAATGGTTGCTTGACCAGGGATTTGCCACTTTGCATTGACATATTTTGTTGCTTATGACCTTACTGAACCAAATCTGGTGGATTTTATACTATTGCTCCAATTTCCCAGCAACATTTTGGAACACATTATCTGGAGTAATTGTATATTCTTTATTTCATCATCCAAATAACTAATGAAAATATTGGAATCAGGTCCAGGAGCGAACCCTGCAGGAGCCCATTTGGAAAGCCCTCTGAATTCGAAAGAAAGGAGTTAGTAATTCTTGTGTAAATACAGGGGTTTTTTCTGTCGACTATCTTAAGATGATTTCAGAGATCATCGTTCCCGGTCAGTTTATGGGAATGTCATGTGCAAGGGTGTTAAAAACCCTGCTTATTTCAACATATGTGACATATACTCCCTCTCCCTTATTCTACAACACAGTTGTTGGGTTCAAAGAGGGAAATTAGACGGTTTTAACATCGCTCATTTATGACAAATCCAGTCTGGTTGATTGTATGTTTTTCTATTATCAGTCAAGTGCTTAATAACTGATTGTTTAACAGTTTATGGTATTATTTTTCCGCGTTACATGCTGAACTGACTGCTGTATAATTCCCTAAGTCCTTCTTCCCCCTCTTTAAAGACAGGCGCTGTGTTTGCCCTTCTCCCCTCCTCTGGGATCTCCCTGTTCTCCATGAGCTCTCCCGGATAATTACTAATGAGTCAGAGATTGCTCCGGCTAGTGCCTGAAGTGCTCTAGGGGGAACTCCTTCCAGTCCTGCTGACTTGAATTTGTCTAACTTCTCTGAATTACTTTAACTGTTTCTTTTGCTATTTTGGATTGTTTTGCTCCCTCAGTAAAAGTAGTTCTGATAAATATCAGTTCATCATCTTTTTCTTTTTTTTTTTAGGGTAAAATGTAAGAAATAATGAATGGTCCAGTCTTTTCTCTGTTGTTATTTCTGTTCTGTTATTTTCTGTTAATTCAGTTACATATAATTTCCGTTGCCTTCCTCTTATTCCTGATACCTTTGCAGAGCATTCTTTATCACCCTCTATATCCCTTCCTAATTGAAACTCCTTTTGTCTCTGATCTCTCTCATTTTAGTCCTCCGGAGTCACGCTATTCCTTTGCAGACATCATTTTCCTAGTCTTGCTTCCAGTCTTTGTACAGCTTAATGTCCATTCTCCTTTTTCTGCTTCCCTCACTTCTTCCTTTCTTCAGAGGAAGATGCTCCATCATTTTTTTCTCCCTTTCAAGTTAATTAACCTCCGCCTTCCTATTCTCAGCAATCTCCTCCCCACTAGTCAGAATCTAATCTCAGAGAGCTACAACGATTTCCTCCTCTCACAGGAACTTTGCTCCATCACCTTCTGTTGCCAGCCTCCTCCAAACACAGTTGAAAGCCCTTCTGCTGGGCTTGCAAGGCAGTATCACGCAGTCTCTCTTTGCAGAGCACCCTTGGGTCGTTTGCCAGATAGGAAACCATTATTTATTTTGATCTATTATTGCAGATCTAATTAATAATCAATTTTCTCTTAAACCCGTCCTCATCTCTGCAATATGCCAGTCCTTGCCCTGACTTTTACTTGCTGTGAAAAGGATGAAAGAGGACATTTCCCATATCTTCATCTCTTTCCCTCTTGTCCCCAGTGCCTAGATTTAAAGAATAGCTAGAAGGCTTTATTTAAAACTCTTTTTAGGCTGGTAGATTAATACGATGGTTCCTGTAAGCATTACAGAGGTCACCTACATGCTGAGGCACCCCTCTCCAGCTTGGTAGGAGACCAAGCAGGCGTTTAGGAAAGGCAATTAAGAGGTCTGAGTTTACTGTGCATTGAAACATCCCTTTACCCTTGGAGATTTGTAGCGTCCAGGGCAAAGATGGCATTTTTTTTCCACCAAAAATTGTGTTGATATCTTTCAGTAGATCAGACAACAAACCCAGGCCCATATGAAATGTATTAAATTAAGTTCCCAGCTCTCCTGGTCACTGTTCTTCGTAAAATGATTACATCTCTAAACAAGGAAGAACATGAACGTGCAAGGTCGCACAAGCAGCAGACCTACAATTCCACCTACATCCAGCTACCTCTTCTTTCTCCTTAACTAGACCCTTCGGCTCTTCAGACTCACTAGCACTCTCCGCTGAGCAGGTACAAGGACTTACGTAGCATTTAAGCCAGGTAAACATAGCTGTCACTCTCCATTTCATCGACAAACAGTAAATAAGCAGCTTTCAGTATCTGAGCAGTCTGTTCCTCATCACTGGGGCTACTGGTGAGGCTGAGCATTTTGCCACATCAAAGCCAGCAGGTACCTACAGCGCTGAGCCCACGGAGAACGCTTGGTGGGACCCAGAAGAGTAGAGCGTAGTCAGGCTTGAGAAGTCTTACTGCTGTCTTTAACTACCCCTAGGAGATTATTGACAAGACCATGCCAGATTTTTCTTGGAGGTGTGTAGTGATAGAATAAGAGGCAATCAACATAAATTTCAGCAAAGGACGTTACAACTAGATATTGGGGGAGGGGGGAAATTACAATGATGGTGGTCAACTATTGGAACAGGAGTCCAGAGAGCTTTTGGGATCTCCATCTTTGCAAAAACTCAACTGGGCAAGACTCTGAAAAATCTGACTTAAGGGTGAAGTTAGCCCTTCTTTGAAAGGCCAGTCTGGGCATCCCTGGAGGTCTTTCCCTCCCCGAATTCTTGTGTGATGCTGGGATCGTGTGTGGCTAGGTCTGGGGTGGTTGTAATTGCTGTCCTGCTCGTTCCAGCTGATTGCCAACAAAATTGCAAGGCTGCCTCAGTGTGTTGATTCTGTGTGCATCCCTTTGTAAGAACGCTCTGTGTGGAACCCAGAAGGCTATATTTCATAGAACAGGAAAATCCCAGGTAATTATGAATTCATTGGTTTAACACTGATCCCAAACAGTATCAAAGAAAATCTGATACAGGCTCTGATTAGTAATGAATTACGGGATGCTAACCTGATTGATATGCCCGAGCAGTTTTACGGAAAGCCTGTCATGTCAAACAAATGAATGTTTTTTTAATGAGAATGTAAGTTTGGTTAATAAAGATAAGACTGTTATAAATTATTTCGGTTTCTGCGAGTTATTGAACAGTTCCTGAACACAGTCCCAATTAAAGAAAAATGGTGCAAAACCTAATCTGGTGTACTAAATGGATTAAAAACTATTTCAGCAAGAGTTCTTATAATGTAATTTGAAATTCAATTATACTAGAGATATTGAAGTCTTCCATTTATTTATTTGGGATCCTGGATTGGTCAGTGTCTTTAGGACTGACCCAGAGGAAATGATAAACATCATCACCGATAAACTTGCAGATGCCGTGAAAGTCAGTCGTACCAGACCCATGGTAGCAGAGCAGCAAGGAAATAAGATGAACTTAAATACAACAAAATGCAGCGTCACTGATGTTAAAAGTATAGCTCATGTTTGCAAGAAGGAAGACAATGTCCCAGAATGTGGGAGGAATGAAACAGCCCAAATAATCCACTAAATGGGAACGTGCTGAGAATAAGAGAGAACTTTGCAGCAACCCCAACTCAACTAACAGCACTGAAAGGTTGTTTTTTTTTTCTGGAAAAAGACTTTGTGATGTTCTTGAAGGTGGAGAAGAGATTGATTTGCCATCCAGGATGGCATTCAGAGAGCCGCTGCAAGGAGGTACGAACCACCAGCATGCAGGGATTTATGTCAATACGGGATCAGGATATTGCCACTGCCCTTGCAGGTGCTTGGGACACCGCTTCACTGCCGCGGCAGGAATCCAGGATGCCAGCCAGCAGCTGCCGAAGGGAACGAGCCTCCATGGCACGCTTCATATTTCTCTTCATCATCCTCTTTCCTCACTCGCCGGCACTAGGGATCATCTGGTTTGTTGGTACAGGGGAAATTGCAGCCTCCTTCGGCTGTCACATCCTGAACCCCTGCCAGATTTGTGTTGCAAGAGCTGATGCCAGTGTTTTTAACCCAGAGTGTATTTGGCCCCTCGTGTTCTCCATGACATAGAATAAACATTAGGGAGGAGATTCAGGCTTCAATGAGAAATGCTTTCCCATGATACGTTTTCATTTTGGCATGCACACTGTTTATGATGAAAGGATCCTAAAATAATTGTATTAGATGAACCGTCTGTTCTTCTTGCTTTGAGGCCAGTACAGCATGACATTTCAGAGATAAAATGCTGCGGAACAGCCTCTGACTTATAGTCCGGTGGAACTTTTCCGAAGCCATTCTTCTTTCTCTTTTTATTTGCTTGAGGTTTATAACCTGAAAACGTCAAGCTTGCATCACAGCGTTGCCAAAAGATCGTTCTGTGCATCAGCTAAACCTTAAATTATCAACAAATTTAATTTTTCTTCAGAAGGCTGATTCACAAGCAGTCAACTCCCCAGTGGAAAAAGCTCCTCCCTCCAATTCAAAGGAATTCCAGGATTCACAAGAAACACTACATTTCCAAGAGGAGACTCTGTCTGTCCTTAGGAGAACTCATTTCTGCGTGCGAGTTCAAGTGAGTCTACAGGACCTTAAATCAGAGGAGACCAATGCCAGATCAGTTGCTGAGGAACTGATACCCGTCATCACATCCTGACCAGCTGGATGAATGACAGCAGCAATTTCTTGGGATAGCATCTCAAGTCCTCTGCATTTTCTTGCCGTGCAATCAACTCATGACTGCACCCTTAATGAAGGAAAATTCTTTTGTGTGGCAGGTTGGCGGTTTTGTACTGTGTCCGTTGGACAAAGGTATGTGATTATAAAAACTCTGGATCATTATGCACACTGCTTAGATGATTGCAATTACAGGAAAGCGAAGACAGTGCCTTGCCAAAGGCTTTGAGAGTCACAGGTGAAAAAAGGGCTAGCCAAAAGCCACATCATTCATGTTGGGCCAGATTCTGCCAGGCTCCTTTGGGAAGTGCTCTGGGGCTGGAAACAGGAGGGGAAAAGGTTTAGGGGGTCCTTGCTGCTATTCTCTCTCCTTTATAGCCTCTGCTTTGTGGAAAGAACTGGAATCCCATCATGCTGTACTTGGTGGAGGGCCATGGTGCACCTTGAAGGAGTTCAAGAGCACATCGCTACCCTCTCCAGCTCCTCAGCTGGCACTCACATGAGATGGACCTGGGAAAAGTCTCCTTTGCGTGTACCTGCAGCTCCTTTTGCTGTAGACAGTGACCACACAGGCCATAAGCTGAGCCTTTACCAGCACAACTATTTATGTTGCATGCACTTGGGATTGTTGCTTCATAGCTGAGATTTTTGAAGGCCACTGAGAACAGTGACGAATGGGAGTCTCAGCCTAAAACATGACAAGTCCTGCCCCCAAGAGCTTGGAACTGGCACTTCTGCCTGCACCTTAGCAAGGAAACAGGACAAACCGAGCAAGGCATTTTTCTTGGATCATTTATTTATCGTTCTGTGCAAAGCACAGGGTGTAACTATCACCAGTCATTTTTGGCTATTGAGCTAGCACCAGACATCACTGTGTTGCTATTACAGCAAAACATATTAGCTAATCGTGAATTTACTTTTAGCCACGGTGACTGCACGGCTTTCCTGTTTTTGCGCAATGCTGCAGGACGTGAGACAGATCCCACAGTCACTAATTTCTCCTGGGTGGGGACTTACTTATTACAAACAGCCCCATGGGTGTCGGGATGTGCAGAGGGACATCACTGGAGGTCATCTGTTGGACTGGTTGGACCTTGGTCTGGTCCAACAGCTACATCTACCCCAGTGACTAAGTACAGCCAGGGCACAGGGTCAAGCATTACCCCTGCTGTTAAATTTTTAGTGTGATGCTTGGTATAGTTTTGGCCAAGGCTAATGAACGCTCTTCCCAGATCATCTCTGGGCACAGTCCTGAGCTTAACACTCCTGATGGGTGCTTTGACTATCAAACAAGTCCCTGTTTTGGATAGTAGAAGAGTTTATCCTGGTGGCCAGCTGCTGCCAGTTGGACTCGGGGCCAGGGAATGCAGCCAGTATGGCAGTTACTTGGTTGTTCTTCCATAGCAGTTGCTGTCAAGAAGCATTCCCCAGAAGTACTCCAGTCCTTTGATTTGTCACAGATTTTTGATGGAGAGAAGGCATGTATTTCCTAGTGGCTTAATGCTTCATAGCTAATTATCCTCAAAAGGCATGAAGGTACATTAACCAGTCCTAAAGACCTCTTGTTCTTTATTTCATCCTTTTTTTTTCTTTCCAGCATCTCTTTTTCTGCTCTCACATGACTTCTCTAGATAAGCAGAGGTTGCCGGCACTCAGAGAGAGGTGCTAGGAAATGCTCGGTAGTGGGGTTGTTCCAAATCATAGCACCTGGCAACACAGCCAGCATGTATCAGCCACGGCTGGGACATAGCCCAGGGCACTTGCTTTCTCCTTCTTGGGGATTGTTGGTCCGCCATATGGAATGAGGCTCAGCCTAGGATGCGCTGATGCCGAAAAAGGACAGTAGCAGTGCCCACACTGAGAAACCAGCTCCCCGGTTCCTTGGGAAGAAAGCAAGCCACATCCTAAATCCGCATCCAAGAAAGACTGACATATGCACCAGACTGTCCTCTGCACAAAGGACACCCAAGCCGCAGTGCTATTAGAAGGCGAAGACCATAGCAAGCCCCAGAACAAGAGGACCAGACGTACCACAGCACGTCCCATCAGATCACACCAGGATGGACGCCCTACCCATGATCTCACCGCCAGCTCCTCCTGTGACTTATCTCCTCATTCTTTACGTGCTATCAAGGGACATCCTTCATGGCTAGCACTGGCTCTCCAACCCTTCTACAGGGCAGACCAAAAGCCACCGATGGGGAAGGAGCTACTCAGCCCTGCAGATCTTTCATGACCCATTCTGGAAGCCAGGAGCTCTGCAGCCTTAACGGCGATATTACACACACTCATCTTCTGTTGACACTTTAGTTTCTGTTAATTTTGGATAAACATGCTTCCTCTAGCAGAATAAGCTGTCTTTTGCATTATGCTGACTTTTTGCTGGTATAATATAAAAAGCACATGGGCTTTTGCTGATGCTGTTATCCCAGCAAAATATTTAAGCACGGGCTTAGCCTAATTCTTTGCCAATATTCCGAGATTTATTACATGCAATGAGCAAGCACAGAACAAGTATTTCAGTGACAATCTCTGGATTGGAAAGAGACACGAAGAAATAATTTCTCTTCTCTGCACCATCCTGATTGCTCCTTTTACCCTCTAATGGGCTGTAAGATTACCAGTTTCCTAGGAGGTTTCCTTACTGTGTCTCATACATTAAAAAATTCCTATTTATTTGTTCTAATGCCCTTTCCTGTTGGCGCTCTGAATTGTCCTTCAGGTTTCTCAAGATGCAGGTTATAGCAGACCTTCCAAGGTTCAAAGACTACAATTTCAAAAGATTTTCAGTGATTTTAACAATGCCTTTCTTTCAATATGCATCTGTGAGTTTTTTATAAGATTTTTCTGTCGTGCTACTGATTTTTTAGTACTATTGAGTTGTATATTTTAATAAAGACTAAAATAGCTGAAAGACAGTCCACTTACAAATGAAAAGCAACTGCAATTTTGATGTTACGTAATACACCTTCTTGGGAAAAATCTCGTAGAACTGTGTAAGGAAAGAAAGCCGTGGGAGTCAGTAGAAATTTAACTCAGTTTTATGGAAGTTATTTTAAAACGCTGCAGAGCTAAACATAGAATAATTTAATTTTTACAGAGTTTTTAATAACCTCTAAAATTCTATCGCACTGATTTAATATTATCTAAGAGCTCAACAGAAAGGTATAATTTCCTGCTAAATTCTATAGGATCGTACCGTCGGTTTGTATCCTAAAAATAATTTTATGCCCAAGAGAGCATCTTCTCTGAGCAGGAGACTGCCTCCCCCCAGCTGCATCTCTCTGTAAGATGCTTTAGCTTCTGATCCTTTTGCTGGCATTTTGTTTCTAGTATTTTATCTCTCCGGGATAAAAGGGAAGAAAAGAAGAAAGAAGAGGTTGCCGATTTCTTTTTCAGTGACTCTGCTGAATAAATTCAACATCGCTCTCTGTTTGCCCAAATGTCTGCTTCTGGAAGCTCCATATCATGTCATAAATGCTACTTGTTGGAACAAACAGAGATTTATTTACGGTGCTGAAAGGACTTTTTGTGCTCCCTGCCTCATTTGCAGCATTATTACCGATTGATTTCTGATGTACCTATTATTGACTTGCCAGCAATATTCCAAAGTAAGGTTGGGTCCGTGTCAGAAAAATTTGTTGCCTTACACTGAGCCTTTTTCAGCGCCATTTACTCAATATTGTTCCTCTACCCAGCTCCTGCTCCAATAAACCAAAACAGCTAGCTGTTGTCTGAAATGAAGAATAATTGGAAACACCATGCCTGCTTCTTTCAGCGCAAGTAACAATTCGGCCATTTAGGGCTCCTCTAACACTCCTGAATGCTGAACTGCTGAAATCTTGGCTCCCATGAGATGGTCATATTCAAACTTACAAACTCCTGGCAGCATTTACCTCCGCGCTGCACAAAGACGGAGGGGCCAGGCTAAAATAACAGGCGGGATCTGAATTACAGCATGCGAGAATCCGGCGGGTAGAGTTGCGGCATCTTACCTGAGCGCTTCCCAGCCCGGGATTCGCCTGGCACGTGGCAATTAATGAAGCCTTACAAATCTTCAGGAAATATTTGCAGTGGGTCCTCCCATGAGCTCTCCGGGGTTGGCTTTTGTTTGCTGTGTTCATCCAAACCCCTTGTGATGGCCTCCAGGCTGGCAGCGTGAGCTCCGGGATGCTGCTCCAGTGTGAGCGGAGGATGGGGAATAACACTCGCATTTTGCCTGGGGTGCTGAAGCTCTCCGAGAGTCAGATGTGGGACCCCAGAGGACACACAGGATGCCAGAGGTAAGGCTGGGACAGATCCCACCAGGGCTGGATTGCAGCCTCCTCCTCCAAATAATTGAGACAAGAGCCCCAGAGAAGAGAATTCGGGACCTCACAAGTTGATTATGCTGGGCTAGCTATAAACCCAAGCAAGGAAATAATAGAATCATCATATAATGGTTTGGGTTGGAAGGAACCTTAACGATCATCTAGTCCAACCCCCCTGCAAGAAGCAGGGACACCTTTCACTAGACCAGGTTGCTCAAAGCCCCATCCAACCTGGCCTTGAACACTTCAAGGGATGGGGCATCCACAGCTTCTCTGGGCCATCTGTTCCAGTGCCTCACCACCCTCACAGGGGAGAATTTCTTCCTTATGTCTGATCTAAATCTACCCTCTTCCAGTTTAAAGCCATTACCCCTTGTCCTATCACTACATGCCCTTGTCAAAAGTTCCTCTCCAGCTTTCCTTTAGGCCCCCTTTAGGTACTGGAAGACTGCTATCAGGTCTCCCTGGAGCCTTCTCTTCTCCAGGCTCTCAGCCCCAGCTCTCTCAGCCCGTCCCCATAGGAGAGGTGCTCCAGCCCTCTGATCATCTTCGTGGCCTCCTCTGGACTCACTCCAACTGGTCCATGTCCTTCTTATGTTGGGGGCTCCAAAACTGGAAGCAGTACTCCAGGTGGGGTCTCACCAGGGCAGAGTAGAGGGGGAGAATCACCTCCCTCGACCTGCTGGCCACGCTTCTCTTGATGCAGCCCAGGATGTAGTTGGCTTTCTGGGCTGTGAGTACACGTTGCCGGGTCATGTTTAGCTTCTTGTCCACCAGTACCCCCAAGTCCTTCTCCTCAGGGCTGTTCTGGATCCACTCTCCACTCAGCCTGTATTTGTGCCTGGGATTACCCTGACCCAGGTGCAGGACCTTGCACTTGGCCTGGTTGAACCTCATGAGGTTGGCACGGGCCCACCTCTCCAGCCTGTCAATGTCCCTCTGGATGGCATCCCTTCCCTCCAGCACATCAACCACACCACACAGGTTGGTGTCATCGGTGAACTTGCTCTATCCCACTGTCCATGTCGCCGACAAAGATGTTAAACAGGGCCAGTCCCAATACCGACACCTGAGGAACACCACTCGTCACTGGTTTCCACTTGAACATCGAGCCGTTGACCACAACTCTCTTGAGTGAGGCCATCCAGCCAATTCCTTATCCACTGAGTGGTCTGTCTGTCAAATCCATGTATCTCCAGTTCAGAGACAAGGATGTCATGTGGGACATTGTCAAGTGCTTTGCACAAGTCCAGGTAGATGATCCTCTGCCTTAGATATGAAAAAGGACATAGACTCAGCACAAAGGACAGTAGTGTTGTCTCCTTCCCCAGCAGCTGTCTATGACTCATCCCCTGGTTTCTTCTCCTAGGCATGACTTGTAGTTGTAGGGTGATGCACCTGCGATGCCACCTTCTTCTTGGCTTGGACCACCCAGCCTGGTGCCCATGACACATCAGATGGCAAAAGTCTCTCCCCTGCTTCTATCTCTTTGAACTTTGACTTCTCTCCATGGACTCTGTATTTCAGGGATGCTGCACTGGCAGTTCTCTTTCACTTAGGAAAAGTTATTTCCAGCTTTAAACACAAATATCTCCTGCCTTTTCAGGAAGACATAAGCATGACATACTGTTCGGATAATGGCTCTCCCTTGCTTGTCCAGTTGAAAGAGTGCAGGACACCCCTAGCATCCTTTGATCTGAGGGGATTATCAACCCCTCTGAGTTTCAGTGGGGAAAACACCATCTGGAAATGCTTTTTTCAGACACAGTTCAGCTCAACCCATTGACGGTGAAGATTGCAAAGCTTTCCCAGAGAAAACCCCTCCAGCACAGTCTGAGTCCAGGTTTTGTTGCTTTTTCAGGGATATAAACCCAAGTTCCAGGAGGAACATAGAGCAATAGTGACTTGCATGGTGAAAGTGTCTAAAAAAAAAGAGCATACACAACATTTATACTTTGCTTTGGACCAGAAAAGATAAGGTGAACCCATGAGTTGCCTAGAGGGTTAATGGGTGGGCAGATGGACCCTCATGTGAAAATGGCACAAGGTCAACACCCCTTCCAGCCCAGGCATCCCCACTGATGATCTACCCGTGAGCCCCAGGTAGGATAGATGAGACACTAGACCCTCCAGGAAAAAAAAAATATCATTATTGACATTTGTTAGCCACAGAAGGTGCTTGGAAACTGTAGTGATAGATGAAGTATGAGGATGGAGAGAGGGATACTGGACACTATCAACAAACTTCACATCTGATGGCACAGCACAGATTGGGAGCATGAATCTGCTTCCAGCCTTCATAGCATGGGGCGATAAAGAAAATAACAAGGTTATTTTGACTCTTTCAACAGATGATCCCCATGCTCCCTGCAACTACAGATGACTTAAACTGCCCAACAGCCTACGAGTAAAACAGGTGTCCCTGTGTCCTTTTCATGGATAACACAGAAGGAGAAGTTGGGAGACGGACACACAACCCAGCAGAGCCAGCAGGGATTCTCAGGGGACATGTCCTGGCTCTAACGAAATGGATGGAAATCCTGCCACTGGCTTTACTGGGATTTCAGCCCAGGACTTTTGGATGCTGTCTGCACACTTTTGTGTTGTCTCTGCACGATATAGTGAAGCTGCAATCAGATTGCATCATTGCTTGGGCAACACAACGAAAAAGCCTTGTGTGATGCTGCTTCTGTGCTACTGGAGTAAATTTTGCCATCATGTGTGGCACATCTCTTACTTTGCTTTAAAAGTATAACTGGCTGGCATGAAGGCATTTTATATTATATTTTATTATATTATATTATATTAGTCCCCAGAAGTCCAAAATGGTACCAGGAGAGCAGTAGGGCTCAGCTAGAAAACATGTTCAAGTCCATAAAACACGATCCTTCGAGTGTAACAGGTTAGAGTGAAATACCCAGCTGTCTCTTCATTATTTAGAGTGGTTAATTACGAGAATAGAGTGATGCAGAGGAAGCCTCCACCCTCCACTGTGCTAGGTGGTGCCCCCAATGGGACAACACACAACCTGCCTGTGCAGGGCAGGGAGAAAATCCCAATCTTCCTCATGGAGGCTGCAGAGAAATTGCACCTGAGTGGCCACGTGTCCAAAGCATGCCTGAAGAAATTAGCAGGTCCAGCCAAGAAGAAGATTTGGAAGAACAAGACCTTCTGCACTCCATGGGCAGCACATTTCTTTCCTCCCTCACCTGTAAGATGCGCTTGTTATATCTTCCTGGCGATCCCTGTACTGTTCAGGTTATGGCACCAGATTTTATAGAAAGAGAGGCAGGCACAGGGGCACAGGCACACAGATTTGCTACCACCCAACACGTTTGACATAGCAAGAATGGAGCGTGTTGCCTCCACTTGGCCATCACACCTCACACCATCTCCTTCCCCTGCCCCTGCTCTGTAAGCTCCCCCTCACACGAAAATCATCACCCCACAGTTTTCATACAGCACTTCCCAAAGCACCTGCCTTCTCCTTGCAGGTCTCCTTTCCAAGTTGTGAGGAGGCTAAATCCCACTTTGTAAGATGGACCTGGTGATGCCACAATCTTCTGAACTATCCATTTCTTCATGCGGTGAGAGAGTCCTGAGGGGAAAGGTGCTTTTTGAAGCAGGTCACTCTGAAAAGCATCCTTCCTCCTCAGCCTGTGCTCCGACTGGAGGTGGCACGGTTCATCCCCTGCTGAGCTGAGCAGTCACAAGGAGTCATCTGGGTAGCAGTGAGCAGGGGCTGGTGGCACCCTGGCACCCTGGTTGGTCACCACCCCAACCACAGCCTGCAAACCCCAAAGTTCACCGTCAGTGTGGTCGGCATCCTTCATCCTAACCGCAGCAGCACAACATGTTGCGAAACAGCTGCCGGCGGTGAAATGTCTGCAGCAGCCGATGGCAAAAGCAACTGGTAGGATTTGGGGAAATATTACAGCTGAAGTCACAGGAGCCGGAGCTGGTGCAAGGAAAATGCCCAAACCCTGAAATCCCCACGCAGTCATTAGATGCACGTGAGCGACAGGTCAGGGAGGCAGATGGAGTCATGCACACGAGGCGCATCCCTCTGTGAGTCAGGTCCTTGTCAGAAGCGTGTGACCGGGAGCAGGAAAATGCTAAAAAGCCCAAAGTACTGGAGCAAATCCCAAAAGTGAATGGTGCACAGTTGGCTCGGAGGAGGCACTGCTGGCTCCTTGCAGCTCATTCTATGACGCAGAGCTCCTCTTCGAGGGGAGATCGGCTTGGCAAGCGCCCCAGCCCGGGGAGGCATGAGGGGAGTTCAAAGTTGGAGTCATGTATGGGGCATGAGATCATCCAGTTGGACCTTTCTGAGATGACAAGCTGATCCATTTCCCTGGTTCACCCAGCCCGTAGGCATGCCCAGCAGAAGCACGTGTTCCAGCACAGGAAAGCATCATGCAGGAAAGGAGCCACTGTTCCCTTCACCACTCATTCCAGTGGTAGGTTAGGGTTCCCACCACTGCCCTGAAGCTCTTTTCTGATTTGAGCTTGTCTGGATTCCACTTTGAGTCATCGGTTCTTGCTATGACTGTTTTGGTGTTTACACAGCCCATGAGAGCCTAGTATCGCTTGTCATGTGTAAGTACACATCAAGAGCAATCTTCTGCCTACATCTGACCAGCTAAAAAGCCAGAGATTTCTGCACCTCTCCCTCTGCAGCTTTGCCTCCAGCCCTGAACAACACTGATCACAGAATCATTTAGGTTGGAAAAGGCCTTTAAGATCATTGAGTCTAACCGTAAACATAACACTGCCAAGTTTACCACTAAACCATGTCCTAAGTGCCACATCTACACATCTTTTAAACACCTCCAGGGTTGGTGACTCAAACACTTCCCTGGGCAGCCTGTTCCAACGCTTGATAACCCTTTTGGTGAAGAATTTTTTCCTAATATCCGGTCTAAACCTCCCCTAGCACAACATGAGGCTCTTTCCTCTTGTCCTATCACTTGTTACCTGGGAAAAGAGACCAACACTCACCTTGCTACAACCTCCTTTCAGACAGGTGTATACACCAATAATGTTTTATCTGAGTCTCCTCTTCTCCAGACTAAACAACCCCAGTTCCCTCAGTTGCTCCTCACAGGACTTGTGCTCCAGACCCTTCCTCAGCTTCATTGCTCTTCTTGGACATGACGATTCTCTTCAACATCCTTTCACAACCACAAGCTGGGCTGAGCTCCCCACCATGCGTGGAGAGGAGAATGTCCTTCTGACTGAAGGTTTGCATCAGCCATTTTCACCAGTCTCCCACTGGGAGATCACATTGAGTTCCTTGTCTCCTGAAAGATTTCCACAGTTAATATTTTCAGAATATAATCCTTCAGTAGACAGGGATGACCTGTCATTCTTCTCCCTAGGTGGAGAGCTATCCATTGGTGAGTGTTTGAATGGGAAGAGTTGGCATGGGAAGCCCAAGTCAACCCATATCTCATCTGAAAGTGGCACATCACCAGCCGAGACTTTGTATTTACCGTCAGACCTCCTGATCCCCGTGACACCTCACCTTCAGCATGGTGTTCAGTCCCAGTCCCCAGCTGAGGCTGGTCTTTGAGGTCAGCCGGGGAGCCAGTTTTTACTCTCTGTTACAAATGGTTCTTTGATAATTTAGAGTGCCAGGTTTTTTTTAATGGAAATGTATCACCAACATGTACGCATGGGGTCTGAGGACAAAATACAAATAAAATGGGGTACGAGGACAAAAGTCTGAGCCTGTTGTACAGCCATAATTGCTTCCATCAAACAAATCTGTAATCTCATTCAAGGAGGATAAGCCAGGCTCATTTGAAAATACTGTTTTTCTTTCAAAACCAACTTGATTGACATCGATTATACTATTGTCTTTGAATTCCATATGGGTTGAATTGTATGTCAGCGTTTCCAGTGTTTTGCATGGGATCTGTTGTCATGCCTGCAGTTACCTGTGCTGTCCTGCTTGCCTTTTCATCAATGCATTGTCCTTCTCCTGGCCTTCAGGAGCTCCTCCCTATGCCAAGGCTTGCAGTAATATTAAATGAGCAGTCCAGAGGCCTATGAAGGCAGCTCTTAAGGACCCTTTGATGCAAATTTCCTAGCTGACTGATCTAAAAATATTTGTCTGTAGTAGATATCCAATATCCTCATTGGTTCCACCAACAGACGAGATTCCTCTCACCTAATTTTAGCTGCCAAAACGTCAGGTGTTCGGTGAGAGCCAAGAGTCTAGCCTCCCCCTCTCTAGTCAATGGAGAGAAGCACGTTTAGAAAGCAGCTCATCCCACCCATCTCTGGAGTGACTGAATCACGCTCCAGAAGAGCTGTCTCTCTCCGTCAACTGGAGAGAATTTTGCCGTAGAAAGGCACAATATTTTGCCTTAGAAAGGCAAAATAGCTAGCTGGATCAGACACTAATGCTTGATAGCCCTCTTCCCTTTTAGTAATGATTTAACATCTCCATTGCAAGGGCTCCTTTTGCTCCTCATATATCTTGAATACTTCTCGTTATCTTC
This sequence comes from Chlamydotis macqueenii, assembly GCF_036417535.1. Taxonomy (NCBI): domain Eukaryota; kingdom Metazoa; phylum Chordata; class Aves; order Otidiformes; family Otididae; genus Chlamydotis; species Chlamydotis macqueenii. The sequence continues at coordinate 4,039,974 of NC_141556.1, read as the reverse complement.
ATTATCCTCCTCAGCCCAGCCACCACCATATTGCCTCTCACAGCTAGAGTTTCCCTAATAATTCCCTACATTACACCTTCTACCTGATATCTGTGTCCTCTCTTTCCCCTGCATTTTGTTCATTACTTTTTATTTCTTCTTGCTGCTTTCATCTTGCTATTCACCCAAGATGACCACCATGCTGAACACTGTAGTTTTTTGGACATCCCCAAAAAAACTCTTCTTTGCAACCTTCCCTTTTTCATCCAGGAGGTTTCATCTCAATGTTTCATGCCGTTTCTCTCCACAGCTTTGGGAAACTGGCGCCTACTGTGCTACCAGCTGCCGCATCTCTCTTTGTTCTCTCTTAGCTCATACTAGATGCTGTCACAGGTGATGTTCACAAGTCTGTGAACAGCCACCAGCTTCCAATCCAGTGATAAATATAATTTTATCTGTCATAATGAGGTTTGAACCAGTTGGCTTCTATTTGGTGCAAGACTATTTGTGTCGGAAATGATCTCCTTTAATTTTAAGAAGGCTTGCAGATGTTTTTTTTTCTGCTGGCTGCCTGAAACTTGTCGCATACCTGACTCACACTGACGTTCCCCTTAACAACAGCTGTATTTCCTGAAATGTATGATGAAGATGGACTCACAGAAAAGCTCATTTTACTCAGTTCTCTAACTCTGTGACCCATGTTGATTATCAGATGCTACAAACACTTACTTTTGGGCTTGATTACAATCAGTATGACTTTTTTTTTTTAAACTGAGAGGATATAGAACATGTAGGGGCCAACATACCTCAAGACCAAGCCTTTAATTATGTTTTACCAATAACTCATAAAAAAACTTTGAGACAAACCACTTTTTCTCTCTTCACCTCCCTGTCACTGTAAGACAAACAACATCAACCGTGCTTTGCAAAAAGTTCTGAATTTCTTGGATGCAAGAAGTTGCAAAAGTACAGACAGTTACTACTGCGGGCTCACGCTCATAAGAGATGTTTTCAGCTTGGAGAACATTCAGATCTGGTTCCCCCTTTAAATAAATTGGCTCACATGATTACCTCTGTAATGAGCTGGGACCCACAAAAAAACACACTGTAACTACCAGAGTCCAGAAGAAGTATTAGTACAAGAGAGCTCTCATAAATGCCCCAGAGCCAGATTTACAAGTACAGATAAGAAGGGGCCTGTGACAAAACAGACATCAGGTCCAAATCTGAATTCTCCCTGGACTCATGTATATTAATTTCTCCTCCCTCTCTCCCTTTCCCTGCGGCTTTTGCCAAAGTAGATGAGCTGGCTACCGCTAATGGCATCCTCCTGAACATTTCTCATGTTGCAGCACTGAGAGTTGTTAAACAAAAGCACCGTGTAATGGCATTACTTTGCACTTTTATTCAGTACCTTTCAACTGAGAACTCCAACGCCATCTACAAGCACAAATCGACTAAGCCCCACAACATGCTGCTTGGTAGGAGCCACCACCCACCTTTGCCAACCACCACGCAGAGGCTTGGTCGGCTCTGCTCACCCCATGCTGCAAACCCATGGTGGAGTCATCATGGAGATGAAAGCAGGGCCTGGTTCTCCTGCCTTTCTGCCAGACTGCCAGACTCATGCCACAGTCTGGCTAGAAGTGGCCAGGAGAGCTTTTTTTTCAGTTCAAGGATATTGGTGGGGGGTGGTCACAAAGTAGGGGGAGCAGTATGATTCCTCCCTGCTTGGGCATAACCCGTTTTCCCTTCTCCTCCCAGCCTAGTGCGCTGGGAGGAACAATAAAATGATGATTCATTGACAGAGAGGAGCCTTCTGCATGTGCAACTCAGTGGTGGAAGTCAACCACGCAATGACTCAAGGGCTGGACAGCTCCAGCAAAGATGTCCCGGCTCCCCTGGTCCCACCTCTGCACACCAAGCCTACCAGGATGTGGGAGAAGCATCTACACCAAATCCTGACCCCCGAGCTCCCATTCGGGCCAAGGAGCTCTTTCCCTTCCGCCAAGCACTGGAGGAAACGCTTGTGCCTCGTGCAGGAAATGGTGCAGCTGAGCAAATCCTCCCTGTCCCTCCCTTAAATTATTTAATGTCCTACAGGAGCAGATGACCCCTGCTAAGCAGACTGTCAGGAGAGCAGCAGCCTTTGATGCAGTAATTGGAAATTTCCATTCTTTGCTTGCAGCCTTGAAAAACAGAAGAGTCTAATATACTGGGAAATCTCCATGCTGAGCTAGGAAATTTCCATGATGGAAATTTTTAATATATTCTCTGGCTTTAAACTATTCAGGTTGATGAGGCTTGGGGTTTTTATTTTGTGTTTTGCGTTGTGTTTGGGGGTTGTGGTTTGGTTTCTTTCGGTTTGTTTGTTTGCTTTGCCATTTGCTTAAAAGAATCAATGAACGACTGTGGGAAGGGTTGGAAAATCAGCCAGACCGAAGGAAAGTAATGCATTTGCAGGAGAAACGCGTGCAGGGCTAGCGAGGCACCTGTAACGCTCCTGGCCGAGGCAGAGATAATGGGAACTCGTATTTTAACGAGACGGTAGCTGCCAGCGATGTGGCAGAGGACGGCGATGACTCCACAAGAATCTCTGCAGCACAGCTTTGAAAGGTTGGAGCTTTTGATGCTCTTTCCCTAAAAACCGCAGCAGCCCAGAGGGTGAATATGCCTTTGCCCATTCAAAATACTTGGCAGACCACACAAAAAGCAGGTAAACAGTGGAGAAACAGCTCTTAAGACGTACCTGGGTAAGTCTAAATACCTGGCAGTTCTTGCTGGCGCTTTGAACAGAGAGTTCTCAGGGACAGAAAATGGGGAATTGTCAGCTGTGCTGTAAAAATTATGATGAGGAGTTCGTAGGAACGAGGGTGGGAGGACTGCAAAGGAAACACATTGGGAGCAGAGCTACCGCCTTTCCTGAGTGTAATACTGAGACGCTGTGCAGGCTCCCGGCCGGCTTCTGCAAACCTGTCCTGGACTGCAGCCTCTCAGGCTCTGCCGGAATCGGATCCAGCTCCCTGCGTGTGCCTCGTCCCATCGCATGCAGATGGCGGGGCTGCTTCAACGTCCAGCGCCAAAATGCAACGTGGCCTTGACATTTCAAAATAGCTGTGAAAACAAAACTCTACCGCAACCTAAGATCCCTCGGCATGCAAAGCCCCCTCCATCCGTCGGGACAAACCAGCAGAAGGGGTTGGTCTTATCCCTTATCACCCACCGGACCAGGCTGCAGAACGCAGACTGATTTACATACGCAGAAATTAGGGACTCATGGGGACGGAGCCATCGCAGCTTCATTTTGTCAGCCAGCTGCTTCTGCGTGGCAGGGATGGGGAGGAAGGGAGACAGCCTGACCTGCACCAGGGGCTTTTTTTTGGTCCAGGGTTTGCTTGTGGGCTTGATGCTCAGGCACAAGCATGTGCAGAAAGCCAGCCTAACCTCAAGGCAATGGGACCTTCTTGGTTGGCTTGTTTCTAACGCCCCAAAAGGTATTTCCTCCCTTTGACCGTGTGTCCCCACGTGCGTTCAAAATGTCCCAGCCAATTCCCAGTGTGCAGGATCTCAAAGGAGACAGTGAGCTGGGATGAATGGGCGGGAGACCAGTCTGTTCTTCATGTCCAAGCACGCAAAGCCAAAAAGCAAACTCGTGGCACAGCAGGGAATATCACCTGCACCAAATTTTCATGTTGCACCAAAATATCCAACGCCTCATTTAACTGTGCCTTTTAGCTAGGAGAAGACACCTGTCAGGTGGCAGTGGGTAAGAAGAGGTAGGACTTCAGAAGTCTTTTTGCCATCGTGTCAACTCATGAGGGTATGCTGAAGATCCCCATTGCTTGTCCATCACTTAAGCCCCAAACACAAACGAACCAAGACACCAACCCAAGTTATCTCTAATGGGGAAAGAGCTAAATTGCTGAGCATCTTGCCTGGGGCATACTGACTCTAGATGACAAAATCAGAGCTATATCCTGCTCCGTATTTGCAATTAATGCACAGAAGTACGCATCTCTAGGGCACAATTCGTCTCCCTGTAAAGCAGACATCACACTTAACTGCAAGGAAAATTATTGAGCTTGGAGTCTGGCTCTGCAACACCAGTGGGTGGATCCAAGCCTCCCAGACTACAGAAGTGGGTGACTTTGGCTAGACAGATGGCTTTGTCACTGAAATCTCGTATTCATTTATCTGTCCTTAAAACTGAGTCCATCTGCTGTCTCCTGTGTTAAACACAGAAGGTAAAAGCTGCCATTGGGGTAAGGTGAGCCCTTTCGCTCTGCATTTGTACAGCTCCTTGCACATCCGAGTCCTGGTCCATGCATACAGTTCCCAGGTGCAGGAAGAATATGAACAATAAGCTGCTTCCCTCTGGGTTTGATTGCTCAACTGAGATAGGGACCTTACAAAAAAAAACCAAACCCATAAAACTCTACTGGGCTTTTAGTTCCTTGCTAATGATAGTGTCTCTTTTATTTTCAAGGATTTCTTTATTATTTCCTCTTCACCGCTGCTGCCAAAGAGCCACTTGAGTCATTTCCTCCATGCTGGAGGTGAGCCAAGCTCAGGATCAGGTCTCCAAAATCATGACCATGGCTTTGAGTGGGAGATGGACCCAATGTCCTGGAGCCCGGCGTGTGGCTCGGCCACCGCTCCGGGATTGGGGCACTCGGGGCGTGATTTCAGGCTGCTGCTCGCCGGTTTTTCTCCGCTTCGCAATCTCAGCCTGACCTTACAGTCCAATTTGCTGCTGGCCGGCTGAACCTAATCCAGGTTTCCTACGAAACAGGGCTCACACCTGAACTTTTTGGGCTCGGGGTGTCATTCAGCCCAAGCAGGGAGTACTCCACCAGGCTGGCTAATTGCTACTTCTCGCACACTGCAGATGGAGAGGGCAGAGGGAGGGCGGATCGCTGCTATACGTTACGGCATAGCAAGCAATCTGACTTTTGGACCTCTTCCTCAGTGGTTTTATTCCTGAAAATGATTTATTAGGACAGTCTGTTTGATTTAACACACCATGGAAGTGCTCCATGGGTCACAAAAGTAAAAGTTGATGAAGGACCTTCAGCAAATGCTGCCAACAATATTTTGCCCATATTTCCTTCCATGTTCTAAGAGATTTGCCAGATTTGTGTTTGGGTGGGTGGTTTTTTTTAGCTCATTAAGAGTTTTACTGGTCTAGGTCAAGTTTTACTGGCATATAGAAACTGTATGTCAAATTTACAGCTGGAATATTCACAGCCGGGGGATTTACATCGAGGCTGAAGCTGTTTAAATAATCAGTCAGTCAAGGAGCAGCCATACTTTCTGGCCAGCCAAAACCAACCCGTCCAAATGGGACCAGCTCCAGAGCAGCGCTGGTGCCTGGTCCGTGCAGAGTTAAACCGTTGAACTGAACGGCTGCGAATGCCTAACACCGTCAGAAATGGTGATTCCTCCATGTATATTTCATGAGCATAATAAGGAGCCACATTTGTTAAAGAAGCCGGTGCTTATGAATGATGCACTTCATCGCTCCGCTCTGGTTATCTTAGCACTTCTCCCAGCCGCTGGAAGATTACCCACATTATACATTCGACAGGATTCGTTCCAGCCATTTTCCAAAGTGAATTTTCACTGTTCCTTGTTAGCTTGGTTTCCCAAGGAGGCAAGGCTTACGTGTTGGAGCACCGCGCGTTTGGGTTCATGTTTATCTACCTGTGTCTCCAACGCCTCTCTCAGCTGGTGACCCTGCTGGGCATCGTCAGCTGAATTTGTAGAGAGATGGAGAACTCAGGAGTGCAAAATTTATGGAAGTTTAATGAAAGCAAGCAGACAAAGGGGAGCAGCAAGGAAGAGAAAGATTGCAGCCTGACCGCAACTCCCATGGAAATCCAGATGGAAATGAAGTCTTGTAAAACCTTCACCTGCAAGCAAGGTGAGCCTGAGGCTCCACCCTACGAGGCACCAGAGAATCTACACACAAAATGCACCCTTATCAGGGACCTTATTTGTTGCTTTCAGAACTACTGGTTTGTTTTTTTTTTTATTTAGAAGTTGTTATTTTAAAGGAATAGGTGCCTTGTGGTGCGGCATCAGAAGGAAAACACAGCGAGAGACACCATTACCAGGCGGAGCTGAGCAGAAAGCACAGCCTCCCGTTGTGATGCTGTGCGATACTGGGCAACGGAGAGAGAAAATATTAAACAGAAACAGGCTGTGATATTGGTTCATGGCCTGAGCACAGGCCCAGGGGCTTGGAAATCCCAGAACCAAATCATGTCCCTGATAACAACTCCTTTTATTGCCTACAAGCACTTGAGTTTTTGGCTACCTTAGCTAAAAGAAGTGGGGATAATAGAGCCTGTCTCGCAGGATCGTTCCTGTCCAGCAATATATAATCACTTGATGTGCTCAGAGGATGAAATCTATCCCGCAGTGAAATAAAAGGCACCAGCCATCACTCCTGTAGACATTCAAAGCTTCTCCCTACCTTTGACAGCTGCCATGCTACAGCAGAGATTGTTCTGCTCAGCCCAGCCTCAGAATCCAAATTTAGAATGTGTCCTGTGACAGGAATAATTTACATGACAAAATCTGCCTTTCTCCAGATTCCTCTAATTAAGTCCTGCCTCCCTCGCAGGCGAAGCATTATCGTGCTGGTGGAGCATTGCAGGAAACCTGCTGTGGGAAAAACAGCGTGTCCATCTGCGAGATGCTCTCCTGAGCCCATCAAGATGTAGTTGGGTGCTGGACATCTCAGGGTCAGCCCAGACAGCCAGGAAGGGGGTGAGGGCTCCTCGTCCTCCTGCGCTGGCTGCAATCACACCATCAAGCTGCAGGTGTGACTGGAGCTCAGGAGCCAGAGGGAAAGACCGCCCCTGGGACAATTTTTAGGGCAGATGTGGATGTTGTTGTAAACTGCATGGTTGTGGGTGCCTGAACAAGAATGGACCTTGGTGAATTTTCAGCATCTCCTGGGTCTCCAATGAGTATCTCGGGTGGAAAGGCCCACAATGCTCAACAGCCATTGCTGTCCTCCAATGGATGTGCTGAGCTGCTAATGTGCCTGGCAGCTTGGGAATCAAAGTTATGTGGTCACACGAATATGAATGTGTCCCTTGCCGACGATTTTAGGAAGTTCCACATATCCTTCAACCTAGTCTAGAAAAAAAACCTCCTTACATGTTCATCCTGGGGTCACTGAGGATGTCTGAGTTACTTGCAGCTGAGTATGGTTTCAAAGACTTCCTTCTTGAATAGCTGCCGTCTCCCCTGCTGGGAAGATCTGTACGTATAACTGGCAGAGGAGCTTCTTCCTCCCACGGGAGGGATGTGCGCAGAGCCTTCGTGGTACTCCCCACCTCTGCAGCTCCCGGGAGGATCAGACCTCACTTCAGATCTTCCACGCTGCAAAGATCTCTCTGCTGAGGCACCCAGTGCCCTCCCAAAGCCGACTTGCTGGCTGCTCTGTGTCTACGTGGCCTGGATGGCATGCTCCGCACGTTGACACTGTTGGGTTATGTGATAGGAGTCAAAAGGTTTGGCGTGCCATCAAGACTCAGAGCACAGGGAAAGGGTGGCCACGGTCGTCAGCAAAACACAAAAGGAAGGAAGGGCGGCACTGGGAACTCCAAGTGCTACAGCTCTTCTGGCTCCAAAAAGTCTCAATGAGATGGGTCAGTATTTGTTATCTGCTGGTGGCACATCGCCATGCCTGCTAGGTCTGGGCGTGATCTGGTATTGCCCATATTTCTCCAGACAGGCACACATAAGCAGCTGAAGCAAGAATAGCAAGGAAGCTCCAAGAACCACAAGACCACTCTTCCTCCAACCACCACATGCCAGAACAGACCATCTTTCAGATGAGTCACAAACCCCATGCCCTCAAACCCAGCACCAGCTCCAGGAGTGACGCTCCCATGCTCCTCATGAGGACCACGTGTCCCTCCCTGACACCCATTCAGGCAGTGATCTGAGACTTTTGTCCTCCTCTTCACCCATCCCTCCACTGACTTCACGTTGAGACCTATGCACAGTGTTGTGCTGTGGAGATGACCCGTGAGACATGATGGCCAGAAGCAACATCTGGGGCATGTTGGGTGGAGATAGGGAATCCAGCATGCTTATCCCATTGATAAATGAGATGCTGGACCCTTGGAGGCTCATCCACTCTACTCACTGGTGCGCGAGGGCTCAGAGTGTATTTATCTATTGGGAAATGCCCTTGAACCTCCTTCCCACGAACCTACTAATCTCCCAGTAGCATCTTTTCATGGTGCAAGCAAGAGTCTTCTGCCCACCAGCCACAGCGTAGCACTTTGGGCAGCTGCCTGCACTTCCATAGACACAAAGCTCCCGCCAAAGGCAACCTGTTATCCCAAACAGGAGCACATCGGTTTCGCGCTCTCAGACTCTGCGCAGGAAGAGGGGTCATTTCACTCAGCTGTTTCTGCTGGTTTCCACCAAAGTGATCACAATTCAGAGCCTGTTTCTCCGTTGGATGCCAACCACATAACGCTCTTGATCTCGGTAATTGTAGTTTATTAAGGTTCTTGGAAACTGGCAAAATGGCTTTCAGAGGAATAAAAAAAAAAATTCCCAAACTCCAAATCAGTGAGGAAATTCCCTCAGTGGATCATGGCTGAAAACAAACATGTTTTTGTGCTTCCAGAAAATCAGCAAGACCAACAGTGCCATTGTTTGTGTAAGGGGGATTTCCACATTTCAGGGAACAGCTTGGAAGTTGTCGCAGCGGCTGCCCTTGGGAGAGCAGGAGATGTGAACCAACATCAGGAAAAATCACAGCAAGTTAAAAATTATGGGATTTTCTGAAATGATCATACAGATTTGGGTTATATTTTGTTTTTTTTTTCTTTAATTTCCGTGCCCGCTTCCTGAACCTTTAGGGGGCATATTTTCCTGCTTTCCTCATAGCATGAGGACCACAAATACACCAGTCTATTTTTGCCCCTCATAAAAGCTCCTTGTCACAGAGCCACGTGACTCCGGGCATCCTTGCGTCAAAGACAGCATGAAATATCACAAGATTTATAATAAAATTACATGAGTCAGCAACACCGAAACCTATCATGAGAAATCAGAACGCCATCCGGAGAAAAAAAAAAATAGCCTGTTTTTTAAAAGCCACACTGGGCTGCGTGTTAGGACAAGCCAGTTTTGTTCTGCGGTGTATTGGGAGCAAAGGGGTTCATCTGCAAAGTGTCTGCTCTCCCCACCCTTCCCACCCAAGCAAGGTGGGGTCCATGCCAGGGAGCCTGGTGAGCTGCCCACCATGTCGTCTTCTCCATCCAGCTGTTGTGTTGGAGGATGGAGCCGATCTACCAGCGGTGGGTGCTGCCTCACTGCAGATGGTTGCTTTGTGGGAGCTGATTTCACCTGCAACGTGATCCCACCACAGATGTCTTCACTGTGGGTCAGTGGTCTCCCAGGAATGGGCACTGGCACAATGCTGTTATCTTCTGCATCTCAAGAGAGCATCCATCTCCTACCTGGGACTAAAGAAGGTCAAGCAGTCCAGCAGGACTGGTCTCTTGGCAGGACTTGTGGGATGCATTTTTGCTCTCCCAGTATCTCCATGTTGTGTTCACGCTTGCTACCTAGAATCGCAGTCCCTTTCCAGATGAAGGACCCCAGGGAGACCACCTGTGCACTGTATCACTCTGGAAGGGCCAGCAGAGAGCACCAAGCTGACCCCATTAGCTCTGAAAGGTCTAAAAACAAAGATCCTCCATGTGCTGCTATTGGTCTACGAGATGGGGACCATGTCAAACTCAGGCTTGATCAAGGCAAACCCAAACTTGGTCAAGGCAAACCCAAAGCTTTCTCCTATTGCTGGGCAATATTTTGTTCCTTTTAAATACCACAAGACCAAAAACCATCCTAAGAGAGACTCAGCATTTCTTCAGGTCTTCAGGAGTGGAGGGGCTCAGGAAGGACTTACTTCCTTGCAGGGCTCTGCCCAAGGTGGAGACCAAAGACCAGGCAGGCACAGAGCCCCCTGGCCAAGGTCCGGGCCATGAGGATGGCAGACAGGGAACGAGGGGAGGCAAGAGGGAGAGAGGAGAGGGAGCCAGAAATCTCTGTCTTGTCTTGCTGGCCTTCATCTGTCCATGTGGATGGATGCCATCACCCTAAACGTTGGAGTGAGCTATTCTGGCCTCAGCTGATGCCCTGTCTGATACCATTTGGGAGATTATCGTATCCCTTGGCTGGGCTGCCCGCCAGGAAAACATGACTGAGAGGGCGATAAGAAGGGTGCTTTGCGGGGAAGGCGATGGTGTCACTGCTGACAGGGATGTTACCTCATCCCCTCTGAGTAAGCACCGTGTGGCCACCCCAAAACCAGAGCAGTGCCTTGGCGTGGGGTGACACAGGGGACTCCAGGGAGCGAGGGCAAGGTCACATTAGTCCTGCTGCCACGGCTGGACCTGTGACGAATACTTGGTGGGACGGGGCAGAATGTGCTGCTGGGACATTTGCTCTGTCTCGCTGCAGAATGGGAGTAGGGAACGTGGTTCTTGGGTTGAGAGCACGAAACCTCTGCCCTACCATGCTCTGTACGACATGTCTGGGTGATGCAAGGTCCTTTCAGGGCATGAGGAAGAAAAAAAATCCCTGCTGTTGAGACTTACCAATAACAGACACCTATGTTCCCTTAATTTTAGTACTTTTTTTCAAAATGTATATGAAGAAACTCAGTGAATAAACTCAAAATCTCGCACTCAGCCACATTTGTGGTGGAGCATCCTGGCCAAGCAAAGGTGAGCAAGCGCAAGGTGGGAAGACCCTGGCATAAAAATATCCATGCAACCTGCAACGATCCCTCTTGTGTGGGTGCATCCTGATAGCCCTTAATTACACACTCCCATGCTATTTTTGGCGCTGAGCTGCTGCCTCGTTCAGTGCTCAGGATGTGCCGTGCTCAGTTAATGAGCAGCTAATCAGTGTTGTTCTCTGGCTGCTCGCTGCCGAACCCTGCAGAGCTGGCTGGTGGACCTGACAGCCCTGCGAGTACAGGGATGGTCCTGCTCTGTTTCCAGGTGGAGGGAGGGCACTGAGTTGGGGGTTCAGCTGCTCTCATCGAAGACATCTCACCTGAGCGCTGGCCAATGGCCATTTTTGAAAATGATTGCATTCAGGCAGGTATTCACAGGAATCCAAAGGACAATCCTACCCTAAAGCTCAAATACACAGATATTTTCTTAAAAGGGAGAAACATCTTATGTTTCCCTACCTCTGTTCTTAGAAACAGCTGAATGATTTTGGCTACAAGCTAAGCAGGAGTAGTACAAACTGTGTAGAAAATGTCTGCCTGAATTTCTCAGAATTCACAACATTAAAAGGAAGACGATACATCTTCTAATGGGAAGTTTTGGGTGATTTACTAACCTATCTTGAAGTTCTATCTAGAAGTTAAAAACCATACATCTCCATCACTCAATAGCATTAACTGCTCCAAAGGAGAAAGCAGCTTATCTCAGCTTACTGCCAGACAGAAAGGGGAACACTTCAAAAGATCCAATTTCCAGGTTAGACTCAGGGATGTTTCCCTTGTTCTTCCCCAAAAGCTCTTTTTAACAAACAACCCATCAAAGACACCAGAAAATCGTAGCATTCAGGTTTTTTAGGGTCTCTGAAGAGTTCAGGAGATGAAAATAACTACAGAAATACCAATAAATCATGACCTCAGCCTGATGAGACGAAGGACAATGAGGAAATACTGAAATTAGAAATACCTACTGTAAGTACAAATGCTTTGTGTCTTTCTGTACCCCTTACAATCCCACCAGTACAAGGTTTGAGTTCAGAGGGTGAGGCTTTCATCAAGACATTAGCTAAGGAAAAGAAAACTGAATGAAAAGGCCAGCTGATATATTATAGCTTACCTGAATAAAGCCATTAGATCGTGTCATGTCATCGATGACTCTAAAACTTGATAACACAAACCATCGTCTTTGCACACTTCCCAGCAGGTTGGATGTGGACCACGACAGTCCTGCTGGGCTCCCTCGTTCAACACAACCCCGTTCCTCCCCTGTTTTATGGGGAAATGCAGAACCAACATCACCGCAGTACAGAAGATGCCTTGGCCATCCTGAGAGATGCTAGTAGAAAATCTGCCAACAAAACCATGTTTTTTTATGATTGTCCAGTGCACAGTGGAGGTTGACCAACATCATGTTCACTGTGCCAGAGGCAGAAAATAAAGCCCTGAAGGATATTCAAGATCCTTAAGAAGTGTTTGGGGCAAAACATAAATGAAGCCATGAGGTTTGCTTTCCACAAAGCTCTCTGTTGAGCCAGGGTAGAACTGGCTCGTGAACTTTCTGATTTACGGTACCATACCAACAGATTTTTTAACTCATCATTGCCGTAATATATGAGGAGGTACTTCCCCCAGCAATGAAAAGCTGTTGTAGAGCTTAAGTTGGTACTATCTCCTAAACTCGACAGGCACGTGGTACCCCTTAAATGGATGCCAAGCTTTGATAAGCTGAAGGACCTGGATGTGTTTATAGGACAAGCAGGACCATTTATGCAAAAGGTCAGGTTCCACGAGTGGGCTGTGGCGTGTCTCACTAAAGCACTTTTATAATTCACAGGAAACAAAGATCATAACATTATAAATGCCAATTGCAGAAGTAGAGCTTGATTTGCTTCATTTTAAGGTTGGCATCAAAAATGACAGAAAAATTTCTAGATGCACCTGCGTCTCTCCATTAGCAGATGACTAAAGGGAGCTGAAGGCGCAGTAGATGCCTGCTGTTGACACCAAAGCTAGGGGAGATGAGTGCTGCCCCTTTGCCTGGGGTCTAGTCTAGTCCTCCTAGGATGGAGGAAGGACATTGCTTCCTCATTGCGCAAAGGAAAAGGTCAACCGCCGGGCTGCAGCGGGTGCTGACCAACCACGTCACCGGCTGCTGCTGCGGCAGGCTTCGCCCCCGTTGCCTTTGCCAAAACTCAGCCACTGCTGACTTGCAAAGACTGCCCAGAACAATCCTGTTTCATTGCCAGTCAGTCATGTCTGGACACTGAACCTTGTCCTGGACTAGTCGCAAAGACAGGGCAGGAGTAAAGTCCTCCCCCTTGTTGTGACTCCATCGCCTTGTGATCTCACTGAGAAGTTGCCTTCATGGGACTACAAGGGAAGAGGCCACTGAGGGCGAGGGGCAGTGGCTCCGCAATACAGCAGGCGCCAGGAAAACTGGCATCCCCCGTGCCGCTGTGCCGTGCCATTGGCTCGAGAGGAGCTGACGCATCACTCAGGAGCCGCTGTTGGCGGCAGAGCGACCTTCACCGACCTTGGCTCTGCGGATGATGTGGCTCCCGTTGGTTAGTCAGCACAACACCTGGAATCTGCGCTTGGATGCTTTGAGGCAAAAGCCGCCAAACTTGGTCTCTGTTTCTCCTGGACGAAGACCAAAGATCAAAACCTGGCAGTGGGACAAGTCATGCAGAATATCCAAGTGAATAGCTGTTCTGTTGAGGAAGTTGCAGAATGTATTTATCTCAGCTTGGAGCTGAGCTCTCCAGGCAGGTGTTTGCTGGATGTGCCGTAGAGTAATGTCCTTGATGGGCTTGCTGAGGAGGGTATGGGAATAAAACAAGCTGTAACTTGACATGAAATCCAGCAGTAACAGACCTGCATCCAACTGTGCTACTATATGTCTCCAAGAGAGATGCTACTGAAGTGACTCACAGGTGCTCAAGGTATTTCATGTAAGTTGCCAACAGGTTTTTTTCTGCTGTGCTAGAATATGATTGATTAATTGTGTGAAGTCAAGCACATCCCAGGATTTGGAAGAAGGCAGCGTTATGCAGGCATTGGAGCAATGATTCACTCTCTTGCACATGTGGTATGTTTGGGTGAACCCACACAGTAGACAACACCTTAAAATTCACCACTGACATCTGGCTGGGCCAGACCCAGTCTAGTCAAGAAACTGTGCTCAACCTTGCACGTTCTGAGTTCCAAAAAAAGAGGTCACCAAGGCATCACCTCTCCTGGTCAGAGATCTGAGACAAGGCCATTCGTGGAGACTGAACCACGGCCCCATGGATCTGGCCACCACAGCCAAATCTCAGCAATGGGGCACACTTAATTGACAAATAAAGAACCTGAGGTGGAGACCATTTAAGCAACATGTCCATAACCCCAGCAGAAGGTAGTTTCAGGCCTAAGTCATGGACAAAGGGAGGCTGCTGGTCTGGAGGTTGGCACATGTCTCCACACTTGGAGAACACGCAGGTTCAGTCCCCTCCTCTGCTACAGGCTGCCTGGGTGCCCACTGGAAAGCAGTCCTGTGAAGTCAAGCTTCATCATGACTGTTGGACGTACCACAGTAGGTCCTCCAGGCCATCTGTGGATCTACCACATTAGGTCCTCCAAGCCTGAATATGCTTTAGAGCCTGCCATGATAACAGGGAAGGGCAGAGCATCTCAGAAGGGTTGAAGAAACTAGCTTGAAGGAGGAGCTCTTTGGGCTTCGCTCAATCCATGTTCACAGCCTCAACCCTCCTGCAGTTAGGTACCACTGTGCTTTGTCTTTCTAATGCACCAGGGTACCGTGTTTTCTCTTCCAAGGATGGTCAGGGATGTAACATCTTCCTCTACATGCCCCTCCTCCTTGCTACACAGTGGTCCAGCACCTCCTTCAGGTTGGCCACAGTCAGTGCCGTCCTCTGCCCACTTTCCCCATCTCCCAAGGGTGTGAAACTTTTTTGGCCATTTCTCTGGACACTTCACTGTATCCCAGCCAACATGGAAGCTGTTCCACCTTGCAAGCTGTGGCTAAGGCCCTCAGTCTCTCTTTGCCTCAGTTTCCCATGTGCAAAGCAGGTATTGGTATTTTCCTGCCTCTGCAGAGCAGTGCGAGGGTAAGTACATTAAAAGCTTGGACGTCGTTCAGGTTCTAGAGTACTGGGAGCCACAGAAGTGACTTAAATAAATGGTTTAAAGCCAATTAAAGTAAAATCTTTGCTCTGAACATAGAGATAGGAAAGATATAACAGGTCACCCAGCCCTCGTCCCTGCCAGCGTAGGGTTGTTCTGTGCATTTACTGATCTTCAGCCTTGTCAAAGTGTACGTACTGCAAGCAACTTCCAGTACTTGCACCAGGAGAAAATTCAGCATCTAACCTAAAGACTTGCTTTCTTCATTTCACCCCTTTATTCCCATTTATCCCCTTGGCAATCCATCACAAAGCTTGTTTCCAAGCTAATAACAGCGGAGTTACGGCAGCAATGAGATAATGCCACATTAAAGGGATGACTCTGCTAATACCTCTGTTTGGCCTGGGAGCATTGGCTGGCTAAATTAAATGCTCCCAGGTGCCTGAGATGATGCAGAATGAATTTACTGCATGAGGTCTCCTCCTTCTTCAGGAGGCCTCTCTACTCGGCCAAGGCATGCACATAGGGTTTTCATTCACCATCGGACAAGGCCAGCCTCCGCCAGGTTAAGCTTGAAGGTGGAAAAAGTGTGATAAACACATGCAAAGGGTAAATGTTTGCTGAATTGCTCGTTGCCTGGAAGCCCACGGTGAAAACACTGCACTGAATTCTCAAAGTCAAGCCCTGATCTCAGTGGGTGGGTCCCTTGGGCGTAAATCGCTCTTAAACTCAACGTCTTTGTTCTCATTTGCCTTCTCATCTCATTTTTACTCTGACCGTACAGACACAAACCTATTTGTATTTCACGTCTTAAGAAGTGGTGTTTTATTCAAAGCTTCTGTAAGGTTTTTTTGTTGTTGTTGTTTGTAGTGTCCCTGGGGGCTTCTGGCTTCGGCAGCTGAGATGATGCTCTTCCAGCACCACGAGCCGCCGAGGACATCGTTGCATTGCCTTTTTGGAGAAGAACCGTTGTTTTCACTCTGATGACATGTATCTTGGGCCAATAGATGAAAGCAAATAGAATATTTTGGCAGCTTTTCACTCTTGTAAAATTAATAAGCTCCTCAGCACCTCCCTGGGAAAGCATTAGCTCAAGATGCACAAGAATATACGCACAGGCAAAACTTTTCATTGCAAGGAAACCTTTCTCCCAGCCCCATCTGCACGTGTATTTCTGCCAGTTACTGCTATGTTTAAGCCCTGGGTAGGATTGTTACCAAAATAGCCAAATCATTGCCATCTGCAGCTGTTAGGTGGGCTTTGATTGCAGTCGTGGGGGGCACAGGACCAGAGGTGAGGGAAGGATTTGAGCCCATGTGCCACTCGGCCATGTTGAAGGGGTGAATGTGCTCTGAGGATTTTTGGTGCGAGGAGCCTAATTCTGTTCCTGCAGCTCCCTTTTAGGCACATTTCTATTTTGTAAACATCAATCAGCCATGAGTTGGTTTTATTTTAGTCCAAATCTTTTCATGGCAGGCTGGACCTCTTTGCGCAGCCTTAGAAATGACGGCGCTTTTATTACCAGAAAGCATTATTTTGAGTCACTCTCCTTCAGTAGGGCTTTTGAGAGAAATCTATGTCGGTCTTTGACCACTAAAATGGAAATAATTTTTAAAAACAATTTGATTTGTCACCATTTCCCTTGAACTCACTGATTACTCCATCCATTTGCCCCTATTCAACCCATCCATTACTTCGCATCTTGCAAGGCATTTCCATCAGCTCTGGTGACAACAGCAGGTCCAGCTCCTGGCAATGACAGCATCTGGGACTGGATCCGGCTGCGGTCGAGCTACTCAACTATTCATGTAGTTTGAGTTGGCTTTTCTAATGCTGCCAAGGCAGGCACTGCATTTTGGGAAGCCCAGCTCAGACATTCATTCCCCAGTTGAATGTTTACCTTTGAAATTACATTCTTCAGCCAAGCTCTGAATTCGGTTCAACCATGCAGCTTCTCCTGCCTTCCCTGAAAGCTGCCTTTTTGCAAGTCCAAGATGATTTTTGACCTTTGTCTGTGACATGTAAGCCAAGTAGAAAGACCATGAACCATCCAAGTAGCCACGGACCAGCGCGGCTCTTTGCTCTGTTCCTCCATCTGAAGTGATACTCAGCCCGTCAGTCGATCTGACGCTGACTGCTGCTATTTAAGGCTGCCTCGCTGAACCCGGGCTGCGTTTCTTTGCTGGGTAATTTTTGGAGTCGGTTGCTGTCGAAGAGCACGCGCTTTTGTATTGATTTGTCCTGAGCGCCGGACGCAAAGGGCAGGAGGGAGCCTGGGCTCTCGCTATCGCTCCGGCTCCCAGCGTCGGCAGTTAGCAATACAGCAGCCCAACTCAGTGAAGAAGACGACAGACTTGGCAATCTGCTCTGTCCTCCAAAGCCTCTCTTGTTATCCTGCGTGCCATTTTATTCTGGTTTATGATTTGTGAAGAGGCAGCAACACAAGGGAACAAGACCCCCGTGGTGCTGCACAAAACCAGGGGAAGGTGATGTCCCTTGTCACAAGTGCTTAGGACCCTCCTGGGTCATATCCTATCCTCCAACTCTGGTCTTGGCCAACCACTGCCCAGGATGAAGGATTTGCATGCACACCCCGCTGTTTTATAGCCTGTCCTACAGGTCGCGGTGTACAGAGGGCCAGTGGGGCTGGCAAGAGCAGCAGAGCTGGTGTGAATGTGCAAAACTAGTATTTGACTAATTAAGGCTTGCAAAGCACACCGAAGACCATAAAAGTCTGCAAGTGCAGTCAATTTAATATTTGCGTGGCATCCTGCTTCTCTTGGAATAATCCCCATCCCACGTTGCAATAAACTACAAGCAACCTCATGCTTTTAGGAACCAGCTTGTTGCCTCACCCTGTTGGGGATGGTGAGATTAGCACCGAAATATAGAACAGGCAACAGGGTCCAGGTGTGGGATCCAGCTTATCCTGCCCACTCTGGAAACAGCGTTTCTCAGATGCTGTGCCCGAGCTCCTGAGCTCCAGGGGTTTGGTGCCGCCAGCTGAGGAAAGCCTGGGCTGTGCCATGGCTGTGTCCCCGGGAGGAGAGGAGCAGGAGGAGGGTGGGATCTGCTGCGCCTCTCCAGTGCAGCTTCCAAAAAAAAAAAAAAAGAAATTCATTAAAGGACAGCACGAGGATTTTGAGGACCATAGCCAAGCCCGCTCTCCAACATGGAAATACAAGGGTGGATATGGGGAAGGAGTAAAACAATCTCCTGGTCCTCTATCAGCGTCACTAGCCGATCGTGCTGCCTTTGGTTTCCACCTCCTCACCTCTGCTTGTGCCTGGGGAGCCAACCCTCAGCTATGGAAATGAAAGGCAGCTGGAGTACCAACAGTCCTTGCTGCTTGGAAAGCTGCACAGAGGAGACAACAGAGGCAAGGGAAAAATGCGTCTGGGAAATCAGGGCAGGTGGTTTTTGTCCTCCAGCCCCACATCTCCACCTCTACATCACTTCTTCCTTGTCTCCATGCCCCTGCTTTGCACGCACCCAGCATCACCCATGAGCATCCTGCGCTGCACAGCATCTCCACTGCATATGGAGCAAATCTGCTAAAAAGCCTGGCCTAAGGATGAGTGATGAGACATCGTCTACTCTGCTATAGCATCCCCAGTAACTTCATGTGGCCGCTCCTTGGGGCTGCTCAGGGATGGTAGTGTCCACCTTGGTCAGCTGGGCAGCAACGCTTGGCTGGCTCCTGCATCTGTGTTTGCGAGCTCCTTTATCCCTGCACGCCCTGCCGCGTCCCTCCTCTCCCCATCCATGCCCCACTTCCCTTTTTGACCCCCTGCCCTGCTTTCTCTGAAAGCCACTCCATCCCTCCCCTCTCTCTTTTTCTCAGCTTCTTGGGACAGAGGGGAATGTTTTTTTTTCAGTTTAGCAGTTCAAGTGGCATCTCAGCTAGCCTGGGCTGAACCCAGTAGTGAAAGAAAGAAAAGCACATCCAAAAATGAAGTCCCAGGATCACTAACAACACTGCACCTGCTCCGTGCCACGTGTGCCCATGCTGTGCTGTATATAGGCTCCCGGGCTGCATCTCCTTCTGCTTCTGGACTACAAAGACCAAGGGGAGAGATCTTTTCCTCTGTTTAGCTCACCCTTGACATAGGGACACTTTAGCAGAAGTTTTGGGTATCCCCAAGCTAGCCAGCATGCCCAATAAGCAAGAAGGTGATGGTTTTCCTCATTTTCAGGATGCTCTGGAGCATGACCCACGTTTGCCACAGCATTTCTCTTCCTCGGGCAGCGGTAACGAGAGCGTTGGAATTAGGCTGATGTTTCCTCGTGACTGATGAGTATGTTTTTGAAGTCTGACCATCCTCTGCCACTTCTCTGGTGAGGGAGGTGAAGGAAGGGTCTTTTTGCTTCGTTTACAAGTGGCATCTACATGCTTTATCCAAGAGCGGGGCTGTTGGGGCTGCAGAAGGGCGGGCTGGCTGCCGGAGGGAGCCGGCATGTACAGCTGCCATGTGCCCAAACATCTACGGCCGTCATCGCAACCCTCATCTACCCAGCCTGGGAAAAATCCAGGGCAAACCTGGAGCCACATCCGAGCCGCAGCCATTGCTTTGCCCCTCTGCTCCTAACGGCGCTGGCCGCCTTCGGTTACGCCTCATCCTCTGCCTTTTGCATCCCCACCAACCCCACTTCTCGCAGCGAGGATTTTTATTTTCCAGCCTAACCTTTGTCTCGTTGAGCCAGTGAGTCATCTCGCTCATTAGCTGAACTTTGAATATCTCTTTATCCGCTGGATCCCTTTCAAGCCCGTTCCCTGGCAGCAGGAGCGCCTGCTCGCCTTCGCTCCGCTCTGGATTGCAGAAGAATCGCCTGCATTGCTCTTGCAGAGGCATCTGTCTCCCCGGCGAAGGCACGCTAATAAAATCAGAGGGAAGCGGGGATGGCTTTCAGCCCACGCGTTCCTTCCCGTGCCCTGGGGGGTGAAATGCCTGACCATTTAGGAAGCCCCCCGGGTTTTCAGCTGGTGCTTGGCCCCCATCCTGCCACCCACCGCCTCTGTTATTGCTGCGGTTTGTGTTTGCAAAGCGACAAGGACGCTCCGCAGCCACTCTCGAAGCCGGTTGGGCTGCCGGCAGAGCCCAACAAGAGATGTCTCCAGGTCTGCTCTCCTTGTGGTCCTCTCCAGAAGGTCCAAAACCTTCATTAGTTGCTTTCTCTCCTTTTTCCCCCTCGCTTCACGCACAGAGGGATGGCCACGTGGCAAGGAGAGGAGATCTCGGCTCTTGCGGCTGAACGGACAATCCCAGGGGAAGAGTAGGAGAGGGTATGGGAGAGGTGTGAAAGGGCGTGGATGACTGAAAGGGTTTTAAAGCAGGTCGGAGCGATGTAGGTGACCTCAAATCACTGCTCCTGACGCACTCCTGGTTGCTTCAGCGTGGGTGAAGACTAAAGGAGCCTCTCGCCTGATCAAATAAGAGCGGAGGGTGCTCGGCCAGAGGGAGAAACCCCTTCCCCACTGCTCTTTTGAAGATGAACAGGAGATTACTTTATCTCTTGGAGAAGACCAGCAGCTTCCCCCATGTCCCTGCTGCCTTTCAGCTGGCTCATTTTGCCACCGATTTTTTTTTTTTTTTCTGGTCTCATCGTTTAGCAGGGCTAATGGCCTTTCCAAATTGCTGGGCACGTGATCGAGAGCATCTCCTTCGGCACCTCAGCCCTCCTGTGCCTGCTTACGTGCACACCGGTAATTTGTGTCTCTCTGAGCCAGGGAGCTGGAGAGCTCTTCCCCACGAGGAGCTGATGATTCACGTCCCGAGAAAAGGGAATCAATAAAGCATGACTAAGGCAGCCCTACATCAGGACAGTGATTAGAGACTGCCTCTGCATCTTTGTCCGGAGTGGCAATTTACTGATTGTCTTTACGATTTTTGTCTTGCGAGGCCTTTGCCAGGCTTCCAGCAGCACTTTTTATTTATTCATTTCTTCGTTTATTTTTGACTCCGGTGTTTCTCAGGGTTTGGATTTGCTGTCTTGTGCTTTCTGGGGATGAGAAGTTGTGCCGTTCTACGAATTCCTCCATCATCTAGCTAGAACGGTAATTCATGCTACCCTAAACCAGCCCAAACAGAGATGTGTGTTATTAATCACTGCTATGGGGCTGCTTGGGGATTGCTTGCCCACAAAAATGCTTTGGGGCAGAAGGCTTCTGGAGAGCTTTTGATTTATGAAGTCGCCACCAAACGCACCAAACACACAGACGAGATAAGTGCGCGCTGGACACAAAACTAATTATATCCTATCTACAGCCAGCCGTTCACGCGAAGGTAAATTAATGCTCAGCCACGAGATGGAAGATACTTTACACCTTTTGCAGCCCAGCTCCCAAGAGTAGACATATACGCAGGTACTTCACAGCCTGGACGTCGGCTCTCCTGTGGTTTAAGGCTATTTCTCAGCGCTTCTCCAATTCACTGCATGCTGAAACCATCTAGGAGCAACACATGGGCTCAGGGACGTGCCTGGTGCCCAGGTCACCATCAGCTCTGCTCTTGATGGCTCTCCAGCACTGTCCCAGCATGGCCTGCGGAGGGTATTCCCTTGCAAGGTTACTTCGTGCTGGATCAGTTCCCCGGCTCAGATCATTGCACAGCCCCACGGCACCAAGGCGAGGGATTTTGGGGCCATGGGGATGCTAAAGAGGGAACGGTAGCCTTAGTGACAGGTAATGTGAGGATGGTGCAGGAGGCATCAATGAAAACTTCTTGCAAGGAGGGGCTGATGGAATACTCTCTGTAAGGAAGCAATTGCATCTCCTGGCGGGGTGGGGGGGGGGCGAACAGAGTTGCCACCCATCATCTGACGGCATTCTGTGGACAGCCAAGCTCCGGAAGAGCCGCGGTGAGCGGAGACCCTGCCTCGGAGCAGCCCTCAAAGCCTGCAGAGGTGACGGCGGGGAAGGGGAAAGGCAGGAAGGAAGAGGCACTTCTCCGCGCCCACGCCAGGAGGATGCAGCACAGAATTCCTGGCACAGAGATCCCAGTTTCCACAGCAGTCCCTGAGGCTCAGCCTGACCTCCCTAATCACAGGGAACTAAAATACTTCTCTAATCTACCTGCTCAGGAAGCCTGTTATCCGTGCGGTACCCAAGCGATGCGTACCAGGAGAAAGTGCTCCTGGGATGAACTAGTACAGAAGGACTGGGATGCACCTTAAATTAGATACTGGATTTAGGCTCTGCCTCATCCCATCCCCAGTCCAGCGTGGTCCCATCTACTTGAACGAGCTGTTTGAACACCCCAAAAAGGGCAGATTTCTCTCTGCAGCCCTTCAGATGTGCTTAAACTTCTCCATCCGCTCATCCTCACATTTCTTACCACCAGCATTGTTTTTATTACCTCCATCAACGGTGCGTGGGGCTGCCTCCAGGGGGCAAGCCAGGATGCCTAAATTAGCTATAGGGAACCTGTATAGGTGACTTCAGTCTGTCCAGGACCAGCGAGGTATCCCCAGCAGAGACTGGATTTCCCTGCTCTGCTCAGCCGGCTGGAGCCCCCGGCTCTATGGGGTGCTCTGGGTGAAGGCATCTCCCTATCTGGGCATCTCCCGTTGGGTAAATAAGCAAGTAGAGGAGGTACCAGCAGGGCTGAAGTATATTGCTGATGGACACCAGTGACCTCAATCCCCCTCGTCCCTCCTGCCCTCCTGGTTCATGGACGCTCTTCTAACAAAAAGGAAAATAAAAAAAAAATTATTTTCCGGGTGTGGGAGCACCACTGTGTCTGGCGTTTGCTTTCCTGAGTGGGGACACGCTTTGGCTTAGCCTCCCTGGTCCTGGCTCCGGGTCCTGCTGCCGATGATGATGCCATGGGTCAGGGTCTCACTGGTGACGGTGATACCGTGGGTGAGGGTCTTCGCTGGGGATGGTGATGCTGCAGGCAAGGGTCCCATGGGGGAACAGCGATGCTGTGGGTGAGGTTCCCACTGGGGACCCCCCCTGGCCCTGGCAGTGCTGCTTGCTGCTCGGGTGCAGGTCCTCATCTCAGCCTGCCTGCGAGGCTCCTGCTCCTGGTCGGTTCCCAAAACCCAGTCAGATGACAGGGTTATTTACTGAGGCTGGCAGGAAGGAAAGGCCATAAATTCCCCAGATATAACGGCTGAGTCAGAGAAGGAGGCGGCCCCAGCCAATTCCAGCGTGGCCTGGAAGAGCGGCTTAAAGGGAGGGACAGGGTCAGCTGTGGCTCGTGTTGTCCCCCGCTAACCCGGGAAGTCCCTTGGAGGCTAGGAGGGATGAGGACGTATCAAACAGCAGGTCCTGCTGGCTCCTGATGGTCCTGGAGCTGCTTTCTCCAGGCAGGCCACCCTGTGTTTGCTTCCCGTGCCAGGAGGCAGCAGTTTTCTTTGGTCTCTTGCCCTGCTCGAGGATCACGGTTTGGTTGAAGGCCTTGCAGACAGCCTGCCCTTCCACCTCAGGGGTCACTGCTTCTCTGGCAGGAAAGCAGAAGGTTCAGCCTTCGAGGCTGATCACCATGCATTATCTTCTCCGGGGTTTTTGCAACCCCTTGGTTTGTTTTAAAGAAAATAATTGCATGATCCTAAAATTAGCCCTGATGCTCTGCAAATGCAAAATCAACACATTTCATTAAGAAAAAAAAAAAAAAACAAAAAACAAACCACGCCATAAGGAGACATTTGGATCCATTCACATGCATTTCTTTTTCCTCTGTTTGTTTGGTTGTTTGGGAGCAGATTCTCCAGCAGGCTTCAAGCAGCCGCAAACCAAACCGGATAAATATTGTCTCTCTGGAAAGCTTTACCCCACGCCGCCTGCTCCTGCCCCTTGCAGCACACACCCTCCATAGTTCACCCACCCAGACCCTGTAATTTTGCTCCTAGTCCCCTCATCAGTCGCTGCATCCATTCTTTCTGCTCTCTCCAGGTTTCTCCCTGCTCCAGTGGACGCCTCAGGGGTACTCTAGACCTCTTGAGAAGGACTTCCAGTGCGTGACGATGGAGGGTTCTACAGTTTCTGACCCCAATCCCCCCTTTAAGGCTTTACAAAAGCTCTGGGAATTGCACAATGCACCGCTTGGGGACCAGATCTCAACACATCTCCAGACCTCTTGAGTGTCACCATTTTATTTACCTCCCCTCTTCATGGCTCCTTTTCCTGGTGTGGTGCTGGTGTCTCAGAAACCAGCATCATGGTGTTGCAGCCCCAAGGACAAGTGGTGATGTCTCAACCAGGCATCTTCTACGGGCAGACACACCCAGGAGAGAGGACAGGGTGCTGGGACCTGGCGTAGAAAGTGCAGGTGAAAACAGCACATCTCCACCTCTTCCCTCCTCTACCTCCACCCTCAAACCCCAGCATATCCTGAGAAGGCTGACAGATGAAGGTTTGCCTCATTGAGGGTAACGCTCTCCCCATCACCAGCCTTATTTCCTTGCACTAGTGAGCTTTATCTGCAAGGAAAGACAAAAAAAAGTCATGAAATCAGCCCCAGCAACAGCCTGTGTCCTTCTAGCCTGCTGAGAGAAAACATGAATGCTCCCAGGTCTCTGTCCTCCACTGTTCCCTCTCTTCTGATGGCCAGGACTGCTTGGCTCAGTGCTCCAAGGACGTGGTTTATGCTACTTTGGCGATTCACGGCTGTTGCTCAAGACCTCACAGATGGAAAGGTCTTGAGCAACAGCCGTGAATCGCCAAAGTAGCACAAAGAGAAGGCGGTCAGGGAGCATTTGAGGTGCCAGAGGAGCATGTTGGCAAGCACAGACCTGGGAGGTTTCTGGTGGAACCAGTTTAAGCTGTGCTACTGGGACCGAGCACTGAAGGCAACGCGGAGATGGGACGTACGTTTGAAGGCACAACACTGTTCTTGGATAGGATGTTGGGCTGCTCATCACCAACCTTTCAAGTGATTTCATTGCAGGTGGGGAATGGAGGCAAGGAGTAAACCTG
Source organism: Chlamydotis macqueenii (assembly GCF_036417535.1). Lineage (NCBI taxonomy): Eukaryota > Metazoa > Chordata > Aves > Otidiformes > Otididae > Chlamydotis > Chlamydotis macqueenii. The sequence continues at coordinate 4,015,174 of NC_141556.1, read as the reverse complement.
GAGAAGCTGGCTGTGTGCACTGGGACACACAACTCCCTTCTTTGCTCCAGAAACGTACCTCGAAATATCAAACCAGCTATCGATGAGGAGGGATGTGGAAAGACCTGTGAAAGACGCCCGTAAGTATATTCAGAGGGTTAAAAAGAGACACTGAGTGGGCTAAGCGGTGAGTAATGAAGATGTCACTCAACAATATGAGATGTTTCAGTGTATTCAATGCCGCTTTGTATTGGACAGAAATTTCCAGGTGTTTGTAACAAAACCAGAGAAAATTCTTTATAATTTACCAATACGCTTCAAATTCACCATCCTCTGTGTATCTCATTTTATACTGGAAGGCATTGTCTGTCCAGGTCATTAGCAAAGATGTTAACGAAACGTGATCTTTAGCCCTGACTCTTGTTCTAGGCCGACAAATGTGCTTTGCTCAATGTAGCACACTCTGCTGCATATCAATGTGTTTTCAGTTTGTACAAACCACACTTCAGACCAACGCATTTTTTTCTAATTTTTTTTATTTCCTAAGACAAAGAAGCAAAATACGTTAGTCAAAATAAAAACACATGCTCATGAAGACTGTGCTGTCTTTATTCTCTGGCCGTGCCATTCTCTAACTGTTCCTCTTTGCACCAAAACGAGCTGGAAAAGAAGAAAACCTGGCAGATTTCTGTGCCCATCATCCCCCGAGTCTGATTCTTGTCTCATGGTAATTTTACTCAGCATCTGGCTTCTGTGAAGTTTCTCCCTGTTGACGCTGTTGTGTGGACAGAACCAAGCTCTAAATATTTCATCATGATTTTGACTTAAATGTTTGTTCTATTATTTTTATAGGCTGGTGATTTCCAGAATTATATTCTCCCATTTTTCGTTTTAATTCACCACTGCATTTCCTTTCTTCTGCCCCTCAGGATCATATTGTCCAAGGATTTTAAAATATAGCCACCCAAGGATCAGTATGTCCATTAACTAATCCAGTTATTAGCAGCTAAGAATGAATACCGGATGATGTCTGCAACCTACACAGATTGATTTCTTAAATATAAATTTCTCAAGAATTAATTTTTCCTCTTTATCATTCTCCTTCCTTTCTCCTGGCACTCAGAGGACAAGATTTTAAGGAGCGCTCAGAGTATTGGACCTTTTGGCTGGTTCATAGTGTTGTTTTCCTCCTTACTCACCTCTCCACTACATTTTTGGGTGTAAAAGCCCTTCTTAATCCTTCATCAAAGTTCAACTAATTTTGCTGCCTGGCTCCCTATCTGCCTCTCAGCAATCCTTAACCGTCTTAAAAGGTTCCTTCTTGGTTACCTCCCTCTATTCTCCAGCCATGGGCAGATGTTCACCTCACAGAGGGCTGTGCCAGCTGGAAATGTCACTGTGTCCCAGCTAACTGTTACCGTCCTTAGCTGGAAAGGACGATCTGCACTAATCTGTCAATGGTAAGCATCATCCTGACCCCAAACCCGCTGCGTCTGCTCCAACAAGCGATGCTGCTTCATGCTAAATGGGCTGCAGCAGCTGATGGGTGGGGAGGAGCGGCTGCAGGGGGAGCACGTTCAGTGGCACAGCTGGATCCAGAAGCGCACATCTGTCCACGGCTCCCCTTCCTTGAGGAGCCTCTTAAGACTCAGCCTTGGCTGGCTTTTACGTTGGACAAACTCCTAGCCTTCAGCCCTGGGTAGAGCCTTGCCTGGGATTTTCCAGCCTTCCCCCTCTCTACTGGCTTTTACTGTCCCTTCAAGTATTGATTTAAAAACCTCCAAATCCCTGTTTTGCTTTCTAGCTCTCTGCAGTCCTCTCCGTGGCCCTGCTGAACACACAAGCTGTGCATCGAAGGTTTCCCATCCATTCCCAGTCTGTAACAAGTGGGTTTAGGAAGGTCTTCCAAAGCGTAACTCATCACACGAGTGCATGCAGCAGACTCTTGCTTTGGGATGAGCAGCTGAGCTGGAGAGAAGCAGAGATGGGGTGAAGGATTGGCTGGAAAAATATAAAAGCTCAGTGCAGTCTCGAAGCAGCAAGACAGTACAACCCAGTAGTTTTAGGGAGGCTGGGGTGGTCCTTCAGCCCTACAGCTGGAGCTGCCTAGGACTGACGCTGCAACGGATGGTGCCAATTAGCCATGGGCTCCTTTACAAAGCATCATGCCATCCTCCGGCTCCAAGGAACCGGCGACTCAGCCTCACGCCACACAGCCCGTAACCAGCTGTGACAGCTTTGATTTCTCCTGCGCTTGCTCTGCTGCCTCCAGGCTCTGCCACACCACCCTGAGGAATCGGCCCTTGCTGACAGCTTGGTCACCTTGGGCTCTGTGGCCAAATGAGAGATATTGGTGAGGGCTGCTCCCAAAATAGCAGGGAGGCTCCTGGCTTTGGGTCAGATGTCCCCTGTGCTGGCCTTGTTGTAGGGATGCACTTTGTGCCGGCATTTCTGCACTCACCATCCACATGTGAATCTGTGGAAGAGATGTGCACAAAAAAAGTGGAAAACCCATCCTACTGTAGTCACGATCATGATTAAACCCAGAACCCATGGTGATTTAGTATCAGACTGCAGCCCTGCCATGGGGAATAATCACTAAATCACACAGACTCGATGGTCATCGCCTTGCGGGGCAAAAAGGGGTGGTGGTGTCAGCATGCAAGCCTGCATTCCCCTATAGCATGGCTCTCACGTATTTTAGCTTTCAGCTCTTTCTTCTTCCCCAGTGCTGGGCTGTGAATGGATTCCTCTGAAGGCATAACTGGGTGTAATTTTGACTGTGTGCACCCAGCAGGTCCTGGTGCACGATGTGCATGAGCTAAAGCAAAGCCCTTGAAGGTCTTACTATTTTATCTGCTTATTATGTAGCTAGAGGAGACTAAGTATTGAGGGAAGGTCACAGGCTTAGAGGATCCTGGGGCTGGCAGGGATGAGCCTGGAGGTTTAGAACAAGAGGAAATGGCCTCAAGTTGTGCCAGGGGAGGTTTAGATTGGATATCAGGAAAATATTCTTTAATGAAAGAGTGGTTAAGCATTGGAACAGGCTGCCCAAGGAGTCAGCATCCCTGGAGGTGTTCAAAGAATGTGTAGACGTGGCACTTCAGAATATGGTTTAGTGGATGTGGACATGGGTGTTGTTAGGTTGATGGTTGGGCTTGATGACCTTAGAGGTCTTTTCCAACCTTAAAGATTCTATGATTCCATGATTCACTTCCCCCTCCATCTCTGGGGCAGAAATCACCCAAGGCAGGATCTCCACAGCCTTTTTCTCCTGAACAAGGGAGTCATTTCCCATGGAAATATCCCAGACAAACCCCAGACACCTCATCCATTCTCCTTACAAACTCGGCCATGGCAGGGATGCTCTATTATCTTTCAAATGACAGCAATTTGCCTTTTCTCTCCCAACTCCATAATAACAGTTGGTCCTTAGAGAGAATTTTCCCTACATTTACCCCATGCCAGGGAGCTCTGTAGGGGTTTATACAGAGAGATACTGAAGCAGAGACAAGGTAAATGCATTTTCCAGTGCTAGAGCTCTCAGAGGTTGTGGCTTCTCCAGACTTTTTCTTCTGCCAGCCTCCCAGGGCTGAAATCACTGGGAAAGAGAAATCAGAGATATTTGGGCAGAACTTTCCCCAAATAAGTATTAAATCCTCATCCTACCTCCGGAGGCTTTCCACCACTGCCCTAGGCAAGCCACTGAGTTTATTTGTGAGTCAGAAATAATGACACCTCTTCACTTGGCAGCATGAGGATGCAGAAAGGAGAATATTGCTTAGCAGCGCTAAAACCCTACCACCCTCCTCTTAACCACAGATTTCTGAACCTGCTTCTCCTTCGCCCGCTCTATCAACGTGTTCACAGTTGCTGTTTATTTGGAAGAATTATTGAGCAGCAAAAGCTTTCCTAGCGGTGTTTCGACATCTGCCTCTTCTCCAAGAGGTTTGCGTCTGAGAGGCAGATGTGCTGGCTACAACCTGCTGCCTGCAGACGGCGAATTGTCGAAGGAGGTTCAGACGAAACGGTTTTGTTATGTAGAGCCCTAGGGCCCAACATACCCCACCTGTATTCCCCAGGCTGTAACAGCGCCGTTATTTGTACTGAAATCAGCCGCAGAGTTTTCATCGACTCTCGCCACGCTGAATTAAGGCCTACAGATGGCACCGAGCCGAAATGTGATTGATGATTTTGCAGGCGCAAGCCAAAGGTGGGTGGAAAATGCATCTTGGAAGCCAGCTTGGTAGCACTTTTGATGCCTTCTGAAGTCTGACCAGGATGTGAAAATGTACCTGGCATTTTGCAGCTGTAAATATGGTCTTCACAGCCACGTACAGCATTTTCAGCTGCACAGATGCTAGCTATCTTTGCGTCCTCCTGGAACAAAACCTTGCTTTATTTTTCTCACTTCCAAAATAAACTTCCTTTTCTGCACTCCCACAGAGAATCGCCACCGGGAAGAAAAGCTGTGCAGAGTTTTCTAACCAGCAGATTGCCTCTCCCTCTCCGTTCCCTCCACCCTGAGAACCTGCAAGCGGAGCAGGGCTACTGTTTGCATAAAACTGAAGAGCGTTTAGAGATGTCTCGTTTCTAAATGCATCCATTTCTGATTGAAAGAAGCTGAGCTAGTCACACCGAAGGAGCTAATTAAAATGTAAACAGCGTCGCTTTTAATTGCTAGCGCTAAAAATCGTCATTATTTATTTTAAAAGTCGAGGTGCATTAAGAATATGTGTTTAATTGCAAAAAGAAAGAGGAGGTGAATTTTAAATGTGCTTTGGAGATGCTGCAGCCTGAGCTCTGGCTGCTTGTTTCCAGGAGAAGATGCAGTGGGCTTTTTCACCCTGCAATTCCTTTGATGCAGACTCACGGTTTGATTTTTTTTTTTTTTTTCTCTTTGAATGCATGTTTGTTTGTTTGGCCTTTCCTTTTCAAAATCCTATTTCCCATCTTCTGCAATTCTCACTCTTAGAGGAGTCTGGAAATCAGACCAAGACTTCCAGATCAGTCATTATTGGATGCTTTTCTGCTCACGCTGGTAAACGGCTCGATTGCGTGTAATTAGTTAAAGATGTGAAATGCCGGCTAAGTGCTAAGCAATGTTACATAAGTGTAACGTATGGCAGACACACTGTGCCACAAAAAAAAAAGCATCATGCTATTTTGCACTTAACTAGCACCTTTTACCCCAGGTTGGCAGAGCTCCTCGCTATCGCTGCTGGAGGTTGTCAGCACCCTGGCAAACGAGGTTATTGTTTTAATACGCGTTTACAGCTGAGAAAACTGAGGCACAGAGCAGTTCAGTGCCTTGTCTCCCTTCCCTTGGTGAGTCAGCAGCTGAGTGGCGTAGCAAAGGCAGGCATCCCAAGTCCCACCGCCAGCTCCGGTTGGGGAGGATGCTCCGTAACCCCTGGCTGCTGCCATGCTCACCATCGACAAAATCCTGGGGTCACAGCCCGGGGACAAGCTGGGAGCAATTGCAGAGGGGAAGGATGGTTCGATGGGCTCTGCAGATGTCGCAGCCTGCCAGTGCATGGGGAAACGAGCACTGGGTTGGTGCGTGGTCGTGGGGGACGGCTGTAGGTGTGCTGAGACGAGCGGCTTGTGCCCTCAGAAAGGCTCCCATCCTAGCGAAGGATGGAGAGCCCACCTCTTCCCTCTCCACGGTCAACTGCTTGTTAGAAAGATCCATTTCCTTTGAAGGTGGCAGGCTTCTGCTTCCAGCAATGTGTTTTTGTAGGGCTTGCTACCTGGAGGAGGGAGAGGAAGAGCAGCTTCATCTCTTGCTACTGGGCTCATGTAATTCCCCGGCTCTTGCCCATCCCACGGATACAGACTGGCCTAAGCTCCCTGTTAACTGGAGGACTTTCTGTCTACAAAACCCAAGCAGCCATGGAGTGAGTCAGCACAGGTTGGAACACGGTTGGGCCAGAGCAGGCTACTGCTTGCTTGGCTCTGTGCCTAAGGTCACGAGGGAGGAGCTGAGACTTGCCACCTTCATGGGATGCCGGTCCAGACCCAGCCAGGTTGGCCCTGGAGGGCTTTGGGCAGGATGAACATCGTCCTTGCTGCCCGGGCATCTCTGCTCTGTCCCCCTTTTGCAGCATCGCTACGTTTTCCCCCTTCCACTTTCTGGTGAGCGGAGTTCTTGCAGCCTCTTCCTCCCTCTCCAAGGTGTTTTATACAAGCCTTGAATTGCTTTTGTAACTGTGCCCTCTTCGGATTTTCGGCATCCTCTGGAAAATTTGATTTCACACTGTGTTTGTATGTTTAACAAAAATAATTCCAAACACCAAAAACAAGCCGTGCCCTGACTGGCGTTATGTAGCATTTGTGATAATTGGATTCTCAGAAAGCCAAGCACTTTCTGGGTTTTAATGAGATTCAAACTTTAATTACTGCGTCCCTTTCCCAGGCATACAGTGGAAGCAGGGATGAAAATGACCATAATCAGGTCTTCGGCATCTTGCAAGAGATGGCCTCGATGGATTGCATTTCACTTTGTTAATGAGGGGCCATTCTTGCCATATACGGTTGGAAAGACAGTTTCTCTTGCATCGTGGCCGACATTTGCATCCCTTAGGATTTTGGCCACAAACCACTGCTGCATCCTCTCAGAAGGCACTTCTCCACCAATGGAAAGCCAGCAAAGATGGCTCCTAGAGTTGCAGGACAAGAAAGGGAGACAAGGACATGTCAGGGGCTGGCGTAGGCTTTCATTAAGATCTTGATAATGAGTGATATAACACAGGGTGGTCCTTGGGCTGGGTATAGGGTCCCTGAAGGACCAGCATCAGCTTCCTACAAGCCCCTTGCATGGCTTTTCTTCTCCTGCATGGCGCAGATCCCAAGCAAATCTTGCCCGCAAGGCTCCGATGACTCATTTGCTGGCTTTCTCACTTCTCCGCCTCCGTCCTAGAGGATGCGGTGTTCTGCCGAGTCTTATCTGCGCTGAGGTTGGAGGAGGCAGATGAATGCAGGGGTTTCATGTCTGCAGATCAACAGCTTCAACGGAGGAATGGGGTCTTTAACAGAAATGTTTAAACTTTATCTGTGAGGAATCAAGATACTGCATGGTCCTCTGACAGGACCTTTAAATTTCAATGTTCACTCTGTGTGATCATGTTCAGATCCAGGCCAAGATAATTTTTTTTTTTTTTTTTTTAAAAAGGGCTTTGTTAGACACTGCATCAAATTCTTCACAAATGAGTTGATATATTGCCTTATGGTGTTCCCACATCCACTCATTTTGTAGACTGATGAGAAATCTCTCCTTCTACATGTTCTTGATAGCCCCATGGCTTAACTTTTTTTATTGCATCGTCTTTTAGACGGTCAGAGATGTCACATCCTGTCTTTCCTCTTGCTATATCCAAGATCAAAGTCAGAACTGCCAGGTAAAAATTTCCAAGATTGCTCTTCTTTCCATTTCCTGACCTCTTTTCCAAGTTCCTAGCTATCTCTCTGGTTTTCCATCACGTAAAAAAGGTCACCGCTGTTGCTTCTTTTACTCTCTCAGCAGTATGGAGTACATGCTGTCCTTGCTTAATACATGCAAGCATTTTCTTGGAATTACCTTCTTTTTAATCGCTAGCTGGTTTCACATTCAGTCATGTACTCTAGATGCCTACACAGCGAGACGTGACTGCTTCTGCTGGCAGCAGGGGAAGCCAAGGTCTAAGCGGGCAGGAGCAGTGGGTGGCTTGAATCATTCTTGACATGAGACACCCCAGCAGTCACCACGGGCAGGTTTGGCACCTCCAGTCTGCCTGTGGCTGTGGTCTTCATCAGTTCCTGACATTACTCAGTCACTTTTTCCGTTGGCTGGACACTGGCAACTCAGCCGGCTTAGGAGGAGGAAACCCTTCTTCATGGCTGTGAGGTTGGCAGCGAAGGAGACGCATGGGGAGCTGGGGTGGATGCTCAAAGTACAGGAGCTTAGTGGGGCTGGGGGAAAGCCTTGCATGGGGCTCACAGCACCCCTGAGGATATGATTTTGTGGCCATCTCCTCCAGCACTGCCCAGGCAATGTCAGGCAGAACAAATACACATCTTCTAGCCCTTGTCCTCCAGAGATAGACCTGTCTCTCTGGTACTTCTTGGGCTGGCATTTTTGCAAGGCCTTCACTCTCCTCTAGCTGTTTTGTAGCATCAATTCCCCAGCTCAGTATTTTGTTGTTTCTCTTCGCCCCACCTTCTCTCTTCCCGTGCAAACGTGGCTTGACTCATGCTTTCTTCTTCGCTGGCTTTGCCCTTTTCCATCTCCAGAATGAGTTATTTTTATCCTCGGAGCTGTATATTCCCAGAGAGAACCATGTCTGCTGCTGCTGTCCTAATGAAGGAGGCAGGGCTGTTCTGCTTCCCCTGGGCTCATCTTTAGGGCTTCGCAGCAGGCATGGGTGGCAGGTGCTCCCCAGACATCCAGAGCAGGCAGGGAGTTGGAAACCATGAGTAAAGCTACAGCTTTGGGGCACGTGTAAGGGTATATTTGGTGAGGTTATGGCACAGCCTCAAGCTTCTTCCAGTTTTGCATGGAGCAATATTCCCCATCTTTGACAAAGATGACCAGGTTCTTGGCAAGGGGTGGAAATAAGGCTCTTGGGGAAGAGGGTGAGCTGGCGGGCTCCCACAGGCTGAGAACTTCACCTTGCAGAAGGGCACAGGCAGCCTTAGGCCCCATTGAGACAAATCCCAGGAACAAAGAGCCCACATAAAGGCTCTTACCCTGGGGCTTATGCAAAGCAAACTCCTCTCCCTGCAGCGACCAAGGACTTTGAATTTCCTGCATGTAAGTCTGGACAAATATGAATACATCAGCAGGTAACGTGGGATGACCCATGCAGGAAGCAAAGTCCCTTATTAGGTATCCAGACTGGAGAAGGGCAAACTGCCTTTTGGGGCGTCCATCCAAGATCAGGAGAAACTGGGATCTGCCTGGCTTTTAGCAAGGTAGCACCACTTCAGGGCATGATTTGAATGTTGTCTTGTCTCCCAGTTTTGACTACAAAGAGGAAACATACTCTGTATTGGGTTAGGATGCTTCTTTTGGGAAAGAGGGAGCATGGTTTTTCCAGCACGTGTTGGGCTGATACTCTCTAGACTGGGCTTTTCCAGATACCTATGTTGAAGGACATGGTGGCTTGAGTCATTCTACTGTCTCTCTCCTCGTCTGGCTTTGGGTAGGGTATCCTCTTCCTCTGGCACATCTGGAGGGGGACCTCGCAGTCACAGCTACGTGGGGAGGACCCTGAGCCCCACAGTCAGTCCACGGATGTGGGAGTAGGTCGGGAAAGCAGCACAGATGACGCACAGCCCACAAACCTCTGAGCTCTGGCTGCCAAGCCTGCACAGATGACTACCTGTAAGCATGAGTCCACCCCAAGCCTTCAGCAGTCACAGTATACCTATATCTTTCCCCAAGCCCTGCCCTTCCCAGAACTGCTGCTAGTATTTCCACCTACTTAGTACGAAACCAGGAACAGACACAACAGGAAGCGATTCTCTAGAATAAAGAAGCCTTTCTGAGACTTCAGAAATTGGGCATAACCCCTCTCTGGGGAGTGCTGGGATGGGACGGTGGGTTTGGCACAGTCTGTCTTACAGTGGGCATTGCATCACGACAGTGTGTCTGCAGATTTTCATTTCATCAGGCCTGGCAAGTGAAAGGATGCTTCCCTTTTCCAGAGGTCAGGCATCACTCTTCCTTATGGATCTTTCTGCAAAGACTGGGGAATGCAAGTGGTGGAGAGGATCAGTTCCAGGTTATCCATGTTCCTCCTCTCCCAGCTCCTGGCTGCAGAGATCCCGAGCGAGATGTCCATACAGGGTGCAGAGCAGTTGGCAGAAGTTGCTGAGATGATCTGTGGTTGGCTAAACACTGCTGGGGAAAAGACACAGGAGCTGGCATCATCTCCACGTGGCCTGTGGTTGGACACTCAACAGGAAACAGGGAGAGCCCAGCAACCTCACTGGAAAAGTAATCTTTTCACAGATCAAAGCATGAAACTGTCTTCAGGATGAGAAAATAAACAGAGAGCATGAGAAATGTCATCTCATTTAGAAAAGAGGCAGAGGAAGAATGTGCCTCCCTGGCACGGCTGGGAAGCAGAAGAGCCATGCTTGCAGAGGTGGGACAGCAGATCACAGCGGCACTACCAGGAGGGCGCTGGGACAGCACTGATGTTTTAATAATTTTCAGACACAACAAGAAGAGGTTAAACATTTGTTTGTGAACCCAGAGCATAATTACTAGTGAGTCACGGAAAGTGTTGTTCCAGCTACTGTGAAAACAAGCCAGCGCTGAAGGGTCTGCTGGTCATTTGAAAGCGTCGAGAGCTTCAGCCCAAGATTCCTTCCTTAATTACACCACTCTTGGGCACTCACTCTAAATTAAGCAGGCAGGATCACAAGAGAGCTAATGCAGTGCTCTGAAAGGCAAACTATTAACCAAAGTGTCTCTCAGATGTTTAACTTCAAGGAGGCACGATTGAAATCTCATCAGTTATGATCAGTGGACATGAGAAGGGCTTGAAGTTCATCCATAACGTGATTTGCAGAATAATAAAAATTAAAGATGTGAAATCTCTTCTAGGTCGAGTCTGCTTCAGTCCCCAGGGTGAGGTAGATGGGTCTCTGTATAATGCTTCCTGCTCTGCTGCACACATGCAACAAATGCAATGCAGGAAGTTTCCCTGATGCACTTCGGTTACTCAGAGGAGGTTGCTATTGAATATTTACACTACAGTTACAGACGTAAGCCTTTTCTGTGCAGTTCCAGGCATATTTCCTCCTTTTGTCTTCATTGGCAGATTTCTCTGTCCGAAATCCACTCAGTCATTCTCACAACTCTTCTCCTGGATGGCAAACAGCTCTCCCTTGTCTCTGGCATCCTCTTCCTTTAAACACTTTGCATAAGTCCCCTGCCCTCAGCAGACTAGTCAATGGGAACAATGAACTTAGGGGAGACCGTGACATTCCTGATTGAAAACCGAGATTGAGTCCTTCACTTCCCACTGTGCTGCTGACAGCAATACTACTTAGCACTCCTACCCTATGACGCATTACCCAAACATTAGCTAATTATTCTGCCTGACTCCTTAGAAAGTAGGCAATTAAGTATTTAGCTCCATTCTCCAGATGGGGAAACCCAGGCACAAAAAGAGGTGAACAGGGGAAATGCCAATCCTGCTATGTAGGGTGGAGAGCATCCTTGCCGTTTGGAGAAGCAATGTTGAGTATGGGGCTGGTCTTACCTAGCTCAGCTGTCTGCACTAAAGCTGAGCTTCTGGAGTTGGTGTAAAAGACCAGGACCTTGGGAAAAGTGATTCATCCTCGCCTAAGACTTATCCCACTGATGTGGGTTGAATCATCCTCTAGGAAGAGCACCCAAGGATTCCACCTTCTCCGTACTGCCAAGGGGAAGAGGAGCACCTGGGAAGGTGCCCCAAGCAGACAGTGTGAGTTGTCTCCAAACCGCAGACAGCAATGTTGCCAGGGTCAGCGCTCAAGAGCTCCTGGATTGTGGGAAATGTTTCACTGCTGTCATTTAAGCCAACTTTGATGTGCATCTTGGAGCATCATGATAGAAAGTGGGCTGCAAGCCCTGTCCTTTCTACTATCTATTTGGTGACCTGTGCTCCACCACAACCATGAATTAGGGCTATCTTTGGGGGGAGCAAATGCTGAAATACAGTATTTTTAATGCAGAGGGAAAGTGTTTAGCAGAAAGGTCTTTAAAATAAAGCAACAGAAGGAGTCCAAACCTAATAACAAGAGCTCTAGCCATTGTGACTAAGTACTCTATAAAATGTGTAATTACGGCACTATAGCAACTATTGAATTCCGAGGCACATTTTGCATCTGAAACACAGGACAGAGCATCCTCTTTGGGTGATTCAGAGAAATAATCACAACACCCAAGCGCTTCATATAGAAAAGGGAGAAGCAAGGAACCACAGCATGCCATGAGCAGCATGCGCCTGGTATGCAAGCACATCCCCGTGGGAGCAGCCCCGCCCAGGATGGGCACACCTGCTTGGGAAGATGAGCAAATATTTTTAGCCCCTGGTGCAGCTGCGAGCATCTCATCTGCTTCTTACCCGTGCTCGCTGAATTGTGCAGCATCACGCTGGTGAGCATGGAGAGGGTGGCATGAGGGAAAAGCACATTTTACCAAAGTATGAAGGAGACGGGTATGATTTGTGCCGCCGTTCCCATCTCACCAGCTTTTCCTGCCCTTGAGTGCCCCGTTTCAGTTCAGACGGGGCTGAGCACCCAAGGGTTCCAAAGAGATCTTCTTTCCCCAGCGTGGCTCCAAGCCACTTGTGTTCCTTAAAAGGCATCTTCTGACTCAGATACACTCTTCTCCATTGTCTGGGGCATGTTGTTTTGCAGCTGGAGACTGGTGAATGAAGCCGAGTTACTGACCTTGATGCGAAAAAAAAAAAAGCACGCTTGTGCTTTGTAAAACAAGCCTTTTAAAGCTGGCTTTTATGCAAAGAGTTATGCTGATGTGCGTATGCAGGCGCTGGTATTTCAGATCCCTTTCAATCTGCTGGATTGCCAGTGAGCTGTTTCACTGATTTAAGCCTTTAACCGAAGGACGGATGCTGCAAGAGGCAGCAAAGAGGACTCAAGCAGGTATTGACATGCGTGGCCTACGAGCAGATGCTTGGACCAGGGCCTAGATCAGAAGAGGCATTTTATTACACTGAAGGAGGTATTGTTTTACTATGTTGTAAGGAGGCATAGATGATCCTTCTCCCTAAATGGGGGGAAAAAAAAAATAACTTGTCTTTGAGGCTTGTTCTCACCCCTTTTTGGTGTGGATATGCATTGCGGCCCCACAGAAAATAAGTTTCAACCAGCTTTGCCACTTTTTTTTTTTCCCATTGTGTCATCAAAACAAGAGATGATGATAAGTAACACCAGTCTGGGCAGTTTCTTGGAATTGCCCCTGGTCCTACTCCAGCCCTGCCCAGAGGTTAGAGGTATTTTTCTTTGAAGACACTATGGGAGGCAGCATGCATTTGATTTTTGGGAGGATGTTCTTCAGCCCAGGTCCAGCACAGGCAGGTTTATTACCCCTGCATGATGTCCTGAATGAAAATGAAGCCCTGGCTTTGCAAAGGGAGCTGGGTTAGGTGAGCGAGCATCACCAAAATCTGGTAGAACAATACCCCCTCAGGCCAGCGCTCTGCTTACGCTCGCTCAGAAAACAATAAGAGCTTACACAACTGCAGCCCACTTGAGGTTTTACTTCACGGCTGAGCAACGAGACCCCAAATGTTACAGCTCTGCCTAATGTCCTTGGCTCTGTCCTGCTTTGGAAGGAAATACGCCGCGGCCTGTGCTGCCAATGCTATTTCCTCTCACTTGTCTTTAAAGGTCTCTTTTTCCAACAGCTGATCGGCTCTGCAGCTCCGGGGAGTACGTGAGATCCGGCTGGCCCACGATCTAGCTGGTATGGCCGCGTGCCATGTTGTTATTTGTATTGCTTTCATTTTTTCGGCGTTACTTGGCTCTTCCACGCAACTTGTTTTCATCCTGAACTATGTGCTCATTACATATCCAAACACCCACGCAGGTTTTGCATGAGGAAACTCGAAACACACGCGCAGTTGAGGAGCAAGTTTGTGACGGGGGGGATGAGATATTTGTCTCGAGGCAGACACAAACAATTGTCAAATCCCCGAGCTGCCCGTGGTTGGATTTCAAGCTTACTGATGCCAAGCATGCGAATGCCGTGTGTGCGTCTTCCTGGCAAAGAGAGGTGGGGGACATCTCTTGTGGTCACCTTGGCCTCTCCCAGCAACTCCAGCTACTCTCCAAGGCATTAATCCCGGGACCTCCTGGTTCTCTGGCAGGCTGTACCATGAATGCCAAAGGGACCCATTTTTGCTGCTAGGAAGGCTCTCGCTTCCCATCCGTGGCCCCATCCTCGCAAAGCAGCCAGGCACGGGCAGCACGGATCTAGCCGGCCAAGCTTAGTTCTGGTAGGCATCACATTGTGCTGGAGGGTTTCAGCAAGGTCGCAAGAAATGGGGTCAGAAACAGGCTCTGTCCTTCCTAAGTGCTCTTGTTGGGTTTTTTTCCTAAAGCAGTGAGGCTGAGCCGCTGCCAGAGGCAGCACAGGGCTGTGTCGGTGCCGTGGGGTACCCCAGGTTGCGTGGATCCAGCGTTGCAGCAGATGCAGCATGGCCCTGGACTAGCAGAGCAGGGTTCAGATACTCATGTTTGCTGAGTATCTCCCATTTTTATGGCCCCACTGCCACGGCAGTTGAGCTCCGGCAGCCGCCCTGATCGAGATGCAGAGAGCTCAGCTGGAGGCGCGCGGGCTGTCCGAATCTGAAGCGTGCCACTCCCCTGCACATCGCTCTCCTCCCTGCTGTGCTCAGTCCACTCAGAGTGTGGAAAAACTCTCTCCCACGACCACCGGTAACTGCACAGCACTGGGCAGGCTGAGCCCAAGAAACTGGGGGCCTTGGTTTGCACCCTGAGATTGCTTTGCTTCCTCGCAGCCTTTCCTGCTGCCTGTGCTGCAGATGAATAAAGATTTTCCAGGCCTGTCAGCACCGTGTGTTTCACCAGCATTTACTTTGAAGTCCAAAATGTGCTAAAAATAAGCTGCCTCGGCATCCAGGTCTTGATTCAAGTGGTAACAGGATACTGGGCAGAGAAGCTCCTGGGGTGGTTTGAACTGTGCAGCGGTGAGCTGGGCGCTGCTGCTTGCTCCTCCTCCTCCTCCCAGCTGCTGCAGGGCTGTCGTCCACTACTCACTTGCAATCCTCCAGATCTTATATCGAAGGTCACAGGTTTTACACGGCAATGGTCCTCCTGGGCTGGTTCTTGGTGAGGCTCCAAATGCCGAGGTGGTGGCTCTTCCTCTGGGGTCAGGAGGATGTTATTAGCGAGATCCTTAGCAAACTATTTATTTTAATACTTAATTTTGGGAGGGGGATGCCCACAGGCAGAAGTTTGGATGAGTGAAGTCTGAAATGCCACAGGAAGGCCACAAACTTCAAAAAGCTTCGTTAGCAGGAGGAGGTGTGGATGTTCGTGCCTCGTGCACGGGCTTTGTGGAGCTGCTGTAGAGCCGCGTGGCTTTGATACCAGTGAAAACACTGCGAACCCTCCTCCTCGGAAGGCGTCTTGAGATAAAATGCTTGCTGCTCCTCCTTGCTTTTGAAACACCCGGTTGATATTCAGTCTTCAAAGCTGCTGAACGAGCTTTTCATCCGCAGGCAGATTTTGCTGCTGCATTCTCACTTGCTTTCCTAAAATAAAGGAAGGAAAAAAAAAAAAAAAAAAAGCCTTGTGCTAATTTAATCGAGCCAGGCATCTTGCTGTCCTGCCTGATATCTCTCCAATCTGTCATTTCCAAGAGACAGCTGTTTATTTGTTTGGCTTTTTTTTTTTTCACTCTGGTCTTGAAATATCTCCTCTGCTTTCTCAAGCAGCCCAGAGCTGCCCCAGGGATGTCCCAAGCCTCCCCCTTGCTTTGGTGAGGGCTCTGGGTGAAAACGTCTCCCTCCTCCAGGAAAAACCCTACAACAACCTCAGGCAGAGAAACATGTCAAAGAGTGTCCAACTTGGGTGATGCTCCTGTAGGTGTTTGGGGTTTCAGAGCCAGCTTCCTAGCACACAGCAGCCCAAAGCACTGAACAACAGCCTGGTGCAGGTCTGGAGATCCCGATGGGAACTTCCCTCCAAAGCGAGCACGGCCCCGCAGACTCAGAGAGGTGCCGGTGCTGCTGGCGAATTATTCAGCAGCATCAACTGCAAAGGAGAAAATGACTAAATACAAGTTATTTCCTAAAATCCACAGCAAGAGAAAAAAAAAATTATTAAATACAACAGTGTGCAAGATGTAGGAAACCACTTGGGTTTCTCCCCGCAGCCTGAACCTCCAGGTTGCCTCTCCATGAAGCATGTAGACGAGCTGTTGTATGGACTGAAAAAATGACCCAAGGGAAAAAACCCTGATTAATTCTAGTAATCAGTGCTCAATTTGCAATTGCTTTCAAATAGGACTGTTGGCCAAACACTAAATCTGAGCACCACTCGATCATCTGCGTTTTCATTTTACTTGTGATTTACTTCTATTTATCTATTTACTGTTATTTATGGTGACTTTAACAGCTTTAACTCCTTCTGGGAAAAAAACTCCTACCCAGCAGTTAAAAATTAGCAAAACTGTCAAAACAAGTTTCTTGGAAACTGTGTAGAATCACAGAATGTTTTGGGTTGGAAGGGACATTAAAGGTCATCCAGTTCCACCCCCCTGCAAGGAGCAGGCACACCTTCCACCAGACCAGGTCACTCAAAGCCCCGTCCAGCCTGGCCTTGAACAATTCCAGGGATGAGATCTCATCCACCAGCACTCCCAAGTCCTTCTCCTCAGAGCTGCTCTCAATCCATTCCCCGCCCAGCCTGTATTTGTGCCTGGGATTGCCATGACCCAGGTGCAGGACCTTGCACTTGGCCTGGTTGAACTTCATGAGGTTGGCACAGGCCCACCTCTCCAGCCTGTCAAGGTCCCTCTGGATGGCATCCCTTCCCTCCGGCGTGTCGATGGCACCACACAGCTTGGTGTTGTTGGCGAACTTGCTGAGGGTGCACTGTATCCCACTGTCCATGTCGCCAACAAAGATGTTGAACAGGGCCGGTCTCTATACTGACCCGAGAAACGCTGCTCCTCACTGGTCTCCACCTGGACATCAAGGTGTTGGCCACAACCTTTTGAGTGCAGCCAGCCAACCCATTCCTTATCCACCGAGTGGTCTGTCTGTCAAACCCATGTATCTCCAGTTTAGAGAGAAGGATGTTTTGTGGGATGGTGTCCAAAGCTTTGCACAGGTCCAGGTAGACGATGTCAGTTGCTCATCCCTTATCCAGCAGTGCTGTAACCCCATCACAGAGGGCCACCAAATTGGTCAGGCAGGATTTGCCCTTACTGATGCCATGTCAGCTGTCACCAATCACCTCCTTATTTTCCAAGTGCCCTAGCATGGTTTCCAGGAGGATCTGCTCCATGACCTTGCCAGGCACAGAGGTGAGAGTGACTTACCTGCAGTTCCCCACATTTCTATAGCTTTTCCTGTTGCCCTTGACATCCCAGGCCAGATTTAATTCTATCAGAGCTTTGGCTTTTGTAACCTGCTCCGTATTCCTCCCAGGCTACCTGTCCTTATTTCCACCCTCTGTAGGCTTCCTTCTTGTTTTTCAGTTTGTCTGGGAGCTCCTTGTCCATCCATGCAGGCCTCCTGGTGTTTTTGCCTGACTTTCTCTTTGTTGGGATGCATCACTCCTGAGGTTGGAGGAGGTGATCCTTGGATATTTCTTGGTGTAAGAACACATGGTCAAATTTTAGGCTGATAAACCGGACTAAGGGAGGATAACTGTGCTACCCATGAGAGGGATGGGTGCAGGAGCTGGCATGGGATCACATCCCACTGGGTTTTCCTAGATCCCTTTCCCAAGCATGCACCTGCAGCCAGGGCCACCATGGGGCCAGGGAAGCAGTTATCCCTTTTGGGAATCATCACCCTACTCCAGTCCCACGGTGCTCTCCCTTGAGCCCCACAGCCTACTTCAGCCCCGCGGAGCATCCCTCTGAGCCCCACAGCAGCTTGGTGGGGCATCTCCTTGACCCCCACAGCCCCCTCAGCCCCATGGGGCAGCCCTCTGAGCCCCACAGCAGCTCGGTGGGGCATCTCCTTGACCCCCACAGCCACCTCAGCCCCATGGCGCAGCCCTCTGAGCCCCACAGCAGCTCGGTGGGGCATCTCCTTGACCCCCACAGCCCCCTCAGCCCCATGGGGCAGCCCTCTGAGCCCCACAGGGCATCTCCCTGAGCCCCAAAGCCCCCTCAGGCCCATGGGGCACCCCCTTGACCCCCACAGCAGCTCCACAGTGCAGCTCCTTGACCCCCACAGCCCAGTGCAACCCCACAGCGCACCCCTTCCCCACTTTCAGGGGGGTGTCACCCTCTAAGTCCCAAAACGCCCACGCCCCACTACAGCCCCGCGACCCGTCCTCCCACGCAGGCCCCGCCGCCTCCTTCCTCCCGCCCGCGCGGCCCCTTTAAGGGCGCGGCCCCGCCCCCCGCGGTCGCTGTCGGGGCCGCGGCTGCCGCTGCTGACAACAAGATGGCGGCGGCGGGGCCGGTGGGCCCCGAGAGCCGAGTGCTGGGCTACACCCTGCACCGCTGGAGCAGCTTCTCCTCCACCTACCTACCCGAGTGAGTCCCGGCCTCGGCCCCGACCTCCTCCCTGGGCCGCTCCGCGCCGCGGCGGGGCTGCCGGGCCCGCACCGGGCCCTTGCGGTGGCCTGCGCGGGAAGGCCGCGGCGGGCAGCGCCGCGGTAGCGGCCGCCGCTCCCGGGGGAGCGCGGGGCTTGCGGGACCGGTTACTGCCGGCGGGGAGGTGCTGGGGCGGTCCGGGCTGGCCTGAGTCCCCGGCTGGTGAGGGGAGGCCCGGCCGCCCGGCCCGGGGGGCGGGGGGAGACGGGGACAGGGCTGTGTGTGAGGGAGGGGGCGGTCAGCAGCGTTTGGGGGGCCTGTGTGTGACGGAGGGGGTGGTCAGCAGGTTTTGTGGGGGGCTGTGTGTGAGAGAGGGTCTGTATAGGAGTAATTGGAGAGATTTGCGTGAAAGAGGGTTTGTATACAGGATTTGGGGGGGCTCTGTGTGAGGGAGGGTCTGTTGAGCGGGATTTGGGGGGCTGCGTGAGGAAGCGGCTGTACAGCAGGATTTGGGGAGGCTCTGTGTGAGAGAAGGGCCGGTCAGCAGAGTTTTGAGGGGCTAGGTGTGTGGGAAGGGCGAGTCAGGAGGGTTTGCCGGGGTTGTGTGGGTGAGGTGGTGGTCAGCGGGGTTGAGGGGGTGTTTTGGGAGGGGGTTGAGCACCGGCACTGGGGAGGGGTGTGTGTTTAGGGGAGTGGTTGATAAACAAATTTGGGGAAGGCTTTGTGTGGGATGATCATCAGATATGGGAAAGGGTGCGGGATGCCTTCAAGGAGGAGAAGCTGGCCCCGGATTTGGGGGGAAAATTGGGAGCTGTGTGTGGGAGGGGCTGGTCGCTGGATAAGTGGGGAGGATAAGTAAACCCTTCGCCCCCCCCCCGCGCCCTGCAGGTTTGGGTCTGTCAGGTGCCTGTGGGCAGTGTGTTTTTTGGCAGCGGAGCTTCTTCTCCTGCCCCTGACCCTGAAATGCTGAATGCTCACTGGGCTACAGTCACCTGTTGTGTGTGGTTTTGGGGGAAGGGTGTCATCTGCTGCCCTTACCTTCTGCTTTTTAAGTACAAACAGTAACTTTTTAACTAAAACCCTTAACTTTTGGTTTTGCAAAAGGAGACTGGAGCTGTGTCTTACAGTCATCAGTTTGCACTGCCTTACTGACCCATCCTGAAGGAGAGACGTGGCTGAATGGCAGTCCAGCTGTGGCCTATTAAACTCCTCTCGTTACTAAAAGTGTGAGTGGAGTGATATAGTGTGGTCTATAGCTGTTTTCAATGCACCTTTTCAGTAGGTTGGCTTCAGTGTTGGAGGTCGAGAGGACTGTTAGGAGCACAGTGCTTGGACACCTTAGTCCTTGCCAGCTGTAGAGTCTTGTCTAATCATTGATTGTGTTGAATTTAATAACCTTTGATTGAGATATCTTTAAGTCACCCACTGTCAACAAGTGACAGAGTTGCCTTATTTGTTAATTATTAATGTCATGAATTATCTCCACTTGCCAAAATGAAGTGAAACTTGAAAAATGTTTTTCTCGTTAAACTCCTAGTCATTTATATCTTTCTGCACATTTGCTTTGTTAGATGTTAAAAAGAACTGGATTATTTTCTAATTGATAATCTTTGATGATAAGTAATCCCTTTTCCTTTTTTTTTTTGTTAAACAGACTTTACTGTAAGGCATTTATTTCAGGTCTGTGATCGTGCTTGTAGTTATTTCTACCAACATTTCTGGCTTTCAATGTCGTATTAAAATGTTGGTTCCTGAATAGAAGGGTGAGAGTCCGTTATTGATCTCACTAATGTGATGTAAAAAGATAATATTGTCTTTCTTCTTGATATTCCTTTCCAAGGCTCCCATTAGTCCTTTTTGCTAGAGACTTGTGTCAGGAATTAATGCTCACGTGGTATCTGCAGTGCTGCCCAAAGTCCTTAATGTCATTGTCTTCTGTGAAACAATTCCCTTTGCTGTAGCAGGGATTGTGTTTTACGAATTCATGACTTTGCATTCAGCTGTTTTTAAAGATGTTATTTAAACATACTTACCCTCAGTAAAACCAATTTTAGCAGCTCTTAAGCAGTGTTCAGTAATCCCAGCGATGGGGTTATTCTCTGGCATGATGACCTTGGTCTGAGGGATGTTGGTCCTAACACTTGAGTGCTGTCTTATATGAAACTTTTGGGTTTTACTTGCTGTCTCCTGGCTTTTCATTCCAATGTTCTGGAAGAGAGTGTAAATGCAATCTGAAATGGAAAGGAGAGGCTTTGACCTGTGATTTAACATCAGAATCTCAAAAGGAGAAAATTTATAGAGAAACATATGAGAGGGTGGGTTTTGGGGGATGGAGTGAAGATGGAGAACTTAAGAATTATTGGGACAGGAACTTAACATACAGTGGGCTGAACACAAAGATAAAGCTAGAAGTTGTCTTATTTAATATGTCATATTTAATATGTGGAATAGAATGATGCTTTTCTGGAAGGATATTGGGAATTCTCGTTATACTGTAATTTAAATAAGTTTGCTGACATTACTAGGAAGAAACCACTTTAACCTTGGAGTAGAAGAGGGACTCTGCTATAATGTACGTAGGAATACTCTACTTTATTGATATGTTGCTTATCATTGGGAGCTGTGGTATTGCAAGCAAAGTGCTCAGGGAAGAAGAACAGAGTAGATTACCCATGTTCTCTGTCAGCTAAGCATGATTTAAATACACTTCTTAGGTTTTAAATGTAAAACAAAGATATGAAATATAAAACTTTCATCACTGCTGTCGAGGAAATAAATGTCTGGTAATTTAAATCACATCTGCTTATGTGATGCTGAACTGAAACTTTTCAGCTCACTGAAATCACCTGATAACTGCTTTTTTTTTTTTTTTTTTTTAAGGTGTTTTTCAAAGACCTTTCTGGTCATGTTCCTGTTTAGGATCAGTAGTCTATTGAAAAACACTAGTTTATTTTCAATGACAGAGAACTTTCTTCTGGTGAATGCCAGCATCTTTCCTGTTGTGTTGGGTGGTGGTATAGGGGATTAGTTAGTGCTGGATCCAATTTTTGGATGTTTTACCAGTACTGCAGCTGCTTGCACATTTGCAAAGACCTTTCCAAACATTAAATTAAGACTATCTGTCTTGAATCTGCCAAAGAATAGTTCTGCTGTTTTTCAAACCGCTGGACTCTGTTGGCTTGTGGCTACCAGCAGGAAGACTGATTTGGATATTTATTTAAAAAAACTCTGTGGGTAGAAGTGAGAGAGTTAGTCTAGTGATAGCGTCTAGTTCAGCCTGCATTGTAGGAGAGGTTGTACCTTTGGGAAGAAAATTGATCCAAGAGGAAACTTGTTCTTGAAACATCTGGTGTTTGCAGAGGCAACAGTGCGTTTAGAGGGTTCAGCTCGTCCAGCTTGGAAAATGTTCAACCCAGCACGTCGCCTGAGAGCCCTCCATCAGATCCCTTCCTTGCTTCTCCACAGTTCCTTCCCAAAGGAGTAGAGCCACGTGGGAGGCTGCTCCCTGATGCCTCACAAGGGAATGGCCTAGGGATTTCCTGACCACCAGCAGTCACTTTGCATGAGTTGTGCAGACGAGTACTGGTGTCTTTTGACTTACAGCTAGAGAGAGATCTGGACTTCAGAACCCTCTCTTGTCTGGCCTTCTGCAAAAAGTGATGAGCTTGGTCACTTTTTTTTTTTTGGATGAGGAGGGAATAAACAGTTTATAGAAGGTAGTGTAACCCTTGTTCAAACTTGGTTTTTTTTTGGTAAGGAAGAGAACCAAAAGCTAGTGCTCTGCATTCTGAGAGAAGCACTTCATATCCTGATTTTTTTCTGATGGCCTGTTTTTGTACCTGCTCCAGTTTGAACTGCCTGTGAAGGTGAAGCAGAGGTGAAGTATGGTGCTTTGTGTGGTGGCAGTTGTACTCTTTTCTGTTGCCAAATGCTAAATTACTGTGTCCTAGGACCATTGTTCCTAGTGGTTGCGTCAGACTTTTACTGATGATATCCTGTAGCAGTGCACTCAGGTCCTTCTGTCACTGTTTTATACGACTGAAATTCCACTTTACAGACTTAACAAGAGCTTTTTTTACTCTGTTATGTTAGTGATGCACCTTTGCTAGGAAGTTTAATCCTATTTCTATTGCTCAAATCTTCAGAGTAATTCAGATTTTTGTGTATGATGACTCTGTAGAGAAGGATCATTGTATTTCCTAGATTTGACGTTAGGATTTTTATTAGTATTTTGTTTACTTATTTCTTGTGTGAAGCTCATTATTAAGAATATAAGATCAGATAGATTTCTAAGCTGCTAATTAAATTCCATTAGCAACCTCCTTCCACTTAGTAGTCACTCTTTCATTGCAACCCATTTTTATCTATTTCTCTGTGGATCTCAGTGATTCTATCTTTTCCAGTTTGACACCTTATATGGTACTGGATCAAATGCTGAAGGCTGGATGGCTCTGCTGTCTCTTTCCTAGAAAGCATACTGGGGCAGAGAAAGATCCAGCTGATTTTTTTACAATACACTTAAAATAATTGTGTGCATTTTTGCTGGTTTTCTGTATTTCCATCAAACCAGGGGAACTAAACTAAGTGAAAGATATTTTGATAGTAAAGTATGAGTGACTCATAGACTTCCAAAGTGAGAATGCAAATGTTTTTGCTTTTTAGTTAAGAGGATGTGACAGTAAGATCCTACCCAGTCTAACTAGACGTCTACTCCTGTATTGTGTTAATTCTGAAACAGATATGTACTCTGTGTTTTCAGATCTAAGGTATTGCAAAGCATTGGCAAGAAGATACTGACACCATGTGTAACAAACTTTTTGGGGTAAAGTCCGTAAGGATTTAAAAAAAAAAACACCTGAAAACAAAAAAAAACCCTCGCAAAAAAAATCCAACCCAAACCAGCCAGAAAATAACCTGAGTCCTGTTCTCTGAGATTTCTGTAACAGGAAAAACCCTGTATTTGTGGCTAGTGAAACATGATTCTCAGTTTCTCCTCCTCCCACGTGAAACTGATGATTCAGATCTGTACTTTATAGGTTCATAAATCTTATTATAGATGCCTCCAGGTCTTGAAGAATCTCATGTTCAAGTTGAGATCAGTCATGACTAATGAAAAGGTTTGTTTTTTCTGTTCTGTTTTCTCATACCGAGCTCTGTTTCTTTCACGAGGTGAAGATACCTTCTGTTGAGGTCTCAGCAGTTTAAAACTACCTTAACCAGTCCAAAACGGTGGGCTAGCAGTGTCTATTTTAGAGCTTTTCTGGCAGAGTGAGCTGTGCTCATGGTCCATATACTAGAATTTGTAATTATATTGCTTATGTATCATGGTTTCTTAACGTTTTAATTACGTAGCAGTGATGATTTCCCTTCTAGTTGTAGAGCTGCAGCTTTGGGGTATTTTTTTCCCCCTGTATAAGCATGAATGTTATCTTTTCAATGGAAATTATCAGCGTTTAAAGCTTTGCTTGAATATTTTAATGTAGCAAATTCACTTTTGCTGTTCTAATCACTTTGCCTTTAGGTATTGGGAGATGAACAGACACATCTGTTGACTATCTGTAATTACGTACTCATGATGTCTTTGCAATATTGTTTGATACTTTTAACATTTATTAAAAGAAGCTGGGAATGCCAGTGCTGACTAATGAAGCGAGCTGACTGGCTCTGTTCCCCCTCACTAATTCCAGTGAACTCTGTGTACAGAAATGTTCTCAGTTCTGCTTCTCGTCCTTTTCAGTGTCCACTGGAAAGTAGGTTTTTTTTCCACTTGTTTGTATGGATTTTCTGGATATTTCCAGACAATCTCGTGTCCTGACAGGCATTTTCCTGCTTGCTTACATCACTTCTGTACCCTAGGATTTTTCTCTGAAAGCTGAAATTCAGTACTTAAAAAGCAAAATATTTCTGTAGAAAATGAAGTTACTTACAGATTGAAGTATTAGGTACTTCTCTAGTGTCTGATAAGGTGAAGTGGTGAGAAAGAAAAAGGTCTGGGAGGTGAGGTGGAGGGAGTGAAAAAATCGCAAAATTATGGAGTTGTTCATTCCTTACATTGGCATCAGATGTCTGATAGCTCTTGCTTCCCAGGTAAAAGCACAAGTGCTGTAGTGTGAGAAGTTTCTTTAAGCTCCACTTAAAATATAGCTGTTATTTAGGAGATTAGACAGAGGTTTGTTCACTGGCAGAAGGATGAAGGTGAAATGCTAATTGCTGTGGTTCCCTGGTGTGATTAACCTGGCAGAACCTGTATTACTCTGATGTTCCACCTTTTCTGGGATGGCATTTTTGGAGAACATTAAGAATGTAACATTTTCATAGGCGGTGTTAACATCATCAGATTGTGGGTCATTTGTTCTGTATGTGACTTTATATCCTGCAAGCTTAATAAAGGTTTTCTAGCTCCTGATTACTAATTACTTAAAGGCTTAAACACTGTGTCAAACAGAGCACCTTTTCCTTGGAATAATTGTTGTTATTACTGAGTCAGCATGTACAGTTTTTTTTTAAACATGTGCCAAAGAGTATAGTTTTTTTTTATTCTGCACATTTGTCGTCTTTTTAGCAGATTGCTGTTAGAATGCATGGTTAGGTTTATCCCCATCATTGATTTTATGATGTGACTGAGATTTTTCTGTTGAGGTTAAGTGGTTTGTGGAGCATTGATTCAGTTACCTAGGGGTCAACGTGTTCCAGACTTCTGAAGCAAGCTAGTGCTTCACTTACTTTATTTGCGCGTTAATATAAACCTCTAAAACCAGATATAGTTTTGCTTTTTTTTTTTTTACTACAACCTGTAGAATTTTGCAGGAACAGTGCGCTATAAGTTCAGCTGGGTCTGAATTCAGTAATATAGTCGTTACTGGAAAGGAAGGAGCACTGAAGATGTAGAGTGGTTTGTTACCTTAGTTGCTATTTTAGTCGTTATTTGAATCTCACTGTGCATAATCTTTGAGAAATTATTTCCTGGATCAATTTAAATCAAGGAGCACAACCACATATTTAACTTCAGGATAGCAGTCTGCATGTCTGAATTTAAACTGCAAAAGCAAACGAGTTAACAGTGCTTGTTCCTCCTGTGTGTTCTGCAGTTCCTGGAAAATGACATGGTCTTGATAATGGAGAAAAATTGCACACCGGTCATTTTGAGTTGGTAGTGTTTTCCTCAGTCCTCTCTGCCTTTTCTCCCCAGACTGACTGCTAGGTTCGTAATGTCACTCTCAAGCTCTGGGAAGGTGCCTGGAAAAAACTGAAACTCTGCTTAGGACATTACCTGTATCTTTCTTGAATGCTTTTCTGTAGGTGCATACTTTAAACAGCATTTGGCTCTTATGGTAACTATTTAAATATTAATTTCCTAGCCTGTTCTACAGTTGAAAGTTGTATTAGTAAAGAGGTGCTGTTAACATGGAGTGTTAAAATGGAAGAAAAAATTTGGATTAGGTAAATTGACCTATGAGTAAGGAGTTGCTGAATGAGTTCCCACCTAGCTCTTTCATGACAACATGCTATTGCGAACTTTCACATTTTGTTTCCTAAAAAGCCTGTCTTTCTGGTACAGGGTTTGGATGCTGCCAAATATGAAAGTAGTGTTGGCTTGGGAACTGCTGTATCCTTTAGCATGAATTATTTATATCGCCCCAAAATAAGGAATTATTCCATAATGTAGCTCTAGGTGCAAATATTTCTGACTTATGTTGCAATTCCCTTCCAACTCAAACCATTCTGTGATTCCATGAAGTAACCAGTACTTCATGACAGGCTGATATTTCTTTATTTTCTTGGGTCAGTATCTTGTCTTCTGGCTTCCCTGAGTAGAGTAGCTTTGCGTTGTTAGTGAGACCACCTTAATTTTGAAAAGAAACTAACACAGTGAACGTGGTCCCACCTGGAACTAAGAGACATTTTCTGTAGATTTTTTCCTTTTTTTAAAATTTTTTTTGCTTAAAAAACTCCATATCTGATGTTAGTTTGAGCATGAGGGGGCTACAGCCTGTTTTGTTGAATGCAGTCTGCTTTAAATTCTTTTACAGGCATCAGTTTTTTGGGTAAACTTTTTACTAAGTGTGATGTTACAGTGCTGATGAATGTTAAAGATGTGTTTGTAGCTTACATTTGGAATTTATATCTTTGCATATAATCAGTCTGTTTTTTGTGGATTCCTCCTTTGAGTAGAAGTATTACTAATATTGTGGTGTGTAAGAGCGTTGTTGCAATGCTGGGAAATCATGGAAGACCTAAATCTGCTTCCTGACCTTAGTAAAATTTTTCTGTATGGGCATTAGTCAAACAAAAATGCTTTACCAAGTTTGTGATGCTTCCAAAATACAGCGTAGGAGTTTAACGTAGATGTCTGCTAGTCGTTACTTTCCTCCAATCTTCTTGTAGAGGATCTCTCCCTTTCCAAGAAAATGCTTTTGGAAATGAGGAGTGAGAGCAATGTGGCGCTGAAGTGCGTTACACCACCAGTATTGTGGAAGATTTGGCAAGTCTGAAGGTCGGTGGCTTTTCTAGTGGTTGCTGACAGTAGAAATTCCTATGTTCACACACTGTCTGAACTATTTTCCCTGCAAGATGTGAGATTTTTTTTTTTTTTATGAAAACTGAACTTTGTTATAAAGTGGTCATGGCTGGTGATGTCTTAAACTCTGGCAAATTTTACTACAATATTTTATTTATTAGCTATACATCCAGTGAGCTGAAGAATCTGATATCTTCATTTTTTTCCTTGAATTTTCAAGGGTAGAATTCATGCTATTCTTGGTCTTTTTGTCACACCAGGGATTGATTTTTACTTGGGGAATCACCTAGGCTAGGCTGCATGCATGCCACACTGCTTGTGTTTGTACTGTGTGGATCACTTGAAAGGCTGGATTTCAAATGTTTTAGTGGCTTAGATGTGTACAAATGAACACTGAGTATGAAAAGAAATAGGCAAAAGCAATGGTTCTAGGTAATCTTATATTCACTAATATCAGTTCATCAAGATGATGAGGTGAAGCAGTCTTTACAATTGCTGATTTCATCAGCATTTGAAGTTATTTTCTTTTCAAAAAACAGACTTCAAGTGCGTGGCAAAGATCTGTTGTTTCAGTAGTCTCTCAGTTCTTAAATTTAAGACCAAAGCTAGTGCAGGAAGAGAACAAACCTTGATAATTTTTAAACTTAAAGGTTCAGCATCACTTATCAGTTGAATTGCATCTAAAGTATAATCCCTAAACATTGGGACGATTAGGCTGCTAATCATCTGCGATATGTGAAGTTACAGTGATTACCAACATACGTGAATAAGCCTGACTTTATTTCATTTTTTTCTCCAATTTCTTTTTCTGCTGTGCTAATACTGATATTACCAGCCTGGAGCTGGTAGCTCTTGCTGCTGAGGACTTGGGTTGCTCAGTGCTGTGATACAGTCAAAAGTTTAATCTGTGATTTAGAGTTGTTAGTATCACTGGAATAGAAGTTACTTACCAGACTAATAGCTTGCTGGAAATTCACTATATTGCTGCAGTTTTAGTCACTGTTGGTAACATTTAATTCCTGGTGTGTCAGGAAGAAGCACTGATGAATCAAAAATATCTTGTTTAAAGAAGTCTTAACTAGATGGAGGCAGTGAAAATGAGTATTTTCTAACTTGCATTACTGGAAATGCCTACAACAATGTCATTTCATGTTTAAGGAGCAGTTTGTTTTTTAGTAAAGGCCTCTCATTGGGCTGGCAGTGATGAGAGATAGCTTAAAAAAAAAAAAAAGTAAATTGCTGTAATTGAGAAATTGGTTTTTCTAGGCCAGAGCTAAGTGGTACCTGTTTTGTTGTCTGGTAGAGTCAGCTGTGATGTGCTAAGTATATTTCTGTAAGGTGATTTCTAAACTTGTCAGTTAATTTTTGTATAATGTACTTGCTTAGCTATTTTACTTTTGATAGAAGTAAATTTATGTATTGGACGTCTGTGTGAAATGCCGCTGCTGAGGAGATGGAAGCAAATTTGAGTGATAAGTTGGGAAATGTCACAACAGTATAGTATTTAAAATTGCACGTTTGTGCACATGTTTATCTCAGACTTTTGTTTTATTATGCAAGAGGTCTTCCTGTACTTCTTAACAACTTTCTTTTTTTAAAAAATACAGAACCAAAAAGCAACTCCTGAAGTCAAAAAACCTTGTTTCCTGAATGTGTCTGCATACTACATAATAATTGTGCATATTTTACTGTGTTTCAACCAAGAAATTTTCATGTCTTCATGTCCTTATGTCATTTTAAGCAGAGAACTCTTCCAGTAGAAAGGAGAGAAACTGTATAACAAAATCTAAAAAGCTTTTTTTTTTTTTTTTTTTTAATCGAGTGCTTTAGGGGAGAGCTATAGGTATGTATAACTTGCTAAACATCGCAGCGAGGTGGTTTGAAATCAGCATTATCTGCACTGAGTTTCTGGGAGTTGCAGGAGAAAAATTTCTCTAGTTCTTTCCAGATCCATGGAATACAGTTTTGGACTCTTTGGTGATAGCTTTTGTGTTTTTGCTGTTTTTCTTGGTTAAGACTGTGTACATTCCAGTGTCTCGACTGGGCAAGAGTATCTCTGTACTGGCTGATGCGATGGTTCCACGTGTTTGAAATAGCTGACCCACCACGTCAGTAGTTGACCTACTGTCAGTAAGTGGACTTGCTGGAAATTTTAGTCTGTGTGTTCTGGTGGCTGTATTCTTCATAGCCTGTTTTGGGATGGTTATAGGAAAAAGAAGAAATTGTCACAGGGATGACCCTGAAGGAAGCACTTTATCTGTTTTCAGTCGGACTCTGTTTTCATAGCACTCGAAATGCTTTTTGCAGTTTAATGGTGTGGTACCTCAGCGGTTTTCTAGAAGAGCAGCGTCTGAGTTCCAAGTCCTCTTTGGAGACCGACGCATGTGCCCTTTTCTGCACAGCTGCTCTCTGAAGAGCGATTTGAACGTGCCAAGCAAAGCTAGTGTTTTGGATTTGTTTATTCTTAAGGACTCATTCCTAAAGTCATGGATTTCTTTAATAGCAACTTCATGGAAATATTTAGGTTAGATGCAAGTTATAACAGCCTTAAACCTAATTTACAGTATATTCTGCAGAGTCATCTTATTTCTCCTTTTCTCCATGCTGAAGCAAAGCAAAACTCTCCCTTAGTGATTGTCATGCCTGAAACCGCAGAGCTTTTTGCACAGACAAGTCCTCTGGTAATACCAAGTGTGAGGACATCTGTAATTCCAGCAGAGGTCAGCTAGCAGTTGGTACAACGGATATGACGGTTTCTGGGTTGGTAACAGGCAAAATTAAGTACTTCCAGCAGTTGCAAGACCAGCATCTGCATGGGTAATAAAAAGAAACTTCCACTGTGTTCTGCCAAGAGGGCTTTCTACGCAAAGCAGTTAGAACGATCCACTTCTCTTATTTAGCGATGGGAACGCTTGCAATAAAGGCTTAAGTGCTAAGAGCCGCAAAGGAAGCTAGGTTATGAGTTTAAGGCACACCAGTACTGCCTCTGGACATGTGGTTATTTGTGATGCTGCTTAGCTTAGTGTGGGGTGGGATTGCCCACAAAGTAGCAGACGTACCACGACATATAATTTTTTTTTTTTTTCAGTAGTTACTTGCCAGTGGGAGAGTGGTATTAGGTGTTCACTCCAGCGTGAGCCCCTCGTCCAGATCCAGCTGCTCATCTTTTTTTCTCCGTTTGTGCTGTTGCTAGTAGTAAGCTAAATTGGAGAACTGATCTGACTAAAGAAGTTATTTATGCTAATCTTTATTATAGCTGCTGGTGTCGGGAGGGGGAGGATCAGGCGAGTGGGTGGAATAGTCCCTCTTGGCAGTGTTGTAGATGTGTGCTAGACTACATCTTGTATCTACAGTTTATAAGTTATCTCAAACCACATTTAATGAGTTGCTTTTTTTCACAGGAAAAGCTTGTGTAAAACTATTTGGTATTTGCGGTAGCTCAAAGGCTTACAAATACTTTTTTTATTATTCATTTATTTATTTATTTATTTATACTGCCTTGTGAAAATTACATGGAAAGTCATCGAGTTAATGGAATTTTCACTTCTAAAGTGTCTCAGAAAGTTGTTGGCAGTCAGGTGTCATCTCTGAAAAGCCTGCCTCCAGGTACTGTTGTAGGAGTTTTGTGATGTCCAAAGAAAGGGCTTTACATGGAAAAAGGCATCTGTCATTAAGATATGCATTTGTTTGTTTCTTCCTGTCTTATGACTGCTGGAATGCTTTAATTCGTCCAAGCTCATAAATTTTCCGAAACCATTACAGTAAATTTGTACATATGGACTTTTGTGTCTTCAGTGTTTGTTTAATCTTAATAAATTAATAACCCATGTATTTTTAAACGTATTTATAACTCAGCTGACACTG